>NC_140414.1:144386251-145672018 GCF_965140295.1 Lepidochelys olivacea | reverse complement strand
GCTTCTGTAGGGCTACACACTGTAATATAGCCAACTCTGAGAGCAAAACAGCTGAGTATATACAATCAGATTTGCTACATGGAAGAGTCCTACCGCATTTAATGGAGAATTACAGCCTGTCTATAGAATTTTTATCAGTGCTTGGCCTTATGGAATTGCCTAAATTCCCCCAACCAAAATCAGGACCCCTGATCTTACAATAAGAGACAGTCCCTGCCCCCAAAACACACACAGTCTAAATCACCAAGACTGGAAGGCTGGGAGACAGTATTACCTCCGTGTTACAGATGGGGAACAGAGGCAGAGGGTATGTCTACACAGGGATAAAAGCTGGCCCGGATCAGCAGGCTTGGGCTCACAGGGCTGAAGAACTGTAGTGTAGACATTCAGGCTCGGGGAAGGTCTTGGAGCTTGGGCTCCAACCTGAGCCTGAAGGTCTGCACAGCAATTTTTAGCCCCACAGCCCAAGCCCCATGAGCTCGAGTCAGCTGACCTAGCCAGCCACAGCAGTGCTGCAGGGCTTTGATCCTTGTGTAGACACACCCAGAGAGATCCAGTGATTTGCCCACTGTTCACACACTGAGTCCATGGCAGACCAGGGAACTGAACTCAGCTGTCCCGAAACTCTGTTCATGTAGTGTTTTATGCCAGGGATCTTCTCATCAGATTGGTTTAAAGCATCCGATGAAGTGAGCTGTAGCTCACAAAAGCTTATGCTCAAATAAATTTGTTAGTCTCTAAAGGTGCCACAAGTACTCCTGTTCTTTTTGCGAATACAGACTAACACGGCTGCTACTCTGAAAAGTATCCTTTGAAAAGATCTTGTGCTGTTAAATTCTTGGGTTTTTAACAGTAAAGTTCCATAGAACCTTCCTGAGTTTCTATCAACCCCTGTCAGCCAAGTCCCTATTATATCCACAGAACTTTCCTCTCAGTGTCACGCATGGCCACATGCTATATGACATGGCTCCCCACTTCACCTTCCACTGATGCAACAGAACCAGCCATATCAATAGTGAAAGTGTCTCCTGGCGGACAGGCTCAGGAAACCAGAGATATCAAAAGGACCGTGACAGGCAGCATCTTCAGAGCAAAATGCTCACTCTGGTTCTTTGAGCAAGCCTTTCCACAATACCAACAAGGACAAAAATGCACACACAAAAACCCCAAACATGAAGGTTTAGAAACACGTGTGGAGAATTTGAACACTCACTTCCTATAAATGGGAAGCGTGTGTCCAACTCTCTTAAGCTACTCTGAAAAAAATAATCTCCAGCTAGAGTGGCTGCAGACTTGGAGGAAGAGAGCAAGGGATATTGTGAGAAACTCCAGGAGGGACTGACCTACAGTAAGTACATGGGCAGCGCGATGGTAGACAAAATTCACGGCTGACAATTGCAAAGGAACTCATGTTGAAAGGAACCACCTGAAGTCCTCATACACCTGGGTTCCAAGTTAACTGTGAAAAGAAAGACCTGCGGACAGCACAATGGGAATCTCTGCTTGAAACCCACCAGCCATAAACAAAGCATTAAGATGGGATGGGACAATATGATAATGCTAGTGTAGTAATCAGGGGCATACCCTAACCTGGAATACTATATTCAGTCTAGTCACCCCCTCTTTATAAGGATATAGTAGCAATAGAGAAGGTGCAGAGAGAGGTGACGAAAGTTACTGGACCGAAGAGATTAAAATGACTGAATCTGTCTAGAGAAGAGGGAATTATGATTCATTATTTTGTATACATGTATGTTATACACAAGCTAAGCCGGGAGCTCCTAGCTAACCTCTCTCTCCCTACACAAACAAGAGAATATTCAATAAAAATGGAAAGACAACTTTATAGTTGATAAAAGGAGTTTTTAAAATCAGCACATTGTTAACCTGTGGAATTCACTGCCACAAGGCAGCATTTCAGAGCAAGAGACAACTGGACATTTGTATGGATAATGAGAACATTCACAGGTATATTGGACAGGATAATTTTCCCCCTTAAATGATACAGAAGTTTCAGAACATAAGTCTAGAAAATTCTGTGATGGGCAGATTGTTCCATAATAGGCTTTTATGGTGTTTCTTGCATCTTCCCCAGCTACATCCGATATTATGCAGTCCTGGAGATTAAAGACCTGGAGTAGATGGACCTCAAGGCTGATCAAGTATGGCAATTTTTGTATTTCATTAAAAAAAACCTTCTAGCCATTTCTGAGGTGCTGGTGATGGGCACCGTATAATGACATTCAATAAATGAGCCCTTTCCAGCTTTGACCCTCCCTCCTTATCTACTTTTGTCCCTTATCATGTTGACCCATTCCTCTCTGCTCTGCCAGTGATGCTACTCTTGTCTGCTTCTGCCTCAACCATCTTCCCTCTCCCTGCTGAGCCCTCTGAATGGAACAGCCTCCTGGAACTGGCCCAGAAGCCACCTACCCTATCCTCCTTCAAAGCCCTCAAGACCCACTTCTGTGATGCAAACAAAGGGAACAAGGGAGAAGGGTAGCTAATATGACTATTTATTGGATTACAAGTTCAGAGTTTCTATTTAAATATGTACATTGTATATTCAAATTACATATAAAAGCTGCACTAAGAGAACATTAAGATTGCAAAGTCAAGCACTAGAAAGTTAGGAACTGGAAGAATTAAGGCTGTCTGGGCAACATTAGCATGACAGAGGTACACAAGGGGACAGAGTTAAGGTTAATTGGGCAGCCTTAACTCTGCCCCCTTCTGCACACACATCTTCAATTACATGATCTGTTTTCTCCACAGAACCCCTGCACGATTGTGGGGAGGAGGTAGATGTGAGGTCAGAGTGGAGGTAAGAGGAGTGGAATGGGTAGGCAGCGCACACACCTGCCTTGAGGTCAGAGACCTCAGCAGAAGCACTGTCTTGGAATCAAGAGGGACAATTTGGAACTGGATTCAAAGATACACAGGAAGCCAGGGAAGATGGCAGAGAAAGATGAAAGATCTTGAAGTCTGTGAAAGCGAGGGGTGAGACTCTCACTTGCTGGGGAGAGGGGTTCCAAGTTTTAATAATGATTTTAAAGAAGCAACATGGATGTGTGTGCGCGCCAGGTCTGGTTTTTATTTATTCTCCCCCTCTCCTTTGGAAATGCATCAGAGAGCACTAACAGCCCAGAAGGGAAAATCAGTCCGATCAATGGACCATCAAGAGGACTAATTCATCTAGATACAAAAATTAAATAGGAGGAGCCCCTAATCAGCTGCTTTCTGTGCAAGGAGGAGGCTGGGAAAGTAATTTTAAAAAAACCCTTTGGAGAGGGACTCCACGGCAGAGCACAAAGTACAAATACAGATGGCCAGAAATTAGCAGAGTATGTCTGCATTCCCAGGAACAGGTGGGATTAGTTAGATTCCTCCTCTCCCTGGCAGTTCCTCTCAGGAGTTTACCTTCTGCTTGGCGAGCCTGTGAGCTGGGAAAACAAAATTCCCTTCAAGCTGGTACAGCTATCGCCATCTACGAAGCTTTGCACTGGCTACGGCCCCACTTGGTTTTCAGCAGCAGCACAAAACACCCCGGTGCCTGGCAAAGCGGGGCCCAAACGGGAAGTTTTGTGTAGGCCTCGTGTATCATGACAACCTACAGAAGTCATCTCTGAGCACCTGCTGGGTGCACAGAACTCAGCACTCTGTTGATTTTTGCTTTGAACTCAGACTCGCAAAGCACAAGTCAGCCGGAGCCACAACTTGATCAAGGAGTTGATTTTTTTAGTTGAAATGGAGTGAAACCACTGGTGCGTCCTGTGATGGCTTCAAATTCTCCCAGGATTTATTAGTAGCAGCATTAGAGTACGACGCGTTCAGCAGCTACCCAGACCAGGTACAGAGTGAACAGACCCTAAGTCACGGGACTTTGTCTACTCTAGACTTGCAGCAACAGGAGCTCTAGCTTAGATCTCGCTAGCTTTTTATGATGCCACGATGATCAGGCTGTCAAATCTTATGCCACTGCCAGAGTTTTAACCACCACATCTCCAAGCAGGGTTAAAATGATACTGTGGTTGGATACCAATGGCCAATCTACACTAGTGCCACCAGTGTTACAGCTGCATCATTGGGAGTAATAGCAGAAATTTGATGGGGAAGGTAAGTATTTGTACAGCACCTAGGACAACGGTTGTCCTGGTCCAGGACTGCAGGTTCTGGGCACTGCGATAAGTCGTAGGAGTATAAACAAGGCTTTGGAGCACAAACAAAACATTGCCACTCTAAGAAGGTTTGGGTCTGCAGCTTCCATTCAGTTTGAGAAACTCTAGATGACCAAAGCCCAGGGCTAAACAAACTCATGCCTCCTAGGACGGAATACATTACAGAGCTGGAATGCCTCCAATTACACTAACCCTAGCAACATTAGCTACTCAAATATCTCAAAAAGGATAAACTGCCCACATGGTTTTCAGCCCGGGGGTTATGACTATAAAGGGGTTGCCGGGAATTGGGCCAAGGGGGGGTCAAAAGCAGGGGCACAGTCTGCTCCAATTTCTTCATATGACTTTGGGCAAATTCTTCGGCCCCAATTCTGAAAACACTGGCATAAAGTTAGCCAAGTTAGGCACCCAAATAAGTGACCTGAGTTTCAGAAGGGCTCCACTCCCAAAGAAGTCAAGCTGCTTATTTAAAGTGTTTATAAAGGTCAAAGAGCTTTATAAGCATTCTGAATAAAATTCATCTCCCTTCTCAACTAATCAGGATCTGACTTCCTTTGATCTTGCGGTGTCATAAACCCACTAGTTCCATGAAGTCCTTCATGGAAGATCTTACACAGGAACTGATTTCCAGTGTTAAAAACAAGCACAAAAAAGTTATATATTTCATGTCTTCTCCTTACGTCATAAAGAGAAAAAAGGTCCAAGCTCATATTTTCCCCTTTTGCAGCTCAACTTTAGGTGTTCCTGGAAACAGAACTGTACCTTCTGGCATCTTATGACTCGCCGGTACCAGTGATTGGGGTGATTCAAGAACGTACTCAGAAAAGAATTATCGTGCCCTATTACAGTGGTTCTCAACCAGGGTTTTGTGCTGTATTCATGATCCTTTCCCAAGTCCTTCCACTTGAGGCCCACACCTTCTCACCTTTGGCATTCCTGCATCTCCATCATGTCACACAGTATCAAGAACATAAGAACGGCCAGACTGGGTCAGACCAAAGGTCCATCCAGCCCTGTATCCAGAAGTCAAGAGTAGCCCCAGGGATTCCAATCATCTTTGGTGCTATTGGGTGACTCATATTTACTGACCTCAATGTGGTTCTCTTTGGGCACCTCCCTTTCTGAACATTATAGTTCACTCCTGCCATAATATAGCACCACAAACATACATACAAGACGCCCCATGATGCGCCCCAGCCAGGGACTCCCATGGTGCACTTCTCCCCTCAAGGGAAGAAAGTGGTGCGTCATAGGAGATGCCCAGGCACAGAGCCCTGCCCACAGAAAAGAATGGAAGCATAAGGCACCCAAACTACTACTCCCATGAGGCACTGTGGTGACATTTTTAATCTAAATATTTCAGCTTTTGGCCGAGGAGTCAAACTTTTTAAGGACACTTTAGCTAAATAAATAAATAAATAAATAAATGAGAGAGAGAGAGAGAGAGAGAGATACCTATTCTCTGACCATATCTAATTCTCAGCTTTATGGATGGTCCCAAAATACAGCCAGTTCTCAGACTTCATTGCGCCGCGACACCCTTCTGACAACAAAAACTAATACACGGCCCCAGGATGGGGGACTGAAGCCTGAACCCACCTGAGCTCCTCCGCCCGCAGGGAGGGTGGGCCAAAGCCAAAGCGCAGGGGCTTCAGCCCCAGGAAAGGGCCCATAACCTGAGCTCCACCACCCAGGGCTGAAGTCCCCCGTCTTCAGCTGCAGCTCTAGCTCTGGGCGGTGGGGCTTGGGCCCAGGCAGTGCGGCCCAGGCTTCAGATGGCGGAGCTCGGGTTTTGGCTCCCGGCCCCAACAAGTCTAAGCCAGCCCTGGTGACCCCATAAAAAGGAGAGAGAGCTTCTGGCCCAACTTTGGGGTGCCAACTCACAGTTTCAGAACTGCTGTTCTAGAAGTTCTTAGGTATAGAGTGGCTTTTTCATCGATATCAAATTCCCATGGGAAACTTATGATTTTGATACATATTTGGGGTTTTCATTGAAAAGTTTGGTTCAGATTTTTGATTTTTCAATTAAAAGCCTAAAACTTTCATTTTCAAAAATGTATTGTGGGAAGGAAAACTGTTTTTCAAACCAGCTTTAGCCCCGAACACTCAGGGCTAGGGAAGGTCCAGAGAGAATATTTGCACACAGGGCTGTCATTTTTCCTTAGGGGATCTTGCACGAAAGCCATCGGACCTGGAGAGAGTGCTACTCTTTAAAACAAAGGGCCGCTAAAAGGAGAGCAAGTGGATGAAGAGAGATGTCAGAGGGACTGGGGAGGTTCTGGAAATACAGCACTTCAGAACAAAGAAATCCCACTTGTTTCATATTGTGTGGCATCATTTCTTTAACGGGAAAAAGAGGAGGAAGCATCTGTCAAGAGACTGGGGCCTCCCAGTGTTACCCCATAGACATAGAGTAAAATAGCAGCCTGGGTGATAGCAAGGTCACGGTTACAATGTGAGAAATCTAGGGGAAACTACCCTTCCAAAGACGCGCGTGCCACCAACCTCCAACTCCTAATATAGACTATGGAGAGCTACAGTCCAGCTCTTCATACACTCAGCATGCCCAAGTCATGCGGAAGATTAGTATGAGTCAGTCTGATCCTCCTCCTAAATTTGCATCTCTATTGAAGCAAAAAGGAGAACTTTTCAAGTACAGTGAGGAGGAAGAAAACCTCTCCTTCAAAGCTTAGAGCAGAATTGTTCAACCTTTGTTCATGCTGAGGGCTTACTCACATAGGTCGTTATACTGAAGCGATCAGATCTCAGAGCTCTCAGGTATTGCACAAGGAATATAATACAGGGGCCCAATCCAGAGTCCACTGACAGCAATAGAAACACTGCCCATGGGATCAGGCCTCAGTGGCTACACAGACAGAGAGTGAATCCTCAACAGAGGCTCAGGAACAACTAGTGTAATTTCCCAGAGCTGCCAACTTTCTGATTTCCCGGGGGGGTGCTCGACCCCTGCTCCGCCCCACCCCCACCCCCTTCCCCCAGGCTCCACCTCACCCCCCTTCCCCCAAGTGCCCTCTGCCCTTGCTCTGCCTTTTTCTGCCCCCTCCCCCTGCACAGCGCCCACCGCTGAACAGCTGATCCTCCATGGGCAGGAGGCACTGGGGGGGCCACCAGTGGATGCTGAGCACCCACTTTTTTTTTCCTGTGGGTGCTCCAGCCCCAGAGCACCCACAGGGTCAGTGCCTATGTCATTTCCTAGAGCCCAGATGAGGAGCAAGCGGGAACAAAAATAAATCCCAAGTAGCAGAGGCTGAAGCAAGGGGTGGGGAGAGCAATCCGTCTTTTACGGGCAATTTCAATACAAGTCTTGAATGTGTATATATGATGCCTCGAGGCTGTGCTAATGGGTGCCTTACAGTTTGATGGCATGGGATGAATTTGGGTCCAACCCATCTGTACCTCTGCCGAAGCCCAAGGAGTCACAGCAAGGAGAACCTTGGCCCATACAATAGATGCAGAGGGAGCATAACCCCATGCCACAGACAATAAGGACGGGTTTAACCTGAGGTCTCCCATACTTATCTGCTGTATTCATGGTCCTTTCGGACGCTGTTTCAGTAGGAGAACGAGATGAATTCTGATGGGCAATTTGCGGCGTTCAAATCCGGGGCTGGATGCTTGGCCCTCTTCCAGCACTGCAGACAGCAGTTGACCAGGGGAGTGCTCCCAACACAGGAAGAGCGAAGGGCCAGCAGAAGTGATCCCAGGCACTTCTTCACCCCACTCGCTACCCACAGCCTCAGCAATAGAGGCCTGGGGGCCACTGTAGATTAAAGCAGCCCGCTAGGCCTACCCCACCTTCTCTCAGGGGCCATTTCAGGCTCTTCAGGACCCAGGAATCTGACCAACGCAAAGGTTTGCTCACCCACCAACTGCGCCTGGGCTGTCTCCTCTCAGGAGAGGCAGCACAGAATCTAGCCCTCGAGATGGAGTAGGCCCCTCAGGTGTAGCCCACACCAGGATGCCAAGAGGATTCCCTTGGGCACTTTGTCCAGTTCAGTTAAATGACTCAAGTGGCCGGACTTACCAGCTGCCTTAGGAACAGAGCTGCTGGGAAATTTGGCATTTTCCAACAGACACTTCACTGAAAATCTCAGGGAAGCTTGCTCGGGTCCAGGGTGAAATGTCTGGTCAGACACCCAAATGGGCTCGCCCCGGGCTACTGGCCATTCTGGGGTAAAGGGCCTCATTTTTTCCATGACAAGTGTCATGTGGTCTCACTCTTGTCCCAACAAAACAAACAGATTCTGAAACCTGGAAGGTTTTTTTGGTTGTTTGGTTTTTTGCAGAAATAAGAGTTTTTGTTCCAGTCCAAGTTGGGAGACTGTCGCAGAGAACCAGGAGATGAGAAAGATCTCACAAGGGATCCGATGTCCAGACTAAATTTACCTCGACTTAATTTCATCCCATTAGTCTTAGTTACATCACCCTTGCCACTCCCCCTAAATGTTTTCTCCTCATCCTGGGTGTTGATACTGTAATGAACTGGCCAGTGCGTGTGTGTGTGTACGCAAACGCCCATACCATCCCCCTCTACAGGGTGGAATTTGAATGGCTCAGCTGTGTGGCATGGGCCCTACACAGCCCATAAAGATTCTCCTGTAACTCATGTACTGGGGAACCTGTGATCTGAGAAGAGATGGATCTAGGCTCTACCCCCAGCAGCACTATGGGTTCCAATGGCCACCAGCTCAAGAATAGCAACAATTCAAGCTGGTAAAATGTTTCAAACCAAAGGAAAGATTTTTTTTCATTTGAAAAAATGTTCCATTCAAAAAAAAAAAAAAAAAACTTGTGATCCTTTGTTAACAGAGTTTTCCATTTACTCCAGTGAAACCTGAAACCAAGATTCCATTTGTTTCTTCTCCACTTTTAGGGAGGAGAAGACAGCAACAAATGAAAACTCTAAAAGTTTTCAAAATTAGGAATTTTGATCGAAGTTTCACAAAACATTTTGAATCCCACCCCCAACCCGGCAATTTTCTCCAAAACCTGACAAACAATGATTACTTCAAAGTTTCACAAGAAACTACCACTTTTGGAGACAATTCTTGAGACAACCAGTGTCCTGACGTGGCTGAAATTGTCTTCAAATGCTTCTCACTGAGATGGCTGTCAGCAACCACCGTTGCAGAGGAAAGAGTCATGAAGGCATCACTCACAGATTCTGGGAAATTTTACACTACTCCTCAGACCACATAATAAAGGCTTCTCACCTTATTCTGAACTTCCCATCTGTGGTACAACTGAAGAAAGGAAAAAAACACCAGACTTGGCTGGGCTGGAGTGGTGCATCAACATGTAGAAGACGAATGACATATTCCCCCACCCCACTCTAAATGGAAGTTTTATTTCCCTCTGCCAAGGCGACTGCCAGACCTCAAGAGCTACAGGCGTGTACATCTGTGCTACGTGAAAGGCAGGAGAGCATCACCCGATGGAAAGATCATTGGATGAGTCAGTTTAACATGAAGTGAGCTGTAGCTCACGAAAGCTCATGCTCAAATAAATTGGTTAGTCTCTAAGGTGCCACAAGTACTCCTTTTCTATTTGTTAAACTGGCTATTACAGTAGGCGCTCGCCTCTGTTGTGAGGCTGGGACTTAGCGACCAAACACAAGGTAAGTACACAAGGAGAAACAGCTGCCAAGGGGGGCATAACCCACCGATCAGTTCTCACCTTCCTTTTCTGCGCTGTAGGACATGCCCAAAGGAGGTTGCTCCCCATTCTCAAAGATGTGACCCCACTATGATCATAGAAATGAGATGGAAGAGTGCTGTTAAGGACCTCAAGCCCATTCCCACTTGCCAGTTTTAAATGACCCCAAGTAACGGAGCTTCCACCACTTCCCTTGGGGAGACTACTCCCCAGTCTAAGAGTCTGGCAGAAGCAGCTTGCTGATATTCACCACAGATTTTCCCCTTTGATCTCTTTCAGCCCTTACTCCTAGGTATGTCATTAGCAGTAGAATTACAATAGTCCCTAGATGCCCAAACCAAGGTCTGTTTCAGTCGAATCTTTCCTTTGACTCAGGACCACACTGAGAGGTAGTCCAGGCCTTGACGATCTTATAAACAAGAAAGACAGAGGATGGGAGGAGAAAGATGTGGATAAATTGGAGAGAGTCCAGCGAAGGGCAACAAAAATGATTAGGGGTCTAGAACACATGAGTTATGAGGAGAGGCTGAGGGAGCTGGGATTGTTTAGCCTGCAGAAGAGAAGAATGAGGGGGGATTTGATAGCTGCTTTCAACTACCTGAAAGGGGGTTCCAAAGAGGATGGCTCTAGACTGTTCTCAATGGTAGCAGATGACAGAACGAGGAGTAATGGTCTCAAGTTGCAGTGGGGGAGGTTTAGATTGGATATTAGGAAAAACTTTTTCACTAAGAGGGTGGTGAAACACTGGAATGCGTTACCTAGGGAGGTGGTGGAATCTCCTTCCTTAGAGGTTTTTAAGGTCAGGCTTGACAAAGCCCTGGCTGGGATGATTTAACTGGGAATTGGTCCTGCTTCGAGCAGGGGGTTGGACTAGATGACCTTCAGGGGTCCCTTCCAACCCTGATATTCTATGATTCTATGATTCTAAAGCAGCACAGAGAGATGAAGTGACGTGACCAAGGTCACAAAGCAAGACAGTGGCAGAAGTAGGAATAGAATTCAGGTCTTCCTAGTCCTTTGCCATATCAGCTAGCCCACACGGGCACCACACATGATGATGATGATGATACAGGAAGATACCCCTCTCACTCCAGGCAGTTGCCTCATTCACTACAAGCCATGCATCCTGTGTGCAGAGGGCCCAGTCCCACCCTCAGTTACACCAATGTAAGTGTGAAGAAACTTTTAGATTTACACTGTCACAACTGCAAAATAGAAGTTGCTCAAGAAGGAGTCACAGGTCTGCCAGAACCTGCGCACCAAGTAAGAGATGTCCGGTGGAAATAATAGTGTTTATGTAATTAGAGATTGTACTGTAACGATAAATCAACAGGGTGGAGAGTTAAGGTTACAAATGCAACCCCTTTGTTGACAGCTCCTTCCTTTTGAGTTTTATCTTTGTAATTTTAATGTTCTCAAACGTGTTTTATAACAATGTAAAAATGTCTTCAGATCACTTAACTACCTATCTGCAATATATTTAGCCAGCATCAATATCTCCATGGCCAACGAATACTTCAAGGGATGACATGATGATTTGGAGAAATCTGTCTATGCACAGATTAATTCTGTTTGATACTGGGGTCTCTATACGTCTGTCAGACGGCAGACTTGAATGTGGGACTTGTCATCCTTCCTTATTGTCTTTTTACCTCCATGTTGGAGTGAAATCCCAAGGGGTGGTGACACAGGGCTAACAATGGAAGGTCACTAAACCTTGGTGGTCTTCTATTCACATGGAAGCACCCTTGGACAGAGTTGGCTAGTGCCCAGAAGAACCAGGTAGTATGGTAACTAAGCACTTGATCCCCTGATGGGGGGAATTTTGATCACCTGATGAGACTGTTTGGGGCAAGGGATCACTTGACAAAGGACACTGGAGATTATTTTTAAAAGGGCGGGGGGGGGGGAGATTAACCAGCCGTTTTGAGAGCAAGAGAGAAGAAACCAGAAGCAGAAAGCAGGCTGAAGGAGTGAGAAGAGATTCCAGGTTCCAGAGGAGAAGCCATCTCAAGCAAAGAAAGGGGAAGAGAAACAACTGGTGCTCCTTAGGAGAATCTGATCAAATCCTACAGAACACTCAAGAATGGTGAGGAGACCAAGGCAGGGGAAGGTGCACAGATGTATTTATTTATTTTAAACCACAGATCTGTCTCTCTCATTGGCTAGCTAAATAAAAGAGTAATTGTACCAGAACCTGTGTGTTGTGTGCTTCAACTCTCACATCTCCCTGAAGAGACAAAATGTAAACCCAGAGTGCCTGCAAGGCTGAACATCTGGGAAAAGGTGCGTCAAAGCAACAAGGGTGTCAGCACCAGGGCTGGGGGCCTAGGACTGCTGGACCACACAGTCCCACTTCTGTGAAGGGGATAACAGTCTATGCCCAGGAAGTGTGCCAGAGGCCAAACCAGAGCCTATCATAGTATCCTAGAAGTGTCAGGCTAGAAGGGACCTAGAGACGTCATCTAGTCCAGCCCCCTGCACTGAGGCAGGACCAAGTAAACTTAGGCCATCCCCGGCAGGAGTTTGTCCAACCTGTTCTTAAAGGCCATTGCTAATTTGAGTACAGTCTTTCAACCAGTTGTACACCCACCTTACAGTAATTTCATCAAGACCCCATCTGCCCAGTTTGCTGAGGCCAAAAGAAACTTACAAACACACAGCCCTGGTCTACACTTGGGGGGGGGGAATCAATCTAAGTTACGCAACTTCAGCTACGTGAATAACATACTTAGATCGACTTGCTGCTCCCCCGTTGACTCTTCCTGCACCTCTTGCGGAGCTGGAGTACAGGAGTCAACGGGAGAGCGCTCAGGGGTCAATTTATTGCGTCTAGACGCGATCCGGCGGGAAGTGAAGACATACCCACAGATTCAACATGGTGGGACCCAAACACAGCACCGTGGTGAGTGTCCAGCCGGAGGAGCTAAACTATGGCTGTGACATGAGAGGATGGAATTCTATCAAGCATCAAGAAAAACTGAACTAGGTATCAACTTGCCAAGCTTTGGATTTTAAAAATTCCTGTATGTAGAAGGTGGTTGGGGCAGTCTGTTTAGTTCTTCAGCTCTGCCTCCACCCTTCAAATTCTAAATACATGAAGCACTGCTGGAGAGAAGGCAAATGTCTACGTATCAGAACTTAACATGAAGAAACGAGGGCAGCTAATAATGATATTTAAATGGGCCTTTTGCACCAGAGTCCCCAAATGCTCAGAGGCTGACCCTCCAGAAGTGGAGCCAGCTCAAGATTTGTGCCCCCTATAAGCCCCAATTTTACACAGGGTTGAGTTTCACCCTCTGAAAATAAGATTTTTTTTGTAAAATACAAAGTTACCAGTGTTGCTTTGAACCAAGTATAAAAAAAAAATCCAGACTCAGACTTAAAGATTAGCCAACGTTAAGAGCCCAGAGCTGACGCACAAAAGGAGCTGGAATTCCTGAACTGGAAAAAGCACAACCTGCAAAAGGTTGCGATTTTTAAGAGGTGCGGCCCAGGGGTGTGCAGCTAATCTGAAAGCCACTTGGAGAGTGAACAAAAGGAACAGAGCTGTTCAGTGAGGAAGTGGCAGGAAGCTGGTTAGAATGAAAGGAAAAGAGAGGATTAAGATTTGGGTAACCTGCCTAGAAAGCACAGGTCTTTCATACAGCTGGATTCCTGAGCGGTTAGTAAGGCACTTCAATAATTGCACACTTGTTATGGGTTTCTACAGACAGCTTAGACGCTCACGTGAAGGGAAGAGTCAAAGAAGTTCATGCTGCCATGGGATGAAACCACTAGAGATCTCTGCATTTAAGGGTTATGGCTGCTTATGACATTGAGTGAATATCGGGACTAAGACTGTTTGGAGCATCAGACTGGGTTCAAATCTGATCCAGGCTCATGATGAGTTGTCAGCCAAAGCATTAAAGCCGTTCCCCTGGGACTTTCCCAGTCTGTCTGGGAGGAGGAAGCTGGCTCAAGACACCATTCGGTAGGGTTAACCCCTTTACAACATGAGGCTGTGGATTCAGCATGGACTGCAGCTGCGGTCCTGCTGGGACCCCAGGCCAGCCCCTTGGTGTGACTGTGACTGGAGAGCCAGCTCAGCACCTAGCCAGGAAGGAGCAGTGTGTGACCGAGAGCAATCAGGAGCATGCAAAGGCAGTGGCTGGCAGGGGTGGGGTGAATGGAGGATGGGGGGAAGGGGAAGGGGAAGGAAGCAGCCTGGGAATCAAGCAGCAGGACAAGCAGAGCCGAGGCCAGGAGCAGCAGCCAGCAGCTAGCCTAAAACTCAGCTGAAAAGGGGAGAGCAGCCCAGCTGTGTAGCCATGTGGCCAAGAGGGGAGAAGCCCGGGCAGGCTGCAAAGGAATCTGCTGCAGCTAGCAAAAGAATGTGCTGGGGGAAGAAGCCCACCAGCTGCAAGGGGCCACAGGAGACATGAGCAGCCTGGGAAGCCAGGGGGTACCGCGTTTGGGGTGGGGAGCAGATGAAACAGAGCCCAGGGAGCCGAGACAGCAGCAGCAGTTGCTGAGGGAGTGCAAGCGACAGGAGGACGCCCTGAAGACAAGGGGAAGTGGGGTCAGTGCTCCGGGCTCCTTGAAGGACCATCGGCAGGGAAGATTCTTGAGACCGACAGACATTGGAAGGACCAGGGATGCTGAGAGAACAGGTTCCTACCCACCAACATAGCTACTGCAGGCACCAGGGAGATGCTCAGGGATGCGGCTGCTCTAATCAGCAGCAGAGTGCCCACTGATAGCTGCAAGAGGGATGTGCATGGTGAGGGGGAACTATGGGAGATATGAACAACCTCAGATACTGCACGGCACCAGTGAGGTTAGCACCATCCTTCCCAGCTGTACGTACCTATGGTCCTAAGCGGTTTCTCAGGGTTGGACCGGGCTTGGTAAATAAGTCAGGCTCCCACACTCTTCCTGCACCCCACCCGATCCTCCTTACAGGCCCCTGCTACAGCAAGATCTGCCATGGCTGCATCTTACACCTAAGTCCTCCCTCTCACACGCAGGAAGGAATGGGAAATCCACTGGATGGGAGCCAGCATTTTTGTTCTCGGAGGACCACGTTCTTGCCTGTGGCTTATCTTAATGTTCCTGGGGGTTGCTGGAAGCAATCTGATCTCAAATCGGGAAATTCAAGAATGTAGGCATTCGCCACAGAGATATTTTGGACATGTGCAAATGCAAGGACGTGTGCGTGTACACACACGCTTCAATTCCTTGGCTGTCCAGTCACAGAGGGGAGAACTGGGGCTTCACCCCATAAATCAGCACTCGGTACATTGGGCAGCTCGGCCAAGAAGAAAGCTCCATGAATCCTGCAGGAGGATGCAGGAAGTTCAGAGGCTTTGAGAATGGCTCAAAGGGGGGGGTGGGGGCAAGACGGCTTTGAGTAACTAACAGCCCCATTAGTTGGGGCCATGTTGTGAAGTATGCTCTTTAACCCTCGCTCTCCAGCATGTCAGGAGCTGGAGCCCTTTGGGAGCATTTCAGGAGATGGTCAGAAAAATGAAACCCTTTGGAAGAAGAGGGATGGTCCTGCAGCACCTACCACACCCACTCCCAGCAAGACTCTACGTTCTCCAAACCCCCGCTGCAGGCAGGCGCTACCTTCCCAGGGCATGCTTCGGGTCTGCAGCTGTTACTCCGCTCAGGTAACAATATTGTTAGCCAGGAGGTCAGATCTTCTCACCCCCTTCCACAGCATTTCCCTCCCCTTCTCTCCAGCTCCTACTTCCTCCCCTCAGCGCCCACAGATTTCCCTCCTAAACAAGCATGCGGGGCTGTCACAGAGAAAGCTCAGCATAATTATTTGCATTACGTGGTTGCACCTAGGGCCTCGGTCATGGACCAGGGCCCCTCTCTGCTAGGCGCTGTACAAAATACCGACCAGACAGGCCCCGTCCCAAAGTGCTGACAGTCCAGGGAAACAACCTCGCTCCTGTCACAGGGCCTCTGCCAACCAGAGGGATCCTAGAAGTTCTTGTTCAGCAACCAGGGCAACAACAGGCTGCTAACAAAGCATGCCGGGTAGAAGAGGCCTGCTTGTGGGCCCCTTACTGAATTGTGGGCCCCTTACTGAATGAGGGAGGCAACCTAGTGACAGAGGATGTGGAAAAAGCTAATGTACTCAATGCTTTTTTTGCCTCTGTCTTCACTAACAAGGTCAGCTCCCAGACTGCTGCGCTGGGCATCACAAAATGCGGAAGAGATGGCCAGCCCTCTGTGGAGATAGAGGCGGTTAGGGACTATTTAGAAAAGCTGGACGTGCACAAGTCCATGGGGCCGGACGAGTTGCATCCGAGAGTGCTGAAGGAATTGGCGGCTGTGATTGCAGAGCCACTGGCCATTATCTTTGAAAACTCGTGGCGAACCAGGGAAGTCCCGGATGACTGGAAAAAGGCTAATGTAGTGCCAATCTTTAAAAAAGGGAAGAAGGAAGATCCTGGGAACTACAGGCCAGTCAGCCTCACCTCAGTCCCTGGAAAAATCATGGAGCAGGTCCTCAAAGAATCAATCCTGAAGCACTTGCATGAGAGGAAAGTGATCAGGAACAGCCAGCATGGATTCACCAAGGGAAGGTCATGCCTGACTAATCTAATCGCCTTCTATGATGAGATTACTGGTTCTGTGGATGAAGGGAAAGCAGTGGATGTATTGTTTCTTGACTTTAGCAAAGCTTTTGACACGGTCTCCCATAGTATTCTTGTCAGCAAGTTAAGGAAGTATGGGCTGGATGAATGCACTATAAGGTGGGTAGAAAGCTGGCTAGATTGTCGGGCTCAACGGGTAGTGATCAATGGCTCCATGTCTAGTTGGCAGCCGGTATCAACTGGAGTGCCCCAAGGGTCGGTCCTGGGGCCGGTTTTATTCAATATCTTCATAAATGATCTGGAGGATGGTGTGGATTGCACTCTCAGCAAATTTGCGGATGTTACTAAACTGGGAGGAGTGGTAGATACGCTGGAGGGGAGGGATAGGATACAGAAGGACCTAGACCAATTGGAAGATTGGGCCAAAAGGAATCTGATGAGGTTCAATAAGGATAAGTGCAGGGTCCTGCACTTAGGACGGAAGAACCCAATGCACAGCTACAGACTAGGGACCGAATGGCTAGGCAGCAGTTCTGCGGAAAAGGACCTAGGGGTGACAGTGGACGAGAAGCTGGATATGAGTCAGCAGTGTGCCCTTGTTGCCAAGAAGGCCAATGGCATTTTGGGATGTATAAGTAGGGGCATAACGAGCAGATCGAGGGACGTGATCGTTCCCCTCTATTCGACATTGGTGAGGCCTCATCTGGAGTACTGTGTCCAGTTTTGGGCCCCACACTTCAAGAAGGATGTGGATAAATTGGAGAGAGTCCAGCGAAGGGCAACAAAAATGATTAGGGGACTGGAACACATGAGTTATGAGGAGAGGCTGAGGGAGCTGGGATTGTTTAGCCTGCAGAAGAGAAGAATGAGGGGGGATTTGATAGCTGCTTTCAACTACCTGAAAGGGGGTTCCAAAGAGGATGGCTCTAGACTGTTCTCAATGGTAGCAGATGACAGAACGAGGAGTAATGGTCTCAAGTTGCAGTGGGGGAGGTTTAGATTGGATATTAGGAAAAACTTTTTCACTAAGAGGGTGGTGAAACACTGGAATGCGTTACCTAGGGAGGTGGTAGAATCTCCTTCCTTAGAGGTTTTTAAGGTCAGGCTTGACAAAGCCCTGGCTGGGATGATTTAACTGGGAATTGGTCCTGCTTTGAGCAGGGGGTTGGACTAGATGACCTTCTGGGGTCCCTTCCAACCCTGATATTCTATGATTCTATGATCTGAGGGAGATGGTGGGCCCTGCACCCAGGGCCCTCCTTAGGATTTATGGGGCCCTACGCAGTATTATTAAACTGGTGCCCCTATGCCCGACGGCAGCCCGGGCTCGCAGCCCGGGGCGGGAGGGACGAGGCACCAAAGGATACCGAGCCTCACAGTGGCAGAGAGTCTCAGTTCCCTGCAGAGACCCCCGTACCCTCTGCCTCAGGCAGAGTGCGCAGTGGCGCTGGGTGTACGGGAGCCGACCTGCTCTTACCTACTGTCATGGGCAGCGGGTGAAGCTGCCGGTTGGGGAGGCTCGCTCCCCAGCCCACCTGTTCTGCCGATGGCCCCGCCCATACTCCACCCCTGGCCCCGCCCCCACTCTGCCCGGGTCCCACCCTCTCCCCACTGTCTCCCTCCTCTCTTCCCTCCCCGCTCCTCCCAGCCAAATCCCTGAACCCAAATGAAGCAAATGACATCTGAAAAAACCACTCTTCAGCAATTTCTTTCTAAAGAAAATGGAGCACGTTTCCCACTGCATGCCCAATGAAGTGAAGACTGGACTTACAGAAGGTATGTAATTAAAAGCACTAAACTTGGGAATAAAAGATGTCAGTCACAGGTTTTTTGATATACCCTGAAGTTTGTCAGAGATTTATCTGCAAAAACTCTGTAGTAAGGGCAAGTCAGCTGTCCTGCTGACTACAACATTAAATATTATGGAATACATGATGCAGCTCTTCTCTGTTTTACATTTACATTTTCTTAATCAGTATTTCTAAGCTGATTTTATATTTGAAATGTACTCTTAAGCCTTCATAAAGTAATCATTCCAGATTACTACATATTTAACTCACTGAAACAAAAAGACATTATTTTAAATTAATCGGTCAGAGGTTTAGTGTTCATAACAATGTTCACTGCTTTTAGAAAAAGGGAACACTAATTTACTTTGTGTGATCTCCATAACAAGAGACATGTTTCTGAAATTTCACCAACTTTAAAAAATATGTTTCCAAAAACTTTAGCCATAACAACGGATTTTATATCTTACTAAGGTATTGATTTTGCTGGAGGGTTCTCTTAAAACTATTTCATCAAACAATCAGAAGTAAAGAAAGTGAAACTCGTTTGTCCAGCTATCTGGCAGGATAGGGGTGTTGTCCCTTTAAGGGCTCTCTTCAACAGGGGGGTGAAGGGAGACAGGGATGGACAGAAAGGACAGGAAGACTTTGGAAGTAAGTTTTTTGTACTATAGTAATTAAAATTAAAATGTGTATTTTAGATAAAGGTGGTCTTTTGAAGGATTTATTTAAAAAACTATATGTTATATATAGGATACAGAAGGACCTAGACAAATTGGAGGATTGGGCCAAAAGAAATCTGATGAGGTTCAATAAGGATAAGTGCAGGGTCCTGCACTTAGGACGGAAGAACCCAATGCACAGCTACAGACTAGGGACCGAATGGCTAGGCAGCAGTTCTGCGGAAAAGGACCTAGGGGTGACAGTGGACGAGAAGCTGGATATGAGTCAGCAGTGTGCCCTTGTTGCCAAGAAGGCCAATGGCATTTTGGGATGTATAAGTAGGGGCATAGCGAGCAGATCGAGGGACGTGATCGTTCCCTTCTATTCGACATTGGTGAGGCCTCATCTGGAGTACTGTGTCCAGTTTTGGGCCCCACACTACAAGAAGGATGTGGATAAATTGGAGAGAGTCCAGCGAAGGGCAACAAAAATGATTAGGGGTCTGGAACACATGAGTTATGAGGAGAGGCTGAGGGAGCTGGGATTGTTTAGCCTGCAGAAGAGAAGAATGAGGGGGGATTTGATAGCTGCTTTCAACTACCTGAAAGGGGGTTCCAAAGAGGATGGCTCTAGACTGTTCTCAATGGTAGCAGATAACAGAACGAGGAGTAATGGTCTCAAGTTGCAGTGGGGGAGGTTTAGATTGGATATTAGGAAAAACTTTTTCACTAAGAGGGTGGTGAAACACTGGAATGCGTTACCTAGGGAGGTGGTAGAATCTCCTTCCTTAGAGATTTTTAAGGTCAGGTTGACAAAGCCCTGGCTGGGATGATTTAACTGGGAATTGGTCCTGCTTCGAGCAGGGGGTTGTACTAGATGACCTTCAGGGGTCCCTTCTAACCCTGATATTCTATGATTCTATGATTCTGAAGATCCAAGCATTAAGGCTAAAGATGAATACTCAGATTGTACATCTAAAACTCTATGCAAGTATTTTTTAGAGATGTGATTTGATCGTCTTCAGCAATCTTCTAAAGAAATATTTTTAAAGTAAATTTTAAGCTAAGGTCCTGTAGACTAACATGTTCTGAGTAAATATTACAGTAACGCACAACTGTTTTTGTCAGTACATTCAGAAACTGACTGTGTATACCTGGGGGTTGGCAAATGCCTGTGAAATGGCTTCATTACCCCTTGAATGGCTCTTTAGCAGTTTCAATGTTGTGCTAATAGGTCTGGCAGGCTGATGGCTTTTTCACTTTTAAGTTACTAGATCCTCTGTAGCTCAGGAAAGCTCATGCTCAAATAAATTGGTTAGTCTCTAAGGTGCCACAAGTCCTCCTTCTCTCTGGAGGAAGACTCACCAGGCTGCAGCAGCCAGCTGAGACGGGAGCCTGCAGGAAGGGTCAGAACAGGGATAGGAAGAGGCGGACGCGTGGACACTAAGACCCAGGGGTGCCCCACGCAGCTGCCTATGCCTAAGGATGGCCCTGCCTGCGCCACACCCTCACAGCAGGACGGAAAGCACAACTAAGGTCTCAGAAAGCGTGGGGCTCTGCAGTGTTTATCCCAGTGCAAGCTAGCTCTGCCCTGTATTTTATTTAGCGGGGGCAGTCACCCCCCATGTACAGGTGCAGGCTGATGACCCAGGGAGGGTGGGGTTGTTATTACACAAGCAGGTTTAATTTTTCCAGGGTTTCTCCACCCCACCCCACCCCACTCTTCTGGGGGTCGTATTTCAGCAGGGTTGCTTGTGCCTAGCCCTTGCATTTGCGATGAAGGGAGAAGCTGCTCAGAGGAGCCTTGAACAAGCACCAAGAACTTTCCTCTCCAGAAAAGCAACCAAGCCCTCAGATAAGAATCCCTTCCTGAAGGGTTCCTCCTTCCCGCTGAAGGCAGCTGGCCACGGGTCCCCTTTTGCCTTCACTCTCGATGCCGACAAGGCCGCCATGGGCCTAACGAAAAGCCGGAATCTAACAGTGTCTGTTGGAAAGCAGCATCTCGGTTGCACACGGTGTGTTTACACTGACAGTCCTGGCAGCCAGCACCGAAAGCTGAAGCTGGGAGTCCAGTCTGGCTTATTGAGTCCCACCAAAGCAAATCATAGAATATCAGGGTTGGAAGGGTCCTCAGGAGGTCCTCTCGTCACTGTACAGTTCACGTTGTTCTCCCACTAATTCAGATGCAGACTTGATTCCAAGAGTGTATAACTTTGGGGCATCCCCAGCCCGTTGGGCACAACCTGCCCACTCCATTGCCTCCTTTCCAGCATTTTCCTGCTGGCAAGATTTCCTCTTGAGGCAGTTTCTGTGGGCTGAGATAAGATCTGGGGGAAGATCTGATAATGAGTCATTGCGAGGTACAAATAGACACTTCACTGCCAGACCTACAGCCAGCCAAGATACGTGACTCTCTCTCAACCGCCAACAAGGCTCATATTCACAGATGCGCATACAGATATTGGCCGGGTGGTATTTGCTAGAGACCAGTTTGACAGCGAACAAGACACTCCTAGGGAAGCTCTTGGGACGCCTAGAAATTGCCCTACTCGATCAGACCAATCCCATACCAGCTGCTTCAGAGGAAAGTGCAAGAAACTCTGTAATGGAAAAGTTACGCCATACGCATGTTTTGCATAAACTTCTTCCTAACAGAAAAGGAGGACTTGTGGCACCTTAGAGACTAACCAATTTATTTGAGCACGAGCTTTCGTGAGCTACAGCTCACTTTAGGCGGTTACTGGTTGTCTTAAGTGCTGAAGCCCAGGAGCGGATATCTCTTACTACATTTTTATCCCAAGTAGCGTTAAACAGAAGATATTATTCGTATAAATTCCCAGTATTTACCGACATCCTACTAAACTCTTGGTCTGAATAACATCATGGCAGTGAGTTGGCTAGATTAACTCTGCATTGTATAGAAGGGCATCTTCTTGTACCGTTCAGCTTGTCACTTTTTGAATTTCATTGGATGTTTTAATGAGAAGAGGGTAGATGGGGCCTTGGCTCTGTAAAACTCATTGGCTCGCATAACTCTGACGTCCCCTCTTAAGCGAAGTATTCCTAGTTAATCCCTCCAGACCTCTCTCAGCGATCTCGTTGCTTTTCTAATCTAGCTCTCGTGTGGGATTTTTAACAAGCCCCGTGCCTTTTGGGGAACAAATATTTATATTTCACCTGGGCCCCCAAATGTTGGGCATAGTTAAGTTCCATTCATGACTTTATTGGCGTAACACATTATTCATGTGTTGCCAGAGGGCAGGAAAGAGAGAGCACCCTCAGGAGGTACAACCCTCCCCAGATGGGGTCACACACTGTGTCCTCTGTGTCCATTCCTGATCTGGTGGCAGGTAACTAACAGCCATCTCTCTCTTTATCCCCAAGGCCGGGTACAGTTTACAATCCTTGCCCTAGAGAGATATTACAGTGTACTAGCCAGCCAAACTTGCCACTGTCATCATGCTATTGTATCTATTTCAAGTGCACTCAAGGCCTGATCCAAAGCCCACCAATGTCAGAGGAAAGAGGCCAATGATTTGGAAGGGCTTTGGCTCAGTTGCCTAGATACCATGGGGATGGGCACACTGGGGGCAGATTAGACCATTCAAAGTTCCTAAATTATGCAGAGGTAGGAGCACCACCCAAGATCTCATTCTTAGTGGTAAAGAGCAGCTGATTCAGAATGTGAGAATAAAGAAACTTGGAACAAGTGGCCATAATCTACTTGAATTCAGCAAATTTTTATTTGTATCACAGCAGCGCACAGATGCACCAACTGAGCTCAGGGCCCTGCTGCGCTAGGTGCTGTACAAATGCTTAGTACACCACTGCCCCAAAGAGCTTGCAGTCCAAACGGAAAAGACAGACAAAGGGGAGGGGAAACAGGGGTGAAGTGACTTGCCTAAGGTCAAACAGAAAGTCAATGGCTAAAGCACACATAGAAAGTCAAGTCTAACTCCCAGTCCAATGTGTTATCCACAGCAAAGGCAGAATTCACAGAGGGCAGCAGTACAAGGATATTAGAGAAACAGATGTTGAGGGACCAAGATATCAGCTGAGCCTGATGCAATAAGAATAGGACTTCAGTAACTCAGCCAGAGGTTAGGGGTTATTTCAGGAGTGGGTGGGCGAGGTTTTGTGGCCTGTGATGTGCAGGAAGTCAGACAAAATGATCAAGATGAACCCCTCTGGCCTTAAATTCTATGAGTCTATTAAAATCCACCAGGGTAGAAGGAAGCTGGTGAATCCAAAAAGGCATCACCACCAAGACTGAATAGCATCCAATTCCTCTAAAAGAGAAAAGTGCAACGAATGTGAAGCAGACCGGCTGGCTCCCTCTGAAACTGTTCAAAGATCTCTAGCTTCAATTAAAGAGCCACTTTGCCTTGTAAACGGAAAAGGAAACCAGAATAGAAAGCATAAATCTTGAAGGGAAGAGGATAACTCATGCTGCCTTGCTGTTAAAAAGCAAAGGAACTAGGTGGAATAAGAAGGGACTTTCTACATTTATCAGGAAGGAAGGTAGTGGTGGAGAGAAATAGGTTCATTAAGGATGGAGACAATGAATAAAATGAATGCCATCCCCAAAATAGGGGAGATCATGAGCTCCTGTTACCGATGTTCTTCCCCCTGGCTAAAAGATTGTACAATTGGTAAGGGAAGAAGTTATGCAACAACCAGGGATACAGAGCAGGTAAGGAAATGTTAGGACAGTGTAGATATCAGAGTCAACCTAGGCTGACATTTGCTTCCTAAGCTATTAGGGAAGCTATCAAACAGATTTATTGCACCACTGATTGAGAAGTTAGAGAACTTGAGAAGAACCAAGAAACCAAAGGAAATTAGTACTGATCTTCAGAGTAAGAGAAGCATGTATATTCACACACACACACCCCTACCTAGCTAACCCAGGATACGGACCCACAGGAGAAGGAAGGAGCTGCAGACACTGCACTGAATTGGCAGCCTATGCTAAATGAAGCCAGTTCTCTTTGCATGGACAGGAGACTGTTTTGACCAGCTCACTCACATAGCAGGTGCCCAGTTCTCCACCGCCTTGGACTGTATGGAGTCACATATGCCTGATTATCATCCCACTACAGGAGAGTTCTAAGTCCACATTGTGCAGGTGGAAGCGGCAACCTGGAGTAAGGAGGTGGTGCATCAGGCACTGCAGTAACCTCATGCACAGAGGCAGGCTGTGAGTTACACCCTTATCCACACAGCGCTTGTGCTGTCTTTCACTCGCCACTGCACCCTGCAGTGCGACACTTGCGTAGCCCCTTTGCAAGAGGGCTCACAGTTGCACAGAAGAGCCAGCCTGCATCAACACCCAGGGAGAGCCTGGTAGTAGCTCCATTCAGAGATGCACAAAAAGCTCCTAAAGACCTAACAGCAGTGATCCAAGCTGCAAAGCTAAGCTGAAGCCAACAGTTTGCAGAGCCTGCTTCTCCCAAAGTCCATGGGAGGTGTTCTCATTCCGCTGTGGCAGCCACGAGTTCTTGGCCACCAGCTCAGTCAGGGTATGTGGCTAAGCCTTATTCAAAGCACTATCATCCCCCCTCGGCATGCCAGGTAACTCACTCAGAAGGAAACACATCCTGTTCTTTGTGAAACCGAGGCGAGCTTAAGACATTATGTCACCTGCCTTTCCCTTCTTTCAGAGCTGGTGAACTGGAAAGCCATGCAGGTTGCCAGTGTTGGATCCTGGCTGGGAAGCCCAGAAAAGCCTGTCTCTCCTGGTGCACACCTCTAAGGAGCGTTTCTGCCTTCAGAACAGCCACTGTGCTCAACCGCAAAAGGGGAGAGAAGGTGGCAAACGAGGAAACCCGTCAACTTTTGACCCTACGATAGTTTACAAGTTTCAGAGAGCGTGTCATGCTGATTAAGTCAGCTGGTATCTCGTACAGCTCCTGCCTGCACTGGGCACTGGCATGTGCCGACTGTCGCCTTCTGGGAACATTAGCAGCGTTAATCCCAAACAGGAAGAGGGGGACAGGTGGTACTGTGGCTTCGAGCCTTTGCTTTACGTTGCATAGGACCCGTGCTCAAAGCAAGCAGAAGGGAGAGGGGTTCTCACTGCCTACCGCTACATAAGGGACAACGGAAGCTACAAAAATACCCCCCCCCCCCATACAATCCAGCATATTTCTCAGCTCCAATATTAAAGTATATGCTGAATTGTTTCCTGATAAACTTTGCCAGCGTGCACACCCCATCGCTCTAACATTTGAGCGCCTGACTCACGTGTAAGGGAGGGGCTGTCACCCCCATTTTGCAGATGGGGGAAACTGAGGCCAAGAAAGATGAAGTGACTTGCCCAAGGTCACCCAGGCAGGCTGTGACAGAGCCAGGAACTGCCCGCAGATGGTCCCATTCCCAGTCCAGCGCCTGAAGCTGCAAAGCCATCCTTGCTCCTGCTTTCTGTTGATTAGCCCTTAACTATGCCAACAGGAAGACTGGACCCGCTACTGTAGAAGGCAGAAGGAAGACTAACATTGCTACAGTCTATAGGGGCTCAGACCCAAGCTCCATCTGGTCACTGTCCTGCTTCTGGTATGGTCCAGTACTTGAGTGTTTCAAACAGAAAGTGCTAGTTAATGCCTAGGGTTCTCCGACTCGTGAAGGAGGTCAGGCTAGATGATCCCAGTAACACCTTCTGGCCTTGGAAATGATACTCTCACATGGCCAGTATTGCTGTACTGCTATGTGACAAGATAATTCCTTCCCAACCCTCTTGGGTAAATCACAATTTAGACTCAGCCATTGACACTCCTTACTCCTTCCGAAGTCACCCAGGAATCCTGCCATTTCCAATCCTGTTCCCCTTCCATAGCACCATGGATTTCAGAGAACTTTTACGCCTCTTAACAAATTAACCTCACAGCCCTCGGGGAGGTAGGCATTGCTGTCCTTGTTTTACATGGGATGGGAAGGCAGAGGGAAAGTGACTTGGTAAGGATACTCACAGTGGCAGAATCAGTAGCAGAGTGCAGGAAAGAGAGAACACCCTCAGGAGGTACAACCCTCCCCAGATGGGGTCACACACTATGTCCTCTGTGTCCATTCCTGATCTGGTGGCAGGTCATTAACAGCCATCTCTCTGCTTGTCCCACTCACGGTGGCAGAATCAGTAGCTCCCAAAGAACAGGGCTAGGAGTCATAGAAACCAGCTCTGATTCCCAGAGGCTGGTTCTCCAAGCGCTGGACCCTGCTTCTCTGCCATACACCTATCTGCTGGACAGCGGCCTCTCTCCGACTCAGTCTGTCTAGCCTTCTTGCACCTTGAGCTCCCATTGCCATAAAGTTAACTAAGCACACGTGAGCCAAGAGGGAAGAAATGTATAAAATACAACTTCTTTCTCTTTTTTCCATTGTTTATTAATAATTGCTGTAAAGAGCCAACACGTCCAACATAGCAGAGGACGTAATGGAGCAATAAACATCTCCCGCAGCCATAAACACCTCTGCCTGCCGCAGCCCCTGTGTTTATGAGCGCTGCAGGCTTTTATGGCTACATGCACCGCTCTGCTACCAGTGGTTATCACTGGAATGGCCACTGCCAGGAAAGAGAAGTCACCTCTGCGCAGAGGCAAAGCACAAGACCCGAGCATCAGCAGGGACTTCCTTTGCAGAGGAGTGAGTTTCACCCAATTACAGCCGACTTCCTGGCTACAGTGTTGTTCCCTGCCTCAGTCAGAACACCTGCCTCATTACCACCAAGCACTGAGAGGCTCCAGCTCAGATCAGGGCCATATTGTACTAGATGCTGTGCAGACAGAGACCTCACAATCAAGGGAGGGAAGAGAAAAGACGCCCATGGAGGAGAACTGACTTACCCAAGGATCAGGTCAAAGCAGAATGGAACCCAGGTCTTCCTAGTACTAGTCCAGTGCACCAGATTGCCTAGCACCTTCGAAGCTACCCTGAGGCGGCCAACACTGCCTTGAGTAGCAGCTCGCAAGCCAGGCAGCCAGAAGACACTGAGGCAACTCCTCATTTAGGAGGAAAACAAACTAAGCTCTAGACCAAATAGTGTTTCTCTTCTCAGGGGGCGCCTCTCCCTCCCCACTCAGCTGTCCTGCTGCAGCTGTCCCCGTGGTGCTGAACTCTTGGCCACCTTCTCAACAGAGAGGAGGACCACGTCCTGACAAGGCCGGGGAGCTGTCACGCCCTGGAGTCCTGGCACTAGTTTTACAGGCCTTGGGTCCAACTACCATCGCCAATGAAGCAGTCCCCCCACCTGCCATGCGTCGCCTTTTCCTTAACATCCATGAAGGAGCCACGCCTCTTCTCCCAGACACTTGGAGATAGCATGGCCACAGTGCAACTTCCTCCATCTGATAGTCTCTGCGTCCAAACAGATCCAGCCTTCTAATGTTCATCCATCCATTGCATGATCTTCCCCACCTCCACCCCAATCTACCTCCCATCTCAGCCCAGCGTGCTTCCAACATCCCCCAGCAACTCCCGGGGCTTTCTTCCCTGGCAGCTGCTCCTCACAGCAGCAGCGATGCAGGATTGTGTCTAGGCAGGGCAGTGGGTTGGATCCCCTGGTGATGATCAGCTGGGGAGCAAGTCCTCTTTAGCTTTTGAGGTGGCTGGATCTAGCAGGCTGCTGGGGGTCTCCCTTGCCAGGAACCAGGGGGGTGGATGGGTCCCCTGGGCTGGGCAGAGGGGTAGGAGATTTCCCTGTGAGGTGGTGGAGTGTGAGGAAGAATAGGGTTCCAGGCTGCCTCCCATTGACCACTTCTTCAAACACTGGGCTGAGGAGTGTTTCTGGGGGACTGGTAAAACAATGTGTTTCTACCCCCAACATACCCAACTCCTTCCTGTGCACAAGGCCAGCCTTGGGGGTTGGGAAAGGGGCAGCGATGCGATTCCTTGAGAAGTGTTCTGCCTTGCAGGGACTCGCATCAGCATGGCTGGGATCTTACAAGCTGCGCACCCTCCTGTGAGGGAAGAGGACCTCACCCGTTCGGGCCTTTCAGCCTTGGCCAGACATTCACAATGCTACCTTTGCAGGGGACAGAGCTACAAGGCTTGATTCACCTCCCTAGGTCCCCAAGCATCTCCCCCGCACACTCCTCTGCACCTTAGCAGGAGCAGAGTCAAAAAGCTGAATGTCAGCTTTTGCCCAGACTAACGTTGCCTTGGTTACCCACCAGAGTTTTAGTTCAAGCCCAGGTCAAACGCTGTATGATTCAGAGACAAGCAGCTTGGTGAGCAAGAAGGGAGATAAAGGGTTAAGCTGGGTTCTCAGCAAGACTTAGCTTCAAGATGCCTTTGAACCATGCAAGTAATGACCAACCGGATCCTAAACCCAGTGTCCTGATAAAGCTGGAGCAACTGTGGACATCAGTGAGTTACTCCAGGGTCACACCATGTCAAAGGCTGGCCAGCATGTCAATTGATAACATAGGTACTCCCACCCATTAGGGAAAGAGTAAAGGCCATTTATTTATCCAGCCCCTTCCCAATTTAGGGGAAAGGATCAGCATAAAACACATACCTTAGTGTGTCTCTAAGGACTCAGTATGACCCCCAGCCAACTCTCAGACCTCCTCTTGGTAGTTTCCTATTGATCTGATAGGTTAACTCACTGCACCTGAGGCGCTCCCAGTTGTTAGCAGCCATTGCAGGTGCAGGTATTTGGCTTTGATCATGCAGACCTGTACGGAGAACCTGGAAGGGGGGAAAAAAGGAAGGAAGCCCAATAAAGCCCACTCAGCACCTTACAGCAGTGGACCTCCCATCCCACCCCACCATAAGTAGGAGAATCAGTCCCAGAGATTCTAAGCCTGGAAAGAAACAGAAAGGACCACAGTTAAACCTCACTGATCATTGCAGTGGGTTCCTGAACTGAACAAGAGTTGGCTAGGGTTTGAGTCACTGGCTTGTATGATTCCCTACCATGCCCCTGCAGTGGGACACGGAAGGACAGCTACCGTGAGCAGCTCTGCCAATGCCAAGCCAGCACGTCATGGGTGGCTTTGTTATGTTTCTTTTACACACACAGAGAAAAGAAAAGGAGGACTTGTGGCACCTTAGAGACTAATAAATTTGTTAGTCTCTAAGGTGCCACAAGTCCTCCTTTTCTTTCTGTGGATACAGACTAACACAGCTGCTACTCTGAAACACAGAAGAAAGAGTATTATATTTTTGTATCTTTCTGGAAGGTTGCAATGTAACTACTTTATTTCTTCAAAACCAGAGCCTTAACATACAAGAACCCAAAAACGAGAGACACAAAGCAGGTTTCTGCCTAAGGCTGTGAGGCACAACTCACCCAATCTTACTCTAGACTGCCTGGCTGCTGAACTGACTCTGATCACATGCTTCCCTACAGAGCCCCCTAGCCTGCAAGCAGGAGCAGGAAACACCTGAGCATTTAAAGAAATAGCTTATGATTTTAATACAGTTTTCCATATATCACAGCCTTGGTACCCAGACTACCAAACTTTGTGCCATCTCTTGCTCCCGTTCCCTCCTCCCTCTGCATCCAGACTCACTAAGTCCTGCTGCTGATTCCTCTATGTCCCTGAAATCCTTGCCTGCCACTGAAGCCACGGACAATGCTCCTTCATCACTTTCCATCGGGCTGGGACGGGATCCTCCTCCAGGGCCCCCCCAACTTCTCAGTGCTGCCCCTCATAGCACGCAGAAGGCTGCTACAGTCATCTTCCATTTCCATCACTCCAACCACACCACATTCCCCCTCCTCAAAAGAGGCCCATAAGCTCCATGATAAGTGCAATGGGAACAACCAGGCTAATTCCTGAGGATGGCAGGCCATGGGTACCCATGGCACACTGCCAGCTGAGCTCCTCCACCATGACCAGCCACCTGCCTACATCCCCACTGTGCTATGGAAAAGCCGGGGATGTGGGGAGTTCAAACTGCTCATGGCAGCAGTAGCTGACAATGCCAACAGTCCTGTAGTGTAGGCTGCCCTGATGGGTACGTGCCATATCGTGCAGGGACGGTCCCCACCCCACATACAACAGCTGTGGAGTGGTGAGCTTTGTTCCCAGCCTGTCCCAAGTGGGATACCACCCAAATACACTGGCGTTTGAGCCACTTGGTCAAATCCGTGACTCACGAGAGGGTTAGAAAGGAGACAAAACGAGCAGGTGCCTCCCCCCCAGTTTCTTCTAAACTCCCATCTTGGTTCTTCAGCTTGCTGGTATTCCCACTATTTACCATTTGTATTGAAGTAGCAACGAGAGGCCTCAATCCAGGATCAGGACCCTACAGTGCTGGCGGAAATATGCACCCAGCCCAAATGGGTCTACGCTCCAAATTCCATTGCTCCTGGCTGCATTTGATTTCGTAGCCTCATCTCCAGTTTAGCCTACACCAAACCACAGAAGAACAAACACTAACTACCCCTACCCTCTTCCCCTCCCCCCCGCCCGCCTGCCCGCCCAGGAGCACTAGCTTCTATTTATGGGTACCCGGGGGAGCAAACATTTTATTTGTTTAAGGGTTTTCTGTAATTTCCTTGGGTTTGACCGCAGCCTCTGAGGTTAACCACAGCCAGCTATTGTGGCTGAAGACATCCTTCTCCATTGTTCTTGGCTAGGTGGCTCTGCCTTGTTTTCTTGGAAGGTTGAAAGATTGTTTGTCATTTCTGGCCCGCTGTTCAATAGAGACAGGGTGGCCGGAGAGGGAGGGAAAAGAGCTGCTCGTTCTTTTTTAGGACTGCGGGTTTCTGAGAAAGACCAGTGTCACTGACCAATTCGGGTCAAGCTGGGGTTGCTTAGATGGCATTCACAACACCATCCAGCTTTCCCTTTGATTAGGATTCCCTTAAGGGTTTTCTGGAGATATTTTAACAATCCCCAGTTCTAGCCTCTTCCACCGGGTCGGGAGGAAATTTCTTTCTCCTGAGAAAAGGAGGAAAGGGACACCCCTGGCCCCAGCCGCTCTTGGAGGAACCACATTTGTCCTGCCCCCTGACCTTGTGCTACTGTAACTCGGAGCCTGTCCGACGCTGCCAAAGAGCAATCCATTTTCTGGCTTCCAGTTCGGCTCCCTTGTGGGAGGCTGCAGCCATTCCTTGGCCACACGGAGACAAAGTCTTCCCAGCTCAGCCCTATACGAATCTAAGGCTGGAAACTTACCTCATCGTCATGGGTTATTTTAATCTCTGGTGAACGCAGGCCAGAGCCAAAGACTTTGAGTCTGATTCATGCCTGGGATGACTTCATCGGAGCTATACAAAGGATTAAATGACAGTGGCCGTGTGATCGACTGACCTGGGCATTAGCAGACCTGGGTTCTAGTCCTGGCCCTGCCACAAGGCCTTGGGCAAGTCTATGTAAACCTTCTGCTCATCAGAGTTGGCAGCAACAAGGGCCGGGTTCAGTTTCTAGGGGTTCTGTTCCAATAACACAATGCAAAACCAGCTCAAGCCCCCACCCAGTGACCTGGGGCAAATATATACCACCCCCTCGGGCTCCTCTAAGAGGCAATACTTCCCCTCTCACAAGAGTCTGAGTGTAGCAAAAGCCTTTTAATAACAGAGAGAAAAAATGTGGCATTATGCTTGGGAAATACAGGATTCATAACACAATCCAACAGGATTCATAACACAAACCATGAGCAAAAGCCCACCCCAAGCAAATTGGGCCATGTCCTTTCCCTTTGGCTCTTGAGTCCAGCAACCGAAAGTCCAGCAACCCAAAAGTCTCTGTCTCTGTCCTTGGTGAGTCCAGAGTTCAAAAGTTCATCTGCAGAGTTTTAAACTCCCCGCCCCCCACAGCCTGTGTGGAAATGGGGGCGGGGAATAAAGTGGCACCTTACATGCTCCGATGGCTGACTGCCCCATCTCTCCATGGGTTTCTGCTGCAGCCTTCACTGCCAGCTGCTCCTCCCCAGTAGCCATCCTGCAAACCACTCACCAGTATATCTTCAGGCCCCCTACTACTTAACACAGTACTTAGTGATTTCAGCTCATAGTAGGGGCAGCTCCAGTGCTCATGCACCATTGGCCCAAAGTGAATTCAGCTCTGCAATCTATAACCAGACTCCTAAGGGAATCAAAATTAGCTCTGCTATTACACAGTGGAGACAAAAGAAGATGTAGTTGGCTTTTAGAACCCTCAGAAGCAGCCCATACCACAAAGTACAAAAGCCCATCACCAGCCTCTCTCCATTCATTAAGTTTTGGAACCCATGTCCCTTGCCTAGCGAGTGCTACTTAGTTGATGGCGAGTCTCTCCATCATAACAAAAAGCCAAGTACAGTCCCACTGTCCTTGATTCACATAATCAGGATAATAACATTTTATTCTTCCTGCCCCAATAACAGAGAAACTGGGGATCCCACAGCAGCCAAAGTGACCATCTAGGAGGGGTGGGTGTGCCTATGCAAATGAGGTCAGCCCCTGAAATTCTTTTCCACAACCCGCCACAACTCTCCACCAGATGTCAGGGTAGAGCTTATCCTGACTCTACTTACATCTATGTGCCTCTGTTTCTCCTCCCACCCTTTGTCTATTTAGACTGTAAGCTCTTTGGGGTGTGGATTGTCTCTCACTAGGTGCCTGGCACGTGGGGGCCTCTCAGGTGCTACTGCACTATAAATAACAATACATTTGGCTCCTGGGGCCAGATCCTCAGCTGGTGTAAATGCTGGCACCGCCATCAATGTCACTGCCCTTTCACACCAGCTGAAGTCTGACCCATGAGGATGAAATCATCGGTTGAAGAAATGGACGGGGGGAAATAAGCACTTTTTTGTATTGATGGTAAACTCAAGTGGGCAGGGACCATCTTTCACTCTCTGCTTGTGCAGCACCTAGCACAACTGGGCCTGGATCCACTGGGAGCGACTGCAACATAGTGATAAGTAAGGGGAGAGAGTTACTTCCAGGCATCAGATTGCTCCTGTTTGACAAGAAAAACAAGAGATGAACAAATAAGACGGAGATCTTGGGAGGGGAGAGAGTGCCGTTGGGTTGGGTGGGGACTGGGCATATGCCCTTTTAACTGAAGAGCAGATATAACCCAGCCATTGCAGAAGGAGGGCTGTCAGTTTCAGTGGCATGTTAATTCTCTGGGCTCCTGGGAGCTCAGTGGGTAGCACAGGCTGTCTGGAACCTGGAGACCAAGCTATTAATGATGTATTGTCATTGTTGACACCACCCAAAATTGTGCTAGGTGCTTTACAGAGCAAGAAGGGGTGACTTTTTACCCTATTTACTTTACATTCTCCTAACAATCTCCTCTTGGAGTCCTAACCATGCAAGGTAAATCCTCACTGTTCTTAAAATGAAAAGAGAAATAGTGCATCAACAAAGAAGTACCGTGTGCTCCCAACAGAGGGTTGGCTCCTCAGCTGACATGGATAGGCACTGCTCCACCAAACCCAGAGCTACATGATTTACACTGGCTGAGGAATTGGCCCAGAAAGTCTCAAGAAAAAAAAAACCAATCATTCCTTCCCAGCAGAAGTTGCCAAAGTGACAGTAAATACCCACTAGTGGAATACAGTCTTTCACCGCTAGCTCACGGGTAGTTGAATTTGAGCCTAGGTACAGCAGTGACCAAAGCCCAGGACCCTCTGAGGGCTGCATGTAAAAAATGTTTGTTGGTTTTCCACATCACACACAACAGGCACCAAGAGCCAGATTTTCAAACAAGCTTGACTTGTATTTAAGCATCAGAATAACTGGCCCAATTTCCCAAACTCACACAGATTCCACCGTGAGAGGCAGCAACCTCCAACACTAAAATAGCTCCGCGGATTGGGAACATGTTGGGTGCTAAGCATTTGATAATCAGCCCCTAAGCTTCTGGGCCCTAATTAATAGAGCTGGGCAGGAGATGGTTTTCCAGTCCCATGAAAAATGTCTCGTCCTGCATTGAGATGAACCTCAGACGTTTCAGTATTTCTGAGAGCGAGTGAGCACACATCCCTAATAGCCCGGTGGGGCAGGAGACATGGAAGAACCACTTCAGGGCCCTCTTTTGCCTAACGCAGACAAGAGACTTGAACGTGGGTCTCCTCCATCCCTGCTGAGTATACCAACCTCCAGGATATTGGCTATTCTGTTGACAAATTCCGGACCAACTCTGCTAGCTAGCTCCATTGCTAGTCATCTCAACAGGGGAGGCCAAAGCTACCCTGAGGATTAAAAGGGGGAAGACGACTACAGAAATGTCAAGCCCCCAAGGACGAGAAGCATGGATAATTTGGCACCTCTGGGCCCACCCGACAGGATAAATGGAAACCCTGAAGAGCAGCCAAGAGCTCAGAATGTACAGCACACAAGCAACAGCCAGAAAAGAAGGCCCATCAGTAATTGAAATGGACTTGGCCTCTCCCTGTCTTCCCCAGCGTTGATGTGTGTTACCCCTGGGAAGCAGGGCAGATGCATGCCGATCATTCAAACCATTGCACAATGCTGCTTAATAAAAAATGGATGCTAAAGCAAAGCCGATGAGTCACCCCTCTTGGTTTTCAAGACTCATCAGTCCTGAACAGGCTGTTGACATCCCATTGGGAAATGAATGTTAGCAATAACAGCCTCTTGTCTCTGCCTCAAGCACCCTTGACCTCGCTTTGAGATCTAAAAGTGGCCTACGGGACATATGAAGTCAATTACCTTCCCCTAATATTGCCTTTCAAGGGCCTCATTCCATCAGATGGGTTTTTTTCCCCTCTTCCATGGAGCTTCCGACTGTCATTCAAGAAAAATCCCGTGCAGCAAAGTCCATGTTAATAGCCTGGGCTCCGACCAATGGTAGCAAAGCAGCTAATTAGCAGTGGAAACACAGCAACTGGCCAGAACTACTGCAGGTGAAGGAAACAGAACAAAACAAAAAAGGAGGAGGACAGTGGGTTAAGCACACACACCTGGCATGGAACACAAATGAATACAAGGTGTGCTGGGCTTCATCTTAGTCTTCACAACACTACTGCACAGGTCAGTGCACATGGTGGCTTTCCTTTCCATGGACGCCCAAGACTGGAATAACACAGGGTGTTGCAAACCTGGGAGGGGGACAAGACTGGAATAGCAGGGCTTGCTGCAGGTTGGGATGTGATCAATCATTATCAGCCGGTGAGGATCCAGGATGGAGTGCTGTAGGAGAGAAGAGTGCATCGCAAGAGATGGGGAGGAGGGGGCTTAGGGTTGGACTGTCTGGGCTTTTGAAGATCTGGACACGGGTCCATGAGCAGGGCTCTTGACTGCACTATGCCTGAGTCTGAGGGTCTGTCTACATCGGCATTGGAGTTGTGAATGGCTGGCACAATCTAGCTAGCATGGCTGGAAAAGCAGAGAAGTACAGAACCCTGGCTATGTACTCTCATTGCTAGTCCATGCCAGGGTCCATGCTGCCACGTCTTCACAACTATTTTTAGACATGCTACCTAGACTAGTGCAGGTATGCCAACTGGTGTTGCTGTCACACCTCAAGGACTGCAGTGGAGACCTATCCTCAGTGTTCTCAGTCTCTTGCTCTCATGATCCCTACTGTCCCTCGCAAATCTTTGAAGAGAAATATTTTGGGAAGGGAATTGGTGCTGAGCAGTCCTATCTACAGCTCGATTGTGCTCTCACCTACCTGAATCTTAACCCAGTACAACTTCACTGACCTTTGTGGAGTTACAAGTGAGAGGGAGATCAGGCCCAAGGCTCTCGGTCTAGTCACAAGCTCACGACCGGCACGTGAGCAGTCTGACTTAGTAGTCAGAGCTTGAGCTGGGAGCCAGGAGGCAGGCCAGGTCGGATACTAGGAGATCAGAGTCCAAGACAGGGCAGACCAAGAGTCACGTGTCAGGAGGCCGGCAGGGGTCAGGTTACCAGGAGACCAGAGTCAGGCAGTAGGAGCCGGTACTGCAGGGGAAATGCAGTTGCATTGATACACTCCCTGTTCCTCTGCTTGGTTTAGTTGGAAGCAGGGAACCAATTGGGACCCCCCCACCAGAGTTCTGCCAATCAGACCCCAGGACTGGCGTCCTCTGTTAGTGTTGATCAGAACTTACTGGTACCTAAGAGCCCTATGGACCAGGGTTTGAGACCTGCAGCCCCTGACACACACACAGCTTGGCACAAGCTCCTCCTACACCGTTAGCATGCCAGACAAGTGGCAAAGTCATGCCCCAGCTCTGTGGGCAGAAGGGTGGCTGCTACTGGTCAGGAACAAGTGCCGTTGGCAGAGCTGAGCATTTCCCCAGCTTGCAGAATATCTGGTGCCAGCCTCCGGAATCCCGACTTCCCAACATGCCATTTCCACACCATCAGTTCCAGAAACAGTCACCCCTTCCCAGCCTTTCCAAAGAGACAGTTATTCCTGTATCGCCCATGCTGCTTCCATTCTCGCAGAAAGGGGAAGGGAAAAAAAATCTTTAGTGTGAACTGACAGTGACCCGTTAGAAATATGTTGCATTAAAACTTTCCCATAGAGTGCTGGAAATTTGTTCCTTATTAAAGGGGGGGCCAGCATAACCAATTCAAAGGAGAAGCTGGAGCAGAGAAGAATTTTGTGGCTACTATTGTGGTGTATTTTTTTCCATTCACCCCCCACACACCACACACCCCAGCTCCTTCACGGCCGCCCTGAATCTAATGATTCCTGTCCAGTACAAAGAGGAGGCAAATCTCCGATTTGTGGGAACGGCTGACCCGTTAATGGGAATGAAGAGAGGAGTTTGGACTTTCCCATGCTTCTCGCGCTAAACTCTATTTTTACAATTGCCGTTTAACACACAGGGAAAAAAATTAAATCCGTGTTAAAAGAAAGAAATAAAACTGTAGAGTCATCACTCGTGTGTTTGGGGAAGGTGGTTATTATTACTGTTGGTTATTAATTATTTGTCATGGATTTGCGGCTAGGAATGCCAGCCAGGGACCAAGGCCCTATTGTGTTAGGCACTGTACAAACACCACAAAAAAGACCGTCCCTGCCCCCAAAGAGTTTTCAGTCAAAGGAGTTGTTGTCGATGGCGTTTGTTGTTGTCTAGATAACATGGCGCAGAGTGTATAGAGAGCAGGGAATAGTGGACGCAAACACCCTAACTCATTTGAAGATAGGTTATATCACAGGGTTTCTTGCGATAGCAGGGGAATGGACATGGTAAGCCAGATAGTTCCTCCAGTCCCTGTGATGAGGGAAGTGCAAAGGCGCTCCTACAGGCGACCCTTATAAGAAAAACCATTGCCGCAATTGTCCTACAAGCTGAACTCTCGCTGTGGTGAGAGTCTGCAACTAACTGGAGTTCGTAAGTGCTTGGAACTTGCTTTAGTGTTTGGCAAGTGCCTGGCATGTGGTGGGCACTACTGCTGATAAACAATAGCGGTCCTGAGCCATGTTTTGGACCATTGCTGTGGAAGGATATTTACAGGGCTGGCCCTAGACCAAATGGTGCCCCAGCCAAGGAGTATCGTCGGTCTCCCCTCCCCCGTTTGTTAAACTTTTGAATACCTTGTTTTTATTGCATTTCTAGCCCATTTCATGACTTTGATGCACAAGTGCACTTCCACAATTACACACTGAAACAAGGTTCACACTATCGCAGCTGGGCTCCCTCTTCTCTTCACTTCGTTCTTATATCTCACTGGCGACACCCCGCCCCTTGTATACCTGCGAGGGCACGGCTGACAACATGTCGTTCTCAGAAAGTCTGGAAGGTTCCACGAGATTCCACAGAGATCCAGAACATTCTAGGAGGTCAGTGAAAAATGAATCCACCTACAGAATACCTGCAACCTTTTACTTCAAACATTCTATTTTCCCTTTTGTTGCTAACAACAAAAACAGCCCCCCGAGCCCGGTGCCCTCCCCCACCCCCAAACACTGCACCCAGGCAGTCACCTGGCCTGTAAGAGTGTACAGTAAGTATATCCGGCCCTGGATACTTACTATACACTCTTACGGGGGGAAACTCATCACTGTGCTGGTGGCCAGCACAACACCGATGTGTCACTTAAATATCACTTTAAGAACTGAGGTCTAGATCCTGAAGCGACGACCACCTCGAAGTAAGGGGCATGTTGCCCCAGGCCCCGAGGGGGGACAGAGGGAATTGAAAGCTCGTCCCTGGTTTCCAGGTGGGAAGCGAGAGTTGGGAGGGAGTACAGATTTCTTCCCTCTCTGCCCTGGCTGGCCCATTGGGGTGGGGTGGGGCCCGAGGTTCTGCCCACTCCCCACCCATATATGTATGCGGGGGGAGCTGCTCTCCCTCGCCACGCCAATCTGCTGTTGGACCTCAGACAAGTCACTTCCCCTCTGAGTCCCCTCCTTCCCTGTGTCTGTCCAGTCTACTTAGATGGTAAGTTCTTGGGGCAGGGACTGTCTATTACCATGTGTTTGTATTAGATCCAGTGGATGGGGCCCCGAGCTCAACTGGGGCCCTACCATAATACAAACAGTCAATAATAATACCAATCATTACGCGGAGAGAGAGCAGCACATCGGTGAGGCAAAGCGTGTGAGATGCTTGCAGGGCCATTGACCATGCTCTACCCTGTTCTGTGGCTACAGAGAAGGGCAGGACTGTTGGCTGGGGTATCTCTCACCAGTGCTAAATCATAACCACAGCGTTTTTTAAAAAAAGTTAAAAACTATAGGCTCCAGAAGAAAATAAAGAATTCCTGTAGCCCCTGAAATGTCTGAGTAGCATGAACTGACTGACGCCCGTGCCACCCACGGCCCGATGAGCACTCAGCAGGACGGTTTGCAGGTTAGGTCATTAGTCCAAACCGAGAGGCATTTGAGGTTATTACAGTTGGGTGCCAGCAGATTTGTGCAAATCAGAGCCATTTGCCTCTGCAGCAGGCTCATTGCACAACCAGCTTTACTGGCTTCCTCCTTGTAGTGACCCAGCGAATGTCTCACACTGGTTGTGCTGGGCAACAACTGTCATTGAGGCCCCAATCCAGCAAAGTGTTTTGGCATGACTTTACGCAAGGGAGTGGTCTCACTGAAGTCCAGGGAACTATTCTCCCTGTGCTTCAGTACCTATCTATGGGACTTACCCCCGCCATTGTCTCTTCCACATAAAATAGATTGGCAACAACAAATTCTCCATTGGGCTTCATGGAATCTCAGGCTCTTCTCCCTTTTAAGAGGGTACAAGCTGTGCTGGTGGTTGATTTGGTAGGTAGGAGTTGCATTTTTGGGGGACAGGCAGAAGAGGGGATCTCGATGTTGTGACTGCCTTTCTTGTGATGGTGGAAAAGTTCTGCCAAAGGGGAGAGTTTGCAGCATTCCCCAAAGATGGCCAGGCTCTGGTTCCCCCAATCTCCTCTAGAGGCTGATTCCAGAACGGGGTCCTCTATTTTGCTCCCAAATCTCACGCACTCTATCCCGGGCTTGGTACTCTAACGAGCACAGCCAACACAACAGATCATAGACTGAAACTCAGTCTGTAATGTAGCTGGGGCTTGATCCATTGATTGCTTTGACAATTGCAAACAAGGCATTACCCTGGTATCAGGAGCTGACTGGGAGTCAGTGGAGGGATTTGAGCATGAGCCTAATGTGCTCTCAGCACCTTAGACCACAGAGGAAATACTCAGCCACAATTTGTACCAGCTAAACCTTGCACATTATCTTCATCAGGGCCGTCCTTAGGCATATGCGGCTGCGTCGGGAACCCGAAAATGTGGGGCACCACCAGGACCATAGGCGCCGACTTCTCAGCTTGCCAGAAAGCTTGCCCCCAGCCCCACTCCAGGTCCCGCCCCCACTCTACCCCTTCCCCCAATCCCTCACCCAGCTTCTTCCCACCCTTGCCCCGCCTCTTCCCCGGCTCCTCCCCTGAGCGTGCCCTGTCCTCGTTTCCCCCCCCCCCCTGGAGTTTGAACGCTGCAAATCAGCTGTTTGTGGCGCTCCGGAAGCGCTGGGAGGGAGGGGGAGGAGTTGGTAAGTGCACAGAGTCCATGCCTGTGACCAGGACAGCAGGTAAGAGCAGGTCGGCTCCCGCACACCCAGCACACACTGCAGTCTCCTTACTAGGCATAAGGCAGGGGCCGTATTCACAGAGCCGAATATGCCAGCATAGGGGCACCAGTATTCACAGAGCCGAATGCGCCAGCATAGGGGCACCAGTTTAATAATAACTGCGTAGGGCCCCATAAATCCTAAGGACAGCCCTGATCTTCATGTTCAGCTTCAGATGCGGTGATCCAGCCTGGAGGAGACAAATGCTGGAATCATTGTGGCCAGGTCCTTGTCCAGGAGGAAGGGGCAGAGCTACCTAGCAAGCTGGAGGTGAAAGAAGTCATTTGTTACATACCGACGCTACCTAGTCATCCAAGCTTAGTGAGGAGTCAGGCAGGACTCGGAGGCTTCGCACCACTTTAATGGGTGCTGTGGACAAAAGGGGCAAAGTCCTGTGTAGTTCACCAAGGCCTGTCCCCCTTGCAACCAGCATCGCTTCAATCTTGCCTGGGCTGAGTCTAAGCCAGCTGCTCTTCACCCAGGAACTGACCTCTTGAAGGCATCCTGAGATCTTAGAAATAGTGGTGAGTACATACAGCTATACCTGGAGAGTGAGGAGCACATCGTGGAATTCAGTCCTTTTGGAACTGAAAAGGAAACATTTTTAACCCCTTGCTTGGACAGCTGTTTGGAAAGAGACCCAGGTGAATGAAGGAGTAGCCTGCCTTTTTTTAAGCTAGAAGAGCAATCAGCCCATGTGTTGCACGGCTGTGTGCTACAGGATGGTTGGCCCAAGGCACTATAGTTTTCAATAGTGGCATGGTGATTTTGGACCATTACAGCAGGATGCTTGCAAGAGGGTAGTAAGAAATGATTCCTCCAGGAAAATGTGCTTTCTGCTGGGCCCTGTCCCTGTACCTCAGAACCTGTCTCTGCCGGTACCAGGAGATCATGGCATGGAAGGTTGGCCTTGCGGTTATGGGCTGGGCCTGGCTCTCAGGTAGGCGGGGTTCAGAGTCTGGCTATACTACGGACTTCCTTGGGCAGAACCCACCCAGCTGGCTGGGCGCGGCACTCTTCTGAAATTGTCGGTCCCTGAAGTGAGTGCTGAGCTCTTGCGTAAATCTGGCCCCGGCTGTGGGAGGCCCTTTTTAAAATCTAGCCCCAGATCTCTCCTGCTGCAGTCCCCTGGTGTAAAATGGGGGGTTGCCGGTCTTATCTATTTAGATTGAAAGGGCTTTGCAGCAGGGACAGGGTCTCGCTACGTGTACCTTCAGCACCTAACGCCGTGGGAGCCTGACCTCGGTAGGGTCCGCTAGGCCCTGCTCTCCTACCCATAATAAATAGTGATACACATGCAAACACTGCCAGGGGATTCTGAAAGAGCATAAGTGCTCCAGACCTTGGGTTTTTTTATGTCTCACTCAAAAGAGGGTGGCTCCAGCACCACAGTGCCCCCTCCTGCTAGACTGGTGACGCACTCACTCCAAGAGAAGCAAGAGCCGCCATTTCATGCAGCACCCAGAGGTCTCCCATTTGAGCACTGATCCAGCCCAATCCGTTTTATTTTACGAGATCTAACGAAACCACAGCTCATGGTTGCTTCTATCCCCACCCACCGAGATGGGGATGGGGAGCAAAGGTGGAGGAAGCATGGGCCTGGGGAGAGTCCTGGTTTGACAGGGAGTTTTTTAAATGACAGTAACAAACACATTCTCAATCGTCCATCGCTCCAATGAGTTTAATAGAGCTGTGCTGATTTACACCAGTGGAGGAGTTGGCCCCTGCATGGTTTCCAATGATTTGCCCCATTGAATTAAATATGTTGTCATCCTATGTCACTGCATGGTCTTCTTCTTGCTGCCCCCCACTTCCCTGCCCACTGCCATTTGTCAGCTTGGCCTCATCTAAACTAGAGAAAAGATGTGTTTGGACCTGCGTGCACGAGCGCGCGTCCAAATCCCAACGCAGATGAGACACATTGTAGCTTTAACAAATTGTAGTTTGCGTCCTCCACTGGCTCCCCTTTCTCCATCACCTCAAACATAGGCTGCTTGTCATTCTGTACCCCATCTCCCATCTCATATCAAGATATCAACTCCGGCTTCCAACTGCCATGTGATACCAGCCTCCATCGCCCCCTTGTTGAATTTTCAAACAGCACCTTCTTGTGCTTTCTCCCCTGCTGCCCCTCATGCGCTCCCCATGGCCATGACCATCCACAAAACCACCTCATTATCCGTCTTCAAATCCCGCCTCAAAACCCTCCATTGGCAGGATACCAACAAAAAACCGTGACAGCAGTTAGGCTGCTGGTGTGCAGAGACCCCTGCCTCTCACCTGTATCGTCACACTGTTTCCTCGTACTCCGCTGTCTGTATCCACCTGTTGTCTTGTCTACACAGTGAGTTAGTCCACACCAGAGGAGTGTAAGTTCTAGTCCGCACCAGCGTGTTCACACACTAACTGGTGCATTAATGTAGTCCCATTTCAAACAGTAGTACATTAACGAACACTAGGGAATTCTGAGTGGGTGTCAGCAGGACTCGCACGGGCCTGACACACTGGTGTGGACTCAAATTTACACCCTCACTGTGTACCATGTAAAGCAGTGGCTCTCAACCTTTCCAGATTACTATACCCCTTTCAGGAGTCTGATTTGTCTTGCATACCCCCAGGTTTCACCTCATTTAAAAACAACTATTTACAAAATCAGATATAAAAATACAAAAGTGTCCCAGCACACTAGTACTGAAAAAACTGCTGACTTTCTCATTTTTACCATATAATTATAAAATAATTGTACTTACATTTCGGTGTGTAGTATATAGAGCAGTATAAACAAGTCATTGTCTGTACGAAATTGTAGTTTGTACTGGCTTCACTAGTGCATTTCCTGTAGCCTGTAAAACTAGGCAACTATCTAGGTGAGTTGATGTACCCCCTGGAAGAGCTCTGCATACTCCTAGGGGTACGTGTACTATGACTGAGAACCACGGGTGTAGACAAGCCCTCATACTTCGACTGTAAGCTTCTTTGGGGAGGGACTGTCTTTTTGTTTTGCGCTTGTACAGCACCTAACACAATGGGGGCCTGGTCCATGATGGGCACTTTTGTAATACAAATAACAACAATTCATGTTAGCCAGTCAAGGAAAAAGCTAGTGGAGAGAACAACTCCACTTTATGGCTGGATATGAAAGGGTTCCTGGGACTTCTGCAAAAGGAATCCTGAAACGTTTTACTGTTGAACTCAGGGCTGTAGTGTGGAGAACCCCTGAAATTTCATTGTAAGCTCTTCAAGCCAGGGGCCATGTCTACCTATGTGTTTGTATTGTGCCTAGCACAACGGGCCATCTTGACGGAGTCCTTCCATAAAAGATGTTAATAATATTAATGACCATACTGCAGTCTTAGTGGTAGAAGGACCTCGCTTCTGAGCTGTTCCCAGAGCCTGGATCCAATGGAATATTTGAAAGGGAAGAACGTGTGTTGGCAGCATCATTCCGCCCATGTCTCAGGGGTAGCGCTGAGACCATATTTCCACCCCACTGCAGACATAGATGGCTGCAGGGATTTTCTCATAAACAAAGTGCTGGCGGCTAGGTCACCCTCCTCCTTTTGCTTCTGCTCCTTCTCTTCCTCTGGGAACGTTGGGGACTGTGTTTGCTTCTGGGCACCTCAATAGCATTAGGATGTTGTCAAGCTGGAGACGAGTCAAAGCAGGACAGTGGAAGGACTGACTTATGAGGGAAAAAACGAAGGAGCTAAATATGTATAGCTTGGCTAGGTGACAACAAAGGGGGCTAGGACAACTGTCTGTGGTTACTTGAGGGGTGTAAATACTGAGGAGGGAGAGGAATTGTTTAGGTTAGCCCAATGGGGGAATATCCAGGAATCTCAAGCCGAAATTAAGAAATGGAAAATGTAGGCTGAATATCAGGGGAAACATTCCGAACAGTGAGATCTACCATAGCAGGCGGTGGAAAGCTCTCCCCAGAGGAAGCGGGGAAACCTCGTTAGTCAGGACTTTTCAAACTGGATTGGAGAATAGTCTGCAGAGAACAATCCAGCACTGACAGGAGAAGGGCTAGACACTGGCAGGGGTTTCTCTGGGAGGCCCAATGGCTTTGCGGTTTATTCCCCAACTTAGTCCCAAATAGCCCACCTCTGAGGACCTTCAGGGCATCTGAAAATGGGGGTATGGGAAGGAACAGCAGTTGTCAGGGGGATAGGGGTTGTTCCGGAGGATGAGAGGGATTTGTGGTGGGTTATCATCAATTGTTGCATTTAGGATCTATTTTTAAGTTATGTCAAGGGTACCTAGAGAGTATGGAGGGGTGCCTCTTTCAACATAGCTATAAATCTGAATTAAATAATTACACAGATAACCTTTCCTGGGTGAGTTCCCTGGCTTGTGCTACGCAGGAGGTCAGACAATCATAAGGGTCCCATTTGGTCTTAAAAGTTTATGCACTAGGTCTCTTCAACCTCCCTATTATTAGAAGAGAGTGGAGGGAAAGTAAAACACACATTGACACAATGAAAACTAGTGGCAAAAATCTGTTAGGTTTCCTCTAGTCATCTCTGAGCCTGATCAAACACACGGGTAACCTCAGGTGTTTCCTTATCATCCCTGATTAGGGCAGAAGTATCCAGGCAGACACAGTTTGCTGCTCCATACAGAGCTTATAATGTCCTGACAGTATATCATGCTTTTTCTTCTCCCCTTTGGCTGGTACGTAATCACAGCACATCCTCAGTGCTTCTGGCAGCATTGGGATAAAAGGGCCTCGCCCATGAAACTTGGAAACATCCCCTGGTGATATGCCTGCTCTCTCCAATTTACTCCTCAAAGACTGAGAAGGATGAAGGTGACTCAAGACATGGTAAAGGGTTTGTGGTCAATGGTTGGCATATTCTGTCATCCCCCTCATCTCTCTGTACAGATCTCCCTCCTTCCCTTCCGGTGACTCCACCAAAACAAACTTCCAGCTGATGACTAATGCAAGACAAAGCACCTGTTGATAACTACATCTCATAGACTTTAAGGCCAGAAGGGACCATCATGATCATCCAGTCTGATCCCCTGCACATTGCAGACCACAGAACTTCCCCTTGCACATATCTGCAATTATGCATAGCTGTGTAAGCGCTGTTAGTATTTTTGCTATACCTGAAGGACTGCATCAATGGTGATGCCAATCCACCCACTTATAGTCTAGAAATTAGCAAGGGAAATCACCTACTATATCACCCAGTCCACTTCCATGCCCGACAGGCCAGCCTGGGATTTTTCCCTACAGTACATCCTGCAGTTCTCTGTCCAGTTCAACGTGAAATTATTCAAGCAATGGAGGTTCCACTCTTCCCAGAGGTGAATTTCACCCAAATCTAAACACCAACCTATTTCTCTCCTTCCTTAATTTGCAGATTTTAAGGCCAGAAGGTAAAGCATTATGATCACCTAGTTTGACTTCCTGCATGACACATGCCTGAGAATTTCAGTGCTTCCTGCACTGAGCCCATAACTTCTAAACTAGAATGATTTAAAGACTTCAAGCGACGAATAACTCACTATCTCCCCATGTAAACTGTTCCGATGGCTCATTACCCACACTGTTAAAAAACTGCACTTCAGCTTCCAGCCAATGTCTCCCCTTATGACATGTCTTTGTCTGCTAAATTAAAGAGCCCTCTACTATCAGAAATCTTTTCCCCCTGTCGGTACCTTGTAGTGGTCCCTCCATCTCAGGCTCGGCGGGAGGCCACTCTGATCACCGTCTGGGCACTGACACTCTGGACTGGCAGAGCAATAAGCAGTCTTTGGGCCCACGCCTCCTGGCGTAGGTGGACAGTAAACACAGTCTCGGCTCTGACTCCTTGAGTGGGGCAGAGCAATAAGCACTCTTTAGCCTAAGCCTTCTGGCTAAGGCAGACAGCAAGCACAGTCTCGGGGCTGCAGCCTTCTCTCTGGGGCAAGCCACAAACAAGGCACAAACCTTCTGGCAAAGGGTGAGCAGGTTGCCACCCCAGGGTTGGGGCTGGCAGCCGTCGGATAGGGGGACCCAGGCCCAACCTACTCCACCGGGTCCCAGCCCAGGACCCTAACAGCGGCAGGGAATCCCGCGACTGGGTCAGTGGTGATCCTGCCGAAACACACTGACTCATAGGGTGACAGTAGAACCTGACGTATGTCTGGTTCCCCTGGGCTACTTCCTACCCCAGTCCACTGGTGTGGCTCTGTAGCCTGCAGGTCCTCCGTCTCCTCGGGGTAAGTGGTGGATGGCAGTCCCTGCAGCTCTTCTCCACTCTCAGCCTCCTCCGGGGGCAGGGCATTGCACAGCTCATGCTCTGGTCTAGAGTCCTGCAGTGAGCTAGACGTCCGCCTCCTTCACTGGCTCTGGGCCAACTGACCTGAAGGGCTCACCTCTTATACTTCCTGTCCCTCCCCTCCGTTTCCAGCATGGGGGGCAGGGCTGGCTTGACTCCACCCACCAGCGAGAGCATAGTGGTCCCTCCGTCTCAGGCTCGGACGGAGGCCACTCCGCCTCACTACATACCTACAGACCGTGATCGAGTCTCCTCTTAACCTTCTCTTGGAGAGGTTAAATAGACTGAATTTGTTAAGTCTCTCATGCGAGGCAGGTTCTCCAGACCTCAAATCTGAATCTTGTAGCGCTTCCAGGAACCCTTTCCAATCTAACAGATACTTGGGAACTGACTCTCCCCTGCCTCGCACCATGTGTTCCAGCCAAGTCAGCGTAAAACATCAGCAGATTATTCATTCAGAGGGCTATTGTTTGCGACAGTACCCATGATGTGTGAGGTTTGCACTGGCTTGGCTCACCTTTAGTTAACCCAGTGCAACTCGTAATATAGGCAAGGCCTAACGATAGACAAAGCCCCCAGGAAAGGGGAACAGCAAGCGGGGATTTTTTATACCAGTCAATTCAATCTGTGGGGGGAAGCACAGTCAAAGTGGGTCTATAAGAGGGACTTCTCAATATGGGCTACGGAAGGGCCTGGGGACTGGGCTCCCAGAGGTGGACCATGCCCAGGGTGGATCCGTGAGGATTAAAGCAAGGAGGCAAAAGTGCAAGGAGCTGACAATGAGACTGGCTTCGTGTTCGACTCAGTCACACCACGGGCAGTGCTTTGCGCCCATCTTTGCACCAGTGTAAACGGGACCACTACCTGCTGCAGGGCTGGGGAGAAGCAGGCCCTTTATCTGCTTCTTCGAAAGCAATGCAGATTCGTCAGGTCAGGTTCCCCCTTTCGCCAGTCTGAACCGATGTGGCTTTAACCAGTCAAAACACACCCAGTCTTACCCCCCGCCCCACCACCATCATCACTTTCCTCACGGAGAGCAGCGCGTCTCCTACCCCCCTACACACACCACTTTCCTCACGGAGAGCAGTGCGTCTCCTACCCCCCTACACACACCACTTTCCTCACGGAGAGCAGTGCGTCTCCTACCCCCCTACACACACCACTTTCCTCACGGAGAGCAGTGCGTCTCCTACCCCCCTACACACACCACTTTCCTCACGGAGAGCAGCACATCTCCTCCCCATCCCTGGCACAGCTCTGCCTCAGGAGTCATAGCGCCAGATCCTGAGCTGGGATCCCCTTTTCTGCAATGGGCCTGGAATGCCACCAGATCTCTCCAGCAGGGAATTCTCTCAGCGTCTGGGAATCCAAAGCTGGCACAGGGCCAGGCTAGCCAATTCCTGCGCCGCTCCCATAGGGATCATGTCTAGCATGACAAGCAGGGGCAGAATCAGGCCCAGTGACCCTTTCCAATGTCCTGATTCTTTCTTTTTGCCACTTACTTCAGAACTGCCCTGGTCCCAGACCTCTGTCAACCTGTCCCCAGAGGGGCTCATGCCCGATTTTCTTCAGCCTTTCTTAGCATGAGATCATACTGGACTAACAGATCAGACTTACTGGTACGGCACTTTCCCTGCCCCATGTGTTGTGTTCTTCCTCTCTGAGAAAGTGTGTCTGCCTCTTGCTTATCCCTGACAACCCACAACCAGTATCAAAGCAAACAGCAGCAACACCTGCTTCTTCTGGATCCTCTGTGACAGCACTTAGGATACATCTACACTGCAACTAAACACCCATGGCTGGCCTGGGGCAGCTGACTCGGGCTCATGGGGCTGTAAAATTGCTCTTAGACATTCAGGCTTGGGCTGGAGCCCAAACTCTGGGACCCCATGATGGGGGAGGGTCTGACAGCCCAGGCTCCAGCCCCAGTCTGATCCCAAACATCCACACAGCAATTTCTAGCCCAACAGCCTGACCCCCTATGAGCCCGAGTCAGCTGATCCAGGCCAGCTGCAGCCATGCTGTGGGTCTTTTATTCCAGCGTAAATGTACCCTCACGGCTTTATGGCCTAGTGATCTGACATTCACCTACTTTTCCTTATGTACTCTGGGATGGAGGGGAACATGTTTATATTTAGCTCGATATGTCCCTTCTATTCTCCATCTTCCCCAAAAAGCATTAAGAAATATTCTGTAGGGAAGCAATCCTGAATACATCCATGTTTGCAATTTTATGGGCCCCAGTGTTGCACTAGTCACACAGTGTTCACTCCCACGCCGGTACAGACTCAGCTCTGATCAATTTCAGATTTGCCTTTTCCCAACTATTGTTATATTTCATTCTGTCATCTTCCCCCTGCTGCACATAGGGACACAGTCCCTCCCAGATCATCGAGTCCAGTTCCCTGCTACCACAGGCAACCCCGTCATATAATCCTGTTCACACACTCATCAGACTCCATCTTCACACTCGTTCGGTTGTTGGCTCCCACTGCTCCTATCCAGAACCACCCTCCTTTGATGGTTTCTTCTTCTAATTTCCAGCCTCAATTTATTCCTGGCCAGTTTATCCCAATTTGTTCTTCTGCCAACACTGTCCTGTTTATAGAGCTCTTCTCCCTCCCTGGTGCTTACTCCCCTGATGTAATTAGAGAGCAATCAGATCTCCTCTGAGCCTGCATTTTGCCAGGCTAAACAATCCAAACTCTTTTAGTCGCCTAGGCTCTCCATTCCCCTGATGATGCATAGGTCTCTTTCACATACTGACTTCAGTTCTGCCCATCCCCTGTGACTTCCCAGTCACCCTTAGTGACAAGTTTTTTGTTGGTTATTTTCCTTTCCCTTTATTATTTATAGATGTGTTCAAATTTCTACCTGCCCTACACAAAAGGATTCCCCCAACCCTTGGCCAACTAGCAAGTGATTCCCCACAGATTACCCAGCACCAGCGGCAACACAGAAATACTATTATGGCAAAAGGTGCTCATGGCTTACACATTAGATGACACTGATGTATGAGGATCCAGGATAAAACTCTATAGCAGGGGTAGTCAATAGGCAGACCACGGGCTAAATCTGGACCATCAGACTTTTTTGAACGGACCCTGAAATCTTTTATATTTACTTATTATCATTATTGTTACTTTTTATTTTATTTTCTCTCGAGTCTGGACCTTGCCTATACCGTGACAAAAAATAATTGACTACCTCTGTTCTATACCCTAGGTTAAAGAGGCCATGTACGAGAGAGACACTAAGGTTACTGTGTGGGTTACATAAGAAACATAAGAATGGCCATACTGGGTCAGTCCAAAGGTCCATGTAGCCCCATATCCTGTCTTCCAACAGTGGCCAGTGCCAGCTGCCCCAGAGGGAATGAACACAACAGGTAATCATCAAGTGATCCATCCCGTCATCCATTCCCAGCTTCTGCCAAACAGAGGCTAGGGACACCATCACTGCCCATCCTGACTAATAGCCATTGATGGACCTATCCTCCATGAACGTATCTAGTTCTTTTCTGAACCCTGTTGTTCAGTCTTGGCCTTCACAACATCCTCTGGTAATGAGTTAGAAAAAGTTATTAAAAGGGTTAAAGCACTCTACACTTTGTCTGAGCTATGAGACCGTTCTGAGCTTCCTTGCTGTTGCAGAACAAATACACAAAGGAGAGTAGATGCGCAGGTTCAATTCTCCAGGCAAGATGCTCTCTATGAGAGTGGGCCAGTAACGGGAGTTTTCAGTTTGCTGGCAACTGTGAAAAATCAAACAAAAAATTGTTTCAAGCAGAACCAAAAATGGAATTTTTGGAAATTTTCTGTGAATTGTGGGGAAAAAAAGTTTGAGGCTAAAGCAAATGTTTCGGTTTGCTTTCGCGCACTCTTTTTTACACTTTCAGTGTTAAAAAAAAATTCAATTAAGGGCAATTTCAAAACAAAAGTTGTTTCAAATCAAAATGTCAAAAAGTTTCATTTCAAAACAGACAGAACAAAATATTTTGATTTTTTTTTCAGAATTTCTTTTTAGGGTATGTTTGCATTATTTTCTTCTTTTAACTACCAAAACAATCTGGCAAAATTGACACTGATTCGCAAAATGTTCTGGTGTCGCTGAATCTGCATTTTTCACCCAAAAAAGAGTTTGGGTCCAAAAATTTTACCCAGATCTAGTCTTTGTGAGTAACATTGGACAAGGGGTTTCCCAAACAAAAAGTGTTGCAGCTGAGGGAGGAAAATGGGCACCAAGTTTAGTAAATGATGAGAATTGTGCAAGGCCCTTAAGGGAGACAGAAGCCCAAGACACTACATCTTGGGACAGTGCAGAAGTGCCTTACTTGAGATCTCTGCACAAAGGAATTGCATGCATGCCTTTTGTTACCACCCCTTGTCAAGGACAGAGCAGTAGAGTGCATTTGGTAATTCAACTTGGGGAAACACAGCAACAGAATATAAAGAAGTAAAATACATCCCCACACACACACTTCCAGTAGCTTTGGCAGCAGTCCCTCTAGCTCCTTTCCCACCAGCTGATGAGAAGGTGAGGTAACAGTCCCTTGGCCACACCTCCTCACCAAACCCCACTCCCGGTTAGGATTGGTGAGCGTCTCCTTACAGATCTGTCTCTCGTCCCAGCAGAGCTGTTTGCTTGATCCCAGCTGCAAGTGCCACTACATAATCCTGTATAGCAACTCAGCTTTATTAAGGTGCTGGGTAAGCAGAACCTCAGTGGAGTCTATTCATCTCAGCTGCTGTCTTCTGGGACAGCTCTCACAGCAAAGTTCACAGTCTATATCATCTCTCACAATGAACTCCTCAGAGCAAGAGAGACAAGAGCACTTAGAAATCTTGGGCAGAGTCCTGGCTGCTAGGAAATGAACTTTTTACCCCCAACATACTAGCTCTCTCCCTTCTCTGAGCTACTCTAGAAGCCCACTACACTTCAAAATCAAAGTTCATATATGGATATGGTGACTCCCCACATTACTAGAGGAATTGTGGGTAGGTATTAGATGGAAATTAAGCTCTCTATGTCAGCATTTTCCCCTTTTCACCAACAGAGGGAGTACAGAGCTCTTTGCCCTTTGGAGCTTCTGGTCTTAGGGCTTTACATATGTTCATTTCTAAGGTCCCCATCACTGCAGTATCTAAAAGCCATTGGACAAATTATGCTGCTTGTCAACAATCCTCCCAGAGAAGAAGCCAGTTCTTCTTTTCTCCTCCAGTGCTTTCCAAAAGAGCTGGTTGGAAATTTTCCAGCAGAACAATTTTCCGTCAGAAAATCTTGTTTCATTAATATCATAAATTTCTGCAGGAATGTATTGGCTCCAATTAAATTTCATTCTGAAAAAAAAAAAGCATCTTGATGATGTCGAAACATTCTATTTCGACACTGTCTGAATAAAACGTTTTGGTTTTTTGTTTTCAAATGACTTTTCATTTCAAAATGTATTTCAGTGCATATTATAATGTATAACATAGTATAAAATAAATTTTGAAAGTGTTGAAATGGAGTACACTGCATTGCATTATAATATAATATAAAATTAAAAAGTCAAAATCAGAACTCTTTGATTTCATCGAAACTAAACATTTAGATTAAACCAGAACACCACTTTTTCAAAAAAATTATTTGTGGGAAATTTGATTAGGAATGAAAACAAATTCTGAAATTTCAAAATTTCCCACGAGATGGGAATTCCAGTTCCCTCACAGTTCTGCCTTTAAATCATATATGTGTGAGAAGATTGATCTGAGCAACTCACTCTAGGATTGCTTTGTATAGCCCATCCAGCAGCCTGACCACCTGCCTATAGAGATGAGAAGTTTACAACCTGAAGGCTGTAGGACTTGGGAATGTGGTTTTCTCTGGTGGTCACAAATTCCACAGCTGGTCCCTGCAAGCTTGAACCTGGGATCTCTGAGAGGCATTATTTTAGACAGCGCAGTCCTATCTCATTTAGGGCCGTGACAGACCAAGACCCTTAAATTCTGCTCTGGATTGGACTGTTAGCCAACAAAGAACCCAGAGTGCTCTTGTCTTCTTCCCCACTGCATGTGCTTCTTTGCAATATGATTCTCATCTTCTCTAGACATACTGTCCAGCAACTTATTCTTCTCCCCTGGACATACAGCACTGCCTAGCTGCCATGTCCCCTTCTCCCTGGCACTTTGCACACACTTCTCCTGCAGGTGACTAGCAGCCCAAAACCCACTGATGAATCCAGATCCTGTTTCCTCTTCTCCCTTTAATTAACAGTGGCCCCTAATACCAGCAGCTTGCCTGGCTCCTCCTCCTCATTTGCAACTGGTTGTACAGGCCTCCAGGCTCTTCTTTGGAATGAAAGGCTTGGAAACCTGCAGAAGCAGCTGGAAACTGTTATGTTCACAGCATTCACCCAGGGAGTTAGAAACAAACCATAAATGCTCTTCCTGAAACATTGCACGGTAACACGACTTTACTTCTAAAAAAATCCAGAAATCTAACACACCACAACCCAGTACAGTGAGAGAGATAGCAGGCTGGTCGCTTAGGCAGAGAGGCACAATGACGCTTAATCTGAAGCAAGGGAGATTTAGGTTAGATATTAGGAAAATCTTTTTAGCTACCAGGGTAGTTAAGCTCTGGAACAGGCTTCCATAGGGAATTGTGGAATCCCATCATTGGAGGTTTTTAAGAACAGGTTGGACAAACACCTGCCAGGGGTGGTCTAGGTTTACTTGGCCCTGCCTCAGTTCAGGGGGCTGGATGCGATGACCCTTCCAGGCCCATAGCTCTATGATTCTTGGATGGTTTAGACACAACAAATCATACACCTTGGCAGGGGATTAGACTAAATGACCCTTGCAGTGCCTGCTAACCCTGTGGGTCTATGATTCTAACTCAGCTCACCTTGCTCCAGAGTGGTTCTTATGCAGAGGACACAAATCACATGCTTCTCTCTGAGCCCCTTTGCCTGCAAGGAGGACCAGGAAAAGTTATAGCTGTAATTTTTACACTGTTTTCCATACACCACAGAAACAAAGAGGAGCAGCCAGCCCCACATGGCCCAGCAGCCCTTAGTAGAACACAGACGAGTTATGTTCTTATGTGGCTGTAGAGAGGACACTACCCGCTCACCCTTAGAGCTGCCCATTCGACAGCAAGGTAGGCACAGCCGCGGTGGAGGAGTTTTCACGGCTGCTGATCTCCTTCCACCTCCAGGGCAAGAGGGCCATTCCCATCACTATGACCCATTCCATCCTCAGCTGCTCTGCCCAGCCTGTCAACATGGGGCTCCATGTTTGTTTCAAAGGGGAAATGCCGTACAGCTGTCAGATACGGAGGGCTTCCGGTCTCTATTGGCTAGGCTGATTTCTAAGCAGCAATCTAGAGGGGGAAAGCTTGACAGCCCATCACCAGCCCCATAAGCCATTCAGTCCCCACCCCCTACCACATTGTATACTATTGGGGTTGACATAAGTGGGACTGCAAACAATCATAGGACACAAACACTTCCCACCTACTTCTACACCACACAACCCACCGCTGACACCATTCACACACAGCACTCACAGTGGGGCTAGGGCCAGTTTCTCGGCCATTTGAGTTGAATTGGGAGCTTTTGCTCCTCTCCTTCATTTCTTTTCCCCCTCAGCTGTGATGACAAGCTTTTCACCCTGAATTCATTCTGCGGGGGCAAGAGGATGAGGCGGTTAGATGTGGTATCAATAGGTAGGTGGTAGAGAGCCTTTTACTGCCAAGGAACACCAGCACTAAGAGTGTGGAACATGTCTTTGTGAGCAATTACAGTTTAAAAAAAAAACCACCACTCATTAAAGATGAGAAACATAAAAAAATCATTGGCGTTTTCCTCCCCGCCGCCCCTCCACCCTCTCTAGGCTGGGATTAGAAACAGATTGAAGTAGCCTGAGAAAACAGATTCGTGTGTCCTAATTCTCCCATTAAACAGTAGGTGGTATGTCTTGCCATGTGTTTGATATCATCAGGGTTTGTTTCCCCACCCCCCAACCCCCTCTCTTTTGCTGTGTGACTCCCCCCACCCCATATGAACAGAATTCCCCAATGAACCTTATGTCTGTACTCTATGTACTTTCTTCCTCCCTCAGGTTTGAAATGGTACAGAGCTACCATTAGTGATTTTAAGGTAGTTTTTAGAGGCCCCCCAGCTGGAATCGGGGCTGCCATTGTGCACCGTGCTTTGTACACACACCGTAAGAGATGGCAGTGTTAGCCATCCTTGTTCTGCTAGAAAGAGTTGTTGGCTAGTACAGACTCTCTGCAAGCCTCTTTTATAGCAGGGGCGTGTCCCATGCCTGACATATTTTAACCGTACTATTTATTTATAATTAGAGGTGGTTACAAGTTTTCAAATTGTGCGTATGTGACTTTAACCATACTATTCATTTATAATTAGCAATGGTTAAACATTTTTGAAATGTGTGTGTGGGTGTGTCTGTTGAAAAATTGCCTTTTCTCAAAATTATAAGTGTTCATGAAAAATCTTTGGGGTTTTTTTCAATTTTTTTCCAGTATTCCAAACAAACTGGAAAATGAAAATTTTACAGGGTTTTCAGTGGAAAAAGAAATAAATGGGTCCAAAAGGGTGGAGGTATGGGGGGAGGGGCAATAGGAAAAGCAAAACAAACAACAAATGAAAAAATGTTAATCCAAACATTGTCTAAACTGAACATCTTTATAGAAGTTTTTTGCAAAACTGTTTGAAAACAAATTGTTCCTTTCCAAAACCTGCAGAATGAAAAACACCTTAACGTTTTCTAATTTTTTTTTTTTTTTTTACAAAAACTGTTTTCCATTTTTGACCAACTCTAGTCACAATATTTTCCATTCATCCCAAAGAGCTATACAACCTACATACAGCCAGCCCTACCTTCACTCATCCCTCCCTTCTGTTTATCATAGAATCATAGAAGATTAGGGTTGGAAGGGACCTCAGGAGGTCATCTAGTCCAAACCCCTGCTCAAAGCAGGACCAACACCAACTAAATCATCCCAACCAGGGTTTTGCCAAGCCAGGCCTTACAAACCTTTAAGGATGGAGATTCCACCACCACCTCCCTAGGTAACCCATTCCAGAGCTTCACCACCCTCCTCATGGAAAAGTTTTTCCTAATATCCAACCTAGACCTCCCGCACTGCAACTTGAGACCATTACTCCTTGTTCTGTCATCTGCCACCACTGAGAACAGCCGAGATCCTTCCTCTTTGGAACCCCACTTCAGGCAGTTGAAGGCTGCTATCAAATCCCCCCTCCCTCTTCTCTTCTGCACACTAAATAACCCCAGTTCCCTCAGCCTCTCCTCGTAAGTCATGTGCCCCAGCCCCCTAATCATTTTCGTTGCCCTCAACTGGACTCTCTCCAATTTGTCCACATCCCTTCTGTAGTGGGGGAACCAAAACTGGATGCAATACTCCAGGTGTGGCCTCAACAGTGCCAAATAGAGGGGAATAATCATTTCCCTCGATCTGCTGGCAATGCTCCTACTAATGCAGCCCAATATGCCATTGGCCTTCTTGGCAACAAGGGCACACTGCTGACTCATATCCAGCTTCTCGTCCACTATAATACCCAGGTCCTTTTCTGCAGAACTGCTGCTTAGCCAGTCGGTCTACAGCCTGTAGCAGTGCATGGGATTCTCTTGTCCTTGTTGAACCTCATCAGACTTCTTTTGGCCCAATCCTCCAATTTGTCTAGGTCACTCTGGCCCCTGTCCCTACCCTCCAGCATATCTACCTCTCCCCCCAGCTTAGTGTCATCTGCAAATTGATGAGGGTGCAATCTACCCCATCATCCAGATCATTAATAAAGATGTTGAGCAGGGCCAACCGCTGGGGCACTCTGCTTGATACCGGCTGCCAACCAGACATTGAGCCGTAGATCACTAGTCCACAGGGGGTGAGATTTTAACTCCCCCCAGCGCAGGCTTGCAGAAGAGCAAGGGGACATAAGATGTGTCCCAGGTAGCACTGCAAGGAGGACAGCACGATCCAAGAGACTCCACAGGTGGACAGGGAGTGGGTAAGACATTGGGTCTGGTTCCCACAATGCACCAGCCTGCACCACTGAGCTCCCACAGAGGGGAAAGCAATGTGTGCCCGGTATAGGTCTGATGCCAAATACTTCCCTGCTGGAGCAAGGCAGGAACCAGGCACCAGACTGCGACTCAGTGTCACTGCCTAGTTTCTGGTCTGCCCCTTGCACAGTTCAGCGACAAACTTCCCTTTGCTCAGGACTTGTGGGAAAGCCACAATTGAACCCTTAGGCTGTAGGCTCCTTAGGGCAGCGACTTGCGTTCTCATGTTAATTTATTCATGCAGTGAAATGGAGTCACCTCTGGGGTGGAGGGCAGCAGCCAAGCAGGCTTCATGAATTATATCAGGTACATGAGTTCACAGGAGGGGAAATTTTGGGCTAATACTAGGGCTAACGTCCTTCTTTAAAGAAAAACTTCAAGGGAGCCATAAAGAGCAGATAAAACCTCAGGCTTACATTTTTTTTAAACTGGCTAGTGATTTTCTGTGCCCAACTTGAGACGCTTTAAAAAGGGGGCCCAATTTTCAGTAATTGCTGAGCACCCACCATCTGAAAATCAGGCCTCTTTAAGGAGTCTGAAGCCAGGCACCAAAAATCTCTAGCCTTTTTTTAAAATTTAGGCCACATGTTGGCCTTTAATGTCTCATCTGAAAGATCCTCACAGAGGATGAAGGTCCAGGGGAGTGTCGGTGTGATGATTAGACCACTAGGCAATCAAGCCCCTTCCCTGCCATCCCAACAGCTCCCCACGCTCCGTCACGCTGCATTTTAGCTGTGTGCTCGCCACGACAGCACGGAGCATGTCCGCAGCTATGTAATGTTTTGCAAAGCCAACCTGGCATGAGGGGAAGCGGAATCCCCATGGAGCTCATTTAAGCATGACAGAGTCCATCTCTGTAAATCCGATTTGGGAAAGTGGAGTCAAATGAACGGCTCCTCTTCCTGTTCTGGCCAAGCCTGTGGTTTTCCGAGGCATGGGGAGGAGGGGACACATACCTTTGGAATTGTCTTTATGGATGGGAATTCATTGGGATTTATTTTCTCAAGGCTCATGGCCTGTCACAAGTCCTTTTAAAGTCATGAGGCTGAGGAGGGTAGGGGGAGAGAGAGTTTTTTTGGTGTTATTTTTGTTAACATAAGAAATGTTGAGTTAGTCATTCCTATCTCATAAGCGAATGATTATAAAGCCACTTGGATGTTCTCATTCGCTGAGGTCTGGAACAAGTGCGGGGGAGTCAAAGGGTGAAGGACTCTCTCGGTACTGCGGACAGCCTTGACCCTATGCCTGTGTGTCCTTGTAGAGCCTGCAGCTCTCTGGAGAACCTGGGTGGTTTTTATAGGATGCCTGCTTCCCTGTCCTTTATTCTATACATGGATCTGATCAGCCACCGCCATCTTTTGGCCCACTTCACCGCTGTTCTGCCAGTGTGAACAGGATCAGACTTCCCTGCTCGCTCTTCCTGAGGGTAGTGTTTTACACTCTCTCTGCACAGCTGTAAATGGCTGCACAAGGGGCAAAGCAGGGGAGAATCAGGCCCATAAGCCAGCGGTCCACCCACTCATGCACATTCAGCTGTCTACATGCTACATTATGGGAGAGAATTTGCCCCCTCTCCAGTGGGATAACAGCACAGAGAGCTGTCTAATATCTATGTCTCTGGAAACCATGGCAACATCTTATGGTGTATTGATGACTGTGTTGAAATAGCTATCACTTAAGAGTAGGGTTCCTGGTCCTGATTGCAGGCTGCAGAGTGTGATCAGGGCACAGCAGCATTTAGGCTGGAAAGAGCCAGCTTAAAGCAAGATGGGGTGCGTTGTGCCTCTCTGTTTTAGGGAGCAGCCTGTTTTCTCACTCTCTGGGTTTGGGTTCTTGCGTGACAATGTTCTGAATTCTAAGAAATAAGTAGTGTTACATGGCAGCATTCCAGCAAGTGTATTTATGCTTTTATCTAACTTCTCTGTGCGTACGCCGAGAACAAATGTCACCGAGGGTCAAATCCTGCAGCCCTTACTCATGCATAACTCCCACTGACTTCAGTGGGAATTCTACCCAAAAAAGGATCTCCTACTGTAAGGTCATGAATAACTTAATGTGATTTCATACCATTCCTTCCGCTATAGTGTGACATGGAGTAAAATATAGTACCTCTTGATAGGATGTTCCCAATAACATTCGTGGGTAGCATTGTGCTTCCTGAAAGAATAGCACTGTATAATCATAAATATCAAAATAATAACCAATTGTGTTGGAAGATATATTAACCCTTGAGCTTCAGGTCATAAAGCAACATCTAACTATTGGGGGTGAGGAGAAAACCTTCGCTGGGGGCAGACTATCCCCTAACTCCCTATTACAGGATTTTCTGCTTTGAAGCAGCAGGTCCTGGCCACTGTTGTGACAGGCTACTAGGCTATATGGGCCAGTATGGCAATTCCCATGCTTCCAATGTTACTGCCAGTGTCACAGCGCCACATAGTATCACAGCACCTAGTGCGATGTGAATCGTAATGTATACTACGAGCCCAATCCTGCACCCACTGAAGATCCTTTCCCACAGAGCTTGAACCAAAACCCATTGAAGTCAATGGAATAATTGATAGAATCATAGAATTATTAGGGCTGGAAGAGACCTCAGGAGGTCATCTAGTCCAATCCCCTGCTCAAAGCAGGACCGACACCAACTAAATCATCCCAGCCAAGGCTTTGTCAAGCCAGGCCTTAAAAAACTCTAAGGATGGAGCTTCCACCACCTCCCTAGGTAACCCATTCCAGTGCTTCACCACCCTCCTAGTGAAACAGTGTTTCCTGATATCCAACCTAAACCTTCCCCACTGCAACTTGAGACCATTACTCCTCGTTCTGTCATCTGCCACCACTGAGAACAGCTGAGCTCCATCCTCTTTGGAATCCCCCTTCAGGTAGTTGAAGGCTGCTATCAAACCCCCACTCCCTCTTCTCTTCTGCACACTAAATAACCCCAGTTCCCTCAGCCTCTCCTCATAAGCCATGTGCCGCAGCCCCCTAACGATTTTTGTTGCCCTCAACTGGACTCTCTCCAATTTGTCCACATCCCTTCTGTAGTGGGGGAACCAAAACTGGATGCAATACTCCAGGTGTGGCCTCAACAGTGCCAAATAGAGGGGAATAATCACTTCCCTCGATCTGCTGGCAATGCTCCTACTAATATAGCCCAATATGCCATTGGCCTTCTTGGCAACAAGGGCACACTGCTGACTCATATCCAGCTTCTTGTCCACTATAATACCCAGGTCCTTTTCTGCAGAACTGCTGCTTAGCCAGTCAGTCCCCACACTGTAGGTCCATTCCCATGGACTTAAAAGGGGTTTGGAATAGGCCTGTAATGACTCAGAGTATTACTGTTATTCCTCCTTGTAAGTTGCCCTCTCTATCATAGAATCATAGAATATCAGGGTTAGAAGGGACCTCAGGAGGTCATCTAGTCCAATCCTCTGCTCAAAGCAGAACCAAGACGGTCACAGAGCGAGACGGTACCACCCCTCCTAACAGAGAGCCAATTCTGCAACCCTTACTAACGTTGCATAGGACATGTTTCTGCAAGCAATCTCGCTTACTTCAATGGGGCTATTCACCGGAGTGAGCCGCACACCGTGTGAGAAGGGGTGCAGAATAGGGCCACAAATGTTACTCCATGGTTATTTGCTTTTGCTTGGCATTTTATTTTGGGGTTTAAATTTTTACAGTGTTGTCACAACCCCAAGAAATCAACAGTTCTGAGCAAGCCCCAGATCTCCCCTGCTGCCATTGTAAGACTGGCTTAACAAATCAGAGGGGTTTAAAAAACATTGGGAGTGAAGGGTACTTGGCTTTTTGGGTTTTAAGCCTTTACGGTTCACATTTACAAGCTTTTCTCCACAACCATGAGGGCAAGAAACGTCCTATTTTTAAAAAGTGAAAGCCGAGAGTCTCACAAAACCCCATGACTCCAGCAGCTGGGGCTTGAAGGAAAACACCAATATTGTGAGACTCGTGATACACTCAAGAGAGTTGGTGACACTGTTTTTTTATCTTTTTTTTGATCCCCGACTACTTCACAACAGAGACCCCAGCATTTCTGGGAGCCACCACAGCTCATGGTGAGGGTATTTTAATTTAGGAAACAGACACCTAAGCTGCTCCCACCATAATATACAAACGGCTAGACTGAGACTCTAGGTCTTTGCCCTGCATAAGGGGCAACAGAGTTCACTCCAGGAACAGCCCTAGGGGGTGACTCAGAGAGATGCAATAGCTCCCACTGTTCCCCTCTAATTCCTGATGGGGGAATAATTTACTGAAACACTTCATAAGGTGCAAAATTTTCCCACCTTGTCCCTGCCAAAGCTGTGCCCAACCCACACCCACCTCCTCTCACCAGGGCATGCTTCCCGCGACCCACACACGCACACACACGCACCTCCACTACATACAGAGAGGTGATCTGGGTGGGCTGCATGACAGCAAAGGAAAGGCAAGTGCCAATGCCATTGCACTTCACTACCCTACCCAACAATTACAGTCTGGCCTGGAAGAAAGTAGGAGAGGCTACCAAGCCCGCAGCTTCCAACTCAGCTTTGATATTGCATCACAAGGGAGAATGACTCCTGCACTTCAGTTTCTGGTTGGATGCTCACAGTATCCTGGCACCATGGGATACCCCTAATAGGCCACTCAGCACCCTGAGCTACATCTACTATTCACAGCACCGGAGGAGTACAGTTGCCAAAGAGTCTGCAAGAGGTTCAGGGAAGTCCTGCTTCAATATGTGGTCTGCACGTGTATTAAGGCTCTGGGGTCTGGGCAGGACCTCTCTCACAGTTACGCCCCCTCTGTCTTGCCAACACCTCATTCTTTCCCAGGCCATTGATGGAATGGACTCCCTGGGTTCCAAGCCAGCCTTTGGTACCAAGTTCTCTATCATCATGTCCCAGAATTCATCTCCCTGCTAGCATGCGGCAGCAACAGTGTAATCAAAAGCAGAGCACTCAGAGGCCAGAGTACAGGAAGGCTGCTCTGCATATGGTCCATACATGTTAGCACTTCTCCAGGAACAGAAGGGCTGTCTGCATCCCTGTGTCTCTCACCCATATTGATCAGTGATGAGAAAACCTCAAGGGATTCCACTGGGGTCAAATAATCCAGCGTCTGGGTGTTTATTTCACCCCTTTGTGTCTGTGAAACTAGGATTTAGGTCTCCCAGCTGTCACCTCTCTGCTCATATTCCCAGTCTTTTCTGCTTCCAGATGAGCCAAAAACACCATCAGGAGAAACCTCTCTCATGGCATGCTGCGTTCCCGAGCCCGCTGGGCCCAAGGGAGCAGAAGTAGTGTGAAAACGGAAAATAATGAACAATGTTAAGCCAACTTTTTCCAATCTCAGAAATGCTTCAGCTCAGGTTTGGTTTGAGTTTCAGGAGTGAGGGTTAACAGGGAGGTTTTCTTTCAGCCAGCCCAGCTCACTCATCCCATGCGTGGTGCAGGGAAGAGGGTATAAACAGGAGGAATAGGATGGAGTTAAGAAAGGGGAAATTTAGGGTTTCATAAATCCAGAGATCTTAAGGCCAGAAGGAACTATTAGGATCATCGATTCCACAGCCTCGTGAGGTTGGGTCCCTTCTAACCCCATGATTCTGATCCCCCGGCATAACACAGGCCACAGAATGTCATCAAGTGATTCCTGCTTCAAGCCCATTACTTCTGGATGAGCTAAAGTATGTCTTTCAGAATGTCTCCAGCACATGATTTAAAAACTTCAAGTGATGGAGGCTCTACCATATCCCCATGCTAACCTGTTTGACAGTGAGAGCTTCACGTGGGAAACGGTCTCCCAAGGGAGGAAGACCCACCTCTTAGGACCTTTAGTAAATGTACCATCCACAGGGAACATTGGCCAGGAGGTAGACTGGGTGACCTAATAAAGCTTTTCCATCTCTTTTCAATGCACTTATATGTGTCCGATCCAAACACCTTTGGAGTCAATGGGCCTGCCCATTGACCTGGGTAGGCTTTGGATAAAGTCAATTGATCCCTAATTCTGTCGTCCCAACCTCTCCCGGCTCAAAGCCCACTGTTACTCTCAATGCCAGCACCTTCGAAACTAACACAATCAATCTGCAGAAGCTTCGTACAGGCCTAGTTGGCTCCTGAAGGCCAAGTCCCTTCTTTAACAGTCCAAAACCACAGGATGCCAAGTAATTGCCTCTTGAATGACCCCAGTGTTACAGGCTCACCCACCGTGGCTGGGAGGCCATTCTGTGCATTTACGGTGCCTCGTGCTTCCTGACATCTGGTTCCAATTTACTCTCGCTTCAGTTTCCATGGAAGCTCTAGTGACCTCTTACCTGTGCAAAGGTATAAATAATACATAGGGTAGATGTTACCCACAGCACTCTGACCAGGGCTGTTTCTTCAACTAAAGCCTTCTCTTGGGGGTCCCTATCGCAAGAACCCCTACTCGGCCTCTTTGCTGATTCAGGTTAGACCATTACCCACCATGATCAACTCTTTCTAAGGACCCCCAATTTCTCCCTCCGCTCTGCTGCCCTCCCTACATAGATAGCTTAGGTTCTTATATGGCCCCGATCCCCATAGGATCTGAGCCCTGCATGGTCGTTAATATACTGCTCCTCACAACCCCCCTGTGAGGTAGGGCAGTGCTTTTATCCCCATTGTACAGATGGGGACCTGAAGCACAGAAGGACTAAGGCTGATTTCAATGGGAGGTAGGCACCTCAGTACATGTGAGGATCTGAGCCTAAGTGATTTGCCCAAGAACAAAGAGGAAGCCTGTGTCAGAGCAAGGAATTGAACCCAGATCTCTGGCTAGCACCCAAACCACTCAGCCATCTTTTTTCTATCCACTCTTTTTGCTGCCATCTTTGTGGCTCTGGCTGGCTGCTTCCGTCAGCTCACTGATTCCACACCCCTTTCCAAACCGTGACCCCCTCACCCACCCATTGTCTCCTACCCACTGTCAGTGGCCAATTCCCCTCACTAGTGGTTTTTCTTATGGCACCACCACCCCTCTCCTTGTCTAGCATCTCAGGAAACAGGTTTCTCAGGTGCCCACACAAATAACCAATCCTGGGCTCAAAGTCCTTAAGAATAGAAAGCCCAAACAGAATACAGAATGCAAACTTAGCCAATCGCCGTTGCTTTGCAAGGACAGGCACTGAGCAAGACAGCTTTCTCATTAGAAAGGGGAGTCTAGTCTTGTAGTTAAAGGGTGGAATTACTACTAAGGGCTTCCGGGCTTCCTTTGTACTAATACATTAACTTGCAATGTAGTATTCAGCCACAAAATATCTCTGTGTGCTGTACAAAGTTCCAGGCAGGGTGTGTGGTCCCTGGTAAACGTCAAAGACATGGCTGGAGCTGGAATTGCTCCTGGAAAGATGGTTTGCAATGTTGTGGCCATGTTGATCCCACGGTATTAGAGAGACAAGGGGGGTGAGGTAAAATCTTCTATTGGACCAACTTCTGTTGGTCACAGAGACAAACGTTCAAGCTTACCCATAGCTGAAGAAGAGCACAAAAGTATGTGTCATTCAAAAGCTTGTCGCTTTTACCAACAGAAGTTGGACCAGTAAAAGCCATTACCTCACCCGCCTTGTCCCTGGAAAGATTGTCTATTGTTCTGTGTTGCCATGTTCCTTTCTCAAACGCCTCCTGCATATGGACAATGGCTCCAGCACATCATTCATGGCTGTGCCACTGACCACTGTGACACCTTGGATAAATCATGTCATCTGACTCAATTTTCCCCCTCTGTAAAATAGTGGTAGTAATATTACCCACTGCCCTCCTGGCGGAAATCTGAATCTTGACTAGATAATGCTAGCAAATTGCTTTGAGATGCTCAGATTAAAGGCACTATGGAAATGCAAGGAGTTAACATTATTATTCCTTTCAACAAGTAGATGCAAAATATACATTGTAGGAGAGTTCCCATGCACTTCCCCTTCTATTGTGCATTTCTTTAATATGTTTACAGCCCAATCCATTCTGACATTTTTTGCGGGGGAAGAGTCTGGAACCCATCAAATCATATGGTTTCTGGGGCCAGCACTGACAAATACCTTCGTAACACAGCTTCGGGTTTCTGGAACATTGTAACTTCAGGTCAGAGACATGGACACAAGTGACCAAATTCAAGTCTGGAACTGGATCTGATTTAGGATGCAGTGGTCCAGTTTGGTCCCCTTACCCCTAAGGATCCAGCTGCCTGAGCGTGGTCAGAGCAAGAATGGACATTCGCCTACTCTGCAGAAAGGAGTACAGGTCCAAAGACTGAGCTGGCATACGCCAGCGTACTGGCACTGAAGTTGGTGGAGAAACATGGCTCCCGCCATCACTGGAGTGACACAAGTTTACACGGATAGAGGATGTGGCCAAGGAGAAATTGAGAGACACTAACATGATCAATTGCAGAGAACAAGCCCAGTCCGCCCACCACCAGCAGCGTCCAAAACCAACACTTTCTGTTGCCTGCAATATAGAAAGAAAACAATAACAATTAAACAGAGATGGGTTTTTTGTATGAGAATTCTCCGACCCAGGGCTCTGCACTACGTGCGCAAATATATATATATATATATATGCCTGAAGCCGATATACATATATATATGTATATATATACAGGCCCCTCCAGGAGAGCCAGCCAAGCGCCACTTAGTATTTGTTTGCTTGCAAGCCTCCTTGGACTGACTCACATTTCTCTGTCCTACGCACTCCCCTGACAGAGGCTGCAGCCAAAATCATCTGTGGCGCTGCCCAGCTCCACGGCTGGCACGTAGTAGCCAGGAGGCAGGGGGAGCGCCCTTTGGCACAGATGGCGCGGTCCATGCTCGGAGAGCACGGGAGAGGAGCGTTTGCTGGTGATTGTCGCTGACAGTCGGGGCCTCTCGGGCATTTTTGGGCCAGGCAACCCTTGGTTTAAAAATATTTAGCACCAGGCAGCTGCACGTTCTCCAGGAATGAAAGCGGCAAGCGAGGCCAAAGGAGTTTATTGCCTGCTTCAGAGCCAGTTGCTGCAGCCCTGCTTCTGCGACGCGCCGTCTCTCTGCAGCGAGGCCACATCCAGCCTGCAGGGGGCAGCATGAGAGCACGACCAACTCCTGCTCTGATTCCAAAGCATCTGGGCAGCACAAACGCCCAGGCAGGCCCACGCATACAGAGGTGCCCATGCATGCCGGCGCATGCATGCAGGCGTGTGCACACAAAGCTGCCCGCATGCGCTCAATGGCCCGCTCAGGCACACGCAGACAGACGCTTGGACACATAGACACACAAATCGGGGGCACAGAGACGGTCCCCGGTGCATGCACCCAGATAGGAAATACACACACACGGAGGCACACAAATTCAGACAGACACCCACAAGGACACCACTCTCGTATGCCATGGCTCGCTCCCTGACAAGGATATGCGTGTGTGACGGCCATCGTGGTGGCCCACACCCAGGCTCTCCAGAGGTGAAAGCAACAGTCCCTACAGCTTGAGCTACAGAGCCAGGCAGTCCAGCTAAGAGACTCACCCTGGGTGAACTTCTATTTTCACGCCCCTGGCCCCCACAGGTGCAGCCCACCTCATTGCCCCAGGCTCCCGTGAGTGCCCCCCATTGCCCCCATGGGCTCCCCACTCCCCCTTCACCCCAACCCCTGCATTCCCCTCCTGTGCCCCAATCCCTGTCCCCTGCTGCACCTCAACCCCTGCACCCCAACTCCTGCACTGTGCTCCCTTCGTCCTGCACCCACCTCCTGCACCCCAACCCCTGCACAGTGCTCCCTTTGCCCCAACCCCTACACTCCCTCCTTCACCCCGAACCCCCTCCTGCGCCCACAACTCCTGCACTGTGTCCCCTTCACCCCAACCCCTTCACCCCCCCTCCAGTGCCCACATGGGGAAACTAACCTGGTAGGGTTGCCAAACCTCCCAGTTTTGCCAGGAGTCTCCCGGAATAGGGCTCTAACTCCTGGAGGCTACTGAAGCCAAACCAGGAGATTCTGGTGCTAAAAGTCCAGCGGTGCAGCGGGGCTAAGGCAGGCTCCCTGCCTGCCCTGGCCCCGCGCTGCTCCCGGAAGTGGCCAGCACATCCTTGCGGCCCCCGGGGGGGGGGGGGGACAAGGGGTCTCCGCTCACTGCCCCCGACCTGAGCACTGACTCCACGGCTCCCATTGGCCAGGAACTGCAGCCAATTGGAGCTATGGGGGCGGTGCCTACAGGCAGGGGCAGCATGCAGAGACCCTCTGGCCCCACTGCTTAGGAGCCTCTGCCAGAGGGATGTGCCAGTTGCTTTCAGGAGCCATCCAAAGTAAGTGCCACCCGGCCAGAGCCTGCACCCCTCACCCCCTCCCACACCCCAACCACCTGCCCCAGCCCAGAGCCTGCACCCAGCACCCAAACTCCTTCCCACCATCTGCATGCCCCACCCCCTCCCTCACCCAAACTCCCTCCCAGAGCCCGCACTCCCTCCTGCACCCCAACCCCCTGTCCCAGCCTGGTGAAAGTGAATAAGGGTGGGGGAGAGTGACGGTGGGGGTGATGAACTGAGCAGGGGTGGGACCTCAGAGAAAGGACAGGGCGGGGCAAGGGTGTTTGGGTTTGTGCGATTAGACAGTTGGCAACCCTATGACCTGGATGCACGGAGCAGGTGGTATTGTTGCTTGCTCCCACCTTTGAATGCTGCCCCTCCATGCACCACTGGGGGAGGCTGTGCGGGGCGGGGAAGCGAGGAGCGACATCAGGGCTCCCTGCATCCAGGTCACTTTCCCTACCTGGGCATTGCTGTGAGGCGAGCATCACCTTACGCGGCCCAGGTGGGGACAGTGACCTGGATACAGGGAGCCCTGATGTTGCTCCTCGTTCCCCCCTGCCGCCCCCTTATAGCCCCCTAGGGGTGTGCAGAAGAACGTTGTGGGAGCAAACAGCATCTGTGTGTCACCACTCACCTCCCTCCCCTCACCCCCATGTTCCTCCGCCAGGAGGAAGCAGAGAGAAATCTGGGCATCCCCCGTGGGGCACTCCCAAGGGAGCAGTTTCTAACACTACACTAGCAGCGTGCACCTCTGCACTGCAGCCTGGCACCCCCTTGACCACCAGATGCCCTGGGCAGCCACCCCTAAGGCCAGCCCTGGCACCAGGCAGAGAGGGGGGGTTCACATACCACACATCAACCAGAGAGTCATATGAGCCACCGCCCATCGCACACACACATACTGAGACAGCCCCAAAGTTCAAAGGCTTCCTGCGGCACCGCGCTCTCCCCACTGCACCCTACTTGGAGTCCGGGGCAGGTGCAGGTTTCTCAGCCTCCTTCCAATCTCCAGCAGCAGTCTGGACTCTGACAGAGGAGGGGGCCTCTCTGACTTCCCGATCCATCAGAACACTTAGGCATGTTGCCTTGAAGTCCATGGGAGTTGTGCGATCAATTTCAGTGGGGGCAGGACTAGACACCATGGGAATACTCACGTGCTTAAAGTTAAGCACATGCTTAAGTGCTTTCCTGGATCAGGGCCCTAGACTTTCAGGCAGGCGAGGGGAGTAATTTGTCCCAGCCATGTTGAGCACAGAGCCCCCTGCCCCTGCCTCAAGCAAGAAGGAAGGTGAGTAGCTGGAAAAAATTAAACCTAATCTAGAACAGAAGACTTCATATTAAAGATTTATAACAATCATAATATTCCCCGCTACCTCCGCCCCCAACAGCTGGGAGTTTGGCTGATTATAAACATCAATCGACCCTCACTTTGATCTAAGACTGCAGTAGGAAGGGTTAGTGGTTTCAGCACAGTCTTCCTGAAGCCAAAACGACTGCAGCTGGGGGGGCAAAACAGGGTTAAGCAGGTGGCAGGTGCACATAAAGAGGGCGTGGCAGAGAGTGCCCTCCACATCTTCTGTTCGTGGGAGGCAGGAAGTGATGGAGGAAGAGCAGGGAACTACCTCTGGGCAAAGTGGTCACCTCCAGAGGGTAAAGTCATAGGCAGATCCTTCCCATTGACTGCTATAGGAATACTGCTCTTAGCAGCAGGTGTTTCTCCTCAGATCCTGGCTCTTCGGGGCTTTAAAGCCAATCTTCTTCCTTTCCATTTCACTGTGGCACCGACTGGACCATCACTGAAGTTTCTCTCTCATCTGGGTGTCAGAGGTGCCCCCACACAAGGCAAGTGCTCAGGAAGGACCCAGTGTCACTGCAGTTGAGCTGGGAGCTATCCTGAGTCTCAGACTGTCAGGGCACGTGTCCTCAGCTGAAGGTGGGTAAACATAGTATGCATGCCTGACCACAAGCACAGGGGACCAATGGAGCCTGAACCAATCTCCTGTGCTGTGCATGGTCCGTGAACACTGAACTAATAAATGACTTCCATGAGGAAACCAGCCACAGCCCGTGTGCCTTCAAAACGTTAAGACAGGGCAGAGACTTCAATCCACGCCAGACATGGGTCCCACCATCATATAGCAATGAAAGATCCCAGCTGGCATGGCTGTGTCAATCCACTGGGAACACACCATGCCCAATTTATTAACAAGCTTTGAATGTTTCAAGAGCTATAGAATGCTAAGTAAGCTGAAAAAGCCCCAAGCCTCAAACTGATCACGCAAAATTAGTGGATGCTTTTGACTTTAATCTAACTCTGCCTCGCTTCCCATATGTAAAAGAGGCGTAATATCCCTAAAATAAGTTAGTGTTTGTGAAGCACTTGGATACGCCAGAGATAAGCACCATAAAAAAATCCCATTCAAAGCACTGCCCATCCGGTGTGTCAATGAGGTAGGGCTACTGTGGAAAAAAACTAGGCTATGATCATGTAATTAAACACAGCGGGGCTGAATTACGGTTGAACAAGCAACCTTAATTCTTGCTGTTCCTAACTTTTCAATTTTTGACTTTGCAATCTTAATACTTTCCTTTTACTGTAGTCATGTGTGTATAATTTCCTAGAATTTTAAAAAGCAAACTAAAAAAACCCCAAATTCCATCATGTGGCATCGTATTGACACTGACAAGGTTCGTCAGCATGGTTGGAACATTTAGCTTCACCGCACAGACCTCTCTGCACTTGAGTTAATGGAGTAACTGAAAGCAGTGGTAAATTATCATCCTCTATGTGGACTAGCACTGGAGGAGATGGGACACTTTGCCAGAGGGTTTCACAGATATCTGCTGACAGCAGAGGAATGATGAGGCTCAGGGATCTTTGGTTCTGTTCCAGGCTCTGGAGCAGAGTGTGCTGTTGTAAGCACAGGTTCTTCTGCCCATTTTCCCCCAGTGCGATCCTGTCTAACCTGGCCCTGTCTCTTCCCTGCCCCGGCTCCTCATTTCAATCCCAATCTCCTCCTCTAGCCAGTACCAGTCTCCACTCCTTAGGCTTCTCATCCCAGTCTCCTTGTCCTGCCATTCTTAGTTTGCACACTCCAGCTCCTTGTACCCAATGTCCTTGCCCAGCTAGTCTCAGTCCCACCTCCCCACTCCCCTGCCTCCACATCTGATGTCTCTCTCCCTCACAGTGGCCTCCAGTTGTGCCCCCTCATTCACTTTCTCTGTCTCCACTGGTTCCCAGTCCCAATCTCCCTCCCCAGGCTCCTCATCCAATCTCAGTGTTCTCCACCCCTGGGCTTCTCATCCCAGTAGCTTTCCCCAACCAGTCCCTGCTCTCCTGCCACAGTCCAGCTCCTTGTCAGATCTGTTCCCCTGCCTGCTCACCTCCTTCCTCCTGCCCCCTGTCCTGACTCCCAGCCTCCTTGTTTAATCACTACATAATTCAGCTTTTCACCTGGGCAAGGGGGGGACTCTCACAAGTAGCGAGAGCAAGTGTCTCTTGCATGGACCCCTACATTCATATTTTGTGATGGAAGCTCCAAAGATACTTCATGTAGGGTGAGCTGGCACCACTGGGCCCTAGTCATTTACTTCTGAAGACCTGGGTTCAAACGGTAACTGGCTCATAAATGAAAAAGGGGGCAGGATGGAGGGAGGGGGGAACAATGCCTGCACTTACATGCTACGGAGGTCTGAGGATGAGCCCCCTCCTCTGGGATCATGACAGAAAGAGAAAGCCAGGAGAAGACGACATCCAAGGAACACCCATAACTTACTGCTGGAAGGGAGGGAGTTGCAGTTTGTGGCAGAATCAGCTCATTAGAGCTGTAGCTGGTTGTCTCTCCCAGATTTAAAGGGCCAGATGCCAGGGACCTATGTCTGGAAAGGCTCCTATGAAAGGATAAACAGGGGAGCTCAGGAGTGGTCTGAAAACAAGTCACTCTTAGGGAAAAGGTGTAAGGCACTGTTGTGAGTGAGGCATGTTGCCCTCTAAGGATTAAGGACAGAGCCCAAAAGGGAGGGATTAATAATTTTATTAAGATAACATTGAAGTAAAAAGAAAACAGTACAGAGTTTAAGCACAGAAGTTTCTGGTTATCAGGGAATAAAGTACAGATTATCAAGGGGTGCGAAATTCTGTTTAGGAACAGGTGGTGTAAGGAATACATAATCTGCAATCTCCCCGATTGGGAGTAAAAGTTTAATGGGTCAAAGTACAGACATTGAGATATGGGGGTATGTACTACTCACAGTAATAACCCTCTCCTCTTGCACAAGGGATAGCAGTTAGTGTCTTGGGAGCTCAAGGAAGAGGTTTGAGTCCCAGCTCCCTTTTATATATGATGAATAAAGCCATTGTATCAGCTGGGTTTATTACAAGGGGGCTGAATGCTCTTTTTTGGGGGGAGGGACAGCCTGAGATCTCCAGAACCAGAGACTAGCATGCTATGTATATGAACTAGTTAGGGTTCTCTTTTGTTTCACCATAACATCAAGTGGAGACTTCCTGTTAGTGATATTGCAGTAGCGCCTAGAGGCCCCATATGAGATCAGGACCCTGTTATGCTGGGCGTTCTACAAACATAATGAGAGACAGATGTTGCCCCATAGAGCTCACAATCTCAGTAGACAAGACAGACAAATAAAGGGTGGGAGGGGAAACTGAGGCAAAGAGAGGTGACACAAATTGCCCATGATCACAGAGCTAGGAGCAGAACCCAGGTCTCCCATGTCCTAGTCCAGGAAACCACATCGCCTCTCAATACTGTACAGTAAATAACCAGAGCCTACTTGCTCCCTCTTCTTGATGTTTACCCTCTGCCACATGACTGGAGCGGGGAGCCTCCAACATTTCAGAGTCCAGGTTCACAATCCCAGATGCTTCTTGAGCTACTCAAATCTCTTGAATCTGCAAAAGGTCCAGAAAGTCTCTCAGGATCTGCCTTTCCCATGGCGTTTCAGCCCTCTGGCTTTTGGCTGAGAGTACAGAGGCAGGCACGAGTAAGAAAAACCAAGTGCCTTTGAACCTGGAAAGAGGTGCGTGGTTTGGGTGGAGCTCTGAGTCAGGGTTCATGGAGCGTGCGAAGGGATACACTATTGAAGCCTGCCTACTCATCCTAAGTGAAGCAAGATTGCAGCAGACCAAGCCTGTAAGGACAAGCCTACCACTAGTGTCTAAACCTGCAGCCTCTTGAATTCCATCCTGGAGCTTTGAGACAGGGCTGTAAACCTGAGTCTCTCCCTCAGCAACAAAGGCAGTATTCTTCAAGGAGTAGCTGGTGACAAGTGTAACCTTGTCCAGGGGGGAGATGAATTACTCAGCCCGTGAAGGGGGAGATCCCTGTTTGCTGGCACCTAGCCGAGGTGAAGAGAAAAAGCTGCCAGCCGTTCATGGTCAGTACAAGAAGCACGGGGGAAAAGCAAAACTAGGATGTGCCAAGCAGCCCAATAATGGCTGGGGAACTAAGGTTACAGCAGTAATGAACGCGAGCCACCAGGGTTAAGGATCAGCACGGAGATTTCAGGGGATGGCCTGAATAATTTCCCTTGTCCCTTTTATGCCATTGTATAACTTTATTCTAAAGGTTTGACAAAGTCTACCAAACCACATTAATATTAGCTCTGGGGCTGAATCCCGAACCCAGATCTGGACTCCCAGGTGGCAGCTTTGACCTGGCCCTACCATAGGACAAACTCAAACATCGTGAATGTTAGGAACTCTTGGATTAAGCTGATTTCAAACCCCCTCAAGGGTGGGAGTGCTCAGATCTGGGAAAGGACAGGGTTGGTTCTGTCCATTAAAGAAATATAAGGCCCAATTTTGGTCTCACTCACACTGTTGTTAATCAGGAGTAACTCCACGTTAGACAAAGAAGTTATACATTTCTAAACACAATGGGCCTGATTCTTCACTTAGACTGGTGTAAATCGAGAGCAACTACAGTGAAATTAACGGAGTTACATGCATGAAAGTGAGAAGTCAACCAGTCTCTGTGTGATCAGATGGCAAGTCTCAGATGTACAACTGGATCTCTTGTGTGTGAACAGTTGGACTAGAAACCTCATGAATTCTGGCTTTCTCCTTCAATTTCACTGCTTGCTGACTTCATTCGGGCCATAGATACCAGGACAATGAGAACAGGCTCTCTCACAGTATTTTGGAATTTCCACTTTTGACACCAGTGCCAGCAGTAAGTACTATAGGCTTGACTCTGCTCTCACTTAAACAGGTATAAACTGGGAGTAACTCCACTGAATGTAGTGGAGTTACATCCCAGTGACAGGTTTCAGAGTAACAGCCGTGTTAGTCTGTATTCGCAAAAAGAAAAGGAGTACTTGTGGCACCTTAGAGACTAACCAATTGGTTAGTCTCTAAGGTGCCACAAGTACTCTTTTTCTTTTTTCTATCCCAGTGACAGTTACTGCTCCCCACCATTGTGAAGCAGCTGTGTGTCGGCTGGAAGGTGGCAGCTGTTTGGCAGCTCATAGCAACTCTATAATAGTTTAGGACAAGGCACATAAAACAAAAGAACCAGAGAAGAGACTTTCACCTTTAAGACTTCCAGTAGTGAGTATATGAAATAATACCACACCGATAGTGGTTAGACTAGAGGACTTGGGGCCAGGACTCGTGGGTTCGATCCCATGCTCTGACACTCACTTGCTGTCTGACCATGGGCAAGTCCCTGAATCCCCCTGTGACTTGATCTCTCCATCTGTAAATGGGGAAGAACCACCTACCTGAAGGTGTGTGTTGTGGGGGGCTTGAGTCACTACTGTCTATTAATCACTTTGAGATACTCAAGTTAAAAATCCTCTTTTTGTTATTATTCCTGTCAATGCCCACCCCCATAAGTGAGGGCATTTGCCTTTGATCCCTAGGTTACCCAAGGAAGCTGAGCCTTCCATAGCTATTGATCTACACAAAGAACAAACCCAAATGGCCTCTTCTTTCCAAATGTGTGGCTCAGCCAGCCAGGGAATATTTCCTGACTAAGACAGCATCACCAGGAGAGTAAATAAACCACAAACTGCACAGTAAGAAAGTGCCTCGAGTCTTGAAGTCACTCTGGAGGGCTGGACTGGTGCTTTTCTTTCTCCCCTGTCTGAACTGGGCAGCCAGGAGATTTTTGACTGGCCTTTAAGGGTCATTGTGACAAAGTACCCCATCCACTTCGTTTAGCTGTCTGAACCAGAGACCTGACTATGTCTAATACCGCTCTGCCCTTCTTTTTTAATAGACAAAATAATATGAAATAAAATGGCCACTTGAACACTCAGCCCCCAGACTCACCCTTCTAGAAGGCAGCAATATTAGATGCTAAGATCCACTAGCACATGGTTCTGAACATGATTAAGGCCCCCAACTGCTACTGTAATGTAAATATTAATGAATAATTATATTATACAGAGTTGTAAGGATTCCCAGAGTTTGATTCGGCCCCTTATATAGGGCCATTTGCAAAATCCAACTCTGGCTGTTTAGATTGGGCCCATCTCCATTTTACACACAAAGAACCAAATTCCGCTCTCATACCAGTGTAAATCCAGAGTAATTCAATATATGTCAGTGGCATCCTTCCAGATTGATATGGGAGTAGCTGAGTGCAGGGTTTAGCCCAAATAAATCTGTGCAGTAAAGCTATTCTATTATAATCCATCTTCCTGATCACTGGGCCCGATCTTCACCTGATGTAAATCAGCATAGCCTTACTAACATACATGGAGTGGTACTGATTTACGCCAGCTGAGGATCCAGCCCTCACATTTATATCGTGCTGAACATGGCTTGGATACAAGGTGTTCTTAACACTAAGTGGGTCGATTCACTTTCTTTGGCACAAAGGGGCACAGTGTTAACCCCTGCCCTTGCACTGACTGGGCCCAAATGAGAATTCACTACTGCAGTGCTCACACCATCAACTTCAATGGGATTTCTGCTAGGGGAGGGCAGCTTTGCTTTCCAGCTGGGCCTCCTACAGAACCTGGCCAAAAAAGGCTCCCCTGGGACATATGATCAATCAACACACCCCTCAGCCACCGTGGTCATATCCCCTTCCCAGGCAATGTCATCTTCTTTCAGGGTGACACTGGTTGGCTCCAGGGCTCCCTGGCTGAGTGGGGTTGCTGGTGTTTTGCACTGCTATGACACTCCTCTCTTTCCTGGCTGATTTTCTGCCAGCCTGGGTTCCACCAACTGATGCGAATCAAGCCCAATAGCTCTATGGATCACGTTTTCCTACACACACACACCCTCTCCCTCAAATATCACTGTGGCTGTTCCATTCCTCAGGTATGTTGGAATTGATGTACTGGCTCAGACCTGTAGGCTCTCAGGCCCAAATCCTCAAAGGTATTTAGACACCTAACCAAATATCTTTGAAAATATGAGCCCCAGATTCTACAGTGATGAGCATGGAATAAAAACCTATTCAGAACAGAATAGAATTGCCCATCTTGTCTAGTATCCTGTCTCTGACAGTGGCCAGCATCAGCTGCTTCAGAGGAAGGTGCAAGAAGCCCACACAGCCATGAAGGTTTCATCCTAATCCCTAACAGAGATTAATTTAAAGACTAAACAGTGAGATTTTATATTCCTTCAAAAACACTTTTCAGCATTAACCATTATAACTCTGGATATTCTTGTTATCCATAGAAACGTACAATCCAACTTTAAATCTTACTAAATTCTTGGCCTCAATCACACCTTGTGGCAATGAGTTCCACAGCTGAATTACAAGTCGAGTGAAAAAGTGTTTCTTTCTGTCTGTTTTGTATTTGCCACCTTCCAATGTCACTGCATGTCCCCTTGTACTTGTGTTATGATGGAGGGACTAGAGCATGGAAAATCCCCAGCAGGAGCACAGGGACAGCAAAGGTGTCAGAGGCACATTTTAATTTGCCGGACTCCATTTTTTACTGGTGTAACTTCACAGTAGAGTCACACTAACATAAAACTGGAGTCATGGGACGATGGCTCTAACCCTTTGATGTAGAAACCCCACTTTTAAAAATTTTTGTACATGGCAACCACTCAGGTCAAAAGATTTTTTTACATTCTTGTTCCCTAATTAAAAGTTGTCTGTGGGCTCCTCTTAACTCACATAGGTTGAAATTCACCCCTGTGCACAGGGAAAGACTATTTGCAAGGCCTATGCATGGCATAAATTCCTCTTAAATCCTTAAATTAGGTCTTAAGTGGCATGTAGCCTCATACTAGCCCTCTGTACCAAGACCAGAACAGAACATGTGCCTTAAAGAGAGCAAATTAAGAACATTTTAGTATCTGGAAATCCAGGAATTGTATCCTGGGACAGGGATGCTTTGCATTCTCCTGCTGACTTTCTCAAAATATATGACTTTCTCTGTGTATATAAATCTCCCCACTGTATTTTCCACTACATTCATCCGATGAAGTGAGCTGTAGCTCACGAAAGCTCATGCTCAAATAAATTTGTTAGTCTCTAAGGTACCACAAGTACTCCTTTTCTTTTTGCGGATACAGACTAACACGGCTGCTACTCTGAAATTTCTCAAAAGGGGTTCTGGGGCTAGACTGGAAACTGCACTGGATTCCTTTTCATTGGTCTTTCAAAGTATTCTTTTATGGGAAACTATTATGGTAATTAAAATGCAAATTGTAAGTAGGTCAATATAAATTAAAAAACCTGTTTACACAGGGATAATTGACCTGCTTTGGAAAGGGTTCAAACCCACTTTTTTCCCCTGCAAATTTTATTAGTTCAAAAGCAGAAACAGAGTAGAGTAGGCCTCATGCACTTTAACTGCATTTGTGGCGGAAACTCAAATTTCAACCACGCAATTTGGAACTTCGCATGCTAGCAGGGGTAGGGACTTGAATCCGTTTAACACAATGCAAAAAAGTGCTTGATCCTGCTGTTCAAACAGTTCCACTAGTAACAACAGTTATGGAACATGTTGCCTTTTCCAATGGCTGCAAAACCAGTCCCTAATTAATACCCTGGGAGACAGAAAATATTACACCATCGTACAAAAGGGGAAACTAAGGCACTGAGCTGTTCAGCAGCATGTGGGTGCGTGGGGAACCTGGACAGAGCGGGGCAGGAGGATGTACCTAGGAAAGCGGTGCACAGGGAAAGAGGCAGTAGGTTTAGTCTTTGAAACAAAACCCAGTGGGCAGGTAGGTTCCACTTGCAACCTTCCATTGCCAAAGGCCTTGCACATCCATCCCTAAAAGCAACTATTTTTAAAGCCTTATTCAGACTCTGGAGTTTCCTGACAATCTCTCGCTTTATAATGTACTGGCTAGTACATATGTACCCATCCCCTTCTGTGCGCATGTAGATGTGGGTGCCCCACTGCCTCCTGCTGGATGGATTCAGACCTGCTTTTGTGTGTCTGTGTGTGTGCTCGTATTCTTGCCCTACTGCCCCCTGCTGGATGGAATTGGACCTAGCTAAGTGCTTGTGATTGTATTGTTGTTGGAGCTTACAAAGAGGATATAAACTCTACTTTGAGTTACCGTTAATAAGAATCTCTTTTATTTCAAGTGGTATGGGAATCTGGAGCAAAAAATTACCTATTCTTTTCTGTTCCCCATTCAGCAATACGTAGCTTAACGCCAGAAGCATGGCAACTCCATAGGCACACGGTTACAAACACAACATGACACAAAGATGTGATGCAACACAATCAAAAACTACTACTACAATGTCAGTGGGTCCCCTGCACAGGATGAGAGTCTGTTCTAGCCCCAGCTACAGAGGCTGGCTCTTCAGCTTAAGCGCTAGAGCAGTGGTTCTCAAACTTTTTTTTCGCAGACCATTTGAAAATTGCTGAGGGTCTTGGCGGACCACTTAATGATCTTTCCAAGTGTTGTTTGTACTGTTAGATAATTATTGTAACGCGCTTTGGATAAAAGCGCTATATAAAAAAAAAATAATAATAATAATAATTAAGTGTTTTTGTTCTACAAATAAAAGCACACAACTCATAGTTTAATAACAGTAGTCTTACCTTTCTAATGCAATAGATGTGCCCTCTCTCTCCCACCATGGCAGCCCCCGGCCTAGGGCTGAGAAGGGGGGGATCTCTCCCCCTCTCCCAACCGCAGCAACCCCCAATCTGGGGTTGGGAAGGCGGGGGCTCTCCCCCGCCACAGCAGCCACAGAGCTGAGGCGGAGAAGGAGGGTCATCTCTCCCCAGCAGCCACAGCCCTGGAGCTGGGGAAAGTCGCCTCTTTCTCTGGCCACCGTAGCCCTGCACATCTCAAATTCCCCTCACCCCAGCTTCTCACCTCACTGCACTGAACGTAGACTAAACATCATTCTTATGCCAGATCATAAAACTGGGTTCATTACACTGAAAGAGGAACTGCTCGTGCCATGTCCATCCAACATGATAGTTCAGAACAAATATACTCAATTATCCAGATTTATAATGCTGAAAGGGCATAGAAGCCTGATCCAGCTTCCAATACAGGCAAAAGAAAGCCCACCATTGTCTTTACAGGAAGCTGGATCAGGCCCTGAAACACTAACAAACCCAGCGACACAGTTAAGATTGTTTGGATGCGAGCCTTTGAGAATGGTCTGAGTGAGTGAAATGAACGTTCAGGTGTCAGAACTGTTTATGTAACCTTAGCTTGTAGAGGTCATATTCCTTAACGTCTGTGAGATTCTTTATGGATATGTTCAAGGATATCTTACTTGAATTTCATATGTTAATTTGTTAGATAATTATGTATAATTTGAGTGACGTCTGTGAGCTCAGTGCTCTGTAAACATACGGTCCCTGCCCCAAGAACTTTGCAGTCTTATTCAGACAGACCATGCAGGCTGCTATCAGTCATGCCCATGACTGAGCACAGTACCTCTTTGCACTGCAGACATGCAGACTTTTTACTGAAAAAACAGTATCCTAATCACATTTGATCCCAGGCAGAAATGGCAATCCTTTCCGTTTTTAAATAAATTTAGTCTTGGTGAAAGGTACAGGATTAACACTCTTGGCGACTGAAGTTCCCAGTTTACCCATAAAACAGGGTTTGAGAGTTAGTATTAGAACAGGTAGTATCTCCCACTGAAGATAAGAAATAGAAATCCCTTCTGGCAGATATAAAGAGTATTCGTTATCGAGGCTGCTTGACACAGGTGGACATACCCTGTAGTACTCTAGCTCTCACAATGATTAATACAGCCTTTGCTGCCTAGTGTCACCACATAGGGTCTCTCTATCCCTGACTGGATTAAGCAATAATGGAAGGGACTGCTCAGTATGAAGGCGGGGTTCAGATCTAAACCTCCCCAAAGTCCAGGGTTGTCCAGATCAGAGAGTTCTGCTTTTAACCAATCTCTACATTGACCATATTAAGAATGAAGCTTCAGAGAACTTCCCTCTCCTTCCTGTTCCCTGTTCTTACTCCCTAGTGTCTCCCAGCAGTTCTGCTCAGGGATCATTTCTGCTGGTTACATCAAAATCCACTGTCGTGGAAATCACCCCCAACAGCTCAAAATGTGCTAATCTGTGAATGGATGGTGGCAGAGGATTCAAAATGAGCACTGGATATAGAACCGGGTAGGTGGGATAAATCGCACAGAGTATCTTCAGCTTACTCAGAAAAGTTATTAAAAACTGGGCCCCAATCAACATAGCAAAGAGAAATTTAGAAATATTTTTCTAATGCTGTAATTGTGGAATGGTCTCCCCAGGGAAGTGGTGGAAGTTTTGTCGCTTGAGTCGAAAAAATAGAACTGGACATAGCATCAGAGAGTTGCTGCAGGGAACTATCCTGTGTTTGGCCAAGTAGAGGACGGGTTGAAACAGACGAGATACGATTTCATAGGTCTCTTCCTCCTCTAATAGCTTCAACTCTATATCTATGCTCAATCTGCCTCCCAGTTATTACAGTTATCCCCCGAAGAGACAACACATTTATGGGAGGATCTGGTCTTGCGCATCTTTAACAGACTCATTAGCTAAGTTCTGATTGCAAAATTTTTATTACTGATGCCATCAGTTGCATCTAGGTACTTCAGTCAAGGGTACATTAGATATGCTTTAGCTCAGAAAAGATGAGATCACAGTTTAAGTAAACTCTTCAGGGCAGGGACCATCTGTCTCTTTGCTCTATGTTGGTACACTATGTAGTAGAATGGGGCTGGGGCCTCTACATTCTATTACAACATAAATAATGAATTGCAATTTTCAGATCTTCAGTGCAGTTTGCAGGGCTGGCAGTTAGAAAAATCATCCTTTGAGTTTGATAAATTTGGTAATCTTGCTGAGAAATCATTGAGAGGAAATAAGAATGGTACCTCACTAGGACATTATTTTTTTAAATCACTATTCAGATTATAACTACAATTTGAAAATACTAAAATACATATAAATTGCTTTTTAAAAAAAGAAAAAAACCCTTCTACCACAATCCTTTTCATATCATTCAAAAGTTTATTGATTTTAGGCTGTCATAGCTAACCTGCAAGGCAGAGCTTTTCAATAAGCATGAAAGATGCCATAAATGAGAATCTGACCTGTCAAATGATGACAGGTCATCTACTATAGATGAACATTTTCATTTCTGTCTAAAATCAATAGAAAATCTTTATATTTTGGGGAGGGGAGGGAAAGACCTTCAAAGAAATCAAAATTTTAAGCATAAACCCATTTGCCACTCAGTTGTTATTCAACATTTTTTTCGGTCATGTTTGAAAATTCTCAGAATTGGGACTGGACATTTATCGTTATATTGGACATTTACATTTCTTAAAATTGGGATTGGATATTTATATGGCTATCAAGAATATTCAGAGTCATAATTAATTATAACAGAATTGTAGACAAAATATCAGATCTAATGCTTCAGGGCTTAAGTCAATTTCTAAGTATTAGAGACCAGGATGAGATCTCATGTGAAGGGCAGATTATCCCACATCTGCGTACTGCAAGGTGCTTGCACCTCCTCTGAACCATCTGGCATTGGCCATGGTCAGAGACAGGACTACCAAGATCTCAGATGTGCTACAGTCTGGTAATTCCTATGTTCCTAAAAATTGCAAATCGGTACCCGCTGAAGTCAATGGAAACAAGAATATAAAAATGCCAGAACAATGGTCCATCTATCTAGCCTAGACCAGTATCCTGTCTTCCTACAGTGGCCAGTGCCAGATGCTGCAACAGGAATGACTAGAACAGGGCAATTATCAAGTGATCCATCTCGTTCCCCGCATCCCAGCATCTAGCAGTCAGAGGCTTAGTGACCCCAAGGCATGGAGTTGCATCCCTTACCATCTTGTTTGAATCTGATAGGCACCGGTGTATCAACTGTTACCTAGGTCCTCAGCAGGGACTCAATCCAGGACCTTGAGAGCTAAAGCACAAGCGACTACACATCTTGACTAATTCCTGTAGCTGCCAGCTGTAACAGACTCCTAAAACCTGTGGATCAGAAATAGAGAAGGAAGTGTAACACATTGAACGGTGGGTTACACAAGATGAATAGGCCCTCAACACCTCCTAGGATCATGCAGGGGAATGTCTGAGTCCAAACAATAACAACCCAAAACTCTTGTTCTAATATTTATTTTAAAAATAATTCATGAAAATTTTATAGTTCAGTAAAACTTTACCTAAACGTTGGACCAAACTGATCTGCCATTGTCCCTTTAAATTTCCCAAGTGCAGCTGCCCCTTGTTAGAAATGCTGTGAATAGGACCAAAGCCTGAAGCCTACTCTTGACTTGTAAATTAAAGCCATACCTCAGTCAGAACAAGGGGAAGCAAACCCGCTCCTGCAGCCCGTTTCATTTCACAAGCAAGGTCTCTCTAGGGGCCGTGTTCAGAAAATACCCTTTCTACATGCACGCACACACACAAAACCTTTAAAAAGAAACTTTCCAGGAGTTCAGCTAAAGTTAAAACAAAGTGAGTAACGTGAAACTCAGTCCTGGAGCAGAATGGAAAGTACACTTAGTATGAATGACCTGCCCTGCCATATGGAACCCCCCGTGAGACCAACCTATAAAGCTCTGTGCTTCTGTTGGAGCGAGGTTAGCCACATCATCTCTCTCTAGGGGTCGTGCAGCTTTTCAATAAAGTCATAAATAAAAAATAAATAAAATGAAGGGGGAAAAAGAAATCCCAGGGAGAAAAGGCCAAAAGGAAATGACCTTCTCCTCTATTAAGTAGGTGACAGATGGGTATTATAAACGCATCATGGGTTGGAAGGGAAAAAGTGCAAGGAGGTGACACACTGGCCCTTTCAACTTGGGTAGAGTCCGGGAGTTGGATCTAGCTATGAGTGAGCAAAAGCCTGGGATGGTTTTCTTGGCGACAGACGTAATGGACGCATCAAGTTCATCACTAGCAGGATGCTTCCATAATAGGAGCCTTTGCTTAGAAAGGAAGTGGGGACTCGAAGCACCAAATGGGAGGAAATGGAACCTTGGATTATCTGGCCGAATTTAAGGGGCACAATCTTGGGACAAATGGTCATATTTTCCAGTGAACCATAAAGGGCTCAACTAATTCCTCAGGATTCCTCTTTCCCTTGAACGAGACTGTGGCAAAGGGTTTGCAGAGCAGCCCGTTCTCTAGCGCTCCCTTTACAGGCAGAGGCCAGGTTGAAATCCTTTCTGGGGAAGCAAATTACTTTAATAATAATAGTGTGTGTGTGTGTGTGTGTGTCTGTCTGTCTCTCTCTCTCACACACACACACCGCACATTTTCTACTGCATCCAACACCATAGTCTCTAGGCGTCAGTAATACTTACCAGTAGCCTTTCCATAGTACCTTCCACCTGGGCTTCACTAGCACTGAACACAACTCCCGCAACCTTGTGAGGCAATCTACAGAAGGGCTAAGGCTAACAGCTTTTAAAGCTTGGATTGGCTCCAATGCAGCCATTCAGAGTCAAGTGGGAGCTGGTTATGTAGGGGACATTTAGTGCTGCTATTTCATCATGCCCATATTGCCTGAGCATGCAGTGCCTTGAGATGAGGCTGGGGTGAGGCAGGTGCACTCAAACAGAATTGTCAGGAGGAGCACCCAGGGGTGCTCAAAGAGTTACTCTGGGCCTTCAAAGGCTTGTGATGTCAGCAATGTGACTGAGCAAAGAGCAGCAGCAGCCTGTTATCAGGGCACCCCTGGAGCAGACAATACGCAGAGCCCCCGCAGACATAACTGAGAGCTTACAGGGCTAGCGTAGAAGAGGAACAGGAGAACCAGGACAAGGGCACAGAAGCAGGAGGTGGAAATTGACAGATGGGAGCACCACAGACGCTGGGGTTTCGAGTGGGGGAGTCCCAGGAGGTTGGAAGATGCAGGGGATGGGGATGAAGGTAACAGGGAGTAGGGGTTGGGGTGCGGCTAAAAGCAGAGGGGCATGATCCCTCCCTGATCCCCCTGACTTGGGAAACCAGCACCCCCGCACACAAATGGCTGGGGCAGCAGCATCCCCCCCAGCCTCACAACTCCCCTCCGACCCCTGGCTGGGGCAGCTGCACCCCTCCCCCCATAGCTTCCCCCTCCCACCCCTGGCTGGGGGGGGGGCAGCTGCACCCCTCCCCCCATAGCTTCCCCCTCCCACCCCTGGCTGGGGGGGGCAGCAGCACCCCTCCCCCCATAGCTTCCCCCTCCCACCCCTGGCTGGGGGGGGGCAGCAGCACCCCTGGCTGGGGGCGGGGGCGAGGCGGCACCCCTCCCCCTCCGACCCCTGGCTGGGGGGCGGGGGGCCAGTGGACAGCGCCCCCCCACCACCACCCGCTGGATGCCCTGTGACGCAGCAGCCTCCGACCCCCACCCAGCATCTCCCGCCTTTCCCCGGGGCGGGGCCCGTCCGCCCCTCGACTCGCGCTGAGGGGGCGCTCTAGGCAGCAGCTCTATGGTCCCGGAGGACCGTCGCCTCCCATGATCGAACGCCGCCTTCGCCCACGGCTATAGAGACGCGGGGCGCTGGGCGGCACAGAGCGGCGCCACGGGGGCAGGCCCGCTGGGCCGTATCTCTATGGCCACGGGAGGGGGGCGACCCGGGCCCCGCGCAGGTTGGGGGCGGGGCAGGAGTAGGCAGTTGGGCGGGGCTGAGGGAAAGCAGCCAGAGGGGGTGGGGCAGACACGTGGGAAGATCCTAGGGCGGGAAGAGGGGAGCGGGGGGAGACCCCTGGGGAGGGACTGTGAGGGGGCAGGGGCAGATACCTGGGGGGACTCCAGGAGGGAAGGGGCAGGAAGAGAAGGGCAGAGAAAGGCAGCTGGGGGGGACCCCAGGGGAAGAGGGCAGGAAGAGGGGAACAGAGGCATATGGCTGGGGGGAGACCCAGAGGAGAAGGGGCAGGAAGAGGGGGACAGAGACAGCTGGGGGACAGAGACAGACAGCTGGGGGGGCAGAGGCTGGAAGAGGGGGGCAGGAACAGACAGCTGGGGGGGACCCCAGGGGAAAAGGGCAGGAAGAGGGGGACAGAGGCATATGGCTGGGGGGAGACCCAGAGGAGAAGGGGCAGGAAGAGGGGGACAGAGACAGCTGGGGGACAGAGACAGACAGCTGGGGGGGCAGAGGCTGGAAGAGGGGGGCAGGGGCAGACAGCTGGGGGGGACTCCAGGGGAAAAGGGCAGGAAGAGGGGGACAGAGGCATATGGCCGGGGGGAGACACAGAGGAGAAGGGGCAGGAAGAGGGGGACAGAGATAGACAGCTGGGGGCAGAGGCTGGAAGAGGGGGACAGGGGCAGACAGCTGGTGGGGATCCCAGCGGAAAAGGGCAGGAAGAGGGGGACAGAGACAGACAGCTGGGGGGCAGAGGCAGACAGCTGGGGGGGACTCCAGGGGAAAAGGGCAGGAAGAGGGGGAGAGAGGCATATGGCTGGGGGGAGACCCAGAGGAGAAGGGGCAGGAAGAGGGGGACAGAGACAGACAGCTGGGGGGCAGAGGCTGGAAGAGGGGGGCAGAGGCTGACAGCTGGGGGGAGCCCAGCGGAAAAGGGCAGGAAGAGGGGGACAGAGGCATATGGCCGGGGGGAGACACAGAGGAGAAGGGGCAGGAAGAGGGGGACAGAGATAGACAGCTGGGGGGCAGAGGCTGGAAGAGGGGGGCAGGGGCAGACAGCTAGTGAGGACCCCAGCGGAAAAGGGCAGGAAGAGGGGGAGAGAGGCATATGGCCGGGGGGAGACACAGAGGAGAAGGGGCAGGAAGAGGGGGACAGAGACAGACAGCTGGGGGGGCAGAGGCTGGAAGAGGGGGGCAGGGGCAGACAGCTGGGGGGGACCCCAGGGGAAGAGGGCAGGAAGAGGGGGACAGAGATAGACAGCTGGGGGCAGAGGCTGGAAGAGGGGGACAGGGGCAGACAGCTGGTGGGGACCCCAGCGGAAAAGGGCAGGAAGAGGGGGACAGAGACAGACAGCTGGGGGGGCAGAGGCTGGAAGAGGGGGGCAGGGGCAGACAGCTGGGGCGGACCCCAGGGGAAGCGGGCAGGAAGAGGGGGACAGAGGCATATGGCTGGGGGGAGACCCAGAGGAGAAGGGGCAGGAAGAGGGGGACAGAGACAGACAGCTGGGGGGCAGAGGCAGACAGCTGGGGGGGACTCCAGGGGAAAAGGGCAGGAAGAGGGGGAGAGAGGCATATGGCTGGGGGGAGACCCAGAGGAGAAGGGGCAGGAAGAGGGGGACAGAGGCTGGAAGAGGGGGGCAGAGGCAGACAGCTGGGGGGAGCCCAGCGGAAAAGGGCAGGAAGAGGGGGACAGAGGCATATGGCCGGGGGGAGACACAGAGGAGAAGGGGCAGGAAGAGGGGGACAGAGATAGACAGCTGGGGGGCAGAGGCTGGAAGAGGGGGGCAGGGGCAGACAGCTAGTGAGGACCCCAGCGGAAAAGGGCAGGAAGAGGGGGAGAGAGGCATATGGCCGGGGGGAGACACAGAGGAGAAGGAGCAGGAAGAGGGGGACAGAGACAGACAGCTGGGGGGGCAGAGGCTGGAAGAGGGGGGCAGGGGCAGACAGCTGGGGGGGACCCCAGGGGAAGAGGGCAGGAAGAGGGGGACAGAGGCATATGGCCGGGGGGAGACCCAGAGGAGAAGGGGCAGGAAGAGGGGGACAGAGACAGACAGCTGGGGGGGCAGAGGCTGGAAGAGGGGGGCAGGGGCAGACAGCTGGGGGGGACCCCAGGGGAAGAGGGCAGGAAGAGGGGGACAGAGGCATATGGCCGGGGGGAGACCCAGAGGAGAAGGGGCAGGAAGAGGGGGACAGAGATAGACAGCTGGGGGCAGAGGCTGGAAGAGGGGGACAGGGGCAGACAGCTGGGGGGGACCCCAGGGGAAGAGGGCAGGAAGAGGGGGACAGAGGCATATGGCCGGGGGGAGACCCAGAGGAGAAGGGGCAGGAAGAGGGGGACAGAGACAGACAGCTGGGGGGGCAGAGGCTGGAAGAGGGGGGCAGGGGCAGACAGCTGGGGGGGACCCCAGGGGAAGCGGGCAGGAAGAGGGGGACAGAGGCATATGGCTGGGGGGAGACCCAGAGGAGAAGGGGCAGGAAGAGGGGGACAGAGACAGACAGCTGGGGGGGACTCCAGGGGAAAAGGGCAGGAAGAGGGGGAGAGAGGCATATGGCTGGGGGGAGACCCAGAGGAGAAGGGGCAGGAAGAGGGGGACAGAGACAGACAGCTGGGGGGCAGAGGCAGACAGCTGGGGGGGACTCCAGGGGAAAAGGGCAGGAAGAGGGGGAGAGAGGCATATGGCTGGGGGGAGACCCAGAGGAGAAGGGGCAGGAAGAGGGGGGCAGGAAGAGGGGGACAGACAGACAGCTGGGGGGCAGAGGCTGGAAGAGGGGGGCAGAGGCAGACAGCTGGGGGGAGCCCAGCGGAAAAGGGCAGGAAGAGGGGGACAGAGGCATATGGCTGGGGGGAGACACAGAGGAGAAGGGGCAGGAAGAGGGGGACAGAGATAGACAGCTGGGGGGCAGAGGCTGGAAGAGGGGGGCGGGGGCAGACAGCTAGTGAGGACCCCAGCGGAAAAGGGCAGGAAGAGGGGGAGAGAGGCATATGGCCGGGGGGAGACACAGAGGAGAAGGGGCAGGAAGAGGGGGACAGAGACAGACAGCTGGGGGGGCAGAGGCTGGAAGAGGGGGGCAGGGGCAGACAGCTGGGGGGGACCCCAGGGGAAGAGGGCAGGAAGAGGGGAACAGAGGCATATGGCTGGGGGGAGACCCAGAGGAGAAGGGGCAGGAAGAGGGGGACAGAGACAGACAGCTGGGGGGCAGAGGTTGGAAGAGGGGGACAGAGGCAGACAGCTGGGGGGAGCCCAGCGGGAAGAGGGGGACAGAGGCATATGGCCGGGGGGAGACCCAGAGGAGAAGGGGCAGACAGGTATAACATGATCCAATGGTTGGTAGATGAAGCGGAACAAATTGACTGAAAAAGTGGTGCAAATTTTTAACAATAATTAACCATTGGAAGAATTTATAAAAGGTCATGGTGGATCCCCATCACTGCCAATTTTTAAAATCAAGATTGGATGTTTTTCCAAAAGATCTGCTCTAGTTCAAACAGGAATTAATTCAGGGAAGTTTTGTGCCCTGCGTTATGTAGGTCAGACTAGGTAATCATAGCGGCCCCTTCAGGCTTTATAATCTATGAAAGTCCAGTAGAGATGCCAAAGAATGGGTCAATGGAGACTAGGGTGACCAGATGTCTGGATTTTATAGGGATAGTCCCAATTTTGGGGCCTTTTTCTTATATAGGCTTCTATTACCCCCCATCCTGTCCCAATTTTTCACACTTGCTGTCTGGTCACCCTAGTGGAGACTGAAATATCTTTTCCTCCCTAGCAGCAGTCCCTCTGGGTAACGGATTGAGACTTAGCCTATATCAACGTTTAAAACTCCACAGCGGCATAGCTGCACCTACACTGCTGTAGCACTTTAGTGTACACACCTACTACAGCAACAGGGGTATCGTAAATCCACCTCTCTGTGAAGCGGCAGCTGGGTCGAGAGAATTCTTCTGTCAACGTAGCACTGTCTACATGGGAATTTAGATTGGTTAACTATGTCGCTCAGTGTGGATTTTTCACACCCCTGAGTGACAATAGATGGGTTAATCTAATTTTCTAATGTAAACCAGCCCTTATTGGTGGGAGGTGGGGCGTGGAACCGTTTGCATTAGAGCTTTGTCCTTGTGTGGGGAGCTCCAGTGAGGCTCAGTACTAGTACAAGGGGCACTTCGCAGCGTGGTAACATAGGGCTTGAATTGCCAGATTTGATCGGACCCATAGGCATCTAGTTCAATATCCAACAGTGGCCAGTACCAGATGTATCACAGATACAAGAAACCCCTAGCAGGCAGTTTGGGGACAACCAAAATCCTAAATACTGGGAGTAGGATTAAGTCCCAAAATGACTACCAGTCATTTTCTATAACTTCCTAAAGAGGTATGTAGCAGAACTGCAATAAACAGAGAATGTCTGGAGATTCAACTCTTTTATTATGGAAGTCTATAAAATAGCCACATTGATTATTTTTTAAGATCACAAAATACACAACATCCATTTTAATATGTGACACATAATATTATATACACATTATAAACCACATGACTGAAACACATGTTCACACGGCACCAATTTCATAACCAAAAAATCCCCACAAGTGCTTTTTCTTAAGATTAAAAACAACTGCAATAAAACCATATTAATATTTTTTCCAGACAAAGTTTACAATAAAGAGAAAATTCATATCTTACTAAATAACAAATATTTAACAGCAAAACTTTTATACTAAATATCTATTTTGAATTATAACAAAAATAGTACTTATAATAGTTTATAAAGACAGACCAAAAAAATTTGTGTATAAAATAATATTATAGCGAATTGGACTGTGCTAGGAAAAAAAATTCTGAGATTCAAAGTGCTTTATTCTGCAAACCCACTGCAGCAACCTTTTTTTTAGTCAAGTTATATTAGTTAGGAATGGTAAATCAAAAGCATGATCTATTTATGTCTAGATAAAATACACACACACACACACACACACACAATAGATAGATGTATGCATCTTACATTATCTCTCTCTGGTCATTTATTCATTCAAAAGCGTGTTTGGTTTTTATTTTGTACTGAAATTTTAAAAAATGAAAACCCTTCACTGATCTCCTGAGAGTCCAATGCCCTTCTGAAAGTATCTCAGAAAACATTTTGCTAATGATTATTTGACGGGATTTGATCTGAAGCCAATGGAAAAATTTTAATGTACTTCGTATGAGGCCTTTTATCCCTCCCCACCCTGCTTTTCTCATTACCTGTGTCCTCTGACTTCTCCTCCTCTTCTCCTTCCCTTGTCCTCTGTGTCCCCACCAAATAATGTTTTCACAGAGATTGTGGGGTTGCAAGTGGCTTTTACAGACAGCTTGAAAACAGAATTGATCAAGGCCTGAAAACTGGGTGTGACATATAAAAAAAGAGTGATTCTCTAGCTTTTTTATCCTGTGGACCATCTCCATTCCCAATGCCCTCTTCTCCATGATTCTCAAAATGTTTAATTTGGTGGATCACCAGGAGATCATGTGGAGACCCACAGACTGACACATTTCTATCCGGGACAGGGAATGGCAGAAATTTCACAAGAAAACCTGATCTTGTGAAGTTTCCATCAAAAGGTAGACCCGGAGAGTGTGAAGACCCAAACTTGGATTGTAAACTTTCTGAGTGTGGGACATGAGCCTGAGCCACACATAGCTGCGGAGGATTTAGATCTGTGTTTTTGGTTCAAACAGCCATAGAGATTACGGGCTAGCTGCCAAATCCGAATCTGGATCTGAACTTCAGAGTTCAGAGGCTACAGAGTCTCGGTTCAAGCCAATCCCTGTTAAAATAAAAACCTTCTGTGAAACGGCCACAGAGAGATTATAGAGCAGCAAGCCTCAGAAACGACCACATTAACACTGAGTTTCCCAAGTCACATGCACTCATGGAAGCAGAGCTCATACGTGTGTGTGTTTGTCGGTCTATGCGCTTCTATATGATTTTTGGCAGCATAGTTTAAAGTGATGATTAAATCTTTAGTGTCTCCCCTTCCAGGGGACCGCCAAAGTCTTTATTGATCCTGGACGGATGAACGGCTGGCTAGAGCAGCCTTCAGCATCTTTCACTCAGCACTGCCTTAGAGCCTTCCACTGACTCATCCCAGTTTTCAAAAGCCAAGCCTGCAAACCCTGCACCAGCCTGGTGGGAAGCTCCCGCCCCTCCTTCCTTCAGATTTCAGCTCCCTCTGACTTATCCTGACAAAAACCAAGCTGCTCACCCATAACAGTTTCATTGGCACTCAGGTCAAGGGAGTTCTCAGCTCTGGCTCCTGTGTTTCTCCTTCTCTGCCCGATGAACTGTATGAGGTGCCCCTGTTACAGCAAATATATCTGAGCGAGAGGGTAAGCACACTGAAAGGTCAGTATAAAGTCAGTGCCTGCAGCTCAGATGAACAGCACGCCTGTCTTGGACAATTGCGAGAGAGATTTCTCTTCCCTGAGACTGCCAGTCATTGACCATGGCCGCCACAAAGTAGCTGCGGTGCATGTGGTTTGCCTGGTGCCAGCTGCCAAACCTGTGCTCTGCCACTAGTAAAGCAAAAAGAGATGTTGTTCCGGACTCAGGGCAGAAGTGCTGAGCGCCCACCATGACAGCTGAAGCAGGAATTGGGCATGCCCAGCACCTCGTGGGGAGGGGGAAATCAGACTGGTCACTTTTTTAAATTCAAGATGGGCCTGAAACAAAACGCCAGATCCAAACACGTCTGAATGCTGAGGATCCAAACACTACAGTACGGGCCTCGCTTATTTCAGAGGAACACCCCCAGTTCAAGTGTGACTGGGCAGCATACGAAGTTCCCAGTGTCTCTAATAAGGGGTTGCACTGATGGCAGCTCACATGCCCTGACAAACACTCCCAGGACCGCTTTGCACTTCAGTTGGATGCTGCGGAGGGCAGGGTTAGCTGAGAGGGAGCCTTCCACCCATCTCCAACACTCTTTAATGCAAACACCTCTATGGGCAGGGGACAATGGCAGCTGTGGGTGTGACTACCAGTCAATTTTTGGAAGCTTAGTTTTGCAGCGGTTCCATGAACAAAACAACCGCGTGCTCTGAGCCACGTTACTTAGCAGCACCCCAGTACAGTTTATGAAAGAACATGTAGTTCAGAGTTCAGTGCACACACCGAGGGGCCTGAGAGATCCGGAGAGAAGGCAAAAACAACACAGCTCACTGCAAAACTCTGGGTTTGGAAGGGATCAGACAGGGTGGGGGTAGGGGCGATGGACAGTTACACCATGCCATGTAGCAGCACCAGGCAACTTCAAAAATGACACATCAGAGACCCCAGTTCTACCCTCTGAAGTGAGATCAGCCCTCACTGAAGCAGATGAGAGACTCCTATCAGAGGGCAGAATTTGGCCACTACTTTGTCCCACAGTACAGATGAAATGGCTTTCTTGTTCACAAAGCATAGGCAGAATAAAACGCCCTGTCCAGCTGACCCTGCTGCGTTTAGTGGCCCAGTGGTCCTCTGTAGCAACACCAGTGGCCATGCCAGAAGCTAAACTGGGGCCGGGTTCAGTTTGCGTGCCTTTACACAGAATGCACTTCCCAGCATTTGTGAGCAGGTGCTGCTGTCATCTGAACACAGAGTTCTTTTCCCCACATGCTGTGAGAGACAAATCAGAACTGGAAAGCATTTAGAAGGGTTTAGGGATTGGGAGTGGGGGGGATTTGTTCTTCGTTCTCTCCAAAGAAAGCAAAACAAAACAAACACTTATCACCAACTAATTTAACGCTGTTCAAAAAGATCAAAGGCCACCAGAGGTAGCAGCCTGCCATCAGATCTCACCAACACCTCCTGGCCTGGTTCCAAGGAGGCGCGTGGGGCAGTCAGACCTCTGATCGCTAGCTAATTTCAAAAGCTTTTCCCGCAGCAGGCATCCTCTGCCCTCCTCCTTGCAGCAGAAAGGTTTATATATATATATATATAATATTTATATATTGTGTATGGTCAGGCAGTCCCAGCTCTACTAGTGTTTGAAATTCTTCTTAAGACAAAACAAAACCAAAAAACCAAACCAGCCAATCTCCTTGTACTTTCCCCACAGAAATAACAATCATTTTGGCAGCTTTGCTGTGGGAGAAAGCCTCGACCAGGAGGTTCTGCAAGGTTAGTGTTGTGGAGAAGCTTCTTTTCCTTTTTTCTCCTTTCGTTCTGTCCCTTTACCCACCCACCCCTATTGGCCCTCCCCGGTGAAGGAAAAGTCGGCTTACACTGTTGCCCCAAGCATGGCTTCTGTCTCCGTCAGGATCTCATTCTGATTGGAATCCAGTCCGAAGAATTTGACCCTGAGTCCATCAACGGGGTGGACCACAGGGACCAGCATGATTCTAGGGAAAGTCCTGGTGGCTAGCTCGAACCGGCTCTTGCTGGCCAGCTCAATGGCTAGCGCCTTGAGGAAAAGCTTGGCCAGGTGCTTGCCGAGACAGGTCCGTATGCCCCCACCAAAGGGGAGGTAGTGGAACCTGCCGTCTTTGTCTTCGGTACGGTCTTGCCCGAAGCGGTCAGGGTCAAAGACGTCCACGTCCTTGAATACTGGGGCGGTGTCGTGCGTGTCCCGGATGCTGTACATGACACTCCAGCCTTTGGGGATCTGAAAGCCCTACAGAGAGGGAGACGGGGGAGAGAAAAACAAGAATGCATCAACGGTAACATAGCCACCCACAGGAGGAGACCACGCGAGCTGAGCGAAGCCACTGCACGGGTGAGCGGAGACACTGCTGATACTGGGGACTCTGTTTGAGATCCCCGATCATCAGTAGAATATACTGAAGGCATAATGGGAAAACACCCTGTGATTAGGGTAGGACTGTGGGGTTCTCTTTCTGACCTGCTGGGGAATCAATTATTTATTTGTATTGTGGTAGCTCATCCAATCCCCAGTTACGGACCAAGACCCTGTTGTGCTCAGCACTGGATAAACGCAGAACAAAGACACTTAAAAGGACTTCGGTCAGCGTGAAAGTCCTTCTGTCTGAAATATTTTTACTTACTATTGTTACATGTGGCACCCAAGATATACAGAATTTAAAGATAGACCAACTTTATTTTTCCCAGTTTGTTTTCAGTCAGTGTGATCTAGTATGTAGGATGCTGGACTGGGAGTCAAGAAACCCAGGTTCTCGTCCCAGCACTGCAGTTCTCCTGCTGGGCGACTCTGGCAAATCATTTCTTTCTCTGTGCTTCTGTTTCCCCTCTCTTCCTTTATCAGACTTGTCTATTTAGACTGCAAGCTCTTTGGGGCAGGGACTCTCTCTCACTGCGTGTCTGTACAACACCTGGTGTAATGGGGCACTGACTTCAGCTGGGACCTGGAGGCACTATTGTAATACAGACAAATACTAATTTGTACATTAGTGAATGTGAATAGTCAGCTTTGATGAGTCCTTGGTGGAGTACAGCTAGGCTCCAATCCAGAAGACACTTCGCCACCAGTGCAACCTTTTCTCGTGCGTGCAAGTGGTTGCAGGATTAGAATCTTTGCTTCCCTTGGTGTTTGTGTGGGTCTTTCCCAAGAAGAGAAGAGTGAATTTGCAAAAAAAGGAGAGAAAAAAAAAAGTGTGCCTGTAAAAGCACAAGGAACGGCAGAGGGCAGCTGAGGCAAGTGTAGAACACAGAACTACTTCTAACTCCTTTTTGAAAACTAGCTAGCTTTAAATCACTGCTTTCCCTTTAATCATTGTCCCTCTTTTATTAAATCTGGAGTAACTCCATAAGCTTTAGATTTAACCGGTGAAACAGACATCACCGTCTAGCCCACCATATGGCAAAGGAAAAGGCAAACTTTTCTCCCATCTCTGCGGTATCCCTCACATTATTCAGAGCTCCCCAAACAAGTGCCCAGAAAAGCGGTATAGTAGTCCACAGCATCACCTATTCATACACACACGTATTGTCACACACCCATAATGTGTGAGTGACTGCGTGGTTGTGCAGAGAATGCATTGATGAGAAAAAGGGTGATTTATCATCCCCTACTTACTTGAAAAGGTTTCAACCTCAAATCATGCCATTAGCAGGGTTTACTATGTGACTGACAGGTCTCGAGATTTACTTTTGCTAGCACAAAGTTCCATCCGTTATGATGAGTAATATCCCTATTATCCAAAAATCTGTAACTTCCCTTTGCCCCTTTCTGCCGTCACACCCCAATCTCTGGCTTCAGAGATCGCCACATGTTTCTCGCCAAAGTTTCATCAAACTTTTCTCCCCTTTGGTTGCCTGAAAGTTCTGGTACCAAATGATGGGCTAGGTTCTGATCTCAGTTCCACCAGTGTAAATCCAGAGTAATTGCACTGATCTGCCAGCAATATGACTTTAATTTGTCCTCTCTGCAGGTCAGATCCTCACTAAACTACTAAGTGGCTTGCGAGTCACACCCAAGAGTTGGGCTATTGTGTGCAACCCCTGCAATATCGTGGTGCACAAGTCAACGCAGGAACATGCGTGAACGTGTAGACAAACACAAATGTCCTGTGTGCGATTGGGAAAATGCTTTTGCAATAAATGAGGTCACCTGATCTCCTCCTAAAAAGGAGATTTCATATATTGCAAAAACTTTCCTCTTTGAGAAAGCCTTTTACCATAGGTCAGATTCACAGATTCACCTCTTCTACTCCAAACCCCTACCTGCTCACCAAAAAACTACTCCAAGCAAAGCTTTGACTCTGAAAAGGGAGAAGAGGCAGAGACTCCATGAAGTCCACTGCAGACTTCACTATTGATTTTATGTGGAAGACACTCAGATGCCACCGTGATAGGTGGCAGTATAAAACCCCGAGACAGATATATTGTGTCTCTAGATCTCCAGTGTTTCTATGACCTCCACTGCTGGGAATGCATTACTATACTACCACGTATGCTGGATAGTTCAGGTTATGGGAGAACTTTCTATACAACTCTTCCACCCAATTTTCACTTCCTTATAACTTTCTGGAAAACTCTCCTTGGGGGGGCGGGAATTATCCATGTTTGATCTCAACCCACAACTAACTTTTTTTTAAGCTTCCCCGATGGGCAGATTATTCTACAATTGACTACTACAAGGCATCTTTCCTTGACACATCCGGTACAGGCAGACTTCTACATGCAAGATTCCCCAGTGACTCTGATGGGAACTATACCAAGAGCAGCTCACGTGCCTTGCAGAACATGCTGGGACAGCCTCTCATTTAGATTGGATGTGACAAAGGGAAGAACTAGCTTGGAAGGAGATTTATGGGATCAGACCTGTGGTCAGACCATTGGTCAAGTAGAGTAGTTTCTAGGTCCCTTTGTTTGGAAGTTTGAGCAAAATCTGTTCAACCATTTTTGAGTTATGTAGGAAGTGTTTAAAAAAGAAAAAGATATTTTCCATACTCTGCCTCAACATTCAGACTTGTTCACAGATAAGCACACAAATTGTCAGGTGGATAGTTCTACATCCCGACAGGCCTGATTGCAAAATAAATATATCAGTTTCCAGCTTTCAGAAGTTTTGCACCAGCCTGTATGTGGTAGAACCTTTCACTTACATTCAAGTTTGTTAGACAGATTATACTTCCTACATATATATAATACATTGTCATTGATTGTAGCACATTGTACATCTTGTAGTGTTCCATTGATCAATGGACTGTTTGGGTGTTCTTGCAGAGCAAGGGCATTCTACCTGGATGACTCAGCATCCTCTGTGGGTTAGTGTTGGGGATCCACTAGACTGCAACCACACCAGTGCAAGAGTTAGATCTGGTCTGATTTCATGAGCTAAGCAGGTCTGAGCCAGAACAGTCATTGGATAAGACACCTGTGAGGGGAAAAAGCCAGGGTGATACAAGCACGTAATATGGGTGAGTCAGCAGAAAGTGGCCCTCTAATAACAAGAATTTCTGCTATGACCTGGGGGTTCATCAGTTGGAAACGACAGAGCAGGAGAAAGATCTGGGTGTATTAGTCCATCACAGGATGACTATGAACCACCAATGTGATGCGCCTGTAAACAAAAAAACCCATAGATGTGATCCAGGATGAATCAGGCAAGGTATTTATGCCACTGAACAAGGCACTGGTAAGACACCATCTGAAATATGGTGCACAGTTCTGGTCACCCATCTTCAAGAAAGAGGAATTTGAACTGCAACAGGTGCAGAGAAGGGCTACTAGGATGATCAGGGGACCAGAGAGCCTGTCTTCCAAGAGGAGACTAAAAGAGCTGGGCTTATTTAGGCTGAGAGGGGATCTGATTGCTCTCTCTCTCAGGACATCAGCAGGGTGAACACCAGGTAGGGTGACGAGCTATTTAAAATAAAGGACAAGCGTGGCACAAGAGCAAATGAGCATAAATGTGCCAGGAGGAAACTGCGGCTGGAAATGCGAAGAAGGTTTCTAATCATCAGAAGAGGGAGGTTCTGGAACAGCCTCGGAATAAGAACAGGGGTGAGGGGCAAACAACCAAACTGGTTTTAAGAGGGAGCTTGAGAGGTTTATGAATGGGATGATATGACCTGCAATGGCAGGGACTGGACTCAGTGATCCAGGAGGTCCCTTCCAGTCCTACGTTCTTTCGGAGTCTGTATTCAGCCAGTGCCCCTGTGTAGTGCTTTGCCATTGGAGGGGCGGTCTTGCGATTTCTGCTGAAATGTAAACCCAGGCCCTAGTGCTTATGGTCACGTCAAGATCTGGCCAAGCTCCAGTGTCAGGAGGACACTCAGGAGAAATACCCTATTCCCTAACTCGCCTTCCCCCATGGTTTAGAGTGGATCTGGCACATCTTGCCTCCTGTCCTACAATTGCCTAACATTGGCCTGCACGGTTGTAAAACCTGCCGGGTTCTACCCCAGAGGTGGCTATATTCCAGTGGGAGGTGCAGAGATTCCTGCCTGCGTCTCTATAAAATACTCCGAAGCCCCTTTTCGGGGGAGAAGGTGTGTGAGACTCGACAGGGCTCCTGGGCTGTTGTACTCACATCCAGCTCGAAGGTCTGCAGCACCGTCCTGTACCCGCCGGAGATGGGGGTGAAGAGACGTAGCACCTCCTTGATCACGCAGTCCAGGTAGCGGAGACTGCTGATGGTGTCCAGCTGGAGGGAGCCCTCGCAGATGCACCCGTTGTGCAGGATGCCCTTGCTGCGGAGCTCTTCGCGAAGCTTCTCCAGGACCCCGGGGTGCTTCAGGAGCTGCATGATGAGAGAGGTGCTGGCGCTGGCCGTGGTAGCGTAGGCAGCGAAGATCAGCTCCAAGGTGCCATCCTGAAGGCCAAAAGGAACCCTGGGTTATACACGGGGAGGGTCACAGCCTCAGGCAGCCGGCCCCATGCAGCACGCTGCTGCACTACATGGGGCACAGGCTAAAATGGGTTCATGCCCCAGCCGTCCACTAGCAGAAGCTAGAACCTAGCACTAGGCCACAGCTGGAAGGAGCTCGGTTTAGCCTCAGCCGGGTACCCAAAGAGATTTTATTTGCAACATACAATTTGGCACAACAGGAAAGCTTTCCTCAGGGCTGCAGCACGTCAACCCCTGGGAGGTGCCGCAGAGCAGAACCACAGCGTGTTGGCAGCACCATCAGGAGAACTGGCTGGAGGAAGCTCCTGCAGTACTTAGCTTGTACGCCCTTTAGGGCAGGGATCTTCTCTCCAGGGCGCGTGTACAGCGCCTAGCACAGCAGGGCCCACATCCCTGACGGGGACCTCTAGGTGCTACAGGGGTACCCATAAGCTGCAACAAAACCAGCTCTCGCTGTGCCTGGCTCAGTCTCCCGCTTCCATGAACGTTACAATTCATCCTCCCCAGAGGAAGGCCAAAAAATGGAAAAAAAAAACCCACCATCATCGAGACGAGAGGTGTCTGAGGGCCACTAGGAGCTTGTACAGAGCCGCGAGCTAGGGTCACAGAGCCTGGATCCCCAGCCCAAGCCTTTAGCGTGGCAGCCAAGCTGAGAGGACGAGGCAGCCAGCAGCAGCCTGGGGCGGATCATTTCTTCCTTCCCCGTCACATGACGTAATGGGCTTGGCCGCGTTTCCAATCCCCCGGTGGAGCATAGTCCCCGCTCCTCCTGCAAGCTGCCACCCCGGCTCTCGAACGGGCCTTTCCCCCCGCCTGCCAAGACAGGACGACTCGGGAACAGCACGTTCACCAGTCGCTCGGTCCAAGGCTCCTGCTCAAGTCACTTAAGCTTTCAAGGATTCTTTCCCAGCCACTGACTAAGCTGGAGGGAGACATTCCCTCTCTGCTTTGGAAGGGGACTTGGGCCCAGCCCTGCCTTCTCCCCGATGGAACTTTGCAAAGTCCAGTTTGGAAAAGAAAAACAACAGCTCCTGTCGGGGCTGCCACTGGCTTCCTCATCCCGCAGCTGCAAGAAAACACAGGCAGCCCCTCCCCACAGAGACGGCATTGCAGCTTCAGGGGGTTTCCCTTGTCCCTTGGCACGTACCAACATACGAACACCTCCTTATCTACCTGCCCCTGGGGAGAAAGGAACAAACATCCCCCAGGCATGTCTGTCACGCACACAGAGTGCCTAACGCTGATCTCCCCTAAGCCACAGTCAACCCACTGACTTCACTGGAGAGATTCCTGATTTACACCCATCTACACCATGAATAAGCCCTTCACCCAGTGATGAGCTGCCAAAATCTTAACAACGGGTTCCCTCCTCACCCCACGAGGGGGTCGTTGCCCACCCCCGTCCCCCGGGATTCCTGCCCCATCCAACCCCCCTGTGTTCCTTGATGCCCCCCCCCGGACCCCTGTCCCATCCACCCCCCTCCCCTGTCCCCTGACTGCCCCCAGAACCAGGTAGGAGGGTCTCGTGAGCCACCGTAGTAGGTGCCCACCCCACCCCTAAGAGCCGGAGGGACCTGCCGGGGAGCGAGGTGGGGAGTCCCGGAGGTGCTTACCTGGGGCAGCTCCCAGGTAGCATTCGGCAGGTCCCTCTGGCTCCTAGGGGTGGGGGAGTGTAGCTGGGGGGGAACAGGAGGAACGGCCGCTCCCCCACTGATCACATCAAAAGTGGCGCCTTAGGCGCCGACTCCCTGGGTGCTCCGGGGCTGGAGCACCCACGGGGAAAACTGGTGGGTGCAGAGCCCCCACCGGCAGCTCCCCGCCCCAACCTGTGCCCGGCCCCAGCTCACCTCCGCTCCGCCTCCGCCCCTGAACGCGCCGCCCCGCTCTGCTTCTCCGCGCCTGCCCCCCCTCCCAGCTTCCCGTGAATCAGCTGTTCGCGCGGGAAGCCGAGGAGGGCTGAGAAGCAGGCGGCGGCTTCACACTCAGGCTGAGGGTGGTGGAGGGGAGCTGGGGCAGGGAGCGGTTCCCCTGCGCAGCCCCCGCCCCCGGGTTACCTGCTGCGGCGCAGGCGGCCCTCCTCGTGCCCCCCCGCCCCAGCTCACCTGCGCCTCCCTGGGCCTGAGCAGGAAGCCACCGCCTGCTTCTCAGCCCGCCCCGGCTTCCCGCGCGAACAGCTGATTCACGGGAAGCCGGGGGGGACAGAGAAGCAGAGCAGGGCGGCGCGTTCAGGGGAGGAGGCGGAGGAGGAGAGCTGGGGCCAGGGTGGGGCGGGGAGCTGCCGGTGGGTGCTCTGCACCCACCAGATTTTCCCCTTGGGTGCTCCAGGGCAGGAGCACCCCTGGAGTCAGCGCCTAAGGCGCCACTTTTGGCCGGTTAAATTTAGAAGCCCTTTTAGAACCGGTTCTCCCTCGCAAACAACCAGTTCTAAAAGGGCTTCTAAATTTAACAACTGGTTCTAGCGAACCGGTGCAAACCGGCTCCAGTCACCACTGGCTACACCACTTCTGACCTGCGCAGTGCCACCCCCTGGAAAGCAGCCTGGGTTTCCACAGGCTCAGTCAGTCCTAGGCCTGTCTCCTGAGACTGCTAACAAGGGCCTGGGATGGGTTTGCAGTGGTGCCCACGGTATCAAAGCCTCTGCCCCCTGGCGAAGCATTCCAGTCTGTGCGCAGCCTTTCCGTGCCAGCCACAGCCAGACGGTGGGCTGATGGCTCTGGAAGTTTTCAAACAATAGCCACCCCTAAAACACTCCTATTCAGCATTGTCTTACTTAGGGTTCTTCGTTCTCGTGTGATCTTTGCCCCCCACCTCCCACAGGTTTAGCATGCACTCAGGGAAAAGGACAAACTTCATTCCAAAGGGAGCAGGCAGCACCCCGCATGATGAGCTGCATGGCCAGAAATATCCCCGTTCCGTTCGTCTACATGACACGGGAGGCAGGAAGGACCCCCCAAGATTCCTCAGTGGCCTTTCTTTCCTCTCCCTCTCAGCATGGCCCGCCCTGCAATTTATAGCTGCTTACTGGTTTTGAGCCAATGTTCAGTCCAACAGAAATAAACAGCCATGCTGCAGGGCATTCCTGCAGGTTAACAATGGGCTAGAAGGAGCTGATGGCCTATGATGTAGCTTATGGACCCTGGGCAGTCATTAAATGAGTGTAGGGTGAGGCTAGTGGTCCAAGCACAGCTCTAGGCACCAAGAATGCCCAAGTTCTAATCTTGGGCCAGACTGACTCTCTGACAGACGCTCGGTGCCTCAGTTTCCCCACCTGTACAACTGAGGATAATACTTCTGACCAGCCTCACAGTGGCAGCATGAGGCTTAGTTAATGTTCACTAAATGCTTGAAAAGAGTGCCGCTCTGTAATAATAATAATCCCCAGAAATGCTCTTCCCCAAAGCCTGGACAGGATCTGCACACAAATGTGGCTCTTAGGGCAAAGAGTGGTCTGCTGGCACTGGGTTTGAGCCACACAGAGCCCAGGCGGGTGCTATGCCAATGCTTGCACATGGCTGTGCTAATACACCCCTGCTATTCCAGTCCTGGAGTTCTCCCCCCGCCAGCTCTGCCAAGGCCCCTCAATCCGGCCCTTCATCGCCCTTCATTAGTCCAGCCCTGAGCCTCCACCCAGCTCTGCTGCTGCCTTTCCTTCCATAACAGTCTGCCCCTCGGTGATCCCAGCTGGTGCTGTTCTTGAGCAGAAGCTACCCGCCAATCACATGGAGAGGGTGGGATGGACACAGCTATGGGGGATTGGGGAGAGTGAAGGAGGAAACCGACCCTAACCAATGGTGACTTAAGGGAGGAATTGACCCAAGGCTGACCTTCCCCAGGGGATGCACAAGACCCTGCTCTTACCTTCAGCTCCTGCATGGTCAGCTCTTTGCCATGCTCCTTGCCACTTTCTATCAGGATGTCCAGGGCATCGGAATAGTCCTTGCCCTGCGTGTTCTGCAGCTTCTCCCGAATGGCTTTCTCTAGCCCCTTCTGCAAAGTCTCCCGAGCTCGGATCCCCTGCAAAACAGCAAGCCATCAGTCCATGAAATAGCCACTCAGCAGGGGTTGAAATCCTTGAAAAATCAGTCCTGGGCAAAAGTCCTTTTGACATGAGTGGAATAACTCCAGATTTACCCCAGTGCAGACGAAGGCCCCAAATATGCAAGATTCCACAAAAGTCTATTGGCACCACCATATGAACGTCGTGAGAGCCACAACAATTATCTGCAATTTATGCCCCCTCCCTCCCCCACTCCAGTCCATGTCCCACAAATCTTTAGAAAACTTTACCTCCAAGGAATTTATCCAATTCCTCTGAAGGAGTTCTCTTCCCAAGAACATAATCGAATTCCCAAACTAGCTCTCTCACTAAAAGAGTCTCAGCTTCACAATGCCACTGTGCTCTTATCTAGTGTTTTTCTGCAGAGAATCTGAAAAGTGCTTTAAAAGGCAGGTTGACGTCTATATCCCCGACTTTAGGGAAGGTCGGAAAATGATAAATATTGCAACGAATTTCAAGAGAAATGAAGAATTTTCATTTCTTTCTAAATTTTCTGGGCTTTCGTTTTTGAAAACCTATTTTTCCCCCCTCAATATTTCATTCAAAGACTGGAAAGAAGCTAGAAATTAGGAAAAGGCCATTTTTCAGTGCTGGATCCATTCTATCCCTTTTCCACAGGGGAAAAAGCGGGGCAGAGAGAGGTCAAAGGACATGCACTCGGACAATAATGGCAAAGTCACACATCAAAATAATCAGAAAAGCCAACATCTTATCCTCCTTTATATTGAGCTGTACAGCACCTAGCGCAATGGAACCTTGATTGGCAGTCCTAGGCGCTAGCGTAATATAGAGACTAACAAGAAAACCCAAGCACAGGAGCTCAGGCCCCTGTCCACTGGACCTCACTGCCTTCTCCTTCAAGGCCAGAAATTTCTGATTCCTTGCCACCTCCATTATCTAAGTGTGGCCCTCATCACTGCAGTATTTGAGCACCTCCCAATCATTAATAAGTGTTATTCTTGACACCCCTGTCTGACAGGGGACTATTATCCCCCATTTACAGGCGGGGAACTGAGGCAGAGTGACTTGCCCAAGGTCACATAGGAAGCCTGTGGCAGAGACAGGAGTTCAGCCCAGGTCTCCTGAATACCAGTTCAGTGCCAGATCCACTAGACCATCCTTCCAAGCTACACTCAGTGTCGCTAACTCAAAATCATGGCCACACGCGGTGCTAGAGGAGCCTCTTACCCGCCTGTAGCCACTGAAGGGCAGATCCACAGGCAGCGAGAAGACATTCTCCACAAACTGCTGGTAGACCTCAAAGAGTCGGGTGAGCTCCTCATCAGAAATGCAGAAGCCCAGCAGGACACGGATGGCCATGCGGAAGGTGAGCTTCTGCGCCTCGTAATAGACATTGATGGACTCCGGGTTGCTGCTCCACATCCGGAGCGTATCCTGGATCACCAACTGGATCTTCGGGAGGTAACTCTCCAGGGCTTCATGGCTGAAGATTTTGGAGAATACCTGCAATACAAACCATACATAGATAGAGATGAACCCAAGGTCTTCCAGCCTTCCCTAATAGCCAAGTATTGCTTCTGTTAAATGGTGTCTAAGGACACCAGTGGACAGCAAGGATCCCATTGTGCTAGGTGCTGTGCAGACAAGCAGTAATACAAGATCCCTGCCCGACAATGCTCACAATCTAAATAAGCAAGATGGCAACGGGTGGGAAGGAAAATGACTTTCCCAAAGTCACTGAGTAGGTCTGTGGCAGAGCCAGGAAGACAACCCAGTCCAGTGTCCAATTCCAGAGCTCGTGAAAGACCCTCCAACAATAACCCAGCGCATGGGCAACCCTACAACCACCAACTAGTATGCCGAGCCCCAGCGCTCACGAGTGACCCTACAATAACAAACCAGTGAGAGAGAGAGGAAAGTCTATGTCAACAGACAGTATTCTTCTAAACGCTGCGATTGAGTCAGCTCTGGAGTGGACGGACCCAGCCCCCGCTTCTGCTACAGGGCCTGTATGTTATGCGAGGACCCCAGCAATGCAAGGAATGTTCTCTGCTCTCTCCCCGCATCCCTTCCCCTCTGCTCTAATCCCAGTTGGCTAACTCTACAGCACACGCTTTCATTCTGACCCCCCCGCGCCACATCCCAGAGAGCATGGGTGGAAAAGCGCTGTTTGTTTACTTTTATTAACTCTCACCCACGCTGCCACGCTCCGGGCCTCCAGGAACCGAGGAAACAAAATCAAATCAAGCCCCCGTAGAGGGAAGCGCACGCCAAGGTAAAGGTCAGACGAGACGGCGCAATCTCCTCCAGCTTATGCCGAGGAGATGAGAGGGCTTGCCGGGAGGGAGGGGCGGGTCCCCATTTTATCAAATTAAAAAAAGAAAAACCCCAGTCGAAGCCCCTCCAAGAACGTAACCTTTAAAGCTGTAAATGTGAGAATTTCCCCCGCAGTCAGCACTGGAAGGGAAAGGTAACATTTTCCTGGCCGTGACCCTGCATTGCTAATGCTCGGCGTCGCTTGCTGAAGTTTGTTTGGTGAAATAACACCCCTGGCCCTTTAAAGCCCGGCCCTGGAGACTCAACAATCGCTGGTTCATAAAGTGCTCCAGTCCCTACACGTACTGACCTTCACAAGGCGCGCTGGGCGACAGGAGGGGCTTTTCCCTAGCTCGGGGCGGGAGGAGCAAAGAAAGACATGAAAGAAGGGAAAGCAGGCTTTGTGGCTGTTAATAAAAAATATTATCCAGCCAAGAGTCGGCGGGGGAGGAGGAAAAGAAGAAGGGGGAGTGGGAGAAAGAGAGATGGGGGATGAGAAAGAGCCAAAAAGGGCAAGAGAAATGGACTGATCTTGTCCTGCTTTCTGGAGCACGGAGCCTGCCTGGCCCATGGCGCTTTGGCTTAGTCTATTTTTAAGCCCTGGAAAGGGACGTGTGTGGGTGGGTAAGACACATTTCTAAAAACCATAGCTAGTAAACCTGACAACACGGCAGCACTGCCAAGCCCAGCCGCCGAGCCCCCCCACGCCGAGATCCCCGAATGCCCAGGCTGCACCAAACAAAGACGAGGCCTCCCCCTGTTCATGCTCCAAGAGCCACCTGGGCCAGGGCAAGCAGGGAGGAGAAAGAAATAAACAAGCGTAGGCCGGTTCCAGTAGCTGGGAAAGAGACATTTCCCTGGTGGTCGTGACCGGGACATCGGGCTTTGATACGGCGCCAGGTGCAGAAATGTTGGCGGCGCTTAGTGATTGTTGGCACCCAGAGCCCAGGCGCTACTGCGCGGTGGAAGCCTCTGCCACCATCACACAGCAGGGGAAAGAGGGGTGTATTTCTCCCTGCCCTGCCTGGCAGCGCAGGCAAATTGCGAGAGCGGCCTCAGGAACCCCCAGACAGAAGAATCAGTGACGGGGCAGCCTGGCAGATACCAAAGGCTCAACCCCCCGTCTCCTTCTCTTGAAAGAAGCTCAAGTGATCTTGGCTCTTCATGATGTTGTGTTGAAGGAGAGTAGATTTGGTAAAGCAAGATATGGCCCAGCAGCATGGGCCTGGGCATCAGGAACTCCTGAACCCAAATCTCCAGCTATTGCATACAAGCAACTCCCCTAGAATCAGCCCCTGGGAGTTCTGATTCTGACACTGATGCTTTACGAGAGCTTGGACGAAACATTTAACCTTCCCCATGCCTCAGTTTCCCCCATCTGAAACACGGGACTGATACGGCATTGAATGAGCTGGGGTTCCGGCTCCAGACAGGGACTCCGGAGACCTGGGTTCAAGTCCCTGCTCCACCACAGGCTACTTGTGTGACCTTGGGCAAGTCACGTAAACTCTCTGTGCCTCAGTTTCCCCATCTGTAAAACCGAGATAATGACACTTCCTTCCTTCCACCTTTTTCTCCTGTTCTGCCTGTTTAGATTTTAACCTCTTCAAAGCCGGGACTGTCTCTTACCCTGTCTCTGTGCAGCACCAATGGAACCCTGATCTCAGCTGGGGCCTCTAGTTGCTACTGGTGTGCAAGCAATAAAAAGCAACTGTGTGTGTGTGTGTTGCTGCACACCACTGCCCTTTCCTGGGTGAAATCAAGGCTGTTGAGCTGTGTGCCACAGTCCCCTAACTGTGCCTGTGGACGCATGATTCTCCTGCAGGGAGCATGTGCTTTGGAGCAGGAGCGGCCAGTTCTACCCCTGGAGCCATCGTGAAGTAGCAAGTGATCGGGGTTGTGCAGCACGGTGGGAGGGTCAATGTCTCTTTGAAGGCGAAGAGTGCCATACAGAGTCCTCAGCACTGTTGCGGAAGACGTCTGTTTGTATAGCTTCCTCCATCCTACAGCAGCCAAAAGTACTTTTCAAACCCTAGCCCCTCCAGGGATCCCTTCTATTTTACCGCCATCGGCAGGCTGGCTACCAACCCGGAGCGACACGGCTGGGAGTCCTTCCCATGTTCCGTTGGTCCACGGCCTGTGTAACATAAGAGAGGGCGCAGCACAAAAACAAACTGCCTCCCCGCCCAGACTCACTGGTAGCTTCGTTAGCCACCCTGGCAACCAGACCAACGGATTATAGAGGCAACTCTCTGCACACCTACAGGGCAGGTTCGAGGCACATTGGTAGGGTGGTGGATGAGGGAAGCTACCCCGACCACTGTCCAGGCCATATCTATTCTTTTGCACACCCAGACGCTCCCATCAGCTCGCTAAGCAACCAATATGCTAGGTGATCTCTCCAGTGCCCCAGTGATGGATGTCTGTATAAGAAGCAAGCTAGGTAGGTATAAAAAGCAAGCAAGCCTGGTGCAGGGGAGGGCACCCCCAGACCCGAAAGCACACTGGGCAATAGGGGAGGTGTGTATGCAGGAACATAGGAACAGCCAGACTGGCTCAGCCCTGAGGTCCATCTAGCCCAGTATCCCATCTCCGACAGTGGCCAGCACCAGCTGCTTCAGAGGAAGGTAACCAGGCAAGAGGCAGCTGTGGGATCCTCTGCCCCCAGAGCACAGCCCCAGGCGCCTGGAGAAGGGGGACGGGTGTTGTCATTGAGCCCCAAGAGCTGCACAAATTCCTGGGGCTCTAAAAGCAATTTGTGCCAGGAAATGCAAAAAAATAAATACAATAAAATACACCCCGCCCTCAAGCAAACACACTGCCTCCCATCACCTGCCAAAGAGCTAGGGAGAGTTAATCTAGGGATCCCTTCCCAACTCCGGGGAGAGGGTAGCTGGCTACTCTGACACTCAGAGAGTTGCTCCATTGTCAGAACTGGAAGCCCACCTCCGCTGCCTACCGCTCTCTTCTTACCTATGTCGCCTCTGTGTCCCAGCAGCTAGAGCCAGGCTAGACCCACTGAGTCTTGTCTAGCCCATCCTGCTGCCCGCCAGGGTTTGTTCCCTGTTACACAAGATGGCCCCTACCCAGCGCCTCCTAGCTCCCAGGAAGTTTGGCTGGCTGGCCCAGCCGCTCCCTAACTCAGGGTTTATCAGCATTCACTGGCACTGGGATTTGTCGTGGGCTCACCTCCAATGTGTTTAGACTCCGTATTTACACTTACGCCTCAAACAGCTCCTGCTTAGACCTCTGTAACCACCCTGGCTCCTTAAAATACTTCATCCTCGTCCCCACTCAAGCCTCTTCTCTCAAAACTAAATAATCCCACTGGCCAGTGTGTTCTTCTGTACATTCCCCTCCCTGGCCTGGCCCTCCTTCCCGCTCACCCAGAATGCTCCAATGCAATGGAGCAGCTTCCCAGTTGCAAGGGGGATTCAGTCCCAACAGGTCTCTCCTTCACAAACGCATTCCTGCTTCTAGGCTAAAATCCCTGCGCCCTCTAGTGAACATTTGCCGAATAGCTCGGATCTTCTAGTCTAGGGAGTCAGGAGGGAAGGAAGGGAGGGAAGGTTAAAGCACAGAAGGGAAGAGGAAGCAAAGGAACCTCAATGTTCACTTTTCTCAGATGAATTAACAGCAAAAGCTTCCTGCCAGAAAGAGCTTATTAAGGTGCAGAATGGTCTCCCAAGGAAAGGGGAGAAACTCCCTTTGCAGAGTCATTTAAAGCTAGACTAGACAGGCCCCCAAGGCATGCTCTGTAGGGAACAGTCCTACACTGCCAGGGGAAATCGGACTGGCTGACCTGATCTATAACATGCTATGGCTGATATGAGAGGCAGCTAATTCCAAATTCACCCAGGCCCTGCCCCATTCCACACCTAGGGTGACCAGATAGCAAGTGTGAAATATCAGGACAGGGGATGGGGGGGTAAGAGGCTCCTATATAAGACAAAGTCCTGAATATCAGGACTGTCCCTATAAAATCAGGACCTCTGGTCACACTATCCCCACCTGGAATCCACACCTTAGTCAGGAGGTACGTATTTCACTGGGTTTTAGACCCAGATTTATTCCCCTTCCTTGTGCTACACAGGCCAGCTGTGATCCTTGTGGCTTGTTAGTCAATATAGCTGACAGCCAAGGCTACCACTGACTCTGGAATCAGAGGGGATAGAAAAATGCATACTCCTCAAAGAAATTACTTAAGCCCCACACACGCATGCACCCTTTCGCCCACGGGTCAGAAAGAGAGGCCACCATCCAGAATGCGGATTAACCGACCCTGTCTGGAAACTTCCGAATACGCCTCTTCTTGCAACAAAGACAGGATATTTAAGGATTTACGGTTATCCTAAGGCAGAACATTCTTGCCCGGTGTCTCAGCTCCCTGGATCCACAGAGAGTTCCAGCTACGCGTGACAATGAGAGGTGCCTCTTCCCTGTCTGATGTGACCCCACCAGGCCTATTGCATTGCAGCTATTCCTTGAGGCACAGCAGAGAGAAGCAGCAGCATCCCTTTATACGCCTTTGGCTCGTACCCACAGTGTTTTCATGGACAGTTACCTTGTTTGAAACCGGTTTGGTTTAAGGGGAGTTTAGTGCATGCACAGGTTCTTTTCAGGCCCTGAGAACGAAACCCTCCATTTATCCAGTGACAGTGCAGTTCTCACCACACTGCCCACTCCAATGTGCCTCAACCCTGGCCTCTCGGAACGGGTGAGGAGCTCAGTCTCCATGGCCCATTCAGTTCCTGACCTCGGCTATTGCTGACGCCGATGTCCAGCAGGAGCCAGATTGAGATCCGTTTCACGTCGGCCACTCAACAGTCATCTGGCAATCACAACAGACCTGTGTGGGACTCAAACCAGCAACGGAGTGGCAGTAGGCCTCCTGATTTCACTACCACTAGACCCAGAGTTGCTCTCCTCCTGCTCCTCAACCCGGAAGAGGAGGGAACAAAGACTGTTAATGAAAAGCCCCATAGGAAGAGGACTGGCCTCTTTGCACTTCGAGAACAGGCCTCTGGAACATGGCTCTCCCAGGAGTGGTGACTCAGTGCTCCCTAGGCATGACCTGCGTCCATCAGACTCGCCCCTGCAATGTTTGGAGCCGGTGCCAGCTAGGACAGGTTCGTATTCCCTGCCTCCCCTGAGTTGTTGGTCCAGTCCTAGAAAATGAATAAGCTGATGGCATGTTAACACAACACTCTCTGTTGAGCTCCAAAGGCTACTTTGGCTACAGTGGTTGTGTCTCAGCTACCCGCTGCTCTCAGCATGAGCCCAGGAAACACCAAACAGTTTCTAAACCTTGACACAAGAGGTTTATTCACCTCAGTCAAGGGCCAGACAAGTATTTGCTCCAACCCTGCCTTCCCAATTGTAGCCACATTATAGTAGATGTCCTCCTTCCTCCAAAGCATCAGTTCTTGGCCACGGCTAGAGGCAGGATACCCGACTTGATGGCTCAATGACCTTGCAAATCTTACATACCAATATTTTCAGATCTGGCTGCCAGGCTCACGAGCAGGAGTGGTTATGGAACCGCAAGCTCAAATGGAAGGGAAAACAAAGTAAGATGCTGCCGGGCACTGAGCAGTCACAGGCAAGGCCGCCAAGCCAAAGGTGTTCAAAAGAAAAATACTTGAAAAATACTTTTTCAGCTGCTATTTTTACCCCTGGAAATGTACATAAATGGGCTTCTTCATTTCACACACACACACACACACAGAGCAAAGATAGGAGGCTGATCACTGCCTTTCCAAAAAGAAAAGGAGGACTTGATGCCACCTTAGAGACTAACACATTTATTTGAGCATAAGCTTTCGTGAGCTACAGCTCACTTGTGCTGTGCAAGAGATCATCATAAAGAGCCGCTGGCTGGAATATCATTGAACAAGACTGATGCCATGTGCCGCATGCCGGAATTGATGAGTAGCCTTTTAGAGCGGCCCTTCCCATCCCCCATTCCCATCTTCCTCAGTGGTATATTGTCATCAATTGGCAAATACATTATTGGAGGGATTTACAGCCTCTTGAGAGATCATTGGTAAGGTGGAAGCTAAGAATCTGAACTACACGGAGTTTGCTCATCAAAGCCCAGCATTCCCTGAGCCTGCCAGTGGGGTGTGTAATGCAGAAATTTCTCCCAGGGGAGGATGAGAGAGCAGTGAATCCGGTTGCAGTAGGGACCCCAAGTGACAAGGGTCAAAGCCAAAGAGGTTGCTGTCGGCCTCAAGGGACCATTACTGGAAGCTAGAGTTGGTTTGAAAATTCTTGAGAGAACAGTTTTCCATCGGAAAGTGCAGCGTCATCGGCATGGAAATGTTTTGCAGGAATGTGTAGGTTGTAATTAAATTTTTGGCCGGAAAAATTTTAAATGCACCATTCCAACTTTTCCTTGTTTCAATTCGTCTCCATTTATTTTGTTTCCGCTTTGATATCCTATTAAAATTAAAATTGTAATACTATACTGGAGCTATAAATTACAAATATAGATAAATATTTTATATTGTAATGTAACGTTTCAACACAACTGCCACAAAACAGTTCAGCGTTAGCAGAACAAAATGTTTTGATAGTTTCAAGCTGAAAATTTTTCAGAATTTTCATTTCGTGGGAAATTTCGGGGGGAGGGTTGTTCCACTTTGGAAGGAAAACAAATTAATGGATATTTCCAATTTCCGATCAGCTGTCCTGAAAACCCACTGCTTCCTTGGTTCTGAAGGCTAAGGACTTGCTCCAAAGCCCATCCAAACCAATGGGAGTCTTTCCACTATTTCAGTGAACTGTCGATCAGGCCCTAACAACATAGGTCATTTTTTTCCAAGCGTCCGTCAGAAATGGGGACTGGCTGCCTTATGGGGATCAGGATACAAAGCCTGAAACCTACATGTCAGCAGCGGCCCAATGCTATGACCCATCCAAAGGGTTTTCATTCGCCTAGATGAGGGGAGCTCTCTCATCTCTGTCCAGTCCCGGTTTGTCATGCTTTACATCCCAACCTCCCCCGCAATCCTCCCACCTGGCTCAGTGACCATGGGAGACTGAAGTCTCCGGTGAAGCACATTACTAAGCCAGCATGTAGGGAGAAGTGACCCCAACCCTGCCTGTATTGTACCTGCTCTGTGGATAAATACAGGCCCCCAGGGCTGTCAATCCAGCCCCTTTCCCCAGCAAGATGTACAAATGCAGCTAGAGCACCAAGAAATCAAAGCCTTTCCCTAAGTCTGATAAGTCACAATATTACCAGGGCCCTAACCTCACTCAGCAACATGGGTTCTATTTTTATCCCCTCTTGAACCTTCAACATATATCCTTGGTGAAGTCAGTGACCCACACTGGTATGGGCCACCGGGTGATACAGCTGCAGGGACACCTGTGGCCGGAAAAGCTAAATTAGCTCACACACTGATCCCCAGTCAAGAGCTGCTGCTCAGCTAACAAGGAGCCCAGGGCCCCCCAGCCCAGATGGATCGTTTGATTTTTTTTCCAGGGTGAGTTTCCGAGACGCCAGGCTAGACTTGGAGTAGCAGAGAATCCCATTGAGTGTATTTGGGAAGGATAATAGCCAGCGTCTCTCTGTCCATTGCCCTTATAGTAGGTTAGGAGACTCCAACCCTGAGAAAATATCTGTTGTGTAATGCAATCTGGCCCGTTCTAAAAGGCAGAATAAATGTGCTCTTATGAGCACCAGGCAGGGATGGATTAGCAGGATCCAAAGATGAGGGTGACTCCATCAGAGACGGGGACATCACCCCAGCCTGGACTTCAGCTTTGTTGTCTGAATCTTCAAGCAGGAGGGGAGAGTTCCCAAGAGCTACATCCAACACATCCCTGGCAATTATCATATTTATCCCGGTACACGGGTGCTAATGCTTAATCACGCTTCAATTTCCATCGATAATTAAGATTCCTTCATTCTTGGGAGTATTCCCTCGGCACTTTGCACAGGCGTAAAGAACAGCGCAAGGCAGCGGAGAATAATGCAACTAGAAGTAACCGCATGAAATTAAGAGCAGGAAAATGGAAGCAGAATCACAAGAAAAACTTCCTGACAGCAAGATTCCTTAGACTGGAAGAGCACTCTTCCAGTCTAAGTGAGGAGTGGGATAACACAACCTAAATAGAGTCGGTAGTTGAGAAACTTAGAAGTGGAGGATGGATTAGATGACTTAAAGTTCCTACCCAATCTCTGTGATTTGTACATGGCATTCTATACTCCCTGTCCTGCTTTGTTGCTGTACACTGTTGAACCACTGCCATGTTGCACCCTAGAGACGGTTGTGTTTCCAGGATAGGCAAAGAGCATTTGGGGTAAAGCACTACCTTAAATTTCTAGATGTCTCAGAGGATTTCTGGCATCTTTGGATAATAGTAATAATACCCAGCTCTCGTATAGCGCTTTTCATAAGCAGATCTCAAAGCGCTTTACAAAGGAGATCAGAATCCTCATTCCCATTTTACAGATGGGGAAATGGAGGAACAGAGAAGGGAAGTCAACTGCCCAAGCTGGTTAAACAGGGCTCTAGTGGAAGGTGGAGGAACGCAAGGTGGCCTGCTTAAAGAGGCCTGTGCTCCCAGGATATCTGTACGATTGCTGGCGTATGACCAAAGGGATTGCACTCGAAAGCATCCTTAAAGGTTGCAAGACATATGAAAATGCAAAAAAGGCAACATCCACACTGGTGTTTTTGTGAAAGCCACTGGAGTTACCCTGGATTTTCTCTGAGAGTCAGATCCGGTCTAAACTCAGGGAGCCAGCCTCAGTGACAATCTCTCAGTCGGGACATGATCCTGCACCCTTTGAAGTCAATGGGAGCCTTTCCACTGCCTCCAACGGGCTTTGCATCAGGCCCTTTGCATGTGAACTAAAACTCATTGGGCCAGATCCCCTAATGGTGCAAAGTGGCATGGCTCCACAGATGTACCAGCTGAAAAGTCAATGGAGCCATGCTGATTCACGCCAGCTGAGGATCTGGCCCCATTGGCTCAGGACGCAGGGGATGGTTTCCTTTCCGCCGTATGATTTATACTCCACGGCAACAAGGACGAAAGGGTTCAATGGAAACGTAAAATATTTTAAGAACTTGGATCAGGGCTTTCATGATGGGAAAAGGTACCTTCCCACCCCCCTCCCTTTGCCCCTTCCCACAGCAGCTGGTTTGTATTTGGTTGTAAATTTATGGCCCCTTTTGTGTTCTTAATCCTCTCGCAAACTATATTAAAGCCTCAGACCTTTCTGCTTGGTGCTAATAAGCTCAACACTTGTATGCCTTCGAGGCAGAACATTAACTATGGTGTGTTAACGAATGCTGTAGTTTTGGACACCGGAGCAGTGAGACAAAGCAGGCCACTTGTTATGCCACAGTTTGCTTCCTCCAGAACTCCCAGGGTCCAGGACTTCTACCCATCTTGGGGTGAGGGGGTGGGGTTTGAGCCAGCTCTGTCTGTTTTTAGGACTGCCATGCTGGAACAGACCAAGAGTCTGTCTAAACTAGGATCCTGTTATCAATACTGAATGTTTCAGAAGAAGGTGTTACCCTTCACCCCATAATGCACCTACTTATACAATACTACCCCATGCAAGAGAAAATTCCTTCCTGACCCCAATTGGATGACCTCTCTATGCCCTGAAGCATAAGAGCTGAGAGCCTTTGCAATTTCATTTTTTTTTTTTTTTTGCGAGCTAAGTTTGGCTGCAGAGACTATTATTATTCATAGAAGCATGTGATTCATGTTACTTAAATTTCCTTATTGGTCATTCACATTTTAGAAAACACAAACCCATTTCCTCTAAACCCCACCACAGAGCAGATTTTTCTACTCATCTCTTACAGGTAAATATGGATTTGAGGTCATGTCCTCCCAGGACCCAAATCGTTTGCCAACCCTAAAATGCATAGGGCCCGATTCTGCTTTAGCATACGCTGGTATAAAACCAGAGCAACTGCATTAACTTCAGTGGAGTTGTCCGAGTGTAAATGAGAATAGAATTCAGTCTATAATATTTAAATATATAAACACTGCCCTCTCTCTATGGCATGGAGGACACAGTATTCAGTTCTGAGTGGTTAGGAACCAGAGAGGTGCCAATACATTAAGGGGAACTGAGTGAAGTGTAACAAAAATGAGCAAGTTTCAGAGTAACAGCCGTGTTAGTCTGTATTCGCAAAAAGAAAAGGAGTACTCACGAAAGCTCATGCTCAAATAAATTGGTTAGTCTCTAAGGTGCCACAAGTACTCCTTTTCTTTTTTTGAAAAATGAGCAAGGGACTGAAAGGATTTATTAGAAGCCTCGAAATAGAGTGAATGTGAGCAGTGAGGATGACCAAGCCTGGGGTATGACATCAGTCTGACAAGCACTTCAGAGACTGAATTGGGGTAACACCAAAGAGAGAGAAGAATTGTTTAGGGTGATCTAAGAAGGGATAGCCCCGGGGGTAAGACTGAGCAAAGGAAAAATAATAAACTAAATATCCGGCAGACATGTGTGGAACTGTTCAGTGGCAAGAACTCCTATCAACCGAGGCACTGAGAAGCTGATTTTAAAAAGTGATCAGCATCCGGGATTTCGGTGGGAGAGACAGATGCTCAGCCACTATGAAAAATCCGGTCCTTAAACAAATGTGCTGTGGTGCAGGGCACAATCCTGTACTGGCAAAGGGATGGAAGAACAGCGTGTCTTTGCCTACTATGGAGACAGCATATGATTTCGGGAAAGGGGTGTCTCATGCTTAGACAGACAGCAATTTAGAGCAGGGGCTGTTCTTTTGTTCTGGGTTTGTCCAATGCCTAGCACAATGGGGCCCTGGTCCATGACGGGCTCTGAGAAGCTATGATAAAAAAACAACAACAACATTACAACAGCATCCCCCAGCTGGGAAAACTAGCTCCTGTATTTGTAACAGCTGCCCCACTGGAGTGTTTTCTGTGCCTGATCACACACCCTAGCAGGTGTGAGCCTCGGCTACAGTAGCTATTTTCATTCTCATGTGCTCGGTTTGAAGTGGCATACTGTATATTTACAAGCTCCCTCCACGTGGGTGCCTGGGGTTGGTGCTAGTTTGCTGCATAAGCCCAAAGCTGGAAATGATTTTAGTTGGGGATTAGTCCTGCTTTGAGCAGGGGCTTGGACTAGACGACCTCCTGAGGTCCCTTCCAACCCTGATATTCTACGATTCTATGAAAGCCAGCTAGCATTCTTCTCTGACTTCAGTGCAAACCCTGTGATCCAACAGCAGTAACAACCGCTAGGTACATATTGATCTGGGGCCCCCAGGGCTTGCAAATGTTCTTATCCCTCGGTTTCATCTTGGGCCAAGGGTGAAGCCACCTTTGCTGATATCAGCCATAAACAGATGTGACTGCTGAAGTGTGCAGTCCCACCAAGGACACTGCACACAGCTCCTTTCTCACCTTTCCACCCCAGCCCCTGAGCTGTTTGGTTCTGCTTCTTTAGCCACAGGTGCACACTCCAATAAAGACTGATAAGTGAATTTCCCAAAGGCGAGCTTTCGCCAGTTTATATTCACTTGGACAACCTCTTGCGGAGGAGTCTTAATAAATGGGGGAGGGGAAGGCCGTGAGCTGCCATAGCTACAGACTTTTTAATATGGCGTAATAAGAATACTTTGTTCTTCTTTAGCACCTTTCATCCCAGGATCTCAAAGCCCTCTACAAATGTTAAGAGATTAAAGCCTCAAGCACAGAGAAATCAAGTGATTTGTCCAAGATCACAGGCTGTGGCAGGGCTGGGAAAAGAACCTGATCCAAGATCGCATGGCAAAGCTCAGAACAGAAGTACCTAATCGACCTAGCTCCCAGATCCTGTTTCTAACCCCTACTTCCCAGTAGCTCTGCTTCACCTAAAACATTCTCATTGCTTGAGACATTATGACCTGGAATGGACAAAGCACAGGAGAGGAATACTGCAGAGAACAATCATCCTTCATTTGGCACTCCACTGGGGATAGACTAGATGATGTAACACATCATCTTCTGTCGATAAGGCACCGGAGAAACCCTGCCACATAGCCTAGATTGTTAAAGTTGTCCTAAGTGTATGGCTTCCACTTCCTCATAAGCCCTGAAGCACATTCTTGCTAACATTCCCTTCAACCCCAATAGCAGGATGAGAAGAGTTAAAAAATAATAATAATAATTGCAAAACAAATAGCAGCTTCGGAGCGAGACTGCTTTATCCAAAAGAAACCTGAGACTACCATCTCTGGCAGGGCACCTGGCCTGATAGGACCTTGGGCTGGTCATCATCTTGTCTTCTCCAGCCAGAGTACAGAGATACAACCAAGAACAAAGTGATCTTTGTTTTCTTCTTATTTGAAACATGTTTGTCTGATCTCCAAGGGAGTAACTTACTTGGAACTGCCTCCCATCCAGGGCAAGGACATCCTTGTGTGCATGGAAAAATATTATTCAAGTGACTGCCAGGTAAATAGTTACACTGATGCAGGGAAATCACTTGGGCACACACCTAAGGTCGTGAAACACACCAGATGCTGACAATCAAGAAAACAATAATTGAGAAAAGCAGACTAGGGAAGGCAAGGGAACCAGACTAAACTTTTTCAAAGGAAACTGATCCAGCAAGCTTAATCTATTGGTACAATAGTGGATGTTACTGAAAGAGAAAGCTTAACAGTCACCACAAGAAAATACCTCATTAAAAAATGGTTAGCATTTAAAAATGTCTCTCATTCTCCCTTCTCCCTCGCCCCCATTCCCCAGGCCCCTAATCCTTGAAGGCAGCTTGTTTTTATTTATGATGTCAGCCAGAATTCAAATGGAAAGTAGGCGTAGACTAGCTCAGGAAACAGTGTATAGGGTTCGGATGACACCAAAATCTTATTTGATTTCAACTCTGCTCAAGTCAAAATCTTGTGAGAATATTTGGTGTCATAAGGTTCTGGCCACATCCTAATTGGAAAATAGGCCCCCAAGTTTTGGATCAGATGTGGAACCAAACCATGGGAGCTGGGGAATTTGGATCTTAACATGCCGTCCCTTCCCACACTCACAAAACTTGGCCTGCATCTAGGGGATGTTGTTCCCCCTCGGTAAAAATAAAGTAACTGGTTTAATGTGTCGAGAGAGAGAGAAAAAAGGCATAGGATGGAAAACTCCCCTTGTGAAATGCTTATCAGTCAAGTTCTGATGTCAGCGCCTCAGTGTTCAGTTGAGGTACAAATCATTAGTAAACCTGAAGGGCTCTATAGGCAGGTGCAAAGACCTTTTAAGTGTATTCCCTTTCCATTACCTCATTCCCATAACCTACTCTCTTCCCCGACCCCTCTATAATTTTTCCTGAGGTCTAAACTTCATGGTTTTATTAAAGCTTCCGCCTACTGAGATTTCAGCCAAAGGTCCTCACGCCCCCCCTTGTTTGCAATAAAGAAGAAACATCTTTCCTTCCCGAAGGGAAACAAAAAAATATTTAGACAGACCTTCACGTAATTGTTTGACTCTGCCCCCTTCCTCAATAGGAAACTTGAGAGAGCTGAAATTGCAGGCTTCAGCACAGCTCGGTTTCCTTCCTGCAGCCGTCCCAAAGTTAGCTTCGCTTTTTTCAGCAATGTATAACCAGGCCTCCTCTCCTCTCCCTCAAACATCCCAAGCGACGCCCCCATCCTAGAGGGAGCAGGGTCATCTCTTTTTGTGTGCAGTATCACACCCACATCCTGATACTACAATGGGGCGCATTGCTATGTACAAAAAAAAAAAAAAAATAACCCACAACAAATCAAATTTGCAAACTGGAATCAGATATAATGAATTCTACTCAACTCTGTGTAGGTTCTTATACTGTGCTCATCACCGGAGTGTCCGAACATCTTCCAGTAGTGCATTAAGAGATGGGACTAACATCTCTCATCTTCTCCCCAGTGGGGAAAGCGTGCAGAGAAGAGTATTTTGTTTTGGTAGGGTTCCCCCGCACACACACCTTTGTGTTTATGTTAGAGAAGGCAAGGTCAATAAACCATTATGGGTCTTCAGTATGCAACAGTATCCAATACCGGGGTCCATTCAGCATGCAGCACTATTGTGAGATAATGGTTATTGTCTTATATATTTTGTCTCTCATTCTACTGTCCAAATGAAAGAAAGGTCAGAAAAAGCCTATTTTGCGGTGAGAATCAAAGGATACGAGGGGGATCCAATTGCCCCTCTGTAATCTATGTGCAACCCACAGTACAAATCTGCACTACCTTGAGATCAGGCCACCATCTCCTGCTAATGCAGTGTCTTACGGGCCCGAATGCCAGTGTTTGTCTGCTAACGCCCAGATCATGCCATGAGCTCTGTGTAGAATTTCCGCCCGGGAGCAGAAATTCTGCCTGCAAGGAACGCACCGCAGGATTGGTGCCTGGGACTGTAAACTCTAGGGTGGAGCAAATGCTGTGACCCTAATCTCGGTTATTCCAGGGTAATTCTCCTGAAGGCAATGGTTCCCTACAGTGTATACTCTAATAATTACCCTTTCCTCCGTGCTTAGATCAGGTGTATTATTATGAGAGAGCTGTTGGCATGCTGGGCTACACAGAGGTCGCAGAGGAAGACAGAGGGACAGGTTCTGCTCCCAGGTTACCCTGGTGGTCGGTCTGGGAATCAGAATCTGAAGTCAGTCCGACAGCATCTGATTTCAACCCTTCCTAACTGAGATCAGGACCTAGCCCTAGGAGGCCTCCTGCCTTCAGTGCAATGCCCGGCATGCTGATGAAGCTCTATAACAAAAGAGAGAGCTCAGCACAGGTGAAAGCCAGAGACTGCTGGAAACACCCTGTAAGGGACCAGTGGGTGCTGGCTGGAGACAGCTTCTCTGACTCCTGGCTTCGGGGCGGGGCAGCACCGTCCTGCGCCTTTGAAATAACAACGTCACTGATCACTAATGAGGCTGTTTCTCCCCTCTCATTCACAGGGACAGGGACAGCCTCCCCCGCCCACCTCTCTCCCCATGGCACAGCCCTGGCGTTGCCCTTTTAAGAGGGGAGCTGATGGACAGAAGTGGATCGGTTTTCAGGTTACAGCGGTTCACGTCACACGTGCCACCAGCTGCAATTGGGGAAGGGGAGCCCCAGGAAGGGGGGTAGGATGTGCCGCTCTGTGTCCTCCCCAGTCTCTCTCTCCTCCCCTCCTCCCCCCCCCCCGCCCAACAGACCCATAGTAAGTCCACGAATAAATCCAGAAGCGCTGACGATCCCGAATCTCCTCCCCGCGCTCCCCAGCCCGCGATCCGCCTCAGAAAGAAGCGGGGGCTGCAGGCATCCCGCCCTGGGCTGAGCTCGACCAGCATCGCCCTCCTAGCAGTCGAGCTTGGAGCTCGGCCGGGCGGGCCCTGGTTTGCTGAGCCCCGCGGAGATCGCCCTTCTCCTGGCGGGGATGCAGAGCTGCGGGGAAGCCCGGACCAGCCGCCTGCCAGCCCTGTCCTCCCACCACCACCTCCCCCCGGGCCCACTCACATCTCTCCATCGCCCTTTTAAATTCCTCAAAGGACTCGCGGGCCAGCCGGCAGCGTTCGGAATTTCGAACGCTCACCCTGCCGCGTTCCATTATCCGAACGCTGCGACTCTGCTGGGGGCACCCACGTGCGGGGGTGGGGGGGGGACCCAGGGTCACAAGTTTGCTGCCCCACCCCACCCCACCCCACCCCGGAGCTGGGGGAGGGCAGTGCCCGTGCCCCCCTCTCCCCCTGCTGAGGCGGAGCAGGGACCCAGCTACCGGGGGAGCTCTGGGACAGGAGCCCACTCGCCTGGCTGGAGCACCCCGGGGTTTGAGGGTGGACGAGGCACTAAACTCGCTGCCCCCGTGCAGCCGGGAGTGGGGGGCAACCTAGTCTTTCCCCCCTCCTGCCCCCGCTGCTCCCTGTGAGTGTGGGTTGAGGGCCTCTTACCTTTCTCTTGTGCCGGTGGATGTCCCCGATGGAGTTGGCCACCGTGTTGGGTCCTAGGAGCATCCTGGTGCTCCGGGGCCACTCCGTGCTCACCAGGTGGTGCTCTCCCATCAGGATCTTCCGCACGTTCTCGGCGCCGGTCACCCGGATTAAGGGGCGTCCCAGCAAGTGAGTCTTAAAGACATTGCCATATTTCTCCCTCCTGGACGACTGGAAGCAGGAACCCTAGGACAGACACACGGACACTGAGCCTGAGGACAGAGAATCCCTTATGGGCCCCGAACAGGCACCGACTTTGATCCCTAAAGACAGACACCTTTATTGAGATCTCTGCGACTTTTATTTAAAGCCAAATGTCAGTAAAGGGATGGGAGGGTCCTCTCTCTTCTCACCGCTTGTCCCCACTTCCCTCGGGCTAGCCCGGCTCCAGCTTGAGGTGGCAGCCGGGGAATGCCCTACAAGGAGCTCCTTGGGATTTCCCAGCGCTCGGATGCGGAGGGGCGGGGGGTCGTGCGATGTACTGGCTTTTCCAATGTTAGGGCCCAGCCAGGAAAATGTATCCCTGTCAAAAGCTCGCTCTCTCTGTTTAAAGATCCGGGAAAATATTGTGGGGGGAAACAGATTATGGGCCTGCAGAGGCACACCCCCCCGTGACCTTTGATTCACCCCCAAGGGGAGGGGGAAGGCTCCTTTAACCCCAGTCAAAGGAACTTCTTCCAAGACCATCCATGTACTTTGCAGCCCCTCACGAACTGACAGCTATTAAAACCAGAATGGCCACTAGCCAGTGGCTAACAACAGAAGGGATCCCACAAGCCCCCTCCCTTTGGATTTATGATGAACGCATTGAAAAGCAGTTTAAAAGAGAGAAGAAGAAGAAGAAGAAACCTCCCGGAGTTGCACCGCCTAACAAGGAGGAATGCAAAGACAGGCACACACGGGCTGCTGCGCAGGGAGAGACAAATCACTGGACGGAGGCCAAGCAGGTCTTGGGCGCGGTCTGGGGAGAAGTTTGGGGAAAGAAGGTGGACTTGGGGGAGGGGGCTCCCTTTTCTGGGGCGTCAGACGCGACCGAGGCCCTCGGTGTGTGCGGAAGGTCAGCGAGGAGAGACGTCACCCTGTAGCGGGAGGCGATGGGTCAGCGATGCGGGAACGTGATGGTTTGGACGGGGGTAACTGGGATGGGTTGAGTCCTGTGAAACCAGCAGGGCGTGTGGTTCTGTCCCAGCGAGACTCGGGGCCAGCGTGGCTGGATTGGCCATTAAGGGGCATGGAACCAGTGCTAGTAAAATGATCTCGATCTACGGGGCTGTTGGGACATACCGGAGGGGGGAAGTGGGGGCTATAGACTGAGGCAGCCCGGGGGAACGAACAAATCTAGCCCCGGCTTTACAGAGCTGCGAGAAATCAAGTGCCCTTAAACCTACCAGGCTGGACTACCAGGGGTGGTGCCGGGCTCCCATGAAGCTTGGACGAAGAGGTCGTGTTTGTCACTTTAGATAAGCTATTACCAGCAGGACAGTGGGGTGGGAGGAGGTATTGTTTCATATTCTCTGTGTATATATAAAGCCTGCTGCAGTTTCCACGATATGCATCTGAGGAAGTGAGCTGTAGCTCACGAAAGCTTATGCTCTAATAAATTGGTTAGTCTCTAAGGTGCCACAAGTCCTCCTTTTCTTTTTGATAAACTCAAGCTCCCTGGATAATCAGGCTAATTTGGAGAGCTCTCCTGTTGTCCGCACCCCGTAATTGACGGGAGTGCTGGACCCTGGGCGCTGTATTCTCTGCCTGGCGCCCTAATGAAGTTAGGGAGTCCTCCTATTACCGGCTGTATAATCTTATCCACTACCTCCCGACAAGAAACGTGCTGAGATCTTGGCGTCCCGTTCCTACCCCCTTGTCCTGAATGCACAGACTTTACTTAAAGTACCCTGAGAGGGAACAGCACGAACACTGGTTGTAAGTTGCTAGGTCCTTGCCAAGACAGGTAGATTTGTTTCATGCTACTCTTCTCTGTCTGCCAGGGTGAATTAATTACCAAGTCTTCCAATTAGGGCCGATTTAATGGACCAAGGATGTATCCCATAAAGAACACTTCATCCAGGAAACCAAAATAACTGACTGCCCCCTTCCTTGCTTTGCTGCTCCAGACACATTTTAGTTGCATAAGATACCAATGTTTTAAAACTTTTCATGAAATCTGAATTACTTTAAAGGGTGTAATTGTCTTGGGCTAAGTCCGGCTGCAGATTCTGGAGTTTTAATAACTTTCCCACATGCGCGGAGGCTCTTCTGTCGTAGAAAAGGGGCAGGAGTCGTCCGACACAAGGCGGCCAAAAAAAAATTGCCCTCCCCCCCCCCCAAAAAAAAATTCAGAACGCTTGTGAGAAACTTTCTACCAAGTTTGCAAAAGGAGCTTCCCCTTTAAATACAATCGCTTGGAAGAGAAAGTTGCGATCCGCGCTTCACCATTGTAGCTACACAACCTGAAGTGATGTTTGTGTGTGTGTGGGGGGGGGGGGTGTTTATTTTTAAACAAAAGCGCGGTTGTGAATTTTCGATGTTTCAGGTGACCCTGTTTCTTGATCTGCGTAAATATAATTAAAGTGCTTTTTGTGGCATTAATAAAGAGTTATTTGTAAAGCATTTCCACTGCAACACAAAGGCTGCCTTTATGTGGCAGGAGTTTCGAGCCGAGTCCAATTTATACAACATTTTGTATTTTTAGCCCTGGACTCTGTTTGGATGGAGCCTGTGGAAAGGGAGAACCCTTTTCTGGTCCCCCTGTAAAAATCTGATAAATTTCTTTAAAAAATAAAGCACCATTGAGAGCGTGCGGTTAACTCTTTAGCGGCTGCCAGAAGGCTGGAGCTCTCCTCTTTTACAAGGCTGGGGTGGAAAGAGAGGGTCTCTGGCTGGGCGCTGCCGGAGTGTGTTATGGCTAGAATTGGTGGGGTCCGAGGGGGAGGGAAAGGTGCGACCGGCATGCACACGCGCCCGCCCGGTGCATTGGATGTGTTGCGAGCACCGAATTGTGCGAGGGGAGGAATCCGCTCAGAAACCAAGAACGTGTAAACCGGTGTAGCCGCCTCTTCCCCAACCAACCAATGAAATCTGCCCTCTGCTCGTTAGAGCATCCTTGAAATAATACATTTGCTAATTCCAGGCGGGTTCCCTCCTAAGCCAGTCGAAATCTATTTAAGCGGAGGAGTGAATGAAAGCGACAGATTTGTGCCTCGACCGGCCTGGATATTGAATTTAGAGGGTCTGTACGCTTCAAAGCGCTCGTTATTGACAACAGATTGTAGTGTGTTTTCACGGGGTATTGGGGATTGTTCCTTAATAACCAGCTACACTTCATCAGTGCTGCTAAAAGTTAGTTCTTGGACCAGCACACACGTCACCCGGGGGTGACTTTATCCCAGGTCTTTCGGTCTAGGGGTGGTCACATTCCACAAAACGCTGTTCAGCGTTTAACAAGGCTAATCCCGGGTTAATCTAACGATTACCTGCAAAGGCTTCCCACTTCAGTGGGTCCCAGTGCTACTGTTTATACAGCTAATCTATGGCAACAACTGCAAACACGGGTACAGACGAAAGCATCCGATGAAGGGAGCTGGAGCTCACGAAAGCTTGTGCTCAAATAAATGTGTGAGGCTCTCAGGTGCCGCAAGTCCTCCTCTTCTTTTTGCGGATACAGACTAACCCGGCTGCTCCTCTGAAACCTGCAAGCCAGAATCACTTCCCTTCTATGGCTCCTGAATCGACAGTCTTCCCAACAAGCCGCCCCGCTGCCCGTGGGTGCCACAAATACTCCTTTTCCTCTTTCAGAAATTAGCTGGTTTTACCTGGCGGACTAATGTGAAGCTGTCCTAGCCTTAAAGGGGCTATGCACCCACTTGGCTCATTTTCACTCCCAGGCTGGTTTGCAAGGGCATTCATAGAATCATAGAATATCAGGGTTGGAAGGGACCCCAGAAGGTCATCTAGTCCAACCCCCTGCTCGAAGCAGGACCAATTCCCAGTTAAATCATCCCAGCCAGGGCTTTGTCAAGCCTGACCTTAAAAACCTCTAAGGAAGGAGATTCTACCACCTCCCTAGGTAGAATTCTAAGAGGTACCCATCGGGGCAGAGCCGTGCCTACATGCTGACCCCAGCCCCTGCCGATGATGGGACCCGCAACGTTACAGCCGTGAAAACAGCATCGTCCTGAAATCTTAAAAGTTCACAGTTCACCTCGCCCTCTGCTTGGGCGGAGGGGATCATTTGTGAAGGAGACACGCTTCTTTTTTTTTTTAGTGGCCAATAAAACACCGTTTCAAGGGTCCAGATTGTTTGCCTCCTCCAGCAGCAAATGGTCCCGATTCTTAAATGCACGATTCTATTTAAACGAATGCAATTCCTGTATGAGACCTGCCTCAAACCGACCTGAGATTTGAGGAGGAAAGCCTAGAAAACACTCCGCAGCTCAACGCAATCCGCTTGCCGTGGACCTAAAATGTTGCCAACCGACAGGCTTCCTCCATCTCTGCTTTGAAAACGACCCCCCCCCGCCCCGTCACAGAATAAAAATGCCTCTGAAATCTGCCCCCTGCTCCTGCGAGAACGCATGATGCAATCCCACCGGTGCAAACCAATTGTCCCAGACCACCTTAAATGAAGGAAGGGGAATCCTTACCTGTAACAGCCAGTGGAAAGTTTCTCCGATTAAGGGGAATCCCATAGACCCTTTAGGGATCGGTAACTTGCAGCTTTTGTCCCGAGTGGCTGCCCAGCGCAGCTGCCACAGCTGTTGGGACACTGCCAAGAGCAGAGTCAATGATACCAGGCATGCAGCAAGGGTAGCCAGCGCAGAAACCAGATCAAAACTTTCGAAAAGCATATTTGGAAGGAGGAGGAGGAGGAGGGAAGGGGGGGAAAAACAACCCAAACCCTCTGAAATGCACCGCACACAGGCACCAAAAAAAGGCAAATAAAAAGTCACCCACTGTAGCGCTTCATAGAAGGTGAGCTCAGAGCAGGGAAGGGGGAGGAGATCAGAATTTGGGGGGTGGGGTAGGGAGGTGTCTGGTTCTCTTCCCCCCACCACCAGCAGCAAAATAAGATTCCCCTCTCTGAAAACTTTTAAAGTCAACTTTTACAGAGCATACAGCCAAAAAGAAAAAAAAACAACCCACAAACTCTGAGTGTGCAATCAAATTAAAAAGAAAGAAGAAGAAAGAAGAAGAAAAAACCCTATGCAAATGCTATAGGTCTCTTTGCTGCCAGTGCAAGCCAGAAAAATATAGCATCTATCTAGATCGTGAAATAATTCAGCAAAGATCTGGAGAGATGGAGCAGGAATTAAATATATATATATATATATAAATATATATATATATATAAATATATATATATATATAAATAAATAGAGAGAGCGAGTTATATAGCTATATATAGGCTGGTTATTGTAAGCCCTAGACTTTTCTCCACTGGATTGCTGTAAAGAGGGAGGTTTGGTTGTTAAAGCCTCTCTCAATGTGAGTTTGAGTAAAAAAGAAAGTCAATGTGTGTGTTTATATAGAGGCAGGGAGGCTGAGTAATGGGCAAGCAGCCAGCTGCTGGCTGCTCCCCCCCTTCACTTCAGAGGACTTTTTGGAGGCGGGGTGAACGTCTAGGCAGACCGGGCGCTGGAGCGTGCGAGGTTTGGCTTCAGTCCCAGAAAGGAGACAGCCAGGGAGAGTTGTAGAAGGATCAAACTGAGTTTTTCATTTTCCTGTCTGCTGGAATCCACACCTACAACAAGGAGAGAAACAAACAATCGCTCAGCCATGTGGGGGCATCTTTCCCAGCCCTGGGCTTTTGCCGCAGCTTTCACCTGGACAGGGGCGAGGGGGGTGACTGGGACATCATTGTGTTTATTGCTTCACTGTTGTTGGTTTTTGTTGGGTTTTGGTTTTTTTTTGAATGAGATTTTCTTTCCATAGTGTCTCCTTGACACACACCCTGCAGCAGCAAGAGGCGATCCTAGGAGGAGCTGTACAACTGATTTACACCAGTGTCTCTGGAGATCAACCAGCTCCCCCCACCCCAAAAAAAGACTTTAAAATTACTAGACAAAGTAACCCCAGGGTCCGATCCGACTTTCTTGTTCTGCATTAGCAGCCTGTGCACGTTCTTGGAGGCAAAGGGCGGAAAGAAAGGTGTGTTTGAAAAGAGAGCACAGCATTTCAGATAGCCCTGAAGTTTTGCCAGCCCAGTTCGAGGGAGGCTGTTAAACTTCCTTGCTCGCCTTTGATTCCTCCTGAGTAGAATAGCGATTGTCCTCCAGATTCTCTGCCTCCCCCCCCACACACACACACACAAAGTTTACCACCCACACACACCAGGGAAAGGTATTCTCCAAGTGTCAGGGCTTGGCAGTTAAAGGCAGATTTGCAAAGAATTTGCTTCAGATTACAGGGAAAACCAAAGTTCATTGACCCTTCCCCCCCCCCCCTTTGAGTCTGGTGGATAAGTGCGGAGCACAGATGTCTGTAGCTGCCTTTCCCCCTTTCGCGGTCTCAGATTCATAGAGTATCAGGATTGGAAGGGACCTGGAGGTCATCTAATCCAACCCCCTGCTCAAAGCTGGACCAATCCCCAATTTTTGCCCCAGATCCCTAAATGGCCCCCTCAAGGACTGAGCTCACAACCCCGGGATTTAGCAGGCCAACGCTCAAACCACTGAGCGATCCCTCCCTGCAAAACCATCAGCTTGTCCTGAAGGTTTGGTCTTCTCTGAGTCAATGGCAGCGGTGTGCGTGTGTCAGAGCGCCTCAGGACTGGGCCTCACTTTCTGCCCTGAATGCACTTCTGGCTCGGAGCACGGCATGAGACAGGAGCTCAGCCCGGCCGCCCTCGCCCTCTCTCTGCACACTCTGGAGTGGAAGCGCCGGGCTCGGCTCCCGTCGCGCGGAGCAGCAGCGCGCTTCACTCTTTGCCCTGTAACCCCACCTGGTGGACACTTCGGATACTACATTGCTTTGAATGGCAGGTGAATGCAGGAAAGAAAAGCGCATCTTTCCCTTCTGCATTCAAAATGGGTTTCGTCTGAATGCTAAAGGACATAGGAGACCAGGCGATCTCCTTTCCCCCTCTCTCCCTCCCGTCCACTTTTCCTTTCCGCCTGTTCCTTGTGCCCACGCAGCCACTGCTAAAGTATCTCTCGTTTAAAAAACCATCATAATCTGTGCAAACAGCTGGGGGATTTTAGTCTTGGGTTCTAAGGGATACCGATACAGTAGGTTGTTGGAGGTAACGTTAGACTGTCCCCCGGCATCCCTGACCTATCAGTGCTTTGCAGGACCGACTATCCAAATTTAGGGGGCAGAACTAGAAACAGAGCCCGGTCTCCTAGCTAAGTATTCGTCTCCCTCGCTGGACACTGTAGGACAGAGGCTGCATGTTCAACAAACTACCCTCTCGGAAGCTCGTTGGGCCAGGAGGTGTCTTTACTGCCCTCCCAAAAGAGGAAGGAGTTGGCGCTTGCAGAAGTGAGACAGAGGCGGCCCCTGATTGAATTTCCTGCTAAATAATTCTCTCTCCCGGCTGCTGGGAAGCCTTTCTGCAGTCAAAGGGGTGCTGAGAACTGCTAAACTGCAAGGCAGGTTCCCGGAGCAACAGCAGACCATGCCCTCATGGAGGGCTGCTTCCCATGAAGCTGGGAGTGGGTTCCCAGGCCTCTTTGCCTTCAGCAGGAAGCGATGCTAGAAAGGCTGCCGTAAGGAGCAGCCCTGTGTTGGGCGGAGGTGGGAGGGACTGGATGTCCTGGTGGTGGTTGAGCGGCCTCTCATGTCCATCTGCCTTTCTGTGCAAGTTTCTTGGTCAAACACTTGCTCAGCAGGGAGTGGGGTGATCTCCAGGGTCTATGACTAGGGCCAATGGGGACCTGGTGCCCCCTTTTTCACACAGGCACCCACGTCTCCCCTACATTCCCTCCCCTTCGGAGAAGAACATGGAGAAACGGGTGGGCGCACCGGGCATCCCCTGAACTCAGCCTCGTGCTGCGGTTCAGCTTCTCTGGGCCCAGCCTTTCCCTACCTTCCTTCCTGTGCTGTTGATGCAGAAGCATCTTCCAGCTAAGCCAGCTAGTGCATCCCCCAACATGTGGAGTGATCCATTCCCCCCACAGACCTTTACTACACATGGCTACTGGGGGCCAGGGGGTCTAGCAGTTAAAGCAGAGAACCGGTGACTTCGTTCTAGTCTTGATTCCATCATTCAGCTGCTTTGAGTGACCCTGGGCAAGTAATGCAAATGCCGTGCCTCAGTTTCCCCAACCATGGCAATAATACCACCTGCCTTTCAGAGGTGCCTTGTGTTCCTCCTGCTTTCCAAGCAAAAGCAAGAGGGGCGGGGAGGGTGGAAAGGTGGGAGCAGCTGCTTCCTGGCTTCCTTGTGAACAGAATGCTGGGCATCATGAAGAAAGGGATAGATAATAAGATAGAAAATATCATATTGCCTCTATATAAATCCATGGTATGCCCACACCTTGAATACTGCATGCAGATGTGGTCGCCCCATCTCAAAAAAGATCTATTGGACTTGGAAAAGATTCAGAAAAGGGCAACAAAAATTATTAGGGGTATGGAACGGCGGCCGTATGAGGAGAGATTAATAAGACTGGGACTTTTCAGCTTGGAAAAGAGACAACTAAGGGGGGATAAACTAGAGGTCTATAAAATCATGACTGGTGTAGAGAAAGTAAATAAGGAAGTGTTATTTACTCCTTCTCATAACACAAGAACTAGGGGACACCAAATGAAATTAATAAGCAGTGGGTTTAAAACAAACAAAAAGAAGTATTTTTTCCACACAGCTCACAGTCAACCTGTGGAACTCCTTCCCAGAGGATATTGTGAAGGCCAAGACTATAACAGGGTTAAAAAAAGAACTAGATAAATTCGTGGAGGACAGGTCCATCAATGGCTATTAGCCAGGCTGGGCAGGGATGGTGTCCCCAGCCTCTGTTTGCCAGAAGCTGGGAATGGGCGACAGGGGATGGATCACTTGACGATTCCCTGTTCTGTTCATTCCCTCTGGGGCACCTGGCACTGGCCACTGTTGGAAGACAGGAGATTGGGCTGGATGGACCTTTGGTCTGACCCAGTAGGGCCATTCTTATGTTCTTGGTGCCTGGTTGAAATCCCTCCCTCCAGCACAGTGGGTTGAGCTGCCTCCCTCCATGATGTGCTCTCCTCAGGCCGTGATGAATTTCCAGTAGGAAATCGTTGTGCAAGTCAACATGTCTGCCAAGCAGCTTTCATTCTCCCTTCACATGTTCAATGCCCTCTGAGGAGGGAGGGTTGGCAGAGGCTGTCAGAGGCAGGGCCACCGGGAGCAAAGGGGAGACCCTGGAGCATCCACCTCACCACGCAGCTGCCCCCGGGATCTGTGGGGTGAAGGGAATGATGTCTGGTAGTCAGAGCTCAGGACTAGGAGTCACAACTCCTGGGTTCTATTGTCCAACAGTCCTGCCCTTGGCTTGCTGTGTAACCTTGACCACTCTCTGTGACTCAGTTTCCCTGCCCCCAAGCTGTCCGCCTGCTCAGGGGAGAATTTTACCCATAGTGACCTGAGTTATCTAGGGTACATACAAACACCTCAAACTCCACAGGCTTGACACTCCCTTTTCCCACAGGTTTGAGGTTACTGAAGGTGTTTTTCTACCATACATAACTTGAAGCAATGCACGCAGTAAGACTGTAGCTCTCTGGGGCCGGGACTGGCTTTTTGTTCTGCATTTGCAGAAGTCTACTGAGGCCTTTGCCCGTGACTACAGCTAGGAGGCACTACTGCGATGGCCATCATGTGCCAGCAATGCCCCTCTGCCATGTACATTGGTCAAACTGGACAGTCTCTACGTAAAAGAATAAATGGACACAAATCAGATGTCAAGAATTATAACATTCATAAACCAGTCAGAGAACACTTCAATCTCTCTGCTCACTCGATTACAGACCTAAAGGTCGCAATATTACAACAAAAAGACTTCAAAAACAGACTCCAACTAGAGACTGCTGAATTGGAATTAATTTGCAAACTGGATACAATTAACTTAGGCTTGCATAGAGACTGGGAGTCGATGGGTCATTACACAAAGTAAAACTATTTCCCCATGTTTATCCCACCCCCCCATTCCCCACTGTTCCTCAGATGTTCCTGTTAACTGCTGGAAATGGCCCACCTTGATTATCACTACAAAAGGTTTTCTTCCCACCCAGCTCTCCTGCTGGTAATAGCTCATCTTAAGTGACCACTCTCCTTACAGTGTGTATGATAACACCCATTTTTTCATGTTGTGTGTGTATATAAATCTCCTCACTGTATTTTCCACTGAATGCATCCGATGAAGTGAGCTGTAGCTCACGAAAGCTTATGCTCAAATAAATTGGTTAGTCTCTAAGGTCCCCTAGTACTCCTTTTTGCGAATTCAGACTAACACGGCTGCTACTCTGAAACCTAATAAAATAACAGTAGGAAGAAAGGCCAGTAGCAGCCAACTCTCTGGCCCAGGGGATGGCTTCTCTATTCTAAGCCTCAGGTTTGCAAGTCCTAGACACCTTGACTTCAAATCCTCATGGGGAAGGTCTCTGGTCTACATCATTCAGAAGGTCAGACTAGATGATCACAGTGGTCCCTTTCATAGATTTCAACCTTTGAAAGGGTCAAGTTAGTCCATCACCCCTTCCTATGTACATCACTAGAATACTTTGCAATTTACTGTGTTTGGGTCTTTGGGATGAAGCCTGAGGTTGTCTCTACTTAGGGTGAGGCATTAAGGATCCCATAGGAGCTTGCCTCAGTGTCTTTTGCCAGTTCCCCCGCCCACCCACCCCCCACCTCCTGCTTTGGTGGAACAGGCTGGCAAGTGGCCACCCTTTGCCCCAGAGTGAAGCACTTTGGGATCCTTCAGGATGGGAAGGAAGTATGACTGCAGATAATTATAAAATATTGGGGGGGAGGGTACATCTGGTGGTAAATTAGCATAAAATAGCTTTGCCATTCATTTGTCTGATCACAATAGCCTAAATGCCTGGTGGAAAAGATCTTGTTACATCCCCCGTTTTCCACCCTGTACAAAGTGCCTCAATACTGAATCTCAACCAGTTCATAATTCATGTCCCCACCCTCCTTTCCATTGCCCATGGGCCTGACCACATCTCCCCACCCATTCCCCCACCACCTGGTCCTGTTCCCTTTCTCCCTTCGTATTCCCCATTGTGGGCACCCTGCCTCCCATCCCATCTCATCATCACATAGGCACCGGCAGCACGTGTTTCCCTGGCAAAGCAACACTAGGAAAGTATTTAATGTAAATGTAATTGGCTTTTAATGCAATTTAGCAGCTGGGAGCAGGGGGAATCCAGGTGACCAGCCGGCTTTCCTGAGCCCCTGGCAAATGCTCCACTGAGCACAGCGTTAGAACTGCTGGAGTACTACTTAAAGTTTCAATTCACCGGCCTCGGGCAGTTAGCAAGTAAGGGGAAGTGAGGCATGCCCAGATCAGCTGAGATGGCTATTTTAATTACAGCTGATCGACATAAAAATACTCTGAACTGGGAAGTTTCTTTGTCCTGGCTCAGACTGCAGGGAAACGGGACCAGACCTTGACACAGACTCCACCCCCCACCAAAAAAAAAAATTAAACTCCTTTAGCACCTGATTGTTAATATTTCTAAGTCTTCTGGAACAGCCATGTCAATTTCATATGTGTTGTGTTCAGAGTACTCACATGCAGCCGTATTTGCAGCGCACCTGTCATCATTCATGAACTCGGGCGCAATGCCTCATCGACATTACAGACTTCCTATCAGATGATGGGCCTTTCCCTCAAACCCAGGGAAAATATACAGGCAAGGCAGGCTAGCCACCCCCGGTAGTGTCTTGTAATTAGAGCTGGGGGATTTTCCACCCTGCAAAAAATTTCAAGTGTTAATATTTCCCCCCCCCCATTCTGAATTGGGTCAAAAAACATTTTTTTTCAAAAATTTTCTTTATTATAATTCACAAATTTTTCCAACAAATTTTGCTTGGGATAACTAGCAATATTTTGTTATTATTAGTTCAAAACATTTTGTTTCCATTTCATGTAAAAATAAAATACATTACATTAATTAAACACAAAATAAAACAAAGTTAATTCAAAGCAGAAAAATGAAACTTTCCAGTCCCCGAACGTGGAAAGCCAATGTTTCAACATTCTTTATATTTTCCCATTTATTTGAAACAAAATTTTGATGAAATCTAAGTGATTTCACTAAAAAAAATTGTCGGTTTAGTTGAAATGGCATTTTCCAATGCAAAACTGTTTCAACGGAAATTTGTTAACACGCTCTACTCGTAATGCCAGGCTCCACTGATCAGGCAGATTTCAAGCAAAGATCTAAAAGTGCTTTACAAGCTTTCCTTAAATAAGCCTTTCAAACCCACTGGGTGGTAAATCAATATTTACCCCATCATCCCCATTAAAACAGGCCAAACAGAATGTAACTTTCATGAAAATTTGCTCTTTTTTGTCAAAATTTTGGTGAAAAAAATTAGTCAAAATGTCCCAATTTTTGACCAGCTCTAATCCCCTCTTTATGGAGGCGGAACTGACCACAGGAAAGGCAAGTGACCTACTTCAGGTCATGCAGCAAGTCACTGGAAGAGCCAGGAACAGAACCCAAGAGTACTGGCTCTTAGGGGCCCTGCTCTAACCAGTAGACCCCGCTCTCTGCCACTTCTTGGGAATTCTTTTTGTGTTTGTGCAAAATCAAAACACCTTTCCTAAGATGACACAGGTGCACGGAAACAGGGTGTTCGGGTGAAATAGCCGACCAGTAACAGCTCTGCATGTCGGTTTGGCAGTAACACTGCATGCGTCTAACTCCCAGTGCGATTGTACATTGGTGGCTCTAATGGACACTGACTGTGAATTATTAATATTTGCATTACAGCAGCACCTAATCCATTTGAGACCAGGGCTCTACTGGGCTGGGTACTGTATGGACAGTCCTTACAGCTTGCACTCTAAATAGACTGAAGAGGCAAAGGCAGACAAGGGAAACTGAGGCACAAGGAGGGGGAGGCAACTTGCCCATGGTCACCCGGCAGATCAGTGTCAGAGCCAGGAATAGATCCCAGGTCTCCTGAGTGCAAGTCCAGTGCACTACTCCTGCTGCCTTTCACCTGGTCCCTATTTTTGCCTCTTCAAATGCTGGCCTTGATGTGGAAAGTAATGGCCCGTACAGGCCGTGCAGCAGGGAATGGCTCCCCATGGGGGCAGGCAACTGGGCTCTGCCTGGGAACGGAGAAAGCCCATGCTGAAATATAAATGATGTCTCTTAAGCCCCACGGACAGGAAGGAAAACCACAGGGGCACGGCTGGAGCTGTTTGTCATGCTTCATTCTCTGCACGGATGTGCCGTAACCCCACCACAACTGTGCTGCATCTCGCCCCCCTGCGGCCCAGTGACCATGCGAAGGGCTGGATTGTGCTTTTGACTTTCATGGCTGTGCATAGGGGGGTAAGGGGACGCGCCCGCAGGGCTCACTTAAAGGCAGGGCATGATTACAGCCCTGCATTCTTCCCAACAGCACACACACACACACACCAGGGGAGAGCTATGGAGCTCTCCATGTGTCAGACGTCTGCCCCTAAATAATCCCTCTCCAGAGGGACTGTGACTTTAAAAAAGCAATTCCCTCTGCCTGACAATTAGAGCATCCCTGCATTTCCTTCCCTCGCCCAGAGGGGCAGGCCTGTCCCCTGCTGGTATTACCCTGACAACTGTTCCTCCTTCTGGGGCCACCTGGTTATTAGCAAAGGAGTACTTGTGGCACCTTAGAGACTACGGCTGTTACTCTGAAAACTGGTTATTAGAATCTCTCAAGCAGAAGCACTTTCCCCGTTGCCCATGCATCATTCCCCCTTCCCTCCCCCCCCCCCACAAACCCCCTTTGTATCAGTCTGCGCACAGCCCATCCCAATCTGCAGCCCCTGAAGCAAGCCCCCGCAGCGGTGACCTGGCTGCTGAGTTAATCTTTCCCAGGCTCTGTTCCCTCCAGCCAGAGAGTTTGGGGTTAACGCAGAGGACCACACCATGCCTTTCCCCCCACCCCTCCCACCCCCGCCCATTTGAAAATCCCTCAGGAGGGGAGGTGGCTCTGATGTTCCCCTAAGGGAATCCCCATCTGATTGTTCCACCAGAAAAGGGGGGGGGAGGGGCACTCCCTGAGAAGGGGATTTGGACCCCAGCACCTGTAGACCTCAGAGATATATTGGAAGCCAGGCCCCACTGCTTCCCCACCAGTCTGCCCCACTGCCCTGACAGCACAGCTCCATTGCTGTTAGCATGGCTGTGCTGAACTCTATTGTCCAGCCATATTCACTGGTGCCTGGATTAAGGGCAAAGTGTGTGCAACCCCAGCTTGCTTCTTTCACCTTGCCCTACATATGGAGACTCAACCCCACAAAAAATCTGGGAATGAGGGTGGGAAGGAGCTGTGGTGGGGAAAGGGTGCTCCTTCTACACAGACAGAGTGAGAAGCCCTCCCAGATCCATGGGGGATGATGTTATCCCGTGTAACATAACCTATCACCTAGCTTGCTTTTGCACTAATCTTAAGGATTGTAGGAAATGCCGGGGCAGCTCGGACAAGGGGTCCATCTAGCCGAGTATCCTGTCTCTGACAACCACCAGTGTCAGATGCTTCAGAGGAAGCTGCAAACGCCCCCCCCCCCAAAAAAAACCAACAAAACCAAAAAAACACAACCCTCACGTATTGAGCAACTGTGGAATAATCTGCCCACAGAAAGAGTTTCTTCCTGACCCATCAGTTAGTGATTGCCCTGAAGCATGGGAGTTTATATCCCTTTCCAAGCTTTTTATTTAAAACAATTCTGTTAAATGTAACTGGATGGTCTCATTGTATCCACACAAATGTCCAGTCCTTTTTATAATCCTGTTAAGCTCTCAGTTTGGAGAGAATGGCAGAGTCCCACAGGTTAATTATGCATTATGTAAAAACCAATCTATACATATTTCTTAATTTTAAATTTGCTGCAGCCTTTCATTTTCATTGCGTGCCGCCTCGTTCCTGTATTATGTGAGCGTAAACAGGAGCACGAGATTTACCTTTCTCAACACATCACTCCCCCATATACATTTTGCGTTCCCTCTTTTCACTACACAAACTCTCCTGTCGTACTTTTACATGCCTGGCTATGAATATTATGCAGGAAAAACTGAATCCACTCCATGCTAGCAGATATATTTTTTTATCACCTGCCATGAAATAGACATTTCTAGGTCCTGTTTCCTTCTGAAATGTAGCATTTGCTTATGAAATTATTTTGTATTTTGTCAAGCATTTGTTGCCTTCTGGCAACGGACATCTTTTTAACATACTGATCTGTTTCGACTCATATTTTAGCCACCAAAGTAAAAAAAAAACCCCAAAACAATAAATAAAGACTGCTATGGATTGGAAATGCACCACTGCTATTTTTGATTCTGGTCTGACCATTACAGAAGCCATCTTCTTATACTTCATACCTAACTACACACAAAAGCATAACGTTTGTATTTGATTTAAAGTCAGTTTTCATCAAAAATCTGAAACCTTTGGACATATATTCCCCTCTGCTCTACTTTGTTCAAAATGGATTTCATTCTGCTTCTCTTTTTTATTTAGATTATTTGTTTTATATGATCTAGGCTTTAGTTTTCTCCCCTTTAACAATAAGGGGTTTATATTTTTATCGCATATTTCACATGGGTGGATCTCAAAGCACTTTACACACTTAACTGTCTGTGTAAAATTACAACAAGTAAATGTGGATACATTAATGTAAACCCCACATCCAGCTCAGCCAGACAAACAGAATCTATTAAAGATCTGATTTAATTTAAATAAAATCTCCAATTTCTCTGTAATTTAAGCATCATCCTTGCTGAGTTATTAATTGAAAAAACATGACCCTGCAATTTAATTTCCAGCTGGCTTTCTGGTCACCATTTTTTTTTAAAACAAAATAATTCAAAAGTTTATGGGCTAGATTCTCAGCTAGCGTACATTGCTGTAACTCCACTGACTGCAATGAAGTTACTTCAGCTGGAGATGTTCCTTATTGACTTCAATGGAGCTAGATCCATTTTCGCCAGCTGGGGATCTGGCCCTGAGTTATTGACAATCGGACAACTTACACCCTGCATTGAAATTTACAAGTTGCTGGGTAGCTCACCCCTAAGATGAAAAACTTTGACTGAAGCAATTCAGAAAAAGAGACGGATAAGAAGGTTTAGAGAGCAACTGGATCAAATTCCCCAGATCTGGAAGCATCAGTCATCTGATGCCAGCCCCAGTTAGCACTATTTTCTACATTCTGCAGGCTGGGATCTCAAATAGGTAAAACATTTCAAAGTTCAAACAAACAAAAACTTGTAACTTACCAAATACTTAGAGTCCACCTTGACTTGAACAATTTACTGCTCCCCCACCCCCCCACCCCCAAATCTGTACCTCCTACAGATTGTTCCCCCCATGAAAGAAGCCAAGAGCATTTTATAGAATAAAAGCTGGTGTGGTATCCGCCCACAGCATGATGTCTGAAAATGAGTATTCATAAGCATTTAAGAGCTGTGGCAAGGTAGGGCCCACCCCCCACACACACACCCTGCCGCCCCTCACATGAGTGTGCACATTTCAGATCGCAGATTAAACTTTTTTTTTTTTTGCTTGTTGTTCTTTTTCTCTCCCCCCGCAACCTCCCCATGAAAACATGTTTTTAAATGTTCAATTAAGATTCTCAAATATCTTCTCCCCCGCCACATCCCTTCTCCCTGCAGTAACAGTTTTTGAAAAGACTCAGAAACCAGTATGTTTCTGCAAAGAGTTTATCAAATTACATTTGGTGACAAAGAGCTAAAGTGCATTTTCTTGAAGGCTTGACAATTGGGGATCCATCAAGGAAATGAAAAGAATGACAGAAAACCAAGGGCTTTTGTCAAATGTAGAAACAGCCGCGTGAAAGGCAAGGATTTGGGGCCCTTTGGGTGGGTTTGCTTGATTTTTGTTTTGGTGGCATTTGGTTTTATTTCATTTTAATGTCTCTCGTGCATGTTAAAGTTCTAACCACAGGGAGGAAGGCAAATTTGGGGAGCTTAAAATTCATGAGCTCTTCTCGTTTTTAACAAGATGTCGGTGTTCAAAAGGCGGCGGGTGGGGGGGGGGAAGAGCCCTTTAGAAATGTGAAGCTTCAGAGATAATGACTGATCGCTTTAAGATTGCATGGGAACAGGTGATATTTTTCCCCTCCTTTCCTTCGTTCCTTTTCTCCCCATCTGTCTTTTGTTTAATATGATACTAACAAGAGAAAGGAGCCAGATCATTTTGATATTCTTCTTTTTGTGTGTGTGTTCTCTTGAGAAGAATGCAGCGTGGTAGAATTCCAAACTTTGTTAGAGACAGGGGCTAAAGAGCTACAAAAACAACCCCAAAAAAGGGGCAAGGTGTCACTTCTTTTCCGCCCCAAGTGACCAGCTACAATTGGTGGCTTTGCAGAATTAGGCTTTAAACTGAGCTTCAAGAAAATTGTATTGGGGGCCTTGTATTGGGAACGGGGTGACTGCTGGAGATTTAGCTGATTGATTCTCATTTACACTAAGGCCCCTTTACATAAATGTGTAAGACATGTTATAATATTTACATTCACTTTAAAGCCTCTTTTCACTGCCAAAGAGGTGTAAAGGGGCCTTAGTTTAAATGGGAATCAGACCCTCAGATCCTGCTCCCTTTACAGACTTCTCCAAAGCAGGATCCAGTCACTTAGTACAGATTTCATCGATAGTTCCCTGTTGCAAATAGAGCATAAGGCTAGAGGGCTAGGGGCGCTGGAGAGAGATATTCAGTGAGTCCTCACACTAATGATCTATGTATTTGCTCCCATTGCTGATCCTAGCACCAGAGAAGGATTCCCCTCAGAGGCACAGAGGGAAGCAGCCTATTACGTACACTTTCCATCCACAGATCTACTTGCTAACGTTCCTCGCTTGAATGACATTTATCCTCTACTGCTTCCTTATAGAAACATCCTACGTAAGGAAGAGATCAGCTTGGGACCTGCTCCCTATGCAGGACGACTTCCGAGTCCAGACACTTGTGCGCTGCTTTTCCTTTCTTGGTTAGTTAGGAACAGTTTGTACGTCTCGTTTCTGGGCGGGAGATGCTGAACACACAAATAGCTCAAGCTTCTTGCTGCTGATGATGAACAGGGAAAGAATAGTCTCTTGAAGTCTTTAACTGAAAGACCGGACATAACTACAAATTCTTAATAATCTCAGGCTTTAAATAAAGTTTCCTGGCTTTGAGATTCTGATTGGGGAATTTCCCCCCTTCCCCCCCAGATTTTGATTCTTTTTGTTCATTTTTCAGAGTTTTCTGACTTTCTTTTCCATTTTTTAATTTTTCCCTTTTGTTTCTCTCTTTTAAAATGTCCCTCTGGAAATTGTCCGGATGCTTGTAAGCCTCCCCCGTTTAAAGAAAAAAAAAAGTATGAATTCTTCCTCTCCTGACACCCTTCACTTTTATTCCACTGCCACAGAAATCTTTCTCCCAAATATCAGTCTTCTTTGCAAACCATCTGGCTTTTCTGCTGCCTAGATCTTCTGCACACAGCAGATAATTACTCGAAAGACGGGGCTGCCTTAGAATTTGTGCATCAGTGCAAGAATGCAACCCCTGTTATTCTGCATGCTATGTGGCCCTTTGTAAAATTAAAAAGGCATAATGAGAAATATCTTATTCTGCTCTGGAGGGGAAATAAATGAGACTGAATTCCCCCATTCATCTCAAATGAAAATGCTAACATAATCCAAGACAAGAATTGCAAGGTAAGGCAAGTAGGCGTACATATATTTTAAAGGGATCATGGCTTGAAGATGTTGCTGCAGTAATTTAAATGTTATATTATATACACACACACCCCAGATCCCTTGATAAAAAGCATTGCTGATGGGACAGCTTCAAGGAAATGCAGTTGCGAGGGAATCTGAAGAATTTAAACTTTGCTCGGAAAGTCCCTTTTAAAACCCAAGTTTGTCTGGGTGCAAATGCAGAGTGCATTGGGCTGTTAGTTCATTTGTAGCTGGGATGTGCTATCCATCCCGGTGTTACCTTGCATAGTTTTCCTGGTTTTCATCACTTTGCCCAGCTCTTTCCTACTCCCCTCCCCTCCCCTCATTACAAGCCTGGAAGGAAGGCTAAAAGCATGAATAGAGAGAGAGCGTTGAAGAGCGCTGGCTTTTACATTTCAGCTGAAGGGACAGCACGTGATTTTATATTAGCGACAGACAAAGGGCTGCAGACGCCCTGCTTTTTAACCCACCAAAAGGGGGACCAGGCTGCTTTTTCCTCTGCCCTAAATCATGCCTTGTTTACTTATTAAATTCTCGTCACAAACCAAGGGAAGCTAGATGTGGAATTCATTGTCTCCTTCAGTGCTGAAACGAGGCGCTCAAGATGCGTTGGATTCCTTGTGAGCTCCAGGATTGGAATGGGGTCGTTTGCAGAGGTGGGGGGGACGGCGTGGGCGGGAAACCCTGGTAGGTCTCTTCCGGAGAAGCCACAACCGGGCAGCTCAGGTGGCTACGTTCCAAAAGGCCCCCAACGAAATTTGCTCTTCATTAGTGTTTTTTATGAGCTGGGGATGAGAATCAGCTCCAGTCCAGCTTGGATAGTTCAGTAAGAACCAAAGAGAGCGAGAAGGGGGGGAGAGACAACTTCACTATAGGCAGGGGACTTGCCTTCCTCAATCCCACTTCATCTTCATCCCTGCTCCAAATGGGAAGGGAGCCAACCACCTTAGGCTGGGATCCTGCAGCGGGCAGACCCCTGCTTCCTGCACGGTGCTGCACTGAGTTAACGAAGCGTCGTTACTGGATCGGGTCCTTGCAGACCCTGCTTTCTCCGGCATCCAAGCCCGATGCTGCTAGAACGTCACTTCAGAGCACTGAGCTCACCGCTGCAAGCGGTCCCCACCCCATCGACTTCAGCAAGGCCAACGCACCAGAGTGAGCCCTGCATTCACTGATCAGCCTTTCACCCCCAGCCCGTATTCCGCACCTGCGTACCTTTAAGCACGTGAGTAGTCCTGTGAGACTTAAGCAAGGGTCTGAAGTGAAGCATGTGCTTAAGTGCTTTTCTGAGTACGGCTGTGGACCAGGAATCAAAGGCCTATGTGACGGCAGGGTCGGGCCCCAAATCAGGAACCTTTGGACTGAAGCCTATGGGGCGAGCAGGGTAAGTGGAGCAGAATCAGTCCCCAGGAGAGGTTAGCCCCTCGCGAATGGCTTGTTTTACACAATGACCTTGTCGCACGATTAATACCGCTTCTGCGTCCACACAGAGAACCAGATCCGGGGTTAGTGTCTAACCTGTGTAACGTACCCGCCACCCATAGCAGTGAAAGACACCGATGAGTCAGAAGGGGGAACGAAGCACAGTGTGCCAACCCATAAAGGCAAACCAGCAGACAAACACACACCATTTATCTCAGTCACCTACGGAAAACAAGATCCTGATGGCCTCCAGGCTGGGCTCTGTTGGACAAAGCTGAGAAAGGCAAAGACGGAGCACAGCCCCGTCACCAAACCTGCCCTGCTGTGCTAACCTGGGGGGATGAGAACAGGAGCGTCACAGTTGATTGCAGAGTCAGAGTAAGGGAGAGAGCAGGAGGTGGCTTGGTCCAGAGACACGTCGAGCAGCTTCACCTCCCTTTGACCGCAGCACCTCCCAAAATCCGGCCCATCAGTGGAAGAATTGGTTGAAATTCTTTGAAGGAAATAAACAATTATTGGAAAAATAAACAGGCTTTAATCAAAAATGAATCTTTTTGTGAGTAATCTGTGGGGTTTTAAAAAACTTTTTCCATTTTTTCGACAAAACCAGAAAATGATTTTTTTTTAATTTTCTTTTCCCCATCTTCAATGCCAAAATAGAAAAGTGGGGTGTGTGTGTGTGAGAGTGAGAGAGAGACAGAAAACATTTAAAAAAACAATATTGTTGTTAAAAAACAACTGAATAAACTCAAAATTGTTCCTGTTCAGGGCTGGTGGAATGAAAATAATTTCAGATTTTTTGGATATATTTTTGGGGCAATTCTTCACCATGTTTCAGCCGGAGCTAATCCTTAGTCTCACACAACCTGGATTTCTCTAATAAGTGTTTATGTTTTAGTGGGTAAAAAAAGAGATGGAACAACCCCATCTAACCCTGCAGCAGAAACTCATGTGTCACTCACCTACAAGATAGTTTAACAGACACTAATTATTTCTTCATTTTACCTATGTCTGTGTTTCTGTCCCACATCCTCATTGTTAGTGAGTTATGGAAGGCCATTCCAACCCCCCTTCCAAAAATAAAACTAGTAAAGCATCCTTAAAAACAAGTGTGATTAGCAGGTAGGGGGTTGAGGGGGGAAGGAAGGTGTTAGATTTAAAACAAGAAACTTTATCCACCTTTCCAGTTAGAACTCAGGGAGAGAAATCCATGTCTAGCATCCTTGACAATCAAATTTTTACAGCAGCCAGAACTGCTTCTGCTGCATAAAGGTAGCTCATATATCTCAAACAAATGCTTATTTTTTGACAGGTAAAAAGAGCTGCAGAGATCCGAGCTAATCCTGCAGTATTAGCCCAAGTGTCGCTCATTGTGCTAACTGACATGCTAACTTGTGTGCTGAGCTCATCAGTTATCTCTTGCCTTCATTTCAGGGTATCCTTCCTCCCTTTATAAGTCCTGGAGTAGCCTCTCCCACTGTTTAGAGATCAGAAAGCAGTTCCAGTGCAAAGATGGTATCCCTGTGGCACCTAAGAGAAAGGAGAACAGGTGTTGAAACAGATCATGCAATGGGGATTAGCAGTTTAGCTTGTGTTCCGAAAATCATTCAGAGCAGATACCATTTGCCAGTGACAGCTTTTCTGTATCACCTACTGATGAGACTAATTTTCACTGGGTCGATTCTCATTTTTCCAACCTGATGGCTCTTTTTAAAACTACTCTTCAAACATGACTACTAACCCCTTGCTTTTCTGTAGCTTTTTGCATCTGAGGATCTCAAAGCACTTTGCAAACATTAATTCATTCAGGCCTCACAACCTACCCGGTGGGAGACAGGGAAGTTAACAAATAGCAGGACAATTATCAATCAAACACGCCCATCTGTGTGAGAGAGAAAAAAGTACTGAATGTGGAACTGTATTTGGCGAATGTTTGTAAAGTGCTTTTAGATCCTCGGGTGAAATTTTACTGAATATAATAATCTGGGCATGCAGCATGGATAGGGCGTTGCCAGAATTTTGGTGTGAAAATGTATCCATTTATCCTTTCAGTCTATGCGGTGCCCTTATCCCTTAGACCCAGACATGGGAACAATTATATTTAAGAGCACAAGACACCCACATAAAATACCACAGCCTCCAAAATCCATTTACGTTCATTAAGACGGAAACCATATTCATCTCTCTTACCCTAGAATCTGCTTTCCCTCCTCCCAACCCCATCCTCATTCAACTTACCTGCCTGTTTGAAAGGTGGCTCTTCCCAGCTGATGCTCAAAGGATTGTGCTTGGCCCACCTAGCTATCAAATGACGGACAAATTAATTAGCTCTGAAAGAGGATGTGTCTCAAAGGCCGTCCACAGACACCTCAGAAGAGACAGCTTTGCTCCAAACAACTCCGCAGTTCTGGCTTCTTTGCTCCTTAGGCTGACACTTCAGCCAGACTTTTAGTTTTTGATTGACTGTAAATTGGCCAGACGTGGCCATGTCAGAATACAGGTAGGGATGCAGCTAATGAACTGGCTCCCTTCGGTTTTGGGGGGTTCTTTAATCTCCTTCGAATACATTCTCCCACACTCACTTTATCCCCTTTTTCTGGGGAATGGGTATTGAAACCTAAGAGACCTGGTAACCAAGGTAATTGTCTGATGAGGCAGGAGTGTATTTTAGGGAGGGCAGGAGACTTTCCCCTTTTCCTCACTGACTGTGAAAAATCCATTTGAATTGAGCAGGATTTGAAGAGGGATTGGCCGTTCACATGGAGAACAAGAATATCTAGAGTGATAACAGTTAATGCTGACAACGAGCCTGTTGTCAGGGAGATAAAATGGTAGGTTTCAGGGAGTAAGCTGAGAGATCGGTTTAAGACCTAATGTGGGGGCCATTTATTCCACACCCACCCACTGCAGGGTTCTGACATGTTCCTTGGGCATCTGGCACTGGCCCCTGCCGGAGACACAATCAGTCACGGAGCTCAGGTCCGATCCAGACTGGCAGTTCCCATGTTTCCAATTTCAAACACTTTCTCTCTTCCACCGTCAGGCGGCAAAACACAGCGCGGGCCCTGCCTTCTCCACAGGAAAGTGCCTGGGAAAGAGAGTATTTAGCTGGAATAAAATATCACTTGCCACAGGGGCAGCTAGCTCTTCCCCTTTGCAGATCGAGGGCACCCACGCTCAGGCTCTTGTTGATGGCAATTCCTCATTGCCAGCAAAGGTTATATTTCTTGCCCACGCTGCTGCCCAAGACCCTGCCTGAATCTAGGGCCTGATCCTGCTAACGCACTCTTGGGCCCAGCACTTACGCCAGCGAATGCTCCCACTGGCTTCAATAGGATTTTTAGTAAGCGCCATGGCTGGTGGCGGTTGCAGCATCATGCACGTCCGCCTGGTGCATGCTGGGATGTCAGGGCAGCCACCCGGGGTGCAAACGCCTGGAATGGACATGATTTACACTGGGGCAGTGTGATTTACACAAGGGTTTGCACCAGCGCAGCTGTGCTGATGGCTAAGACCCCAACCCAGCTGACTTAAACGGCCAGGTAAGGGGCACGGGGTGAAAAGACGTCACGGTGAATAGGAAGGAGAGGGCTTAATGACCAAAGCGTTGGATCCACCCAGTAGCAATTCCTTGCTCCCCACTTCAAGAGCCGCAAGACCGGGGAGAGAAGAATGTTGCAGCCCAGAGCTGCTGCGTGGAGCCAAGAGGAGATTTTTGGCTCTGCGAGAGGAAATCTTCAGCAGCGTTATTTCTATTGAGGTGCTGCCCAAGGACCCGACAGGGCCCCAGTGTGCTCAGTGCTGCATAAACAAGTACCCTAAATGGGCGGAGTCTCAGAGAGAGATGGCTACATCTGCTCATGGCAGAGGGATATGAGAGGAAGGGTGGTCCAGGGGTCAGGACTCTTGGCCGGGACTTGGGAAATGGGGGTTCCTGGCTGTGTGCCCTTGGGTGCATCTCAGTTCCTCCTCTGTAACATGGGATAATAGCCCTGCCTTACTCGACAGCACTGGTCAAGACTGTGAGGTGCTCTGATGTTATGGTAAGAGGGGGCCAAGATATATCATGTGTGAGAGCATCACTCGGAGGTGGAGTTAAACTCCCAGTTTGCTAGAGGAGTTTATTTCGGGTCTCATTCCCCCCTGTTGTGGCTGGGAGGTTCTTGCTAAGTGTTGCCATTGGTCTCCCGTCTTTAAAGAAAATGAGAAAATAAAGACAACTGTCCCCCTTCGCCCACCCGAGGGAGCAGAGCTGGATTTAATTTCTTTTCCTTTTGTCGTTCGAGTTCAAAATTTCACTTCAATGGCTCTGCCTCCCCCATCCTGTCCTCTGCTTTTCTAGGACAGAAAAATTCCCTCTGTGCTTTTTATTTTTCCCTCCTTTGTTCTCCCATCATCCCATTTACGTGATTTATTGAATTATTTTTCTCCTTGTTCCTTTGGGGTTTTTTTGTTTGGGGGTTGTTTTTTTTTGGCTTGTCCCCACTCCATTGTGTTTTTGGTTTGTTTTTTTGTTTGGTCATTAACAACGTCCCATCTTTGCGTGGGAGGTGTTTCAAGAACATTTCTTTTTGTTCCTTTTTGTTTTGAGCACCAGGCTGAGTCAGACAGATCCTGCTCAGATTAAAATCCACTCCTGTGCTCGGTATTAAGCACAATCCCACATGGTGCATGGGGTCCAGGGAACCAGCCAGATTAGAAGTAAATGGGGCGCACTCCCGGTTGGTGTAAATCTGTAGAGCATGATTGAAGTCAGCTGGTGTAAATTGGCATGGTTCCAATGCAGCCAACTAGCTGGAAATCTGTCCCATATTCTCTTACCATCCCGGACTGCTTTACAACAGGGTTCTGTGCAGGCCAGTGGATCTGCCTCCATGCAGCCTGGAACGGGTCGAATTTTTTCAAAGGAAAAGGGTTGGGTAAAAAAAAAAAAAAAAAAAGCCCCTTTTCTGAAAATTAAAAAAAAATGTTGATTTTTTTCAAAAATTTTCCTGACATTTTGGTCCACCCCATTCGTGAAACGGTCGTGGAAATGTCTCAGGTATCGAAATTCAGTAATGGTTTCAATTTCAGTTAAAAAACAAAACAAAACAAAAAATAAAAAACGGATTCGTTTCCAAGCCAGAGAAATACGTCAAACATTTCCAAAACCTGGTAAGCGCATCTTGGGCCCAGAGCTCTAGTGGATCCGACTGCATAAATCCACTGGCTGGCAGGAGATGCAGTGTGAAAGTGTCCCTCGGAGAGAGGGGAGAAAATGGTGTTTGTAGAGTACCTGGCATGACGGGGCCCAGACTGTGCCTTGGGCTCCTATCATTGTTGTAACGCAAAACAATGTGGGGCCTGCACTTTCAGCTGGCTCTTATGCCGTTCAGGGATGGGGCTAGCAGAGCAAGAAATGGCCCCAGGTACACCAAAAAGATAAGCTCCCCCTCTCCCTAAACTCAAGGTTCCCCCATAAATTTTCTAGGCCCTGAATGGGAGTGAGTAGCTGAATCCCACTGAGTAGCAGCAGCCTGATGGAAGCCTCGCTGGGTATTTGTGCCTGGTGCTGCTGGTGAGAGCCCTGCTATAAGAAGCAGGTAAGAGGGGCCGCCGACCAAGCTCTCATTCATATGGTAAAACACTCAGGCTGCCCTGTTGAAGCCAGACCCCAGCTGAAAAGTAGAGAGTGGGAGGGGACAAGAGTGTGTTTTCAGATTGGTTTTTGATACACAGCCTAGAATAAGGCACAGAGGAGCTTCTTTTAAGAGTGATGGCACTAAAATAGCCCTCTCCATTACACAGACACTAATAGAGGCTCAGTGCATTATTCCTATCAAAGTGCAATTTGCATTTACAAAGGACTCCTGGGAAATGATGGATGGGGAAGGAATGGAGAAAGCCTTGTAAAACTGAGCGCACTCGCCTGAGAGTAAATTTCAAGTACAAGGCGTTTTTTCTTACACCTTCCCCTCGGCAGAAACTCGTGACGTCTGCTTAAATGAACATTCAGCTTCTAGCCTTTCACCCCACAGCCCATCAATAAAAGACAGACGATCCAAGGAGAAGGATCCTCATTTATCTTCATTAGAACTCTGGCCAGCTCCTCTGATCACAACGTCAAAGTAGCCCAGGGATAGAACTGCTACTGTTCAGCTGGCTGGCTTTCATACCCACACATATACACAACTGTATTTGCAAATATTTACGGGTGGAGAACCTGCTTTTCACATCACAACCACCTGTCCTGGACAGAGGGAGAAAGATAAATTCATCAGCCAAGGATTCTGCTTGTACTACAGTCTCCAGGAATTAAAAGAAAGAAAGAAAGAAAGAAAGAAAGAAAGAAAGAAAGAAAGAAAGAAAGAAAGAAAGAAAGAAAGAAAGAAAGAAAGAAAGAAAGAGCAAACAAAGGTTTATGAGTATGAAAGCTCCATCAGTCATATCTGCTTGATCTAAAGCCAGATTGCGAGGCGAGGCACCTTATTAATAACACCCATGTGAGGGAACATAAAATCTGCACATGGGCAAGGCAGTAAATTGCATATACAGCAGTTGGGGTGTGGGGAGTTGGGATGTTTTATTGCAGTAGGCTCTTTCCAGACGACTGTACCCCCTTCAGGAGTCCAATTTGTCTTGCGCACCCCAAGTTTCACCTCACTTAAAAATGACCTGCTTACAAAATCAGACCTAAAAATACAAAAGTGCCCCAGCACACTAGTACTGCCGACTTCCTCATTTTTACCATCTAATTCTTAAATAAATCAATTGCAATATAAATACTGCACTTACGTTTCAGTGTATCGTAATACAGAGCAGTATAAACAAGTCATTGTCTGTCTGAAATTTTAGTTTGTACTGACTTCACTAGTGCTTTTTCTGTAGCCTGTTGTAAAACTAGGCAAGTATCTAGATGAGCTGATGTAGCCCCTGGAAGAGCTCTGTGCACCCCTAGGGATACGCGTACCCCTGGTTGAGAACCACTGTTTTATTGGACCTCTCTCTGTGCCTAACTCACAGGATTAAGGGATTAGCCACAGGCTGAAGGAAAGATTTGGCAACACTTTATTTCCCATCCTTACCCCTTTCATTAATCATTATATCTCATCAATAACTGATGCTCTCTAGTTCCAACAAGAATTATTTCTGGAACGTTCTCTGGCCTATGCTATGCAGGAGGTCAGACTGGATGATCGCAGTGGTCCCTTCTGGGCTTGGAAGCTCTGAACATAGAACTTGCTAGAATGAAGTAGGCCCATGATCCACCTAGGCTAGAATCCTGTCTCCCATAGCTGTAGAGGGAGCTATAAGAAACGCCACATGCAGGAAGCAGCTGTGGGATAATCTGCGTCCTCCCAACCACCAATAGTTTAAGTCTGATTTAAACCCTGAAGCATAAGGTTTAATATCTCTTCCAAAATGTGTCAGCATTCACTAAAACCACTCTGGACATTCTAGATATCCATATAAATATTCAATCCCTCTTTGAATCTTTTGGAACTCTGAAAAGTCTTTTGAATGTTTTTCACCTCAATGACATCCTGTGGCAGTGAGTTCCACAATCTAACAGGTCCCCATGTGACCATGGATTTCCTTGAATGGGTAGTGAATTTTGCCACCTTTCAATTTCACCGACTGTCCCCTCGTTTTTATATGCAGTGTTGTTGTAGCTGGGTTGGTCCCAGGATATTAGAGATACAAGGTGGGTGAGGTAATCTCTTTTTATGGACCAACTTCTGCTGGTAAAAGCTTGCTCTCTTTCACTTACAGAAGTTGGTCCAATAAAAGATATTACCTCACCACTTTGTCTCCCTTGTTCTTATGCTATGAGACAGGGACCCTAGTGGTTTCTGATCTACCTTCTCTAGACCATTCATCATTTTATTTACTTCTATCAGGTCTCCTTTTATTCATCTCCGTTCCAAGGTAACACTCCCACTCTTTCCAATCTCTTTCCTATCAGAGTTTTTCCAGGCCCCTGATCATTCTAGTCACCCTTCTCTGAACCCACTCTGCAATATATTTTCTAGGATGGGGTGACCAATTCTGCACACTGTATCAAGACAATGCCACACCATTAATTTATATAATAACATTCCAGTATTCTCCATCCCATTTGCACAGCCACTACCAGAAGGTGGAACTTTTGTGCAGGGGCAAATTTAACAGATCAGCATTACAGCAATTAAGTCATAGGGACAGATCCTGAACTGGTATAAATGAACATCACTCCATTGACTTCAATAAAGCAATGCTGGTTTACAACACACTGAGAATCTAGCCCATATCAGATGTGAGAAATTGAGGTTCACCGCCTTACCTGTGCTGGGCTAATGAAAGATCAGTCCTAAAATATATTCCTCAGGGCTCTGTCCTCAGAGATTAGGTTCCCATGACATCCCTGGGAGAGGAGCATTCTGCAGCAAAGCTCACCCTGTGGAAAAATCTTCCATCATGTATTTCCCTTGTAATACCATCCCATTGTCTCAAGCATCATATCCTGGGCACCTAAAAGACACAACCCTAAACCAGTGGTTTGCAAACTTTTTGGGTGGAGCCCCTCCCACCTTTGAGTTACAATTTTTGGTTGTGCCCCCTTCAACCCAGACAAAAACAGACACTTGCAAAAGTAAGCCTGATAGCCGACTCATAAACCTAACAGAGACCTAACACAACTTTATTTAAAATTAGTTACACATCTAAGTTTCAAACACACAGATACTTACCCAGGGCACCGGCAAAGCTTCCTCAGCAACGGGCTGCTTCTACCTTGCAGTCAAGCTGCACTCGCTAGGGCAGGGCCAATACCTGCCCCTCTTCCCTCGGGTTTTCAGGGTGGGGAAGACATATGCAACGGTGTCTGGGGGCGGGGCCAGTATTGGGTGCAGAGGCCACGGCGGATGTCAGCACTGACCCACAGGCTGGGTGGCTTATTGCGGTGAGTCAGGGGGTGGAAGAGATGCTCCCTCTCTGTCTCCCCCCTCCCATGTGAACTGGCCCAGGCTGCCTGGCATTGCTGCTCTCCCCTCCCCCAAATGTTCCTCCATGCCCGCCTGGGGGGGGGCGCCCCACAGTTTAAAAACCTCTGCCCTAAACTGGAGGGAGCTCATTCAAACGAGGCGCCAATGAAAAGGTCAGATCTGAGCTCCTCATCGCTCGCCCATAGCAAATGAAACGGATGATAAAGAGGGAGGGGGCCTAGCAGAGACAGATGTTCCTGTGGCTAAGATGCAGGCGCCACCTAGGACTCAGGAACTCCACGTTCAAGTCCCAGTTTTACCACTTACTTTCTGTGCGAGAGTCTCTTTGCACCCCGTGTGTAAAATGGGCAGAATAATCCTTCCGGTCTCCCACCCGTTGTCTAGTTGATTCATACTATAAACTCTTCTTCAGGGGAGGGGCAGTCTCTCACCCCACATACGTATGGAGCCTAGCAACCTGAGGCCTAAATCTCCTGGCATGGTTGTCACACAAATGAGAACTACCTGGCTGTGCGCACCCTGAGGAGGGACCAGGCTTATTTCAGAAGGTCTGAGGAGGGAGAATTATTTCCACTCACGCCCATACCCAGGCTTGGGCATGAGGCTCTGAATCAACTCCCCCACCCCCTCTCTCAGGCTCAGCCCGGAGCTGCATGAGGTAAAAGGTGTTTTCCATCCCTGACATCTAGGAGGCCATACTTTGTCACATCTTTCCTGGCTACTGATTAGATGTATGTTTGAACAAGGGTTTTTTCTTTGCAGACAGCACATAAAACATTGCTCCAGCCTGTCTGACTGAAGGTGACCTTTAGGACCGACTTGCTGGACATGACTGTGAATCCAAGAATTTCAGGCTAATAGACCTATCTGCACACAATGTACAACCTCACCATTCTTTCCTGTAGCCACTGGGTAACACTTTCTCCTGTTGCTTTTACTAAATACAACTGGGGTCATCTAGTTCTGTATCCCAGCTGTGGTGTTAACTAGAATCTGAATGCTTCAAGAGTGGGAGGTGAAGGGGGAAAGCCCATAATGCATCTGGCAAGTCGTGCAATGTTGTACATCGGGGGGCATTCCTTTCTGACATGATCAGTTTATGCTCTGAAGCAGGAGATTAGCAAATGCTTTACCCTGCTTTTAGTGTACGATCACCCAGCCTTTTAAAAATCCAACAATACACAAGTCTCTGACTTCCTGGGTCAGTGTAAATTCCACAGGCCCATGACATGCTGGATGAAGTAGTATCTATATAGTTTATTGCAGAGAAAGTTGAGAGGCCTCGATCTTACACAGGATGAAGGTATCAGATGCTAAAAGGCTCCTGAGTCTAATGTAAGACCGTATGGCTGGAAGTGGAAGCTGGACAAATTCAAAGGGTAAATCAATCAAATTTTCCAGAGGAAGGGTAATTAACCATTGGAACTAACATACCAGGGAAGATGATAGTTTCTCCCTCAGCTGGAGTCTAAGTCAAGACTGTGTGTTTTTCTAAAATATACACTTTAGCTCAAGCCAAAGCGATGGGCTCGATGAATGAAGTGTTGAGTGAATTGTATGGCCTGTGTTATGCAGGTCAAACTAGGTCATCAGAGGTGCCAAGGCCAGAAGGAACTAGTCTGACTCGCTGAATAACACAGGCTATAGAGCTTCCCCAAAATAATTCCTAGAGTGGAGCTTTGAGCATCTCATCATGGTCCCTTCTGGCTTTCAGATCCGTGGACTTCCTTGTATTGGTTCTAAATTTGCCTGGTGTTAAAAGGACATTGTACAGTTACAAAATCATGGGTCAGAGTCAGTGTATGCCAAAGTGGAGTCAGTTCCACTCACTGCCGCGGGGTGTTCACTGTGTGCGCCAGGACTCAATTCTGGTTTGTATGTTTAGGGTTTTTTTGTTTTGTTTTGTTTTTTAAAGTCCTTATCCGTGTTTTAGTAATGACGCCATAAATGATTTAAACTGAAAGAATTATGAAAATCCTTCAGGAGATGGAGTGGCGCGGAAGGAGGGGTGGCAGATGGGGAGTGGGAGAGGGCAAGGCTGAAGGGTAAGGGATCAGGGGTACAAAAGCAGGCACCAGAATGAGATCAGGAGAGCAGGATTCAGTCTGAACCGCACAGAGGAGATCAGGCGCCAGAGCTAAATCAAACCATGGAGCCAGCTGATCAAAGAGTAGTGATGATTTAAAGCAGGTGTCACGCTGTCTGGAGTGGCTCATGACTGTGAGCACCTACCTCAGGGCAGACTGTCAGCAAACAGGGCAGACACCCCAGACTGCTGGTATGTTCTATAATAGATTTTACCAAGCCAGTGACAAGTGCGAATTCCTGGATCACTGTACCAGTCTTACCATGGAGTCACGGACAGTCCCTTTGGCCTCTCCAGTCTATCTTGCCACCCAGACAAACTGCACTCAGTGATAAAATGGTCACTTTATACCAAAAATCACATCACATTTAGGCTGCTTCCAGTCCCAAGAGCCCAGTCACTTACCCCTGATCAATTAACTGGTACTCCAGAACTAACACCAAAGACCACGCTGGCAGCCAATTCTGAGGTAAACAGACTAAAGTTTTATTGGCTAAGAAAAGGAAATGAGGGTTATTGAAAGGTTAAAGCAGGTAAATAATATATGCACAGGTGAGTCACAGTTTGTAATTCCAAATGGTGGCAGTGATGTAATAAACTGCCAGTTTCCCAAAAGTCTTTTCAGGGTACCCGGATTGTCTCTGTGGATCTCTGCTTTGCACCTGATACACTTCCCTGTCAGAGTCCAAACTGTCCAGAAACCAGGATCTTCCCTTGAATCCATACTGACAGCTTCTTCTCACAGAAAACTTACTGGAGGAACCAACCAGGGGCCATTCTCCTCTTGACGGGCTGCTTACAAACAGGGAAGACTTAGTCAGGGAAGTAGAAGTGGGGGCAACCTGGGCAGCCGTGACCATGAGATGGTTGAGTTCAGGATCCTCACAAAAGGAAGAAAGGAAAGTAGCAAAATATAGACCCTGGACTTCAGAAAAGCAGACTTTGATTCCCTGAGGGATCTGATGGGCAGGATCCCCTGGGAGGCTAATATGAGGGGGGGGGAAAGAGTCCAGGAGAGCTGGCTGTATTTTAAAGAAGCCTTATTGAGGGCACAGGAACAAACCATCCCGATGTGCAGAAAGAATAGCAAATATGGCAGGCAACCAGCTTGGCTCAACAGTGAAATCTTCAGTGAGCTTAAACACAAAAAGGAAGCTTACCGGAAGTGGAAACTTGGACAGATGACTTGAGAGGAGTATAAAAATATTGCTTGAGCATGCAGGGCGTAATCAGGAAGGCCAAAACATAACTGGAGTTGCAGCTAGCAAGGGATGTGAAGGGTAACAAAAAGGGTTTCTACAGATAGTTAGCAACAAGAAAAAGGTCAGGGAAAGTGTGGAACCCTTAATGAATAGGGGAGGCAACCTAGTGACAGATGATGTGGAAAAAGCTGAAGTACTCAATGCTTTTTTTTGCCTCGGTCTTCACAGATACGGTCAGCTCCCGCACTGCTGTTCTGGGCAGCACAGCATGGGGAGGAGGTGACCAGCCCTCTGTGAAGGAAGAAGTGGTTCGGGACTATTTAGAAAAGCTGGACGAGCACAAGTCCATGGGGCCGGATGCGCTGCATCTGAGGGTGCTAAAGGAGTTCGCAGATGTGATTGCAGAGCCATGGCTATTATCTTTGAAAACTCATGGCAACCAGGGGAGGTCCCGGATGAATGGAAAAAGGCAAATATAGTGCCCATCTTTAAAAAAGGGAAGACCAACAACCCAGGGAACCACAGACCGGTCAGCCTCACCTCAGTCCCTGGAAAAATCATGGAGCAGGTCCTCAGGGAATCCATTTTGAAGCACTTGAAAGAGAGGAAGGTGATCAGGAACAGTCAACATGGATTCACCAAGGGCAAGTCATGCCTGACCAACCTGATTGCCTTCTATGAGGAGATAACTGGCTCTGTGGATATGGGGAAAGCGGTGGGCATAATATATCTTGACTTTAGCAAAGCTTTTGACACAGTCTCCCACAGTATTCTTGCCAGCAAGTTAAAGAAGTATGGGCTGGATGAATGGACTATAAGGTGGGTAGAAAGCTGGCTAGATTGTCGGGCTCAACAGGCAGTGATCAATGGTTCCATGTCTAGTTGTTAGCCGGTATCAAGCAGAGTGCCCCAGAGGTCGGTCCTGGGGCTGGTTTTGTTCAACATCTTTGTTAATGAATTGGATGATGGCATGGACTGCACCCTCAGAAAGTTTGCAGATGACACTAAGCTGGGAGGAAAGGTAGATACACTGGAGGGTGGGGACAGGGTACAGAGGGACCTAAACAAATTGGACGATTAGGCCAAAAAAATCTGATGAGGTTCAATAAGGATAAGTGCAGGGTCCTGCACTTAGGACGGAAGAACCCAATGCACCGCTACAGACTAGGGACCGAATGGTTAGGCAGCAGTTCTGCGGAAAAGGACCTAGGAGTTACAGTGGACGAGAAGCTGGATATGAGTCAACAGTGTGCCCTTGCTGCCAAGGCCAATGGCATTTTGGGCTGTATAAGTAGGGGCATTGCCAGCAGATCAAGGGACGTGATCATTCTCCTCTATTCAACATTGGTGAGGCCTCATCTGGAGTACTGTGTCCAGTTTTGGGCCCCACACTACAAGGAGGATGTGGAAAAATTGGAAAGCATCCAGCAAAGGGCAACAAAAATGATTAGGAGGCTGGAGCACATGACTTATGAGGAGAGGGAACTGGGATTGTTTAGTCTGCGGAAGAGAAGAATGAGGGGGGATTTGATAGCTGCTTTCAACTACCTGAAAGGGGGTTCCAAAGAGGATGGATCTAGACTGTTCTCAGAGGTATCAGATGACAGAACGAGGAGTAACGGTCTCAAGTTTCAGTGGGGGAGGTTTAGGTTGGATATTAGGAAAAACTTTTTCACTAGGAGGGTGGTGAAACACTGGAATGCGTTACCTAGGGAGATGGTGGAATCTTCTTCCTTTGAAGTTTTTAAGGTCAGGCTTGACAAAGCCCTGGCTGGGATGATTTATTTGAGGATTGATTCTGCTTTGAGCAGGGGATTGGACTAGATGACCTCCTGAGGTCTCTTCCAACCCTGATATTCTATGATTCTAAGGCTATAAGACAGTTTCTATTTTAAACTTGATTTTTACATCTCCTCCTCACCCAGCTTTCCTTGAAACAACCCTCCACCCAACACTTCCCACTAGATCCAGTCAAAAACATGGAGGGATTGGGAGCGGAACATAGATATCAAGAACATTTCTGCAAAATTTCTCCTCCCCTCCCCCATTGAAATTTCAAATATTAACAGATTTGCTCATGGAAATTTCAAAATATGAAGAATTTCAACCAACTCTACTTTCCACATAAGGCAGGTGGGAGGGGAGAGGGACTCCCAAGATGAGGAGGATTGTATGGAATGGGGAGGCTTCGCAGATGGGGAATCAGTCATATTAGGGTTACGTACGATGGGTTTTTTCCTCTTGTCCTATCACATGAGTGCACCATGAGTGTCCAATTTAAGAGGGGGAAGTGACTTTCCCAAGGCTACAAAGCAGGTCAGGGAGGAAGAGATGCTACTGTGTATATCTATCCATGCATTATAAAGGGATTGCTACCTGCCAACAGGCTGGAACGGACTGCTTCTGTCAGGAATGATTATTTCCCAGTTGCAGTGCCAGCTATTAGAACTATGGCCGTAGGCAGTGGAAATAAGTTACAATGCAGGAGTCAATCATATCTCCCAGTGGAGTTCATTGTTATGTACCCAGTAACTGCGTGCTTTGATCATCAAGTCAGAGAGACTTGAGAGGTAGGTACATAAACTATGAGCTTTGTTGACTGTCTGCACTGCAGGAGCCTTCATGTCGTCCTCACTAAAGCTGTGGTTCAAGAAAGCATCCTTCATGCAGAAAAGCACTTAAGGCTCCTAAATCAGGGCCCATTGGCCTGCTCCAAAGCCAGCAGAAGTCAATGGAAGGGCTCCCATTGACTTCAGTGGGCTTTGGACAAGCCCCCAATATCCTCAAAGTCCTATCAGAGTATTTACTGGTCTCAATGTTAAAAACTGTTATGGACTTTCTAAAAACCAGTGACCTCTTCGGCTGTTCCACAGTCTTAGTCAGGAACCTGAAAGAGATGTCCCCAAAGATATTATATCTCTCCTTGTACTTGGATAGACCAGCAAAGTCATAGCTTTGCCTGCCAGCTATGAAAATCATTATTACTCATGACATCCGGGTAATCTTAGGTCGAACACAAGATGTTATTTCAAAATTCCCTTTGCAATGCCACACATACCTAGACTATTGGAGTCAAAAGGTAAGTGACATCCAACAGTTGATTCAGAATAATCAGTTACAGACATGAGAGTGGCAAGAGATTGTTTTATTAGGTTTCCTTTGAATTGTAATTGCTATAATGAGAATTAGCAGGGTGTGTGTTATTGTGAATGATGGGAGGGGATAGCACACCTTGCCATTTGATGGCCCTGAGCCAAGCAGACCTACCCACATCACCATGGAACTCCTTTCTTGGGAACTCTTGCTCAAGTGGATTTCTACCCTCATTAGAAAGGTCACCTGTAATAACACTGTTTCCTGCTCTATCGTAGGTCCTTAACATAGTGGGGCAGGCACACTTCTGTAATTAGCATGCTTGTCTCAGGGTCTACTGTACCAATGGAAAAACAACAAGGAGTCCTTGTGGCACCTTAGAGACTCACAAATTTATTTGGGCATAAGCTTTCATGGGCTAGAACCCACTTCATCAGGTGCATGGAGGGAAAATACAGGAGCAGGTATAAATACATGAAAGGATGGGGGTTGCCTTATCGAGTGTGAGGTCAGTCTAACAAGATGAATCAATTAACAACAGGATACCAAGGGAGGAAAAATAACTTTTGAAGTGGTAATGAGAGTGGCCCATTACAGACAGTTGACAAGAAGGAAGAAATTAGTATTGGGGAAATTAAGTTTATGTTTTGTAATGACCCAACCACTCCCAGTCTTTATTCAGGCCTAATCTGACAGCGTCCAGTTTGCAAATTAATTCCAGTTCTGCAGCTTCACGTTGGAGTCTGTTTCTGAAGTTTTTTTGTTGAAGAATTGCCACTTTTAGGTCTGTTACTGAGTGACCAGTGAGACTGAAGTGTTCTCCGACTGGTTTTTGAATGTTATGATTCCTGATGTCAGATTTGTGTCCATTTACTCTTTTGGGTAGAGGCTGTCCAGTTTGGCGAACGTATACAGCAGAGGGGCATTGCTAGCACATGATGGCATTGGTAGGTGTGCTCCTGTATTTTCCACTCCATGCATCTGATGAAGTGGGTTCTAGCTCACGAAAGCTTATGCCCAAACAAATTTGTTTACAAGGCTCTACAAGGACTCCTCGTTGTTTTTGCTGATACAGACTAACACGGCTACCACTCTGAAACCTGTAGCAATGGAGGATGCTGAAACTATTGTGACAAAGCTCTGTCCTTGCCTCCGTGGGTCCCACGTTTCCTGGTGGATTTCGCTAGCCTCAGATGTTCACTGTGACCCTCCACGTAACCCTTCTCTCTCTAGAGACAAGGGTCACAGTCTACTGAGCCATTTTCATCATAAGCCAGCGAGGGAGGTGAGGAGAAGTTATCCTTCCTTGCACAGTCTCTGTTGTCTCCCAGTCTCAGTGATTAATCAGGGGGCAAAAGGCGGGGAGAGGGCCCGGACCCACCCTCTACTCTGGGCTCCAGCCCAGGGACCCTAATAGTATCAGCTATGGCAGCTGACCTTTTAAAAACATGACACGTACAATTCCCTGGGCTATTTTCCCCACAGCAGCCCTCACTTCCCCCTTACTTCAGGGTCTCCTTCCTTGTGCCTGATATGGTGTGTACTACTCAGCCTCTCCAACAGCGCAGCTTCCTTCCACAGCTCCTGACGTGCACCCCCACCTGACTGACTGGGAGGCTTTTAACTAGTTTCAGCCAGTCCCTGATTGGCTTCAGGTGTCCCAATCAACCTAGCCTTCTCCCTGCCTTCTGGAAAGTTCTTAATTGGTCCCAGGTGTCTTAATTGACCTGGAGCAGCTGCCATTTCACTTATTCTGGTACCAGGGATTTGTTTAGCCTGGAGCTAATATATCTATCTCCCACTACTTTTCTATAGCCATCTGGCCTTGCCCCATCACACTATGCTTGTCCATGCATGGAAAAATTATTATGAAGAAAACAAAGCCAAACATTCTTCTATAGGACAACTGAAAGGAAAGTTGGCTTTATGGTTAAAGGCACTAGGCAAAAGTTCAGGAGACCAGACTCCATGCGTGACCTCAGGCAAATTATACAATTTCTTTGTGCCTCAGGCCACCAGCAGTAAAATGGGGATAGCATGGGGTGTCGTGAGGACTCCTCCGCCTTTAAAGGTATAAAGCACTTTGAGATAAATGAAATGGACTCAGAGTAACTGCTCTTTACCTGGAAAGGAAGACAGACAATAAAATATCCTAACTGGGGGCAAACTCCCAGGGGAATTACATAGCAGGGTCCTCTCAGGTTCTATAACCGTTCACTCTAGGGTCCAGTATAGGTCTGTTTCCTTACATTTCTAGGGTTTTGTCCAGGCTCCTACCATTCAGTCAATGGGATGTCCACAACTTCCCTTGAGAAACTATTGCTCAGTCAACTGGATCTCGTCATCATCTCCAGAGACCCCACATTCTCCCTTCATTAGTGAGGGACTGGGGGGTGTAATAAAGTAATGAGATGAAAGGGAAGGTTAAACTAAATATAGGAACACAGGAATTACCGGATTAGACCTGCAGTCCATCTAACCCAACTGCTTCAGAGGAAGGTGCAAGATATTCTGCAGCTCTGGGTAATTATTGGCCCCCAGGGAAAGTTTCTTTCTGACCCAAATAGTTAAAAGTTGCCTTATGCCCTGAAGCAGGCCCTAACCATGACACCTACTGAGCTGTGGAAAAATCTCCCAAGGGAAGTGGGACACTGAAAGCTGGAATGACTGACGCATTCATAAATATTATATCCTGTTGGAGCAAAGGGCCCAGACTCCAGAGAAAATAATTAAAAAATAATGACAACAATGATAATAATAAGTAAACACACAGATTTCGGGGTCTGTTCAAAAGCCTCTGGCAGTCTGGATTTAGCCCGCGGTCTGCCTATTGACTGTCCGTGGCTTAGATAAATCTGTAGGGGTTTTCCTATCCTGAATGGTCATGATTTGTCCAAACACAAAACACAGGTCCCTGCCAGGAGCTGTTTCAGGCAGTCACATGGCCCCTAACATATTCTTCTGCCTTCTCATGAGTTTAACGAGAGGTGACTAAAGAATCCAGGCTAGAGCAGTTAGACTAGATCCCGCCCCTACGGCGCTTTCACCAGCCAGTCGGAACCTTCCTTTTACAACCTATTTGCAGGCAGTTGGTTTTTAAACCGGTGATGTGGTGATCCAGGGAACGAAGGTGCCAACCCAAAGCAATAAGCAGTTTCCCACCGATAGCCTTATGACCCTAAGTCCCTCCACAACAATGATCTAAACTTTGCTACTGGCTGCAGGGTTCTGGCGCAGTTCTGTAGAGTACACTACCTTAAGAGTAGTAAGTGCAAAGAGTCAATATACTTCTTCATCTGCTGTTTTGATCAGAGCCATTTACTCGCATTCCCTGGAAGGCCTGGCTGCTGCATGCTTCTTTCTACTCAGCCTGTGGCTACATATAAAGCCCAGGGTATTTAATTTAAAGTCAAAAGGCCAGGAAGAGTTTGACGGGAAACTCTCTCCCCTCAGCAGGATTCATAGAGTTTAAGGCCAGAAGGGACCAGCAAATCATCTAGCCTGACCTCCTGTCTATCACAGGTCACCAGCACCACCCTCACATTAAACCCAACAACCAAAACGAGACCTAAGTATTACAGCCCACAGGAGACGAGGCTGTCATGTGTCACGGACAGAGAATAGGAGGGACCAAGGGGCACCAAAGCCCGAGGCCCCCCACAATAGTGGCGAAATGATTGTTCTTCTCTGATGAAGTGTTCGGAGATGGGAGCAGTGTAAGTCGGATGGATGGAGAGATTAGACAGATGAGTCCTCACCCCATCCAAACTAGGTAGCTAAGTGGTTCAGTGTGTTTCCCATCCGGCCTCTGACCAGCCAACACTGATGTTTGTCCTGTATTATCTGTATTCCTCGAGTGCCTAGAAGCCCCAATCACGGACCAGGGCTCTATTGTGCTGGGTGCTGCACAAACAGAAGAAAGAGATAGTCCCTTCCCCAAAGACTTTACAATCTATGTATCAGACAAGAGACAACAGATGGAGACAGAGAGGCAGATGGGGGGATACAAGCAAACAATGGGACAATACTGGGCAGCGTGATGGGCAGTGGTCTTTGCACGCCAGAAGCTGAACCAAGGCTTTGGCAGGCTTCCTGGAAAAGGAGAGCTTTGAGGAGGAATTGGAAGGATAATGAGTTGGCTCTGTGAACATTTACAGAGACTTCACCCCACATGCGAGGGGCGGCGGAGGAGAAAGGTGAAGGTGTTGGCTTGAAAATGTAACGAGTGGGAGACGGAGGTTGGCAGCCTAGGCCGACGGGAGGTGGGAGCTGACAGCTTGATAGCAAATGAGGGTTGACAGCTGGGTGGGGATAGGCTAAGAAGGTCCTTGAACATGAAGACAAGCAGCTTGTGTTTGATTGGATAGAGAAGTGGGAGCCAGTGGATGGAAGCAAACAGAGGGGTGAGCTGGTCAAAGCAACAGGCTAGCGGAATGACCTTTGCAGCAGCCTTCCAAATGGATCTGAGTGGGGCAAGAGTTCATTTGCCAAGGCCCAAGAGAAGGATGTTGCCGTGATGGAGATGCAAGCTGATGAGAGCCTGGGTGAGAGTTTTAGCTGCGTGGACGGCTAGGAAAGGCTGGGTCTAAGAAACATCATGCAGAAAGAACTGGAAAGATGCTCCAAAGACACCCTGGGCTTGGTTAGTCAAGGGGGTTGTGGAGCACGGTGAATGTGCATTGGCAAAGCTGCATGTGGGGCCACCGAACAGGAAAGAGGGGGCTCCTTGGGAGAGCTGAATGTGGTCCTTTCACTGCACTATGGTCCGTTCAAAGCACCACTGAAGTGCTTTGCCAGAGCTGCAGGTAGTAGCAGCAGGAAGAGATTGCATCACATCTGCTGCACTATACCTGGCCCAAGCCAGCATTAATAGGCTGAGCTCAGGACAGGGACCATAGTGACATAGAAGGGAAGCCCTTCTACCATCTTCACGCTGCTCCTTTCTTGGAGATACTGGCTGCATCAACTTAGTGGGGTGGTTCATTAACCGCTTTGTCCAGAGAAAAAAGGAAACACCTTCACCCATCACCACAATGCAGCCACCTCTGGAGCGGATTGTGGCAGCTGTTTAACAGCAGCACTGCACAACAGGTATAGGAGGGGCTGGGAAGTGAGATCAAGCAGCCCACAATGCTCCATCCAGGATCATAAACAGTGGGCGGCAAAGGGAGGGTGCATGCATGTTCTATGTGCAAACCATCCAAGGGCAGGAGAACCACTCCAGCGGGAGGGAAAACAAATACAAACGAGCACTCCGTGCCCCGCAGCAGGGGACATTAACACTTTGCATGTCTCGGCGGACGTTGAGCGATCGTTTCCTGCGGCGCCACATACATGGGATTTAATAACCCTGCCCCAGCGGCCCCCCCATCCCACGCTGACCAGCGTGGAGATGAATGGGCACCAAGATGACACAGTCCCATGACAATTTTTCATCCAGCGCGTTGCTTAACCTTCCGTGAGCAAATGAGATTTCCCCAGTGCTGGGCCCCACCGTACCTGGAGTAGATGCAACTGAGTCAGGGAGGGACATAAGTGATTGATGTCGCCTCCTGGCTAATCAGATTCTCAGCAAGGCAGATATTGATGGGCCCTCGCAATTGATGAACGGCTCTCATGAGCCTTCATTCAATTACTCCCCCACTTAAGGCAACGAGCAGGGCCGTGTGTTGCATTTTCTAAAAGTCACTGCACCTCGCGAAGAGGGAGGGGATGTGGCCAAGGGGAAGGTGCCAGACCGGCCCTGCCTGGGGAGGGGAACATGCATCTAGGGTGGCATGTTCTAGCAAGCTGATGGGAAAGTGACCAGAGGAAAGAGAGGAGGAGGAAATAGGCAACTCTGCAGAACAGAAGCTGGCATGAGCGCTTCTCCCTCTCTTTAGAAGCTAATAGGCCAAACACACACAAAGTGTATTTACATTCGGAGGCCTGTTCTCCATCTAAAAGAGATCGACCAAGCTACATCGGTCAGGGCTGTGGAAATTTTGCACCCTGAGCACCGTAGGTAGGTGGACCTACCCCTCAGTGTAGACACGGCTAGGTCCATGGAAGGTTTCTTCTGTCAACCTAGCTACTGCCACTCAGAGGTGAGGTATCTACAATGATGGAAAACTCCCTCACCGTCGTTGGAAGCGTCTACACTACGGCGCCGAAGCTGTGCTGCGGTAGGAGCTGTCGTGTAGACATGGCCTTGCTCGGCGAATCCTTGGGGAACACGGCCTTGGGCTCTCGCCTCGCTCTGCTTAGGGCCTGCCTCCTAGAGGGAGTCCCGCCGGTGCAGTGCTAGGTAGCACAAACCCCACGTGTAGACGCGCCGCGCTAGAGCAAGGCAGGCCTCGTACCTGTAAGATGATGCCCCAGGTGCGCCATCAGCTCTGGGGAGCGAGATGGGGATCCCTAGGTCTAGGCGCATTAACCCTTTAGAGCCTAGCTCAAAGGCCCAGCTTTGTTCTCTCAAAGGCTGTGGAGACTCATAAACTTCTATGTCAGGGGCGAGGAACCTACAGCCCGTGGGCCGGATCCGGTCCCTTGCTTAACTTCATCTGGGCCACGGGGCCGGAGCCGCGAGTGCTGGCTCACTCTGCTGCGGGGGGAACTGCATAGGTGCGGGAATGAGGGGTGCAGGGGGTGCTGCAGCACCTCCACATTTTACACGGGGTCCCGACTGCCAGCCCCGTGCCCGCCCCCAGCTGTGGCCCCAGCCTTGGCCCCCTGACCGCTGTCCAGGTCCCCCCCTCCCAGAGATACGGCCCTGCTCCCGGCCCCAGCTCTGGGGGGGTGGGGATGTGGACAGAGGTAAGGGGGATGGCTTTCAGCATCCCCACTATTAAAAATGTTCCAGCACCACGGGGGGGGGGGGGGGGAGTCCTAAGCCTCCACACCCTTCCCCTTCCCCACCCCCGGGCAGGGTGAGTGGCCTGTGATTGATTTTTTTTCTGTGGGTCAATGGCCCCCGACAGAAAAAGGGTTCCCCATCCCTGCTTTATGTGGTCCAGCCACTACAGAGAGCGAGACATCCTGTGAAGTGAAGGTTATACACCTGTGCTGCTTACCAGAGGAAATCTCCCTGGTACAACATTTGTATTGGTGCAAATTTCCCTAGTGTAGACATGCCTTTAACGCTGGATCCCCCTGGATAGCCAATCAGAGATGGGCGGCGAGGAACCCGTAATGCAATGTCTCATTCAAAACACTGCACGCCCCAGCAGGGTAGCACAAATAGCCAAACTCCTTTCCCAGCCAGCAGGAAGCAACAGCTTTCCCAGTTGGTTCACACCAAAATCAATCAAACAGATTTGTAGGAGAAAACAAAGGGTGATTTTTGAGACCTCGGGGACCTTTTCCCTTCTTCCAAGTGAAGCATTTTCTTCCTTAGCCTTGGCTAGAAATAGACCTTGAGGCGGATAATGTAAACAAGGGCTCTGGTTCATCACCGCGGCCTGTGCAGCCGCTTACAGCAGTGCGAAGTATCAGAGCAGCAGTGTTTCTGCACTCACTTTGCACGGGGACAGATGACGACACAGGGCAGGGCCAATGATTAATTAGGCCCGTGGGGCTTTTCAGATCACCTTTCTTTTCTGTCCTTGTTTGGATTCCGTCGGCATTTTGCCTATGAAAATGCTCCAGCAGCTCCAAGCCAAGCCAGTTCCCAGCTTAGGGGAAGGGGGCTCTAACTAAAAAAAAGGGGGAAGTTACTCACCTTGCAGTAACTGAGGTTCTTCGAGAGGTGTGTCCCTGTGGGTGCTCCGCTCTAGGTGTCGGTGCGTCCCGGCACCGTTGATTGGAGATCTTCGGTAGCAGGACGCACACGCTCAGTTGGTATCTCCCGTCTCGTTGGAATCTTCCTGAGTGCATGCGTCCCGCACCCTCCTCAGTTCCTTCTCTACCGTGGAGAAATCATACTAGTACTCCAAAGTAGAGGGGAGGAGGGCGGGGACTGGAGCACCCACAGGGACACACATCTCGAAGAACTTTAGCTACTGCAAGGTGAGTAACTTCCCCTTCTTCTACGAGTGCCGTCCCTGTGGGTGCTCCACTCTAGGTGAATGTGCAGCAGTTCCCACTATGGTCGGTGCGACTTTGGAGATGCGGCAGTGAGTACTGTAGAGAGTACTGTATGGCCTACTAGGGTGTCTGCCATGGTATCTTGTGTGATAGCATAGTGCTTGGCAAACGTGTGCTCAGATGACGATGTAGCCACTTTACAGACGTCAGAAATGGGTGTGTTATGTAGGGAGGCAACGGATGTAGACATAGCTCGAGTGGAATGAGTTCTAAGGCCTTCGGGAGGTTGAATATTTTGAATACGGTAAGAGGATCTGATGCAGTCAGAGATCCATTTGGACAGACGTTGCTTAGAGATAGCTGTATCTTTCAATCTTTCAGTAATGGAGACAAAGAGTCATGGGGACTTATGGAATGGCTTAGTCCTGTCTAAATAAAAGGCAATTGCTCGCCTGAAGTCGAGAGTATGCAGGGTTGCCTCTTGCGGAGTCTCGTGAGGTGTAGGATAGAAAGTAGGTGAGTATATTGGTTGGTTAAGGTGGAAGGTGGATACCACCTTAGGGAGAAATTTAGGATGTGGTCTCAGAGTGACTGTGTCTTTGGAGAAGGTTGTGTAGGGAGGATAGGCCATCAGGGTGCTTATTTCACCTACTCTCCTTGCTGATGTTATTGCAACTAAGAAAGCTACCTTCATGGATATATGAAGAAGAGACGAGGTAGCCAAGGGCTCGAATGGAGGTTTCATGAGACCGTGAAGAATGAGGTTAAGATTCCATGTAGCTGCCGTTGGGGTAGAGATTTTGTAGGTCCATGAGAAATCGTTTTATGGTGGGAGAGTCCATGGATGATGGGAGGACATGCAGAGTAGGTAAGGATACCATGACTGTCTGGGCCAAGCCGGGGCAATAAGTATGACCCACGCATTATCGTCTGTGATCTTCTGAAGAACCCTGTGTAGCAGAGGGATTGGGGGGCAGGCGTACAGGAGAGAGTTGTTCCATGCGATGAGGAACATATCTCCTAGGGATGCAGTCCCGTGTCCCACTCTGGAGCAAAATAGGTGACATTTTCGATTCTGGGTCGTGGCAAAGAGGTCTATTGATGGGGTGCCCCAGAGGGAGAAGAGCTGTTGAAGTATTGCGGGGTGCAGTTCCCATTCGTGTTCTGTCGAAAAGTGCCTGCTGAGTACGTCGGCAGCAGTATTGTGGCAGTCGGGTAGGTAGGAAGCAATGATTTGTATTTGATGTTGTATGCACCAATTCCATGGTCAGATGGCTTCCATGTATAGGGAATGTGATCGGGCTCCCCCATGTCTGTTGATGTAAAACATACATGCTGTGTTGTCTGTTAAGACCCGAATAGATTTGTTCTTTATGTGGGGAAGAAAGTAAAGGCATGCTCGTCGCACTGCTCTGAGCTTTAAGAGATTTATGTGTCGGCATGTCTCTGATGCAGACCAGCGGCCTTGTGCCCTGTGTCCCCCTAGAAGAGCTCCCCATCTGATTAGGAAAGTGTCCGTGGTGAGCATGAGCGTTGGGGATCGTTGCTGGAAGGGAACACGCATTCAGAGGTTTTCGGGTCTTGTCCACCAATGTAGGGAAGCTACAACATTGGGAGGAGAAGTTAACACCATCCCTAAGGTGTGTCTGTTGGGTTTGAAGTTGGAGTTGAGCCAGCCCTGAAGACATCTCATGCGTAGCCTAGCGTTCTGGACCATGAAGGTGGTGGCTGCCACGTGACCAAGGAGCTGTAGGCAGATTCTTCCCTGTGTCCTGGGACGAATAGAGAACGTGCATATCAGTTGTGTGATAGCGAGGAGTCTGTAATTTGGGAGTGAGGCTCTGCTTCGGATTGAGTCCAGATGAGCTCCAATGAACTCGATCTGTTGTGTAGATGGTCAGGGTGGATTTCTGGATGTTTATTTCAAGGCCTAGGCTGTGAAAGAGGGAGATGGCAAAATGGGTAGCTTGAAGTGTCTCGCCATAGGAGTTGCCCTTGATGAGGCAATCATCCAGATAGGGGGAAAAGCGTGATTCCATGTCTGTGGAGGTGAACCATGACCACGGTTAGAGTCTTGGAAAAGACTCTCGGCACTGTGGAGAGTCCGAAAGGAAGAACTCTGTATTGAAAATGGTCATGACCGATTGTGAATCGTAGGAAGCGTCTGTGAGCTGGATGAATTGGTATATGAAAATAAGCGTCCCTTAGGTCAAGGGCTGTGAACCAGTCCCCTTGATCCAGTTCAGGAATTATTGTGCCCAGTGTGACCATCTTCAATTTTTGTATCCTCACAAATTTGTTCAGTCGGCATAGGTCCAGCATAGGCCTCCATCCCCAGGTCTTTTTGTGGGTCAGAAAGTAATGGGAGTAGAACCCTTTCCCTCCATGTTGTGTTGGCACAGTTTCCATTGCACCTAGTTGTAGAAGGTGAGCCATTTCTATGCAAAGTAAGTGCTTGTGAGAGGGGTCCCTGAAGAGGGACGGGGAAGGGTGAAGGGTAGGAAGGTAGGATATAAATGGGATAGAGTAACCGGACTGAACTATTTTGAGGACCCAGCGGTCCTGTGTAATCCGCTGCCGGGCATGCTGGAAACTCTGGAGGCGGTGGCCAAACGGGCAAGTAGACGGTGGATTCAAGGGGAGGTCCTGCAGACCCTCTACCAACATTTCAAAATTGTTGCTTATTCCCCGGTGGGTGGGAGGTGGTTGCTTGAGCTTGATTTTGTCTGTGCTTAGGGCATCTAGCGCAACTCCTAGTTATGATTTGGGTCGAGGCCAATAATACTGTTGTGCGTGGGGTCTTTGGTAGGGTTGGTATTGTTATCTCCTGCGAAAGGACGGGTGAATGCCCAGGGCGTGCAGTGTCGCTCTAGAAACTTCATGGTGTGGAGGAGTTCAGCGGGGGTTTTTTGTTTGTTTGGGGGATTTTGGGAGAAAAGTTTATCCTTATCAGAAGGGAGGTCCTCCACTTTGGTCTGCAGATCTTTAGGGATGCCAGATGCAGAGAGCCATGAAGATTTGTGCGTAACCACAGCAGTTGCAGTAGTAGGGCTGCTGTGTCTGCCGTGTCTAGAGCTGCTTGTAGGGCCGTTCTGGAAATTAATTGACCCTCAACCATGATTGAGTTGAAGTCTATTCTCCTATCCTCTGGAATGTAGGATGCAAATTCGAAAAGTTTATTGTAATTATCAAAGTCGTAGCTGGTGAGGAGGGCAGAATAATTCGCAATTCTGAATTGTAGAGTGGAGGATGTGTAAACCTTGCGACTGAAGACGTCAAGGCGTTTAAGGTCCTTGTCTTGAGGGGTGAGCCAACATTGCGGCTGTTTTGTCCGTTGTACAACTGCATCCATGACAAGAGAGTTTGGTTGTGGATGAGAAAATAGGAAGTCAGCGTCCTTAGTGGGAACATAGTATTTAAGTTCAGCCTTTTGCAAGTTGGTAATAAAGAAGCTGGAGTTTGCCAGAGAGTGTCAGCTGGCTCCAAGAGTGCCTCGTTTATGGGGAGCGTGATCTTTGAGGGCGCAGAGGGTTGAAGGATTCTGAGGAGCCTGTGTTGTGGTTCCTGAACCTCTTCTAAGTGGATGTCTTGACTAAGTGCCACGCTCTTGAAAAGTTCTTGAAATTATTTACAGTCGTCCATGCTCTGTGGAGGTGGAGGGAAGAGGGCTCCGTCTGGAGCTGATGGAGAGTCAGAGACCAGTGAGTCAGGATATGGTCTGTAGCTCATGTTCTCAGGAGGGGGTTCAGGTACTCTAGACGTGGATGGAGCTGGAGATCGAGGCACAGAAGGAGGTAGTGGTTCGGGAGAAGAGGTCTGAAGGTGAGTGGCAGGAGGATGTGGCCAAGGGTACCACTGAGGCCAAGGCATAGGGTAGGAGAACCCAGGTGCCGTCCACAGAGGGGTGCAGTAGGGAAACTGAGGCTGGTGGTTGCGAGCCATGACCTGAGGTGGAAAAGGTTCCGGTGGAGGAGGAGAGGCGGGTGGGGAGAACTCCACCTGCTGCTGTACACCAGGTCCGCTGTCAGTGAAGGTAGCCAGCTCAGGTGGGGAGACCGGCTGTTCAAAAAACGAGCCCTGTGTGTCCAGGAGCGGGGAGTTAGGCTCAGGTGGCACCGAGAGGTCACCCTGAGTGAGGAACCGTTGCTCCTGCTCCCTGTGCTCTTAGCGCGTTGCCAACTGAAAGCCTCACTGGGGCCCCAGGGTGCGGGGAGGAGCCCTGCAGGGGGTCAGCTGCTGGTGCCGGGGCAGGCTCGGTGCCCACGTTCTTCCCAGCACTGGGGCAGAGCCCGCAGTCCACACCGCGGCTGTTTTTAGCGCTGAAGGCCTTGGTGCCGCGTAAGGCTTCCCAGCACGGGAGGTCGGGTTCCTGCCTCTGCGGGAGCCGTGGCCGAGGCGTTGTGACAGCCTGAGGCGCCTGCCTTCTGCGCTGTCAATACAGAGGGTAAGGATCTCGCGGGAGACCCTTTACCCTTGTTAAAGTCTCTCCTCTGAGACTGTTGGGCTTCTTGCCTCTGCTACAGAGAGGGTGAAGCCATGCTCCCAACTGGCTCTGATCTGGCCGGGGAGCGTGAGGGAGAGGGTTTAACTTTCCCCATCTCCGAAGGTGGCTGCAGAGATGTTTCCATTAGTAACATTTTAAGCCGCAGGTCCCTGTTGCGACGAGCCCTGGTCTTGAGACTTGCACAGTGAAGGCATTTTGCAGGGACGTGTGTTTCGCCAAGGCACTTCACACATCGTGAGTGCCCATCAGACCCTGGCATGGAGTCCCGACAGGAAACACACTTCTTGAGTCCTGAAGCCCCTGGCATGTTGAATTAGAAATGGCAGGGGAAAGTGTCTCAGAAGGAGACAAGCCTGAGGCAAAAAGTTTTTTTTTTTGTTTTCGTTTTTTAAACTAAGTAACTAAACTATGTAACTATTCTAAAGGAAGGGAAACAACTGGGATGTAACTAATAACTATTTCTATGTTCTTTGCTACTGTTTCCTACAGAGACCAGGGAAGAGAAGCAGCACTGCCCTGAGTCCCGTCTTCAGCCGAGGATGGTAGAGAAGGGACTGAGGAGGGTGCGGGACGCACGCACTGAGAAAGATTCCAACGGGACGGGAGATACTGAATGAGTGCGTGCGTCCCGACCAGGCACTGCTACCGAAGATCTCCAATCAACGGCGCCGGGATGCACCATCACCTAGAGGAGCACCCACAGGGACAGCACTCGAAGAAGAAGCAAAGATCTTGGACCACAGGCAATTAGGACAATTCCTCCAACAAGCAAAGAGATAGCAGAGGCATCGTTATGTCACGGTCTAGTCAAATGAAAGGTGGGCTGCAGCCATTTCATCCCATTCCCCGGAGAAACCCTGCCACGTTCAGAATTACCACCACCACCGCAAGGCTTGAACCCCAAGGGGAGAGGGTGCCGTAGGCCGAACAAAGACCAGCGTGGATCACAAGTGACCAGAAATGAAGTGACCCACCACCCCTCTGAGGTAGGTAAATATGACCTTCTTTTCGCTGATGGGGAGATGGAGGCAGAGAGAGATAAATGGAGCTGCCCGTGGTCACACAGCACGTCCATGGCTGAACTAGAAAGAGAGCCCAGGAACTGTAGCGTTTTACGTTGGAACCCTGAAACATGTCTGCGTATTTGCATGGCACTTTTCACCATGGTTTCTGAGCACCTCAGTCACTGATGGATTTAATCCTCAGACATGCCTGTGAGGGAGGGGCAGGGCTGTCGTCCTTCTGTTACAGCTGGGGGAACCAAGGAACAGGGCCGATCAAGGAAGATCGGGCAGGGAACCTGCGCTGAGCTGGGAACTGAACCAGGTCTCAAGTCCCAGGGCATCCTTCCTCCTTGAGATAATGTCCACCCACAGATGGGGAGGTTAGTCCTCCGGTATGTACATGCTACTACAGCGCCACTTGACAGCAGCCCAGCAGCCTGCTAAAAACAGTCTGGAAGGAACTTGGACACTGCAGTAAATTCAGGATCTGCTGCAGGCTAGCAGCTCTGGAGGGGTTGTGAAGGTGCATGTTGCATGCCAGCCAGAAAGGAGCCCGCACGGTGGGTGCTGAAGAAGGAGAAGGCACAGCCCCTCTCTGGCTGCCTTCTTTCCCTTGCAACAAAAGAGACTGTTCCAGATATAGAAAGAGAGCAACCCGCTGGGAAGGAGCCAGGGGAGATTACGAGGCAGACTGCACTATCCGGAGCAGACGGTGCATCTGGAGAGACATGGCCTACAGGCAAGTTTGGACCCACTGCAAGGTAGTGGGAAGACTTAGCAGCAAAACAACACAGGATTGAGCTTTGGCACCTGCTCAAATAAAGGCTGGGACTGGCTCCTCGACCACAGACTTCTCTGACGTGAGAGCTAGGTCACCAGCCTGGGGGAGGCCCCTCTCAGAGACTCCTGGGGGGCCAGCTGGACAGAGTCTCCAAAAGGAATTCCTCTCAGCAGGGACAGCAACCCACCCCCCATATATAAATTGTGCGTGAGTGGGTGCATAGACCCTCCTCCCCCTCATATCCTTATGTAAGTAGCATGGATTACATAGCTATAAACTTAACGCATCTGGGCCTTTTCAACCTTGACCTCTGCGCCTGTAAAGTAGCACTGGGCCACATAACCAGCTTCCGGGGCAATGGGATAGGATGGGGCAGTTGTGGAAAGTAAACCATTAACTTGCTTTGAGATCCTCCACACGTTCCCCAGTTCCACTCTGAACGCCACGCCGATTCAGTCTGGGGTGCCAGCCCTCTGTCTGGCAGCCCATGGGGCAGTGTGGTGTCCGGCTGGCACAGTGACTGGCTGTGAAATGTGGCTGACCCTGGCAGGGGACCAGCTGTTGCCGTAGCGTGAAGAAGAACTGAGCGTTTGGGTCTGAAAATCCAACAGGCCAGAGCATCAAACTAGTGGGAGCATCTGCAAACCCCACTAAAGCCAATGGGGGCCGTTCTCAGAACCGGGTCCCTTCTTCTGTGACTTTGGGGACAAACTGGGTGGGCAGGGAGTTGATTCTCCCCAACCAAGTTACACACCGTCCTGAACCAGGACCTTGGAGCGTGAGCTCTTCGAGCCAGGGAACGCCATTCCCACATGCATGTATCACAACCGGCCCGATGGGGCTCCAACTTGATTGAAGCCCCGTAGTGTTATTGATAACAAACAATATGATGGCCCATAGCACAGATGCTACACAAGCCTTCCCCTTGCTGTTCTCATGCAGGTCTCATTAGGGAAGTTAAAGCATTTCCTCCCAGCCAGTCCTTTTAAACCTCAGGAATACACACGCAGGCATGAGTCGCTCCCCATTAGCTCACTGGGCTTGGGAGTCTGTCTGCTTCATAACAGACCATGCAGCCACTCTAAGCCATCCCCACCGCCTTAGGTCATGCAAACCCTTTCAGCCCCCAGAGCCGAAAGTGACAAGAACGATAAATCCAAGCCAGCTGTCAGGCGTCAGCGCCCTGCTTGCTGTCGCCAGCAAAAGGCCACGGAGACATGCAGTAGCTGTTCTCCCATTTCCATGGGAAAAGCGGACAAGCAGCTCTTCCGTGTGCTTTGAGTGTGCATGTGTCAGGCCAGAAAGCGTCAGTCCACTGCAGGCACCATTCTGAGAGCTGAGGCCGGGAAAAATTAGTCTCAGAACATGCTTGTAAGTCCCTAGCTTGTAATGTAAGGGATATTTAGTTGCTTAAAGAAACACGAGGCAGATTATTTCCTATTGGGTGAAAGGAAGCTTCATTAGGGAAGTTTAGCAGAGTGAATGGGCATTTTATCCTACTAGATATGAATACGATGACCTTATATTACTTATTCAGTGCCATGGATGTGCCTGGTGATTTGTGGACAAATAAAATGGACAGGTCTACAGATTTCTTTCGGCCCCTCCCATTCAAGGATCTCAAAGCAGTTTATCAGCGTATTGTGTAGTAAGCCATGCAACGCTTGTGGTGAAGGAGGAAAGACTCTTCTAATGGGGGGTGTGAACTGAAGGTTAAAGAACACGTCCAGCATGGGCACAAAGTAAGTGATTAGATTTTTTTTTTTTTTTTACCAAAACTAAAATTTTCCGCTCACATTTTTTTGTTTTGGTTGAAACACCAAACACGGTTTGATCAGAATTCAAACTGCTCTTGAAAAAATGGAGAATTGGGCTGAGATTCAGTGGAAACAAGTACATGGTCCTACACTAGGAAAGAAAAAAATCCAACAGGCAACCACAAAATGAGGAGTAAGTAGCTTGGCGGAAGGACTAACTAGCTTGCTGAAAAGGAGCTGGGGGTTATAGAGGATGACAAACTGAATATGAGCCCACAACGTGATGCAGTCATGAAAAAGGATATAATTCTGGGGTGCATTAAGTAGATGTGTCCTATGTAAGACACGGGAGGTAATTGTCCCACTCTATTCGGCACTGGTGAGGCCTCAGCTGGAGTTTCTGGGTGCCACACATTAGGAAAGTTGTGGACAAATTGGAGCGAGTCCAGAGAAGAGCAACAAAAATGAGAAAACTTTAGAAAACCTGACTTAGGAGGAAAGGTAGAAAATGGGACATGGTTAGTCTTGCTGTGGGGTGGGGTGGTGGGGGGGAACGGACCTGTCTTCCCCCAGCTGTCTTCAAATATGTTACGGGCTTCTTATCTAGAGGATGGGGATCAGCTGTTCTCCATGTCCACTGAAGGTCAAGAAGCAATGGGCTTAATCTGCAGCAAAGGAGATTCAGGTTGCATGTTAGGAAAAACTTTATAACTCTCAGGGGAGTTAAGCTCTGGAACAGGCTTCCACGGGAGGTCGTGAGATGCCCATCACTGGAGGTTTTTAAGAACAGGTTGAACAAACACCAGTCAGGGATGGTCTAGATTTACTTGTCCTGCCTCAGTGCAGGGGGCGGGACTAGGTGACCTCTCAAGGTCCCTTCCAGCCTGGCATTTCTATGATTCTAATGGAAATGTAACCCATGCTGGAAGCATGGCATTTTGTTCCCCTCTAGTGACTGAATCATGTTGAAGAGCCATTATAGTTCTCCTACTGCATCCAGGCTAAAGGCACCTGGTCCTTAAACTCAAGCAGTCTGAATGTGCCATGTTTGTCTTTCTTCCACAGGACAGAAGCAACTTTGTCTGTACAAAGTGCAAGCTGGTCTCCATACTGGAAGAGAAGATTGAAGGTCTGGAGCAACAGATAACGACCCTGCGTTGCATACGAGAAACTGAGGATTTTCTGGACAAAAGTCAGGATAGGCTTCTACGGGCACAAAGCTCTAAAGATTTAGAGCAGGTTGCACAGCGGAGCCAAGAGGCCAGTGAAGAAGCTTGGCAACATGTGACCTCCAGAAGAAGAAGGGGGAATGTCCGGGTTCCAGCAACGCAGACACAGGTAACTAACCGCTTTCATGTTCTCTCCACAGGTACCATTGCGGAGAGTGGACTAGATGATACATCTGAGGGAAGGGAACAGAAGGAGACTCCACCGATTGGAAGGCATGAGATGCACTGTCCTGAGGTTGGGGGTTCCACGACCACCACTCCCAAGAGAAGGAGGCGGGTGGTGGTCGTCGGGGACTCTCTCCTCCGGGGGACTGATTCATCTATCTGCCGCCCTGACCGGGAAAACAGAGAAGTCTACTGCTTGCCAGGGGCTAAGATTCGCGATGTGATGGAGAGACTGCCGAGACTCATCAAGCCCTCGGATCGCTACCCCTTCCTGCTTCTCCACGTGGGCACCAATGATACTGCCAAGAATGACCTTGAGCGGATCACTGCGGACTACGTGGCTCTGGGAAGAAGGATAAAGGAGTTTGAGGGGCAAGTGGTGTTCTCGTCCATACTCCCCGTGGAAGGAAAAGGCCGGGGTAGAGACCGTCGAATTGTGGAAGTCAACGAATGGCTACGCAGGTGGTGTCGGAGAGAAGGCTTTGGATTCTTTGACCATGGGATGGTGTTCCATGAAGGAGGAGTGCTAGGCAGAGACGGGCTCCACCTAACGAAGAGAGGGAAGAGCATCTTCGCAAGCAGGCTGGCTAACCTAGTGAGGAGGGCTTTAAACTAGGTTCACCGGGGGAAGGAGACCAAAGCCCTGAGGTAAGTGGGAAAGCAGGATACTGGGAGGAAGCACAGGCAGGAATGTCTGTGAGGGGGGGGGGCTCCTGCCTCATACTGAGAATGAGGGGCGATCAGCAGGTTATCTCAAGTGCCTATATATACACATGCACAAAGCCTTGGAAACAAGCAGGGAGAACTGGAAGTCCTGGTGATGTCAAGGAATTATGACGTGATTGGAATAACAGAGACTTGGTGGGATAACTCACATGACTGGAGTACTGTCATGGATGGTTATCAACTGTTCAGGAAGGACAGGCAGGGCAGAAAAGGTGGGGGAGTAGCAGTATGTATGTAAGGGAGCAGTATGACTGCTCAGAGCTCCGGTACGAAACTGCAGAAAAACCTGAGCGTCTCTGGATTAAGTTTAGAAGCGTGAGCAACAAGAGTGATGTAGTGGTGGGAGTCTGCTATAGACCACCGGACCAGGGGGATGAGGTGGATGAGGCTTTCTTCCGGCAACTCGCGGAAGCTACTAGATCGCACGCCCTGGTTCTCATGGGAGACTTCAATCACCCTGATATCTGCTGGGAGAGCAATACAGCGGTGCACAGACAATCCAGGAAGTTTTTGGAAAGCATAGGGGACAATTTCCTGGTGCAAGTGCTAGAGGAGGCAACTGGGGGGGAGCTTTTCTTGACCTGCTGCTCACAAACCGGGAAGAATTAGTGGGGGAAGCAAAAGTGGATGGGAATCTGGGAGGCAGTGACCATGAGTTGGTTGAGTTCAGGATCCTGACGCAGGGAAGAAAGGTAAGCAGCAGGATACGGACCCTGGACTTCAGGAAAGCAGACTTCGACTCCCTCAGGGAACGGATGGGTAGGATCCCCTGGGGGACTAACATGAAGGGAAAGGAGTCCAGGAGAGCTGGCTGTATTTCAAGGAGTCCCTGTTGAGGTTACAGAGACAAACCATCCCGATGAGTCGAAAGAATAGTAAATATGGCAGGCGACCAGCTTGGCTTAATGGTGAAATCCTAGCAGATCTTAAACATAAAAAAGAAGCTTACAAGAAGTGGAAGGTTGGACATATGACCAGGGAAGAGTATAAAAATATTGCTCGGGCATGTAGGAATGAAATCAGGAGGGCCAAATCGCATCTGGAGCTGCAGCTAGCAAGAGATGTCAAGAGTAACAAGAAGGGTTTCTTCAGGTATGTTGGCAACAAGAAGAAAGCCAAGGAAAGTGTGGGCCCCTTACTGAATGAGGGAGGCAACCTAGTGACAGAGGATGTGGAAAAAGTTAATGTACTCAATGCTTTTTTTTTGCCTCTGTCTTCACTAACAAGGTCAGTTCCTAGACTGCTGCGCTGGGTATCACATGGGGAGTAGGTGGCCAGCCCTTTGTGGAGAAAGAGGTGGTGAGGGACTATTTAGAAAAGCTGGACGTGCACAAGTCCATGGGGCCAGACGAGTTGCATCCGAGAGTGCTAAAGGAATTGGCGGCTGTGATTGCAGAGCCATTGGCCATTATCTTTGAAAACTCGTGGCGAACGGGAGAAGTCCCAGATGACTGGAAAAAGGCTAATGTAGTGCCAATCTTTAAAAAAGGGAAGAAGGAGGATCCTGGGAACTACAGGCCAGTCAGTCTCACCTCAGTCCCCGGAAAAATCATGGAGCAGGTCCTCAAAGAATCAATCCTGAAGCACTTACCTGAGAGGAAAGTGATCAGGAACAGTCAGCATGGATTCACCAAGGGAAGGTCATGCCTGACTAATCTAATCACCTTCTATGATGAGATTACTGGTTCTGTGGATGAAGGGAAAGCAGTGTATGTATTGTATCTTGACTTTAGCAAAGCTTTTGACACAGTCTCCCACAGTATTCTTGTCAGCAAGTTAAAGAAGTATGGGCTGAATGAATGCACTATAAGGTGGGTAGAAAGTTGGCTAGATTGTCGGGCTCAACGGGTATTGATCAATGGCTCCATGTCTAGTTGGCAGCTGGTGTCAAGTGGAGTGCCCCAGGGGTCAGTCCTGGGGCCGGTTTTGTTCAATATCTTCATAAATGATCTGGAGGATGGGGTGGATTGCACTCTCAGCAAATTTGCGGATGATACTAAACTAGGAGGAGAGGTAGATATGCTGGAGGGTAGGGATAGGATACAGAGGGACCTAGACAAATTGGAGGATTGGGCCAAAAGAAATCTGATGAGGTTCAATAAGGATAAGTGCAGGGTCCTGCACTTAGGACGGAAAACCCAATGCACCACTACAGACTAGGGACCAAATGGCTAGGCAGCAGTTCTGCGGAAAAGGACGTAAGGGTGACAGTGGACGAGAAGCTGGATATGAGTCAGCAGTGTGCCATTGCTGCCAAGAAGGCCAATGGCATTTTGGGATGTATAAGTAGGGGCATAGCGAGCAGATCGAGGGACGTGATTGTTCCCCTCTATTCGACATTGGTGAGGCTTCATCTGGAGTACTGTGTCCAGTTTTGGGTCCCACACTACAAGAAGGATGTGGATAAATTGGAAAGAGTCCAGCGAAGGGCAACAAAAATGATTAGGGGTCTGGAACACATGACTTATGAGGAGAGGCTGAGGGAACTGGGATTGTTTAGTCTGCAGAAGAGAAGAATAAGGGGGGATTTGATAGTTGCTTTCAACTACCTGAGAGGTGGTTCCAGGGAATCATAGAATCATAGAATATCAGGGTTGGAAGGGACCCCAGAAGGTCATCTAGTCCAACCCCCTGCTCGAAGCAGGACCAATTCCCAGTTAAATCATCCCAGCCAGGGCTTTGTCAAGCCTGACCTTAAAAACCTCTAAGGAAGGAGATTCTACCACCTCCCTAGGTAACGCATTCCAGTGTTTCACCACCCTCTTAGTGAAAAAGTTTTTCCTAATATCCAATCTAAACCTCCCCCACTGCAACTTGAGACCATTACTCCTCGTTCTGTCATCTGCTACCATTAAGAACAGTCTAGAGCCATCCTCTTTGGAACCCCCTTTCAGGTAGTTGAAAGCAGCTATCAAATCCCCCCTCATTCTTCTCTTCTGCAGGCTAAACAATCCCAGCTCCCTCAGCCTCTCCTCATAAGTGATGTGTTCTAGACCCCTAATCATTTTTGTTGCTCTTCGCTGGACTCTCTCCAATTTATCCACATCCTTCTTGTAGTGTGGGGCCCAAAACTGGACACAGTACTCCAGATGAGGCCTCACCAATGTTGAATAGAGGGGAATGATCACGTCCCTCGATCTGCTCGCTATGTCCCTACTTATACATCCCAAAATGCCATTGGCCTTCTTGGCAACAAGGGCACACTGCTGACTCAGTGGTGACTCAGGGAGGATTGACTGCTGATTCAGGGAGGATGGATCTAGACTGTTCTCAGTGGTAGCTGATGACAGAACAAGGAGTAATGGTCTCAAGTTGCAGTGGGGGAGGTTTAGGTTGGATATTAGGAAAAACTTTTTCACTAGGAGGGTGGTGAAGCACTGGAATGCGTTACCTAGGAAAGTGGTAGAATCTCCTTCCTTAGAAGTTTTTAAGGTCAGGCTTGACAAAGCCCTGGCTGGGATGATTTAATTGGGGATTGGTCCTGCTTTGAGCAGGGGGTTGGACTAGATGACCTCCTGAGGTCCCTTCCAACCCTGATATTCTATGATTCTATGATTCAGTCAAGAGGCTCATGTTTTGCACAGCACAGAGTCCATTCCTCTGAGGCTGCGAGCACATGGCACTGTCAGGAACAGACCCATCACACCGAGGGGGCTGCCAATAAGTAGGCTGGTTTCCTTGTCTTTGACTTTTCCCTGGAAGTGGTGAATCTCCAACCAATCAGGTATCATAAGCAAATGCAACAGCCACCTTCTTGGCTGATGCAGGGATAGAACCAGGTACCTTCAGAGCTAAAAGCACCTTAGCTGGGGCTGTAACAACTCATATCCCCTGTGGATTGTGCAACACACACTCACCAGGAGGTTCAACAAATGCAGCGTTCCGACTGTAAACCCAGCTGATGCTCACCTGGCCGTGCAGACCCTGGACTTTAAGTTGATACTCCATCTAGGTTGAAAATCAGTCTCTCACATCGGGTTTACGCCTCTGACCCCAGCGCACCCTTGCTGCAGAGTTAAAGTTTGACACCATGACCAACAATTCATGTAACTGACAAAACTGGGCCAATTTTTCACCGTGCTTGGATGCTCTAGCTCCATTCTCCCACCCTTCATTGACTTGTGTCTTTTAGACTGTAAGCCTTCCCGGGCAGCAGGCAGCTCTGTGCTTGTACCGAGCCCCGCACAATGGGGTCTTGATGCCACCACAATACAAATATTAACAATGAGCTGCACTTTCTTTTCTTACTGGTACCAAGTGGGTGGAGGGGGATGAAAGGTGGAGACACGCATTTTACCGTTTTTGAGTTCCTTCGAGTTCATTTCAGATGGTGGCTTTGTGAGTCCGTTAAACTTGCTTAATTTAATCAAGTGATTAAAGGTCAGACGCTCTGCTGCGAGAACCTGATTTTGATCCCTCATTGACACTTATCTTTGTGATCTCCGGAACAGACCCATTTTTGGTGTTGACTGATACTTCCGACCCTAAGTAAGTGGATCAGTTTTTTCTTTTCCAGTAAGATAGAGTTCTTTACATCCAGGCAGGAGAGGGATGCTTATGAAGCAGCAAAGGGTAGGTCAGAAGAAACTTCCCAACTGTAGAAGCTTCATCAGTTGGGTCACACAGAATGGACTGGACAAAGCCCTGGAGAATAGATGATGGGATGGATGGTAGGAGGGATTTTCATGAACACTCAGCATTGGCCTAACATTGCTCCCATTGAAATGAGTAGTAAAACGCTCACCGACTTCAGTGTCTTTTAGGAACCTGTGTGTGCATAGCCCTTGTCTTTCTATCCACCTATGCAAGGGACTGAGGCATCCTCTTAGCTTTCCACAGACCACTCATAGATCATAGAATCGTAGGCCTGGAAGGGACCTCAAAAAGTCATTTAGTCCAGTCCCCTGCACTCATGGCAGGACTAAGTACTATCCATTACTCAGAGACCTTCCCTTTTGTAGATACCATCGGGCAGTTTGTTTATATTGTTTCACTCTACCTCCTTTACGTGCCAGAGCAGGCAGAGTATTTACAACTTATCCAGCTTTACTAACCCCTGTCTCCTAAAGGGAGGAGGAAGGGAGGTGTCTCCACCCAGGGAATTCCCTTTGATCAGGCCCTACTAGTCTCTGTCTCCTGCTTCTCCTCCCCTGCACGTCCTTCCTGTGCTCTTTTATCCACCCTCCTTCTTAATGGGCTAATTATCTACCCAGCCCCAGTCTGATCTGGTAATCAGGAACTCCTCTCCTTAACCATTCTATTCCCCAGGGCCCTCGCTGGTTAAACAGTGACCCCAGGGCTGGGCCAGCTGCTGAGTCCCAGCTCGCTGTCACAGGCCCCCCGACCACAGGATCTGAGCTCCTCCTAGTCTTTAGCGTAGTTACACTTATCACCCCCCCGTGAGGCAGGCAGGACCATGACCCCCATGTACAGAGGGGGAAACTGAGGCTCAGGGACACTAAGTGACTTCCCCAAGGTCACAACAGGGAGTCTGGGGCGGAGCAGGGACTTGAACCGGGGGCCTCCCAAGTGCCAAGAGACTCCCACCCTAACCACTGAACCATCTTGCCTTTCGAGGGAAGCAGAGCTAGGCCAGTGTCGGGCACTTGGGAAAATTCCACCCTGGGCCACCTGATCTTTCCAAATCCAGGTGGTTCACCCTGTTCTAGGAAGCTAGTGCAGCTCTAGCATTCAAGGGGCATTGCAGAGACAGGGCACTTCTCAGTAGCAGGGGGGCAAGCACCAGGGAAGCTGCTAGACATGTATAAATGTATGTGTTGGGGTGGGGGTAACCCAGAGCTTAAAACAAACTCTCCAGAGAGTTTTCCTGGTTCTTATAGCACCGGAAGGGGTTTGTGCAGGACCAGTTTACAGGAGGAGCCAGAAGGATTTGGGATAAGGCTGGGTGCAGAGCGATGCCCAGATGACGTGGCCAGCAGTTCAGAGTTTAATGCTAGCCTCAGCGAAGGAACCCAGCACTGACTCCACATGGCCATCCTCCATTACCAAGTCTGTCTCAACCAGGCAAGCATGCAGGTCATTCTGGGCATCATACATCAAGGGTCTATACCCACCCCTGCCACAAAGGGCGGAAATCTTTCCCCCAGGCTGGTCTCTGCTCAGTGCCCAGCTTGGAAGCACAGGGTTTAAGGGACCGCAAGGCTTAGTTTAGGCTCTGTTCAACTGCCTTGCTACCGTGCCGCCATCTACAGGAGTTCCACACCCAGACCAAGTCTCCTGGGCCTGAACCCTCCACCTAGCTGTTGTTAATGTCAAAGTTCAAGGTGGGTGTAAACCCACCCCTCCTTCAATGCTTTATGCACTCAAGGGGCTAAATCCAGGCTTGCTGTATGAAAAGATGGTTTAATGGCAGACCACTAAAATGCTTAGAATCAGGGTCCCACTCTTGACTCTCCCACAGACCCTGTTAGAGATCTCTGTGCCTCCCCTCCCCATCTGAACATGGGGTAATAATCCTTACTTTTGTCCACCCAGCCTGTGTCAAGCCTTGACTACTTAATTTAAGGTCTTCAGGGCAGGGACCATTTTACTGTGGTATTTTACAATGGCATTTTGGGCTGTATAAGTAGGGGCATTGCCAGCAGATCGAGGGACATGATCATTCCCCTCTATTCGGTATTGGTGAGGCCTCATCTGGAGCACTGTGTCCACTTTTGGGCCCCACACTACAAGGATGTGAAAAAATTGGAAAGCATCCAGCGGAGGGCAACAAAAATGATTAGGGGGCTGGAACACATGACTTATGAGGAGAGGCTGAGGGAACTGGGATTGTTTGTCTGCAGAAGAGAAGAATGAGGGGGGATTTGATAGCTGCTTTCAACTACCTGAAAGGGGGTTCCAAAGAGGATGGATCTAGACTGTTCTCAGTGGTAGCAGATGACAGAACGAGGAGTAATGGTCTCAAGTTTCAGTGGGGGAGGTTTAGGTTGGATATTAGGAAAAACTATTTCACTAGAAGGGTGGTGAAGCACTGGAATGGGTTACCTAGGGAGGTAGTGGAATCTCCTTCCTTTGAAGTTTTTAAGGTCAGGCTTGACAAAGCCCTGTCTGGGATGATTTAGTGGGGGATTGGTCCTGCTTTGAGTAGCAGGTTGGACTAGATGACCCCCTGAGGTCCCTTCCAACCATGATATTCAATGATTCATGGTACTGTAGGTCTGTACAGCTCCTGGCACAACGGGACCCTGATCTCAGTTGGGGGCCTCTATATTATAAAGAATAATTGCAGTCAATCACCACCAGCATCCCACCCAACCGTACTTTGCCCCTGTGAAACTCCTTTCACAGGAGGGCCCTCAAAGTGCTTCACAGATATAAATCAGTCAGTCCTCACACTACTCCCCACATTACAGAAAGGTAAACTGAGGAAGAGAGAGATGAAGTGACTTGCCCAACAGCACAGAGCAGTGGCAGGCCAGTTTAGAGATTCTAAGGCCAGACAGGACCACTGTGTACCCTGTAGAACACAGGCCAGAGACCCTCCCCACAATAATTCCTGGTTGAATTATAGCATAGATTTTAGAAAGACATCCTATCTTGATTTAAAAATTTTCAGTGATAGAGAATCCACCATAATCCTTGGCAAATTGTTCTGATGGTTAATAGGCCTGTTAAAACGTGCACCTTATTTCTAGTCTGAATTTGCCTAGCTTCCACTTCCAGCCACTGGACTCCGTAATACCTTTGCTAAAATGAAGAGCCCCTCTATTGTCAAATTTCTGGTCACCATGTAGGTACGTATAGACTAAGATCAAGTGGCACCGTAATCTTCTCTTTGTTGAACTACACAGACTGAGCTCCTGGAGCCTCTCCTGGTAATGCTTGTTTCCCAATCCTTTAACCATTCTCATGGCTCTTCTCTGCTCTCTTCCCAATTTATCAACATCCTTCTTGAAGTGTGGACACCAGAACTGGACACAGTGTTCCAGCCATGCTCACACCAGTGATGAATACAGAGGTAATATAACCTCTCTACTCCTACTTGAGATTCCCTTGCTTATACATGCGAGGATCACATTAGCCCATTTGGCCACAGCATCTCACTGGGAGCTCACATTCAGCTCTTACCCATCACGATCCACCAGTTTTTTTCAGAGTCACCGCTTCCCAGGATAGCATCCCCTATCCTGTAAGTATGGCCTATGTTCTTTGTTTCTAGATGGTTTATATTCGGCCATATTGAAACACACATTGTTTGCCTCCACCAAGCCTACTCTGTATTAGTGACCCATCCTCTTAATTGTTTACCACTCCCCCAATCTTTGTATCATCTGCAAACTTTATCAGTGATGATTTTATATTTTCTACCAGGTCATTAATAAAAACGTTAAATAGCGTAGGGCCAAGAATCAATACTTGCAGCACCCCCTCTGGAAACACCTGTTTGATGATTCCCCATTTTCATTCTGAGACTTATCAGTTAGCCAGTTTTTAATCTACGCAATGTGTGCCAGGTGGATTTTGTACTGTTTAGTTTCTTAATCAAAACGTTGCGTGGTACCAAGTCAAATGCCTTACAGAAACTGAGTATATTACACATACAGTGACAGAACTGGAATACATTTGTGGAATCTTATCTCTTGCTGCAATAAGGCCAAAGATGCTAGTAGAATCATCACATTGAAGGCTGATAATACAATGAAGCAAACGGTGCAGCCCTAAATAGCAGCACGGCTCTAACACGAGGGTAAAACCTCCCATAGGAGGTTAATGCAATTCCTTTTCCCTTGATGAACTGGTGACCATTATGTCAGCTCTGGCTTCAAAACCTTATTTCAGATTCGATATTGTTTTTCCCATCTGCGAGCACAGATTCAATCATGGAAGAGCAGGGTTCAGAACGCAGATTCCTTGAAGGCAGCCACTTCAACTGAAGAGTTGGATCCAATCATCCTTGTTTAAGGCAGAAAGATAATTAAAGCAACCACTGAACTACTGGTGAATCAAAACTTGGCTTCAACTCTCAGCACACGAGGGAGATGGGGGTGGGGTAAAGGATCAAGTTAAAGGGCCATTGCCCCTCGGGACCTGCATTGTGAAACAGTCCATGAAACAATAGGAAGAGTTTCTATTATCATCTAAGCAGTGGAGTGGTTGTTAGATAAAAACGTCCCATGAAGTTTTCAAGGCAGGATTTGCTAATCACCTCCAGTTTAGCAAGAATGTGGCTGGGTGACCAAAAGCAACTCCTGTCCCATACCCATGCTTGCTGCTCTCTCATCTTATGTTTCGAAGAGATGCACATCTGAAATGAGCTGGCCATACAGGATAACTGGGCTTGGTCTGAAATGCGCACTCCAAAGGGGACTGTACTAATGGGGAGGTTGGGAGGAGAAGTAAAAAACCATTAGGATACAAATGTGATCAGGTTAGAACCCAGGAGCTGATTTTACATGCCCAGCAGCACCCCAGCCAGGAGAGCGAGTCACCAAGTGTAGCTATCACCCCAAAATAGAAACCTAGGAACTGAACCAGAGCAGGGCCCGTCTAATCCTGTACCCTGCCTCTGACAGTGGCCACTACCAGCTGCTCTGGAGGAAAAACCCTTGCAATGGACAATTTTGGGATAAGCTGTCTGCAGGGAAAGCTTCCTTCCAAACCCCAACAGAGATTCTGTCCGGAGGCAGGACGGTTTATATCCCTTCCAAAGCTCTTGATTGTTTTTGAAGCATTACTATAACACCTCTGAATAGCCTTGCTATCCACAGAAATGTCTAATCCCTCGTATGAATCCTGACGGGGGCTTTTGGGTGAGTTTGGGGGAAGGAGGGGTCGGGTTTGGTGGGATAGGCCAAAGCCAGGGAGCCTGGACTTAGATCTGAACATCTGCCAAGCACCATAGGGTTCAGGCCGAGCGCTTCAGCATTCTCCCTGAGCTAGATCAGGAAAAACAGCCTTGAGGTTAAAGGCACTTGCGAAGTATTTTTGAACGATCAAGTCTGGACCATTTGTGCTTCTTTATGACAGATAAAGACAACTGGAAAGGGGATTCCACCCCCCAACCCCCTTCAAAAAAAAGTTCTTCTCTCCTGCTGGCTTTTTAACCATAAGAAATATCAGGTCTGGTCTTCCCTGGAATTTCTGATAGTCCCTGGAGAGAGATCCATTATGGGCTCCCACACCTTAAAAGAAGGGGTGAAGGTGTCAAATTTTTGACAGACACCCCCCACTCTCTCAGATGTTAATTAGGCATTGGAGATAAATAAATGTCTGACCAAATCCTTCCCCTCAAGTGCTCAGCTTTCAGCCTCTTGGGATGTCGTAATCTCACCAGTTCTTCAGTCTCCATAGAGTCTTCCAGGGTAGGCAAAACCTGAATGTCTAAATAAGTAGTTTTTTCACACACACACACACACACACACACACACACAAAACCCTTTTATTAGGACATCTTTATCTACCAGAAGCACCAAACGGAAGGGTACGAGCCCCTTTCTCCCCCTTTGCAGGTCTCCTTTAAATCCCAGTACGGGAGTCAGGAGACCGTGGTTTTATTCCTGGCTTTGTCACAGATTCCCTGTGTGACCTTGGGCCAGTTAGTTTCTCTGTGCTTCAGTTCCCCTTCTGCACAAGGGGGATAACAGCACCTGCCTTGATCGCAGCGGGGCTGGGAAGCCAAATCCATTCATACTCGTGAACTGCTTTAAGAACCTGGGCTGGAAGGCACCAGACAAAAGTCAAACTTCATGTTAAAATCCCACTCATTAGGCAAAAAGAAAGATCTCAGGGAAGGAGGAGAAGCTCTAAGTGGGTATAGTATTAGAATAAAGAAAGGTGCAGTGCTAGGTTCAGAAGAGACTATACACTAAAGTGCTTTTGCAGCTGGTACCTGGCCCGCATAACGTCTCATTGGAAGCCCTGTGATGAGAATCCAAGGAAGAGGTCAGAAATCCTAGACAGGGGCTGAGATCCCTTTTTCCGTCTCAGCAGAGGAGAGTTCTGGTCTCATATCGGATGGCCCCGAATTACCATCATAACAGCTGCACATCAGATGACAACATCATGGACTCAGAGCAGAGGTTTTTAGTCAGCCGGGCACAAAGAGAAGGGTAACCCGAACCCAGCAGCTAAAGCAAGAGAGAAAAGGGCAGATAAGGGAGGCACAATGCACACAAGCTCCTTGATTCTCTGCTTTCCTCCTCCTCATTAGGCCTCAGGGTCTTTGTTCCACCTGTGAGATTCTCTCCAGTGAATAATACCCATTAGAAATAAATGGATTATCATGGGATGAGGTGGGGAATAACGCCAGGACCGCTCGAGGAAATCAAACAAAACCCAGAGATTTTAAAGGATCTCCAATTCTGGAACTCATCCCCCTCCCCCGATCCCATTAGTCTATTAGACGCCAACCCAGCAAGGCCCTTAAACACACGCTTAAATGTAAACGTGCTGAAGTCCCATTGATTTGAAAGGGACTTCTGCACGTTTAAAGATAAACACATACTTCAATAATCTGCTGAATAGCACAGGTGCTGGAACTAGGGGTTCGGGGGGTGCTGAAGCACCCCCTGACTTTAAGTGGTTTCCATTATGCATAGGGTTTACAGTTCAGTTCAATGGCTCTCAGCACCCCCACAATACACATTGTTCCAGCACCTCTGCTGAATACTGGTGGTTTATGGACTCTCAGGACATGGAGCAAGGCTCCTATGTCTATCAGGCCCTGGAGAGGAATTTAGGCTGGCCAGCTGATGGAGGTTATTTGTTGGGCAGCTCGTATATTTCATCAGTCCAGGGGCAGGTCAGTGCATTCCAAAACATTCACCCGTGGTTTGTACATTGCAGGGGGTTTTAAGAGTCCTAGAGCTGCTGGGGCGGGGTCACACAAAACTAAATCTAAAGACAGAAAAAATCTTAAAAATTAAAAGGACAAACTATAGAGCTGGCTTCTGCTGTGAAGAGTGACTGCATGAAAACAACTGGCCACTTCTTCCTCCTCAGATCTTTGGCACGTGTTTGGAGTCCCATCTGCTAACTGCAGTGATAAAGAAAGGTTTGGGCTACCTCTGTTGACCTTGCAAAGCCCAAAGGACGACGTTGAGGCTAAGAACTGAGCAAGATTCAAAGAGCGATTGGACATTTATATGGCTAACAAGCATATCCAGAGTTATAATAGTGAATCCTGACAAGAAGAGTATGGAAGGGAGACAAAACCTTGAAAATCAGGGCTTAAACCAATCTCTCACTATCAGAGCCCCGGATGAGACCTTCTTTGGTGTAGATTTCCCCACAACAGCTACTGCAGGGTTCTTATGCCTTCCCCTGAAGCAGCTGGTCACTGTCAGAGGTGGGATACTGGGCTAGGTGGACCTTGGGTTTAATGCAGTCCGGCAATTCCTATGTTCTTAGGTAACGGAGACTGAACTGGATTCTATTCTGGCTCATGCAAACCACTGCCAATCATCTATACATTCGGCCAGCCCATTTAAAACAACGTGTTAAATGTCGGGGGTCTGTAAAGTCTGTAGAAGGTGGGCTAGACATCCACTGATGACAAAAGTTATTTTCTTCAAAGGGGAAGGGCGAAATGTATGGCAGCCACAGGGGACAGAGCAATATGTGGATTGCTGGGTAGGCTCCAGCCAGTGGCACTGAGCTGAGAGGAGAATGATCGTGTAAGTGCGGGTTCCCCTGGGCCAGGCTATGCCAACGAAGAGACAGTGCAGGCTCTGGTAATGAGGATAAGCCCGTGAATGCGGCCAAAGGAAGGCTGGCCCAGTGATTAGGACGCTAACCCGGGACTTGGAAGACCCAGGTGAATATACATACCTAACCCCTTGCCAGCAAGCTCCTCCAAACACGTCCCCCTGGCCTCAACTCAGTCTGGTCTGGGGGGAGTCTGAACTCAGAACTTTGTCTTCTGAACAGCAGCCGTAGCTAGTTATTTGGACAGCCAGGAAACAGAGCATAATGAGCAGACCTGGAATTGCATTTCACCAACATACAGGTGATACTGCAAGTCTGATCTCCTTACTGTCTCTCCCAGCAGCCTCCATACACAGTGAAGAGGAGAGAGAGAACGGAAGCCATCCCGTAGGTCAAAGTGAGCAATCGCCCATCATCCTGCTCCCAGTCCACTGGTTTTGGCCCCCGCCATGAAGCACTCTGTATGAAATTCACTCACAATTCATGCAGTCAATTGCCTTGTGATCAAAGTTAACAAACACACAGAATTCCAGCACACGTTTAACCAGATTTATATGATGTATTATTTAATAGAAGTTACAATAGGATAAATGTACAGTTGAAATCAACATGCTAATTTCTAATGCATTTTAATCTGTAAACCATGCAGTCCATTTTTAATCAGTAGCTCCGCTAGTGAGTTTTTAGGAAAAAAAATGTTCCCTTTAAAGTTAAACCTAATTTACTAAGTATTCCCCTTATTGTGCAACGACTTGTGCAAAAAAAGTGGTTTTCACCACATTAGGTTATAAAATAAACCTCCCCTCCCATCCCCTGCCCATAAAGGCAATACAAGCAGCCAGTGGACACTGAGGGGTGCATGGCGGGGACGAGACAGGGAGGTAAAATCAGAGGGTCAAATGTAGTTAGAAAGCAATTCAGTGCAGATGTAAATCCCGATTAAGTAGAAGCACGACCTCACTGAGCGCAGAATGGTTGAGATAGAAAGGTCTGCAGGGCTGTCCCTCTAAATTCAGAGCAGTTGGAGGGCAGGCTCAGGGTCACATTGGTCTGAACCTCAGTTATGCCAAGGCCCCTTTACACCACTCTGGCAGCTTAAAGGAGCCTCATTGTAAATGAGAATCAGGCCCATGTGTCTAACAAGGGCAAAGGCAGGATCAAGTGGACATGTGGAACAGATGCATCGTTTCAGCTCCTTGTGATTAAACCCAGCTGGAACCAGGGTTTAAACCATGACTAGCTAACAGCATGCTGACCACAACCTCTCCCAACCGCAGTCACAATCAGCATTGTGTCAGCTAACTCGACTCTTCACAACCATGTTATAACCCAACATTTGGGCGTTAAGACCAGGCCTTGTTTGGGAGGGATCAGGTGAAAAAAAACAAACCAAGCAGCAACAGCAAGTGTCTTCTGCCGTTTACACCCCTATGCCACAGGTGTGGGGCAAACTCTGTGTGATCCCTTAGTCTAGGGTTCGTTGTGTGAGCACTTCACCCCCTATATACACAAATGCAGACATCCACAGAATCATCCCACTTAAAAAACAAAACCCATGAAAACGGCTCAGAGTTTGCAACATGGAGAGTCTTTCCCACCTTGAATTCATTAATTAGATGGTTCCGTTTGCCTCCCAAGATTTGGGATAAAACGCAATTTACACCCCATCGCTGGAGGGGGAGGGGGGAGCCAAGGCATTTTGGTATCCCAAGGGCATGTAGAAACTGGTTCTGAAAGTGAGGGGGGAGTAAACTAAGCCTTGGAACATGTTCTTCTTTGATTAGGTGTATGTCTAATTGAACTGGCCCAGCCCATGGGTGGGACAAATGGAAAATGGTTGTTCTCCATTGCATAGTCTCCTTGCAAGTTCTAAAACTGGAACCAACTAGAAAAAGCCAGGCAGTGACTTAAGAGGAATTCCGAAGCTAGGAAAGAAACGATCTAGAGATACAGTAATGGCAAAGTGAAGATAAATGTGGCAGAATTGGTCGCTGCTTCAGAAAAAGAGTTGCCCCCAACCCCCTTTAATCAGCAGAGTTTTGGGAGGTGAAAGTAACTCCCATTGCCAATTCACCACTGCTTGCCCATTTTCCCTGCATTTAAGTCTGGTGCAGAGATAAATTATATTACACTCAGAATGGCTTTGCCTTGGGACTGGAAATCAAACTCTGATTTGTTGTTGACAACTCATTCCAACTGAACCATAAGAAAGGGAACAGAGAAGTCTTTGAAGGCCAAGGTTATTGATCCATGCTAGCAGATTTTGGATGGGGTACCAGGCCCTCCCACCCACACATCCATCCATACATGGAGTCTTTGGCAGTACTTGTAATGCCTCCATCTAAGAATCAGTTTTGAATGCAACTCAGTGTCCCACAAACAGTTTTAGAACTGGACAAAAAATGTCAAATCTAGCAGATCTGACATTTGTTAACGCAGTCATTTTCGTATCTGCATGGACAGCCTAGCTTTTAACAAATACAGAACAATGCAATGGACAGCTTTCCCACCAGAGAATAGAATTGTGGTCAGATTCAAAACAAAGTGCAAAACTGCTAAGAGCTTTTATGACTTGAACTCCAGCACTAGAGAATGAACACACACACACACACATACAACATACACCCCTCTCTACGCACTGGTACAATGTGTCTGTAAGTTAGTGCATTAAAGAAAATACAAAACCTATTCCCAACGCATAGGCTGTTAGAAGTGTGTCACCTAAGTTTACAAAGAAGATACCTGGGTACTTCTCAGGGAGCGGAACTGTCTTCAACTGGTACTTAGACATCTTTGCAGGGGGAAAAATAACCCCGTCTTCTCTAGCATGACTTAAAAAACCTAAGGGATGTTCATATATGTACGTGGGTACATTAATAGCAGCATTGTTTGATTTGGGGGGCACAGGTCTATCATTAGAGTGGTGGGTTCTGCTCCTGCCCCCGTCTTGTACATTTATAATAATCTTTCCTTCATAAGCACTACCATTCATATCAGAGGATACAAATAATTAGTAATAGAGTTAGAGGGGACTTTAAACGTCTTCCAAAGCTTTTTAAGCAATCTGTTTAAAAGATTAATTTTATTTTGAAGGGACGGACTGCATCTCTTGGAACAAAAAGTTAATTAGGAACAGAGCACCAAAATTCAATTTTTCATCCCCGTTAAGCGACTTGTGGTTAGGAGTTTGACCTCCTGAAATCAGAGACTCTCTGAATCTCCAACTTGGCAGGGGCTGCTTTCCCAACAGAAAATCCTCAACGCCAGAGCCAGTTCCCATGATCCTGGTCCAGGCGTTTTCCATGGCCTCTCCAAGTAGCATTCATTTCCTAGCTTTTTCAACTCTGTACAGGCCATTGTACTCCTCTTTAAATTAAGTTTGGTGGAGACAGGACAGAGAGCCCAGCTTCAGGTCACGGAAGGTTTGGTGCTGGCTGGGGTCACAGCTGAAAGGTTTGGCTCAGGGATTCTGTTTACCTTGTTTTTTATATTAATTAGGCACCAAGTGGAACCTCTCACAGTTGAAAATGGAGCCTACACCTTGGAATAACTCTGAATTTTAAAGCATGAAGCATTAATCTAACAGCTGGCGGCTTTTCTCTGCTAACACCTACTTCAGCATAACCCCTCCCCTAGTTATCAGCCTGAGCTACACATTCAGGGGCGCGTTTCCCACTCCCCCCACCCCATCATTCAACAAGGAGTGGAGAAAAAATCACCACCACCAGCAAAACCTACACCCGGCCCAGCAGCAAAGTCAGTGGCTGACAAATGCGATTAAAAATTGTGTTTGACAGTCTCTCCTCTTCCTAATAAGAAACTGGAAATGCCAGAGCGCCTTATTTGTCATGCCTGCTGATGCTCATTTATACTGTTGCCAGCAGCTGCAGCAGTACGATTCCAAAAGATTTTAAAGTGCTCGTTACTATTTATGGCCCTTAAGTGCCTTGTGGACTCCAATTTCTCCTATTTTTTCAGCATGGGGCTGCCATGGGTTTTTGATGTTAAAAAAAACCCTCTATATTTATTTTAATGCAGGAAGTTTCTCTTGCATCGGATGCATATTTGATGCTCAGTATGTCGCGACCTGTCCCCGCCTCCTGCATCCGAGAAGTATCCCTCTTCATGGCCCTGCAGAATGTGACAGCACCGTAGAAGGGGAAAACCTGCCTTTTCCATTTGTGGGAGGAGTAAATCACATCTTTGTCCCTTTGTGTTTGATTCTGATGGGACAGAGCTTTGCAAGAGTACTGGGAACTGTGACTGGTGATGCGTCTGGTGACACTTCCTGTGTTTGCTAAGAAACCAGGCCTTCTGGCCCTTACACTAGATTTTCAGAGCAGCTCTGCTGTTTCCCTTTTTCAGTTGCTAAGACTAGTTTTCACTGCAGATCGTTTTGTCCCAGAAGCTTCTGAATTCTCCCCTTGCACTGAGCAGCACCCTGGAACCAGAGATGCTGCAGATTCTCCCCTGGAGACAGCACTGTCTATCTAGCTGCTGCAACCAGTGACTCACAAGACTTTGCAGGTGGGGTGGGTTCAGGGCAGTCAGACTCCCAGCTGTTTTCATCAAGTCAGGTGAACCCAGGAGCTTGCCACCGCAGAGGAGTCTGCATGCAACACGGGAGAAGCTGGGTTTGCCGGCACCACCTTTACAATCTCGTTGGGCACAGTACAAGTTTCTACGTCGAAATGTAAAGGAATGGGGCAGAACACGGAACTCCTTGCTGGCAGTTTGGAGCATGGCCAGATGTAGCATTTTAGAGCTAGTGTAGGGTCTGAACGGGGAACCAGTCCAGTTCACATCTGTGCCCCCCATGCTGAGGAAAACGTTTGCTTGCAGAGCAGTTCTTTGGCTTGCAGATCCCTCCAGCTAGCTGCTGCAGGTCCCTTTCCACCCATGCCAATTTCCAACTCACCCACGTCGCTTTCACCATCCTTCAGAACCTGTGCTTTGGAAGCGTTTTTAAGCTATATTCAAAAAGGAAATACAAGGGAAATGCCAATATACAGCCCTCCCAAGTATAAAAAAGTCCCCGCATACTTATCCCATCACTTGGATGTAGCCAGTAGTAGAAGTTCGCTGCTAACAAACGTGGCTATTGACATTCAGGTGTAAGTAACACGTACCCTTATAAAAAACGCATTGCTGAGGAACACTGGAAAAAATCGTCATTAGGAAAGACAAATACAAAATAACCTCCTTGTCCACCCTGTGCTTAAATACGTGTTGGACAGCGGCACCAGCACTGCAGCCAGGGAACGCAGAGTCAACATGCCTGGTCGAAAGGAAGAGGGACTGAACGCGGCCCGGAGAGCCAGCCATCACCTTGCATATTACAGACAATTTGCATTGTGCAGCGTATTTAAATAAGTTCCGTCACCCGCACGATACGAAGCCTTGAGGGAGAAAGGGGTAAAAACTAAATCTCTCCCCGAAGGTTAGAAAAGGTGCATTGGCTTCTTCAAAAAATAACTGCGGTGTGAATAAAAACAACCCAACTCATTTAAACCGATGTAAAAAACCCCCTGTACTTATGTGGTTATGTATACATTAAAGATCTTAATGGCTCCCCGTAATGCTATTACAGTTTTAGGCAAATATGGAGCTTGGCATGCCTGCTCCTACAGAAAAAGGACTCTCTAACACTCGAATATTTTTGTATCTGGATTTGGTATTAAAGACGGACCCACTAGATGTCTCTCCCACCCCCCCAGAGTAGTTACAGTCTAGTAGCTAAATACAAGGTAAGGGCAGAAGTCTCCTCTATCAGGCAGAGTGAATTTCCCTGCCAGCATACATTCTGTACTTAAGCACTCCAGTTGGCTTCAATGGGAGCCTTATGCAGAGGAGGAGGGAGGAATATGGAACAGATACTTGCTACAGACAAGAGAGGAGAATTTTGCCCTTAGGCACTTTTTACCAAGTGGATATTTGGGCTAGAATACTCAGTGGAGTGCTCTTAGAGTCCCATGCGACTCGGGAGTGCCCAGGAGTCTGTTCAGAGTTATGCTAGTAACAGCAGGGCCCTGCGCACTGCAAAACTCAGGTTGTGGGGAGCACTGAGCAAACAAAGTGGAGTCACTGGGATGTCCCTCCAAACATTCAGGAAGGGGGAAGACAGGGGACAGCATCCAACGGAGTTGCAGAGAAAGGCAAAATTGTGGCATGATGTCCTCACGTTGTTTGCAGAGCGCTGATTTTCTTCCCTGCAACGTTAGCATCGCAGGACTACGCTGAATCACAACAAAGCAACATCCCACGGTAAACTTGGCACCACAAGGTCAGGACGGTGGAGCAGAATTATTTTGTGGCTCTCTCCAACCCCATTTGATGACAATGTAGCTCTCAAGCTCTTCCAGGTAGTGTCTTTGCAAAAGGCAACAGCAGCTCCTAACGAGTTATTCCAGATTACAGTGTCCAGCCCTGCTCAGCAGGTCCAATTACAGACCTGATGGATCTGTTTAGTGTACTTCTCCTGCCAGGAGTCTGCAAACTACAGATGAAGTTAGCATGCACATCAACAAAGCAAAGTGAATGGTTTTGCATTTGTTTGCCCTCCCTTCCTAAACACACTCATCTGCAGTACGAGCTCTCAAGCAGCTCTCTCTCCATTTGCAAAGGTGCAGCCGAGCTACGGGCCTGGAAGAAAAGCATTGGAGCCACAATGCTCCCTACACTTTTTTTCTGCACTTGAATAACTTAAGAAAAGTCAAATGGATTCTCTGAATTTGGTTACGAAAATCATCTGGGCATGAACTTTTATCTCAAGTTTCAGCCTTTACGGTCAAGTTATAAACCCCTGAAAATAGGAGTTTATAGTGGGAACCCACAACCCCACCCTTCGCTGCAGCAGTGCACACCATGCTGCGATACCATCCTTTGATTATTCACCTAGCAACACTTTTTTGTAAGGGTTGGTTCCATGAATACTATACACGTGAATAAAAAAATACACATATTCTCTTTAAACAGGAATCCCAAATTCAGGTGCAGGGAGGCTGCAGTGCAGAGATTAGCACTGCCCTGAAATCCCAATATCCCATCCCAAACAGCTGACTACCCTCACAAATGGTGGCTGTTGATCAGACTTCGGAGCTGTTTAGCCACAGTGTCTATCAGCTTCTGCTTGTCCCTCTCATTCTTCCGGAACTGCGCAAAGACGTTGTTCTTACGGCTGGTATCTTTCATCCTGTGCAGAGTGGAAACAACCAGTCAGGTTACTTCATCTCCTACATCACTGCTAGGTACCCTATTTAAGAAAAACTCCTACAGAACAGCAAGCCTGCCTTTCCCTTGGCTTTCAAGGACAGTTCTGTTCATACAGTAGTTTAATATCTGACACATCCACGGTAAGGTGACATTTTTGCACTGCCAGAGGGATAGTAGATGCTCTAGAAGGTCTTTCCAATCTCTCGCTTCTACGATCTGGGTGCAAACAAGGACGTACAAAGCCAGTGCCGAATATCATGCTCAGGCATTCCATTGTACAAAAACGTCTACAGATTTGTTCTTGAAACTGTGCAGTCACAAAAAAGGGCCAGTCTCATGGCAGAATGTTTATTTATGTGGTACCTTAATGCCAAAGCACCGTGTAGGTTCATGTTCATCTAGTTCCCTTTCCCTTGCTTAGATCTATTTTGCTGTGTCCATGTAAACTCTTATTAAGTGATAAATGACAATATTGCAATGCTATGGTTCAGGTTTCAACTGCGCAAGAGTCGGGAAATTCAGAAATCTGGAATTATGCATAAGGCGTTAACTTTTACAACTTAAAATATACATCACACGTGGCTGAGTTTCACAGCTTCTGTGAGGCCCCCAAGTTCCTGACTCATGAATTTAAAAGATTATGCAATTTTACACAGACGTTGAGTTTCTGCATTGGTTTCCCTGATCTAGGAATATGTTCTTGATGCCTGCATTTTTATTAAAAGTCTAAATATGAAAATAAATCACTTTTATTTGTCTCAGCATCTTCCCTGAGATGCTGGGATCTCCAACTACGCCAAAGACAGGAGGAGATGATAATTGTGGGTCAGAAAGTGAAACAGATGCAGCTCCATTTCTTCCAACATGCGGAGGTCCAGATTCATGCATGCTTGTATATGCACAAGTAGGGGGCACTGTGCCTGGCTACATGGTTAAAGCGCTAGCTATGCATAGTCTCTATGCACATGGGCAGAGCGTACAACATTGGAGGCCAGTGACAGCTAAAGTAGGCATGTAAGGTTGACAAAAAGTGGCACTCCAAGCCCATTTACAAAGCAGCTGGAGATGGCAATGTTCTGGATTCAAAGCAGATAAGGGTACTCTGTATGTCAAGCTGGAGGTGTAATTTCCAGCATGAGGAGACATACTTGTGCTAGATCAGACTGAGTTACTATGCTAAAAATAGAAGTGTAACTGCTCCGCGTACAATCCCATCCAAGGCTCTAGGTACATATGCAGGGGACTAGACATCCTAACGAACATCCAGCCTGGCGGCCTCAAAAAGCCACCACTGTTTTATACCACCATTAAAAAAAATTTTTTTTGCAATCAGGCATGTCAGAGGTAATTGTCCTTGGGCAAGGCACACACATTTTCAGACTTGGATACCTAAAATTAGGCAAAAAAGCAATCTGATTTTCAGAGGTGCTAAGCTCCTATTTAGCTGTCTAAATATGGATTGAGGTGTCTAGCTTTGAGCACCCAAATGGGGAAACAGTGATAATTAGTCCCTGGAAAATTTGCAATTATCCAAATTAGAGGCTTTTGAGTCATCCAATCAAGAAACAACAGAAACACCTCTGACAGATAAAAAATCCACTATGTTTTCATGTTCCAATCTCAGGAAAAAAGTGGAATCTGAAACATTCAAAAAACCACAAACCTTGGAACTATTAACAAGGACAACAATAACCTTTCTCCCAAGGGATAATCATTTGTTAATGTTATAAATGCCTGAAGACAGGAACTTACAGTGGTAGTGCTTTTTAAACTACTGTATATAGCTTGTGACGATTTTACTCAGCAAAACAAATGCTTTAGTGCACATCTTAAACGAAAGAGTGTGATTGCCGGAAGCACCATGACATTAATCAGGGAGTGTGTACATGATGGGAGATGTTAGTGTTGCTAACTGCTACAGGACACAATATTTTTAATGCTACAGATTTCATGTTTCATGCTTTGAAGTGTTATTTAAAATAATAATTAGCACTTATATTAGCACCATGCATCTTCACAGTGTCCAAGGGGGCTCTGAGTGATTGCAAACAGACAGCTTGCATGGCTCCAATTGCTAGATCAGGCCCACAATGAGTAAAATCGATAAAACTATTGTGTCCACTGACATTGTCAACATGCTGATTATTGTGACAAAGACAGATAAACTTGAGCTCTTACATTTGGGGCTGGATCCAAAGTTCTTGAAAAGCTGGATGTTAACAGATGGAATTATTTCCCCAAAGATTTAAGTAAACTACGGAAACTGAAGGTGTGTGAAAGCCTTGTATAGTCCATGACTGGGACCGCATAGAATAACGACAATGCATTGTTCTAAACTATGGCAGAATGCAGCCTCTGGAAGAATATTACTTGAGTTTACTAGCTGACACGGAGTATAAAGAGGTATGCCATAGAAAGAAAACATGCACTTTTTGGAGATGGCTGAGTTTTTATATTTGATTACTGTTTGATATGATAACACAGGTTTTAATCCTGCCATTGGTACTGGGCCGACAGACTCTTGAGCCTGTGCAGATTCCGACTGATGTCAACTGTAGGATTGGAGTCTTAGATGTCTGGTGTATAATGTAATTAACTCCGATTCCAGCAGCTGTGTAATAGTATACTGGGACCTTTGGATGACGTGCATCTATTGCTGATGCAATACGATGCTATTTTGCTTTGCCATGGCAATCGTTACCTAGAAAAGTGACAAAGCAGCATTGTAATGATTTTTTTTAAAAACATCTGTGCATTCCTTTGGCAGTTTTATCTGTATTCAAAACATTGTGGGCAGCAAAGCTTATTTAAACTGGGAGCCTGTACTACCACTTGTATGTGGCTGGATTTCTTTCCTCTGGACATAGATTTGAATCCATAAACTGAAGCACATGGGCTTGTGTAAACTACGTGATTCATATTAACCCATGCATACAAAGTAATTTCACCTCTATCTGGCTAGAGGAATCTAATGACCCTCTTCTTTTAAAACCCTTTCCACACATTCCTAAGGGCCAAATTTTGTATTTAAAATGTGCATTCTAGAGTCCCAATCATGTCTGAGGGTTCACACCAGCACTGAGGGCAAAGTTTGATCATAACTATGTGTTTTCACTCAGTCCCATGTGGTTAGCCATCAGTGTTCTGGTGAAATTGCTGAATTCATGGGTCAAGTCCATTTCAACTTCAGGCTGTGGAAAATTCCTGATTCTGTAGTAGATGGAAAGCAAAAGCACGCATAGAGAATTTTGGTTGAGGGTTGTACTCTATCATTCCAAAAAAGCAATCTTTTTTTTGAGTGACCAAACAGTGCTTCTGGAATCGTAAGCTCTTTGGAGTAAGGACTGTCCCTTTTATGATGTGTCTGCACAGCACTGAGCACAATGGGGCCTCTAGGCACGACCACAAGAGAGTTAACAACAAAAATAAAGGAAAGTTAAACTTTGTCCCCATCCCAGCCAACACCACCTCAGATTGAGTCAACTTTTGTTGAAATTAATCCATAAAAAAGCGACACAGTAAAAGCTTCTCTTTTAGTTGTTATTTAGTGCATTTGAGACGATAGTGTTACCGGGGGGAACGGTTTCAAATAGAGCTTGCATTTAGATCGTTTAGTGCTCCACTTAAATCAAACAATAAAGGATTCATTGCAAGGTGAACGTAAAAGCCCAAACGAGCAGCATACTTACACTCGTGATATCCTACGAAAGAGGTGAGATTAGGAAAAGAGATAATCATGAAAATAAGTTAAAAAATTAACCACCAGATCAGACTGTCCTGTTGGCAAAGCTAGGTCCGTACAGGTATGGCTGGAATTCTGGTCTCGATGTCTGGGGGAGGAGAGGAAATGTACACGCGTAAAGTCAATGACTGGAGTTCAGTGTGAAACTCCTCACGAGTCATTGAGACAGCATACGCTTTAGAAGCCAATGGGACTGGTGATGCGAGATGGAGTCAGCGCTACGTTATACACAGAATCCACAAGGGGCCTAGAGTCTGACGGGGGGTGTAAATGAGGCTGTGGAACCAAGCATGTGAATGTCAGCATGAACCTTACAATCACTTAGCTGAGGTATGTGCCAAGCTGTTTGATGCACAGGGGTGTGGTCTGGCAAATCAACTGGACATGTGAAACTCACTTTGACTCGATCAAAATGAGGCAAGTCTCGTGACGCTGGCAGGTGGAATTATTTGTTGTGGCTTTTTGAAAGAAATACTCGTTACACAGGACTGATGTTCACGGGTGATATGGAGACATGGGTGAAGTGTGTTGTAAGTGCCAAGCGTAAGGAGATCTCCTCCCTCCCCTCCCAAGGGTTTCCAGCTAAGCAGACTAATTCCTGACTAACCAGGGAGTGGATTCCTCACTTTCCATCGATTTCAGTCACTTAATTTATGTGCACCTTGCAGCTCCCACTTGCCTAGCACTTTGCCTGGGGTGAGCTACATCCCGCTAAAGCACAGCTGTTGCCAGAGTGTGAACCAAGCCTTTTATGCAGATGGTTATTACCATGCCCTGAATAACACTCAGCACCTATGTACAGTGCTGTACACTTGACAAGTTTCAATTAACCCCCGTTCTACAGATACACGGCCACATTATAATTCTGTGCGGAATTTGCTACTCCCACCCATATGATGTCAGGGTACATATTTTTTTGAGGATTGCTGGTAAGCAGTTGAAGGGCCGTGCGAAGCAAGATGCAAAAAGAATACAGCCTTCAAATACGTTGGGGGTATTATGCTCTAATAAATTGGTTAGTCTCTAAGGTGCCACAAGTACTCCTTTTCTTTTTGCGAATACAGACTAACACGGCTGTTACTCTGAAAAAAATAACACAGGCATCTAAGGTGGAGGTGAACCCTAACATTGGTAACCAGCAATTTTCAACACTTAGACTGGGATTTTCAAAGGTGCCTAAGGGAGGTAGGGGTGGCTAGCATTACTGGCCCTAGCCACCTGGAGCTGCCTACAGCTGAGGAACGAGGGAAGCAAAGGGTGCTCTCTCTCCAGGCTGCCCCAGATCTTCAGAAGGATCATGTCTTTTAAAGACTAACCTCAAGGCACAGCCACTTGGGAGCTCTTAGCATCCCTAGTGTGAAACTGTCTAGTCTTCCCTACAGGGTCGTTGCAGCCCATTAACAACACATCATTGAATGCAAAGCTGTGAAAACCTAAAAGGTATCAATTTATAAGACTCCTTTTGGTGGCCACATCACACACACACATATACAGGGGAAGCTACGTATACTATGAGGAAACTGCTCAAAGTAAAGCAGAATGTGTGTCCCAATTTAAAAATATATCGGTATAAAACCTATATAGAATAGAAATTGCTTGAAGGCATGGTGATACGTAGAATGCAGCTCCAGTTAGTGTGAAATAGAGGGACTAGCTGCCAGAGGGACTCTTCCACTGCACACACCAGGGTGCAAGATTGACCCTTTGAACGTAGGCATATCTGCTAGCAAGCAATTTTCCGCTTACCTGAGATCAGCAGAGAGTAGTCAGTGTGAATAATGAAATGCATTGTTAAAGCAAGTACAACAGTTGAAACCATCAAAAGAATGTCTTGAGCCATACTCACTTTTCCAACAGGATAAGGGCTGTCGTTGGGTTCACACGAAGATATCTGCATGTGGGTTGCCCATAGTCAGCCAAATACGTCGACCAGTCCCACTGGATGAACAGATCTAGAAGCTGCAACAAACAAACAAACCCATCATGTGATGAATACATTTTTTTTAAAAGATCAGAGGCTCCAACTAAAAGCTACCAAGGGATCAGGCTAGCAGGATCTCTTGGAGAAGAATTTTAAAAATGCTTTACAAACCTGAGTTAATTTAGTTTCACAGCACCCCTAGCAAGCTTGGTAAACACTACCTCCATTTTACAGAGGGGAAACTGAGGCACACAGCGGTTACCTGACTTGCTCAGATTCACAAAGCAAGTCAGTGCCAGAGCCAGGAATAGAAACCCGGTGTCCTGTTACCATAATCACAAGACCATCTATATACAGATGTTAAAGTCATATTAAGTTCCTCCCTTCTTCAACTACATTACCTGATACTTCATTTGAACTGTGCCAAAGAAGATATTTCCAGTCACACACATTACAGAGGAGACCTAGGTGAATAACTGGTTTTTCAGTTCATCCAGGAAACCGAAAAAAATCAGGGAAAATATTTGGTTCTGAAAATGTTTGGAATTTGTCTGCAAATTGGTAGGCCCAGCAAACCATGCTGTGTGTGTCCGTCCGTCTGTCATAACCTTTAGCTCAGTGATTAGGGCATTCACCTGCAATGAGAGTCTCAGGTTTGAATCCTCACTCTGGATCAGGCACCGGAACTCAGCTCTCCCAATTCCCAGGTGAGTGCTCCAACCTGCAGATTATTCTGCGGTGCACTGTTCTCTCTCTCTCTCTCTCTCTCTCTCAGTGGGTCAGAGAAAGAGATAGAATGGCTCTATAGCCTAAGAACATAAGACCAGCCATACTGGGTCAGACCAAAGGTCCATCCAGCCCAGTGGGCTATTAAAGCCCTCATCTGCAAGGTAGAAGATGATATGGGTTCAAATCTTCGCTCCCGGATACAGAGGAGGAATTAGAATCCACCTCTCCTAGTGCCCAGCTGAGTGCCTTAATCACCAGGCTGTAGAGAGACAAGGTGGAAGAAGTAGTATTTTTTTACTGGACCAACTTCTGTTGGAGAAAGAGACGGCTCTCAAGCTCACACAGAGCTGCTCTTCAGGCTAGAGAGGCATTTTCACTCTCCTCTCTCTTTGGCCCAGTGAACATTTAAGTATTTATACAAAGTGGAACAGCGTCAATAGGAAAACTGAATCCCCTGGGTTTCCCACATCCCAGGCAAGTGCCCCAATCAGTGGACTGAAAGTTATCAAGGGGACATATAGGCATGCACACACCCAGTTTGCTAACTCTCAAAAAAACCACCTCACCCCAGCCGAAACCACTGGGTCAAGTTTGCGAATAGTTTCAGTTCCACCAAAACTGCATTTTTCAGTGAATACACGATTTGTCCAAAAAATGTCGCCCAGAGTGCTGGAAGTGTTCCAAGAGCTTTACAAAGGTCTCCACTACTGTGGAGTGGAGGGGAGGTAGGTGCCCAAAAGTTCAGACATTATCAAAGCATAATGTGTCTACAAAACTGGACTGGTTTGCGCAGGTGCTTTCCAGCCGTTCCGTTTCTGGGTGGAATGTCCTGGCAGTTCCAACTGGAGGCCGGAAGGGAAGACAGATGGTTTCACAGATGTCTGAGAATCTTGGTTCTGAAGCACTGGACAAAGGTGCAGAGTAGTACATTCTTATCTGAACCATTTCACAAAGTCATAAAATCAACACATGCATGTGCTATGCACATACTTGCACTGTGCCGGGTGTTCCCCCTAAACCCTGATGGCTGCCCACTGTCAACAAAGACCCTGCTAACCTTGATCCTGGGTGAGGAAATAATCATGCTAATAGAATAGTTTTCTCAAGAGCCTCTTTCAAACCTGGGATTCAAAGGAACACGTTCAAACTCTCCTCCCTGAACTCCAAAGATCAGTGACTAATCAAAGACATCTGGGATCTTTCACCCTCCCACCTCGCAGACGTATGCTGCATTGTTTAAATATTTGACATTCAAGTTCACCTACTTGACATTCAGTTCCACATCTTTCGTGGACATAATTTGATTGTCTTTTGCAGTCATACTTGACAACACTGTTTATCCTCTATGAATGTCAAGGCTTCTGGATGGCGTCTGGCTCCCGCCTCAGACACAAAGATGCTTAAGCTTCTCTTCCCCATGCTGCACTTTTAAACTTTGAGATATTGGCTGCAGTGAGGGTGTTAATTAAGCAGAACTATGATCAGACGTGCCTTTTACACCCTAACTTCAATCAAAATGACAATCAGAACGACAGTGCATCCAACAATATGCTTAATGCACATTCTGCATCAGAAGGCCACATAAGACAAGCCGGCTGGAGAAACAGAAAAAAAGTGCTTTTTTCAAATGAATTTGGTATAATGAATTTAAAATATAGAATAAAAATTCATTTTGGATAAGTAGCTGCATTTCAGCGATCCTTCATGACTGACATTTCATGCCACACTTTGGGATCCTGAGAGACAAAAACATTTGTGCTGTATATGTGTAAAGGATTTTATTAAATTAACTGCTCTGACGAATGGAACTGTATATCGGGGGAAACCATGTTCCAGCAGTGGAAATTTACTCAAGATTTCTAAGACCAACCCCTACTTTCCCTTGCGCTGTCTTATTTCACAGGACACTGAATTATCCTACTGCAGTGATTCTCCAACTTTTTTCATATTAGGACCCTCTTTTCCATATGGGGAGCCTTCCTTTCATTTAGCTGAGACCCAGAAAGGACATTTCACCATATGGAAAGAGCAGGGAGCTCACGACCCCCAGGTTGAGAACCCTTCTCCTAGAGAAAGGCATTACCATTGTCCTACTCATATGAAAGTTAAGGTGCTGGTTAAACAGGAAAATTATGGATGCTTAATTTCTTGCCCCCCCCTTCTAGCTTTTATCCCGACTCTTTTTTTGGGGGGGTAGGAGGGTGGGGGGGGAAGGAGAGATTGCAAACTTCCCCACTCGCTTCCCCTGGTCTCAACACCCCTATAGCCATGGCAGATCCCATGAGAAGAACAGCCCAGCTACTTTATCTAGCAGTTACCGTCATGAAGTAAATCAGGACCATAGAGAGCCCATTGTGCCTGTGTCTCCATGGTTTTCCTCCGGGCTCTAGTGCTGTTTAACAACACAGCCCACCACACAAAAAAGGGGATTTGGCTCCATGAGGACCTCAAGGTACAAAACAAAAATGTGCAACAAGATTCTTTTTGACTATGTAGGTCACAGCAAAGAAAACAGACTGTGGGGAACAATCCCGCGCTGGCGGGGGGAGGAATGGATTAGACGGGAGCTTATAGGTCTTTTCCATCTCTCAATTCTATGCGCCATTATACAGTAGGTCAGTGTTAACGGCAAACTGAAGTTCAACATCAACTGCAGGAGTTTTTTCCAAACAGAAATATTCAAAAGCCTTAAAGAGATAAATCCTTAAATATGATTTCATGTTCTCGTTTCACACACTTGCAGAATAATGGGGTCAGAACCTTCTCTTCAGATTCGTTAGTCTGCCAGGAAATCATACATATACTGGACCATAATATCTACTGACAGCTCCGGACTCAGCGACATAGGAGCGCACTAGATTGCCAGGGCGCACGCAGACACAAAACAGCACAGCTTTGCTTCCATACAAATTGGTGTCTCCAGACCCTCCACCCAGCCAGGCAGTGACATGCATGGAGTTGAAATAAAATCCCAAAGCGGAGGGAGAGAAAAACAGAGAGGCACAGACGAGGCTTTCAAAGGAGATTTGAAGAAAGCTGGAGAGTGATGAGGCGGAAGGATACAGGGAGCTCTTCCAAATGACAAGTTCTGCAGTGCGACAGCGCTCAGGCAAGAGGGTGTGAATGGAAAGAGACCGACACACAGATCCCGACCTTGGTGACACTGATGTAAATCGAAAGTAACTCTGCTGAAGACACCAGAACAGAACAGTACCTGGCCCGAGGTGCGTATGGTACGCTACGGCAAGCGCATGGACAGGTGTTAAAATCAAGGAGGATAGTTTTCTTCTGGACACTGTGAAGCTGGGCAGACAGTGGAACTGTCTGAGGGTGGAGATGATACGAGTGTGAGCAGCAGTAGTATTCCGCACACACTGGACTTGGGAGAGCTTGCGCTTGGCTAGATGCTCAGAAAAGGGAGTTTCATCAGCACAGTGTGTTCTTTTAAACAGCACATTGGTTTGGAGACTCATTTTTAAATGTAGGGGAAGCAAGGAGGGGGAAAGGAGTTGAACAGAAGTTGAAAAGGCAGAGTTGGGCTTCCAAGTTGTGGCTGGTTGAAGCTGGAGCCTCCTGAAGGGAACACGTATTTAGTCTGCAAAGGAACATGTCTGGAACACGTAGTTAGTCTTCATCTTTTTCCAAGATGAAGTGCAGTATCTGCTTTCCCAGTGTCTTCCCGTGCCTGGGACCTGGATGAGGGCTGGTTGGCAAAGACCCAACCCTGGCAAGACAGAGGTGATGATGGCTAGCTAGAGGAAACGTCCTGAGGAGACAGGCGTGATACCTGCCCCTTGCTTTTTATTAAGGTGTGTGTGGATGGGTGCCATCTCAGAGTGCCCCCTGGTGGCCTGGGATGGCCCTGCAGGTACTTCCTCAGTTCCCCCTTGCGTTCTTTGCAATAACTGACTCTAAGACTGGAATCCTTCTCATAAGATTTCGCCTTTTGGGATCTTATTCATTCAGTCTGTTACTGACTACAGACCCGTTGGCCCCATAGTTCCAGCCCTTTGCCCCACTGGTTCAGGAGGCCAGCAGCCCTCCTTCTTGGGGGGTTTGTATGATAATCCAAGCAAAATCCCACTCCCTGCCACACAGCTCCTTCCTGGGGCCTGGCAGCTTTCAGCCCTTCCCAAGCTCTGTTCAGCCTCTCCTCCCTGGGCTCCCCGGCACTACTCCCTGCTCTCCAGTGAGCAGCAATGCTCAGGGCTTGCTTCCTTCTCTGGCATCTTTTGGCATCTTCCTTCATCTGGCATCATCTCTTCCTTATTTACCCGAGAGGCCTTACTGGGTCCCAGAGCGGGAGGCAGGCTAACCATGTCACAAGTGGGGCTCAGACCATCTCCTCTTAAAGGGCCAGCCACTGGGTGACAGTGAACAAGCCAAGAGTGCTATTTTCACCTAAGCTTGGTGAAGAGTTTCCTTTTCGGGGGCTGGACCTTGCCTCATCCGTGGGCACTTCTGCAGTGCTCTCTGCATGGGGCCGCAAAAGCAAAGACTGTTCTCATCTTCAGTTGCTAGCTGCTTACTTAGTGGCATGTCTTGCAGGGCGTGTATGACATGGCGGATAGTTTACACCAGCCACTACTTCAACTCAGAATGTAATTCAAGGTGCTGGTGTGGATTAGATCCTCCCATTTCAGTCCTGGATACTTTACACCGCCTGCCACTCTCCCCATGTTGAGATCATCCCAGCCACTCATGCTAACAGCTGCCAGATTCGAACAGTGAGCATTTTCAAGGGAAGGTATCTTCCTCCCACTGAGGTGAGAGGGTTTGAATTTGTTGACCTTCCAGACACTTTGCAAGGCCGATCTGCTTATGGCTTTTGCTGGAAGTTTTAGCAGAGTGAGTCTGGATGATATAGAAGAGAGAGCTGTTTGTTTTTTTTTAGTCCAATCTGGTGTGTAATTTAGATATCTCCAGTTCCATGCATCGCTTAGGGACTATGACCAGCGGATTTTAAAAAAATAAAATAAATAAAAAAACATCCTATATGTATGCAAATGCCATTGCTAGGTCTGGGCCTTCCCTCAGTGATCGAGGCTGACAGGAGCCAAAATGCAACAGTGATGGATAGTCTGTGTATTTTACAGCACATCCATCTTGTGAGATCGGCAGGCCTGTGGGTACATGGGCTGGACAGGCTTACACCTCTGGACTCTGGCTTCTTTATATGGCCCAGTTTGAAGGCATCTGCAGTGTCTGTACAATGGAACAGCTTTGCTGTAAAGTGGAGTGTTTTGTATTCCTTAGCCGATGAGGGAGGGAGGCCCTGAAGTAGGAAGTCTTACTGCTATGGGCGAGCTGTCTTGAGACAATTTATCTGCCACATAAATGTAGTTTTATTGGTTTTACTGTTTAAACTTTTCACCTCTGCAGCTAAATCTGAAAGTTAAAGGGGCGGGGAAGAAAGGTTTGTGCACAGACATTCATACAGCCCCACTGCTCGCAGAGTTCAGTATGTGCCTTCTGGGGGAAATTCCAAAATAAAATATGCAAATACCATTAATTCTTTAAACCAAAGAGTCTACTTTTCAAGTCCATAAATCAAACTCGACAGCGCACACACACTGGAAAAAAAAAAGGGGGGGAGAAAGGGGAGTATTTCCTATTATGCTACCAAACTGCACTAACTGCAGTCAGAGCAGAGCGTACGTCTCCCCGGCTACGTGCAGATGATCAGTGACTGCTCACCTGAGGCACATCAGCACTAGTGCACCATGGAGGTAAAGAAGTACACACACGCTTGCGCTCTCGCTCTCTCTCTGCAGAGTTGCTATAGTTGGAAGGGGAGAGCAATTTCAATCCTTCTTGAAAGTTAGGGCCTGAAAAAGGATCAGGTTCTTTTTAAACCCACAGACAGCACAGCTGCAGCGGGAACTTGCTCATTCTGTCTCGCTAGTGACTCTGACCTGCATGGATTCCACCCAACTCATACCAGCCTTGGGGCACTATCTAACCGCTACAATCACAGGCAAGAGGATGAAACTGGTTCTGATAGCCCAGACAGAAGTAGCCACTTTGGAAAGAAAAACGAAAAATGGACAAAAGGGGCTGGGAATTTGAGATGTGGTGGAAAACCATGAGGTCTAAGGTGAAAACTGATCTGCACAGGAAGGCCCTGCACCATCTACAGAGAGCCTCTATGGGATGTGCCCAGGGAGGGAGTTCCAGAGATGGGATCCCTGAACCACAAAGGCCCTTCCCCCACCCGATGAAGCTGAAGGTGTGAGATATACCTCACCTCTGGGTTTGCTGCATGGCAGAATGGGCAATGAAATATACATAAATAAACAGAAATCAGCCAGTGAATTTCAGCCACCCAAATCACACTCAGACTCCACTCTCAGATTCTGGTCTCCCTGGGACTTTTTGGAAATATATTTCTTGTCTGAACTGGCACCATTTTGACAAACAGCACCCAAAGACAATGCTACCTCGAATTCACAATAAGGCTTTTGACTTTCCATAGCCTTCTGCCTATGAATCTTATAGTGCTCTGTGAACATGAGCAAACACACACACAAGCCCACCCTGGGAGAGTAGGGACGTGCTCTTATTCCCATTTTACAGATGGGGAAACAAAGGGGGACACAAGTGAAAGTCCTGCTCCCATTGACTAGCAGGCAAATCTCCATTGATTTTAACCTGAGTAGGAGCAGGCTCTAAGTGAGATGCGTACGGTCACACAGGAAATCTGTGTCAGGGACAGATTTCTTGACTCCTGACCACCATTCCCCTTCTGAGGAGACAGTTATGTAGCAGGACTGTGCATTTGGGTTCTGTAAAACAAGACTACATGTAATTATCTCAGTACTTGCCCGTCGCCATAGCACAGTGGTGCCAAAACCTGGTGGCCGCCTCATGGATTTTCAATTACAGAATGGTAGAAAAAATACCCCTGAAGATGACATCTCACTTTCTTTCAGCTCCACAAGAGTCATCCTGAGCCTCTTAAAAGATTAAAAACAAATGTATAAAACTACAGATAAACTAATACTAGAAACCACTCACAGCCCCACTGTGCGGAGATTATTTCTTTTCGGACTAAGCAGCAAGACCAGTGAGAGGACTGGAAAAGAAGCTCCTTTGCCAACACAGATGCAAAGTTTAAATGTGTCAACTACTCATGGGGAGAGGAAATGGATAATAAAGCAGGAAATAAACTTCCCCTTCAATAAAGTCCAAATTAGGGAAAATTCTAGTTTCCACACTCCTACTGCCCTTCCAGTCATTGTACAGCAGGAGATACAGGCTTAATCTCTATTAGGAGTTTGTTGATTTTCCATGGTGCTCGGGAATCGTGTATCATAGTGAAGCCAGTCTGCGAGGCGTCCCCAGAAACATTATTCCCTGACAAGCCTCTCTCAGAGGCGCACTAACCACTATTCAAACAAACACACACACCATTAGCAAAAAATACGCTGAAAAGGTAAAGATGACTAAAGTCTGTTAACTGGCAAATCCTTTAACCCGTTTAAACAAATTTGAACGCAGTTATCCTGGATTTCTTTCATCAAGTTGAACTCGATTCATCTTCAAGCAAGAGACAGTCAGGTGCCTGGAAGAGTCAGACCTGGATCTAGGCGGTGCCAATAACAAGTCCCTGCAATCTTGCCTCAGAATAAGTGGGGTTTTGGGGGGGTGGGGGGTAGGGAGTGGATTCAATGTGCGAATGGATAAGCAAAAAGGAACAGCTGTGCTAGAGGGGTATATTAGCCAAGGCTTTTCTGAATAGTATCAAGGTCTTCTACTTACCTGACATGCCAGGGCTCAGATCAGCCTAACACCCTCCCACTATCATCTGGTACACAAGTCTAACACTAATGCTTTGGCTCTTAAACCTAAAATAGGGTCATTTTCCCAGCCCTGCTCTTGGTCTTCAAGATAGAGGCTAGTAGACAACAGAAGTCGTCTCTATACACTAGGGATCTACATCTGCAGTTTGACATTGGACCCAGCTGTAAAAAGCTGCAGCATCTCTTCTTCCCCAACCCTCTCCATTCAGCTAACTCACCAGTCACACGTGCCTTTGGCCAGCATGGACTGGCAGGTGTCTCCACTTTATTCTGTCTGCTCCCATCAAGGAGGATGAGCAGTCTTTTGCTTGCTGCCTTCTACGTACCCAGTAGTTTTTTAGTCTTCATGCTGCCCAAAGACCTTCTTAAGTTAAGCTTCTTAACACTAAGCTTTCCTTAAAAATTCCCACCCTTGCTGTCACCAATGGAGCTGCGCAACGGATAGCAACAGTGCGGGTTCTAGTATAAAGAAAGAACTTGCCTTCTTACCACCCTGTCATTGAACCCCGCCCAAAGCAAGGTCAGGACTTTTTCAAACGAACCCTTAGAACCACCACATAAGGTCTTGTCTACACTAACAAGAATCATCCTTGCTTGGCAATAGATGATTGCAACAAATACAGCTGAATCAGTGCGGACGATGGTTTTTGTCCTTGTCTACGCTTGCAGCTAAACTACGCTCCGCATTGGTTCCAGCTCCACCCGTGGTCAGCAATATAGAATTCTGTAACGTTGAAAAGCCCTAAGAGAGTCCAAGATCAGCAGGCACAGAGAAGCAAATTCAAATAATTGATTTTGGTGACATTTCAATTATTCCTATGGGGAAAATAATATTTAGAGATAAAGAAAAACTCCTTGATTGCAGAAGTAACTGAGAGTCTGGATGAAGTTAGCACTAAGAAGAAAATGCACCAGGAATTTGGTGTGTGTTCATTTCCTTGTGAAAAAGAAAAGAGTGAAAGTCTGGTTTCACTGAAGGCATAGAGAGTTTTATCATTGACTTCAGTCCAGCCAGGATTCCAACCAAACTCTTTTATGAACCCTATTGCCACAATATCTGAGTGTCTCAAAATCTTCAGTGCATTTAACTTCACAACCCTCTGCGAGGTAAGGAAGTCCTATTATCCCCATTTTACAAATGGAAAATCCAGGCACAGAGAGAAAGTAAATTGTACGTATGCTAGAAAGTCAGGATGCTAATTTAATACTCTGAATTTTTCTGTCTTCTTTTAAGTTCTTTAAATGAAACAATTCTTGGAAGCAACAAGAGAAAAATCTGGAAGGGTTATGCGGAAGGGCCAGAATTTAATGGAGCAAAATTTGAGACTGACCACACCCTATTCTGTCCAGTCTGGATTATTTTTGGACCCATTATTGCCTGTTTATAAGATTCTGTATTTCTTAAATTGGGTTTCCAGTGGAAGCACTCCAGAAACATTTTCGTCTGCACATTGTATATAAAGGTTTTTTGTTTTTCCATCTGTAAATGTTCATAACTTATTGGGATGAATATCCCTGGATTTCCATTTACTTTGAAGCTATAGTGAAATTACAGTGTGAGATCTTCTGTTTTCTTCAGAGGTTTATTACAAGATTCCTGTTAAAATCTTAGACATGCTGCTATTTATATGGTTTATTGTGTGCTTTTGGTTGTAAATGATCTCTGTTTTTTTTGAAAAAATAGCATTTGCTTTTGGTTAATAAGTATTGATTTATGGAGTCTTTAAAGCATGTTTGCAAAAAAGAAATGACGTTCCAGTAGCCTGTGTGACTAAACTGAAGAACTGGAGGTGAGCTATAACTCTGGTCAGAATTCAAAAAGTCTGATGGCAGATCAATATGAGATCATGGGCAGGAATTAATTTGTCAGATTCTGGTGATAATCTGGAAGATTTTTGGAAATTCTCTTAGGGATGGATCCTATGCCCCTTGAAGTCCATAGCAAAGCTCTCAGTGACTTTAATGGTGCAGGATCAAGGCCTCAGTCACTAAGTAACTGGACTGGTGCCTGCATGGAACGCTAAAGCAAATTCGAGGGAAATCTCTAGGTTCCAGAGCCATTATAAAGTGACATCTAGAGCTGGTTGAAAAGGGGTGAACATTTTTCATGAGAAACTTAATGAAAATTGGAATTTCAAAGTTAAAAAAAATCCGAGTTAGCTCTAGTGACAACTGATTGGCTAGGGAATATTCTGAAAGGGCAATTAACAAGAGTTCACAGCGCTGGATTTGTTAGCCAATTTGCACTCTGAGAAATGGTCACGCCCATCAAATTATTTATGCGGCACCATCTTTCCAGGTAAAGAAGATGGCAAAGTTCCTGCCCTTAGGATTCTACAGTTGAAATAAAACAAATAGACAATACAGGAGTGGACAACAGAAAAGGAGATAGGAAAGACTGCCCTTCGGGGAATGCTATTTAATAATATGATGCACTTCTACAGCACCTTCTATCCAAGAGACACTCTGTGCTTGGTAAACGTTAAATTTAGTTTCCAAACACCCCTGCAGAGTAGATAAATATTATCATCTCCATTTTACACATGAGAGAATTGAGTCATACTAGAGTTTAGTGGCAGAACTGGGAAGAGAATCCAGTGCTCTGACTCCCAGTGCTACTGTAATTCCAACAACCTCCCCCACTACCCCTGTTCAGATGTTGTACTGCGCTTCAAATCCGGCTTGCTTTTCTCTCCCAATACAATTACGGTGAGAGAGGAAGTGTGCTGTGCCACAGTGCAGATTAGCAGTGAAAGTGCTCAAAGACAGGAGTTTTAAGGCAGGATTTGCCAGGAAAGTAGAAGGGCGGGGGTGGGGGGGGGGTGGGGAGAGACACACCAAGGAAAACATCTTTAGGAGTTATTTTTCCTTCTCATTCTTTAAATTTTTTTCTTCAGACTTTAGGAGCCAAGGAGTTCTTAAAGTCTGTCACTGGCTTCTGCAGACTGGCACCTGCAGTTGTCAGCCAGCCCTGAACTCTGCAAGAGAGTTCTCCATCTCAGCTGCTGGCTGCCTTTCCAGACCAATTTCTATGGAAACAGAGTTCACATCAGGAAAAAAAAAAAAAAAAAAAAAGGTAAGGACTGGAAATACTGACAGCTCTTAAAACCAAAAACTCTCCTGTACCTTATTTGCATCACCCGATCCCCATTTTTACAACAACAGACCTAAGAAGGGCACCAGCAGCTGGCAAGAAGAGCGCTCACCCTTGAATATTTCAGCTGTTAACTAGAGCCCTTTAAATTTGGAAGAAGACAAAAGTTTAAAATTCATTTTTTAAAGTAATTACAAAAAATATGCCCTTATACACCGAAAAGATTTTCAGAAGGGAAGTATAATGGTCAGAGGACAGGAAATGGGATCTGCCGTCTTGGACCTCTGGTGCAGGTCAGTAGTGACCAAAATTTAACAAAACAGATACTACTATTTAGCACTTATACATAGTGTCTCCATCTAAGCATCTCCCAGGTGGTTTACAAGCAACGAAAGCCCCACAACAAATCCTCTGAGGTAGGTTTTACTATTCCCGCAGTACAGATGGGGAAAACACAGAGGATACATGACTTGCCCATAGCCACACATCAAGTCATTGGCAGAGCTCAAAACCGAAGAACTGACTCCAGTTCCCATGCTCTCTCTATATCCATACAAACCGACTCTCTGGTCTTGTTTATTTATTTGTACTATTAGAAACTTGAAAATCGTCCTTTTTTGTAAAAAAACAAAAAACAAAAAAAACCTTTTACAAATACAGGCAGAGATGACCTGTACCTGCTGATGGGAAGTGGGGGAGCAGAGTGAGGGCAGCAGCTTCAACAGATGTTACTGAACATGTGCAGTCAGTGTGAACATGCTCAGTACAAACCAAGCAGCAAATCTGGGTGGCACGTAACCCTGCATAGAATCATAGGGTTGGAAGGGACATCAGGAGGTCATCTAGTCCCACCCTCGGCTCAAAGCAGGACCAACCCCAACTAAATCATCCCAGCCAGGGCTTTGTCAAGCCGGACCTTAAAAACCTCTAAGGATGGAGATTCCACCACCTCCCTAGGTAACCCATTGCAGTGCTTCACCACCCTCCTAGTGAAATAGTGTTTCCTGATATCCAACCTAGACCTCCCCCACTGCAACTTGAGACCATTGCTCCTTGTTCTGTCATCTGCCACCACTGAGAACAGCCGAGCTCTATCCTCTTTGGGACCCCTTTGTCTTCAGGTAGTTGAAGGCTGCTATCAAATCCCCCCTCACTCTTCTCTTCTGCAGACTAAATAACCCCAGTTCCCTCAGCCTCTCCTTGTAAGTCATGTGCCCCAGCCCCCTAATCATTTTCATTGCCCTCTGCTGAACTCTCTCCTATTTGTCCACATCTTTTCTGTAGTGGGGGGACCAAAACTGGACACAATACTGCATGTCTGGCCTCACCAGTGCTGAATAGAGGGGACTAATCACTTCCCTCCATCTGCTGGCCATGCTCCTACTAGCGCAGCCCGATATGCCGTTGGCCTTCTTGGCAACAAGGGCATGCTGCTGACTCATATCCAGCTTCTTGTCCACTATAACCCCCCTGCATGCCCCCTCCCACATGTTGCCGCGATATAGACAACTTTTCTGAGCAAAAATAGGCTCCTGATAACTAGAAACCACTTACTGCACAATGACTTACATGTACATTTATCTACACATTCACACAAACTTATTTACTAACAACATTTCAGATGACTCGAAATGCAGAAACTCTCTCTCCTTCATTCTACTAGTCAAGTTATGTTGCTCACAAAGCAGCAATCCTACAACAAGCTAATGTGTGTCACCCAGCCTTCACAGGTAACCCTAAAATAACAGAAAGGGGAAAAATAGCTTTAAGTATCCAGTTTCTAGTGGAGGATATGCTGGATGAACCTACGGTGCCTGGATACTCGTAGCAAGGATGTTTTTGATTTAGAGGCTGATAAAAACGATTTTACCATGTTGTGACATTTCTGCAGTAAATCTAAGATATGGGACTATATAGCAGTTAAGTTTTGTATACACATTTTTGGAGATGGGCTGAGCTTCTTGGAAGACTTTAATGTCCCCCATCAAAATTTCAGCATCTACTGGACAAGTGCAGCCATGATGAAGTGCCTAGATACTTAGGCAAACGGGGCTCTGGAATGCCTAAGGGACAAATCCCAACACCCTTATTCACATGGCATAATATTGTACTCTGGTGAATGGTCCCATTGGTTTCAAGGGGATTATTCAATGAGGAAGGTACTACTCAATGTAAGGGTGAGGTAATCTGGACCATCCAGGAGATATGATCCTCCTTTCTCATGCATGGGAAACTCATGACTTGATGCACATACTCGAATAAAACCCCAAAGATGCTGCTTATCAATTTTCTATCCAGGAGCACTCTAACTGGTGGGTGACAGCAACTGCAGGATACCAGATTCTGCTTTCAGTTAATCATGCAACAATTATTTTTCTTGATGTTAGAACTATGCCAAGTTCACTGCAAGTAGCATTTTTCTTTTGTTTACATATTAAAGGGAAGAAATAGGTAACCTCCCGCTAACCCCAGCCCGTCTGTGAGAAGCTGCTGCTGCCTTCACCTCTGAATGAACTTCCAGATTATTTTAGACAAGATTCACCTTGCATTGAACTTGTACACTGCTTTGAAGCACACAGTCACGTAGCACTGATTAAACATTACAGTGCAACGGGGCTATAAATTTAATGAGCATTTATCGGTGCATTTCTGTTTCATTCTTGGAGAGAGAGAAACCGACCAACATGAAGTGGTTTCACAAACGGGAAATTTGTGGAATCCCTCCTTTCGTGGTCATATGCTGTAGAATAAACCAGTACAGGTAAAAAGAAAAGGCACAGCACATGACAAAGCAAAGCAAACAGACTGAGGTGAAACCAAAGATTTCAGAGAAAATAAGGTGCAGGGCCAGGTGCTGGGCCACCTCCACCCCAGCAGGGAGTGTGTCATGGGTATGGCTGAAGGGCTGCCACCTCTTCTGCGGATAAACAGAGGACTTTGCCCTCAAGGGCCATCACGCCCGCCCATTTTGTCACCACTAAACTCACAGGAAGATCATATCCTATGTGAGTAGGAGAGACGTTCTAAGCTAACCACGCCAAGTAGAATCACCCAACAGCCCCCAATGAAGCTATGGAAACATTTTGATCGGAGCACTGCATTTTAACAAAAAGAAAAGGAGTACTTGTGGCACCTTGTGTATTTTAACAAATATCAGGCGAGGTGGCTTAGGGAAAAACAGCCAACTGGTGCCAACCACACAACTGATGGCAAAGAAAAATGAAACAATTACATTATAAAAGCAGCTATGACCATTGAGAAATACATGACACAACATTTCTACTCCCTAGCTAGTGTTTAGCTTGTCCTCACTCACATACGCACCTAGCCCAGCCTTGGGCTTTCGCTGCATTCCTTACCTAAGCTCTGATCACCCCGATAAAACGACTGAATCTGAACAGGAGGCCTGTGTGGACAAGAGGGTTGCCGATTAAAGCAAGTCCTGTCTGGAAATAAAATTGCAGTGAAAGGAACAGAAATATCTTTTGTCCAAAGAGATTACTTTGACAAACAGATGAATAATGAAATGTACAAAAGCCAACACAAGGAGGATTTACGTGGTTTTACACTGTAAAGACTGGGGAGGGGAGACAGAAACAATGCCACAAAAAAAAGCCAGGCTTTGCAATAGCTATGGCAATTGGTATTGTAGCCAGGAAAATACTGTGAAAGGATGTGCATGATAATTGATAACCCAGAAGGAAGTCCTTTTCATACCATGTCCAGCTAAACTCTGGATGGCCTTCTATGTACAATGCTTCACTGTACACCAGTTTTTAGATCTATATTAGGATGGAGGGGGGGGGAGGAGAGAGAGGGAGAGGCAGAGAGAGAGGCAGCTTCCTTTTATTCTTAGGACTGACACACAACTAAAAGATAGCAAAACACCGCAAGCCTAGCATGGATTCTACCAAAGGAGTCATTCAGCAAAGGTCATGTCGCAGTTAAACAGGATAGCATCTGGGCAGTGAAATCGATAGGTCTGGAATCTTTGTACAAGTTCAAGTGCCTAAAATACCTTATTATTTCTTAACATACACCCAGAGTTAAAGTATCTGCTGCCTTGTGGGGTAACTTCCTCTTTCTTGTGCTGTTAGTTTTTGTTGATTAAGAAGAATTACATCTATTGTTCTCTAACTAGCCTTGCCTTGGGGTCCAGTTTGATTTCATTCTCATTTCTCCCTATGTAACTAATCTGATGCTTATTTCCTTTAGTTATATTTTTTAAACACTAAGTGTACCGCAGCATCCCTCGGTGGGTTGCTGGCAGCCAGGATCAAACCTGGGACCTCGAGATCTCTATTTCTGAGCTAAAAGACTCAGGTCTGTTAGCTCAAAAGCTGTAAGAGACTCATGAACCTCTCTGTGGTCCAGCCACAAGTGAGGGACAACGAGAGACACTGTATTCGCAAGGGTTAAAAATGTGATCTAGTGGTTAGAGAAGGAAAGTGAGAGGCAGAACTCCTGGGTTCTACCTCCTACTCTGCAGCTGATTTGCTGAGTGACCTTCAACAAGTGACCTTTCTGTGATAATTTCCTCATCTGTAAAACTAGGATGCGTCTACTGACAAAGAAGTGATTTGGGACCCTAAAAAGAACAGATGCTGTGTGCCTCACTAGGTTCACTTGACTAAAGTCTCCTGCGCCACAGTGCATTATAAGGGAGAGTTAGTGGTGTGAACCTACCGCTCGTTGGAGGTGGAAGTATTTTGTTGGCGGGAGAGCTCTCTCCAGGTGCCTCCTTTCAACACCTGCCAACAAACAGAAGCTACCCTGCATGCCTTTTAGCAGCACGGCTGTATGGCACAGCTGTGTCGCTAATAGGTATGTAGTGTAGACATAGCCTAAAGTCAATATGACACAAAACTTTAGCAATACACAGGTTACAAGAGAAGTTAAATATCATGCTGAATAAGGGCCTAAAGACATGTGTTATTTTAAGCACAGAAATGGGATCACTGATGTGCTTAAAGTTAAGCCTGTGCTTAAGTCCTTTGCTGAACTGGGGCCTTAAACATGAAGGAGCTACTTTGAATCATAGAATCATAGAATATCAGGGTTGGAAGGGACCCCAGAAGGTCATCTAGTCCAACCCCCTGCTCAAAGCAGGACCAATTCCCAGTTAAATCATCCCAGCCAGGGCTTTGTCAAGCCTGACCTTAAAAACCTCTAAGGAAGGAGATTCTACCACCTCCTTAGGTAACGCATTCCATTGTTTCACCACCCTCTTAGTGAAAAAGTTTTTCCTAATATCCAATCTAAACCTCCCCCACTGCAACTTGAGGCCATTACTCCTCGTTCTGTCATCTGCTACCATTGAGAACAGTCTAGAGCCATCCTCTTTGGAACCCCCTTTCAGGTAGTTGAAAGCAGCTATCAAATCCCCCCTCATTCTTCTCTTCTGCAGGCTAAACAATCCCAGCTCCCTCAGCCTCTCCTCATAACTCATGTGTTCCAGTCCCCTAATCATTTTTGTTGCCCTTCGCTGGACTCTCTCCAATTTATCCACATCCTTCTTGAAGTGTGGGGCCCAAAACTGGACACAGTACTCCAGATGAGGCCTCACCAAAGTCGAATAGAGGGGAACGATCACGTCCCTCGATCTGCTCGCTATGCCCCTACTTATACATCCCAAAATGCCATTGGCCTTTTTGGCAACAAGGGCACACTGCTGACTCATATCCAGCTTCTCGTCCACTGTCAACCCTAGGTCCTTTTCCGCAGAACTGCTGCCTAGCCATTCGGTCCCTAGTCTGTAGCTGTGCATTGGGTTCTTCCGTCCTAAGTGCAGGACCCTGCAGATTACTTGTGCAATCTCTCCCTTCAGAGAGATAGGGACACAGCTCCTTAATGTTTATTAATGTCTTCCTTATCCGCAAGTACCTTAGATTTATTAATGGTCTGTTGAGGGAGCTGAGCAGTCAGATGGAAAGATTTGCAGATGACGCAAAGAAACTTCAGAGAGACCTAAACAAGCTAGGTGGGGCAACACCATGGCAAATGAAGTTCAATGTTGATAATTGCAAAATCAATGCACTGGGGGTGGGGGACAGGGAGAAGAGAAGAGAGAAGGGGCAGAACTTCAACTACTCATACACTGTACAGGAGGGGTTCTCAAACTGGGGGTCGCGAGGTTATTACATGAGGGGTCGTGAGCTGTCAGCCTCCACCCCAAACCCGCCTTTGCCTCCAGCATTTATAATAGAATTAAATATATTAAAAAGTGTTTTAAATTTATAAGGGGGGGGGGTGTCACACTCAGAGGCTTGCTATGTGAAAGGGGTCACCAGTACAAAAGTTTGAGAACCACTGCTGTACAGGGTTCTAAATGAACCATACTAACTCAGAAAAGGGACCCGGGTGTCGCTGTAGACAGCTCAATGAAGACCTCTGCCCAATGAGCAGCTGCAGTCAAAAACGAAAACAAGATGTTACGATGAATGGGGTGGAGAACAACAAAGAATATCTCAATGCCATAGATCAATGGTGTAGTGTCATCTGGATACTGCGTACTGTACTGGTCACCATATCTCACAAGGATTTTGAAGATTTTGAGGATGTTCAGAGAAGTACAATGAGAATGATCAAGGGTCTGGAAAAACTCTCATAGGAAGAAAGATTTTAAAGATTGGGACTGTGGACCTATGAAAGGAGACATGATAACAGTATATAAAACAAAGTATGGTCTAAAGAAAGTAGACCAGGAATTTCTGTTCTCCCTGTCCCATAGTATAAGAACAAGGGGACATTCAATGAAATTAAGAAGTGGCAAATTCAAAACTGATATGAAAATACTTTTGCACGGAATTGCATAGGCTATGGAACTCACTGCCAGAGGATATCAGCAATGTCCAGAGTGATTACAATTCATATGAAACATCATGATTCAGGGCTTAAAACAATCTTTAACTATTTGATACCAAGAGGAGAACTAACATAGTGAGCAGATTATCCCACATCTGCCTTCTGTGGGGTTCAGGCACTTTCCTCAGAAGCCTCTGGTGCTGGCCTTGGCTGGAGACAGAATACTGGACTAGGATGGACCACTGGTCTGGTCTGGAAATTTCTTGTCAAATCTCAGCATTGTTTATTAGACACGTAACCTTTAAACCCTTCTGAGTCACTCAAGGCCTGTGATGATTCCGAAATACTGGGTCACTGGGTTTGTAGGGGTTTTGTTTTTTAAAATCACCACTGCCCTTTGACTGCCTTCCAATTTGAAAGTGGTCGTATTAGTGTTTAAGGAGAATTTTGTCAATTAACTGCTGTTCAAATCCCCAAAGAGAGAAACTCACTTCTGAACCCAGAGGAGGCTCATGTTTAAGATTAAATTAAGAGGTATGGGGTTATACTGGAGTGGAAGATGGGGGCTAGAGTGGATTTTTTTTTTTTAACATAGCCCTCTTGAAGTCTTTTTTCCCCCCACTGCACATCTCCACTTGACATGAGGGTAATAGGTTATCTAGGAACACCAAAAGATTACTTAGACTATAAACTCTGTGGGGCAGGGACCATCTTTTTGTTCTGTGTTTGTACAGTCCCTAGCACGATGGGATTCTGATCCCTGACTAGGGCTCCTAGGAGCTATGGTAATTCAAAAGAGAAATAAGCAGCAGGCTTCCCTATAATTGATGGCATTCTTCATAGTGCAGTCTATTGCAACATTTTCAGAATGGCATTCTGAGGTTGTATACTATTTCAGTAGAGATTGTGTCTTTTGAATGTATTTGGATAACACCTAGCAAAGTGTGAGCCCTGGCCCTGACCAGGGCCATAGTAACATAATTATTATGTACTACCACTACACAATCAATGGTTTGTGTCAGATTCTGCTGGTGTAAATCAGGGTGCTGTGACAGGACTGGACAGGAAAGTGATGTGGGGAACGCTGGCTGTGGGGGGAGAGGGGGAGTGCACTGAATGAGTGCATCCCTGCCCACAGCAGCCATAATTTGCAGGACATTTCAGAGGTGACTTTATCACTGTTTGTAAATACCTATGCGGGAGATGATTTCTAACAGCATTAAATTAGCAAAGACATAATAAAATCCAGTGGCTGGAAGTTGAAATTATACAAATTCAGACTAGAGATAAAAATGTAAAATTTTAACAGCAAGGGTAATTAACCATTGGAACAATTTATCTAGGAATGGGGTGGATTCTCTTTCAATGACAAGTCTTTACATTACAATTGGTTGTTTTTCTAAAAGATATGCTTTAGCTCAAACAGATGTTATGGACTTGATGCAGGAGTCACTTGGTGAACTTCTATGGCCTGTGTTATGCAGGAGATCAGTCTAGATGGTCATAATGCCCCCTTCTGGCTTTAAAATGTATGACTCTACGGACCCTGGACTGGGAGCCCTGAAGGAAGGCAATGCAGGAAACAGTGCCTGCCTTCTCCTGGGGGTGAATTTTGCTGAGGTGCAGTGAGACTTGCTCATGCTGGGAGGTGAAATTTGAATACTAGCCTCAATCCTCATTTTTCTGCTTCCTTATAATTGTCTTCACGCCTTCTTCCTTGCTTTCCTTTACACACACGCCACCTTCCTTGACGTGACTGAGGAGACCATGAACCTAGGGTATGCCTCCGCCGCAGTTGGTGGGGTAATTGCAGACATACCTGGGCTAGCTTTAAGCTAGCTAGTTCGGGTATCAATAGCAGTGAAGCTACATCATGGACCTCAGCGCAGTCTAGCCACTCAAGTAATTATCCAGGGCCGCAGGTGGCCTTGTCCAGCCCACATCGCCCCTCTGACTTCAGTATAGACATACCTTTGATTTCAAACTGCTCTCAAGACCCTCTTCTGCTGTGATGATGACAAGAAGTGAGTCAGCTCATATTTAGCAGGATGAGGGGCACCTGGGAAGTGTGGATGTCTATTTACAAAGATGTATACATTTTGATTGTTATGTTTTAACTCTCTCGTGAGCCATTGGTGTATTGCTTGCCTTAGATAGTGAGCTCTCTAGGGCATGGCCTGTGTCCTCAAGTGGGTGTGGACAGTGCCTTGCACACTGTAGGTGCTAGGGGAATACAAGTAACAACTGAACCTCCCTGTATCAGCAGCGGTGAATTTGGTGCACAGTTTCACTGCATCCCCGTTTATTATAACCAGAATGTGTTCTCCTGTATGAGGAGGATTTAGGTCCAGGCTATATCATCAATGACCCCCTTATGCATCCACTAATATTTACATGTACTAAGCTTGATGATCCTTAGAGGAGCCTGGATATTAAATGCCTGACATTTCTGGGCAGTGGTTTAGGACATCAAGTTAAAGCATGGATTTAAAAATATATTGAGTAAAGCAGCAAAAGGGTGGTGCTGTACTGTGCTGGAGTTTTATTTCTTCCATCACTTGCTTGTCATGCTGCCAGGACACACACGCAAGGTGCTGTCATCACCAGCAGTAAAATTTCCTCATCTTAATGTGCCAGGTGAAAGGGAAAATCCAAGGGCGTTCTCCCTCCGCATGACTGCTGACAGAGTCAACCAACTGTTCAGTGAAGAGGCAACAGTCATCAGCTACAGGGATTCTCATGTAGGAATCCCCCAGTCAAACACTTGTCAGTGCATGTCAAAGCAAGCAACAGAGGATGGTGAAAAAAGAAAGAACATGTAGCCAAGAAAAGACAGCAACAGGTCTTGACTGACACATGAATCCTCATAGTGAAAGGGGTGTGAATACCAGGAAGGGTAAGCAAAGGAGCTGCTCTTGTGATATGGTGTTAATAGCAAGTGACGTTTATCTATGCCTAATGCCAGGCATTATTGCTCTTTGTGAGTTACTGATTAAGAAGAAGGGAAGACTGGCCTGGTGGCCCATGCAGTAGCCCAAGAGTCAAGAGATCTGGATGCTCTTCCTGGCTCTGTTACTCACTCACCGTGTGACTTTGGGTAAGCAACAACTAGAGCAGGTCCACGTTACAAAAAATTCAAAATAACTCCCCTCCCCCCCTACCAAAAATGTAATACATTTTTTGAAAGAAGTCACCATTTTCCAGCCAGCTAGAGTCACAACTTCTGTGCCTCAGTTTCCCCACCATAAAATGAGGATAATATTTATCACAGAGTGTTAGCTTCTACCAGCCTGACTGAGCATGCAGATGTCATTTGTCTACACATGAAAGTTAATCCAGAATAAGGTAGAGGAGTTTAAGTTAGATATAAGTTAAAGATGATTAACTATTCCTAATTAACTCCACCTGGGAATGCTCTTATTCTTGAACAGAGTGCTATCTAGAGGGTTAAATGATTCTGGAATAATTCTCCACATAGGCCAGCCCTTAGTTTTGCTGACTCACCCCATTCCAGGTTGAGTCTCTGAACTTCAACCCAGGAGTATAAATTGGTCTGAGGGTATCACAGAATATCAGGGTTGCAAGGGACCTCAGGAGGTCATCTAGTCCAACCCGCTGCTCAAAGCAGGACCGATCCCCGACTAAATCATCCCAGCCAGGGCTTTGTCAAGCCTGACCTTAAAAACTTCTAAGGAAGGAGATTCCACCACCTCCCTAGGTAACGCATTCCAGTGTTTCACCACCCTCCTAGTGAAAAAGTTTTTCCTAATATCCAACCTAAATCTCCCCCACTGCAACTTGAGACCATTACTCCTTGTTCTGTCATCTGCTACCACTGAGAACAGTCTAGATCCATCCTCTTTGGATCAACCTTTCAGGTAGTTGAAAGCAGTTATCAAATCCCCCCTCATTCTTCTCTTCTGAAGACTAAACATCCCCAATTCCCTCAGCCTCTCCTCATAAGTCATGTGTTCCAGTCCCCTAATCATTTTTGTTGCCCACCGCTGGACTCTTTCCAATTTATCCACATCCTTCTTGTAGTGTGGGACCCAAAACTGGACACAGTACTCCAGATGAGGCCTCACCAATGTTGAATAGAGGGGAACGATCACATCCCTCGATCTGCTCGCTATGCCCCTACTTATACATCCCAAAATGCCATTGGCCTTCTTGGCAACAAGGGCACACTGTTGACTCATATCCAGCTTCTCGTCCACTGTCACCCCTAGGTCCTTTTCTGCAGAACTGCTGCCGAGTCATTCGGTCCCTAGTCTGTAGCGGTACATGGGATTCTTCCGTCCTAAGTGCAGGACTCTGCACTAGTCCTTGTTGAACCTCATCCGATTTCTTTTGGCCCAATCCTCCAATTTGTCTAGGTCCCTCTGTATCCTATCCCTACCCTCCAGCGTATCTACCTCTCCTCCCAGTGTAGTGTCATCTCAAACTTGCTGAGGGTGCAATCCACACCATCCTCCAGATCATTTATGAAGATATTGAACAAAACCGGCCCCAGGACCGATCCTTGGGGCACTCCACTTGATACCGACTGCCAACTAGACATGGAGCCATTGATCACTACCCGTTGAGCCCGACAATCTAGGCAGCTTTCTATCCACCTTATAGTCCATTCATCCAGCCCATACTTCTTTAACTTGCTGGCAAGAATACTGTGTATGTCTACACTGCAAGTGGAAGCAAGCTAAAAATAGCAGTGTGGATGTTGTGGCACTGGCTTCAGCATGGGCTAGCCATCCAAGCTCAGATCCAGGAGATCAGGCAGGTTTGGACTCTGGAAACTGGCCCCAGCTGCCACCCATGCCTCATTGTCCACACCGCTATTTTTAGTGCACTAGCTGGAGCTGACCTAGCGCAAGTCTGTCTCCGTGGGCTGGGAGCCATACTTCCAGCTGCAGTGTAGACACCCCTGAAGTGTGTCTATCTGAGGCAAAGACAGTGAAGGGGAGAGAGGTGTGTGATGGGATGAGAGATGGGTGAGGACTCTGCCTGTTCACACTTATCTGTCTAAGAGTCCTTGTCAGGCCTAATTAATGCTTTAAAAACACTTTGAGTTCTATGGATGGAAGCTGCTAGCGAAAGGCAGAGTGGAATTCTTCTATTTAACAACGTTATCTGTAAAGCTCATTGGGTGTGTGAAATAACCTGAAGATTAGGGTAGTTTATTACCACTGTTTTTATAAGGCTGTGGGATACAAATTTCCAGAGCTAAAAATATCATTTGGAAAACAGCAAGAGCCATTTAGAACCATTCTAAAGACAAGTTCACAAGCAAAATGGATATTTAAAACAGCTGTGAAGAAAAGACTGCTAAGCAGCATTTGGCTAAAAGCAAACATGGAAATAAAATAACTTTGCAGAATAGGGAGACAAGGTTAAAAATCAGGGAATTTGGTAACGGGCCCTTTTTAAAGGAAAACGCTTTAGTTTTTAAGCTTTCCAGAGGCTAATACATTATTAAAAAAATGTAAACGCCTCTACCAGGTCCAGATTAACACCCATCACTTCAAATTTTACTTTCCATCCTACCGTAAAAGCTCTAGTGTATTTTTCACTTCATTTATGCAGTCTACTATTGGCCTCAATTTTTTTTGCCTTTATAAAACTACAGTATATCATGTTCATATGTAATGAATTCTGGGCAATTATTAAATGAAGAGGATCTCTATTTAAAAACCCTTGATGGAAGTAATTGTAAGAAATCAAGCAGTTGAATGGGTGTGGATGGATTTCCCCTTTGGAATCTGCATGGCAAATCAATGGAGAGCCACATGTGAGCAGGGTAATGCCACTATACATGGAAAGATGAGAGGATAAACATGAAGAATATCTTCGCTTCTTTCTAGCCCGGCTAGCAGTAGCTGAGATTTGCATGGGCATTATGCACAGAGAACTTACAAAGCCCCTATTTCACGCTATGTCTGTGGCAGGAGAAACGGCCATATATCATTATCTCCATTGCTTCAAGACACTGCCATTCACTCAGTTTAAATTTTTCTTATCCCTACCCAAACTTAGTTTGAATTTGATGCTGGATTAGCATCTTTGGAGGCTGGAATTCTCTAGTTATCCACAGAACAGGTATAGCATAAGTGACAGAAGGGCATCTTCTTCCACAATGCCATGCCTCAACCCTGACCCTTGCAACCATCTCTAAGGGAGTTCAGTCCCCATGATCATTCAGTCCTTGGCCTCCCTGCTCAGACTGCCAGCAAGGGGCCAATTAGTGCTTATTGTGGTGGTTTTGTCATGTGGACACTGGTCCAATAGGATCTCAACAGAGGGACTATCAAATTATCATGTCAATTATTGGAACAGCGATCAGCTGTGCACTGGGCTGGATTAAAACCATTCCCTGGTGAAAGGCGGTGTGTGTCCCACTACCCTTTCCCTGAGTGAATACGCTGTAACAAAAACATTTTTAAAGGCTATGTAATGTCAGTAAAATGAGAATTGTACCACACGCCTTCAAAATAATTTAAAAGCAACATTTCACCATCCATTGAAACTTCACCACCACCAAAACAGCGGTGACAGCCTCTCTAATGGCTCAGTTACTGGCAGAGTAGTCGGGCGCCCTCTGGTCCTGGGGAACCTAGCAGCCCTGTGAGGGCTGAAGTCTCTGACATTCTTTGGCACTCTGTGCAACTGGCCACAAAGCATCACTGGGATGACTTTCAACCGTCCAAGCTGTAGCTTCAGTGCTTCGATGCAGTTGTTGCAGACTCCAGTGTGTGAGTGGGGGGAAGCTGATGGCATCAAATATGACAACTCTCAAACGAGTTAAACCCCACTCAGACCTTGAGATTTTCCTTTTATAGGAAGCTAAGAGATCCCTTTGCAAACAGCCTAGACGGAGATGTTGGGCAAGAAAGACACCGTTATTGAGAGGCATAGGCCCCTTTGCTGAAAATGGTTTTTAATAATAGTTGCTTATTTCAAAGATAGCCTAGCAACATAAGATTTTCTATGCCAGGCCATTCTATTTAGTTTGGTATCTTGCCCGCAGTGACTGACAATAAGTGATCTTCAGAAGCTTGTAAAGTCATGTGGTAGAGAATGGACAGGGAGATCGGAAAGTTGGGGTTTTTAAAAAATCATTGGTAGTGTTCACAAGCCAATCTTTCTCAATCTTTTTTTTAAAAAAAAGATATTTCCAGGAAATATTGAGCTTATTTAAATTGCACCCCATTTCCGGCATGCACAAGCCCTTTATGGCAGGGTTAAATAAGCTGCCCTCTAATGCACGGAGGAAGGATAGCCTTCCCACATGGGAAGGCTATGGACCAGTGGTTCTCAAACTTTTGTACCCGTGACCCCTTTCACATAGCAAGCCTCTGAACGCGACCCCTTTTATAAATTAGAAACACTTTTTAATATATTTAACACCATTATAAATGCTGGAGGCAAAGCGAGGTTTGGGGTGGAGGCTGACAGTTCGCGACCCCCCATGTAATAACCTCGCAACCTCCTGAGCGGTCCCGACCCCCAGTTTGAGAACCCCTGCTGAAGACCATTTGTTTCTGGCATCCTGAAACCCGACTGAAAATACCCAAGGTAACTGCCGTGCAACTCAAAGTTAAGCAAGCCAAAAATCTCGCCGAACGTGCTTTATCATAGTTTAAAGCTTTAACTTCACTCCTGGGACCAGCATCAGAGTGCAGGGGATGCAGAGGGTGGATTACAGGTAAAGTAATGCAAGCTATGGTAAAGCATTTAATCCTGGCGTTGTATCTACTGAGCTTGTTGCCGCAACAGGCAGCAGCGTATCACCCTTGGCACTGACAGAAATAACAGGATTTATGGCTATTTGTTGTAGATTAAAAAAAAATTACAGCAGGAATCTGAAAACAAAGCGAGAACCTTTTCCTTATGCCATGTCACACTAACCTCTGGATGGCCTCATATTTATTGTCGTATCCTTGGAAAGGCATAAAGTCAGATTTCAGATGGCAAGAACAGGATCAGGCTGGTCAAGGAGTGAGGAGGGGATACTACGTGCATACGGTCTTAACTCCTGAAGAAACCACCTTCTCCAATGACAGGTATTATATAAAACTTATCTTGATCTCAGTTTATAGTGTGCACACAAGGTTACCTGCACAGTATAAAGCAATTTACAACGAGAGAAGTGACAAACAGGGGTGCTCATAAACTTTCATATCAGGAAGGAATTGTGACACCTGTCCAGTTTACCCTTTGAAACAAGCCTGGCTCAGAAGAGAGTGGATGCACACTACAATGACAATGCAATGTGCTACTGTAAAATATACAGTGTAAATGGTTTTTAAATGACAAGCTCCTCAGATCACAAACCCGTGGCTATTCAAATTCAGAGGAAAAGACAAGACTGTGGAGTGGGAGGGGGCAAGGAGGATGTTGATAAATTGGAGATGGTTCAGAGAAGAGTCACAAGAAGGATCAAAGGATTAGAAAACCTGTTTTATAGAGACAGACTCAAGGAGCTCAACACATTTAGCTTAACAAAGAGAAGGTAAAGGGATGACTTGATCACAGTCTATAAGTACCTGGTACATGGGGAACAAATATTTCATAATGGGCTCTTCAGTCCAGCAGAGAAAAATACAGGAAGTCGAAGCTAGACAAATTCAGACTGGAGATAAGGTGTCAAGTTTTAACAGCAAGGGTGATTAATCATTGGGACAATTTACCATCGATTGTGGTGGATTCTCCATCACTGGCAATCTTTAAATCAAGATTGGATGTTGTTCTGAAAGTTAGGCTCTCAGAATTATTTTGGGGAAGTTCTCTGACCTGTGTGATACCGGAGGGCAAATTAGGTGATCACAATGGTCCCTTCTGGCCTTAGAATCGTAAATCTATGAAAGACTAAAACTTCTAATGATAGCTCTGTAGCCTAGGAGTAAGTGCTCTGCACTACCCTGTGGAAGACCCATGTTTGATTACTGGCAATGGTCTGAAAGTGGTAAGAGAAGTATTTTGTGTTGGTCATCAGCGATCACTCCAGGTAATTAAGGAGCACTACAAGGCACCATCCTCATTAAGGACTAGTGTCAGGCATGTTTAGAAAAGCTACCTCTCCACCCCAGATTTAGTTTTTGTAAAACTTAATAGTCTCAAACTATGAGAACTATTTCTTTTTAAAATGCTTTGGTAGTTCAATCACACAAAATGAAAGTTTTCAAAACCTGTTTGGGCTGAGTATAAGCAGGAGAAATTTTTGAGGAAGGATCATTTTGGAGAAGTTTCCAGGATACAGAAAAGGAGACATGGACTCCAATTGACCCTGAAATCTAAACCATTTTCTATTTATGGAAATGCTGTTCAGATTCAACCCCAGGATCTGAACCGACTCCCTATTTTTCTGGTTCTGATTCTAAACTGCCAGGGCCTCTTATCACGTTCTGATGCAGCTTAATATGAAGACAGTTTTCAGCTGATCCCTTGAGAATTCAGCCAGTGAACAAGACTGTGGTGCCATCGAACCTGAACTAAACTCAGTTCAGCTTCAAATTCCAAGAATAAACTTCAATCCTGATTTGAATCTGAGCATCAACTCCTGGGTCACCCTCTGCTAAAACAGATGCTTAGAATCAATGGGCCTCTTCAGCCATATGGTGCTACAGTTCAATAAGGCATTGCATAATTTCCTTCTATTCAGTGCATTTATTTTTCTCGAGGTTCCTTAGACGTCAGGCTTCGCACATAGGTACCTATACACATTTCCTCCAACTTTCTGCTGCCTCATTCACTTATTTCCGTAGTATTATCCTGCATGCGCACAGAGTTGCATCGGCACAGACAACAGCTGTTTGCTTTCTGCTTCCTACAGTTGAGTGGAAGCGTTTGGGGAAGAGTACAAACAAAACTGTGTCTCTCTATTTACACCAAGTTGTTTACGGTTTTTTTTATTGTTTGGTATGAACATAAAGCAGAACCCCAATTGATCAGGCAACGGATACTCTGGATCAGGGGACTTCTTGCAAATTTCCTTTTTTCGTTGTAGTTATAAACCTTTTTGGGGTTGTGAACTCTTTAAACAAAACAGCTGAGGTAATTGTTAGTAAAAAATGAGACAAACGTTACAGTCACAGTTGAAGCTGCATGGACTTTGGAGAGAGGGAAGCCAAGACGGTGCACAATGAAATCTCTTCTAAGAGCATGACTATTGAAATATCTGATTAATCATAAGAATCAAGGCACTTGCAAGTGGGGAACAACTAACTACATGTATCCAGCTTGTGTCCATCAAACCCTTCTTTCCCACCTTCTTTTCAGGTTAATTGCATGGAAAATGTATTTTATCACTTGGAAAATGCTAATGTCTAATGACGATGCTGGTATTCTGCGCTGATACAATCAACAGATCTGAACTGGGACACCAGACCTCAGTGCTCTCAAACTGTGGGGAAGTTTGAATCCTGATGCAAACATTCATCTCTCATATGATAATGATGTCGACTCCCCCAGTGAGGCCAGCCTTCATCACCCACTTGTTACATTTTCAAAACACACACTTTTGTGCTTTCTCCCAAGCTGCACCTCATACGTAGGAGGTGTTACCCATAAACATAGAATCTTAGAGTTAGAAGGGACCACTAGCCATCTAGTCTAACCCCCTGCCAAGATGCAGGATTTGTTGTGTCTAACCCATCCAAGACAGAGGGCTATCCAGCCTCCTTTTGAAAACCTTCAGTGACGAAGCTTTCACAACCTCCAGAGGCAGTCAGTTCCCTTGTCCCATTGTTTCTCTGCAAGAAACTTGGCACCGGGGCACAGTGCTTCTAACTTTTGGTATACAAATCTGTAAATAATTTAAACTCAGTCTGTCTGAAGAACAGTCTTCTACAAACCTACTTCATTGTCCTCCTTCAAATCCTTCCTTTGCCATGATGCCTTCAAAAAACAGAATAATATTTAGGCAAATGGTACCTATCATGCTGACCAATATTGTCTCGTTGTTTCCTTGTGCTCTCCATTCTGACTGGCTGTATTTATCTGTTGTCTCTTATCTTATATTTTGATTGTAAGCTCTTTGGAGCAGGGCAAGTCTTTTTGTTCTGTGTTTGTGCAGCACCTTGCACAATGGGGTCCTGGTCCATGACTGAGGCTCCGAGGCACTTCCTCAATACAAATAAATAAATACTACTAATAATCATCTCTCTTTGTGGCTCAAACACATCTCTATGAAAAGGACAATCAGGAACTGTCCTAGGTCACACCTAGTCAATCAGGGCTGGTCTACACTAAAGCTGTAAGTTGACCTAAGTTACGCTACTTCAGTGATATAAATTACAATAACATAAATTATGAAACTGATGTCAATGTAACTTAGGTCGACTTACAGCAGTGTCTGCACCGTGCTATGTTGACGGAAGGTGCTCTCCTGTGGACTTATCTTCCACCTCTTGGGGAGGTGGAGTACACGTCGAAGGGAGAGCGCTCTGCCATCGACTTAGCTTGTCTTCATCAGACCCACTAAATCGACACCACTGCATCGACTGCAGCAGTGCCAATATAGACAAGCCCTAAGAGAGCGAAGAATAGAAACTGGAATCCTGAAGTCCAGTTCCCCTGCTCAAATTGTAAGATTGCAGTTCTTATGGCCCAAAACCAAAAGCCGCTGATTGCCTAGCAAAGTAATTAAACTAAATACAGACTTTCTAACCTAGCAGCCCAAGCAATCAGAGAAACAGAAACCCAAAACAGACAACACATCTCCACAAACTGAAACAGATGAAGAGTTTTAACCTCATTCAGGAAGAGCCCACCAAGGTACAATATGGGAGAAGCACATTCTAACAATGCAGGAACTTTGGCAAAAACTGAGCTGCCCTTGCATTCTCTTGAGATTTTACTATGGGACCATCAGCAATTCCAACCCTGGCAGTCTCAGGGCAATGACAAGAGGCGGGACAGCAACCAGTTCTTCAGACAGGCAACGTTTAAATTATTTACAGATTTATATACAGAAAGTTAGACATTCAAGCACTTGTTGCAGAGAAACATATTGCCAACGTATAGATCAGTGTCTCCATTCTGGGTGAGAAGTTACAGGGATTCGAAAGAAATTCCTTAAAAAAGTGGCTGAGAAAATTCACCTCTGCTTCTAGCTAGATAGGAAGAACTGAACAACCCTAAGCTTGACCCATATTGTCCTAGTGATAAAAAGATAGAGCTGTAGCGAGCTGAACGACTTTACTGAGATTTGAAGCAGCAGCTCAAGCTGGGGTGTTGGATCTACCTATCTGTGTTGGGGTTCTGTCCTGCCACCGTTCACTGTAGTATCTGAGTACCTTCAACATGAAATAAATTAGCAGTGGTGAAGCTCCTAGTGGACTTCATGAAGTCTTTGGTTCTTCTCCAGGGTATAGAAAGCTCTGTTTGGGGCAGGGTTTGTTGTTTTGGGATGGGGGAAGTGAGAGAGAGGCAGCTGATGCTCTGCATATTGTTCTGGTTACAGTGGAAAAACCTAATGAAAGAGGAAGATTTTGCAGCATTTCCTAAAGCTGCTCAGATGATGTGGATATATTTCAGAGTAACAGCCGTGTTAGTCTGTATTCGCAAAAAGAAAAGGAGTACTTGTGGCACCTTAGAGACTAACCAATTTATTTGAGCATGAGCTTTCGTGAGCTACAGCTCACTTCATCGGATGCATACCGTGGAAACTGCAGCAGACTTTATATATACACAGAGAATATGAAACAATACCTCCTCCCACCCCACTGTCCTGCTCCCAAGAAAGATATCCAAATTAACCATCAAAATTCCAACTTTGGATGGAGATTTTAATAATTCCTATGACTTTCGCTTTGCTTCCCGATAGGAGGAAAACTCACAGTCACGGCAGTATAGCCTAATGCAATGGTTCTCAAACTTTAGTAACCCAAGGACCCCCATTTTGATTTAAAATTTTTCCGTGGACCCCCAACTCCCCTGCTTAGCCCCAGGCCCCGGCCCCTCTCCACCCCTTCCCTCAAGCCCCCAGCCCCACCCCACCTCTTCCTGCCTCTGCTCCACCACTGCCCCTCCTCTTTCCCGCCTCTTTCCACTTCCTCCCCTGAGCGCCTGCCCCCCTCTTTCCCCCGAGTACCTCTTCCATGCCTGTTCCCTGGCAGGTAGGAGGCGCTAGGAGGGATGGGGAGGTGTTGAGGGGGAGGAGTTGATCAGCAACCCCCCGGACCCGCTGGAGTACCTTCGCAGACCCCCAGGTGTCCGCCAACCTCAATTTGAGAAACGCTGGCCTAGTGGATTGACCACTGGACTGGGAGTCAGGAGACCTGGGTTCTATTGCTGGCTCTGCCACTGCCCTGCTGGGTGACCTTGGCCAAGTCACATCACCTCCCCATGCCTGTTTCCCCATCTGTAAAATGGATAAGGATATTAGCCTCCTTAGTAAAGGACTTTGAGATCTAAAGATGGTAAGTGCTAGGTATTAATATAGAGCAGAATTATTTTACCCAACACTGAAATTGAGTCCACTATTTGGTGGAACTCTTGAGCTATTTAACCCTAGACATTAACAGTTGAGGTGAGAAAGAAAGTGAAGAATAGTTGCTGGGGGAATTTAGATACCATGACTATGGATAGACTGTAATTTCTCAATAAGTCATTCATACAGGGCACAGCTAAACCAAAGACAAGGATGCCTAAGAGACACTAAAAGAAAATATTTGAAATCAACTAACCAACAAAAAAATGGAAAAACCAAAAGGACGTTGACAGATGACAACAACTCCCACTCCAACCTGCTGCTACAGTTATAGACTCGGGTAGACAGATTTTCCTCTACCCATCCTACTATGTAATTTCTTGATCCATGCGGGATAGAATGACTCGCAAACCCCCAGAAGCAACTGTAAGCAAGATTTCATTTCAAATTGCGAGTGATACTACATTTCCCACTCAGTGGGACTGCTCTCACCCTTTCCTGAACGTGCTTAGTATTTTTGGAGACCCAGTCCAGAGCCTGCAGCCGCTTTGTTACCAGGCACCTTCCGTGCATCACATGTGAACAGCACGAACAAGCAATGGGATGACTGATCCCTACCTTAAACTAGTTCTAACAAAGTTTACCAGGAGCAACAGCTAAGATACAGCTGGGTGAGAGGGGTAAAACAAGCGACAGACAGAAGTGCACAGAAATTTAACTTTCTTGTCTTTGCCTTCAAGACCCTACAAACTAGCTCCTGTCTGTCTTTCCATTCTCATCTGCTTTTGGTTCCACCCAGACTACATGGCTAACAGCCTTGCCAATGAGCTTCATCTTTCATTCTTGCCTCCATGATTTCTTCCATGTGGCATCCTTGCTCAGGGAATCACATCTCTGATCTGATCAGCTATGCCTCATCTCCTTTCCTCCTTGAAATGCACTTTTCATTTCATCCACCAACCTTCTATTTAGACTGTAAGCTCTGTAGAACAGGGAGCTTGCATGCTGCTGGTGCTAGTTGCATAACAATAACGATGACCTGGTTACCCTCTCTCATAACTAGGCTTGGAAGGATTGGATTTTTTCTGGTAAACGTTGGTAAACACTGATTTCACTGCGACTGCACAAAGCAATGAAAAAATATTTCCATCAGCAGTAACCAAAATGTACAAATTGGCAAAATAAGAGAGATGCTGTTTGAGAACAGATTAGAGTTTGATTTAAGGATATTGACTTTGTATATTTTGACATGTGATGTTGACATTTGTGTTTTATAGTGGTTATAAAGCTCTAACTTTGAATCTCACCATCTACTGTGATTAAATAATTGTCTCGCCCCTGCACAGGTTCCCGTAACTGTGAAAATTTAAATAGATAAAAATCTAAACAAATGCTTAAAAGCCATAGTTTTGCTCAATTGTAAGATTCAAATGGATACAAATAAAAAAAACCCACTAAAAATAACATTGCTATCGTCTGTCAGAATTGTGTAAAAAATAAAAATTGAATTCTGCCAGGGCTACTCATAATACAAGAAAGAGCAAAACCTACATTAAAAAGGTCACACATCTTAAACGTGTAAGAAGAAAATGCTTTTTCATTCAGTCTCCAGTTAGCCTGTGGGATTACTGAATTTCGGAAGATTAACAAGGGACGAGGCATTTATAAGAAAAAGTAGCAGTATTTATAGAGATACAGTAGCTAAGACTGAAATCATACAGGTTATTAAATCTGTATGCATCAGGGCCTAATCTAATGCCTGAAAGAGAAGCTAAAAGAAGCCACAATGGGTATGTCTACACAGAAAGTTCATCACCCATGGCTGGCTTGCATCAGATGACTCAGTGTGGGGCTGGAGCTTCCCTTTCACAGGGGCTCAGACTCCAGCCTGAGCCCGAACATATACCCCATAATTTTATAGCCCCACAGCCCGAGTCAGCTGACACGCACCAGCCACAGGTGCTTTATTGCAGTGAGGCATGCCCTATGTGTTATAGGAAAAACAATGCTTTTAGTTGCCCTGGGAATTAAAGGCATTTGATATTCAATATGCATATTTCTATTTTTAAATGTCTCCCTATACATTCAGTTCATTCTGAAAGCCCTACTAGGAGTTGATCACCAGTTGGGATCAGGAAGAAACTTCAACTCAAGAGATGGAAAAGACCCATTTCATTATGCATTATCCTCTCAGTGCAGGATAGGTCCCTATTGTAAAATTACTAGTGTTCTCTCTAATACAGTTTTAAATGCCAAATGATGAGGCTTCCACCACTTCCCTATGGAGATAATTCCAAAGATGAGTGGATCCCATTGCTAGGTTTAGTATTGCACAGTTAGGTATGCTACAGGGGTTGTACTCCTGCCCCTGAAGCATCTGGCATTGGCCACTGTCAGAGAAAGACTACCCAGCTGCATGGACCACTGGTGTCTGTCACTATGGCAATTCCTACTCTGTGTCAGAAGACAAATGGTGTAGCTCTAAATGATCTGATTCCTGATGCCATATGTGTTAAAGATAAATTGCGAATTTTAATTAATTATGATAACAAGCTGCTACAACTGCCCCAACAGAGTGGAGACCTGGTGCTGTCTGCTCTCTAAATTATTCATTCTGCTTTAGTCACTGATGATCAATAAACTGCAGCTAAAAGTGACAGCTCTTAGTTCAACATATTTATCTGTCTGCAGTCTAGCTCTAGATTCTGAAGCAAGCTGTTCAGGCTGTCAACGCTGCACTTGGGAATGGAGAGTGCTGCGGGAAGAATCGAGGCAGAGATGCAAAAATTACAAATGAGCAATGAGAAAAGGAGGACTTGTGGCACCTTAGAGACTCACAAATTTATTTGATCATAAGCTTTCGTGAGCTACAGCTCACTTCATCGGATGCAATGGGTAGCTGTGATGTAGTGACAATAATAATACTTTGCACTTTGACTGGAGCTTTCATTTGAGGATCTCAAAGTGCTGCATAGTTAATTAAGCTTCAAAACACCCTGTGAGGTACAGATGGGGAAACTGAGGCACAGAGATTAACAGCCTGATTTTTCAGAGCCACTAGGCACCTGCAGCTCCTATTGAAATATCAGACCATCAATGACTTGCCCAAAGTCCTACATTGAACTGGTTGCACATAAAAAGGCCAATTTTATTCGATATAGGATCTTTCATGCAAACATATCAAAGAAGGCTTCACAGTACAATGTGAAACAAGTCATAGCAGAGGGTGAGAGAAATTAAGAGATGTAGACAAGAGAGATTTTCAGCTAAGACTTGAAAAGGCACAGAGAGGTGGAAATACAGAGGATGTTCCAGAAGATAGGAGCTGCAGAGGAGAAGACTCACATGATCAGAGTAAGGGATACCCAAAGTGTGAAGGGACTAGACAGGTGGAAATTAGAGAGGCAAATCCATGGAGGATTTTGAAATTTTTCCAAACTTATCACACACTGAGTGCTGAAACAGAAAGCACACTGATGAACTTGGAACTGCTGACAGAGCCCCAGTCATGAAACACATAGACTCTCAATAAGTTCAGTGGAGGTGAATTTACTGTAATAATTAACATTGATTAGAAGATTTTGGAGCAGAAAAGGGATTAATGCTCCCGGTCAATTTTTTGTAGCTGGAGAGGAATTAGATATTTGGAAAATGCAATGGAAAAAAAAGATCAAATCCCCCCATTCATTTTAAGCCTGTCTACTAAAATCATTTAACTCTGGGAAAGTGTGCAAACCCTGAGTTATGAGCATAATTTAAAAATGATAAAGATCTGACCCATCCTTTGTGGTTTATAGATTATGAAACAATCTAGTCTCCCCCGGCCTGCATTCCATGTGAATGTTCATTGCAGAGAGGGTAAAAGGAAGGGTTAGCGTCTCCGATTACTTCCCCCTCCCCCTTTCATTTCTTTTAGGCATCGGTGTATAGTTTACAATTTAATTTTCTGCCTTTGTAATCTGTAGCCCTTGTGTATAAAACATCTAATGAAAAGGGCCTTTTTAAAATTAACGTGGTATTTGGAAAAAAACATGTGGTTCTGTTTCATTATTGAGCTCCATTTATAAAAGAATAAACTGCTCAGACTCAGGGTGATCAGGTTCAGCCAGCAGGAAGCTGGAACGTTTGAAGAATACAGCTACGTTAATGTCAACACCCACATGCTACCAAGCAGGCTTCGGGTACACAAGTCTGTTCTTGCTGAAGTTAATGGTCAATCCTTTATTAGGCAGGGCTCAGTACAGGGAATTCTGGTGTGTGCATCAGACTCTGGCTTTCCCTCCTAAATGCCACAGGTAGAGGGACTTTCCCCTTCTCCTCCTGGCTCTCTGTGGTGTGCATCAATTGAAATAGGACATTCTAAAATGCAGCCTCCTCCAGCAAGTGATGGAAAGGTCTCATGCTACACAAGGCCCAGCAGATAGAGTGGCCCTTGCCAGATTTCCCTCCCCAGAACTTTTTAAAGAGAGAAAAGTAACTAATGGTCTAATTCTGAAGGACACCCAGCACACACATTTCTCATGGACTTCAGGAGGAGTTCGGGGTTCTCAAAGCCTCTCAGAATTTGGCCGCTACATTTTTAATGTACAGTTATCAACCAACATGGCACAGGCAGGTCATCTGACTTATCTGCATTGCCCCAACTAGTCACTGGCTGAACAGGAAATGGAGCCCAGGATTCCTGGTTCTTCGTCCTATTCTCAAGCAACAAGCACACACGACAGCACTGTTGATGGCCCAGTAATACTTCCTCTGAGTGAATCTAAGCTCCTTCTTGCCAACCTCTCATACTGTGGCCTTTAGAAAAGCCACTACAGTAATGGAGGAAAGCAATTGTCCAATGGCAGCAACCCAGCGTAAATTCTTGTACAACAAGACTCTTAGAAATAATGCATCCAAAAGAGGAAAGCCTTGGGAAATGAACACACGGCACCCATTGGTAGGATACAGAAAGCTGGTACAAGAAGCCCTTCCATTCTATGCTTCTTTTAAGTCTAGTGATGCAGTATGTAGAGTACGAAAGAACAAGCAACTTAAGTTACAGTTTCTCAGTGTCAAGAAAGATCAAGTAAAAGGCTGAAGTCTCTGCTACACGCAGGCCGAAGAGGTAAATGGTAAGGTGCTGCTGCACCAATCACCTGTTAATCAAACAGGAGATGATGAGTACCACCACACATTTTAGCGTTGAGCCCCATTTTTCATTCTTTTCTGGTTCAGGCTGCTGACACTGACTCCTGCTAAAGGACATATATTAGGGAGATGGACACACACCATTATCTTTCTTTCAGCTGCTTTTCTTTCCAGTAATTAGAATCCATTTTCTGGTTTTTATGTTTCTTCTGCTACAGTTTAGCTGTGGGACGCTGGAAAATGTGAAGCTGTACATTCAGTGACTGTATGGGAGGGATAGGAAGACAGTGGAAAGTCATGGGAACTCCATTTGTCAAGATATTATACTGAAAAAGTCACTTGGAAATTCATTGTACAGAAGGTTGCATTTGCAGACAGAGTGACTAGATGACTTGCCAGCTCCAGATTTTCACCGATGGCAACATTTTTAACAAAACCAGAATTCTGGTCAAAATTTGCCAGGACTCCACTTTCCCACGAGTCTGTCTTGACAGAAACTGTGCCCCAATCTGGAGAGGAAGGATGGTCTTCAGGTTAAAGCACTGGATTGGGGCTATCCAGGAGAACTAGGCTCTGTTACTGGCTTTAACTCAGACTCCCTAGGACCTTGAAAAAAATCATTTCATGTGCTCTGGTTCCCAATCTGGAAAATGGCAGCAACAACAGTTCCTCTTCCCCACCCGTTTGTCTGTCTGGTCTACTTAGACTGCAAACTCCTCGGGGCAGAGACGGTCTCTCTTGCTGTAGCATGGTGACGTAGCTTGATGAGCGCTTGGTTTCAGATGGGACTTCTAAGCACTACTGTAATACAAATAAATTAATAACAACATTTGTGGTTGTAAGAGCTTCCTTTTTATATGGAGATGGCTCCACTCCAGCGTACACGGTTAAAAATCCAACACACTGATTCTGCACTGAAATGTTCCGTTTCCCTTCCTCAACAACCAACATTGCAGTGCCATCATAGAATGGTCATAATGGATCAGATTACTGGTCCACTAAATCTATTGTCCTGACTGATAGCAGCTACGAACTCATGCTCCAAAGAAAAGAGAACACTCCCATTACGCATCTGGGATTCCGTTACATAACTTAGTTTCTTCTTTAGATGTTAAGCACTATCTACTAGGGATAAACATTTTTTATATCAGCAGCTCTATATCACTTGCACTCAGGAGTCCCAAATATGTTGGTTGAGGAGATCTCTGGCCCACTGATGTCAATTTTGAATAAATCTTGGCATACTGGAGAAATTCCAGAAGACTAGAAGTGCTAATTTTTACAGAGTCACAGGGTCTGGTCTATGCCCCAGCTTGTCACCTGTTTCCTGGGAGTAACCCTTTTAGTGTGCTGGGACCCAAGGACCCACACAGTTCCACAGAGGCAAGTCTGTGACCTCTGAGACTGGGCTTTCGGCACCAGTGTTCCTGGTCTCTCTCCATGACTCCTTGCAGCAAATCCAACCAAACCAAGCTCCTGCGGAAAGCATGTATTGTGCCCTCGCAGGGCCCAATGCTCTCAGTGAGTATTTACAGTGACCCAGACAGCCTTTTTCAAAAACAAGGTAACCATTTATTAGTCACCTGTCGACAGAATCTTAGAGTCCTTAGGTTGGCACAAAGAGACAGAAGTTAAGCCATAGTCTACCCTGGTCAAACCAGTGCCATGATGAGCTAGCCAAGCTGTGATGGACTCCAGCTCTGGCTCGCTCTCTCTGTTTCCCTCTTAGTTGTCCATGCTGCCAAGTCCCTTCAAAAAGCCCCCTTCTTCAAGTCACCTGGCACCTTGTTTTACAGCTCAGTTCCACCGGCTGGGATTTCCTGCTATTAAGTGTTGATTGCTCAGTGGTTGGTGCATCTCTTTGTCTTGCTAGACTCTCTGTGGATTTAAGCCAGTTTCAGCCAGTTCTTTAACGATCCTATCCATTCCCCCAAGAGAGCAAGGTGACCCATCCTCTCCTGGCTCCTGCGCTGTGCCAGGACCAGTGCTAACCCTTTTGCACCCACTGGTTAGCCATGCTAAATACATAGGGAAACTGAGCCATGCCTAGGAGTGAGACAAATAGTACAGAAAATGCCCACTTCATCACACTAATGACATGCCCATATTGTTTTTTAAAAAGGGCAAGTGGAACAGCCTGACATCAAACCTAGGCAACATAATGGAAAAGCTGATACAGGATTCAACCGAGAAAGAATTAAAGGATAGGAAGAGAATTTATTCCAGTCCACATGGTTTTGTGGGGGGAAAAAAAAAAAGCCTTGTCAAACAAAACAACCTGATTTCATTTTTTATTGAGATTACAAGTTTGGTGATGAAGATAATGGCGTAAATGTCATATATTTAGACTTCTGTAAGGCATTTGACCTAGTACATTCTGATTGAAATTTAGCGCTATACTCTATCAATAGAGCACACATTCAATGGATTTAGAAGTGGCTGACAGACCTCAAAAAGCAGTTGTCGATGGGGAATCGCCATCAAATGGGAGAGGTGGGCTCTAAATGAGGTTCTCATGTGGAACCATTCTAGGCCTGGAACTATTTAATATTTACACCAATGATCTGGAACTAAATATAAAATCATGGCTGATAAAATCTGCGTATGACACAAAGATTGGCAGAGTGGTAAATAATGAAGAGGACGGGACAAACAAAGAAATGTGTCTTAACACAGCCAAATGCAAAGTTATACACCTAGGAGCAAGGAATGCAGGCCATACACAGAATGGGGGACTGTATAATGGAAAGCAGTGACTGAAAAGGTTTTAGGTCTCAAGCAAGTCAACATTGGCTCCCAGTGTGATACTGTGGGAAAAAGGACTAATGTGCATCTTGGCTATATAAACAGGGGATTAGTGAGAAGGAGCAGAACACTCTATCCACTTCAGTTGTCCATATTTTAAAAAGGATGTTGAGAAATTGGAGAGGGTGCAGGAAAAGAACAGCAAAAATTATCTGAGGAATAGAGAAACTGCCTTTCAGTGACAGGTTTAAGAAGCTCAGTCTGTTTAGTGTATCAAAATGAAGATTGAGAGGTGCCTTGATTACAATGCATCTTCAAGGGAAGAAAATAGCAAGGTACTAAAGGGCTCTAACCTAGCAGAACAAGAACCAATGGCTGGAAGCAAAAGTCAAATTCAAATGACAAATGAGGCACACATATTTAACAGTGAGTGTGATAAGCCATTGGAGCAGCCTACCAAGGGAAGTGGAGGATTCTCCATCTATTGATATCTTCAAATCAAGACCTGATGCCTTGCTGGAAAATATGCTTCAGTCAAACACGAGTTATTGGTCTCAATAATTGGGGTAACTCGGTTACATTTAAAGGCCTGTGGTATACAAGAGATCAGACTAGATGATCAGATGATTCCTTCAGGCCTTAAACTTTTTGAATTTATGTTGGAGTACAGGACGGATTGAGCAAAGCAAAATCTGTCTCCCTGCCCACCTACTAAGTCTTCCAGTTTTATATTCAGGAAGTTGTTACCCCATCTGCTGAAGTGGAAGTCTAATCTTAACAGCCACCTCTCATCACAGAAAGCTCTCAGATGTTCTGTGAATCCAACAACTCTCCTCTGCACTATTCTCTGAACAGCCATTACTTTAGATCCAGTATAGACTTCTCCTTTCTTCATTAGCACTTGCCACAGGAAGGACACTCGTGTTCATCTGCATTGACCCTTTTTGCAGATCCCACCTTGAGTTCTCTTCTCAGGTCCCTGAAGTTACCTTTGATTTTAGTTACTTGATGGGTGTCATTTGTTCCCACATGGATTTTAATTAGAGGGAATTCCCCAGAATTTAGGAATCCTTCACCTTTATCCTAACACCTGGGAGGGTGCAAATTATTCTGTTTTCCTTATCAATGTCGCAGGTCCATGGCATAACTGTAACACAGACGTCCAAGAACACCACACTTGTTTGTTTAAAAATGGAACATATGTTTCAAAGCATTTCACCATAATACAGCCACCAGTAAGCAAAGTCTTTTTAGCTTTGCAGACATTGTATGGATGCAAATGCTTTTTCCTGTCTGAGAATTGTTTTGATATGCTTAGTCACTGGTGACAGAAACAGTGAACAGTGTTATTCCACATGCAGAGTGGCTGGACCTTTTGTGACTGCTAAGTTCCTTGGAAGTATAAATCAGCTTTCTTGCCCCACTCCTGACCTGAGCAGTCTCTACAGAGTTCCAAGTGACAGAGTTCCAAGAGTCAACTGCAACAAAAATCTCTTCTATCTGAATTTTGATTTACCTGTTGTTAGAAACTGCTTTGGAGAATGAAGCTTAGGTTTAAGAATTCTCTGTTTTGTCAGATTGTTCACTTTGCGCATTTGACAGCGCTGGTATAGTTTCACCGTTTGCCCGGATGGGTCAGTTTGCTCTATTTGTGTGGATCTTTCACACAGCCCTGGGAGTGGGATGTGAAAAGAACATCTACACAAACAGAAAAGTGTGATGGTAAAACCACAAACGTTGGCAGTGGGCACCACCTGAAATTAATTTTAACTCATTTCTTAAGACTGTAGGCACACTGCCGATGACTGGAAAATACCCAACACAATATTAATAACAACTATTTTTTCCTAATTGACTTTATTACAAGTCACTGGTGTCCCTTTAAGCAGCCAATTTCACTATTGAAACTCTACAATGCAATTATATCACATTTACTCCACAGATGAACAAGGAATCTTGTTATACCAAATAAATAATAACTATATTAAACAAATTATTTAATAGAATCTAGAGATGGAAAACTCCCCTTAGGTTTTCTCGTCCAATTTCTTTCGCCAATGCAGGATTTTTTACTATTGTGCATCTAGTGGTGTTTTGTCCAGCCTAGTTCTACATGTGTTAAGTGATGAAGCTCCCACTTTCCCTGTGAGATTACTCCAGCTGTTAATAAAATATCAGTCAGAAAACTCCAGTCTAAATTGCCCATGTCCTAATCTTATCCCATTGCTCTGAGTTACTCCCCCCAGCCCCTTTGATTATACTAAACAATTCCTTTTCCTTGGTGTATTTACTCCCTTCCAGTACCTCTGGTCAGGCTGTGGGGACAGCAGGCAGGTGCTGAAGAGCACTCAGGTTGGACAGATAAACCAGCTAGGGATGTCAGTGACATGAAAGGTAACAAAGGGTAGGGAAGAAACTACAGCTGACCTGGAGGAGGGACAGGTTGAGGCCACAAGTAATTTCTGAAAAGTAACAGGATGTTACATAGAAATGGACTCAGCTAAAAATAAAGACTATAAATATGTACAAGTATCAAAGTGAGAAATGTAAAGGGGAAAACCAGGTGAACAAGAATGTCTAGCAATGGTATAGGGACCCTGACCTAAGCAGCATAACTGGAGATATCACTTGGCTATCAACTGTACTGGTTAGGAGAAGGAGGTAAGGGAATTGCAGTATACTGGAAAGTAAAATGTAAGCTCTTTGGAGCAGGGACCACATCTATCCCTGTGTCTGTATGTATAATGCCTAGTTCAATGGGACCTGCGGGTGCTATGGTTAGGCTTTTTGCTAAGGCAATATAAACAACAAATCAATAATGAAAAACAAAAAATCCACAAAGTAACAGAATTTCATTCCTTCATCCTAATGCCAGGAACAATGATTGTTTCATTATCATTATTTGCATTACGTTAGCACCTGGAGACGCCAATCACGATTATGGGCCCATTGAGCTAGGGGTTGTACAGGCACATAGCAAGAGGTTGTAAGCTCTACAGCGAAGGGACTATCTAAATACAGAAGGCAGACGAGAAGCGTGAGGAAGGATGGATTGTGTAGATGGGGCACTGAGAGGCAGAGAGATTAAGTGACTTGCCCAAGGTCACACAAAGCCTGGAAGAGTCAGTATCTAAACCTAGGTTTCCTAAGTATTCCAGTTTAGTGCTTTAACCCAAGGACCATCCTTCCTCTCCCATTAACTGTCTTGATCAATTGAATGAATTTTGCTTGAAAAATAAAACTTAAAAAAAAAGTTTCTAGGCTGGTATCTTAGGAGAGGATGATCACTGCAGAGCAAGTTTAAATACACTGCATTGTAAAGTTACAGGGCGAATAGAAGCCTTATTTCTGAAGTTCCTTGATTTTATCAGAGCCAGTCAGACTAACATTAGTTTGAGATTGTTCTTGGTGCTGAATACTATTTCTACACTGGCTCTGACCTTGTGGTAGTGTGAACTGTAAATGGAGTGCTCCTCCGAGGTTATGGCCTTACGACAGACAGAGGAGGGCAATGTGGTTGAAGGAGATGGAAAGCTGTAAGGGAAGGAGGAATACATTCTTCTGTTACAGCACTCACGTAATTCTATTCAATGCAATTTATTCATTTCTCTCCAATGCAATTTATTCATTTCTCTCCAATGTCTTTAGAATATTGTGCAACATCTTAAATGGGAGTTACGTACAGGGCGCAAGGAACAGCATCCCAGTGGCCACGCAACTTCATAGTATCCATATTGCTGCGGCACAAAGAACACACATGCAGGCTGCAGAGAATCCCAGAGGACTTTTAACCAGTAGGTAACACACCGACAGAAACAGATGCAGAGTTTAAGGCCAGAATGGACTACCAGATCATCTAGTCTGGCCTCCTGTATATCCCAGGTCACTGCCACCCCTCAACCACCCTCGCACATTACAGCCAACAACTGGGTTTAGGCCAAAGTATTACAGACCTCAAGAGACCACACTATTGTGTGCCACAGGCAGGGAACAACAACTTTGGGCCACAATTTTCAAAAATAGGAGCCTACAAGTTAGGGTTCTAAAGCCTGTATTTTCCAAAGTGCTGAAAACTAGGAGTCCCTATTATCTCAGGGGAAGCTACGCTGCACACCTCTGAATCCACAGAATCTCGGCAGTCCAGACCCCCAATTATATTGAAAAGCTCTTGTAACTTCTACAACCTTTAGACAACCCCACCCCGCCTCAAAAAAGGACACCTGACTTAAGAGTGGAGACCCACTTCTCATTATTTTCACCTTAGGTAGCTGTAGATGGTCATATTTTTTTATGTTTTAAACCCAGCTACTTCAGTTTCTCTTGATGATCTCCTGTGGCAGTGAATTCCAGAGAGCGGTGTTTCCAACCTTTTTTCATCTGTAGATCCCTAACATTTTTGAATGCAGGTGCGGACCCCTTTGGAAGTCTGGGGGTCTGCAGATCACAGGTTGGAAACCACTGCCATAAAGTGACTATTTAATGTGGAAAGAGTATTTTGCTATATTTCAAATTCACAACCATTTACATTTTAGCTGGCATCCCCTGTTTTCGTACAACAGGACAGAGTAAAAAGCAAGGCCAAAATGGCTTTTTTTAAAAAAATGGTGTTTTTTGCCCTAATTCATCCTTTTGTAAATTACAAAAGTGGGAAAATCACCACCGTTTCCGTGCTTCACAAGTCCCCTGAAAGTTCAATCATCTCATGCTAACGCTCCCTCTGTTCGGCATTACTGCTTAAGCTAGCTCTCTGTATGAGCCACAAGTTACTTCACAGCAGGTACGACTGTCACACACGAAACAGATAGCATCACCTTGATCTGATATAGTTAAGTGCGTTTTCTGCTGTGCAAAACACAACTCACTGTGTAAAGAGTGGGTAGCGGAAGTCAGGAGTAAGTCAGTCAGTCAGTCAGAAGCCACATACAGAGATCTACAGCTGCCTTGGTGTTGTCCCTCATAATTTTAATGCATTCATATCCCCTAAGCACCCAACAATACCCTTACTTGTTACACAGATCAATAAAAACAAGTAAATAAAAGGCCACCCTTGATATTACTGTCACTGCTGCTTACAGGTAAGGAGCAGAAACCTGCCTACCAACAACCCAACTGACCCCCCCCCGCCACGATTTCCAGAAGAACATCAATGCAAAGCAATGCTTGTTGGTTAGAACCTCACAACACTTTCTTGTGACAACCGCCAAGTCAGTGATTCAGCTCCTCATTTTTACAGGTGATTTAATATGAATTTCAACTTGTTCCAGGCTCAAGTACAGGGAGAGCACTGTGACATGTCCCAAGACACGTGGATGCAGCTTTATTTAATGATTCCCCTCATCATCTAAATGAATCTAAGAATTTTATTTATGTAGAGTCTAACAAAGCATTTAAAAACATTATGATGTATTTGTTTATAAAAACTAAGCTCATTTAATGGCCTTCCTCAAACAGATTTTCCCATGATTTCATACTTGATATTTTGGTCCTTATGCATCTTAGATTTTTCTTTTTTCACCTTTAGAGATAGAACATTTTAGAGATAACAACAAACCAGAGGAGTCAATGTAGAGATGAACACTGGATCAAAAAAAAAAAAATCCCCATGCAACAGCAAATTTGATTGTATAAAAGATTTTTTTGCAATTGTTCACAACAACATTGCACTCTGGTGTTAATCAAGTTGACGGGAAAAGCCCTGGATTGCTCCTCAGCCGTTTGGATTTTCCAGTTTGATAATCTTCAGAGAGATTCATTTGTAGAAATTCCATAATATTATGTAATAAAAAAGATTTGAGGTTACATTACCTATAACACTAGCAGTGTGCTCCAAAGCATGTGCTGAACTCAGGCCAGTTCCCTCACATAAAAGAGCACGACATATTCCCATGTGCTAAATGCCCAAAGTTCAATCAACATAGGGAGAATAAGCACACAAGAATACAAAGGGTAACCTTCCCCCAGAACCCACACTTGCTGAGGAACTCCATGATGTTAAGGAGACTGAGAAGCAATGCTTACAAGAAATGCAACCATGGAGCAAAGGATTCCCATCTAAATTATGAATGCAAACAGCGATAGTTACAAATGATGGTCTCTATAAATAAACATTTTTCTGGCTTTATTATTTTTCCTCCCCAAATGGCAAGTATTTGAAAGCTGCTCAGAGGTTCGGAAAGTAAGTTCTTCAGAGCAGGGATATTTCTTTTACTTCTCTGTAAAGTGAGACACATATTTCTGGCACTGTAGACATAAGCAGCCTCAGTTCAGGAAGGAGGGTCTTGTGGTTAAGACACAGGACTGGGACTCAAGCATTTAAAAAAACACAATCTGATTTAAAATCTCAATTTCTGCCCACCTCATGCCTTTATAATGAAGGACCCAGAGTGATCCAATAACCTGCAGGTCCTGAATTTTCTATGTGGCTGCCAGGTTTTGAATGGATGACCTGGTTTTCACTCACCATCCCTTCTTTTTCCTGAAAGGCTCAGTCATAAAACATACATTTGCAGAAGAAATGCAAGCTAGATCATTAAAATTAGATAACTTTGAATAAACTGCTGTTGAAACCCTACCTAGCCGAATGAAAACCTAAGATCAATTTTTAGTGGTGATAACGGTCATTTAAATCGATAACATGTGCAGACTATGATTCTGACGCTTTGACATAAGCTCTCAAGTGGTGTGTTAACAAGGCCTAACACGGGGACCTTACATTGCACAGGTTTGTCTGCTACTGGGAATACTTATAAGATACAATCTGTTAAGACTGTAAAGCTAGGATGACTTTTTTTTGAAGTGGGGAAGTGTTTCATTTAGAGCATTTTCTACTAACAGCAATAAGAAGATCTGATTGATAAATTACCCTGCACCTTCTTATTTCTGGGGATTGTTTTTGCCTTTGTTCTGTAATAGCACAACAGAGTCTTTAGGATGCTCTAAGCTATGCTATTTATTTAGTACATACTAAGACACCAGTAGAGACTATTCTGCCAGCGTAATGTCGCCAACTCACCTAAGAGGCAGTTCCCCTACCCCCCAGAAATATTCAAAGGAGCAGCAGCACTTAACTTAAACAAAAAGACAAACTAAATAGATAAAGAGATGAGAACGAGAGCTGCATTAATTCTATAAAGAGCAGTGTGCTTTCTAAAGGAAATTCATACAAGGAGAATTTGCTTATGCACATACAAGGAGAGCAACAGTTTACTTCTTTTCTGGGGGATTAGAAGTGCTGTGGCAGCTCAGAGGGGGTTGAGCAGAGAGCGTTATCACAGAGACGGATTGGGAAGATTAGAGCAACTGGGAGGGGATCAAGTAAACAGTAACAACACACAAAAAACCCCATGCCTACTGATGGCAACAAACTGCCTTGTGCATAATTTTTAAAAATTGGCATCACTTTTTTCTATATGATTATTTGAATGAAGGGAAGTTTGCAGCAGATCTGTGGAGTAGAGGCAGCCAAAAGGGATTTTTAAAACATTGTCATTAATTCTTTTAATAGTGCCCCAATGCCTTGTCTACAGTAAAGCACATGCTCAGAACCATTTTAACCTCCTAGCACATTTTCATTGCATTTTGAGTCCACACACAAACATTTTCCAAATACTCTACCAGCTGTGCCATGCAGACTAGGATTTTTCATGGGCGTTAGTTCAGTTAGAACTATTTCAGGCTGACCATTTCAGCACCAATGTGGATGAATGGCCACTAGTTGAAGTGGTTTGACCAGTCTCCGACTATTGTCCTGGTGGTTTTAGGAAATCCCCCAGAATGCACTCCTTCTGAGAGCTGAGCCAGGAACTGTGGGAAAGATACCCAGCCGGCATTGCAACTGACAATTTAAATCAGCACTAGTTAAACCACAGGGCAACCCTGCAATGGCCCTTAAACTGGTTCAGACAGGCAGGGGTGGACTCACGGAACCACTTGTGCTTCAACCACTTCAGTTACAATCAGATCAATTCTCTACTTTAGACAAGGCCAAAACACGATAGTTGCCTCACAATGCAAACAGAGGATAATCTGACCAATGAGTTCCTTGCATTATGCGATATCAAGAAGAGAAACAGAAGAGCAGGAAGGTGTTTGGGGAGGAAGGGCAGGGACTATGGCAAGAAGATTATGCAGTTACTCATCAAAGGCTAGTGCACAGCCTGGTGGAACACACTTTTTTTAAAAAGCATAAACAAACGTAAATCAACATCTGGCTCTTTTTTTGCAGGTGTCCTGGTGGAAATGGATATTTGTACCAGGAGGAAGAGGAGGAGATTGGTGGCTTTATGGGCCCGTCTTGCAGGGGTACTCCATGCATAGGGAGCAGCATGCAAGAAATCACAGAAACACTCGTGGCCAAAGGAGGCAGCATGGCTGCCATCACTGGCAAAGTGTAGGGGCCATGTATGCGGGAAGAGAAACTAAAGAGGGACGGATTTATGCAGGGCCTTGAAGGCAAAGACACAAAGTTTAAATCTGATGTGGTGTAGAAGGTGGAAGCCAGTTGATGGATTCTTGAGAGTGGGATGGGATGACATGGTCCGATCGAAGAGACCAGTCAGATGGTCCTGGTGGCTAGATTGTGTGTGCATTACAGGGGGCTATTTGCATGTCATGGAGGCCAGAGAGGAGGTGAATCTTGTTTCCTCTGCACAGCCTTTCATCGATAAGCTGAAGAAAATAAAAATACAGGTACTATTATGAGATTGTACCTACAAACTGGGCGACCTGTGTCTCTGATCCAGAATCTGACTGATCTCCTTGACAGAAAGGATTGCATCTTCCTCTAGCCTGGGACAGCAACAAGCACACAGTAAGCACTCTATAAAAATATCTGTGTGTGTTTATTTGGATCTATTCCCAGAGGAAGCTTCTCCTATAGAAAATATTCATCATTACATTGTAACAATAACTGTATTTATTAGAGACCTATTCCAATCTTTGTGCATCAGAATTTGAAAAACATCATGTAATACAGTTTCATCCAAGGGTTTTAATGACAAACCACAAGAGCCAAACCTCAGCGGTTTATCATTAGAACCCTAAAATTAAATTTATAGGATTTGAATTACACCACTGAATGTTTCTTTACTTTTATAGAATTTTTCTAATATAAAAGTTATGCCATTTCAGTGTGAACCTTTTCTGAACATTCGATATTCCAAGTAAATGTTCCTATTCTGGAAAGCACTATGAGTGTACTGCTCACATTCACACTAAAGTAACACTAAGCACTCAATATTTTCTACATGCTGAGCAAACCACAGATGGGAGAGAGTTATTGTACGCTACATAGGAAAACGTTTTTTAGAAGGGTTATTAAATCTACCTGCTTCAGGGCATGAACCAACCTCTAAGAATAGGGGGTTAAATTCCATAACTGTGCACTATGGAGCTTCTTACACTTACTTTTAAAGCAGCTGGCTCTGATCAACGTCAGATATTGGACACTGGACTAGATGGACCACCAGTCCGTTCCAAAATGCCAATTCCTATCTGCCTCTGAGATGTAAAATTCAGATCCAAATTTCTAACTATTCCCTGCTCCCCTTAAACTCTCTTTCTCTCAGCACTTTGGTTTGGGGCCATATCCAGTACAAACATTAGTACCTTATTTTGGTTAATTTAATGTATCAGGTGCCCAACTTTACACACCCACAGCCTGATTTGCAGGAGGTACTGAGCACCTCATCTGCATGCTCATCTCCTGTGCAAATCAGGCCCTGCGTGCATAACATTGGGCACCCAAAAATGAGTGGCCACTTTTGAAAATTTGAGCCTACAAAACTTGCCCTAGGTGATACCAAATCAACAGCAGAAGCTTGGCTTGAGGCAGAACAAATGACCCTGTTCTCTCTTGCTCTCTAGGAACTGTCAGTAGCACACACATGTGGCAAATACATTGGTATAAAGAAACTGAATTTTAAAACTACACCTGCAACACTCAGCACACAGTGACCTACATTTGGTCTCAACAGCCAAACTCAGTAGCAAGGCAAAGGGCGGGGGAGGAAGCTGAAAGTTACTGGCAGGTTTCCCTCCCGACTTGGTTTACTGCCAAGGTCATATAAGGGTCAGGCAGAGTTCTTGGTTTGGCCTTTTGTGTTTTCTTTTCTCCCTCCCTTATGTACATACTGATATGGTTTACAACCAAACCTCAACAGCGTTATCACATGGGGTTTTATCATCCTGGAGTTCAAGGAAAGCAGGAAAAGAGGTCAGGTGCAGGTCAGGGTGTGGTGTAGCCCCACTTGAGTTATCAGCAGCTGAAGAAAGTGAATCCACCTGGCTTGTTTCTGGCTGTTAAGTGCAGCAAGGTCAGCCAGCATGTGAGAGGGTCATTCAGAGTTCACTTTTATCTAGGCCCCAGTTATCTACAGGATTTAGTTCATCAACTTTTCCAACTTGCAAAGACCAATTTCCTGCTCCGGTTCTCCCTCCCTATAATCTAAATAGACAAGCCTAGAGTTCAGCCCCAGTTCCAACCTTTAGCTTTATTTACCCCGTTCCAATGGTCACTCCCCCTTCTGCCTTAAAATAGTAATTGTACCAGAGGGCCACTTAGAAAAGCTTCAATTAGTCCAATGAATGTCTTTAAAGTAATCTTTACTGTGTGAGGTATGCCTTGAAAGACAATATTATTACTCAAAATCACATAATATGGCACTATAAACTTGTGCTTTCCAAACTTTGGACAGTTCGAACAAATCCCAGTTGAGAAGTCATTTTACTGTATTATTGTTACAGCAGCGAAAGACCTGTTCGCATTGGCGTGTCTGGAATGCCAGAGTCTACAACAGGAGGAGAACCGGGTCCTAAACCGGGGAAGGTTAATCTATTTAGTGTCTGTCTTTTGTATATCTAACTCCTGTTGGTCAGTGGTGACAAGTCTCACAAAGAACAATGCCAGTGGGAATAATAGCCTGCTCGTCTCTCTGCTGAAGACTAAAAGTCTGTTGCTGTTGACAATCAGCCCTGCCTAAGCTAGATAAAGTACTGAACATGCTTTGGCATGAGCAACAGCAAAACTGCCCAAGAGGCAATCACACTATGGTGGGCTAAGAATGGTTGATTTGACCACATATATTAACACAAATAGAAGAAGTTGTACTGAAATAAATACTTCCCAATGGCCATAGCTCAGACCACATGGAATGAGCATGTTTCTATATATTGACATTGTGGAAGTTCAGGCCTGAGGTTTAGGGGTGCTGAACACATGCATTGGCTTTAACTGGAATTGTGTCAGTCCCTTAGTCAAACACTGGCTGACCAAATATGTGAAGATGCAGTAACGAAAGTAGAAGGTACAAAACAATTGACTTGGTGTGCCTATGAGACATCATACGCTATTTCTGCAAGGAACTGTTCTCTCATCTTCTTGAGGAAATAGTGAGACTTGTTGTCAAAGGGAGAGGAAGGTTAATAGACAGAACTGGGGTGAGTGAGGTACTTTTTTGTGGGTGGGACAGGAGAGAGTAGCGGGAAACTTCCCCAATCCCAGAAAGCTAAAGGCTGTTTCACAAAGTGATTGGCCATGAAACGTACCTTAAGCCTCTGGACTTAATAGAAAATATATTAATGAGATCACACTGATCCTACTAACTGGATAATTCCGGCCAGTTAACCCCATCAAAGGCAGTCACTTTATTTATTAATCCCCCAAAAGCAGAAGATTCAGCCAGCCTGTCAAAAGACCACAGTGAAAAGTCAGTTTGTTTAGTCTAATTATGAGTGGGCAAAGCTGAAACAGAAGAGAAACAAACCAGATCTTTGTGCTGCTCCCAAAGACTCCACATAATACTGCATTTGGGAGTGGGGGACCATCTTAGTTAGTCAGTGGGGTCAGAAAGAGTACTTACAAATAGGTCATGCTAACTACAAGCTTCAAGCTGTGATATTTAGGGAAGTGTAGCACATAGTCTTCCCCAAATGGTAGCCATTATTTAGTTTTGTCCAATCTGCAAGGTGAACGCTACGTCAAGTTCAAAACAACATTTCACATGTCAGCCAGTTAAAAGTTCCATGGCCAAACCCAATTATTCCACCACTTTGATGACCTTGCACATTCAGCTTTTTGCCAATAGAACACTAAGTTTCTCCTACTGGGATTTCACCTGCCTGGTTTTTTTACCATTCAATAAAGTAAGTTCAACCAGTGTGTCAACAGGCCATGTGGAGTTCAGGCAACACCTTGCTGCCCTCAGCTAGTAATTACAACTTCTTCCAAAACACACAGATTAAATGCTATTTTCAGCTCTCAGCAACCTTACTAGGCCATGGTAACACATCTTACCTCCTCCCACTTCAACTTCAGGAATCAATTCACTTTAAATACTCAAGTGGAGTAATGTTCTCTGCAGTTTTAACAAACTGTTATGCCTCATGCTGCAGCAGAGAGCAAAAACTCATTTGTATTTTCTGATTAACGCTGCTCAATTAATCCCATTCCCTAGCACCAAAATTAATCTGCTTTTAAAGAGCTGTAATCTTCTTTCTAAAAGTAAAATTGGTCCTGGGTTTAACCATGATTTTCACCTGTTTGAGGTCTTGCAGTGTTCAATAAAGGCAAGTTCAGCCAGCGTACCAAGGGACCATGCAGAGGTCAGGCTAACACCTCAGCCATCAGCAGGTTAATTATAATTTCATTTTCAAACACACACACACCCCCACACCATGCTTGTTTCAACTCTAAATGACCTCACCTGCTTAATTTTTTTTTTTTGTCTATGTGGAGTAAATTTCTGTCAACAAAGCTGTAAGGCCAAGTAGAGTTCATGGTAACAATTCACATTTTTTAATAGGTTTCCCCGAACTAAATCCTAACCTTAAACACCAAACATTCCTTAGAATATACAGTAGCATTAAGAGAAGAAACATATAAATCCATACCACCTTCCCCTAGCATTGAAAATAATAGTGCATCTGTACAATGCCTCCTGGGCTGATTTCTACAGGCTAGAGTTGTAAGTCAGTCAGCTCAGAGCACCTCATCTGTTGGATATTTATCTCTTGCTTAATTGCAAGAACAAAAACGACTTTCTACACCTCACCTATGCTGCTTTTTGAAATCATTATAATGGTGGTTCTTGGCATCATAAATTACACCTGTACTTTTTATAGGGCAAAGCAGTGTGTGAATCTTAAATTCATTCTGGCATTCTACTTTCATAGGAATTTACTTCTGTTGTGGTGCTGAATACTGCCAATATGATGCAAGATGTCACCTTCCTTTGTTATTGTCCTTGGGAGTCTGCATTCAGCATCCAAGATTCTGTATATAACGGTTTTGGAGGAAGGATGATAGAAATGAGCATTCAAATACTACCTGGTTGGGTACTGACAGAAAGTATTTAACATCTATTGGCCATTTAATGGCTCATATGAAATGAGCTGACGTCTCAGGCCAGTTCCTCGCGGACAGGAATGCAGATCACAAAAACCTCCTGCATAATTTTCATCACGCTCAGAGTTTTAGAGCAAAGGGACCATGGAAACGGAACCACCTTCTCTCTCTGGAATTAATCCAAACCTCTGAAGTCAATGGCGAGGCTCCTGCTGACTGCAATGGAGTTTGGATCAGGCCCTTTTGAGGGGCTCCCTTCAGAGCAAGGTGGTGACTGTGTCTTGCATTGCATTGTCACAACTTGCATTGTCACTGCCCATGCTATACTTGTTCTTTATACAGAGGATTTTAGTCTCTAGGACTGTCAATAAAGATATGAAAATGACTTAAAAACACAATTTAAGCCAAAATATTGTCCTCTGCAAACAGAGATGCAGTCATGATCTTGCTATCTGTAAATTAAAGTGACTGAAACTTATTTATATAAGAAATTATTAATAGTTACACAAAGACTTGTATGAAAAATGTTGGTGCAAAGATCCTCTGGCAAACAGCAGTGAATGAACATGTGAAATATTCCTACTTCCTCATTCCCGAATAATGCCAACTTTGTTCCATTTCTGTCCAATCACCTTTGACAATTTGACATTTCAGATTCCACAGTATTTATTTACTTCCTCTTCAGAGAATTCTTCTGAGTGGAGATGGAGGATACTGCGGTGACCCTTTTAACTTTCAAACAGCAACCGCAGGATCATGCCTGTGGCTCATCAGTACACTGCCAAGTCACACAACCTTTTTGGGTTATGTAATACTATAAGGTGATTTCTTGCGATATTCTTCTAAATGGGAGAACTAACAGAAATGAAAAACGAATGTACAATTACTGTCTTGTATAAAGGAGCTTGATCCAATGATTAGAATAGGGGATTGGGAATCAGGCCTACTGGGTATCATTCTTGGCTCTGCCACCGATTCATTTTGAGATCTAGAGCAATTCACTTACATTCTCTGTGCATCAGCTTACTCCTCTGCAAAATGGGTATGATAATATAGTACTTATTTATCTGAAAAGAGTTTTGTGAGGCTTAATATTTGTACAGCATTACAGGAAGTACAAGGGATTATTACTATTGTAATCTATGGTGGTAAGCCAAACTTTTAAATAGGCTAAATAGCCGTTACACAACCCAGTTATAAATCTTCCAAAATGAATTCAAAATATTCAATATATAGCACTCTAAGCCAAAAAGCAAATTGCCTGTACTAAATTACACAGAATCAACTCCATCAAGGAATTCCAATGTCATCTCAAACCATGAGAACACCAGAATAACCCTACTGAATAATTTCCGTCCAAGTCAGGCAGGACATCCATTATTCCCTACATTATACATGTGCAGTGCCAGCATCACAATCTAACGATATGCAGGATTCATTACTTTTTTGAATTATCAAGACATTTTACAAATATATAGAATGTAATGTTATTGAAAATTGGTAAATAATGTACTTCTACAAAGCTCAAAAATAGTAGCCCATATCAGTAAATATACGGTCATCCACGGTAAGGTTAAACTGTATCACAGTGTTTTCTGTGGGTTCTAGTGTAGAGTGGTAGGTGACAACTAGGGGTGTGCAATTGATGGATTTGTTTATTTTGTACTGAAGCAGATTCTCTTGGGATATCTGGATGGCCCACTCCATGATGCAATCTACTTCTCTGGTGGAGTGTCTTGTTTGGTGAAAGAGATTTTAAGTGTGTTAGGTATGTATCCCGGACTTTTTCCTCAGCGCATATTATGCAATATCTGAGTGCCTGGGCTGTAGATAACAGTTTTGTTGGTGTGTCTGAGATAGCTATTGGTGGGGTATCAAACAGTTATAACCCATACTTGATGGGGACCTGTAGCGGGGTGGTCACCCGCTCCTGGCCCAAAGGGGTTAAAAGCCAGCCCTTGGAGAGGGCCGGGGCTGGGAGCCTTAGGCTGGGCTGATTGGGAGGCAGCCTCCGCTATGGCCACGCCCCAAACAGACTCAGCTGACCCTATAAAGGGGCTGCTGGGCTGAAGCTCAGAAGACTCTCTCTAGCTTCTGAGAGGGAGGCATCTGGCTACAGGGACCTAAACAGAGTACCTAGATTGGAGCAGGGCTGGGGAAGGGCCTGAGGAGCTGGGGAGCTCCAGCCAGGAAAGCCCCAGGCTGCGGCCTAGTATTAGGCCCAACAGGTACCGAGGTTGCAGGGGACAGCCCAAGGTTAGACAGAGGCAGCAGGTCCAAACCCAACCTTGCCTGGGATGAGTGGCTCATACTGCAGTCTGCCCCAGGGCGCGGGGGCTAGCTGGTGACTGGCAGGAGCCTACGACTGAGGTGAGGGAGGGGTAGGGGCTGGGGGTTCCCCGGGGAGGGGAGACCCTGTAAGTGAGGGGTTACTGCCAGGGGGCAGCACCCCGGCGTACAAGGGGCACTGGGTCCAGGAGGGACACAGGATCCGGCGTAAGCAGGACACCTGCCTGCAGAGGGCGCTCCAAGGCTGGAAGTAGAGCTAATTCCTAGGACACCAGCAGGAGGCGCCGCAGGGGTGAGTCCCACACGCTTTCAAGTGATGGAGAATGTGGACATAGGCGGTCCGCCCCCAATACAAGGGGAAGGGCAAGGATGGAGGGACTATTGCCCAGAGACGGTGGAGAGACAATCAGGGACGATGGATCCCGGGTACACGGGGGTCTTCTATGCAGGTGCCATCCCTGGGTGGGGCCCTAAGGCTGCGCCCCGACAGAAGGGGGCTGAAGAGGCTGCAGGGGTTCAGGGAGACGCAACAGGGATTGTCGGAGGCGCTATGGGCCCTCCAAGAGCAGGTCGCCAGCTGGGGGAGGAACAGCGGGCCCCGTGGAAACTCTTGGGGAGGGAGTTTGGAAGAAACTGCTGAGGGCCGGGGGAGAAGCCCAGCGCCGGGGCCAAGAGGCTGAGGGTGGTACAAAGGACTTGTTACTCCTGTGCCCAGCGTGGACACATAAGGCGGGACTGTCCCTACGGGGCTGGAGGCAGGGCGCCTCACCCCGAAAGGGGGCCGCGGCAAATCCCTCAAGCAGTCTGCTGGGTGAGGGAACCCAGGCGGCTGCGGGCCTGTTGGGCCTGCGGGGGAAGGGGACACCTAAAGCAGGAGTGCCCCACCCCAAGGAACACGACCCAGGGCAGCCCAGGGAGGGTTGGCCCGACGAGGGACAAAAGGGAGAAGCCGAGGCCCAGTGCAGCAAAGGGGCGGCGGGGCTGCTTTAAATGCCGGGAACCGGGCCATATAAAGGAGGACTGCCCCCTTGTGGGAGGGGCCGTACTGGAGCCGGAGAAGGCAACGAAGGCCGCACCCGAGATGGCGGGGACCAGCAGGGAGGCGGGACCCAGACCATCGCAGAGCCAGTTGCCAATGGGGGAACCCAGACTGAGTGGGCCCAGCAAGAGGCTGGGGCCCAGGTGGGCCACGTCCAAGAGACCAAATGGACCCAGACCCTGAAGGAAGAGGGCCTGGGGGACCCTAACCTGCATGTGCGGCTGGAGGCTGTGGAGACGGCCCGCAAGAGGGCAGAAGCCCAGACCCGGGAGATGGCCCGAGCCTGGGAGGCGTCAGAGAAAAAGTGTGCGAGCCTGGAGGGCTGACCCTGGAGGGCTAATTTCAGGGAGCCCAGGCCAAGAGGCCCCTTTACCCCCAGGGGTGGGGATTTTGAGGGTGGGGGGGGTATAGCGGGGTGGTCACCTGCTCCCGGCCCAAAGGGGTTAAAAGCCAGCCCTTGGAGAGGGCCGGGGCTGGGAGCCTTAGGCTGGGCTGATTGGGAGGCAGCCTCCGCTGTGGCCAAGCCCCAAACAGACTCGGCTGGCCCTATAAAGGGGCTGCTGGGCTGAAGCTCAGGAGACTCTCTCTAGCTTCTGAGAGGGAGGGACCTGGCTGCAGGGACCTAAGCAGGGTACCTAGATTGGAGCAGGGCTGGGGAAGGGCCTGAGGAGCTGGGGAGCTCCAGCCAGGAAAGCCCCAGGCTGCGGCCTAGTATTAGGCCCAACAGGTACCGGGGTTGCAGGGGACAGCCCAAGGTCAGACAGAGGCAGCAGGTCCAAACCCAACCTTGCCTGTGATGAGTGGCTTATACTGCAGTCTGCCCCAGGGCGCGGGGGCTACCTAGTAACTGGCAGTAGCCTACGACTGAGGCGAGGTAGGGATAGGGGGTGGGGGTTCCCCGGGGAGGGGAGACCCTGTAAGTGAGGGGTTACTGCCAGGGGGAAGCACCCCAGCGTACAAGGGGCACCAGGTCCGGGAGGGACACGGGGCCCAGCATAAGCGGGACACCGGCCTGCAGAGGGAGCTCCAAGGCTGGAAGTAGAGCTAATTCCCAGGACACCAGCAGGAGGTGCCGCAGGGGTGAGTCCCACACGCTTTACAGGACCACATCTGGAAAGAAATCTTTCCTGAACTCCCTCTTCTGGCCTTCAAACATCACTCCCATCCTCATCAGCAGGAGCAAGCTCTCCACAGACCTGGACCCACCAACTCAAAGTGGCACCAGACCCTGCCAGAACAGATGCAAAACCTGCAGACATATCTCCACCATTAGGATGATCAGTACCCCCCACAACACACCTTTCAAGATCCACAGGTCCTACAAATGCCTATCACATGTGGTGTATCTCATCCAGTGCATCAAATGCCCCAACAAAAACTGTGTGGGTGAAACCGGACAATCACCAGGCTCTCAAATGAACTCACACAGAAAAAGGCCAAACACTTTGTTACCCCTGGGACAATACCCTTCACAAAAGCGAGCACTCCCTATCTGACCTCTCAGTCCTCTTCCTTAGAGTACAACTGCACAACCCCTTCAAAAGACAAGCCTGAGAACTTAAATTCATAACTCTGCTAGACACTAAAAATCATGGACTTAACAGAGACACTGTTTTTTTGGCTCACTATAACAATTTGTAACCTACTAACCATCCTTTGTCTTAGGACTGCAGAGGTGTCAATTGCAGTCATTTTCAAAGGTCTCCTGAAATGCTTCAACCCCTTATGCTAACAACCTGTCCTACTGAGTAGCTGTGACACCCTGATTATCTTTTCCAGATCCGAAGAATACCTCTGTGAAGCTTGCAAGCTTATCTCTTTAACCAACAGAAGTTGGTCCAATAAAAGATATTACCTCACTCACTTTGTCTTGCCCATACATTGTTATTGGAACATCTCTATGCAAGGAATAAGTGCTGTTCCTGGATAAATTTTTGGTTTCTTTTTTAATTGTTGTAAATGTTGTAAAAAAAAAATTTACAATATAGAGATTCTTTTTTCAAAAAATGATGCAGGCAAAAAAAAATCCCATCTGATTCAGATACTACTCTGTAAATGCTTCTCTCGCTCTTCCTCAAACACACACTTCAGTTCGTTACTCGCAAATGCAATTAAATACAGAGTGAAGCAAAAAAACAGACTTCTAAGGCCTGGAGCCATAGACCCCTTTCATCTGTTTTAACCTGAAATCTCTGCAATGCCTCAATTTAAAATTGATACTAGTTTTTGTGAGGCACTTTGAGAGATTGACAATAATTATGTATGATATGTATTTGTGAAGCACCAGTAAAATAGTACCATATGAGGCAAAAATACAGACAGTCTCTGCCCCAGTGTCTTTACAGTCTAGAAAACAACCATGGAAAGTGAAGACATCCTGGAAGGCCCAAGGGAAGACAGTAAATATGATAAATATATATGTATTCAGATAACTGAGAATGTATGGCATTGCTGAAAAGTTTAAATGGAAACAACAAGGAGTCCAGTGGCACCTTAAAGACTAACAGATTTATTTGAGCATAAGCTATCGTGGGTAAAAAAACTCACTTCTTCAGATGCATTTAAATGGAAAGTTATTTAGTTAAGTACATATCTGACATTCATAGATTTTAATGTCAGAAGGATTATTAGATCATTTAATCTGACATCCTGTATAATACAGGCCATAAAATTCATTCAGTTATTCCTGTACTGAGCCCACTAACTCATGTTTGACTAAAGCATATCCTCCAGAAACATGTCCAGTTTGGACTTGAAGACTTTAAGAAATGGAGTATCTACCAATACTAACAACCACCATTATAAAAGTGTTTTTCATGTATAAATCTCAAAGGACTTTACATGTTATCCCCATTCTATACCTGGGGAAACTGAAGCAAATATATATGAACAATGTTAGACACATATGTATGTTTATTTGTATATACATTCTTAATTATTTTTAACACAATACTTTCTCAGTTCTGTTAACGTCACGAGGAACAACGAACACTGCTTCAAGACACAGAGGTAACTAAGGCTCCAGGTCTGCAATAGTCTGCCTGTTAAGCCAATTGGACTCCATGCAGGTGCAAGATCTGACTGCAGAATCAGGGTCTCAGCTTTTACTATAACACCACTCTGCATGTTTACAGCACCTCTTGTCTAAGGCTCTCCAAACTCACCTATATAGAACCTCTTGCTTGTCAATCTGATTTTGGCTCCTAAATACCTATATCGCTTTTGAAAATGAGCCATAGGCTCCTAAATCAGTTATGAGTTGCAATTCTGAGCACAGCAATGCCTACATAACTTTAAAACCTGGGGCTAAGCCTTAAAACCGTTGTCATCGACAGCGGATGGATCACTTGATGATTGCCTGTTCTGTTCATTCCCTCTGAAGCACCTGGCATCGACCAATGTAGGAAGACAGGATACTGGGCTAGATGGACCATTGATCTGACCAGTATGGCCGTTCTTATGGCATGGCTAATTAAGTATTTTATTCATTTTACAGATGGGCAAATGGACAGAGACCTTGTCTACCACTCTTGCTAGCAACAGTAGAAACTGTTGTGTACGCTGGCTGCTGGTGTTAACATGAGTGGCTTGCCCGTCCCTAACTAAATCACTGACTGAGCTAATATGAAGTTATTTATTATTATTTTTATCCCTTTCAATGCCTTTGCATTACCTTGAACTAGAAACAGATGATGTGATATGACTAGATTCTAAACCATTATTAGCTACCATTCTAAGCACGTCCTCAAAGAGTCAGGTCTCAAAATGCACTATATCATGCAAGTTTTACTAGTTCCTTTTCATATCCATCTTTCATGATCTTATTTTTTCACTGACAGACTCATGGTTTCCAAATCACACCTACAGACAAGTAAGATAATAGCTGCATTATGTGCTATGTTCAGTGATGTCTTAGCTGACATCAATAAAGTAGCATTTATCAAAATTAGATGATTCATTGCAAAGTTCTTCAACTGAAGCTATCTAATGATGATACCTGGAATCCATGAAATACAGTTCAGGTTGTGGAAAGCCTTAATGAAATCTGCTGAGTAATACCTGTAGTTGAGCAATTCAAAATCTGAGCAAAAGGGTGTTGTGTTGGGTTTTTTTTTGTACTCGAAAATATAATTCATTCAGAGGTGTACCAGAACCCTACCAGAACCAAGCTTTCTAGTCAGTGTGAAAAACACTGGGTAACCACTCCAAAGCTAAACCCCGGCAATTTAAATTTACAAACCGCTCAATGCTGTTGATTGTATGTTTACCGTATTAATTATAACGTCAACAGACTTTCTGGTTAATACATTTTAGAAACATCACATACTATTTCTGCCATGCTGTGTTATCTCCTTCTTGGCTTCTCTCTGTTTTCTCTCTCATTTCTTTTGTCCCATAGATCATGGTTATCTTCTGTGCTGTTTTCAGTCTGTTCCCTCTTTTCCTACATTGTATGTTTTCTCTCTCTTCCCCTCTATTTTATGTCACTCTTTCATTCCCCCCACCCCCAAATTTGCCTCAATTCTTTAATGCTCGTTTTCTAATTTCAACCACTCCCTGTTTCTCCAGACTATTTGCCCCCATCAGCTCCCCTCACCACTCAGTCCTCCTCCACCCTGGCTGCTAGCGAAGAACAGCCTCTTTAGCTGCTCTGCTTACTGACTCCTAAGGAAAAAGTAGCTCTGTCTGGGTCACTGGGCTCCTAGGTCGCTCCTGTTTTTCATTGAAGGGGGCCAAAGGACACCCAGCCTGCTCTCCTGCTCCGCCTTTACACTTACCCTGCCACTAGATCGTCAGTATTATTTTCTCACCCATTCTTTATACATTCTAACTTTTTCTTTGCTTTCTGAGCATTCCTGCATAATGATCCGAGGGCTGTTTTGTCCTGTCAAAAATGGCGCTCAGATCTTTTTCCTGAGTTGTCATGACCACTATCACCATCTCACAACATTTTACAGATAGGGAAACTGAGGCACAAGCGAGGGTGCCTGACTCTTCTTGGGCCACTCAGAATTTTCTCAGAATGTCAGTGGAACACCCTGCATTAGAACCCAGCAGGGTCAGCCACCCAATGCTGTGCTCAGACCACTACATCATATCCAGAATAGCGCGTCATCTCCTTTTATCCCTGAACTCCATCTTGGTGAAGATTTTACTTCTGAATGCTGAAAACAATTTAACAATATTACCTGATAGTGGAAACCACGACTCAGAAACAATGGTAACAGGTGCTATGTGAAAACCAAAGACAGACAAACACACCGTTCAGTTTCATTTTATGTACTACTCTAAAGGGATCTCTAGCAAACTGCTTGTTGCGCAGGAATATGAAACTAAAAGCCAACCCTGTGTGTTCCTGGCAATGGGTTACTGTCCACAGGCAGTACTTAGGAGATATTCCTCTGCGTATGGTGCTTCTACTCTAACTTACTGTTATTACCCACAAATTGCACCAAGCTCACTGAATTGCAGGTGAGGCACAGCAATTCTGCTGTGAAGGTGGAGAATGCTTGACTATTTTTAGCAGAATATTTATTTGGATTATTTCAGTGCCTGTTTTAAAGTTTTAAAATGCCAGAATTTTCTACCACCTTCCCAGGCAGGTGTGCACCTAGCCTTCCCTTTAAGGCATTCTAACAGATTAGCACTGGGGATAACCTGTGGAATATTTGGTTTCCACTCACATCAGATAAGTAACTGAACGGGTCCTGTTCAGAGTTTTGGCATTGGGAGCTAAGATAACTGTACTTTGGCACCAATCCTAACAGTCGGAGATACCTTCAAGGCAGAATTTCTTGTTTTGAAATGGGGAATCTTTGGCCTTTTCCTTTCCTTTGTCTGAACGTGTCAGTTGGCAGGGCCATGGTTTTCTGATTATATTAGTCTTACTCCAAAATGACAACATGCTTCCGAGTATCGCCTTTGCTTTTACATCTTTACTAACCAATGACTGCGAATGACAATAAAACGCTTTGCCTTTACATTGCACAGGCCACCAGAGGATCTCTAAGAGCTTAAGTCAGTCCTGCCAAAGTCTACTTGGACACTTGTCTGGAGCACGCAATTCCTTTTATCAGGAGGGTAAAGCAGTGTTCATTATAGCACCCATGTGGTTATGGTAATGGTAGGCAAACAGTTTGTGTATGGCCTGGTAAATGTTTAGGACAGTTTTGCAAGGCTGGATTAATTAAGGCTCATGACCACCTTGCAAGATGGCTAACCAGCCAGAGAAAAGGTTAAATGACATTCCCAGTGTAACACTGCCAGTCAGTGGTTAAGTCCAAACAGGCTATGCTATTAACACTATTCTGGAAATGGGAATGGGGGCTTGATATTCCTACTTGAAAAAGTTTAAAACCTCAGACCTGCTTTATATTATATTACAATTACTGCAGTCACAGGGACTGTCAATGAAGTGTTGGCACAGCCTCTCCATCCCAATAAACTGAGATGAGGGGAAAACTGTGCAATTTGACCCTTTCCCAGCCCACTCCTGCCGCAACACTGGGGTACAGAGATGCAGTGACAGAAGTAGTTATTAATATATATATTTTTAACAAAACTCTTGATTTCAAAGTGCTTTGAGTTCCTTGAATGAAAGGATTTCTAGAAGAGTATCTGTAAAATATTAAGACCATTTATCTTTCCTTGCTTGGCTGCAGAACAGAAGATGATATTTTTGTTATGCAGAATAACTCACATTCCTGGACGTTACATGGCGTGGTCTCTCTCTGTTCAAATGGCCAGTCATTTTGGAAAGTGTATTAGCAAGTCTACAACCCTTTATTCTAAGGAACTCATGCTACAGCAAACCAATCCATTGAAAGTGGGCTGAATGTTGAAATATCTGAAATGTTTAGTCTTTGGGTGAAGATGGCTACCATCTTGTCTTACAGAATTGTGATACTTTTTGGCTAGGGTGAATATTCCTCTGACTGGGAGAAGGATGATTAAGGTAATTTTTCTGATTGCCAGGAACAGCAAGTGTCTAATATCAGGAAACTAGGACTCAAAACAAAAATAACCAAGAATGACCTGCCCAGCAGGGAAATACCATGACATACTGACTGGAGAATTTTCTTCCTTCTCTTGGTACCCGCCCCAAAGATAACAATGGAATACAAAGTCTGTTGATGGCATGGAGAAGGAATGCAGCTGAAACTCAATTGCTGTAATTGGTGCATTAGACATGCAGAGATAAAATGTGCTAAAAAGGAACATTTCACTGTCTTGCTCTAGGAAGCTGGTGCAGAACTTCTTGCTGTGAATTAGTCAGATGACTGTGACAGAATTCTGCTGATTTAACAGGCACTTGGAAAACTAAATTTCTGGGGAAGTTTCCATCCTATAAACACTGAGTTCCATCAAGAATTATAATTCCTCTGCTTGCTGTTATAACTTATTTCTCATTTTCATGCCAACTTACATAACCAAGGAAGAGTGGTCCCGCAGTTGAAGCAGGGAGCAGAGAAGTCAGGATGCCTGGGTTCTGTTTCTAATTGAGTCACTGACTTGGTTGAGTAAGAAAATCACCACCTTTCTGTGCCTCAGTTTACCATCTGTACCACAGAGTCAGTGACGCGTACCTCTCAATGGGATAGAGGGTGCTGCAAGACTTAACTAATGAAAGTGTTTTGAAATCTTCTGATAAAGGTGCTAATAATGTTTGTTATTGTTTGAACACAAGTAAAATAAGGGTCACAAAGAAGTAGGAGAGAGACATTGTTGAAAATGAGCATTTAAACTTTTGACTCCTGAAATTCGGTTTGGTCACTCAGATGGATAAAAACTGTCTGTGTCTTGGAACCCAGAGACTGGAACTTGACAGCCACAGCACATGTGATGACTGGGGATCCAGAATGGCGCCAAGCAGAAGCTGTGAGAAAGCAGACCAGATGTCTGCTCTGACACTGTCACCCATCCAAGAGAGGCTCTGCTGAGTGGCGTGGAAGGCAGCCAGGTGAAGAAACAAAGGATGCCTGCTTGTTTTTTTTGTTATTTAATATGTGGGCTTAGCATTCGCCCTATATTTGTTCCTTTTCTCTTCACTGATAGCTACCTCATGTCCCTCCCATCTCCCTTCATAGGGACACACACTGTGCTCCACGATACACACAAGAGTTTGGGAAATTAAGTTTCTCAGCCATTAGTGCAATGCACCATCATTGCATCAGTCTGGTACTGAATTCCTTCCGAGGACATCCTATTCCAAAATATAATAGCCTTTAAATTCGCCAGATGAGAGCATGTTAAGGGGCTGATCTTTTGAAACTCTCCTGTTCCCCTCATAATTTATTGATGAAAGGATTCCACACTGGTTAGGTAATATCCCTCCAGATGAAAGCCTGGCTAAGTTTCTCTGCTTTCTACCATCTTCAGTAACATACACCTCCTCTCTAATGGGCCCCTGATGAAAAATTCACTATTGCACAGGCTGCAATGCCAGTAATACTGCCAGGGGATTATATTACTTTTTACCCGTTCAGATTAATCAGGTTACAGCTCAAACCTACCGACAAAGCATGGCCTCACACCTCAACTCTAGGACCTCAACCCACTCTGAACATACAAGTTCTGCAAACGCTGCACAGTTATGGGGCTGCCTAGAACACAGCCTGACCCACAGCCCCCTGGGATGAGTACAAGGCAAAGCTTCAGGTTAAAAGGACCCCTTTGTTTTCCTCGCATTGACAATGCACAAATCATATTTGCACTTCGAAATTGAGCCCTTTTTTAACAAAGCAGGATAGAGTTGGCTACTGCTTGGAGCAGGGGAGTGGGAGTTAAGACTGTAGAGTTCTAGTACTTGCTTTGCCCTGAACAAGTCACAGCTGTCTAGTCGGTAAAATTGGAATATTACTTATCTCCTCACCGGCCAGGAGACGAGGTTTATATTTGCAATGTAGTATGAGAATCTTGCTTGCAGAAGTGTTCTTAATTAGTTAGTACATTTAGTACCCCTCAGCCAGAGTTTATTCACCTCTGGGTGAAATTTGCCTTCTGCAGGGAGCCCCAGGCCTATGACACCACCTGAGTCCTAAAACCATGTCTGAAGTGGTGCATAGGACTTGTGCCATCCCTCTGCATGGGGTAAATGTTAACCCTCTTTGAAAAAACTGCATTTGAGAGAGTACTTTTCAATAACAGTTAAAGAGAACATTCAGCATGCAGCTCGTTACCCAATTTCAGTTTTGACTGATTAGCGTGCAACAAATCTGTCTACAACACGATACATTTTCTTTAAAAGTTTTTAAAAAGAGACAAACTACACATTGTCTATTAATATTAACAGAAGGAACCAGTGTAGCCACTCCACTTAAGAATGCAAGTAACGTAGACTGGTGGTGCAGAATGTGTGCCACACACCCAATTATGCCATTTATCCTAAAAGTGTACCTTGAGGTTACAAAGTATGTTAATCCTGAACTTGGGAACCTAAGTTCCAGCTGATTATATGAGTTAAATGACCTGCATTAGTTTTCATATTTTGCTAGCTCTGTCAGCTGTTTTGTGTTCTTGTTGATGTTGTGATTGGTAGTCCCGATGCTTTGCTCTTGGCTTACCCTAACCAAGGGACCAATGCAGGTTAAATTTTATAAACCCTGATCTGTGGAAACACTGATAACTACTGGAGCCAAATTTATCCCTGATGTGAGTCCACTGTAAAGTCAGAAAGAATATTAACTATCAAAAGGAACCTTTGTGGATTGTATAATCAGCTAACTGGGAGAAGATCTGAAGGCAAAATTCCAAAGGCAGAGATCTTGACACCTCTTCAAATTGCCTTTGTTGTAAGGAAGGTGCTGAAATGCTCCATAATTCATACTCCAAACTGATCAAGGAAAAGATGGCAGACAAGAAAGACTTGCTGAATACACTGAAAATCCAAAGCTTGAAAATTTAGAAGCTTAAATAATTTCAGCAGGCGAATATGGCTTCAGGGAGTCTGAAACCATTATTAGTGAACCAATATTTCTCAACTTTTTCAGTTTGGTATCACCTTATTCAAAGTCCAAAATGTTCATGACCCTCTTACATTTACTGTAAGAGTAAAAAAATACATCGATCAAGGATAAGCCTATATAATTTGTGCATGTGTGAGAATACTTGACCTTGATGGGTAAGAGTGTAACAGGGAGCAGGAGAGCGAGACAGTCTTCACTTTAGATTATAATAAAATATTTAATGACTGATGACTCCCTGACTGCCCTTCCATGACCACCTTGGGATTGTAACCTACCAGGTCAGAAACCCTGGAACAAACACCACATTTATTCCTATTATATTAGTATTAGCATTGCTTTACATTGCATAAAACTTTGCATTTCATCCAAGAACCACAAAGCACTTTCCAAATTTGAATTAAGTCTCACCCTCTTGTAAGGTAGGGTTAGCCCATTTTACAGCTGGGAAAAATAAGGAACAGGGAGGTTAAGTGAGTTGACCAAGGATATCGTGATTCTGTGGCAGACCAGAACACTCCTGACTTGCAAAGCCTTCCTTGGTAATTGTGGAATTTTCTGTTCCCTAACATACATATCAGTGGCATGCTTCAAAACTAGGTTCAAGAAGTTCATCTTCCTCCTTAGTGTTTTACATTGTTCATATGTGCTTTATGGGTTTCGCTGCTGGAGGTCTTCAGGCTCTGTTTCTGCTGTCAGAGTTAATCAGGCATGTTGTCTACTTATTGTAAATCACATCTTTAGTTAATTTCTGTTAAAATGCCCAGAGGTGATTATTAATAAAGATCAGGATTCCCCGCAGAAGGCAACATTCTCAGAAAAATAAAGTGCTTCAGAAATGTGAGGAATGCTGCATATGGACCAAGTGGTGAAGAAGTAATGACTTAAATGAAGGAATCACATCTGGCTTAGTTTAGCCTAAAGCCATAACCAAACCACAGTCTCCTCAACAGAACTGGCACTGCTTTTGTGAAAAATCACACAATTATGAGACGACAGTTCAGAGTCCTGGCTGCAGGGAGTGAATATCACTTGATTAGGTGTCAAGCAAAACCTTCCTCACTGAAACAAATCTGATGATGATAACTCTGATCCCGGAGGAACATGGTCATATCATGTAACTGGATGGCTTAAGTAGGGACGCATGTATTTAATGTGCCCCTGGAGAAACAGGCTAAGATGCACTGGCAGAGCGCCACCGTGAATCTACAGCATGCTTACGGTCTGGTGATGGAAGAGATCATGCTCTGTACTCCACCGTTCTTAACGAGTATGGCAAAGTATTCTCATAGCCACTATCCCTTTAGAGTCAGCCGTAAGTAGGATGTGGAATCTGCAACTATTGGGCCTGATTCAGAGACGAGACGAGTGCCCACCACTCCCATCCGCTTCAGTTCATTCACTAACACATGGTTGAATCAGCGCTCGATTCTATGGCACCGAAGCCAATGGAAGCTACGGGTACCCAGGTCCATAATTGGAATAAGGATGATAAACACCATCCAATTTTTTTTAAAGAACAAAAGCAGCGACTTGAAAGGTCAGACTGAGTCGGCGGAGGGATACACGTTAATAACGCTACTCAAGACACTTGGCAACAATGTCTTTTATGCTCTACTAACACCCCTTCCAAGAGAAACTGCTTCGTGTTACCACCAGCCTTGCTTTGTAGTGATGCTGTTCATCATTCCACGGGGGCAACACGCAAGAGAAAACAGTATTTAATCTGTTCTGGACAAACTTTATGACACTAAAAGAACTACAAAATAGACCAAATAGGGTATTTAAGGTTACCGACAATGTAAGTATGTTTTTTAAATGGGAGACAAATCTGTCTGACTGCTGGAATTATAAAATGGTGAAAAAGAAATAGGCGGGGTGGAAATTTAACTTCAAAATAATTGCACAAAACTTATTTTTCATTCATTTATGAACATACGAACGGCCAGACTGGGTCAGACCAATGGTCCATCTAAGCCAGTATCATTTCTCTGGCAATGGCCAGTACCAAAGCTTCAGGGGGAGTGTACATAACAGGGCAGTTTGTGTGATCTACCGCTGTCTTCCCTTCCAGTCTTCTGGCAGTCAGTGGTTTAGGGTCACTGCGAGCATGCAGTGGCGTTCCTGGCCATCTTGGCTAATAGCCATTGATGGACCTATCCGTGAACTTACCTAGTTCTTTTTTGAATGCTGTTCAAAAAGAAATTTCAAAGATTGTTCATTCCCCTGGAACAGAGCCCAGTTACGTTACCTGTTACTTTTAACATAAAACACTAAAGTGAGGTTGCTTGTTTCATTTTAAAACCAGCATGTGAGGAAAACTCAACATTTACTTTATTTTTTAATACTAAATTCCACAAGGGAATTTTGAAGGCACTGAGCTCCCTCAACTCTTCATGAAGTCAAGTCCTTGTTAATAATTTCGTTTCATTCTCATGGGTGTTCAGCTCATCACCAGGTTGGACCATGAGCAGCATATACTGCCCCCTCCTTCCTAAACACAGGGTCTCTGCTTGGAGTGGAGCTGGGGTGGGGTCCTGCTGCAAAAGGATGGCAAGATTTGGAGACTCAACCAGGGCTCCCGGCACATTGGAACACATCCAACGGGTTACGGGTGTGCTAGACGCTGATCCAGTTCCCAGTGATGTGAATGAGAACCTTTCTATGGACCGCAGGTGAGCCTTGGGATCAGGCTATAGACGAGAAGGGGCAGTAAATCTGCCACTACACAGATCCACTATCTTCCCCTCCCCACCAACCCTCTTTGTATAGGGGAGAGCAAGCAGTCCAGGGGGTATTCCAAGCCCAGGCATTAAGTAGTGGCAGCAGGGCAGCTCTCCAGTTCATGGCCTGTGCTTGGGGAAGGATTTAGGCTTCCGTGTTTGGGAAAGGGGGTGCCAGATTAACAGCGCTTTTGTTTCTTCACAAAAAATCTCAGAAGCCGCAGAAGCGGCCCAACCTCACCCTCACCGATGCAGAAACGTAGGGGAGGGGACTACCTGTAAAGGGTCACTGGTCAGCTCACTCTATAGATCAGTTCAGCTGGCCGCCCTGCTGAGATTCTCAACAAAAGGGCCAAGCAGCAGCCATTGCAATGATGGCTTTTATGCAGGGCTTAATTTGTGCTGGGGCTGAGCCGGCACCTCTCGGCTTGGCAGTTCATAGCCCCAGCACTTCTGGGCTTGCCTCATCAGTGCCTTTATGCGTGTAAGAGATTCAAACCACTCTCACATCACTCAGCAGCCAGAGGAATATCCCTGGAGTGCTGGGCTGCTGCTTGTGTGTGACGCTTGAGCCCCGCTGCCCCAGCATCTCTTGCTTGAGCCCCGGTACCCCTTTCATCACAAATTAGGCACTGCTTTTATGGTGAGGACCATGACCTCTAGGAACTAGGCTCTGACTACTAAGCAGGACACTGGACAAGCATCAGATGGTAATTCTCAATCTCTACTGACTGAAGCCAGATTTGGAACACACTGCTAGCGCTGGGTTGCCAGAGTTGGCGGACATGCCAAAGAGCTGAATGCAGCCTCATCCTTTGTAACATAATGTTCTTTTATTAAAAAATAATAATCTCACTTGTACAAAATAAATAGCCTATTACCCTTTGTAGTCTGCAACATTTGTACATGGAGCCTTTGTGGGTTTTGCAAATAGCGAGTGTCAGTTTTGTTCGGTGTTACGACAAGTTTATGTGCTGCTGTGTGCGGCTGACTCAGTTACAAAACTGGCCACAAATCTTTTCAGTAACTCCCACAAAGTAGTTTTCAAACATACGGTGGAAAACATACCAAAAAAATTCACATAAAAATGGTGGAATTAACAAGATCACTGCTGAATTTCAGTGCTCACACCCCACCCTGACGCATCATCCATACGTTTTCTGTTTAAACTGTAAACTCTCCAAGGCAGTGATCATGTATTTTTTAGCTCTGTGAAGCACCTAGCACACTTTTGGTGCTCATATAGTTGTTGACAGTATTTAACTACCACCAACAATTAATCACACCTTAATCAAACCAGGAAGGTAAGTCAGAAATAAAGTTTTAAAAGAGTCGATGGACATCCTGTTAGAGGTCACATTGAAGAGAATTTCCACACTTCTAATATAGGGAGGAAGGGTGTTCTTTTCATAAATACTTACCACTTCTGTAACACTAATCAACCACAGAGTTCAAAGCTTTTTACCAAAGAGGGAGTGCATCATTATTCCCATTTTATAGATAGAGAAACAAAGGCGCAGAGAAATAAAGTAGCTTGCTCAAGATCATATGGCAAATGGTGGCTGAGCTAGGAACAGAATTCACTGTCTTCTGACTCTCTGTCCACTCCGCCAGTCCATGCTGACTGAAAAAGAACAAAGAACTGGGAAACCTGAATTCTATCCCCAGCCTTGTCAAAGATTCTGGGCCAATACTTTACTCAGGAGAATAATCCCAGTTACAAAAATGTTGGACTTTTCCCTCGCCACGATTCAGTCTCTGTATCTGTAAAATGGGAATACTGCTACTTATCTACCTCATAGGGCTGCTGGGAGGTTGCATTACTATTTGTAAAGCACTCAGACGTCCTCAGATAGAAAAGATACAATATCAGTGGTCATGGTTTCAATAGGACAATTGTCAAAACACTGCTTTATGTAAAGACAATCCCATGCCCTGAGTGGCGTAGGGAGGTTCATACTGTAACAAGTCAATATTTCACCCAATAGATAAACTTGACTGTCACTGCTAGATTTGGTCAAATTTTTTGTCTAAACCTTTTTTTTTTTAAATCAAATAAACACTTTGATTAAACACATTTTCTTGTGAAAGCTTCTGTGTCTCTCTCTAAAAGGTTCATGGAAAGGAAAATACATTTGGTGACCAACTCGACCCACTTCCTTTCAAATTAAAAGTTCAGTTTTGTAATCGCTAATATTGCTCATTTGGCACCTACATGCTAAATGCTTTGTAAATTTGATTATACTTTCTAAATAATTAGTTATTTGAAAATCAGTTGATTTTCAGTGTCTTAGAACAACTCAACAGACAACTCAACATGAAATTTGTTCCCTTACTCTTATTAACTGTATTACAATAGTGCTTCGAGTCCCCCATCAGGGAACACAAATGGGGAACAGGGTGCGTGTGAAGCCCACACGGGGTGAGGCATTCAGAATTGCTGCAGGGAAGGAAACGCAGAACAAAGAACAGGGGAGTCACAAACCCAGGGACATGGGAGAGAGAAGGATGGGGAAAGAAGAGAAACAATGGGAGAAACACTGGTGGTCCTAAAAGGGAAGTAGATTTTCCCACCGAGTGAGGCTGAATACAGCCATAAGGTACCCAACCAAACAAATAATGATCGTAACTGAAAGTTTAGTTTCTATATAAAGGCCAGATTCTGCCCATGACCTTTGTGTAAATCTCAAACTGGCTTCTTCTGAATCACACCTAACTGGTCTATCTTTAAAGAAAGCAATCTAATAATAGAGGTCATAATGTCCACCACCACCACTCTCACTCCTGATTACTACCTATACAGATTTCCTTACAACACTGAAAGAAAACACAGTCGTACATTTATGCGCAGTTCTCAGACTATAGTTAGAATTGGAATGTGGCCCTCTCCACCCAAGGAGCTTGACATCCCTGTTGCAGGGTTTCTTGTGAGTGTTCCACTGCTGGAGGAGATTTTTGTTTTGATTAGATTAGGAGAACATTGAATTACTTATGGAAGAGAAAAAATACACCAAATTATGTAAACGCTGCAAAAAGATAAAGTGTAAAAAAAAAAAAAAAAAGGGCCTTCCAACCTTGGCCATGTGTCGACACATTCTTGGGAATGTAGATTTGGTTGGGTAAATACTTTGCATAAATCCCACAAAGTAACATTTATTGGGCCATCAGCAGCCCCAACAGCTTTAATTCAAAACTTGCATTTTTCATTAACTGAAACGTATGAGTTTTGAATCTGGAATCTGAGCTCTTCCGTCGGGATGCCAAGTTGGATGACCTGCTTTGAAGTTTAGTTCTTTAACAGAATTCCACGTTCTCTCTCTTTAAAAGTGGGCTGTGCGACTCACTGTTCCCACAGCACCTGCTGCTCATTGAAGAGCAGACCTAAATACTGGGTGCAAAGTGGAAGGAAGCAGAATTGCACATATAAAGGACTGAAAACAACCACCACCACCTCCCAAACAGACTTCTCTCTCATGTTGACCAAGCCTGCAAGGTGGAGTAGATTATGGGCGAGGAGCAAATGTAATGAAATCTCAGGGAAGGAAAACATTATTTTAATCAAAATTATTCCCTTAAATTTTACAACTGCTGGGCTTGCTATCTGTATTCTTGCAGCACAGAAAAACGATTGAAAGATTTAGCTCTCAGGCTTAAGTGAACCTAATTCTGAACCAGTGATTATCCAGAACATGTAAAATGGGTCAGTAGGTACCAATGCACTGCATCTGTAAAATATGATGCTCTTTAATAACTATAACAAGTTACTGATTGACTTGCACTTTTATCAAGCATATCATGCAAGAATCTCTAAACATTTTACAAAGGAAGGTAAGTATCTTCCTTTTGCACCTGGTGAAAGGGAGGCACAGATTGGTTGCGTTTCTGATGCAGAATTGCTAAGTGACTAGTTGGCAACGCCTGCATTACTGAAATCCTGACCCTCAGGCTCCAGCTCTAACTGCTAAACCATGCTGCCTCTTTAAGAAACCACTCTCCCGTTTGTGAGCTGAGAGTTACCTGGGGGAGTAGCAAGCAAAACATGATAGGGCATCACAGGGAGAGCAACTTGAGAACTAGACTCCACTAGCTGATGAGAAGGAGCCATGTAAGGGACTCATTAAAAACGATTTATCTCTCTTCTTTATGTATTAACAAATGGGAACTGGGGAGAAGGGTGAGTTTCAGCTAAAATATAAAGAAGTAATATTTTGCATTTACCATATATGGCATTTTTTCACTCCAGAGAATCCCCAAGAGCTTTGCAAGCTCTGGTCATCCAGCACCAGAGAAATGCAGCCATCTCTGGGGTCGGGGGCAGAAGCCAGGAAGATGAAAGACTCAGGATGCTGCACATCAGTAGGGAGAGAAATTTTGAAAGAGGAAAGCAAGTCAAACCCTACTCTTCCATGAAGTGCTGTGGGCGGCTGATGCTTGGCTCTTATAAGCACTTTTCCTTTGAAGACCCATAAGATGCTTCACAAAGGAGGTAGAGTGCCATGTCCACACAGAACAGATGGGACCTGAATTATCAAGGTCTCTCCTGAAGGCCTCAGTGCAGTAAACTACACTGCATCATCATCAACCGCAGAAAAGTGAAGAGCTGCCAGGATCTGAGGCTGTGGCTCCAAGGAGACTGCTGATGCCAAACCTGATGTCTACTCCCTTAAACCAGCCCCTCCGGAACAGACTTTTAAACACAGACTTTTAAAAACTCAAAGTAGTTTCTGAAAATAGCAGATTTCACTAGTCTGGGCTATTTTTTAATTCAACACATTGGAGCAGAATACCCCTCCTCCCCCTATCCGCCTGAGACCTATCATGCTCACCCGGGCCAGCATTCCACACAGTCTACGTCAGGAACTTGGTCTGGTGTACAAAGTGACGTGAATGTCTGACAGGCACAGGCAGTAAAGATCAGCCAAACCAGTGGCATGGATACGGCCGTAATGCTTCTGGATCAATTAATCAAAAAGCAACAAAACAGTAAGTGTCCTCAGGAGCACCTGTAGTCACAGACTATGCTACTGAGCTTGGACTACTTCATTCCAGTTCATTTTGCCTTCCCCGATGCAAGCTGCTTCAAGTACTTCAAATGTGGAGCTATCAACCAAAATAAGTTTTTATTATTATTCTTACCTGATTTCTCCTTATCAAAGGAAAAACTTTCCTGTGAAACTTGTCACAAGGATTCAATAGAAACACCCAGAACCTGGTCACATGTCAAATATCTCATACATAGGACCCTTGGTTTTTTGTATTATCTGAACAATGGCATTTGTAGCAGCACTAAGGTCCCCTAAACATGGTCCTGAAGCAGTGCTTTAGCACTAACGCAGAGGGAGAAGAGTGCCAACTACTGAAAGACCAGTTCTGTGCATTTCAATCTTCTTTGGTAGTCTCCTATCCCCAAGACTGACCAGTAGCCCTGAAGAGGACACAGCAGATAGTGGCGTGACAGGAACAGCATTTTCCAATACAACAGTGCTGAAGCGCAGTTCCATAGAGCAATACAGTACATTGTAGTGTACCATACTCCTTCCAACACGCCCCATTCCCAGCCTGTAAAGTGATTTCTAAACTACTGCTCTTTTTTTTGGTCATGCCTAAGGAACTGCTGAATCTACTCGACACCCCAAAGCCATGACAGATGGCTCCATATGCTGCTGCTAATGCGCTGGAAACAGCCAAAGGATGCAGTTCTCTGCCTGGGCGCTGTGCATAAGCGATGTGAGAGCTTTAATGAAGTGGTTTACATTTCAATGGTTTTGTGCCTTTCTCTACTATTTATATCACAAGTGTGGTCAGATGAGTGAAGGAATAAAAAAAGGGAATGTTATTTCCACAGTCTACATCACCCTCTCCTCCTGGAACAAACAAATAAATAAATAACACAATCTTGATATTAAACTAAAACATTTCTGCCATAAATACTGAGGGCATAAGGAAAGTGAAACATACGCATCCCATGAGGAATACCGAAGTGCACATGACTAATTTCCCATCTCACAAACAGATATTAGGGGATTCTCTGCCCATTGGGTATGCAGACTATAGCTTGTGCCTTGATTCTGCTCTCCAGAGCTCCCTTTCTGGCTAGCAAGTATTAGCTTTTCAACATAAAATGTCATTAAATATCATATTGAAAGGGGCAGCAAATTTTTTCAATATCTTCAAATTTAAACCTTACCATATACAAACGCATATGAGGAAAAGCACAACATTGTCAGAAACCAACCACTAGTGATGTGTTCTTTAGGCATATTCTCATTCTTCAACCCAATAGATGAATGTTATGAGTGACTGAAAAGAGAATAGGAATCCTTATGTAATCTGCAGCTGTTGATGCTCCTGCTATAATTAGCATTTGTATAAAACTCAGCAATGCAAGTGTCCAAGGCAGTGAACATGTCTCATTGTAAGGACCAAATACTGGTCCCATTACTAACACTGAAATCCACGGAACTTAAGTAAAGTGGGCAGAATTTTGCTAAAGGTTTGGAAATTACATGTAAATTTATTATGCTTCCCTGACTGCACTGCAAGTTTGGGGCCTAAGTCATTTTTAACTGAATTGAATTTTATTAATAATAATAATACCACCTATATCTAACACTGGAGAGAAGACAATCAAGCCAATTATGTGCTCCCAGTCTGACCTTAAAGAAATCCCCCATCCTAAAAATATAAAAAAAACTTTCTCCACAATATAAAACCACCCTCAATAAAAGTGCCGAACTTGTGTCAAACTAATCTCAAACAGCTATTTTCCTCTGACATCCCAGAATGTGACTCTCAAGGACAGAGAGGACAGACTCTCAAGGACTGGCTGTTCGATTAGCTCCTACTCCTGCAGAAGCAATTGTTTTCAAACAGTTTTGAAAAATAATTGGTCTGGGGTGTGTATTCCAGGAAGAAATGCCATTTACAAAAGGTCCTTTTTTCTCTCTCTCTCTGCGCCTCATATTTTAAACATTAAGAACAGAACAGGAACAGATTTCATACAGGTTTGTTCACAGTTACGGGATAAATATGTGTTTGCTTTTATGGTACATGGTAATCAAAACAACAGTGCCATGCTACTTTTTCTGTTGGAACTTTCTGAGTCCATCAGCATGTTTAAATCCAAATAAGTCAATTCATCCACAATGGGAATCTGTTTTAATTAGCGGATCTTTACTCTGGGTATAAATTCTATTTCAGTTTACATGACACATGTAACTGGTCTATCTGTTCATGTTCTCTTAAACTTTAAACAAAGCAATCACATCTACTATAATTCTCATTCCTGATTACAACATCATTTCTACATCAGGCATGGTATGTCAGCAACCAAATTAAGGTATTAAACTCCGGAACATTTAATCTGATTAGATTTAAGAAACGTTTACTCTTCCATTTGGACAGATGTGATTTCTGTGGACAGGAGATGGTAGTGTGCCAAATAATACTCAGCTTGATACACACCCATTGTTCTTTCTCTTACTGGCTGACTGACACCATATAATGGAAAAGCTGGAGTAGGTTTTGCTGGAAACCTTGGGGAATCTTCGGCTCCATCGAGTGTCCTAAATGAGCTAGAATAAAACTAAATTCAAACACATACTTTCACCCTAGAAACTGATTCTAAGAATTTCATTCACCCTATCATAGGAGTTGCCAGACTGGATCAGACCAGAGGTCCATCTAGTGCAATATCCTGTAACCACCCCCCCAAGTATGGGATATTCTCCTCCTGTTCTCTAACAGAAGCCGGGGTAGGCCCTGAAGCATGAGGTTTCATATCCTTTCCAACTGTATATCATATAGCAGAAACCTTGTGACCTTTGTGTCCAATCAAAACCAGCTAACACAGCTCAAACATAGACTATGTAATTATCACAGCAGACTCCTCATAAACGTTAAGAAAAACCAAAGATTATTTGTTAAAAGCATTCAGCAAATGGTCAATTAATTCAAGAAAACCAAGGTCTGTCCACAGAAAACTAAATTAATTAAATTATTCATGACTAATTATTTGTTCAGTTGTATTGAGAACAGGGCTTCTACATGACCCACATAATGTAACCATCTCTTTTCCAACAGATTCATTCATTACATGTCGGTCCAAAAACATCTGCCATGTCATCTGAGATCTAGTTTAGGTGAGAAGGCAAAAAGAAATTCTATATCAGAGTTCGTCTAAATTTCTTGAAATTTTCATGGAAATTTTTCACTGACGTTTCAAATTTTGGCAAAATCATGAATAAAACTTCTTGAAATTTGTTCAGAGTGGCTGTGTGTAACATGGATATGTGCAGTCCTCACTACACTCCCCCCATGGCTCTTCCATGGGAGGGCCTCTGGAGTGTAAGCCCTGAAATCTACTGGGAGAGTGAAAACTTGTTCTTGTGGATCCCCTCCAAAATGCAGCATTTCAGGCATGCACCTAGCCCGAAGGCTGGATTTGGCGTCTCCAAAGCTATAGAATTAATAAAGCGTAACACAACCGGACTGCAAAACAAAACAAAGTTTAACAGTGCCTTCTACTGGATAGAATCAAAACTGCCAGTCAGAGAGAGAGCCCTATATTGCCAACAATATTTCTCTTTAGTTCATATGGTAGAGGGTTTGTAATTTTGGAACAGGAAGACTTAAGTTTTGTCCCCGCTGCCACCATGAAGTTCTTAATAGTCACAGTGTGCAACATCATGACAACCATGTTTTCCTACGTGGCCACAGCTGTGTTTCAATATTAAGCATAAAAAGGGGCCCAGTTTGCCACTTAATTCTGGTATTTGAGATCACGCAATGAACGGTGCAAGCATCTATGACCCAGAGTTAAAACCAATTCAGTTCTAGTTATTCTGGAGCAGGATTTTCCAATTAAGGGAAAGTTTATTTTTTCAGTGGTTTCTCTGTAATGATATAAAAGGATGATGCAGCTCCCTGAAGCAGTCTTTAATGGACCAATTCAAGCAACAGTCTCTCTCTGCAATTAACGTGCCTCTCCTCCGTCCAACTAATGTTTACACTATCTGGCAAACTGCAGATCAAGTGTCCATTTCATCACCAGGCTTCTTTTGCCTAAGCCAAGACTAACAGACCATGGTGGTAACTTAAACACTGAAAAGCATGCACAGTATCGATCTATGAGACTTGAAGCCAGTTAACTGCTACACTAAAATATATCCTCGAGGGGATGTGCCTTCAGTGGGGACTGATAGAAGGAAAGAACTGAATGAATGGGAAGATCCCTAGAGAGATTAATATGTGCGAGCACATGACTTGAATAAGGTTGCATTTTACTTGGTTTATTAGACGTAGTCATGAGTTAAATTTGTTAGAAAGGGCAGAAGGGATTACGTGGGAGAAGAATGGGAAACATACACCACAAGATGATTGTGGTTCTCTAAAGCAAATACTTATCTGGTACATCAGGACTGCTTCCAAATGATGCAGATGTGGTGCCTAGAAATGCTTAATAGCATTGAGTAATAACATGCTCTAAATGAACAGATTACAATTAGAGAAAACAAACCTTGTATGAAGCTATTTACCTAATTTTCATGAGATTTACCTGTCCAAAAGAGGAAATGGTTTGGGACATTGTGTAAATTGTAAACTAGCTCACCATTGCCCTGAAGGAGGCGTCTAATTCACTTCATTTTCAGTGCTGCAGAACTGAGTCAGAGTGTGGTGTAAAAGTGGTGGCACAGAGGATCAGTGGCACCTCTGCCCCCCTGTGGTTTCTCTGACAGCACCCCTGCAAGTATCAGACCTCTTGCTCTTACCTGTCTTGGGGCGGAACTGGGGACGCTTCCACTCTCGAGACTTGAACCTCGGTACATTACCCCTTGAATACCAACTGCTTAATGCCATGCAGGCCCATCTCAGTCTGGGCATGTGCTCGATCCTCCTTCTGGGAACCTGTGACTGGAGATACTACCAGCCTTCTTCAAACAAAGTGTTTTTCTTCAGCAATTGGAACAAAGTATCAGAGCAAAAAGGATTTTAAAACAGCACACCGTTACACGCAGAGATAGTCTTCTCTAACCTAACAGTTCACTACAAGCTCAGTTGTGCAAGCTAGCCTCTTCAGACCCAGACCAGAATCAACTCACATTCTCTTAAAAAGCAAAAGGTCTCCTGTGACCCACCCTGGTCACAACAGATAGCATCTCCTGCTGCTCTCGCTCACCTCCCTTGTTTGTGGAGAATCTGTCTTAAGTAGAAGAGAGGCCCTCCAAGTCCAGAAGAAATCTATTACCGTACTGCTCACTTTTTTTTTTTTCTTTTCTTTTGTTGGTTAGAGCGCCCAGGGGTGAAGTTTCCTAGTAACTCAGACTAGATTTACCAGGTCAGCCAGAGCATCCAATGGGGCCTATAAAAGATTCTTAGGCCACAAAGCCACTGTGATAAGCTAGCCTGGCCTCCTGTATAATACAGGCCAGAGACCTTCCCCAAAATAATTCCTACAGTAAAAAATTTTAGAGAAACACCAGATCTTGGCTGAAAAATTGTCATTGATGGAGAATCCACCACGACCCTTGGTAAATTGTTCCAATGGTTAATTACTCTCATCATTAAAAATTTATGCCTTCTTTTTAGTCTGAATTTGCCTAGCTTCAACTTCTAGCCACTGGAATACTTCTCTGTGCCAGACTGGAGACCCATTATCAAATATATGTTCCCTATGCTGGTACTTGTAGATGGTGATCAAGTCACTCCCTTCACCTTCTCTTTGTTAAGCTAAATAAATTGAGCTCCTTAAGTCTATCATCATAAGGCATATTATTTTATGATCCTTTCATCATTCTCGTCGCTCTTCTCTGAATTCTTCTTCCTCTCCAATTTATCCACATCCTTCCTGAAGTGTGGGCACCAGAACTGCACACAATATTCCAGTAAAATAACCTCTCCACTCCTAACCGAGATCCCCTTATGTATGCGTCCCAGGATTGCATTAGCTCTTTTGGCCACAGAATCACACTGGAGCTCATGTTCAGCTGATTATTCCCCATGATCCCCAAATCTTTTTCACAGTCACCACAACCCAGGAGAGTGTCCCCCATCCTGTAAGTATGGCCTACATTCTTTGCTCCTAGATGTATTTACACTTAGCCGTATTAACACACACATTGTTTGCTTGTGCCCAGTTTACCAAGTGATCTAAATCACTCTGTATCAGTGACCTATGCTCTTCATTATTTACCACTGCCCCAATTTTTGTGTCATCTGCAAACTTTATTAGTCATGAGTCTACAAGTACCTATATAGGGAACATATATTTGATAATGGTATTCTTCCAGGTCATTGATAAAAACGTTAAATATCATAGGGCCAAGAACTGACCCCTAATAAAACCCAAACCCAAATCCAAAACAAAACAAAAAAACAACCAAGTTAGTTTGACAGGATCTATTTTCCACCAACCCATGTTGATGTGCATTACCCTTGTTTTGTTCTGTGCAATTACATTACCCTTGTTTAGTTCTTTGTTAACTGTATCATCCACTCATTATCTTGCCCAGGATTGATGTCAGCCATTAGGCAAGTGATTACAGTACATTGCAACCAAGAGTTTAAAAGAGCTGTCTGAGGAGCCTGATAGACTGTTAATGTTGATTTTCAGTAAGTCTTGGAGCACTGGGAAAGTTCCAGAAGTCTAGAAGAAAGCTAATGTTGGCTGATCTGCTGTTTTCATGGTTAGACCAACTTGGTCGCAATGTACTGTAATCACTGGCCTAATGGCTATCTCCATTGGCTGCAGGTAGGGGTACTAAAAACTCTGAATATATGGGGATCTCTCATCCCCCTTTGTTAGTCTAACATACTATCTTAGAAGTCAAGCACGTAAATTACATTTTGGATACTTATCAAAATATGCAATTAATGCAGAAACACATGCTACTATTTTGTCCAAAATGGCATCATAATTAGGTTTCCAACATTTACTGTGTCTTAATGACTTCTGGATCAAATTTGCTATGTTTCCAAGTGGTGGTAGGGAGTGAGGAGGGGGAATAAAAAAGCAAGCAAGCTGGAATCTGAAAGTCAATCTGGGATATTTCTGATGTGTCACCAGATTGTGTCCCATAACCCACATGTGGAGGTTATGCTCTGCCCTCAATTACTCTCTCTTCATAGTGGGTGCATAGGTGTAGCTGAGGATTTGGAACTGAGTTAACAGCTGGTACCTGCAACTAGAAATTCAGTAATTCTGTTAATATATGAGCTAGAATAGAATCCACCTCACTTTCCCATTATTCCTGTTGGCCCCCCAGAGCCATCACCTCAAAAACTTACTGTCACTAAAGCAAGCAGATACGGCTCTGAAAAAAGAAAAGGAGTACTTGTGGCACCTTAGAGACTAACCAATTTATTTGAGCATAAGCTTTCGTGAGCTACAGCTCACTTCATCGGATGCATACTGTGGAAAGTGTAGAAGATCTTTTTATACACACAAAGCATGAAAAAATACCTCCCCCCATCCCACTCTCCTGCTGGTAATAGCTTATCTAAAGTGATCACTCTCCTTACAATGTGTATGATAATCAAGTTGGGCCATTTCCAGCACAAACCCAGGTTTTCTCTCCCTCCCCCCCACACAAACCCACTCTCCTGTTGGTAATAAGGAGAGTGATCATTTTAGATAAGCTATTACCAGCAGGAGAGTGGGGTGGGGGGGAGGTATTTTTTCATGCTTTGTGTGTATAAAAAAATCTACACTTTCCACGGTATGCATCCGATGAAGTGAGCTGTAGCTCACGAAAGCTTATGCTCAAATAAATTGGTTAGTCTCTAAGGTGCCACAAGTACTCCTTTTCTTTTTGCGAATACAGACTAACACGGCTGTTACTCTGAAACCTGGCTCTGAAAAAGAATCTGCCATTTTACACGTATTATTTTAGAGCAGAATCACACTTTTCATGGCTAAACAACTGATGTTGAGTAAAAGCATGAATTTCCCAGCTATAATGAAATCAACTTCTAAACAAAATAATACCAATGATGAGAGAATTGCTTATCTGACCTATTAAATAACTAACTCATCCATATTTCTAACAGCTACATCTATTCCTTTATTGGTTAAAAAACTATAATTAACTAACATTTTGAGAGATGCAAACCAGATCTATCAAAATGCAAATTATTATAAAGAATGTATACTATTATTGAATGGGAGGTGGGGGAAAAGGGAACCATAGGGTTGGACAACGTTACAGAAATTAAAATACATTTCACTGCAAAGTTTGCTGTTGTATAGTGCCACCTTGCTGTCAATTCGTCAATACAGGGCTGACATCAATGAAGTGGAATGGCTGTCTTTCTAAAAAGGTATGCTATAACACAACCACAAGTTATTGGGTTTGATGCAGGAATCACTGGGGGAAATTATATGGCCTGTGTCGCCCATTAGTTGTCAGACTAGAAGATCACAAAGGTACCTGCTTTTCTTAAAATCTAAGAGCACTTTAGTTAGGATGAGAAGACATCTACTGCAGATCTGATTTTTAATGCTTCATAACCTTCACCTGCATAACTTTGTATTGCATGCTTCCTGGCAATGGAATATTACATTACCTTAAACACAACCCTGAAATCTCAGTCCTGGATTTGTTTGACAAATACACCCTGTCTTTCCTTTGGCATCCTCTCGTGCCACTCCAACCTTGTCATCATTTCCCCAAAATCTTTCACTGGCTTTCTGTCTCAAACACATCAAATTTAAGCTCCGCCTCCTCACCTTTGCCCCTATTTCACATAGCCCCTCCATTTCAAACAGTCTGTCATTTCTTGTCCACCAAGCACACACTCTCCCTAAATCTCATCTCTTCCATAAATTAATTTTCCACTTGTCTCCTCACCAACAGTCTCTCCACACTTTGTCCTGAACAGGCACCCTGCATTTTGTCTTGTCCATGTTAGACTGTAAGCACTGTAGGGCAGGAACCACATCTTATTCTATGACTTGTAAAGTGCCATTCACCATTATGACACTATCTAAATGGTTAATAATAAGGATACCCTTCAGATCAAGTGCAATAAAGTGAAGAGTCAGGAAAACTGAAGTGTTTTTCCTGAAAATTTTTCTTCAAAATTCTTAAGAGACAATGATAGTTCCATGGCTGGGACAAATGTCCCATGGTTAAGTCAGTAGCTTTCATGGAAGAACTGGAAAAGGACTGCAGAGATCATGTATATCTGGAGCACACACTCATCACACGATCCTTAATACTGTTCGATTTTGTTCCATCATTTTGCGTATTTGAGCTTTTTACCTATTCGTAACATAACTAAAATGAGATGATCTGAGAAACTGTCGATTGCTTGCCTGGCAGAACACTGATAGCCCTTGCCCAACAACTAGCAGAATGACAACAGATCAAACCATTTTCACTCTGAAAAGGAGAAAGTTCTTTGGAAAAAAAAATTGGGGGTAGTATCACCATACTGCCTCGTTGGGGATAAAGGATTGTGCTACAGAACTGACTTAATTACCCAGTGGGCCCCGAATGATCGAAGCTAAAACATTCCTAAAATACACTACAGCTGAATTTTCACTTTTGCAAGCAGCAAAATGGGCGTGGTTTTTTTTTTAATCTACAGGATGAAGTGAAGCTATCGAGCAAGGCAGCTCAATGAAGGTTCCTTTATGGATGGCAATTCCATTCAGCCTGCATAGCTTTCCTAGCCAGCTCAAGAGTGACAGCTTCCAAGCATGCAGAGATCATTGGAGTGTATTCAGTTTCACAAGCAGGGATCTTGAGGTTAAGGGCATCCACCTCTGGCCCTCTTCATCCCCCATCAATCCTGCCTCAATCAACAGGTTAAAGGTGAAAGTGGGCCTTATCACTCAACTGGTGTCCATTTCCCTGATCAAATGACTGCCTCACAATCTCCTGCAATTAGAGGGCATCTGCCATCAGGGTGGGGAGGAGAGGTTTGTTGCTACCAAGAAGCTGGCTAACACCATCTAGCTATGACTGTTTATAATCACTCTTCATTACATGGCAAATATTTCAAAGTGACAATTGTCTGATCTAAGGTGTAGGGAACTGATGACACATCCAAAGGGGTTTATTATCCCTAAGGGGGACAATGAGAGTTGAGTGAGCTCAGCAAAGAGCAGGATCAGACCCCAAATTTTAACAACTAAAACGTGCTCCCAGTCTAGATGCAACTTTTCCTATTCACCGAGGTTTGGGTAGAAATCAAGTTTCATCTGATTGAATATACTGTTTGTTCCACCGCTGAAGGAAAAACAGACTAGCAAAGACATCCATATAAAATGAGTGCTCATACAACATTTCCTTGCACAGCTGTCATGATTCAACCTCTCACAGCTTTGTGGGAGAAATTACATGATTCTCACAAAAAGCTTCCAGTCTACTCCTCACTTAAATAGAACCATAAAGTTACTTCATAGACGACGACTGATTCTCTGACCCTGGAGAGTTTACAACGGAAGGGTACAATCTTTCTGACAATTAATACTGAACCCCCTGCAACGTTTACTCCTACCGGCAACCTCATAAAGCTCAGTTAGTTTTCCACTGATGCTCAGTAAATGTTTGCAGGGTCAGACACTAAGTTAAGATGAAAACTACACAGGGAAGAGCAAGAGGGGCCATGTAAGAGGGCAACATGCTCAGGCTTGGGGAAGTTAATACACCTATCTAGAAGGTTGCAAAGTTCATTGGTTTAATTTTTAATTTAAACTGTTTATGTTTTTTGTCTAATGACAAACTCCTGAATTAGACAGCTGGGCTTCTTTATGTTGAATGGTTTACGTCCCTGTCTGCACTGTATTGACTGACCCAACAATATCCACAGGAGTACACCGCAATGAAAAAAACCCAGGCAGAATGTTTCTATACTAACTGAAGCACTAACCGGATATGTTTGCACTCCTGATTTTTTGTTTGAAGGCTCTGGGGAGTATCTAGGCTCGTTAAATCCCCAGCATGCCAATACATCCTTTCTGGATCAAGGCTGATGGGTTTTGATGGAATCTGAGCAGCTGAATGAAGTAGGGGTTTGTGTGATCTTAATATAATTGAACTGCAAAAAGCCATGTTTAAAGTACCATTAAGACTAGCTTAAACCCACCAAAGCAAGGAAATTCAGAGTTAAGGCTCTAAATCCGCTCTGAACTCATGCCTTCATGCCTTTTATTTTATTTTTTTAACTTCTTGCAGAGCAGTGTTAGCTGAAGACCATGTCAGCCTGGATTTCAACACAAACTCTGATTCATCTTTTTTTGTGAGTCAGACATTTAGCATTAGGTAATTTATTTATTTTGAAGAAAGACGCCTTTTTCAAAATACTTTTATTTTTTAGTGCCCAAAAACACATTCTGAGCCTAACAAGCAAGCTAAACGTTAGCCTGGATTCTGGAATCTGCTGCTAGCTCTTTTAGAATGGCTTAGTTGCTCCACAGAGAATTCTTCCATCATGTTTTCAGGAGGTGCAGGGTTGAGGGAGTCATCCTATGTGACACCCATACAGCCTACGGATAGGTCCAAGAGTGGGAAGGAGCATATTCAGGATCAGAAGGAGTGTATGTAGTTGGAGTGCTCTGCTCTGGACAAATGGAGTAACCCATCAGGGGGCCATTCAAAGCCACTGGCAATTTGGTCAGTCCTTGACAGTCCAAACCCAGATTCAGGAGGAAAAAGGTGACTTAAAGCCACCTTGCCTCTTCCTATACCCATCAAAACGATATCTTTTGAGAAGTGCAGTTCATATTCAGGGTCATAGTTTCTTCCAAGAAGAGTGGACTGTCTTGATTTGACATGGCACTACCATAAGGAGTCGGAAAGATAAGAAGGGGATGGGGGCTGGAGGACTAGGTAACAAAAAGATTTTGATGGCATGACGACCTGCCCATCATGAGGATTTGTGGGGTTTTTTCATTATTTGTTGTCACTTTTCTGCTCCTTCACTTCCCCCAGACTTATTGGTGGAAATGAGTTTTTAGGTACACTTCAGTGTCATAGCCAACAGATCTGAAGAGGGCATTCTAAGTGCAACAAATGGCATAGAACTTAGGCCTAGAACCCCCCTGTGACTGTGTCAGGCAGAGCATCCCAGTGGTTAGAGCACAGGGGCTTGCCATTAGAGTTCCACTTCTGGCCTTCCCACTGATCTGTTGCATCTTCTCTGACATTCAGCTCTTGGTAATTCAGTTTGCTCACAGATGAAATGTGTTATCTTTACTTGCCTGTCTCAGAGGGGTATTGAGAGGCTTAACCTAATGTTCCTAAAGCACTCGGAAATCCTCATGTGGAGGGCATTATCAAAACCCAAGGTATAACTAGTCAAATATCCCACAGGACTAGCTTATCAATGCAGGGGTCATAAATTAAATAATTGTTTAAATGGGGCATAAGGAACCCATGACTTTTGCATAAGTTGTATTGTTTTCCAACAAGGCATTATGGTAAATATTTTCAAAGACAGGCAACTAAATTTAAATATGGATTTGGAAGGCTAACTTTAGGCACCAGTTTTTGAAGATATTGATCTATAAAAGTTAATTTTGTGCCCTTCTAGGCTGAGCTAAAAGACCCAGCTCTGATAGCTCAAGGAGTGGTCCAGCGAGTCACATTGTATTAGCGTGGGTTGCACAAGTAATGACCAAACCCTATGAAATGAGAGGACTGAGTGGGGATACAATGCAGAGGGAGAATTAGGAGTACTGTAATGGGATGAAATTAAGGAAAGGAAAATTTACACTGAATATCAGGAAAGACAGCTGGCCGGTACAAAGCTATAGCACATTCACCTCCCAGGGGAGAGGTGAAAGCCCCGTTGCTTGGGGGCATTAAACACTAAACAGGAGAGAAAACACATCTAGGCATATGGCAGTAGGGCAATGCTTCACAAGCTGTAGCTCACTAACATCAACAATCCAGGAAGCCATCTCCTGCTGCATCAGCAGACTGGAACTTTTAGGGTACTTCTACACTGCGGCTGAGAGTGCACTTCCCAGAGTGGGTAGACAGACAGGCGCTAGCTCTGCTCCAGCTAACACACTAAAATTAGCAGGTGGCTTGGGAGGCGACTAGGCTAGTCACTTGTGTAAATACCCTGGAGGTGGGGTGGACTTGTAGTCGGGAGGGTAGGCTGAGCCAGGACCTGTGTCACTGCAGCCACGTGGCTCGCGCTAGCTCAATCAGATCTAGCACTTGACTGTCTACCCTGACTGGGAAGCATGCTCCCAGCTGCTGCAGACAAACCCACAGAGCACCAGGCTGTGAAAGACTGGGGGTATTGCATGAAGAGCTGGTCTCTCCCTGACAAAGTGGTCTATAGAAGGATTTAGTTGGAGAGCTACTGCAAGAAGGAATACTCCTGCACTGGCTGGGAGGTGAACTGGATGGAATCTAATGGGACATTTTGTTGTGTCTAACTTCTAGGATTTTGTGATTAACGCCATGATTAGCCACGTTTTGCAAGGTCTTCTCTTTCAACCGAAAAATGTGCTTCAAATATGCAATTTGGACCAAAGACATGTCAGAGGGTTTGCCAAAAGCAAAACCATTATCTTAGCTGCAGGGAAATACCCAGTTTAACCGACTTAATCTCTCTCTCGTGGTTTGCACATTGCAGTATGTATTTCATCAAAGGACAAAACAAGCTGTTTCTGACATTTTTTTAACAAGTATTTAAAAGCACGCTCAGTGGGATGGACAGTCCCCGTCCAGGTGTGGCCCAGGACTAAATCTAAGCACTTGGTGTAAGGCTCATGCAATTGCCTGTTTTCAACCTGCCTCTTGTTTATGCAACTAGCCCTACACAGAGAATAGAAACAAATTTTCTTGGAAAAAAATGGGAGAATATATGCTCACTGTCAAGCTGTCATGGCCCGTTCTGTGGCCATGCTTTCATGCTGCCGGCTGGAGAGGGTAGCCTTGAATGCAATTACTTCCTAGCATGAAACTGACAAGAGCGACACAAAGCAGACAGCAAGGATGCTGCAGACAGCATTGCAGTACGAAAGGTGTCCATTGGCAGGAGGCTAAACACAAAAATCTTTCATTTCTTCCAACTTTTACCACCAAGTTTCTGATTAAAACATGAACTGGAAATCCACATTAAAGAAATAAATGTATCTCACCAAATAACCTTCCAATTAACTTTGCCATGTCTATGAATGACCAATTAATTATTTTTAAAAAAATCCAGCTTTTCACTTTTTATTTCATGCTACTCATAAAATAAGAAAGGCTACCTATGATTATACAGGTAATGTGGGAAGTTAGGGAATATGGCGGGGGAGGGGGAGGAAAGTGTATATTTGAGGGAAACATCCTTTGTCATTCAACATAAACCCATGACTGCAACTGGCTTCGGGACACAGTAAGAGACGCATATAAAATGTTTGTTGTTTGACAAGCGGTAAGCAAAACAGCTGTTGTAAACGCAAAGACAGCGGTTGTCTAAGTCTTACCCCACTGAAGTGGTTTGAAGAGGTGACTTTCAAATTTAGCTCTGTTAAGTTCCCAGTGTTTCACATGATATAACTATGACAGAGCAAAAGAATCCGTGGAACACCCCAAACGCACAGTTATAGAAAGACCAGGGTTCGGGTTTTTTAAAATTGCCTGTGTTGAGAAAGTCAGCGGGGCTCCATGTACGTGCAGGGGCTGCACAAAATTCCTTGCAGGACCAGGGTTTCTCACAGTGAAAATTGTGCAGACAGGGAACTTATATTTATGTAAAATGTCATGCACTGCCCTGTATGAACAAATGATATCTGTATTTCCCAGAGGTTTCAGAATGACACAGAATGGTCAAATACCATGTGCTACCCGACCAATACCCTACTTGTATCAAGACAGCATCACTCCAACACTCAAAGATATCATGGCATTGCCTGTCCTGAACTGCTGATTCCACTAGGCAGCCTAGGTGGGTCAGGTCTTTACTTTAACCCAGCACAGATTACATCTTTGGCAAGTTATCAAAAATGCTGAAGACCAGTTAGTGGAAGAGAAAGAACAGAATACACTTAGTAGCAGGAACTCGCAAACAAATATAATTAGAGAAAACTTGGGTAGAGGAGAGTATTTGACAGAGAAGCAGAAACACCAGAGAGGAAGCAACAGACAGACCACTGTCTAGCTGCATCCTGGCTCATGTTGCATTCACTTGGGTGCATACTGCCCTTATAAACCATATTAACATTACACATACACCGGCCTACCAGTTATTACACTGCTTCATAGAAGTTAAACGCCTGAGAAGCATTTTTAGGGCATTTAATTCTTTAGAAAAAACCCTAAGCTTTTCTCTTCAAAATCCCTGCATTCATCTCTGCATCTTTGGAGAAGAACCAACCCCCCTATATTACCTAAAACACAAGGTCATGTGTGCTTTGCTGGCAACTCCGCATGTGGTGTTGAAACCCTTATGTATGCAGAAGCATGAGATTTGGGAATGACAACTCATTTCTTTCCTGCGAGGCGTTTAAGACCATATAGCAAATGGACCTTACATTTAACCGAATGGAAAAGTTTGATGTAGAAACAAACCATGCAGAATTGAATTCCCAAATGTAAGTGTGTGGAGACTCATTATTATCATCATCAAACTTTAATGTAGCTTTGCACAAGTGTCATTGGATGACAGATTACAATGCACATCAATTGGATTCGGAGAGAGTTCGCAATCCATTATGGGTTAAAAGCTGTTCCGGCATGAATCAGAGTCACAGTGGTGAGGAGATCATCGATACAAGGGATTATGCAGATTAAAGAAATACCCTGTGCATCTGAAAGTTTTCAGAATGCAAACTATGTCAACCCTGAAAACAAGAGGCACTGCATCATTATGGCAGGAGAGACAAAGCGGGGGGAGGGGGTTAACAGACAAAAAAAGATTGTTTTAATAGGAGAGAAACATCAGTCATCGAGTCTTACTTCATTCAGACTTTCTATCCAACCCCATCCATCTTCAGTGCCAAGAGATGACAGGGCCCTGCTCCCTTTTTTCCCCCCGCCTGGTATATTAATAATGCCCATTTCTACCATAACAAATGACTCGCTCGAATGGCCCTTTTCCCTGAATTGCCCTGCCAAGCTCCAGGGATACCTTAGTACCTGTTACGGTCAACATGGCTATAATGGGATCCCTTGTGAGATAGGCATCAATGGGCGGAGCCTTTTGTACCCATCTTCATAAACAGCCACTTTGTCATTCATGGCTAGGGAACGTTAGCAAAAGGGGGTAGCTGGGGGAAAAAACACACACACATACACCCTACACAACCCAGAATGCAAATTCCTTCGCCCTCCTGAAATGCTTCTCCGGGCATTATCTGTGAACAAAAGTGCTCCATGCAGGCGGTCTCTGCATCACTGCTCTCTCTGTTAACAACACCTGCTTAGTGTCAGTGCAGAGAGTTTCAGAGTTATCTTTTTGCCATGTCTGCAGAAGCCAACCAGAGCACAATGGGCCCATTGCTTGGGGTCACTAATGTCTTTCTCCCTTTCCCCTAACCACCGACTCGTTCACCTCGGCCACTCCTAGGACCCTGGATAGCTAAATAAGTTGGCGGTCTTGAGTACGGGAGAGGAAGGGGGAGAATATAGGTCTCTGGCCTGAATCCCCAATGCCGCTTCCCCTCCCCTCCCTTTTCCTTAAGACCTGATGGTCTTCAGTCACACATCTTAAAAGAAAAACAAAAAACAAAAACACAAAGACTTACTTGTCTCAAGTCGATGAAGGCCAACTGCAGTGTGTCCCCTTGGAACCCAGGCACTGGCCCGGATCTGGCAAACTCTGTGGGAAAGAAAAGAGGATAAAAAGCGCCTTTAACTAACCATGGACAGGGAGATTGGCAGACGGATGACAGGGAAGACAAGAGAGACTGGGGGAGAGGAGGACTGCACTTCTAAGGAGTCATGTCTCCCTCCCTTCAGCTTCTTTGTTTGCCCTTCAAAATTTGTGTCATCAAAACACCATTAATTCCACCGTCCTGACAGCAAGGAAACTGTACTAATTCGACCTGAAATTTATTCCCATGAGCCGCACTGGGCTTCAGAGTATTTGTTTTGTGAATGGACAAACAACTTGCAAAGAAGAAAGGGGAGGTGGGGGTGGAAAAGTTTTTCCTCTCAACACAATAAAATCTTCAGCTGTGAAACTCTTTTCAGTTCCGAAAGCTATTTATATTTTAGGGCACTGAAGGTATTTTCTAATTTCATGCCTGTCACAGAGTTCCATAAGCATTCATCAAAAAAAAAAAAAAATATGCCCAGCAGCACCATTAATTATTCTGCAGCAGATTATCTGCATTATCTGGTATAAAACATTATTGCCCGTATACAAGCACCCAAAATGGGAAGAACTGCCCCTACTGTGTGGCTTATTTATTTATTGTGGAAGTGGACTTTTGACATCTGAATAAAGTTGGTTTATAAAGCAAATAACACTTCCAAAGCCACGTTTGCCTCTTTCTGGTGTAATCTGGCCCCAATTCTACACTCAGGTGGTTTATTTTTCTTCTAATTTATTGGTTAAACTTAGTCTAAAACTAATACGGGGGACCATACATTATGATTTCAGTTTAGAGGATCTTGGTGGCACATTCATTTCACAGATCTTGGTTGATAATTGTCACAAAAAGGCTGACAACCGCATCTCTCCTTGCTGAGCACTTGTGTTGAAGGCCTGTTTCACGCCATCTGATCTTGCCCAAGTCTACTAAAGCAACCGTTTGAATGACTCTTCATACAAAACCAGGACTTCACTAAGGCCAGGTCTACACTGGGCAGGTGGGGGGGTGGGGTGGGGGAATTGACCTAAGATATGCCACTTCAGCTACGAGAATAGCGTAGCTGAAGTCGACATATCTTAGGTCGACTTACCTCGCGGCCTCACGATGCAGGGTCGACTGCCGCTGCTCCCCCATCGACTCCGCTTCCGCCTCTCACTGCGGTGAAGTGCAGGAGTCGGTGGCAGAGCGAGCTAGATGCGATAAATCGATCCCTGATAGATTGATCACTACCCACCGATCCGGCAGGTAGTGTAGATCTACCCTAAGATACAAGGATCATGGCTGAATCTCCAACTTCACTACTCCCTCATGTCTAAGTGTATGTGGTTTGTGAAGTCACCTAGGAATATGATATACCAACTGTATGTCCTGTGTTTTCACTTGGCTGAATTGTGTTGCTTTTGTGGAATTACAGTACATCAAACTGGGACAGTTTGCAGGAGACATCATTTACTTTGTTCCACGGCTGTACAGAAGAAGAAAAAATACTCCAAGCTACAGCTTTTAAATAAAATGATCCCAACGCCCATGATTTAGCAGCTACTTCAGCACAGTTATTCATCATGTCAGGACTTTTTAGGGTAGGAGAACAGCCCCCAGCCTAGCATGAAAACTCCACAGCCCCCGTGCCCCTGATGAAAGCAAGAAGGGTGTAAAGGACGATAAAAGCAAGGTTTTACTTTTCATCTTCATGCCCAAACTAAGGTACTGAGGGATAATATATGGTGACCCACAAAGCCCTAAATGATGTCACCTCACTTCATACATTCCCTTCACTGGAAGCCTGCTTGCATTAGTTCTCTCACTTTGAAGTAATACCAAGAAATAAAAATACAGTAATGAGCCACATTTTTAAGGCCCTGATCCTGCAGTCCCGTCACTTGAGCAGTCCCCCTGGCTTTAATGAGACACACAGAATTTGCCCTATTTCCAAATTCTCATGCAATTAAAATAATTTGTCCCCCCTCCAATGCAACCTTTTCATTCAAATGTCGGAGGAGGCACATCCTGCAATTTGGAGATTGGCACTTTACGGTCAAGGACATGGCAGCCAACTTTCAAATGTCAATAGTTTTAGTTTTACTTTTTTATATATTTTAAAATATCAAAATAGTCTAAACGGCATTATGACTAACCTCTCGATCAAGCATTTCTAAAGTGATTCTCACTGTAGTACAATAAAGGAATGAAATATTTGGAAAATTGCAGCGAGTTGCTTTTTGTTTTAGAACTCAGATAGGCAGTCAGATTAATAAACAGGTTTTCAAAACCAAAATTCCATACCCGTGCTACTAACAGAAACTTAATTTAACAAAGAATGAAAAAAAAAAATCTAATTTAAATTTCACCATTCAAGATGTTTGGCAAAGGTAGGTCCATCTTTGATGGTCCCTAAATATGGGCATGAGGCTTAAATTTAAGCATGTATGTTTGACAAGTTTGGTTTTGATTTATATTTGCACATCATGGAGATTGTACAGTTAAACTAAACTGCTCAGTATCTAGTCGATTTCATTTTCAGAGTCTCCAGCTATAGCCACTGTGCTGCAAGGTCTGGGCTGCAAACAGTCCAGGGAAAAGCTGAAATTTAGAGTGACAAGCTATTTTCGTTTAATTAGTTTTAAATGTCATTAAACCATTTACATTAATTTTACTGAGCATTTTGTATAAAACTTATTTAACAGACTGAATTTCACCCATGTGCTCAGGAGACAGTCCACACCCTAAGGGTATGTCTACAGTACCCGCTGGATCGGCGGGCAGCTATCGATCCAGCGGGGATCTATTTATTGCATCTAGTCTAGACGCAATAAATCGACCCCTGAGCACTCTCCCGTCGACTCCTGTACTCCAGCTCCGTGAGAGGCGCAGACGGAGTCGACAGGGGAGCGGCAGCAGTCGACTCACCACAGTGAAGACACCATGGTAAGGCGATCTAAGTACATCGACTTCAGCCACGTTATTCACGTAGCTGAAGTTGCGTAACTTAGATTGATCCCCCTCCCCAGTGTAGACCAGGGCTAAGAGGGACTTAAGCAATGCAGAGGTCTTATGCTGGTGCTCTGCAAGAGGTGATTTTCTGTTACATGCCCGTTCCTACAGCATCCGGGCACATTCACATAACACAAAACCCCTGTATTAAACCTTTAACTTTGAGCATATACTGTCTGAACACCACACACGTTTTAAATACAGGAAAAAGCCTTCTGGCTTCCCATGCATCCATAAAAAATATTATCACTGAGATGGAGTATTTAAGCGGCCTGTCTACAGGTTTACTGCATTGGGCACTGTGTTGTAACAAAGGAGTGTTTTAAGAGGGGCAGGGGTGTATTTTTGCTTCTATGGATGCAAAATCCATATAAATCCTATTATATCTACAGCTGAGTGAACATTGGGAGAAATATCTGAAATTATTATTATTTTTTTTTAAAACGCCAGTTTGTAAATTCAAGAGTCTAACAGGTGCTCGAAACAAATTTAGAATTCTAAACTCAACTGTAAAATTCCCAACTTGTGCAGAGACATGACTTTCAATATTCATGACAATCTGCTTGCAAAAGATCTGAGGTTGATATTCTTGAATGTTTCCAGAGAAGCAATACATTCCCAAATCTTGTGATCTGTTTAGAGACAATTCAAGGTAAAATCCATCTCATTCATTACATGTGTCTAATTATTAGCTCTGCTCTAGTTATGTTGAGGAACCATGTTACAACCCTGTCTGTAGTGGGTGTAACAAACTTTAAGAAACAGCTGTAATAAAGTATGGTCCATCCTGAAGAGTAAACCATGTTATAGCACCGCTGTATTAAACATACATTGCCTCAGTAAATTCTGTAGTGCAGACTGGCTCAAACGGTAACTCATCAGAAAAAGTGGTGGAGGCATGCATTGCACGAATAATACATCCAAGGAGCGAAACAGCCTATGAGATCATTATTATATTACTTGTATTACAGTACAAAGGGGATCACATATATTGCTTATTCAATGTATTGTGTACATTGACTTCAAGGGATTGGAACAGGAATGAATGGGGTGTTTCACCACATTATTATTACAAAGTACTTCAGCACCCTCTGTACTCATAGGTCACATTTTACATACCAATGCCACAAACTTATCTGGGGCAAGGAAATGTACAAAGTTCTTTTAAAAAGGAACAGAGCTTTAAAGGAAAGACACAGCCAGTTCTTGGTTTTAATCTCCTCAATCAGGTTTCAGTACAGTTTTCTCAGAACGACCCAGCACAGAGGTGGCCTCGGCACTGTCAGATTCGTTTATTGTACTTTCTCCACTACCAAGGCAAGTGGCGAGATAGAGCAAGCCACCTACCATATGGCCCCTTGAGCAGAAAATCACAAGAGAATAGAGCAGATCTGTATGCGGCTGTTTGTACAAAGCATTTAGCCAAGCTAAAGGTTTGAGAGGCTTGTGTTCAGGCCAAAGAAGTAATGTCTTTGCAAGGCCTACAGCTAGGGCCACCCAGGGCAGGTTACAGTGGGACTCTAGCCTCTTTTCCAAAAGGCTTCTCCAAAGAAAGAATCAAGGAACTGTTAAGCAATGAACAAAGAATAAAGAGTTCAAACACACAAGGCAAAAAGGCACCCATTGTAAATTAATGATACAGAATTTGGGAATCTCCTTTCATATAGTGTACACAGCTATACATGCAAGTACATAGAGATTCTAATACATTTTGCATAGTTAGGAGTAAACACAGTTGGCTTCTTTATTCCCAAATTCACTAATTTAGGGACAAGAACATACAGAATGATGGTGTGGATGGGTGGTACAAAGATTTTATTAGCACTCATTTAATGTAACCTGCATAATTGGCACATGGTTTCACTACTTGTGAAAAATGCAGTTATCCCAAACTCGTGCCAATTAAACCTTTATGCCAAACCATCAAGTTCTTTTTTTTTTTTTTAATACACACACACTCACTCACTCTCCCTCTCTGAAGGCCCCTTTTGTCACTGTAGTAGCTGAATTTTATATACACACTATTTATATATATACACACACACACTTTTTTTTGATATTATATCCCTTGTATTATGTATTTTACACTTACGCACACACACTCTTGCAAAATCCTACCTTCCCACTTGCCAAGGCTGGGCAATATTTTTGCCCCACGTCAAGACGATAATTATAAAAGCACATTTTCTGTATGGTCTCGTAAATGCTCAGAAGAGTTTTACAAACCTGACACACACACTTTATACACAGACATTGTTCGCAGGACTAGTGTAGGAGGTGGGTTTGCAGCAGACCTTTGGAGACAGAGACGGCGGCTTGGAGTATAACAGCTGAGAGGCTGTTGCAGGCAAAAGGGGTGCTATCAAGGTAGGGTTTGAACTATGGCAACCCTGTAGAGTATCTAACGAGGGCTCCAGACCTCATAGTGCTCCAGAGCTGGGGTGTATAACAGTGATTGAGTCTGAGAGTTGTAACAGTGATGGTACACAGCTGAACAGCATACAGCGTGGAACTTGAGATGTAGGAAAGAGAACATGGGAGCGAAGGGAAAACCGAGAGAACAAAGATGCAGCTGTGCTCAAACTTATGTATGCAGAGGTGGGTGACAGTGAGATTTTGAACAGAATTGGGAAGAGGAGTTGAGTGAAGAGAGCAAATACACAGCCATAAGATCCATCAAGGGAAACACCAGACTGAGGAAGAAGACTAAAGGACGTGGGGATGGATAGGAATTTGAAGGACAGGTGGCGACAGGGCTCATCTGCATACAGAATGAAGACCCCAGGGAGGATAGGAAAAGGAGATCAAGATGTATGAAGGAACAGTTTCCACCAGCAAGAAAGTTGCCTGCTATGGAGTTATTCTCAGCTTCCACAGTGCTGAAAAAGTCTATGGCTTTGTCTACAAGATTCTGGGCAAGGAATGATTTCCACTGGTGAGCAGTGTCGAGTATAGTATCTACACGTGTATTATACCTATTTATGTACAAAAGGCTAATTCAGCAGATGCATATTGTGGATGGCTCAACAGTAATAAGAATCAGATTGGGATACTTCCAGAAGGGGGTGGGGGCAAAAATGAGCACAGAAAAAATGAAAACATGCATAATCTATACATATTTTGGACACCTAAATATACGGTATGCCTTAGTGTGTACCATACATTTACGCACATTCATCAAAAAAATCAAGATGTGTATGTAACCTAAAATAATCATGTGCACTAACTTTCCTCTCTCTCTAATCCCAGCGCATTGTTACTAGCACTCGCCCTCTCATCTGTGTGTGACATACATCTCACATTTTGGGTGCAGCATAATAAATATATTAGTGATTATGATTATTAGGGTTAGGGTGGAAAGAACCCTTAGGGCGTCAAGTTAAGGTGAATGAGTTTGGAGGAGAAAAGTTCACTGAAGAGGAGGATGAGGAGCACTGTAGTTAGTGTGGCAGACTGCAATGCTTTTAGAGAGAATAAATTACAAATCAAGCAAAGCTTAATATCCACTGGTTGCCTGAGATTGTGCAGGAAGGTGCTGGGATAGGAGGATGTATGCGCAAAGAAAAAGAACAGAGATTAAATATGTGGCCTAAATACAGTGGATTAGAACATGAGAAGGCACAGTTTAGCCGCTAGAAGCTAAAAGCAGGAATCAGCTAGCAATAATGCCACACACAGCCAAACTGGTTGACAGAGCATCCTCCGTAGAATCCAGCGTTACCATCATTTTGTCCACCAGTTCGGCCTAATTTCAGTTAATTGATTTTTAGTCCCACGTTTCTCTTATTTATCCTAACACAGTCCTTGAGTTATATCAGGAGGCCATTTTATTCAGACTAATTCAGTCTGTCTCCTCTTTACACCTTTTTCCATCAACATTTATATGTGATTGGAAGATTTATCCACTTGTCCACAGTTGAGATCACAATTAGGGCAAACCTGTAGGCAGAGCTATAACACGACCACCTCCTTTCTCATTTCCCTCCTTCACCACCACTAACACATTTGAGAATCCAAGGAGAAGTTAAAATTATATGGCGCACTTGTAAATCCTCAAAGGATGTCTGACTATTAATGAGTGTTGTCTGTTTGCATGTGCAGGAATTACAGGCAGCTTTAGTTCATGACAGAATCCTCTCAATTGCTCTAAGTAGCACTGAAATCATTCACATCCCTAATTCTGGTGCATCTGTTGGTGTTAACACAAACACTGGTCTCTCATTCTTCTCCAGAAGGCTATGAAATTTGCCCCAAGGATAAAGATTAAAAGATGGATGCAGTGACAAATGGAGCCCTGAGCATAGTTTTTGTGCTTCTGAATTTAGGGTTGGACTGTGGCGTAAAAGATCTGGCTGGTGAGAAAGAAATACAGGAAGGCACATTGATAGGGCTAGCGGCTCCTAAGACCAAGGATTACTCAGCCAAAAGGGAACTCTAATTATGGACACGTCTCTTTCCTTCTTGATATTTTAGAGCAGTGGTTCTCAACCTGTCCAGACTACTGTACCCCTTTTAGGAGTCTGATTTATCTTCTGTATCCCAACTTTCACCTCATTTAAAAACTACTTGCTTACAAAATCTGACATAAAAATACAAAAGTATCACAGCACACTATTACTGAAAAATTGCTGACCTTCTCATTTTGTCTGTATGAAATTTCAGTTTGTACTGACTTCGCTAGTGCTTTTTATGTAGCCTGTTGTAAAAGTAGGCAAATATCGAGATGAGTTGATGTACCCCCCTGAGAAGACCTCTGTGTACCCCCAGGGGCACGTGTACCTGTATAACACAGGCCACAGAACTTTCCCCCGGCAACATTCCTAGAATATATCTTGTAGAAAAACAGCCAATCTCGATTTAAAAAATCATCAATGATGTGCCACCACAACCCTTTGTAAATTGTTACAATGGTTAATTACCCTCACTGTTAAAAAATTATCCCTTATTTCCAGTCTCAATTTGTCTAGCTTCAACTTCCAGACATTGGAGTGTGTTATATTTTTCTCTGCTAGACTGAAGAGCTCATTATTCAATATTTTCCCCCATATAGATACTTTTAGACTGTAAACAAGTCACCCTTTAACCTCTTTGTAAAACTAAATAGATGGAGCTCTGGGACTATCACTATAAGACAAGTTTTCTCATCCTTTAATCATTCCCATGGGTCTTCTCTGAACCCTCTCCAACTTATCAACCTCTTTCTTGAATTGTGGGCACCAGAACTGAACACAGGATTCCAGAAGTGGTTACATATGTGAAGTGGGCATGGTTTTGGGGAAAATATGATACCTAGCTGCAATTCTCAGGAAACTGAATGGTGTGTGCCACATCCTTTAATGCTTTCTTCTTCGAATGAGCTATGATCAGGATATTGTTTAAGATGTGTAAAAATCATCTGTAGGGACATTAATACTTTGTAAAATACCTTGAGTACTATGTCAGACCAAAATGCAAAGCCTTATACTGGAGTTCCTTACAAGAAGAGAAAGGTAAGAAATTATGATGGGAAGGCCAAACAGCGGCATAGCAAGTAGGCCACTGGAACTTTGGCCAAAGTTTCAATAACCCGTTTCACAATTTCCATATTGAATTTGAATTTCCTCAGTGACTTTCAAACCCAACACTGCTTTGTTGAATTTCCCCTTTAACAGCCAAATTATCAAGGTAGTGAGAATTTCAGAGAATGACCCCCAAGTTATCAAATTGAGCCAAACTGGATCAAATTCAATAAAAACGTCCATTCCTCTAATGCCCTGGGACAAAGAAGAGCCCGGAATCCAGTTTACTCCTTCAAGAGGCAGAACAAATCTGACAGATGTTTCAAGGGGGTGTGCCTGAGCCTTCAGACGCTGGCAGGTCTGAGCTGCATCCACAACAACACAGAACAACTCTCTGCTGGGTTGCCAGACATTTTAAAGTACAAGAAAGTAGAAGTTTTCAGATGAAATTGGAAGTCTTTTGACAGGAAGGCTGGTATCTGTCAATAAGTAATAGATAATGTTGGGCATATGTATAGAAAGAACTGAGTTATGGATGTCTAAAGGTTACTTTTCCAAACCCAAAGACATAGAATAGAAAGAGCAGACGATAAGCTCTCTGCTGAATTAAGATGCTTAATATTTGGAAGAGGTAAATTATCAGCTCGAATGACCATTTTTTCCCCTGAAGGGGAGGTTGAAAAGGTTTACAAACGCCAATTGTGTGGTTCTGTATTTCACAGGACTATTTGGGGAAAAACTGGGACACAGAGACGGAGGACTGCCTGGAAAGATACTGAATTCTGGAAGCCCTTTAATATCAAAGGATTTGACATAGGCTTAGGAGCTTTAAAAGGCAGGAACCAGGAAAGATCTTTGGGACACAAAAGGGAAAGGTGGTGTCAGGAGTGGTCAGAGGTGAATGATTGATAGAGATGTAAGATTTTCTTTTCATTTTACTGTTTAACTTATGAGAAGTTCACACGTAGGGATGTTACGCAGATTGTTTCTCTTTGTTTTTCTATCATGTTCTTGCTATTTTTAAGAAGTCTTTTTAAGAGAACTACTTTTGTATGGGTAATTTCACGCAGACAACCCATAACCACTCAACCATTCAAGGTCTCAGTAAAAGGCACGTGAGAACTGGTATCCTCTCCTAGTGTGTTGCACAGGGTCATGAGCAGATAAACCAAAGGAAAGCCTAGTAACCAAGGAGAAGATGCAAGTACAGAGAGGTACATGTGACACGTTGAGAAGAAGTCAATGAGGTGTAAGCTATAGAGGGAGGCTGTGACAGATGGCAGGAGTGGTAGAGAAAATAAGAAGAGATGAAGGGATGGATGAGGATTTGAACAGAGGTGAAATCAAGGAAGTGGTACATACGTGCAACGTTGCCCAAGTAGATTTACAAATGTAGGAGATGGAAGGGGAGGAGAAGAGCTCATACGAGTAAATAGAAAGGCTAAATCAGTGAAGGAGATAGAAAATGGTTCCAGCACAGATGGAATGAGGAGGGTACAAGGTCAAGAATCAAATGAGGGTTGCACGCAGTGGAGACAAGAGGTCTTGGGTGAGGAAGGAAATTTAACTGCTAAAGAGAAGCCCATATATCTTTAACAGTCTGCAAGGCTTCCAAGATTTGCTTGAGCAAGGTCTGAAAGGGTTCATATTTTGACTTGCAATATTTACATATACCAGTACACCACTGAACCATTTTATTATTGCTGTAGCATTTTTTATCCTTTAAGAAAAGTCACACGAGGAAAATGCAAATGGAAGAAGGTGGCATTGCCTCTAATGACCAGGGATTCTACTTGTGTTCCCTTTGTGACTCCACACACACCAATAATTTCATACTAGTGCTGAAGAAAGCAAAATTATTTCAGTGACATGTGAAGCCAAAGGTATGGTTCCTGAATGGTTGAGGTTGGGAGGGAAGGGACTTGCTCCTGTTTTGTCTTCCTAGCATAACATTCTCTTACTGAGAGCAATTAATACTCCTTCTAAGATTTTATGCTGGAAAAACAAGCATTTTTTGTCAATTTTGCTTTGTTTTCCTTTGCTGTTTAGCTCTGTTCCAGCTAGGAACGTTCCAGTACATGGTACTGATGTATATCATCTCAATCTGACCAGTAGAGCTGAACTACCTGGTAGAAGGGCTGCATTTAGACAAACTACCTTTTCCCATGAAAAAAGCCATGATGCCTATAGAACTTACCCAGTTCTCAACCCATTTATACTTTGGACCTATCACACTATCCCATGGCAATGAGTTCCACAGGTTAGTTGTGTGAAAAAGTACTTTCCTCTTGTTTGTATTAAGCCTGCCGCCTATTAATTTCATCAGATGACCCCTGGTTTTGTATTGTGTGAAAGGGTAAATAACACCTCCCTATTCACTTTTTCCACGCCATCCATGATTTTATCATAACCTCCCCTTAGTCATCTCTTTTCTAAGCAGAACAGCCCTAATCTTTTCAGTCTCTCCTCAGACGGAAGATGTTTCAAACCCTTGACTATCTTTATTGGCCTTCTCTGAACCTTTTCCAGTTCCACTGTATCCTTTTTGAGCTGGGGAGACAAGAACTGGACACAGTATTCAAGGCATGGGAGAACCATGGATTTATATAGAAAAATACCATAATTCCACTGTTTTATTTTCTATCACTTTCCTAACAGTTCCTAACATACTGTTAACCTTTTTGACTGCTGCTGTGAATTGAGCAGATGGTGACTATTGATGGTGATTCCATCAGAGAACTATTGATGGTGACTCCAAGATCTCTTTCTTGGATGCAACAACTAATTTAGAACCCATCATTGTATACGTATTGTTGGAGTTATTTTTCCAGTGTGAATTACTTTGCGCTTATAAACACAGAAGTTCATCTGCCATTTTGTTACACAGTCATCCAGTTTTATGAGACCCCGCTGCAACTCCTCACAGTCTGCTCTGAACTTAACGATCTTGAACAATTTTGTATCATCTGCAAACTTTGCCACTTCACTGTTCATCCCCTTTTCCAGATCATTAATGCACATCACCTATAACTTAATCTTCAATGTATCTCATTACTATTAAGAAAACATCAGGAAACTGTGAGCTTTGCATGTTACAAACATGAGTGAGGGGAGGGGGGCACACAATATTTTGGGCGAAGGCTGTAGTGCTAAATGAATAACAAAATTTCCACGTGAGAAAAGCTATGGAGCCAGCGAATATAGCGAAGAATGAGGTGATAAACAGTTGCACTGAGATCAGAACAGGCGCATTGTGGCATGCTTACTTACTGGGTTGCAGTGCTCCTCAAACTGGTTGATACAGCTGTGTTTCTTACTGACTATACCCAGGAGTGGATTAAACGAAAAATTGGAGTTTAATGAAATTTTAAATATAATTTTACTGCCCTTTTAATTTCTCATAAATCATCAGTTAAAGAACTTTAGAGATTATGGAATTGCTTATTTTATGATCTAAGTATTGTAAAAAACAATCTGGGATTGTAAAAAACAATTGTAAAAAACAAGCACTGGGATATGTTGCGCTGGTGAAAACCACTTTTGTAAGAAAAACCAACAGCGTTCTTTTCTCTTTTTGTCGCAATGTCCAAATTTGGGTCATCTGTACTTCCAGCTACCTCTGAGATATGCATGGTTTGGAAAAATATCAGAAAGCAGGGGGTCCCAAAACATACGAAAAGAACAGTGTGCATAGAAGTAGGTTACAAGCCACATATCAAACTCATTGTAAAATTGCACATAAAGCCCTTTGGAAAAAAACAAACAAACAAAAAGACTTTTCTAAAGCATGGGCATTGCCTCTTCTATTTGTCGGTCCACAGCTTTTTTTGGGGGGGGGGTGTTCTTTGGTTAAAAAAAAAAGGGGGAGGAAGCATCTCTATCAGTTAGAACAGACTGGAACCAGCCCCCTGGGTTTAGTTCGGACTATTACTGCACTTGTTTCTGTCCTTGGGCAACTTGCTTAACTTCTCTGTGGCTCAGTTTACAATATGTACATAAGAATGTCCAGACTGGGTCAGACCAAGGGTCCATCTAGCCCAGTCTCCCGTCTTCCGACAGTGGCCAATGCCAGGTGCCCCAGGGGGAATGAACAGAACAGGGAATCATCAAGTGATCCATCCCCTGTTGCTCATTCCCAGCTTCTGGCAAACAAAGGCTAGGGACACCATCCCTGCCCATCCTGGCTAACAGCCATTGATGGACCTATCCTCCATGAATTTATCTCGTTCTTTTTTGAACCCTGTTATGATCTTGGCCTTTGCAACATCCTCTGGCAAGGAGTTCCACAAGTTGACTGTGCATTGTGTGAAGAAATACTTCCTTTTGTTTGTTTTAAATCTGCTGCCTATTAACTTCACTTGGTGACCCCTAGTTCTTGTGTTCTGAGAAGGAGCAAATAACACTTCCTCGTACCATTTATAAAAGTCTTTTATATCTTCATATAGAAGGTGCTATAAATGCCACGTAGTAGTAGTATCATTACTAGTAAAAATAGGACAACAGTTCCAAGTGACTGGTGACCTCCTGCAAACTGCAGACATGGCACTGGTAAAGCTGAACAAAGAACTTCAAACTCTTCAGCAATTAATACATCTTGGGAAACAGCTTTGCAACTGGAAAAAAAAAATCAATGTACCTTTATGGGTAGGTCTGGTTCCTTATAACATTTTCTTCAGTGCTTTGTCCAACTTAATTTTAGACGTCTGAAGCAATGTGGTTTCCATCACTTCCTTTGAGGGACAATTCACAGGATGACAGATCTCATGATTCACAGGTTTCTCTCCAATCACTAGCCTAACATGTTCGTTAGAACCTTGCAGCTCAATGCCTGCTTACCTTGCTCACACGAGAAATCCTGCTGACATATATGGGACTACTCATATGAGTAAGGTGGCAGGATTTGGCCTTTTATGTTTACTTAAATTTATTTAAAGCCCTCAGAATGCTTTCTCTGCCAAGGTTTTTAAATAAATAAAAGGTATATTTGGATATTGTACTATCCAAAAATGCTAAGTACATTGCTTCTCAGGAAGAATTAGTAGTACAGACTGGGAATTCCACGATGACCATGTCTGGGTTTGGTGGTGCAGTGCTTGGCCCTAGACATCTGACTGATTATTGATTCAGGGTAGGTGAGGTGATATCTTTTACTGGACTAACTTCTGTTGGAGGAAGGGTCCAGTTTTTGAACTGCACAGAGCTCTTCTCCAGGACCGGGGAAAGACCTGAAGAACTCCTTCTCTTCTTCTTCCTTCTCCAGACCCGAAGATTTTTTTCAGTCTAGTACCTAATCATTATGCAAAGACACACACACTAGGCATTTTAAAAAAAACGTGATCATGGACAAAAACTCGAACGGCTCAAGATCCCATACCACTGAAGCCAAAGGGAGCGATGCGTGCTTTGCATATCTGTAAAAACAGCCTTTAATTAAATACCGAGGGTAATTAAAACGTCAGGTGTAGAGGGCAGGAACAAGGCAAACTGCATCACTATTCGCAAAAAGAAAAGGAGTACTTGTGGCACCTTAGAGACTAACAAATTTGGCTGCTCCTCTGAAACCTGCATCACTACCGGAGACGATAAAACTGAGCTTTGCTCCTAACCTGACAAGTAGACAGAATTCTCACAAACAAATTTATTTTCTTAGTACATTGGCTATCCAGTGATTGATTTTTGTTTGTTTTTTAGCGTTGCATTAAAATCATGACAAGCTGCTCCTCAGAGGAGGATTCAAATTATTCACGCTGTCAGCAAAAGCACCAGACAAACAAATAGGAGCGAGGGCTTTCGGTCTTCGAAAAGGAAGAATGACCTACGTCTGCGTTTACCATTCTCAGTGGCAAACAGCAGGGTTGACAGTGATGAATAGGAAGGTCAGGGAAACAGCATCTGTCTCAATTTTCCTGACTGAGATGGCATCTCAGGCCTTGGTTGGGCGGAGCAGGTCGCCTGCCCCTGCTGCTCAGGTTGGCGGCACCTGCTATGGAATGTCTGAGTGCTCCTGATTTTGTCTCGCAGAACAATTGCCTCCAAATCTCATGGAATTTAAGGAATCGTGCTTTTAAAACCTATATTAAATGTCATCCATTTCCCTGAGTGTTTGGGGGTTTTAAGAGGGGGAAAAAGCTGCCGCTTAGTGACCCATGTTAACAAATGGGAAGAAAATTCGACAGGGTTACAAAGTCCATTTTCAGCCAAGCAAAAGAAAGCGAAACTATTATTAATGACGAACGCTTCCCATTATTTTCAGCAGTGCAGACTGGCCCTCCATGAACCCAGATGTTGACAATTCGGGATTGAAAACAACTTTTTCAGGGCCATAACTGTTACTAGACTTCTACATGTGGAACTGTGGCAAAATTCAGATACCGTTCACACTGCTTGGGGCCAGATCCTTCCTCAACGAGGATTCAAATAAGAATGTCGAGAATTAGGAAAAGGTTAAGGATCAGGCCCCCAGACAGAAGAAACTTAACTGGGTAACCTGCCAGGGAACCTATTTAATCTTGATAGTGAATGTCAATGGTTGCTGATAAATTGAAACAGTCTTAGCAGCATTTGTGTTTAACGGGGACATTTGGACAGTATCAAATAGTACTCACCTGGTCTTAAAGAGAAGTGACATTTCAAGTTCTGATTTCTTTATATGAAGGTGTTACCAAATAAAGATTACAATAAACCAGCATGAAATGCGATCAGTATTTTCTCAGGGCCCAGTACTGCTCGCACTGAAGTCAATGGCAGTTTTGCCACTGAGTTTAATGGGAGCAACATTGGACTGACAGCATGTTTCAATTCAGAGGGCTCTGCTGTAATGAGATTGTGCCACAGACCTTTGCCAAGACATGTTCCCAATCCGAACATCAACCTTCAGGGTCCCAGGAGAGCCACAGGGGTGGGTATTTTGAAAATGCCACAAGTGAAAATTCTAACCCAAGTTGTGCTTTTTGTTTCTGAATTTAAAAAAAACAAACAAACCAAACTTTATCAGCCTATGCAGAGGAAATTTGCATCAAGCAGTGTATCTACTGCAGAAGTGGATCATTTGATATTTTCACAAAAGCCCAGGGATGTAACGACAGACATTACATGGTATGGAGCTGAAAGCTGGCATATAAACGGTGAACTCTGAGGCAGTAATTTTCTCCTAAAAACCATAGTGGCTTTGTTAAAACATCTTTCCACTGCAGTTGCAGAAGATTTGGGATGAGGTTTCTGGTCTTGTGTTTGGATACTCTGACGGAACAATTGCTTGATTTGAGAATACGAAATGTCACAGAAAAATTAGTCCGTACTATGGAATGGTGACTTTTTGTATATTCGCAAATGATTTGAAAATATCCTTATCTTTTAACTTGGTAAAAATGTCTACTGAGCATGTGCACAGTATTTTACCTCTGCTATGATGGAAACAAAACGGTTCTATGGGTTCCGCACTGCACTACATTTTACTAACCCCTGCGTATCACAGAATCATACGTACACCAAAATAATGAGTTACTTGGGTAAGGGTTTGGGCCTAATGCAAGGTTTACCCAGTTTTTAGCCAGGCAAACTAAAATGGTCTTTACAGGAAGCTTTCCTGAGTAAGAGTTCAGTAAGGACATCAGGATTCCATCTATGGTACGTATAGATTCACACACATTCACGTGACACCTGGACATTCACATTGTGCCGGTTTCACTGACACGGCACTGCATCCCAAGAAACCCTAAGCTTGATATAGGGGCAAATTCTACTCTCAGTGTAAATCCTTAACCTTAACTTAATCTGCACAGGTGTCACTGAAGTCAATGGGGTTGCACCGGGCATAATCTGGTCTGGAAAAAGCCCATTACAGTAGGGATGAATCATGAGAAGGAAAGAACAGAGATGGAGCATCACAGCCCATGTTGAATTTGGGGGGGGCTGGCAGAGAAACCTTAACTTGCTAACTGAATAAACTATACATTGAAATCAGTGGGATACAGTGATTAATTAACCCTGCAATGTCATTTTCACAGTCACTTTTTTAGGGTAGAAGTGCATTTTAAGCAAAAGATCTAAGGCTTTTTACAGGATGTGTGCATAATTATGCTGTACACCACCAATATTGCCTAGGTCTAATCCTACCTATTATCCTCACTGCGAAATCAAATCATTGCAGAGAATAATCAGGCAAAGCATCATAATCGCTTAATGAGGAGAATGATTAAACTAATATCCACGCCTGCAAATCCTTGCTGTGTGCTTTATATCACCTACTGCTATATCTCCCAGTACATTTTCTTAAATGTACACAATTTATTCTGAATGCAAATGTCATGGATTTAAACAGGCTAGAAATAAGAAAGACCTATCAGATGGCTAGTCCATCTCCATGCCAGTGCAGGACAAGTCCCTACAGCATATATTCTACTGTTTTGCCTAGTCTTGATTTAAATACTCCAAGCAATTGGGCTTCCACAGCTTGTCCTTTCGAGAATTTTTTTACCCTGCCAGGTGGATGCCATTGAACAACAGTGAGATACTGTTATTCAAAGGACAGAATAGGAAAGTAAATGCAAATTGTTAGCCAAATGTATACATATTAGGCATAGCACACACCACATTATTATTGTAGTATACACAGCACGCGGGCAGTTATGTTCACAAATTATATTATGCCTTTCCCACAATGTTGTTCACTTCCATTTATGCGAAAAGCAATACCCATAACCCTTTGCACAGCTGAAGTCAGCAGTGGCACAGGCAGATACAAAACCCTGTGAAAGGCAAGATGCCTGAATGGATGTACCTCTATGACCTAACTGGTAGTTGGAATGCAGTATTTCAAACAGAGATAAGGAAGAAACTGGCTGGTGGTTTCAGTCTTGGGTGACGTGCAGAGTGCTATCTAAACTTGCAAACAACCCTACTATAGATATAGCAAGTTTAAAGGCATATTGTTTGAACCACACTTTCTGTTTCAGGCGAACTGAACACAGAAGTTTCAGAGTAGCAGCCGCGTTAGTCTGTATTCGCAAAAAGAACAGGAGGACTTGTGGCACCTTAGAGACTAAAAAATTTATTTGAGCATAAGCTTTCGTGAGCTACAGCTCATTTCATTGGATACATTCGATGAAGTGAGCTGTAGCTCACGAAAGCTTATGCTCAAATAAATTTATTAGTCTCTAAGGTGCCACAAGTATAGAATCATAGAATATCAGGGTTGGAAGGGACCCCAGAAGGTCATCTAGTCCAACCCCCTGCTCAAAGCAGGACCAATTCCCAGTTAAATCATCCCAGCCAGGGCTTTGTCAAGCCTGACCTTAAAAACCTCTAAGGAAGGAGATTCTACCACCTCCTTACGTAACGCATTCCAGTGTTTCACCACCCTCTTAGTGAAAAAGTTTTTCCTAATATCCAATCTAAACCTCCCCCACTGCAACTTGAGACCATTACTCCTCGTTCTGTCATCTGCTACCATTGAGAACAGTCTAGAGCCATCCTCTTTGGAACCCCCTTTCAGGTAGTTGAAAGCAGCTATCAAATCCCCCCTCATTCTTCTCTTCTGCAGGCTAAACAATCCCAGCTCCCTCAGCCTCTCCTCATAACTCATGTGTTCCAGTCCCCTAATCATTTTTGTTGCCCTTCGCTGGACTCTCTCCAATTTATCCACATCCTTCTTGAAGTGTGGGGCCCAAAACTGGACACAGTACTCCAGATGAGGCCACACCAATGTCGAATAGAGGGGAACGATCACGTCCCTCGATCTGCTCGCTATGCCCCTACTTATACAGCCCAAAATGCCATTGGCCTTCTTGGCAACAAGGGCACACTGCTGACTCATATCCAGCTTCTCGTCCACTGTCACCCCTACGTCCTTTTCCGCAGAACTGCTGCCTAGCCATTCGGTCCCTAGTCTGTAGCGGTGCATTGGGTTCTTCCGTCCCAAGTGCAGGACCCTGCACTTATCCTTATTGAACCTCATCAGATTTCTTTTGGCCCAATCCTCCAATTTGTCTAGGTCTTTCTGTATCCTATCCCTCCCCTCCAGCGTATCTACCACTCCTCCCAGTTTAGTATCATCCGCAAATTTGCTGAGAGTGCAATCCACACCATCCTCCAGATCATTTATGAAGATATTGAACAAAACTGGCCCCAGGACCGACCCTTGGGGCACTCCACTTGATACCGGCTGCCAACTAGATATGGAGCCATTGATCACTACCCGTTGAGCCCGACAATCTAGCCAGCTTTCTACCCACCTTGTAGTGCATTCATCCAGCCCATACTTCCTTAACTTGCTGACAAGAATACTGTGGGAGACCGTGTCAAAAGCTTTGCTAAAGTCAAGAAACAATACATCCACTGCTTTCCCTTCATCCACAGAACCAGTAATCTCATCATAAAAGGCGATTAGATTAGTCAGGCATGACCCTCCCTTGGTGAATCCATGCTGGCTGTTCCTGATCACTTTCCTCTCATGCAAGTGCTTCAGGATTGATTCTTTGAGGACCTGCTCCATGATTTTTCCAGGGACTGAAGTGAGGCTGACTAGCCTGTAGTTCCCAGGATCCTCCTTCCCTTTTTTAAAGATTGGCACTACATTAGCCTTTTTCCAGTCATCCGGGACTTCCCCGGTTCGCCACGAGTTTTCAAAGATAATGGCCAATGGCTCTGCAATCACAGCCGCCAATTCCTTCAGCACTCTCGGATGCAACTCGTCCGGCCCCATGGACTTGTGCACGTCCAGCTTTTCTAAATAGTCCCTAACCACCTCTATCTCCACAGAGGGCTGGCCATCTCTTCCCCATTTTGTGATGCCCAGCACAGCAGTCTGGGAGCTGACCTTGTTAGTGAAAACAGAGGCAAAAAAAGCATTGAGTACATTAGCTTTTTCCACATCCTGTTCTTTTTGTGAACACTGAGAGTGAGACTCACTTCCCAGAAGGAACGATAAAGTATGAACTCTCTCCGTTCTGTACTGTACTGCTTTGTCTTTGATAATAACATTTGGCATTTTAGTTATTTGTTCTTACACATTCTTAACAACAAACCACAAGTGTAATCAAACAACTGGATATACTTTAGACAATAAAATAGAAAGGGATGCTGCGGAAAATGAAGACTGTAAAGGTCAGGCCAAGAAGCGTGTTTGTAATGTGGGGAACCCCAGTACGGAAGTTGCCTCAGTAATATATTTTCAATATATCATCACCCTGATCACATGTTACATCCACTCTCCTCTCCATTTGCTCATCTTTTTTAAATATATGCTCCTAAGAGGTAGGGACTGTGTCTTCCTCTGGGGCTGGAAAGTGCTACCGCAAAACAAACAAACAGAATAAAACTCTGAGCTAGAATTAGCTTTGCTTCCTTTCAGTAGATCTTCAAGATGAACCCAAGAACCACCACTGTCCTAGCAGAAAGACCCAGTGCACAATGGCTAAACAAGGTACAACAGGATAAATGGAATGATTTTGTGCCTTACGTTCACACTCCTCTACATCCAGGTTGAACTGCTGTAAGGCCCCCAATGTAAGCTGCCTCACTTCAGCTTCTAGCAGCAGCTGCATCAGTGAAGTGGATAAGTGTTTGCATGCAGACATACATGCAGTCTGAGCCACCTTACCCTGGAAAATAAAAGGGAAATCATTAAGAAAATGATGCATAGGATCCAAATGGGACCAACCCGTCCACTTGTTAAAACAAAAAGTACTGTACATTCCACCCTCCTTAAAGAGTCTCCTCTGGCACTAGGCATTTGTATGGTTCCCAGACATATGAAACCTTATTGTAATGATCCTCATTAAAAGGATTCCTTTTTAATAACTTTAAAGAAGCTACAGCAGGGCTAGATCCTGCATGATAGAAAAGGCCGTCTAAGTGCAGCTCAGAGCCCTCAATGCTGAAGACCATTGTGGTTATTGCATTCAGCGCCTCTCTGTATCAGTCATGGATCAGCACTCACATCGCACTCGCCATCTGTACCTAGCCCGGGCCCAGGCAGCTAATAATCCAACCAGTGGACCAAATTCGATGATGAATCCTAGTCACGTGTCATCTAAGGCACATTGCACATCCGCTAAGAAGAAAACCTAAGCAATGCCCAACAGCTAATGGGTACAAGTTACAGCATAAGCTTATTTTGCACATCATCTTTCATGAAAATTGCACGCTTTAGAGAATTTACTTAGTTCCTAGACCAAAAACAATAGCATTAATTGTATTCATAAGTCCTGCAAACTCAAATCAACAAATGAACCAGTATCTGAAGATATGCAGAGTGGGATTTTCAAAACTGTTTAGTAATGGCCTAACTCCGTTTGTATTAAAATCAATGGGCGTTTTACCATTGACTTCAGTGGGAGCGGAGCTAGGCCTAGTGCTGAATTTCTCCCCAGATAACACATGGAATCTATATTATGGTGTGGTTGTAGCACCGTTCTCAGGCACTGGTTTGGATGAGAAGCAGAGTGGAGGTAAGCCCATGGCCCACTGCAGGGCGCACACAGGCCTCCTGCATATAGCTGTAAATGTAAAGTCCATTATAAAGACTGGCTCTAGCAAGCTTAGTGCTCTTCAACCTTCTTCTGATGCTATCTAGGCTCCTTGCAGACACAAGCAAGGAGCGAGCTGAAAGAAATGTCATCGAAGGAACAAGGTAATTGAAATAGCTGTGGTTATCCTGATAGAATCACTCCCCGGGGGGAATCCGAGGCAGTTGGCTGCACCTCCTGTCTTGTCCCACCCTAGGGAATGTGATTATCAACATTCTGCTCTCCTTAAACCATACCTAATTCACCAGTGATTAATTAACTGGTGGTGCCTACAGGCAGGAAAAGTCAGCCATTATTACGTGAGGGCAGCAGTGACTGCTGCTGTGCACTAAAGCAAAGCCAAGTGCTCTGTGCAGACATTTTAAAACCTGTGCGGATAGTAACTTCTTTAGCTCCAGCATGAGAAACATAAATGACAGCAAGTACAAGTGGCCATGACCGCTCCGATAAAGGTGATATCCTGCCTATACTTATAGGCATCAGGATTTTCTCACAGTACTTAGGAATTATTCCTCTTGTACATATACACAATTTAAACTCAAAAACATAAAACGTGACCCATTTCCTGGGTTTTCAGTTTAGCCACAGCCACAAACGCTGCCCCCCCCCCCCAGTTTCAGGGCTATCTGCATGGGGAAATTTACTGGTATAATTATACCAGCAGAGCTGGGCCAGCGTAAGTCCCCACGTGGATGCTCTCTTTCGGGATTCAGGATGCCTTTTTTGGTTCCACTTAAACAATTTCCAGAGACACAAACTAAACTGAAAAGTATCAGAGTAGCAGCCGTGTTAGTCTGTATTCGCAAAAGAAAAGGAGTACTTGTGGCACCTTAGAAACTAAAATTTATTTGAGCATAAGCTTTCGTGAGCTACAGCTCGCTTCATCGGATGCATTCAGTGAGTGATCACTCTCGTTACAGTGTGTATGTTAACACCCATTGTTTCATGTTCTCTGTGTATATAAATCTCCCCACTGTATTTTCCACTGAATGCATCCGATGAAGTGAGCTGTAGCTCACGAAAGCTTATGCTGAAATAAATTTGTTAGTCTCTAAGGTGCCACAAGTACTCCTTTTCTTTAAACTGAAAAGGGAACTCTAGATCCTGAAAAAGAGATGTCCACTTGGGGAGATATACGGCCACAGCTAGCTTTACTGGTATCATTGCTTAAAGCACAGTATAATTATATTTCAGGGTAACAGCCGTGTTAGTCTGTATTCGCAGAAAGAAAAGGAGTACTTGTGGCACCTTAGAGACTAACCAATTTATTTGAGCATAAGCTTTCGTGAGCGTGAGCTGTAGCTCACAAAAGCTTATGCTCAAATAAATTGGTTAGTCTCTAAGGTGCCACAAGTCCTCCTTTTCTTTTTATAATTATATTGGTATAGCTATACCAGTAAACTTGCGTAGAAAAGCCCTAAATCTCTAGTCCTGTTTCTTGGTGGAATGAAGGAGGATTCAATAAGAAACAGGATCAGAGTTTTAGGGCTTTTATACACATGGAAATTTACCAGTAAAATGGCTTATAGCATAGTATAAATATACTGGTACTGTGACATATATAAACTTCCTCATGTAGAAAAGCCCAAAAACTCTGATCTGGTTTCTTATTGAATCCTCTTTCACGCCACTAGCTACACCACATATACTGTCCCCCACATAACCTTCAGTTCCATGCCTGTTCCAACATTTGTAAAATAGGAATGATGCTTATCTTTTGTAGTAAGGCAATCTGAAAATTATGGATGAAAAGCCCCATATAAAAGCTAAGTACAATTATTTGTGCAACAGGGTTTAGGGACAATCATACTGAGTGTTTCGTTGCACTTCTTTTTACCACCAGTTTAATAGTTTGTGAAAGTTGTAAGGTAATTTTTTTTTACCAACTACTTAAACCTCTTGAGATTTGTTAGCATATTGTTAAAAACTTAAATTGCTATTAGCTTCAGCTGCTACAGGAACTAAAGAGAAAATTCTTATTAAATCTTTAAGTATTATTTCTAACACGCACTTTCTTTCGGCCTTGCCAATTAAATTTCATGTTTGAAGAACAGCTGAGATCTCAACACAGGGAAGATCGTGCCAGGTACAACTGCCCGGAAAGGTCAGACAGGCGATACTGGCAGTAAAAGGACTGGAGTTAATCATATACAGTGTTGGGGTAGCAGTGCTGCTCCCAGGATTTGAGAGAGACCAGGTGGGTGAGGGAATATCTTTTATTGGACCAACTTCTGCTGGTGAGAGATATAAGCTTTCAACCTCTTCTTCAGGTCTGCAAAATGTACTCAGAGGGTCACAGCTAAATACAAGCTGGAACAGATTGCTTAGCATAAGTGAGCTGTAGCTCACGAAAGCTTATGCTCAAATAAATTGTTAGTCTCTAAGGTGCCACAAGTCCTCCTTTTCTTAGCATAAGTAGTTAGCACCTATTTTAAGAGACCATTCAAGGTGAAGGGGCCGGTTAACACCCCTCTGCAGTGCGAAATATGGGCAAAGCCAAGCACGAACAATTAAGGATGTAAGGAGCCAAGGATAAAAAAGGGAGGAATCGGAACGACTGGTGGTGCAGGAAGTAAACCAGATATTATGGGGATAAGAGAAACATGGTGGGATAGTCGTCATGACTAGAATACAGGCACTGAAGGATGTGTGTTCAGGAAAGATAGAAATAAACAAAAAGTAAAGGAGTACTTGTGGCACCTTAGAGACTAACCAATTTATTTGAGCATGAGCTTTCGTGAGCTACAGCTCACTTCATCGGATGCATACCGTGGAAACTGCAGCAGATATTATATACACACAGAGATCATGAAACAATACCTCCTCCCTCCCCACTGTCCTGCTGGTAATAGCTTATCTAAAGTGATCATCAAGTTGGGCCATTTCCAGCACAAATCCAGGTTTTCTCACCCTCCACCCCCCTACACACAAACTCACTCTCCTGCTGGTAATAGCCCATCCAAAGTGACAACTCTCTTCACAATGTGCATGATAATCAAGGTGGGCCATTTCCTGCACAAATCCAGGTTCTCTCATCCCCTCACCCCCCTCCAAAAACCACACACACAAACTCAAGAGACTTACTCTGAAACCTGTCACTAGAAATAAACGTAAACGTCGTGGAGCAGCACTATATATTAATGACGAGGTAGACTGTAAAGAAATTCAGAGTAGCAACCGTGTTAGTCTGTATTCGCAAAAAGAAAAGGAGGACTTGTGGCACCTTAGAGACTAACCAATTTATTTGAGCATAAGCTTTCGTGAGCTACAGCTCACTTCATCGGATGCATAAAGAAATCTGTTGGCATAAAGTGGAAAATGCAGTGAGGAGAGAGGTGTGGGGGGAGAGAAAACCTTTTGAAGTGATAAACACCCATTTTTTCCATGGTCTGTGTGTATAAAACATCCTCACTGCATTTTCCACTTTATGCACCTGATGAAGTGAGCTGTAGCTCATGAAAGCTTATGCTCAAATGAATTGGTTAGTCTCTAAGGTGCCACAAGTCCTCCTTTTCTTTTTGTAAAGAAATTAGAAGTGATGAAGTGGATCAAATGGAATCTGTGGTCAAAATCACTGAGGAAAAAAGGGTAACAGAGGCTGCACTGAGATAGTGCTTGGGGTGTCCTACAGACCCCCAAGATTCAATTTCAATATGGACAGAGAAACCTCTTAAATATTTTTTAATTAAATAAATGCTACTGGGAATTGTGTGATTATGGAAGACTTTAATTTCCTAGATATAGATTGGAGGACAAGTCCTACTAATAATAGTAGGGCCCAGATATTCCCGGATGTGAGAGCCAACAGATTTCTTCACTAAATAGCCACCAGATCAATGGCAGGATTTTTAATGAATCTATAAACTCAGGGGTTGTACCCTGTGACTGGAGAATTGAAAATATAGTACCTATATTTAAGAAAAAAAGTGATCCAGGAAACTACAGGACTGTAAATTTTACCTCAATTGTATGCAAAGTCTGAGAACAAGTTTTGAAATGGAGCGTAATTAAAGGCATAGAGGTATCTAATATGGTGTTACAAAAAGGTAGATCATGCCAGACCAACCTGATTTCTTACTTTGAAAAGATATCTAATTTTCTAGACAAAGGAAATGCAGTAGATCTAATCTACCTGGATTTCAGTAAAGCATCTGATATAGTTCCACATGGGAAATGAGTTAAATTGGAGAAGATGGGATCGATATGAGAATTGAAAAGGGGAAAAGGAACTGCGTAAAGCAGAGACTACAATGGGTCATGCTGAAAGGTGAACTGTCAGACTGGAGGGAGGTGGACCAGAAGAACAGCCACACTAGGTCAAGACCCATGGTCCATCTAACCCAGTATCTGGTTTTCAGGCAGTGGCCAATGCCAGGTGCTTCAGAGGAAATGAACAAAACAGGGAAATATTGAGTGACCCATCCCCGGCTGTCCACTCCTAGCTCTTGATAGTTAGAGGATAGGGACACCAAGCACATGAGGTTGTATCCCTGACCATCTTGCATTGATGGGCCTACTCTCCATGAAAGTTCCTCAAAGGTCAGTCTTGGGACCAATCTTATTTAACATTTTCATTAAATGACTGTGGCACAAAAAATGGGAATGTGCTAATAAAATCTGACAACGACACAAAGTTGGGGGTATTTCCAATAGAGAGGAGGACTGGAATATACAATACCTGGATGACCATGAAAACTGGAGAAATAGAAATGGGATGAAATTTAATAGTGCAAAGGACAAGGTCATGGCACTTAGGGGCTACGAACAAGAATTTTTGCTCTAAGCTGGGGACTCATCAAGTGGAAGTGACAGATGAGGAGAAAGACCTGGGGTGTACTGGTTAATCACAGGATGACTATGAGCCATCAATGTGACGCAGCCACAAAAAAGGCCAATGCAATCCTAGTGAGCATCAAGCGAGAGATTACCAGGAGAGATTGGGAAGTATTAGTGCCATCATACAAGGCACCGGTGAGACCTCATCTGGAATACTGTGTGCAATTCTGGTCTCCCAGAAAGATGAATCCAAACTGGAACAGGTGCAGAGAAGGGCTAGTAGGATGATCAGGAACGGAGAACCTACCTCATGAAAGGAGACTTAGGAGCTCAGCTTATTTAGCCTAACAAAACAAAGTCTGAGGGGAGATACGACTGCCCTCTATAAATACACAAGAGGGATAAACACCAGGAAGAGGAAGTAGTTATTTAAGTTAACGGCCAATGCTGACACTAGAACAAATGGACTTAAACTGTCAATAAGTTTAGGCTTGAAATTAGATGAAGGTGTCTAAACGTCAGAGGCGTTCCAGAATAGCCTTCCAAGGGGATGAGTAGGGGGCAAAACACCTAACTCGTTTCATGACTGAGTGATACATTTATGGAGGGGATGGTACGAGGAGGTTGCCTGCAATGGCATATGCCCCATCCACAACTGCTATTAGCAAATATCTCCAACGGTCTGAGATGGGATGCTGGAGGCAGAGAATTATTTCCCAGGTGTCTGGCTGGTGGGTCTCATCCACACATTCGGGATCTAACTAATTGCTATATTTGGGGTTGGAAGTAATTTTCTCCTAGGTCAGATAGGCAGAGGCCCTGGGGTTTTTTCATCTTTCTCTGCAGGGCAGAACATGTGTCACTTGCTGGTTTGAACTAGAGTAAATAGAGGATTCTCTGTAACTTGAAGTCTTTAAATCAAGATTTGAGGACTTCAGTAACTCAGTCAAAGCTATAAGTCTGGTTTTCTAAACCTTTTATCATTTTTGTTGCTCTCCTCTGAACTCTCCAATTTGTCCACAACTTTCTTGATGTGTGGCACTCAGAACTGGACACAGTACTCCAACTGAAGTCTCACCAGTGCTGAGCAGAGCAGGACAATTACCTCCCATGTTACTATACCCTAAATATTAGCCTTTTTTGTAACTGTATCACATTGTTGATTCATTAAATTTGCAACCCCTCCCAGCTTTGTGGTGTCCACAAATGTTATTTGCATACACTCAACTCCTTTATCGAAGTCATCAATGAAAATATCAAATAGTTCTGGAGCAGGACAGACCCGCAGAACCCCACTAGATATATCCCCCCCTCCGCAGGTTTGACAGCAAAGCACTGATAACTACTCTTTGAATATGGTCTTTCAATCAGTTTTGCACCTATTTGATAGTATTTTCATCTAGACTACCATTTCCTAGTTTGCTTATGAGAATGTCATGTGGGACTGTATCAAAAACCTTACTAAAATCAAGACATATCACAACTATCCAAGTACAGCTTACCCTCTTATCCATCAGGCCAGTTACACTGTCAAAGAAGGAAACTAGAATGGTTTAGCAAGAAATGTCCTTGACAAATCCATGTTGGCTGTTACTTATCACTCATCTTCTAGGTGCTTACAAACTGATGGTTTAATAATTTGTTCAACTAATTGTTTAATAATTTGACAAGATGTGAATAAGCCATCTTGTTCAGAGTGGCAGGCACTATTTTCAACTTTTTTTCAATATAATCAGAGCTAAAACATTAAAATATTGAACACTATAATTTACAATGCTGTTCTCCTTTTGAAAAGTGGCTATTGTGTATGTAAAACTGGCAACTTCTTCAATCAACAGATATGTTCTTCATGGGCATTTTCATGCATAGCTGCTTACATTTTCCTTAACAAAAAAAACTAAACACAAAATTCTTCTAGTCAACACGGCTATGAGAGTGAGCTTGACTCTTCTCTGTCAAATGCATTAGCCAAATCATGACCGGGGCACACCTCTACAACCCCTGATGTCAATGGAGCTGCAATGATGTAACTGACAATATAATTTAGCTTGCAGAATCCCAAAAGATGAAAACAGCCATGATGTGGGAGCAAGATAGAATCACAGAATCATAGAACCATAGGGTTAAAAGGGACCACAAGGGGTCATCTAGTCTAACCCCCTGCCAGGATACAGGATTTGTTGTGTCTAAAGACACAACAAGACAGATGGCTATCCAGCCTCCTTTTGAAAACCTCCAATGAAGGAGCTTCCACAATCCTCCATGGCAGTCTGTTCCATTCTCCTACTGTTCTTACAGTTAAGGAAGTTTTTCCTGAGATGTAATCTAAATGTGGTATGCTGTAGTTTGAACCCATTGCCTTGTCTTACCCTCTGTGGCAAGAGATAACAATTTTTCTCCATCTTTTTTATGGCAGCCTTTCAAGTATTTGAGGACCGTTATCACGTCCCCCACCTTAATCTCCTCTTTCCCAAACTAAACAAACCCAGGTCCTTCAGCCTTTGTTCTCAGCTACTCTTCAACTCCCATGATATGAAAGGGGTTTGTTCTTTCAATAAGAAAACCAGGGATCTGTTTTTCAGAGTTTGAATTCTGGATGCTTCTGAAGAATTATGATGGAAATTATGAAGGAAAATAATGGTAAGGAAATGGACTGATAGAGGCTGAAGAAAAAGTAAACTTTAACAGAAATTTAAGGAGGGGTTGAAAAACCAAGCTTTCCCTATAGAATATGGTCAAGGACAGGCAGGCCATTGGGACCTGGATCCCATTCATCTGGCTGAAATACCAGCTAACAGGAAAGCTATCACCAGAATAGAGAAAAATACTATAAGCAATCCACCTAAGCCTTTTAAAAAAGGGAGCACTGAGAGACTTCCTTGAGGCTTGACTAAGATCCTATGGCTGAGAAGGACATTGCACCAGAAGATAGATGTGGATATGGTGTTTTAATGGGCAAACAGATTCCTCCACCCACTAAAGGGGAATGCTAACTGCTAAACAGACTTCCAAAGATGCCACCTTCTACAGACCAAAGCAACAAGGTGAGGCAAGTAAGTTTCCTTTCCCTGCACATTTATCATACCCCATAGTCTCAATCTAATGCATTTTTTTTTAGGTGCTTTCTTTCATAATCTTAAACCAGTTTTGCTTGCCTGGTTTCTTCTCAGGTTTTCCAGCTACTTTTCAACTCCCAGTGGCAAAACTTCCACTAATTCTAATGGGAGCTGGATTGTTTTTTAGTGTTTTTTATATCAATTTAAGATCCACTGCCACTCTACATTTCAAACCTTCTCTGGCTAAGAAAAGCTAGACGAAGCTCTCTCTTTACAGCCTGTCAAGTCACTCCTTTGGTCACAGGAGTCCTAGAGAAGTGATATGGGGTGACCTCAGTCCCATTGCTGCCCCACAGTATTCTGTTCAGATTCTTTTACAGCCTTTATCACCACGGTAGTGGAATGCCTGCCAGAAATGTCATATACAACTTGACTAATATCTGTTATATGGCTTGTTTCTTCTCCCTTCCACTCTCTATGAGGAAACTGTGTGGATATTTTAAAAAAAAAAACTATATTATATATACCCTGTGCTATCAACAAAAGGCAGACCAAAGAAGTGCACATCTTGCACTTGGACTGGACAGTAGTGAGATTGGTGGTGGTTCTAGATCCTGTGGTCCTTCATTCCAGAGAGTTGGACCAACACCTAAGAAAGCTGTCCTTGCACAGACAAGTTTTACCTTTGTGGTAGCCAGTTCCACTGAGCTTGAGGAATAGAGCTGTCTATTCTCCTCATCCTGGAACTTCAGGTGACTTTTTAAGATGTCCTTGGGCCAGAGCATGCCTGAAGATAAGACCTAATGCCTTCAGTTTGGCACTATATCTCTGAGAAGCTAGCATAGAGTGGAATATAGCTCTAATACACTTGCACAGGCCTGTGTTGCTGAGGAACTATGCTGCCATGTTCTGCAGTAGCTAGAATTCCTCAAAGGCTGATGGTTTCATGCCCAGGCAGACAACATTGCTGTCGTACAGCTGAGAAGTGACAAAGGCATGTATTACTGTGTATGATGGAGTATTTCAGTGAATCTCAGTATGATCGAGAATAAGCCAAAGAAACAAAATCTGACCTTGTGAGGTCAATGTGCAGACCTAATTAATTTTTTAAATAGTGTTATCTATGTATACGAACTATTTTACAACTATGATGTTTCTGTTAATCCATACAAACTAATATTTTGCTCTCACACTAGCTTGTGCTTAAATTGCAGAACTCACAAATTAAGCAGGTTCAGGATGCTAAAGGAAATGGTATCAACAATTCAATAGGTAGCACTCTACCTTGTGATTCAGAATTGAACCAATGCCCCAGCACAATAATGAGTTCTGTGCTGCTGGAGGAGCACATTTCAAATAAGATAAAATGGATGTCGTGACAACTTATGGTCATTAAAGACCTTGTGACACTTTTTCTCCTACCTGGATACCTCCATCCTTTTCAGTTGTATGCAATATTTTGCTTCATTTCCTGCCCAAAACTAGTTTGTAATATTGCTATATAGTGTTCAAAAGCTGCTTTGCTTGACTCCACAGGCCGCTGAAGTCCCTCTATATAAAAGTTCTCCACATTTGTGGGTATAATTTTTAGGTACAATTTTAGATGACTGGACAATGAAATAATCGAAGCATTATCATCATCAATCTACGTTTAACAACTGCAGGAGCAAGAACATTAAATATATACTTGTATGTTTTAATAAAAACCGGGACATACTTACAGAACAGCTAGTTTTTATGGCAGCTTTCCAAAATTCTACTCACCTTCCCAAATGGGGAGAGAACTTGGTTTTCTTGGAGGGTTAAGCAAAATAGCATGAGTTATTTTCATCACTGTAGTAAGGACAGGCAAGTAGATTTTAATGCCTATGCTAGTAAGTTTTCCTGACAGTTTTAAAAGAATCTGTTTTTAAAATTAATCAATATAATCTTAATATATCTTGCAAGCGACAACCATTGTTGGGTTTCATTCATTTTCTGCAGTGGGGATATTCCTTCTGGTAAGATGCTGGTCTATCCATTATAGAGAAAATACACTATGTGTCTCCTATTGTTTATTGCGGTTCCCAGTGTCCATGAGTATTCATTACTCACCTCAAAACAAACAGCTTTATTAAAATTAACATGAAACATGGGAACTTATGTCAGGTAGAGCCAAAGGCTTTTACATTTTATCATGTATTTGTACCATTTTGACACATTCAGTGATTTAAAGATCACTTGTGCCAATTTCTCATTTCCAAACATAGTGGTAACCACAAAACTATTTCATTGCTATTTTTCTTCATTATTGAGAACAGTCACTTGGGTTTTATTGTGCACTGGCAACTCAGGTATATTTGTTCACAATTTCATTCTAGCTTTAAATGACAGATATAAACAAAGCTGTCAGAAAGGACAGACAGCGGTAAGTTGTGCGTTGGGGCCAACATTTTGAAACATGAGATCATTTAAAAAATGTAATGTGCTCTCTTCTTCTGTTTTACAAAGAAATCGGGTGTTAAGAGCATTATTCTTTAATGGGAAATACAAATAATAATTTGTACCTGTCAGGCCAGATCCAACTGCCATTGAAGTCAGTGGGGCAAGACTGAGCCCTTACAGAACTTTCCACCTGTAATTCTCAAAGTTCTTTACAGAGGAGAGGAAGAGCGGTCATCTACATTTTACACATGGTGTAACTGACGCACACAGAAGTTGAGAGACTTGCCCAAAGCTACATAGTGAGAGTCGCAGGCAGAGCTGGGAACAGAACCTAGGTGTCGTGAATCCCAGAACCATTTTAAGTCCATTAGATGACAAGTGCTCTTCTGTTCTGGATGCAATGAAAGATAACATTCTAATATTTGAAAGACAGTTTTGAAGTTTTCTTTCTCTATGTAGACTGAAGGTGGTGATGTGAACTGCCCTGGGACATTCATCAGGTATTTTGCCATGAAGCTCATCTTGTCAGCTTGTCATCATAGCCATACCACCGTCTACTGTTATCCTATCACCTATGGTTCTTTCGGAAGCATGTTGGTGGCCGTTCAGTATGTGGTGCTCTTCTTTGGGAGTAGGCATTGAATCTACTCTCTAAGTGTTGCGAGAGGCCTCGAACCGAAATGACTTGCAGCCATCTTCTGTATGGACTTAGCATAACCCACAGCCATTTTGTATATTCAGCCACCATACATTGGAAATAAAAACTACAGCTGGGAAAATTCAGTCTTGGCTTAGGTAGATAGACAATACCAGTTGCAGCATTACTAAGAGGGATAGATACAGTAAAGTCACAGATTCATGAAAATGGAAGGGAGCACTGGAATGGGTTACCTAGGGAGGTGATGGAATCTCCTTCCTTAGAAGTTTTTAAGGTCAGGCTTGACAAAGCCCTGGTTGGGATGATTTAGTTGGGGATTGATCCTGCTTTGAGCAGGGGGTTGGACTAGAAGATGACCTCCTGAGGTCTCTTCCAACCCTGATATTCTATGATTCTAAGGGAGTATGGACAAGCTAACCTTGAGTTTCTGCAAGTTTCTTACTGAATGTCTGAGTTTCTTGTTAAAAGTTACTTTTGCTGATAAGTAGAAACTATGAAGTTTTGCTATTGGTAGAGAAATTGTTTTATCCCATTAGGGGTTATGATTGGCTAGATTTATTGGCTAGATTTAAGTATAGGGGTTCTCACAACAAATTTTTTGGTGGCCTTAGACTGTGGCCGCTAACTCTTGCTGGTGGACACTAACAATTTTTTCTAAAATACTTAATTAACTTTAGGAAAAACAAATAAATATGCACATATCCATGTCCAAATCACTGTAATTGATTTCTGTAGGTTTTTTTTTTTTGCGACCTCAGGAATAAAAATAATGGACAGTTGTCTCTATTCTTTACTGGACCGAAACAGAACAGAAACACAAAGAAGGTGCTTTGGATGTTCTGCTTTTTTGGTTGATTTTTTTGTAAAGACTTGCTAGCTAGTAAGTCTGCTGCTGTGAAAAGTGAGATTTGTTAATATCATTTTTCACAGCTGACTTACTCAGCCCCAGGAAGCTGGGCAACAAATTAAGCCCTGGATGGGGGGGTGGATAGGGAGGCGGAGGGACCAGGGGCGATGGGGGGGCTGGAGGCAGCAGCGGGGCTTGGGGTGATGGGGGGCGGGGGTGAGCCCAGAGCTGGAGCCTGGGGTCCCGCTGCACGAAGGAGGCAGCAGGGGCCAGGGGTGATGTGCAGGGAGTGAGTCCAGGATTGGATCACTGGGCCAGAGCCCAAAGCCCTGTTGCTAGGGGAGTGAAGGGGGGAGGCGGAGACCGCTACCGCCCAGCCAGAGCCTGCCACCTGCTATGCCAGGGCTGAAGCCCGAGCAGCACAATCCCTGGGAAGGTGGGGAACTCACTCTGGTCACCTGCTTCTACAGTGTTTGTGGCTCCAGGAAGGGGCATGCACCAACGCTTGCTGGTGGCCCTGGGGGGGAGGGGTCACTGCTTTGCCCCTCTCCCCCACCACCCAGGAGGCTGTGGCCACAGGAAAAGCCCCTGATGGCTGCGTTTGAGAAACACTGGAAGAAGGACTCTCATTTTAACTATAATAATGAGGGTCAGAAGAGAAGCTTGTTGGAACCTAACTCCAGGACACAGCTCATGATCAAAGCTGCCAGAACGCTTATACCCTGCACGACCATACCGTGCAGCAGCCGGAGCCCCATCGGGAGATGGCCATCGGCTTTATTGGGAGTGGTGAGCGTTAGATGCTTGGAGTGTGTATGCTGTTGATTAATTGATAATAAATTTACATTAAGGATATTTACTGTGTAAAGGCTTTTCCACTGGGAAAAGGTCCCATTAACCCGTCGAGGGTCACTGCACCCAGATGGGGGAGGAAAGGACTCTAAACTTGTGTGGATAACACAAGCTGGCACTAACGGACACTTGTGGTGCTGATATCTTTCACTTAAGATGTAAAAATAAAAAATCTTTGCCACTCCTGGACGAAGATCCTACCACACTTTTCACAAGAGGACTGTCCTGATATTAAAACTTAGTAACCTAAGTTCCAATTCCAGCAACTGGACACACTACGGGCAAAATCAAGAGAATAAAACTAGCAAATACTATGAAAGTGTGAGGAAACCGAGAAATCCCCTTTAGAGAATTCTTGGCTGTCTTTTGAATAGTATTGGCTAGGAATACCCACCCATATGTGTCTAAAAATCATACAAGCAAACTGAATTGGGAAGGAGCATGAATGGCTTATAGGTATTTATGACCATTGCTGTCAACATGCCTACCATGTTGTTCATGTTCTTTTGGCCAGCAGGGCTTACATAATGAAGAGTGCGTGACATGATATTGCTCTGAGGCAAAAGAGCAAAATCTTGTGCTCAGGTATCTAGTCAATAAGCAGAGTGGAAGGAATTAAGGAGGGAAAGGTAATTTTTATTACTACGGCTTGATAGCACAACAGCTTCTTTACTGAACCTTCAAACAAAGATTTTTTGCTGCCCCAAGAGATTTCCTAGCACCATTTCATTTCACAGACACTAACTGGAATCTGAAGAAGAAATAAATACAATAGTGACTTCCAGAAAATTCTCCCTGGCCGCTCAGTTTTCATGCAGGGGATGCTTGGGGTCAAACACACTGCTGGTGTCAGTGGGCACAACCCCACTGAACTCAGTGGGACTACCTCCCTAGCCGAGAATAAGGCCTTTGGTTTCCACAACCCTGACACCTAAACCTAAACCCTAAAGATGTTTAATCATTTAAACAAGACTAAATTCCCCATGTAAGAGAGAGCTCAGAGTCTTAATAGGATTTTAAAACACACACAAAGTCAGGTAATTCAGATCCAACATTTTTTGGCTTTGTAAAAATGTAACTATAGATGTTTTCTAAATAAAAAATACCAATTAGCCCAGTTATAAACAACCTCAGCTTTAGCTGCTGTTGGACCAAAGATTCCATCTCTCCTCCTCTTCCTCCTCCCTTTCACCTTGGGTAGGAGGCAACTATTGAGCTTTAGGGATGTAGGAATCACCACACTGGATCAGAGCAGTGCCCAGTTTTCTCCAGTATCCTGTCTCTGACAGTGGCCAGTATCAGCATCAGAGGAAGGTACAAGAAAACCTTGCAGCTACGGGATAACCTGAGCACAATGAACATTTTTTTCCTCACCCCAAATTAATTGGACACTGATTAATTATGCCCTGAAGTATATAGGTTAATATCCCTTCCAAACTTCTTGGGTTTCTTAAAATCTTATTATAAATCTAAAAATTCCTCTTAGCCACATATAAGCCCAAAGTAAATGATACAGGATGTTCACGTTTGTGTTTGGAATGCATTCAGTTTAACGTTGTTGGGCATTAACGGGCTCAACGGATAGTGATCAATGGCTCCATGTCTAGTTGGCAGCCGGTGTCAAGTGGAGTGCCCCAAGGGTCAGTCCTCGGGCCGGTTTTGTTCAATATCTTCATTAATGATCTGGAGGATGGTGTGGATTGCACCCTCAGCAAGTTTGCAGATGACACTAAACTTGGAAGAGAAGTAGATACGCTGGAGGGTAGGGATAGGATACAGAGGGACCTAGACAAATTAGAGGATTGGGCCAAAAGAAATCTGATGAGGTTCAACAAGGACAAGTGCAGAGTCCTGCACTTAGGACGCAAGAATGCCATGCACCGCTACAGACTAGGGACCGAATGGCTAGGCAGCAGTTCTGCAGAAAAGGACCTGGGGTTACAGTGGAGGAGAAGCTGGATATGAGTCAACAGTGTGCCATTGTTGCCAAGAAGGCCAATGGCATTTTGGGATGTATAATTAGGGGCATTGCCAGCAGATTGAGGGACGTGATCATTCCCCTCTATTTGACATTGGTGAGGCCTCATCTGGAGTTCTGTGAGCAGTTTTGGGCCCCACACTACAAGAAGGATGTGGAAAAACTGGAGAGAGTCCAGCGGAGGGCAACAAAAATGATTAGGGGCCTGGAACACATGACTTATGAGGAGAGGCTGAGGGAACTGGGATTGTTTAGTCTGCGGAAGAGAAGAATGAGGGGGGATTTGATAGCAGCTTTCAACTACTTGAAAGGGGGTTCCAAAGAGGATGGATCTAGACTGTTCTCAGTGGTGGCAGATGACAGAACGAGGAGTAGTGGTCTCAAGTTGCAGTGGGGGAGGTTTAGGCTGGATATTAGGAAACACTTTTTCACTAGGAGGCTGGTGAAACACTGGAATGTGTTACCTAGGGAGGTGGTGGAATCCCCTTCCTCAGAAGTTTTTAAGGTCAGGCTTGAGAAAGCCCTGGCTGGGATGATTTAGTTGGGGACTGGTCCTGCTTTGAGCATGGGGTTGGATTAGATGACCTCCTGAGGTCCCTTCCAACCCTGATATTCTATGATTCGCTGCACTAAATGTGTCTTTACCCTAGAAACTTCTGATGCTGTTTTTCTGTATCTATTACACCATCTAACACAGGTAGTTCATTTCACAGCATTTCTAGGGGCTCAGAATGATGCACAATTAGTATATTTAGCCCGGGGGGAGCAAAGACTCCCTTCTTCCTCTCTATGGGCTCCCAGCCAGGCACAGGATCAGCAGGCATATGCCATATACTTGACAGCGTGTTTCAATTTCTAGAGGGGAAACCTGTTACGCTGACTGCCATGTTCTTCACCAGTCCTCCGATGAGCACTCTGTTAGCCTTCAGTAACTGCACATGCTGCATTAACGATGACAATATCTGTGCAATGGTGTAAGTGCTTTGGAAGAGTATAGTACACTTCAAATGGGATACCTCTGGTCAGGCAGAATAGGTAAAAACTACATCCCTTCTCTAGCTAACTCACCAATGGTTCTGTCAGATTTCAGAGGAAGCCACAATATGCCTCCATATCCAGAAGGACAGGGCAGACCAAAGTTTAATTTTTGCATGTAGGCATCCCAGTAGGTGATCTCACATGCAACTTCCCCGCAGTTGCATGGGTTTAAACAATGGCAGTCTCTGATCCCCATTATCCTCTCCGGGGCAGCTGTCCAATCAGCCTCAATGTTGGCATACACGCATTTCATAGGAAATGCTTTCACACTGGAGCCCTTCCAAACTTGCCAACACTTCAAGGCCAAGAACAATCTTTTTTTAAGTGACTAGGGGGGCATGCAGGAGGAGGGGAAGATTAAGTATAACCAAGGATATGAGCTCTTTGAATAAAGGATACAGAAAAAATTTGTCAAAGTTACCAATAAGTTATTCAATGACTTGACAAAGCTGAGGGGACTATTATATTAATAAAGTCTTCCAGGAAAACCTCTGTTGTATCAATTGTTTATTCAAACCTTTACAAACTTCATAAAAAATTAACTGGATTTGGGGCAGGGAACCGGAGCCATAGGCGAAAGTTTACAAAATACAATCCTTGAGACGCCTGAATGTCTGCCGGTTTGCCCCTTTTGATTTCATTGCTAGGCATTACTCAGTTACTAAGTGGTTAGTACTCTAAATAAAGCGCTGGTCCTTCCTCCCAAATACATCATTGGAGTGGGGTTCATGGGTTTGGATTTTAAACTCCTGTAATTCTTGAGTTTACCCTTATTTTACAACGAATCACTCAGTTCATGTTCTTCAGTACAATCTATTTTAATGCATGTTTCATAACCATTGTTTCACCTCTGTGGTCTAGATCTACATGACATCATCTCAAGGGGAAACTCCTCCCCTTCACAGATCTCCCTCCTGTCTGTGGATGTCACACCCACTATGGCCAACTGGAAGTCTGCCTGTGGATCAGGTGCAAGTACAGAACTCCAGCAGTTGCATACCACAGAGTCTTCCAATGATTCTGGGGTTAACATGAGACCAGACAAACCTTCAAGAGTGCAATTCACAGGCTACCTCCTATGTAGCCTGCAAATCCCTGCTGAGTCCATCATGTTTCAGGAAATCAGGCATGAAATCATCTAATTTCATTTGTATTTCATCCTTGGGCGGTAGATTAAACCCTTCAGAACCCAAGGGGCAGAATAGCCACCATGGGGAAGGTCAGCACGGTAACTGCAGAACATTGGTATTATTCACGGTAGCATATTTGTTTGAAAATAGCAAATATGTTAACAATTAGAGAAGGGGAAAGCTGAAAGGCTGCCTTGTTAATTAAGGAACTTGCTATCAAAGGACTCATTAAAAGCTACTGAAACTGAATGGCTGTTCAAATAAATACCCATTAATCTTAACATGCAATCAAGGAGCATGCTGCCACTACCTACATCACTGTAGGGGAAGGGAAGGGGTTCCTCAGATGCACACCTAACCCTGTTAACAAGCATAAAAACCTCTGTGTAAATCATGTAACCTAAAGGCAACATGCCATGGATTTGAAATGCGAAGGAAGAGAGTTCCATACGTTGTGTTAAGACTTCTACAATCACGGCAGTTCAAAACTAAGCGTTCCTGACTGGCTAGTAATTTAGCCAAGAAAAGGGCTTGTATAAAATGCCTGTTTATTTTCAGAGTAAAGACTTGGAAGATTTCTCATAACTGAAAGGCAGCCCAGTAAACACTGTGCAACAATGAAGACGGAGACAAGGACTTGAAGTGACCTCAGACTTGCCAATTTGGTCACTGCCCAACACCTGAATTTCATTAATTTGTAACATAATGTTAGACGTGGGACACACTTAACCTGGGGTTTGGTTCTATATGTCTATACATTACAGTGCCCGTACTTCCTTAAAGGGGCAAGGGAGTGTTTGTTATGCCAGACAGCAGAAGAAGGGTGGATGCCAGGATAAGCGGCCTGAATTTGCCAACAGGTGAGTGCTGCATGACTGCACCTGGGACACAGCTGAGAGTCCATAGCGGGCTGGCTGCAGGGCAGCAATGCAACACCGAGTCTTGTCTGTCTAGTATAACAGAGTCTACCACAGAACTAGTCCCTACCTGCCAGAGAGCAGCACTGCCTATAGTAAGTGTTCAAAACCCATGGGGTTTGTTTTCAATCTGAAATGCACACAAAACTCTTTCCCAATGTACACATCACCGTGCCCCCATGCAGGCACAAGCAACATTGTGTTCTGAGCAGCGCAGGACACTCACCGGGAACCATCCTGAGCTGTTAATGGTTGATGCTTCCTGTTTGCTAGAGTCTTACCTGATTCTGCTACCTGCCTCTTCCCCTGCCACAACGATCACTTTTATTATTTATGATTTATATGAACCTAGGACCGAGTATATTGAGACCATTCTTGACAGGGGTTTGTCTAACATGTTCTTAGAAACCTCTAATGACAGGAATTCCCCAACCTCCCTAGGTAACCTGTTCCAGTGCTTAGTTATCCTTATAGTTAGAAAGTTTTTCATAATATTGATCGACATCTTCCTTGCTGCCGATTAAGCCCATTGCATCTCATCCTACCTTTGGTGGACATGGAGAACAACTGATCGGTAACCTTTTTATGACAGGTTTCAGAGTAGCAGCCGTGTTAGTCTGTATTCGCAATAAGAAAAGGAGGACTTGTGGCACCTTAGAGACTAACAAATTTATTTGAGCATAAGCTTTCGTGAGCTACAGCTCACTTCATCGGATGCATTCAGTGGAAAATACAGTGGGGAGATTTATATACACAGAGAACATGAAACAATGGGTGTTACCATACACACTGTAAGGAGAGTGATCACTTAAAATGAGCTAATACCAGCAGGAGAGCGGTGGGCAGGGGGTGAGGGAGGGAAACTTTTGTAGTGATAATCAAGGTGGGCCATTTCCAGCAGTTGACAAGAACGTCTGAGGAACAGTGGGGAGTGGGGATACACCTTTTACATATTTGAAGATTTAAGTCCCCCCTCTGCCTTTTCTCCTCTAGACTAAACATGCCCTGTTCTTTCAACCTTTCGTCTTAGGTTACCTTTTCCCAACCTCTGACCAATTTTGTTGCTCTCCTCTATACTCTCTCCAAGTTGTCCACTTCTTTCTTAAAGTGTGGTGCCCAGAACACAATACAGTACTCCAGCTGAGACCTCAGCAGTGCTGAGTAGTGCGGGACAATTATTTCCCACGTCTTACATACGACACTCCTGTCATTCTGGGATGTATTAACATTCGCCGCTTTCTGCAACAGCATCAGACTGCTAACTCATATTCATTTTGTGATTCACTATAACTCTCAGATCCTCTTTGGCACCGCTGCTGCCTAGCCAGTTACTGCCCATGTAGTGTGTGTGTGTATTCGTATAAAGTGCTCTGGGAATTTTAATGATGAATTTCCTGATTTTTGCACAGCTGAGTTCTAGATCTTAACACAGACATACACAGACGGTGGCTCTTTAGTAGGTCCCCTGTGTCTCTCTGCAGCACATAATAGGAACACACTGTGTGATTTAATTATTAACCAGTCTAAGTTATTAATCAATCAGGATGCTTTAACTATGTTATTAACCAATTCAATTATCAGCTTGCACTAAGTTATTAACTCATTTGCTGGGAGAATAATAAAAACCACTGAATATTTCCCCTGTCATTCACATGACGGTGGCTCTTCTGGGTAATGCTGATCGCTACCTTGGCTCCGGAACCACTGAGGTCTGAGTGTCACTGTCCTAACAGAACGTTGACAGAATATTTTGTGTTAAATTTCCATTTTTTGCTTTAAGAGTGAGTGATCACATGGTGAAATAAAAGGCAGTTAAAAAAAAAAGGACCAAAAGAAAGAGAGGCTGGTGCATTTATGTCCCTGGGCTAGACAGTCAGATACAGATTTGAAAGTTTCAGAGGGGTAGCCGTGTTAGTCTGTATCAGCAAAAAGAATGAGGAGTACTTGAGGCACCTTAGAGACTAACAAATTTATTTGAGCATAAACTTTCGTGGGCTAGAACCCACTTCATCGGATGCGTGCAGTGGAAAATACAGTAGGAAGATGTGTATATATATACACACACAGAGAACATGAAAAAATGGGTGTTGCCATACACACTATAATGACAGTGATCAATTAAGGTGAGCTATTATCAGCAGGAGAAAAAAACCTTTTGTAGTGATGATCAGGATGGCTCACTTCCAACAGCTGACAAGCAGATGTGAGTAACAGTGGGGGGAGGCGGGAAATAAGCAAGGGGAAATAGCTTTACATGGTGTAATGACCCATCCACTCCCCATCTTTATTCAAGCCTAATTTAATGTTGTCCAGTTTGCAATTTTGAAAGTGGAAGCCACTGACTGCAAAGTCAAATCAAACTGTGCAAATGCTGGGGCTCCAAGAAGCAGAGTGAAATGCACCTTAACATTGTAAGTAATGTGTAAATATTGACAACATTGAAAAGGGCTTTCTGGACAATTAGCAACTGCTACGGTAAGGCAGGAGTGCTGAATCTCTGCTCTCTTTGTGCCACTGGAGGCAGGGAACCTGGTGCAAGCCCCAAAGGGGAGTGGTCAAGCCCAAGTCCAGGGGACAAGTCTGAGCTCCGTTTGGTATTTGCAGGAAGAGAGGTGCAGCCCAAAAGGCTCGGATTAGGGGAACAGGTTAGGACCAAGAAAAGTGGTTACAATCTTCAAATCAGTCTTCTCTGAACAAGAGCTTCCTGCCCCTCTCTGCTCCATCCAAATACTCCTCTACATTTCCGATAGCAGCTTGAAAATTTTTTTTTTAAAAAAAATCACTCAATTATTCTTGAATCACTGAAGATTGCAAGAACAGTGCAGGCACAAAGGTCAAGATACCGCCTTCAAGTTGCCTCTGCCTCCGATACCCAGAGTTAGGCTCCAAGAACCCACCTCTCACGGTATAGAAGACAGATCTGTGACTCACTTTACTCATCTCGGTGCTGAATGAACTGGTCAGACCATGACACAGCAGAGTGATGCATTGGTTAGGGAGCTTAGCAGTAGACAACTATTAAAACTAAACATATCTAAACCTGTAGGACCAGATAACTTGCACCCAAGAATATTAAGAGAATTGGATAAGGAGCTTCCTGAACCATTAATGCAAATTTTAAACAAATCTTGGAAAACTAGGGAAGTTTTAGAGGAAAGGCAAAAAGCTAATATTGTGCCAATATTTAAAAAGGCTAAAAGGGATGACCTGGACAGGGAACCTGATGCTGACCCCAGGCAAAATCATGGACAGGTCAACATGCGAAGCGACCAGTAAAGAATTAATTGGCATAATTAATGCCAATCAATGTGATTTTGCGAAGATGAGTTCATGAAGCTGATATTTTTAGTTAGATTTAAATTTTGTTACTAAAAGGTAACTGTGTGATATATCATCTTTTGACTTCTATAAGGCATGTGTGTCTTAATACTGCAGGATATTCTGACAAAAAAAAATTAGCACTACATAAAATCAGTGTAGACCATATTACATATATTTAAAACTGGCTAACCATTAGATCTTAATAAGGAATTGTAAATATGGCATCGTTAGCCAGTGAGGATGTTTCCAGAGAAATATTAGAGTGATCAGTTCTTTGCCCAATGCTATTCAATACCTTTATCAATTATTTGGAAAAAAAACTGAAATCATCACTAGTACAATTTACACGACACAAAGATTAGTGAGTCGGTTGTACAGACTGATCTGGATCACTTGGAAAGATGGGCTCATGTGAGCCACATGTGTGTTAATAGAGTGAAATGCAAGATCATACATCTAGGAACAGAGAACACGTCACACGTGCAAGATGGGAGACATGAAAAGGACTTAGCTGACAAATTGGAAATGGTAGAGCAAAGAGCTACAAGAATGATATGAGGACTGAAAAAAAAAGACCCTATAGTGAATTTTTCCTCTTAGCAAATACTGATTTCCTCACCCCTCTATACACTCCCTCCTCCGGTGCTTTTGTCTACTACTGTACACAGATTCATAGATGCTAAGGTCAGAAGGGACCGTTGTAAGGATGAACCAATGCCTAAGGGTTAGAGCACAAGGCTTGGAGCTCTTGGTTCTATTCTAGGTTTTGCTACACATAACAGGTAAGCTCCTTAGGCTGTTTGCTTCACTTTTGCCATCTGTGAATTGAAGAGTGTCACAGATATTAAGAGCCTAATGTATCAAAACTTAGGACTCATTCTTTGAAATGCATTTTTTCTTCACAGACTATCCCAAACAGACAGAAGTGGAGAATTAAGTTTTCTATTTATCTATCAATCAATTTCACTGCAAGCATCCTCCCACTAACCAAGCAATAAATCTCAGGTCTGAAAAGATACCTCCAAACATATGCAATTTCCCGCCCGTCCCCCCCCCCCAGTTAGAAGTGGGGGCAACCTATCTGGAGACCTACCCCCTATGATGTGGGCTTAAACTAAAAAGTTTCTTTAGCAGAAAATAACTTTCAATCATTATCAATGTGGGATCAGTAAAAACCAGTGACCTACATGCAAACAAACACCTGTAAAAGTAAACTACGGTACTTGACTATGGTCTCTAATCCTATCTCAAAAATATTAGAGGGATGATTTTTTTTTTAAACAAACGTCAGGCATGTAAATTGTGCACCTAGTGTGCATAATTACTACAACTACAAGTGCAAATCAAGCAATTGCATGAACAAGTGTCCAGTACTGAATTGTACAAGCAATCACTCATCTACACATAATACAATCACATACACAAATTAGGTGCACAACTGCACATTTTAAAAATTAGGCCTTGTAATTATTGATCTCAGGGTTGTTTTTTTTTTTTTTTTTAGTATCTGAACTTGAAAGTCACCTTGCTTATATAAAAGACCCAGTGCATGCTGTGAATAGCAGAATCTTGAAATCTGCAAGCCTCCATAAATCCTCCTACGCAACCACGTCAATTACGTCACACCATTCACCAGCATATTTACAACTATAAAGTTACTTGTAGACACCTCTGCATTTTTCCTGCTTTAGAACATTAATTCCATTTACAGGGCTGAAGGTTTGTTTTGTGGTATTTTTATTAAAAAGGGAAAATGTTTTTTCCCCAAAATTGTTTACAGTGTGAAAAAAATGTCCAGAGGGTTAGTTGGTTTTAAGAGGGAAATGTGCTCTAGGTTGAGACGTGTCTCTGCATTAGACATGACCAATCTGCAGTTTCAAAGGAATAGGTGACTGGTGTGTGACTTCATCAGATGGAAAGATTAATGGCCACTTTCTGATTGCAGACTGTGTCAAGCTCTGTATTTGAACTGGATCCATGTGGAACGATCCCACGAGCCTGAACACTGAGGCCAGTGTGTTGTGTACAGACTTGGAAGAAGAGTGGGACTGGCACAAAGCTATAAACGACACGGTTGAAGTTTATGTGGCTTTGAAATTTGCCAAGGATAAGAGGAAGAAATTTTCTAACCATTAAATTAAAGCTAGTGATGAACAGTATTTACATATCATGAGGGTTCTGAACACAGAGCAACTCCTGTTGGATTAATAGCTGCCACTTAATCTGGACACCTTGTCAGTTTCATCACATTATACGGTCATTGTAAGGTTATAGGTATTCTGGTGCCCAAATTTACGGAAGTCCAGGAGAAGTGGTGACTACATAAACAAACAGTTACCTTTAAACAACATGAAATAGATTTAGGGATCTGGGCACAACTGGAATCTCCAAACTGGCTGAAAGTGATATCATCCCGGAGTCCATAATCCCATTTCTAAAGCAGTGAAATCCCTGGAGCCAATCACAACGCAGGACTCACTAACATCTGTAAGCCCCTGCTTACTCCTAACAAGCTATTACTTTGTGCTATAGAATCCTCACCTTCAAAGATTGGTTTGGGTCCTGAGAGACCTCCTTTCTCCCTATGACAGGCCATGGCAGACTTGATCAGAGACAAAAGAGTGCTGGTTCAAAAGAGATGGGGATGCTACTACCAACCATCAGTCTTGGGTGCATTTGTGGGGGAATTCATCCCTTGTAGCTCCTCAACTTCTCTGCATAATGCCCCCTGTGCCAAACTCAGGTACTTGGGCTTGGAGTGGGGGAGGAGGATTTAGCTCTATAGTGGAAAGCATGCTACCAGAAGAAAATCACCATGTTTAAACAAAGTTGGGACCTGCATTCTACTACAGCAACATTCTACGATAGGTTTGTCTGACTAATATGGCCAGGTATTTCCCCCCGCTACAGCTGCTAGTCAGACTTCACTATATAGTCTATAGCAGGGATTCCCAAACCGTGATCCATATATTACTGGTGGTACCTGAGCTTGAAGTTCCATTATTTCACTTGACAATGATTTTTTTATTTTTTTTTTTTTAAAAGAAGGTGGTTTGTGAACCAACAAAGTTTGGAAGCCACTGGTCTATTGTATGGTTTTATAAACACAGTTCGGAGAAATTGCCATGTCTTCTCCATACCTGTCTAAGTAAAAATACTAGTAACCACAAAGTCCCTGAAACACAGCGATGGCTAACGTGATTTAAAAATGTAGTCGTTAGTGCAATTCAAAGATCTTCTCACCTGGAGTCTGGATGGCATCTCAAGCCACAACCAGCGGTCTGCGATAATATATGGAACAACGCTGCCCTTGGATTGTGTAATTGCGTTCATCAAGGTTGTGCTAAAGTCCAGCAAAAGCAAGAAAATTCACAGGGTGTCATGACATCTTTAACTAGCTGACCTCCACGGATATTTATAAGACGGAGGGTATGCCATTAAGAAGTCAATAGTTGCCAACTTACTATTCTTATTTTCTATTCCTACTTCAAAGGGAAATTGTGCTCTCTCTGTCATTGCCACACCATGTCATCTGACAGATACTGAGTTTTCAGTCAACTGCCACTTTTCAACAACCAACCCATATAACAAAATAGCAAAGACAGCAGCTTATCCTTACCACACAGCAAGATAAACCAGACAACCAGAAGAGCTCAAGAAAATAGACTAGCTTTGCAGAATGTGTCACGGGCCAACAATCTGAGGCTATTTCAGACCAACCTGGGGAGAGAATGAGTTTCCAGAGTCAAGGTTCCATCACAGAGGATACTGTTTCAGGAGTTAAATTGCTGAGCACAGGCAACTACCACTGAAGTCAACGGTTGCACACTCTCGGGGTCTATCAGGATTTGACCCATAGATTTGAGCAAAAAAGAGATCAGAAGGAAATACCTGATTTCTAATTTAGAGATGCCATGACTGTTCCACAATGTCAGCTGCTTTCCCATAAGCCTTTTTTCATATAGGCATAAAGCAGGAGTTCTCAAACTGGAGGCCGGGACCCCCCAGAGGGTGGCGAGGTTATTACATGTGGGGGTCAGGAACTGTCAGCCTCCACCCCAGCCCCGCTTTGCCTCCAGCATTTATAATGGTGTTAAATATATAAAAAAGTGTTTTTAATTTATAAGGGGGGGGAAGGTGTCACACTCAGAGGCTTGCTATGTGAAAGGGGTCACCAGTACTAAAGTTTGAGAACCACTGGCATAAAGGGATCCAAATCCATTATGAATTGCAGATACTCATCAATGAGAGACAGCGAGAGTTTGCCCCTGTGAAAAGTGAACTCAGGACTCGGCACTGGTGAGGCTTCAGCTGGAGTTCTGTGTCCAATTCTGGGAACCACACTTTAGGAAAGATGTGGATAAACTGGAGACAGTCCAGACGAAAGCGACCAAAATAAGAGCTTTAGAAAACTGGACCTATGAGGAAAGGTTAAAAAAAGCTAGGGGCACGTTTAGTCTGAGGAAAAATGACTGAGCCGCGACCTGATAGTCTTCAAATGTTACGGGCTGTTATAGAGGGGATGGTGATCAATTATTCTTCATGTCCACTGAAGGTAGGACAAGTCGTCATGGGCTTAATCTACCACAAGGTTCGATTTAGGTTAGCTATTAGGAAAAGCTTTCTCACTCTAAGGATAGTTAAGCTCTGGAACAGGCTTCAAAGGAGGTTTGTGTAACCCCCATTACTGGCAGTTTTTAAGAACAGGTTGGACAAACACCTGTCAAGGATGGTCTACTTTGTCCTCCCACAGCACAAGGGGCTGGACTAGATGATGTCTTGAGGTCCTTCCAGCCCTACATTTCTGTGATTCTATGACTTTGGATCCATGCATACACAGATGTAGTGGTAGTTAATGTTTCAAAAGTTCCACACCCCCCGCATCAGGTAATCGAACCCCGGTCTCCCATGTTACAGGCGGAGATACTTACCACTACGCTAATGAGGTGTTACACATGCAGGATCTAGCAAAAAGACGTGCAGTCAAAATCCAAGGCTTTTCCCTTGCGTTTGTTGTGTTGTCTTAAAATCAATGTGTGGCTTTTATTTTTTGAAGGGAAAATAAACAAAAGGAAGGGCAGGAGAGGAGGGAAGTGTCTTGGAATATAGCTGACAAGACTGACCAAAGAACAGTTTCTTCAAAGCATTATGTATTAGTATGTGAGTACGTGCTTAGGCACAGATATTTCTCTGAAAAGCCAGGTCAGTATTTTGATACTAAGTTAGAGTCTGGAAACCATTAAGGCTACCCCTATGCAAATACACACAGCAACTGCTTAATTCCAAAGAAGCTGTGTCATTGAACATACCATAGGGTCTAGCACACAAATCCACAGTAAACGTCACAGTGGATAATTCTGGAATAACCGGTTTCTTCCTAATTTGTGTCACTTAGCGATTGTCTTATTGCCTTGAAACACCAGGGATTGTATGCCTTATACTTTTTATCCTACCTAATGTCATTGTGGATGTTCTCATTCATGTAAATGTCTAACCATTTTTTGAACCCTGCTAAACTCTTGGCTTCAGTGATACCTAGTGGCTGAAATTTCCACAGATTATTAATACAATCTGTAAGAAAAATTATTTCCTCTAGCAGTTTTGAATTTTCTACCTTTCATTTTCAATTGTGTTCCTTTGTTCTTGGATTGGGAAAATGGTAAAAGGAAGCTCCCAAACTGTCTTCTCTAGATCATTAATTATTTGGTACACCTCCATCATCTCTCCTCTTACTTACCTACTCTCTAAACAGAGGATGCTGTTCTGACCTATAATGCACATGTACATGCTAAGACTCTTGATTTTTTTTTCAAAACAAAGAGGGTGTAGAGATTACTGTGGAATTAGCTTTCTTAGTCCTGATGACAGGAGTGTAACCCATCTGACAGCCAAGAGTAACACACATGGATCCAGAAGGGTGGTCTATCCAAATCCTTCCTGGATGGATGATGGAGACAACAGGAGAACCACAAGGTCTGAGGTAAGAAGGAAAAGCAGAGGGAAATAAAAAGGATTTCCCCCTGAAATTTGTAGTACTCTAGGTGCAAAACTGTAACCTATTTCACAAAGAAGTGAAGAGAATACAAAGATCTCCTCTTCATCTTTGATTGTTTTTAAAGGGTTCATAGAGATGATACTGTCTGAAGTTCAAAATGAGGGTGGGAACCTCTGACTATATCTTGGGAGCTATAAAACTAGGGACTTGAGTTTATTGTTTCAGTAGATGAGGATGGATTTAAAATTTCAGATACAGAGCCCATTTTCTCAGGTAAGTGGTGTTCTCCTGACTATAAGACATGGGACCTGGAAGCGTTCACATCACAACTGGTGCTGACTGACACTCTTGATGCAAGTCTCAGCTGAGAAGCTAAGGACTCAGTGAGCCATGGCAATGGAACTCCCTTCTCACCTTCTCAAGTGGTGCCTCTGGAACAGGGGTAAGACACGCTGCCATGGCAGCATGAAGGAAACTCGCATTGCCTATTCTCCATGCTGTAAACTGGACTGTGGAGAAATAAGGGATTTCTATCTCTTGAGCTGTCAATAGGACACTTTTCCACAGCACTACATTCTTACACAAACAAAACTTAAGGAAGGAAGGTATTGTGGATAAGGCTTCTGTCTCAGACTCAGGAGACAGAAATTCTATTCCTGGCTCCACCACAGACTCACTACGCGCATCATCTTGCTCACTCATACTAGAGAGAGGACACTTACCCTGCCCCACAAAGGAGCTAAGAGACTAAATTCATCATGTCTGTCAAGTGCTCTGAGATTTTTGGATGAAGGTGCCAGGGAATTATTGGAGAAACATGAAGGTTCAAAAGTTGGGGTCTCCAGTCACCTATGACTGAAAAGCATTTCAAATAAAAAAAGATTTCATTTCATGAGTCTGTTTACATGTGGAAAGTCTGAGGCCATATACAGTTCTTCTCAATCCCATTTACACTACGGAAAATATTTAGGAGAGTTAAGTCTTTCACTGTTCAACTAGACTCCCTCTTGTTCTCTAAGAGAGTGAGACTTTCTGAATGGGTCTAATTTGTTTCAAACCATTCATCCATTCCATGGCCAGAAGGGACCATTGTGATCTAGTCCAACCCTGTATAACACAGGCCAGAGACCTGTCCTGAAATAATTCCTAGAGCAGAGCTTTTAGAAAAATATCCAGTCTTGATTTAAAAATGGTCAGTGATGGAGAATCTACCATGATCCGTGGCAAGTTGTTCCAATGGTTAATTACTCTCACTGTGAAAAATATACACCTTATTTCTAGACTGAATTTGTTTTGCTCTATCTTCCAACCATTAGATCATGTTAGACCTCTCTCAACCAGATTGAAGAGTCTTCTATTATCAATTTTTTGTTCCCCATGTAGGTACTTATGAACTCTAATCAAATCTTCCCTTAATCTTCTCTTCATTAAGCTAAATAGATTGAGCTCCTGAGTTTACCACTATAAGACATGTGCTCTAATCCTTTAATCATTCTCATGGTTCTTCTCTGAACCTTCTCCAATTTATCCACATCCTTCTTGAATTGTGGACACCAGAACTGGACACAGGATTCCAGCAGTGGTCACACCAGTGCCGAATACAGAGGTAAAATAATCTCTCCACTCCTGCTCAAGATTTCCGTTTATGCATTCAAGGACTGCATTCGCCCTTCCAGCCACAGCGTCGCACTGGGAGCTCATGTTCAGCTGATTATCCAGCACGGCCCCCAAATCTTTTTCAGAGTCACTGCTTCCCAGGAGAGAGTCCCGCATCCTGTAAGCATGACCTAAATTTTTTGTTCCTAGATGTTGACATTTGCATTTAGATAGAAACATCCCCAGTGCCCAACCATTATCAGTGACCACCATTCCAAAACTGAAACCAGAAAACTATATGACATATTTTCATGCTGCTCTTGTGTGACTTTTATTTTGTTCCGTATTTGCTTTGGGAGTAGTATTCTTTCCATTGGAAAAAGGCAGATTTTCCATTAAATACGAAGCAGCTGCCATATTGGAAACAAAATTGATTAAGCGGATTTTTTTCCCCTAATGTATACTCAGAGAGCTCAAACCGTGTTTTTTTTTTTAAAAGTAATCTTTATTACCTTAACTGGCAGACATTTTGCCCTGACAAACCAGCAGGAATATATTATAAAAAAAACTGCAACAACTTTAGGAAACTATCTTAAAGTAAAAAGAAAAGGAGTACTTGTGGCACCTTAGAGACTAACCAATTTATTAGAGCATAAGCTTTCGTGAGCTACAGCTCACTTGCATCTGATGAAGTGAGCTGTAGCTCACAAAAGCTTATGCTCTAATAAATTGGTTAGTCTCTAAGGTGCCACAAGTACTCCTTTTCTTTTTGCGAATACAGACTAACACGGCTGTTACTCTGAAACCTATCTTAAAGTATTATGTGAAAGGTGAAATACTGACAGCACTTGATAATGATGTTCTGCATCCACCCACACAGCAGATACTTTACATGAAGTGGCACAAGGTTCCCCATACGTTACCCCTGTTGATGTGACTAGTTCAGTCTCCTTGTGTATTTAGACTTCTGACTATTTGCTGAGATTGTCAGAAAGTGGGCAACATGGTCTTGTGATGAGCACGAGTCTATTAGGAATGGGACCGAGACCTGACTTGCGTCACTGATGGAGGCCAGACTCAAACTAGTAACTTAGAAGCAAAAAAGCACAGTATCCCATTTCCAATCCCATGTGCTATCAACTCCCTCTTGACAGAATTTCCTTTCTGAGCAGGGTTTGGAGAACTGGCTATAAAGGACCAGTGAACAATATGACTGGCACATAACCTTTAGACTCATGTTACATTTTTATAAGAAACAAGTATATAAATTCAAACACAGTTTAAAACATGTAGAAGTTACACTGGTAAGTGCGGTAGCGAAGGTATTTGGCTCGGATTTTAGCTTGGTTCACTCCACTTATTACCACTCACAAAATACGATGAAAAGGTCCTTCTAAGTTTGAGAATCGAGCTAAAACCACTTAAGCACCTTGCTTGCCCTCTATTATGTCTAATCTGGACTGTAAGGTCTCTTAAAAATAGACTTTTAAAGATGCTATGCACACTTACAGTGCTCCATAAATAATGATTAATCACAGTCATTTCTATAGTGCTATTATAGTATTTGATCACTCCAATTGTTGTTGAAAAGAACAACAACTCTTAGTGCATTTTCTGCGACAATATTGTGAAAAGGGATTCCAGAAACACCAAAGAGAAATCTTTTACATTTGAAGATCTTGCTCCTTTCTCTAAGGCAGATTGGGCTGCTCCTGTGGCTACATGTAGCTAGATAGCGAGGGCTTTTGAAGCAGATGTGGTGTTAATCAGCATTCCTTTTCACATACACAAGGGCAGTCTTATGAGATTTAATGTGACCAGTGCATGAAATAAGAGAAAAGCGTATAATTGCAAAGTCTATTGTTTCACTTAAATTTGAGCCTAAAGGGAAAACACTTCAACTCCCATTAAGGCTTTTGGAAGCTGTGCACTGGAATTCTGGTGCAGGAAACAACAAGCATGTTTGAATCCCTTACCTCTGAAGACGGGTTTTCTATTGCTAATTTCAAAGTTTCATATGCCTGGTTTTTCTATTGCAAAACTTTAAGTATATCATGTTTTTTTTAAAAACTACTCAGTCTGTGAAGTGAACCCAAAGCCAAACATGGCCAATGTAACTAAACAAGTCACATCTAGGTGAATATGAACATGCTGGTTTAAAGGATTTATGGCACAGGGCATTTTGGCTTCAATTACTTTTCAAAGTACTGAGAGCACACAAGAAACCATGTAATTATAAGATAACTTTTTACCCAGCCTCTAGTTAACCAGCCCTCCCCAGGTTAACCAAAAGTCAGTCTTGTCCCTGGATAATTCTTCTTCTAAAAACCCTTTATAAGGACAGGACAGTAACACATGGAAATCATAGAAAATCATAGAATATCAGGGTTGGAAGGGACCCCAGAAGGTCATTTAGTCCAACCCCCTGCTCAAAGCAGGACCAATACCCAGTTAAATCATCCCAGCCAGGGCTTTGTCAAGCCTGACCTTAAAAACCTCTAAGGAAGGAGATTCTACCACCTCCCTAGGTAACGGACATCAAACCAAAACAGGTGAGGCAGCCCAGCAGTGCACAACCAGGTAGGTGACCCTGTTCCAGTTCACAATCTCCATCTCTTGCTCCCAGGCCCAGCTGGGTTTCAGGGGCAGTATGCCCAAACTCACGGGAGGTTTGGTCCTGCACCCATTCAACCCAATGACAGTTTTCGCACTGACTGGAACAGGAGAAGAATCAAGCTGGGGAGGCAGGGGGGAGACATACGAAAAAGAGTACACTGACGACTGCATGGATGGTATTTCAGAAACTTTGCATTGTCTCATCTTCACTAAAATGTAGCCATGTTTGCCTTTGTGTCCCAGACAAGTTACATATAACGTCTAATCTTCATCTTTTTTTCTGTCCACACCAACATGCTATAGCCATGCTATGGCATAAACCTAGCTGGTTCCTAGGTTAAAACAGGATTTCTTTCTGTCTATCCAGACAGGCAAGAGGAAACCGTGTTATTTGGGATAACTATTGTCCACAGCCACCTTTAAACCCGGTTTCAGGATCTTTGAAATGCTGTAACTTTGCGCTATCAGGTTTTATTTTAAAAATTATTTTTTAAAATGCACACTGCAATTAGTGATCTGCTCGATCAATTAGTTCAAACTACCTACAGAACAAAAAATTAGAGAGTTACAGGAAAAAAATCTGTGGCAGTTAAAAACAAATCAACTAAAACCAGTTTAGTACAGCCCCACCATATGAAGGCATTCCTTCACTCCTCACACTTTGCAGGGGACTTACAAAGATCATTATTCACCAATTTAGCTTAATGACACTAATGCACCCCCCTCCACAGGAAGCTGACTCCATAGCGGTCTAAGCACTGGATTACATTTAAAGAAGAAATATATTATCTGGCTTCTGAATAGTGGAAGTCCTAAAAAGCCAGAAGCTGGACTTCTTGTCCCTTAAAGTGCACTGAGGATAACCCCAGGCTGGATCAAAAACAAGACAATAACCAGCACTGCTTCTTTAAATCTCATAGGAGGGGAGAGGGTGCTGTCATCAGAGAGGCACCCCTCTCCTGCAGAGGCAGAGTATGCAGTGGCCACAGCGCTCAGAGTCCCGGCTGATGCAAAGGATGAGCGACTGGGATCAGGAATTGAGCCATCGCTTTGATGGAATCTAGCCTCAAATTGCTTTAACAAACCAATTTCTTTTCAGAAGCTGGCCTTGATTTGAGACCTACATGTTGACTTAGGAACCCCAAGGCGTCCGAAGGCTGAGGCACTCGAGACATAGCTATGCTCAGTTTCCAGGAAAGGGGGTATGTGCATCCAACTGCATCATGAACTGTCACTACTAGTGTCACAGCCAACAGGCAGCTTTAATAAAGAGCATGGGTTAAATGCAGAAGCTTACAGTTGGGGTAAATACTACAGCTTAATGTGTACTATCTTACACCAGAGAACTGAGTAGAGCAGAATTGTGTCTACAATAATGAGGTGCACTTGTTAACACGTGCCATGGCTTGCAAAAATTGGAACAGAAAAAACAAGGTAGCTAGAATGTAGTTTGTGATCTATCCATGAAAATGTCTTAGTTTTTCTACTGAACATGAAAACAAGCATAAATGACAACAATTAGAGGCATTCATTGAACCAGAATGCAGGTCCTGGAGGTCAGCTTTGCTTTCTTTGCGCTAATCCAAATAGCGTGATAGTAACATCAAGAAAAGCCTGCACTACTCGTTGAGAAAATATTCCAGCGTTATAACCAGAGGGGAAGGTTCAGTGGTCTAAAGCATCAGGCTGGGAATATCTAGACTCTGTGGAACCACAGGTTCAAAACCCAGCAGGGTCAGCTGTGCGAGGAAGACACATACTGGGAAACATGTCGATTACAGCGTACGTGGGAGAGGGTTTTTCAAATAAGATATTAAAAACAAAGGCCAAGTCTGCTAAGTGGAGATTAAAGACCCCCATGGTACTTTTCTTCATAGGAATTTGCCTCAGTTTATTTGGCTAAATGACCCCTCTCCCCATTACTGAGAAGGGTGTAGCAGGCAAGAAGCATACCCCAGAGGTGAGTGCATTTCAATAGCACTATATACATAATATCTATATTATTTATGATGTACTGGAATAAAAGGCACCATTTAAATGGAGATCTTCATCATTAGTTCAACAATTTGGGAAGCGTTCATCTTTCGTAAGGTTGCTGCAACCCTGCCACTTGGTGCCAGTATACTCACTGCCTCTGCCTGTCGTACTGCGGATATCAGCTCAGGACAAAGCTTGGTCCTTGGTCTCTGAGCGGTGCTAATGGGTTTGGGAGGAAGTACTAGCCAGTCCACCATGGCTAGAAGGGCTGCTGCAGCCTTTGAAGCAGGTAAGGGATCCTGGCAGACTAGGTTTATGGGTGATAGCTGACTCTCGAGTATTCTTTCTAAAAAGATGCTATGTCAGTGCTCCACTTATTGAACCGAGAGCGCCTTGTATGTCAGGAAACCTGCTTCTTCACTGTGCTCCGACACACTCTATTTATTCACTTTCTAATAATAAATGGAGGGAAAATCGTACATTCTGGCAGCAGCGACAGGGTTAAATGTCTACTCTGAAACATTAAGCTTTTGGCTGCTTTTCTACTTATCTTCATCCCTCCCAGAATACAGACCTTTTCTGGTTCAAATAACCCTCTAACATTTGAACTGCGAGCAGAACATACTGAATGCATACAACACACAGTCATACTCACCGACATTGTAGAATGGACATCTACATCCCCCTACAGAGGACAACACAGGGAATTTAAATCAAATGCATCAGAGAGCAAAGGAACAGTGTGAAATGTAGTGAGGTGGGAGCAGTTCAGGAGTACCGTGATCATCTCCTACAACAAAGCTTACTCTTTAAACGAGACTCTCACTAAAGCTGTCACTTCAAAAACTTGACAGCATATTAAAGAACTGCACACACATTTAAATTGACACCCTTATCTCAGTACCTCACTATTATCTCAGTATTAAGCTACAATATAATGAAGTTTTTAGGGCTCATATTCTGTTTTCATGCCAGATATTTTCCACCAGGACACTGTAAGATGAGCATCTTGACCAAAACAGTCAAGGCTATGCCTACAATAAACCTCAGATTTGTCCTGAATTTACTTCCATGCACTGTTTTCCTTCTTTCAATATGTTATGGAGGCAATGTTTCATCTACTAAAGCAACATAGGAAACCATTTTCTTTATAAGAAAAATCTACCTCTCTTTTAAAGTTCTCTCTACAAAACATGTGAACTGCCAGAATCACTGCGTTTATTTGCAACTGCAAAGAGATGTCGATACAGCTAATGGGGCACTGGACAAAGCATCCCAAGCAAAGAATCCATACAGTTTACACAGTTACAGCTGAAATCTGTGTTCACCATCTGGCAAAAATAAACACACAGGAAAAGACTCCCTGTGCAAAGAGTTCATGCTGAATTGCTTGAGACTGGAGAGGTTACAGTTGTAGGATTGCTGAAAGATTACTTCCCTTTCCCAGGTCACTGTCACCTCTTGGCCTCAGCCGATTACCTTCCAAAGGAGGTTATCAAGATACAAGACTAACAGAGGATTAAAGGAAACTTAAAATAAAAACAAAACACACCCCTTTCCCCAACTCCCGTCCCCGCCCCCAGCAAAAAAACATCCTTGCTTTGTTAACCTGACAGCTCATTGTAGGTGTTGACACAACCCTCCATCTTTGAAAGGCTTAAAGTCAACAAATCAGTGTGTTTGGAGTAGCCTTGTCAATGCGATTTACATTAGCTTGTCTAACAAGAAATAAAAACAACAATCAGCCATTGTGGACAAAAGGCTTTTTCATTCATTCTCTTGAAAGCGTTTTGCACAAAATATTAATCTGTTTAAACTGTGGCCCTTTGCTCCCTAAAGAGCGGGGAAGCCACCTTTTTTTTTTTTTTTAGCAAAGCATTTTATTAAAACTTTTACAGAAGGAGAGTGCGCTACCTTACCAACAGTGAGGCAGGCAGCATATCGTAACTAACTCGCACTTGCTAATTCAGAAAGGAAAGAGCCTCAGGGCCAAATGTTAGCTGTGCTTTTATTCCCAATACCATATTATTTGTTTTGAGACGTTTAGAGCACTTAGCAGACCATTTTTAAATTGTGGCTATAAACCACCATGGAAGTTCTGTGCTGTGGTGTTATGTGCCAGAGTCTGGATGGCTTAACCACGAACTCTTCACCCTGCAACATGTGCTAAAGACATGCTGCTGGGTCCTGGCTCCAATTTGCAGTGCTGCATTTGCCATCTTCCCAAACTAGCAGAAAGTTAGGAAGGAATGCAAATATGTCCTTCCCTAAGCAGCCCTGTCCATCCTAGCCATCAATACACTAATCTGTGCTCTAAAAATCCATATCTAAAGCCAAAATGCTGTCAAAGGATGAGAGCAAAAAAACTAACAGAATCCAGGGAATTCAGCATTTAAGGAAATTGCCATTTTCCTTAGAAATACCTGCTACTGTTTCGCTCTCTCCCAATCATGATAGATGACTCAGTAGAAACTACAATAGACACTTCCCTCCCATCATCCCCGACGAAGTCCAAGCTGACACCGTGGAGTTGAAACTGGAAAATACAACTTGAATGTATGAGAACAAAGGAGACATTTAAAGTTCTTTTTAAGTTCTACTAATTTGTAATACTTTGGGTCAATATTAAAATTTTACCTTACAGCTATCGTGAAAGTTTAGGGTCTCTTGTGGATTCAAATCAGAATTACATGACCAAAGCCCAGCTCTCAGACCAAGATTTACCCTGCATACTGTTCAGAGTTACCACTTTAATTTTTTCAGCAGAAATGCTGACTTGAGGCACTTGGGTTCTGCAAGTAGATCTGATCTGCTGGATGCTTAGAGCCCTGACTCTGCAGAGACTTCGATACACAGGAACAGTCCCATTTAAGACAATGGAACTACTCACATGCATAAAGTTAAGCAAGTGAATAGGTCTTTGCAGGACCAGGGCTTCGTCTCAGGGTTATACTTCAGGTCTGGTCCTTTTTGTGTAACTTTTGTGTAGCCTTGGGAAAATTCTGCATGCCATGGTGAGTTTCTTTGATCAGCAAGCAAAACATTACAAACTTTTATTAGGATCATCATGATGAAAGGCAGGCAAGTTGCTTTTGAGTGTGGGCTGGTAAATTTTCATGAACATTTTCAAGGGTTACTTTAATGCTTACCATTCAACCTGTCTCTTGCTATTAGTCATTTCCAGAGACTAATGTTGACTTTTATTCTGGTGAATTTGAAAAGTTAAAAAAATTAGTGGAGAATATTTGTGATGTTTTTAATTGTGTGAATTCAAGAACTGTGAAAGGTGCCTGATCAACAACCCTGGGAAACAAAGTAACCGCAGAACAGGAGCAAGATGGCCAGGGAAAAGGGGCTCTTAACTCAGCATGTCTCAACCCTGTTTTGCAGGGCCATTTCTATCAGTGAGAGGAAAGTTCACTCTCCATGGACCACTCAATATTTTACTTCTCTTATTTAGCAGCTAATAGTGTGCAACCATGATGGTAATTTTGGGGGGGAAATTGAGACTGCAAACTCTCTTCACACAACGCACCAACACTCATCCCATGGTAGTAATATTCTGTCAATAATGACTTGGGCTGGATTCAAACCAGCAAGCTAGAGGTGAAAGGCTCTATTATTCCTTAGCAATACTCCCATATATACCTATAATTCATCTTTTTTGTTTAGTTGTTTTCTCTTTCATCCATATTCTTCTACAAAATACATACCGCTTTTGTACTGCTTCTACATACTGCTTTTATACAGGTAGACTTGGGATTTCTTTTGTGCATAATGGTTGATGTTTTATTTGAAAACAATAAAACAACCCACTTAGGGCATGGCTACACTGGCAGATGTAGAGCGCTTTGAGTTAAACCAGCCTTCGTACAGCGCAGTAGGGAAAGCGCTGCAGTCTGTCCACACGGACAGCTGCAAGCACACTGGCGTGGCCACATTCGCAGCTCTTGCAACAGCCACAGAGAGCAGTGCATTGTGGTAGCTATCCCAGCATTCAAGTGGCTGCAACGTGCTTTTCAAATGGAGGGTGGGTGGGGCGGGGCATGACAGGAAGTGTGTTGTGTGTATGTGGGGGGAGAGAGAGAGTGGGTTTTGGGGGGGCTGAGAGCATGTTGGCATTCTGTCTTGTAAGTTCAGACTGCAGCAGACCCCTCGTCTCCCTCTCCCACACAGCATTCCACAGTAATGGTTGCTTTGTCTCGGAGCAGATAAGCAGCCGGATGTCAGAAACGGAGCTTTCAAAGGGCATATCCGCATTCCTACAGCGAGTTCAAAACAATGAGAAGCCACTTGACTTAAGGGGATTATGGAACGTTTCCGGAGGCTGATCAGAGCGCAGTAATGCAACACCTCGTTCACACTGAGGCCCGGGCATTTCAACCAAGGCACACCAAGCGTTAATCTTCTCGCCAAGATGAAGTACCAGGAGCGCTCTAGCCGTGGAGTCAGAGCACTCTACGTGCCTTTGCCAATGTGGACGGGTAGTGAGCTAGGGCGTCCGGGGCTGCTTTAATGCCCTCTAACTCACAAGTGTAGCCAAGCCCTTAGAAACAGAGCAAAATTATGGGATCAATCAGGAAAACCCATCAAGAATGGGAGAGAAAAGAGACCAAGGCTAACAATGAAGTCAATATACTTTAAGTAAAGGATTTGAAAAAAACAAAACCAGGATATATACGTCACAATTCTCCCTGTCTTTAACATTGGCTACAAGTTACAGAGGAACCCTTGAGCAACTTAGAATGAAGGCACAGTCACACGGTTCTTGTAAAGAACATAGCTTTGAAATATCAAAAATTCCACACCCACCTCCCCGTACAAACTAATTAAGCCAGATCTGCAGCATTACAGATCACACTTTTAGATCTGATTAACTATCTCCCACACCTCCACAGGGCAGTTGTGAGGATTCGGTTTTGTATGATGCTTTGAGGATAAGGTGCTATATACGTGCTGGCTCAATGTTGTTAACTTGTTACCTGGCATCCTCACTGTTAGGAAAAGCAGAGTGACTTTTTGAGCAGCTGGGTAGTTTTACATATATTAGATTGATAGAGAGGTTGCTTCTGCCCACCTCAATCTTTTTTTTGGAGTAAGCAGATGCCTTCCCTATTCCCAAAACAATTTTGATTAATTTGAAAAGGAAACGTTAAAGTTTTAAGGAAGATAAATCACTCCAGATCCATCTCATAAATCACTGCGGGCATGTCTTTCCTTCTTTGCAGCCCCACGTTAGCCATGCTTAATGCTCCAGTGAAAAGACACCCTGTCAGTCAGGTCTACAGCAAAACACCACAGAAGCTGAGGATGAACAAAGAGGGAGTTTCTCTCCTTACTGACAGGTGTGTGTGTGTGAAAGGGTTGAAGGAGAAGGGGTATGCTGCAATGATTTTGTGGACACTTATTTATTTTCCCAAATAAATATTCATTTGGATTCCTACAAAAACATGCCTCTCCTATCACCCCAGGTGCTCAGGCATTAAAAACACCAATAAAGCATCCAGACTAAACTGAGAAAGTATGAATTCTTCTTACTTTTTACTGTACCATCTCTACCTAGCAAAACCTTACTTTTGCTACCAGCTAACTGAATTACTCCGCTAGTTCAAGCAGTAGAGGTATGTGCTATGGGGCTGAAGGTCCAGATACAAAACCTGATGACAACCCATGATAGAGGTCATTGTACTTATATCTAGATCCCTAGTAAGAAGACATCTAGTAGTTAAAGAATCCAAATGGGAGCCAGCAATCCCCAAATTCTATGTCTGGTTCTGATACGAGTCCCTGTCTGGCAACTGACATGTCAATTCTCTATCTACGCTGCAATATGGGATGGAGTCATTTTGAAAACATAGGTGACCCAAAAGGAAGAGATGGGTGAAAACTCTCCAATCTCTCTCCACCACAGCCCAATCTCTCCCCCAAAAGTTAGTTGCGATGCTTAACATTCCCCCTTCTCACCTCATTCACAGTGGTGTCTTCAAATCTGATTAACTGGAACAAATCCTTCTCACCATGCCTCTGGCTGTTCCTCCTTCCCTAGGAATCAGAACTAATTCCCTTCCAGCTGTCAAATCTTCTAGACACCACAACAAGGACCCTTATGGGATCCAAGATGCCAAAGGCGTGGGATTTCAAAAAGGAACCACTAAGGGTTTGGCTTTCATATTGGCTAAATGACACTGACGAGTGGTCTAAAACCTTTGTAGTAGTTCAGTCAGAGAGATGAACAAACAGGATGAAGCTAAGACAGAGAGAACTACAAATGCTTAAGGGTCAGCCTTTTAGTCTATATAACGGTTGATGAGATTTAACAAACTACGTGCCCAGATGCCACTGAGTTGGGCAGCTACCAGAGTGAATGATAAGTAGTAAAATGAAAGCGTGAAAAGATGTAACCACATGTAATAGAAATACATTTTTCAATTATTTTGACATTTCAAAGTTCTACTGATGGAAATTAGTACCAGGGAGAAATCCATAGGACCCAAAATAAATTTTAACAAAAAAGGAGCTCTTTGTGGATAAGTGAAAATGCCTGATTATTAAGTTTACTTTACTAAATAGGATATTATAGTCTTCCAGGTCAACAACACAATTCAATGGATAATGGGATGATTTTTCTAGAAATAAGAAAATGCAGGTGTATTGTAAACAGAGAAAAAGCTACTCTCTGCTATATGATGCAGAGCTCTATTTTGAACTGGTGACATTATGAGCACATGGTTACAAAATTTGCAAATGAAAAACTCAAAGGCAAAATATATTCTCAAATGTGGTACCTTTTCTAAAGTAGTCACTTAACATTGATTAAAATAAAACTATACCTCAGTTGTTTAAAATCAAATTTAAACCGAGTACCTCGTTAATTATATCCCTTACCGTATTTTTTATTAAATCAACAGCTCTATACTTTTCTCTCAGACTTTAAGGAGCGGTTTTGAGGGAGCCCCCCGAGAGAGCCTGCCTTCCGATAGCTCTTGAAATGCCTTATTTGAAAAATCAGTTCTGTTCATGACAACAGCACAACATTATCATGTACACTAAACTTCGAACAGCCCAAAAGTTCTACAGTGGCATTAGAACCCCCATGCACTCCCAGTTTTCAAAGAAAGAGACCACTGTCACTTACAGGTAGGTGTGTGAACACAGAAAAGGTGCTGCGCAGGAAAGCAATGAGATCTACCAGGTAATCGCTGGCTTTGCTGCCCGGTTCAGCAGCCATCCAGTCATAATCTGCCAGCTGCAAAAACTGGTCTATCTTCTGGTTCAGATTAGTGTAAATCTCTTCCTCTGCAGCATGGCGGGCATCCTGGGAAACAAGAGAAGACTCCTTAAAATGGGACGGGAATGAAATCAGCCAACTTAGTGTACAGAGCATGCAGTACTGTGCACCGGTTCAACACACTCCACATTAGTAAGGTAACACAAGATGTGGTGTCACAATCATAGTTTCAGAGTAGCAGCCGTGTTGGTCTGTATCCGCAAAAAGAAAAGGAGGACTTGGGGCACCTTGGAGACTAACCAATTTATCTGAGCATAAGATTTTGTGAGCTACAGCTCACTTCATCGGATGCATTCAGTGGAAAATACAGTGGGGAGATTTATACACACAGAGAACATGAAACAATGGGTGTTACCATATACACTGTAACGAGAGTGATCAGGTAAGGTGAGCTATTACCAGCAGGAGAGTGGGGAGCTGGGGGGAACCTTTTGTAGTGATAATCAAGGTGGGCCATTTCCAGCAGTTGACAAGAAAGTCTGAGGAACAGGGGTGTGGGGGGGTGCGGAGGGGGAATAAACAAAGGGAAATAGTTTTACTTTGCGTAATGACCCATCCACTCCCAGTCTTTATTCAAGCCTAAGTTAATTGTATCCAGTTTGCAAATTAATTCCAATTCAGCAGTCTCTCATTGGAGTCTATTTTTGAAGTTTTTTTTGTTGAAGAATTGCCACTTTTAGGTCTGTAATCAAGTGACCAAAGAGATTGAAGTGTTCTCCAACAGGTTTTTGAATGTTATAATTCTTGAAGTCTGATTTGTGTCCATTTATTCTTTTATGTAGAGACTGTCCAGTTTGACCAATGTACATGGCAGAAGGGCATTGCTGGAACATGATGGTATACATCATATTGGCAGATGTGCAGGTGAACGAGCCTCTGATAGTGTGGCTGATGTGATTAGGCCCTATGATGGTGTCACCTGAATAGATATGTGGACACAGTTGGCAACGGGCTTTGTTGCAAGGATAGGTTCCTGGGTTAGTGGTTCTGTTGTGTGGTATTTGGTTGCTGGTGAGCATTTGCTTCAGGTTGGGGGGCTGTCTGTAAGCAAGGACTGGCCTGTCTCCCAAGATCTGTGAGAGTGATGGCTCGTCCTTCAGGATAGGCTGTAGATCCTTGATGATGCGTTGGAGAGGTTTTAGTTGGGGGCTGAAGGTGATGGCTAGTAGCGTTCTGTTATTTTCTTTTTTTGGGCCTGTCCTGCAGTAGGTAACTTCTGGGTACTCTTCTGGCTCTGTCAATCTGTTTCTTCACTTCAGCAGGTGGGTATTATAGTTGTAAGAACTGCTGGAAATGGCCCACCTTGATTATGACTACAAAAGGTCCCCCTCCCCCCAGCTCTGCTGCTAGTAATAGCTCACCTTACCTGATCACTCTCGTTACAGTGTGTATGGTAACACCCATTGTTTCATGTTCTCTGTGTATATAAATCTGCCCACTGTATTTTCCACTGAATGCATCTGATGAAGTGAGCTGTAGCTCACGAAAGCTTATGCTCAAATAAATTTGTTAGTCTCTGAGGTGCCACAAGTGCTTTTCTTTTTGTAGTCATGGTTTGTGCTTCATTAGCTTCCCTTTTTTGTCCTACATGCTGTGTAGGAAATCTTCCTTTTTTCTACCAGTCTAACTGATAATACTTTTGCATTCTCCCATTAGCAGCTCCGTTCCCTTTTCTAACGAGGTAACAATGTTATTTACTTGCAAGTCAAAGCAGGATTGTGGGCTTGATTTTGGCCTCTTAAAGTCACAGAAAAATAGTAATTTCTGAATACACCACATAGTCCTTCCAGTTATTACCTGCACCTAGCAAGAGGTTTCCATCCACAAGGAAATATTATTCTGGGACAGCCATGCAGAGAAATGCATTAGCAGAATCTATGGTATTTATATTGAGCATTGGTCTGGATGAGAACTGGTTAAAAGATTTTGTACAGTCTAAAATTTTAAACATTTTCAACACACATTCTCATGGTGGCCAGACCCTCCCGCCCTTACTAAATATTTAAGTGCTCACTCATGCCCTGTGATTATCTGTTTACACAATTCCATTCCACTGGAGTTTTGGGTTCAGATTTTCAAGGGCAAATACGTAATTTAGCCACACAACTCCCATTAAAAAGAACCGGAGTCGCGTGGCTAAATCCCTGCAGTGGATTCTTCTGCCTAAAATGGAACCAGTGTTGAGATACCATGCTGGCACGGTAGGCATTATGCCATTATGCTGGTTCAGGGGAAGCGGACGGAGCTGTGCTGAAGGGCAAGGCCAGGAGGGGGTGAGACAGACAGGGACTCTGCCAGACACCACTGAGACAAACAGAAGGATAAGAACAAATAAGTTTCAGGACATGCTACCTGTCTCTGGATCATGGAAAAGAAGAAACCTCATTTTTTGTCAGATCATTCATATTGATGTATATAGTTCTGCAAACATCTCAGATACCACCAAGATAGGTATGCACGCTAGTTAATCCATCTAGAGGACTGTGATCAATTGTTCTCCATGTCCACTGAAGGTAGGACAAGAAGCCATGGGCTTAAACTGAAGCAGGAGAGATTTAGGTAAAATATTGGGAAAAACTTTCTAACTACTCTAAGGATACTTAAGAGGTTGTGGAATCCCCATCGCCGGAGGTTTTTAAGAACAGGTTGGACAAACACCTGTCAGGGATGGTCGAGGTTTATTTGGTCCTATCTCAGTGGAGGCGGCTGGACTCGATGACTTCCCAGGGTCCCTTTCAGCCTGACATTTCTATGATTTCTATTATGGTTACAGTTTTCTTATAGCCTAAAATTTACAACTATGTAAACTTATGGCAAGAGAGCCATCAAGCAAACAATGAACAAATGCAGGAAGCTGGTATCTAAGAGAATGTTGGCTTGAAATTCGGTGGATGGTTGCATCCATGGCTGATGTACTGTAGGAGAGCCAAACCCAGCAGCGTCCTCCAGACTGCTGCTGCTTTACTGTATAAATGAAAAAAACGGCAATGATGTTTTTCCAGCATCATGCATGTTGGGTCTTCCCTGTACTACAACCCTATCGATATTAGTTCACCATTTCACAGAGAAAGCCCAGGCCTGGGCAGCTTTGCTGTTTGGGAAAAATTCACTTACCTGTCATTTGTGTTCTCGAAAGCTTACCCATCCATGTATTTTTGGTGAAGTAGTATACTTCCTACCATTTGCTTGTATGAGGGACTGTGTGCTAGGGGCACTAGGGGATGATAAAATGCCTTAGTGGTGGCAGACACTTATTGATGATTTAGTTTTGCGGCTTTAGAATGCTACAGCAAAAAGGAATTTGCGTAGGTCACATGCACTGGGAGCACAAACAGAGAGAGAAACTCTACCCTACCTTTTGGAACAATATATATGTGACTAATCTGGTAGTGACTCATTTGTTATTGTTTTCCTTGCTGCTTTGTTACTGTAGGGTTGAAGATAAACACTAAATTGCTGACAATGGTGGGGTTTTTTTTGTTTTTAAAGAAAGCAGTATTAAAATAATTTGAAAAACAACACATATTGAAAGGATTGCACAGACTTTATAAAATGTGCAAAAAGATTAATGTGGAAGTTTCCAGCACAAATTTTCGCAGCACAAATTTATTTGTGGACCATGCACAACTCACACATGGTGTATCTACAGTCAGACACAATCCACAGAACACCCCTAGGTTACCATGGTTTTCTCACCTTGAAGGTGGTAGTTCCATAGAGTTTGGTAGTATGGACAGTCTCCGGGAGTACGCTGGTGATATTGGTTATGAATTCTTCTAGGAACTTGCAGGATTTCTCCAAGTGAGTCGTATTTATGATAATCTGCACAAGCTGTGAAGGCAAGGAGATGTGTCAGGTGCGGCTTGTGTTTTTAAAGTAAGGTGTATGTCGGACTAATGGATGCCAAACCAGGGCGATCTGTCATCATGCTGGACACTGCACAAACGTGCTGTACACTGCTAAAGGCTAAAAAAAAGATTGTCCTGTTTTAACATATGAAATTTAAATAAAAGCTCACACTTGAGAAAGGAATGTCCCATGACTTTTGCTAATACCACAAAAGACTATAATGAATTTTATAAACTCATTGTTCATTTTACTACAGTTCAAATACCATTAAAATATAAAGGGTTACAGAAGATAACATATTTCTGGTCTAACATGGTATCTGTTAATAAACCCTAAATACCCTGTATTCTTGAGCAACAGCTCACAAAAAAACACACAATGGCATTTAGAAATGAAGCCACAGATGGTTCGATGGTTAACTATCAACTGATAAAATGCCTTAGCAAAAGATCCCCTGAAGTTGATACAGCTCAAGCATTGCAAGTTTAGGGCAAACTGATCTTGCTTTTGCCTCTGATTCATTCACAGATAATTATTTAACTTTGCAAATAACTTATTTAGTTCCTTATTCACATTCATTTCTCAGACAGGAACGCTGTCTTCTTACAAATTGCCTCGTATTTCAGATGCGATATAAGCAATAATGGAAAGGGTCTAAGAACTTCCCATTTATCCCCGATGTCATGCTAAAATATCTTCTGGGACATTTGTGCCATTTTGCTGGAATATTAGAATTCAAAAGTGACATTAGAGAGAAAAGGAATTGGACTTAGGACACCAGGAGAATGTGTGTTCGCTGTAGAATTTTAGAACATTGGTCTATAAGTATTCAAGATCATTTGCTTTCAAGCACCAATGATTCGGAAATAGGCGAAGTCATATTTGACAGGGTGCTACTCCCTCTCTCCCTTTGCCCATAATTAGGTTATAATAATTGATTTTTACAATTCAAATCACACAAACCTTCACACCAAGTTTCAGTAATACCAACTAAGCTGAATAGATGTGCATAAATGAGCAATTCCATTTCCTCTTGTTTATTACCCAGGCTTCTAGCATTGGTGTATAGGCAAGTAAATAACTTCATCGTGTCCCTTGATGACTTAACTAATTATAGAGTGGTAGCCGTGTTAGTCTGTATCAGCAAAAAGAAGGAGTACTTGTGGCACCTTAGAGACTAACAAATTTATTTGGGCATTAGCTTTCGTGGGGTAAAACCCACTTCATCGGATGCACATGCATCCGATGAAATGGGTTTTAGCCCACGAAAGCTTATGCCCAAATAAATTTAAATAATTTTAGTCTCATCAACTTCATTTTATTCTAAGTGATTTCACATTTGTTCTCCCTTTTGATCTTCCCATTTTGTTGTTACTTTAACACCCTCTTGATTAGTCTAGCCAGCCTGCTCCCTAGAAGATTGGTTGTCCTTTTACAGAGATGGAAGAGGTCATCCAAACTGTATAACTCATTCTCCCCACAGAAAATGGACATATGTTCCACAAAATCAGACCCTCTAATTTTACACCACTTACCTAGCCAGCAGTTCACATCCAGAATCTTCTGCCTTGTGTCCTCCTTTGTTCATGGGACAGGAAGGATCTCAGAGAAGAGCTCTTGGACATTCTCCTTCAGCATCCTTCTGTCTGAGCTCTTGGAAGTCAGCTACTATCTGTGAGGTATCCTGCCACGTAGTGTCATTATTCACTGTCGCCAGGGGGTCCTTGCCCATTGTCTTTAAAAGCTTACCCAATTTTAGTCACATCTCATATGTTGGCTCCTGGAAGACAGCACACCATTCCATTGTCCATCTGGGTCTTGCAGAAAACATTCTTTTCATTCTTAGTACAGAATCCCAAACAACGATTGTCTGTCTTCATTGGACAGTTGGAGATCTCTTTCTGGGCACGTCTGACTGTCCAGTGGGTTGGGCTGAGCAGCCATCCCCAGGTACATTCCATCTACTTTCCTTTCCATTCAGCCAGCTGGATCTTCAGAGATATTTTCTGCAGAATCCACACTGAGGACCTACTAAGGATTGGATTCTTCTAGCTATGCAGAATTCCTCCTGGTCCTCTTCCCTCTGGTAACACAATCTGCCCATCCTCATCTGCTTCCAGACATGGAGAATGCTCCCTGTGTCTCTTCCCTCGAGTGCTTATGAAGTGGCAAGCTTACTCTCTGGTTTCCACACACACTGGTTCCTTATAGTCAACTCCTTTCTTCCTTGAATCTGTAGTGGTGAGGCTTTTCAAATCTGGTTGTACAAATTAAACAAATGATAGCTCTTTTCTCTGTAGTTCTGTAATCCCTTGTGTCCCTGTTATGCATTTGCTTAATCCCCCTCTTTACTGCTAATGGCTGCCCCATGGTCCTTTGTCTCTTGGTGGGAGATCAAAGCACACATGCTTTTAATCAGTGCTGCGTAAATCAACAAGAAGGGCGGGTTCACTGTCTCCAATGCAGTCCGCTTAGTATTTATATGGTATATCAAAGTGAGAAGACATTTCAATTTACCAGGCTCAGTCCCACAGGCCTCCACCACGTTCCTACAAAAAACATTTCTACAACCTGACCTGGTACTTACCTTACATTAACTGTGATTCTTTGAGATATTTTGTTGGTGTGGATCCTTCTTATGGTGCACATGCACTTCATGCATGCAAGATCGGAATCTTTTGACCAACACTATCCACTGGGGCTGTGATTGTGTCCTGCATGTCCTCGTGCCCCCTCACCCAAGAGCCTCTAAGAAGAGTGGCCCTGACCATCTCTTTGATTCATTGCTAATTCAAAATCCCAGAGAGCTGGATAATGAAGCTGATGGGATGGAGAGCAGCTGTGAAGTCCACATGCGTTAAACACCTTGGAGATCGACAGTTACCATTATGTAAATGACCTTTCTTTTTTGAGTCTTTGTCCATGTTGATCCTACTTATGACAACTAGTTAGCTGTTCCTAGATTAACTGGACACAGGTCTGAGGAGTCCTAATACAGCTAACTAAGTAAGTATTGCAGAACGGCTCTCCTGAATTTGGCATCTGGCCTAGTTGCTAAATCCAGGGCATAATGCTTGGTAAAGGCATGAACTAAATTGTATGTGAGCCCTGCAGAACTCTGATATAGGAACATTTATTAGGCATGTAGAAGAAATTGTATGGTCTCTAGTTGAGTGGGCCCTGATGCCGCCTGAGGAGAGGGGCATATCTGTTAGTTGGTAACAAATGGTGATGTACTGGGTGATCCACTTGGATAACATCCGGAAAGAGATGGCCTGACCTTTCACAGCCTTCTCCAATGCCACAAAAAAATGGGATAATTTCCTGAATGGCTTGGTCCTGTCTAACTGATAAAGAAGGGCTCTGGAAACATCTGAAGTATGGAACTTGATTTTTCGCAGGTCTGAATGTGGTTTGGGAAAAGAGAACAGCGAAGCTGCTGGTTTGCTTTAAATGAAAATCAGACACCACTTTGGTAAGAAAGTTCTGATGAGGTCTCCGCACACCTTATCTTATGGAAAAGAGCGGAAGGGGTATCGGCTACTGATGCTTCCTCTGCAGGACGGGGCACCATTCACTTGAAGGTTTAAACTAGTGTAAATGGTGAATTCTCTGTAAATTGAAGTCTTTAAACCATGATCTGAGGACTTCAGTAACTTAGCCAGAGGTTATGGGACTATTACAGGAGTGGGTGGGTGGGGTTCTGTGAGCTGCAATGTGCAGGAGGTCAGACTAGATGATCATGATGGTTTCTTCTGGCCTGAAAGTCTATAAGATGTTTAAATTTTATAGAGGGGACAGCCATCACAAAAGTGGTTTTGAGAATTAAATGGTGTAGAGAGTACTTGGATAAGAGTTCACTGGGGAGTTCCATGAGGCCCATAAAACTACATTAAAGTCCCAGGCAGAAGTGGACTCTCAAACCAGTGGAATTGTACCTAAGTGGACCCTGACAGAATTAATGGTGAGGCCTGATAGCTTAAGAAGATGTAGTCCAAAATCCTGGGACTAGGGTTTAAAGGGATGAGACCATGTGATGAAGCCCAGATGGGAAAACCTTTCCACTCTGAATGTAGACTGATCTTGTCTCAAGAGGGCTTCCTGCTCTACATTAGAATTTTCTTGGACCTGTGCAGAGCAATCCCGGTCTGTAGTGCTCAGACACTAAACTTCCAACCTATCAGATGTAAAGATGTTGGGTTTGGATGGATAATTTGTCCTTGATTCTGAGAGCGTATATCTAGCAGATTGATGAGAGCTCTCACTAGCTATGTGGACAGGTGCAATAGGTCTGTGAACCAATACTATCTGGACCAATAAGGGGCTTTGAGTACTACTGAGGCCACATCCTACATTTTCCTTATGACCCTGGGTGTTAAGGGAATGGGGGCAAAGGCACAGAGATGGTTGAGACAAAGGGGTTCGGAAGGCATCCTGGAAGAAGCCTGCGCTGGAACAGAATGATGGACATTTGCTCCTGGTGGTGGTGAACAGATAAATTATGGGGGAGCCCCGCCTGTGGAATACAGGTTTGAGCATGGAGTCTTTCAGTGACTGAGTCCTCATGAATGGTTGAGTACTGCCTGCTGTGGTAATACACCAAATTGTTGTTTGCTCCCAGTAGGTAAAGAGCCTTGTAAGTTTTCCCATGAAGATGGCTTGATTGGTTCTTGACAGAGGGAACTGAAAGGGCACCCACTTGCCGGTTAATATAAAACACTGTAGAGGTGTTGTCTGTCAGGATCTGCACCACTATGGTTCCTTTCAGAAGCAGTAGAAACATTCCACAGGCTAGTTCAAATCACCCAGAATTTCAGCACATGGATATGTGGGGGAGGGACTCTTTCCAGAACCATATGCTTTGAATCTAGGTGTTTTAGCTGGGCCCCCCAATCCGCTATGGAGACATCTGTAATCAGGGTCACTGCGGAAGGAGGAGTGCAGAATATTTCTTTGCAGACAATCTTGGGGCGTCGTCCAACAGTCCAGAAAAGCTAGTAGAGTAGTCCGTACCACGAGATAAGTGTGCTTATGATGTCTGGTTGATTGGAAAACAGACCTCAGGCAGCTCCTGAGAAGGCAGAGGCAAAGTCTGGCAAAAGTGCAGGATGCCACATGACCAAATAGTTTAATGTTTGCAGTGTAGGTCTCTGTGTAAGCTCAAAAGCTTGTCTCTTTCACCAACACAAGTTGGCCCAATGAAAGATACCTCATTCACCTTGTCTCTCAGAGATTCTTGCTGCTGTTGTAGAGTTTCCCCTGAGGTTGGACATTAGGGATGTGATGATCTCAAAACCTGTAGCAATGGAGATATGCCTCCAGCTTGGAATCAAGAAGAGCCCCTATACATTCTATGGACAGAAATGAGGGATGACCCAAATAGCCTGAGATAACCTGCTTTAATATGGAAATATAACCCCTTCTGACTGCACACCCCTAGTTGTCACCTACCACCCCACACTGGAACCCATATGGGGTATCATTAAACAATTTCAACCCACTCTCGATAGGGACCACATCCTGAAAGAAATCCCTCCTGGATCTCCTCTTCCAGCCTTCAAACAACCCCCCAACTTTTTCAAGTTCACAGTCAGAAGCAGGCTCCACACAGACCAGGACACACCAACTCAAAGCAGAACCACACCCTGCCAGAACAACAAATGCAAAACCTGCAGACATATCACCACTGCTTCAATGATCAACACCCCCCACAACTCACCTTTCAAGATACATGCATTCTACACATTCCCATCACAACACCTGGTGTACCTCAATCAGTGCACAAAATGCCCTATCACCTGTGGGTGAACACTTTTCACAAAGCAAACACTCTATATCTGACCTATCCGTCCTCATCCTCAAAGGAAACCTGCACAATACCTTCAAAAGACGAGGCTGGGAGTTTAAATTTATAACTTTGCTAGACACTAAATATCAGGGCCTGAACAGAGACACTGGATTTATGGCTTATTATAACAATCTATAACCCACTAAATTCCCTACAAGCTGCCTTTTTCCCCTCTTTCCTTCCTTTCCCAACTATGACTGGAGGGATGTTAACGGGCCACTTCACCTTGAATGGCCCCTAGAAATGTTAACTACCTATGCTAAATAATCTGTTCCACCTTATATTTAGCTGTGATACTCTGAGTAGGTTTCCCAGATCTGAAGAAGAGCTCTGTGTAAGCTCGAAAGCTTGTCTCTCTCACAAACAGAAGTTGGTCCAATAAAAGATATGACCTAACCCACCTTATCTTTGTAATACACACTCAGTCCTAAAAATGGAATATGCTGAGGCGTGTGGACAGGGCACTGGATACACCCTAGGGGGATTTGTCTCTCAGAAGCCAGTTGTCCTAGAATGGGTACATGGTTATACCTTGCTGTCTCACACGGACTTCCACTACTGCCACCAAACTTTTTGTGAACTCTCTTGGGACTGCAGACAGGCTGAAAGGTATCAGTGGCGGTTGTGTCCCACTGTAAACTGGAGATATTTTCTATGGACTGGATGAATTGCTATATGAAAATAAGCATCCTGAAGGTCAAGAGACACAAACCAATGCTGAGCTCCCAGAGAGGAGAGGATGGAAGCTAGCTAGTATCACTATTCTGACACAATCTGTGCATGAATTTGCTCAGTTGCCTTAGGTCCGGGACATAATGCATCCCTGCTTTTATTGGGGGAATATGAAAGTAGAAAGAACAGAAACCCTCCCCTCTGAGCTCCTGAGGTACTACTTCTATGACTCTTATTTCAAAAAGCAAAAGGGAATGGGGATGGGTGAGGGGACAAGAACAGGAAGCAATGGTCTCAAGTTGCAGTGAGGGAGGTTTAGGTTGAATATTAGGAAACACTATTTCACTAGGAGGGTGGTGAACCACTGGAATGGGTTACCTAGGGAGGTGGTAGAATCTGCTTCCTTAGAGGTTTTTAAGGCCTGGCTTGACAAAGCCCTGGCTGGGATGGTTTAGTTAGTGCTGGTCCTGCTTTGAGCAGGGGGTTGGACTAGATGACCTCCTGAGGTCCCTTCCAACCCTGATCTTCTATGATTCTAGGGGCAAGGGCTGGAATTATATGGAGTAGACTTTGGTAACAAACGCTAATATCCACTGGTCTGAAGTAATTCAAGCCCACCCTGAGAAAAACGGTAAAGGCAGCAATGAAAAGCAGGATAAGGAAGGTTCTCAGGTGGCACTGGTACATGGCTCTCTACATGAATGTCAAACATGCTGTCTGGAAGATGATGCAGGGGTGGGTGTTAATAGAAGAGGAGGGGGCTGACTTGTGGAAGGAACTAGAGATTTACTCTTAGAAGCTGCACTTCAGCTAAGTGCCTAAGTCACTTTTGAAAATGGCACTTGACACCTAAGTGACCTGGGAGCTTTTGGAAATTTTACTCAATCTGTGTGACCCTCAGACACATTCTGAGAAACAGCGTAAAGGCTCTGAGATCCCCAGATGAAAAATGCAATGCACTATCATTTTATAAACACCGGCCAATATTTGTGCTACATAAGAATGAGCATCGGAGTGAAGAACAGAGAAATAGTTTCGAGACAGTGCCAATGTCTTTTCCTACTTTATCCTGACTAAAATGGGGCGGCAAGAGTTACCCATTTAGACCAGAATGGAAAAAAGGGGAAACTGGCTACTCAAACTGTATGTTGCTAAGTGGTATAGAGCAGGAGGGTGACGCCAGCCTTAAGATGAAAAGAGTGCCAAAGCAAAACACTGTAGGCAGGCAGCTCCTGCCAAATTAGACCTTTATTTTAAATTGGAGTCATTAAGTCTGAACTGTCGTGACCTGTAGGCATTTCCTGTGGAATCCCACTTCAGCTTCCAGAGGCAGTGCCAAGGCAGCTGAACAAACCCTCCACCACAGCACTCTCTCAACCACATTATTTTCTTCTCCTGGCATCACCTTTCCTACGCCTCAGAGTGGAACACACACCACATGTCAAGCTCTTCTCTAAGCGGGGGGTAAGCAGTCTGAAGGGACTCCTGTGGTAAGTTAACCAGTCAGCTATTAAGCACTGTTCACAAAGTCACACGAATCAAATTGCTATGGTTTAAAAATATACTCACAACAGAGGATTTTTTTTTCCAATGCATAGAGTAGGGCATAGCTCTACATTCCTTACTCCCAAGGACACCCTGGGGGGTAGGAGAGGAGGAATATGCCCCCAAGGATCAGAGACACTCCCCTGTGCCGGAGGGCAGCAGGGCAAGGGTGAATCCCAGTTGCAAAATTGAAAGCACATACAGGGATAAACCAGTTCTGACGTGATGAAATTCCCCTAGATGCATCCACACCTTGGATGTATAATTGTTCCCAAAACACAAGAAAGGTTTTCACAGCAAAGTCAGCCACAGATTTCTTAGAGTAAATAAGCATTAGTCAGGTCTCATGTCACAATTCACATACAATTACATCAATTAAATACAGACATATTTTATTTAATATTCCTAGGATAGCAGAACCTGGAGGGCTCACTAGGATTCATTAGCCTAGGCACAGTACAAAGACTTGTACATGTCTCAGTTAGTTTATCATCTACTCACATTAAATGGATTTAAAATTTTAGTTGACACACATTTATAGAAATGTCAGACACTAATCCCGTGTACACGAGCATAAAATCGCTGGCTCACAAACATTTTGTAACTGCCATAAACCTCATCTTTCCTAAAGTTTGGGAAGTTATTTCTAAATATCTGGAAAAAAATGCGCTCTGGGAGCAGAGACCACCTTTTATACTCCATGTTTGTCTGGCTTTTAGCATAATGCTGCCAAATTCACTCACTGGAGTTCTGACTTGTGGCCGTAATACAAACGATAGCCGTTTGTTTTACCTTATTTAAATTTTTCATTCCTATAACAAGGAATATAATAGCCAGCATACAAATGTGTTCTAGAATTATAAACATTCAAGGAATACTGGCCATCAAATGATAGACAATGACAACTGAGAAAGCAGCAGAGAAATTCCTCTCTGAGCATAAAGTGCTTACTAATTATTACAGCAATAAGCAGCAGCTCCCCATTGTTCTCAAAGAACCTAAGGTTACGATAATGGTCCCATTGCTATATTTTAAAGACGTGTCCTAGAAAGCTGAAATGGAACTACAAACATTAGATTATGGGACACATTCTCCCTCCATGACTAGATTTGCTCTGGGAACTGAGCTCTTTACCTCTGTCAGCCCTGTGTTTCTTCTCTTAATAACATTCTGCAGACAGTTACTCAGCATTCGAGTCAGCAGCAAGTTGGTTGATTTTCGAATCATGTCGTCAACCTCTGTGGAGCTGAAAAACAGAGTTCAAAAAGTAACTGCGCAATTCTTTGAAGCAGGTGAAAAATCCAAGGCCCCCAGCGCCACAGCATCAGAGCACCTCACAATCTTTACCCACACAACACTCCCTGTGAGGTAGAGAAGTGCTATCACCATTGTCCAGGAGAGAGAGATACAGATTTAGAGACTTGTCCAGTGTCACATCGGGAGTCTGTGGAAGAGCAGGGAATTTAACTCAAGTCTCCTGAATCGCAGGCTAACACCCTCTTGCCTCGACCGACCATCCTCTCACTTCAACACCTGATTGGCAAGGGTGCTGATTACCCCCAGCTCCCATTTCAAATGGGAACTGTGGGTAGTTAGCACTGCTTGGTACCCATGTTCACCCCTACAATAGTGCCATGTGTGTCTATATTTATTTATTTTTAAACTATAGGTATTACGTTTTGTGAAGCTTCTTAATATCTGGATAAATATTAATGTAAATAAAAACAGATTTTTCCCCAATGCTTTCTACTATGCTGGTTTTTCGTGCAATTCATGTCATACAAGTGACAACATGCCAGCACAGTGCATTTCCACAGGTGATTAGGAGAATGTCCCTAGAACTGGTTCTTCTCCTATTGGGGTCAATGCTTCCTTCCCACACCCAAGTAAAGCAGGGTAGAGTAAACCTACTGAGAAAGCTGCAGGCAGAAGGGAGACCGTGGCTAAGCAGAAATGCTTCCCCCTGCCCAAGGCTGCGATCTGAGGAGAAGCTGTGGAGAGCTAACATTGCTGTAGGCAATATCAACTCTCCTCTGTGTACTCTGCAGAGCCTGGAAGCATAGCAGGTGACAGCAATTAACAGAACAGCCGTTGATCATGCCATGGTGAGAAACGGAGGAGTCCAGGACTGTGGGGGGCTAGAGTCCCTCTACCCAGCTGCCCACCCTCAACAGAGCTGGTTGCTCAGATCCCCAACAATCCCCATCCTCCACTGTCTTCTTGAGCCCTGTCAGTTCCATAGACAGGGGGGCAGTCAGGGAACATGTCCTGACTCCATTGCTCCAACAGAGCTGCAGAAACCTTTCCATTTCTTTAACCCTCTCATTAGAGGGACATCCAGCCTCCATACTGCAGCAGCCCTTTCAATTGCAGCGCATACAGTTCTCCATTATTCCCAATATCAGCATTTTACCTAAACTTGCACCAAAGCGATTGATGCTAGGTCTGTGTTGGGCAGAAGTACATTTGTTTCTAAAATGACGGACTTTGTAATGGGTCAAGAAACAGAGCGACAGGGCTAGACTTTCAAAGCTGGCCATGTACAAACCCCACACACAGAGTTGGGTGCGCCTAAACTTACATGTACTAATATCGGATATGCTTGTGCAAGTCAGGTCTTTTCACAAACGCAGATCTGATCTGCAAGCATACCAGGGTATATATGTAACTCACTGGCAAAGTGTGCGGTGCACCCAACCGCAGTGGCTGGCCCACTAGAAGAGAACAGCCTGTTACTGCTAACTGGCTGTTCTCTATGCTTTTAGTTCAAGTGATAGAGGTCTTCGGTGCTGAAGGTCCCCTTTTCAAACCTTTCTGATTATCCATGATGGGATTGGGGGCGTCATACACACAAAATGCTTACTTTGAAAAATCTGACCCATATATTTTTGCTGAACCAGACCCACTTATAAATTAATACAACTCCATGATAACACATAACATTGATAAAGTCCATTCACTTTAATGGTGTCCGTATGCTTTGGGCTTTATTTTTAAGTGGGTGTTTTCAATATACCAGAGGGATATGAAGGCTATTAAAGAATATCCCCACTTTGCAGGTCACTTTAGCTGCTGCTGGGAAGCTCCCCTCCCAAGAAGTCCTGTTCTCCCTCCCCCCACACTCCAGTTAGGTGTAATCTTTTCTTTTTGAAGTAGGTTTTGGAAAGTGACTGAAATGTTGGCTCCTTTGATCTATCATCGGCATCACATTAGGCCTGCAACAACATGGCCTTTATCTCCGAGAGCAGGATGACAGGCGGCTGCTGGTGAAGAAAATCTCAAACTGGAAGGTTCAGAAACATTAATAACTTTAGGGCTCCTGGTAAACCAACCCTGTGACCTTTGGCTCCTTACCCTATTTTACCTGACAAATGGAGAGATTACAGAGCAGAAAATGACATGGTAAACAAAAGAAAGCCTTCAAGTTATCTCCGTCCACTTGTGTGCTAGGTAGCCTTGCTCTGTACTCTGCTATCGAGCATGTCAGCTCACTGAAGCCTGTGCTGGCAGTAGAAGCTGATGGGCCCAGCAGGCCTCCTCTCATCCCAGAACTCCCAATCCAAATGATGTAATTTTTGGGCACAGCTGCTCTTATTTCAGTGAGATAAAGGAGACTCTGTTCTTATTTATCTTCCCCAAGAAGGAAAGAAAGCTAGCATAAGTATCTTTGCTCACAAAAGCCACTCTCCAATACCTCTACCCACCAACACACTGCTTTGTCATTGCAGGCTGACCACCTCTGCACCGGTAACCATTTTATCTCTTCTGGTTAATGCCAATCAGGATCTGCTCTTTTGGGCACTGATCCTGCCAAGTGCTGAGCACCTTTATCTGCTACTGACTTCTACGGGAGCACTGAACAGTCAGTGTACCCTACAGGAATTGACTCTTGATGACAGTTGCTAAGTTCCATTTTAAACTAAACACTACTAGCTGAAGCCTCAACGTGTGTCCCTGTCTGGCACACTTGCTCTGATTCTTCAACTCCTTCTAGTTTTATTTGACTTTTATTATGTTGTACTTTGGGTTTGTTAGAGACGGGACAGAACCAAAACCCTAGGGACATTTGGATCCGGACACCAACTTCTTGTTTCAGGTCCATCTCTATCTCTGGTTCTTTGTAGTGTGCTTGGATCCTCTGTCACAGATGTACATTTTATTTATAAAGTGTTCCCCATCTCCTCCCATCCAAAGCTACTTGTGGTCCTGTACACCACACAATATAAAGATTAAATATAACTATCATAATATGAGCCACCCCAGGGAAAATTCACAAATGGTAAAAGCAGAGGGGTTAAATAAAGCCACTACATTACACAATACAAAGTTAACTGTTGGTACAGAGGATCACCAGCTTTCTTTATCATGATGTCCCATGTTAATAAGAACATAAGAATGGCCATACTGGGTCAGATCAAAGGTCCATCTAGCCCAGTATCCTGTCTTCCGACAGTGGCCAATGCCAGATGCTCCAGAGGGAATGACCAGAACAGGTAATCATCAAGTGATCCATTCCCTGTCATCCTTTCCCAGCTTCTGGCAAACAGAGTCTAGGGACACCATCCCTGCCCATCCTGTTACCACAGAATCATAGAATATCAGGGTTGGAAGGGCCCTCAGGAGGTCACCTAATCCAACCCCCTGCTCAAAGCAGGACCAATCCCCAATTTTTGCCCCAAATCCCTAAATGGCCCCCTCAAGGATTGAACTCACAACCCTGGGTTTAGCAGGCCAATGCTCAAACCACCAAGCTATCCCTCCCCCTAAAACTTTCCTGGCAGCGGTGGGATGCACAGCTGGTCTTCAGTGTCAGAGCAGACCAGAGGGGACACTATGCATGGAGAAAGGCTTGCAGAGATTGCGGGGAGAGAGGTGAAAAACCACATTCAGAAGGGTTGAAAAACTGGTCAACAATCTACATAAGTCTGCAGCAATGTTTTGACCATAAGCCCTTTGTCCCTCTGGTGAATTACACAAAGTAATCATGAAATCTGCCTCTTAGTTTTTAGGTTTTGTAGGTGTGACAGGCTCTTTACACACTGATAAGAGAAAAAAGAACGAGAAGTACTTGTGGCACCTTAGAGACTAAAATTTATTTGGGCATAAGCTTTCGTGGGCTAAAATCCACTTCATCAGATGCATGCAGTGGAAAATACAGTAGATAGATAGATAGAGAGAGACACACAGAGAACATGAAAAAATGGGGGTTGCCATACCAACTCTAACGACACTAATCAATTAAGGTGGGCTATTATCAGCAGGAGAAAAAAACTTTTGTAGTGATAATCAGAATGGCCCATTTCAAACACTTGACAAGAAGGTGAGAGTAACAGTAGGAGAAAATTTAGCATGGAGAAATAGTTTTTAGTTTGTGTAATGACTCATCCACTCCCAGTCTTTATTCAAGCCTAATTTAATGGTGTCCAGTTTGCAAATTAATTCCAGTTCTGCAGGAGAGAGTACAGCATATAGCTTGAAGGGCTGAGGGTGACACAAAAACCATCTCATTTCGATTGCTAAAGTTAGGCAGCTTCTTGTTGGTTCCAGCATTAATTTCTCATATTTTTTAATCACTGAATGCAAGTTGAGGGTAGTGGTGGGTGGCAAGCTGGTAGAAATGAGATTTTAGAGAGGGCTAAAGTGAGCTCCCTTTAGAGTGAGCTCCCATTAGAGTCACCTGGCTGAATCCCTGCAAACAAGGGGCCATGCTATGACTAGACATGAGCTGCTCAACTTTCATGCAAGCAGGAAAGCGAACGTCCCACACCTCTGTTCTTGTTGTTTTGCACAGCAGATGTCTTCTGGAAACCTGCATGGAGGCCATTCTGTAGGCTTGTGATTAGTGGAAACTGTATTGATATGAGAATATTTTGCCAGAGTAAATACTGTAACAAATTTGGATGACAGGGTCGGTTTTCTGTTTACTTTGAACACAACCTGTTTTGCTGTTTTAGGAGTTCTAGCTAGAGAAGGTGAGGATGGGGAAAAGCGCTTTTTAAAATTAATTACACCCACTTTTATTATTTAAACAACTTAGCCAACATGTAAGTTGTGCACTATATGAAAGTTCATCATTTAGTTAAAATATGGCCCTGTCATCAGGATTTAGGGGTCCAGCAATTTGGGCACCATCTCTACGCATATATGTCCCAAAAGGATTTCGATAAATTGGAGAAGATTCAGAGAAAAGGAATGAGAATGATTAAAGGATTCGATAACACACCTTATAGTGATAAACTAAACAGATTGATATCCTTAAGTGTAACAAAGAGAAGGTTAAGGGGCAAGCTGACCATAGTCTGTAAGTACCTACACGGGGAACTAATATTTGATAATAAACCTTTGTTAGATTGAAAAGGCCAACAAGATCCAGTGGTTGTAAGTTGAAGCTAGACAAATGGAGACTGGAAATAAGGCACAGTTTTTTAACAGTGAAGATAATTAATCAATGGAACAATTTACCAAGGGTCATGGCGCATTTTCCAACACTGGCAATTTTTAAATCAAGACTGGATGGTTTTTATAAAAATATGCTCTGTTCAAAAAATATTTTGGGGAAGTTCTGTGGCCTGTTGTTATGCAGGAGGTCAGACTAGACAATCACAATGGTCCCTCCTGGCCTTGGGATCGTTGAAACTATGATCCTAGCAGCACATTCACAATGCTTTGGCAAGGATGATACTTTCTGCAAGAGGGTCATTACACCACTTTCCTCGAGCTAGCTGGAATATGACAAAATGCTTTGAAAATGGACGGTTTAGTATCATCACTAAATTCACCCTTAAAGCCAGCAATGCCATTTCAACATAAGTCTTTAGTACATAAACAACTAATTCTTAATACCAATGCTTAGCACTTACACCGTGCTTTACATCTTCAAAGCATTTCAAAACTAACCGTTCTTTCTTTTTCAGTCCCCTAATATTATGCTGTCTGGCTCCAGTTCCTCCTTTGATGCATGAATTCATCAATTTGTGACACAAATAAGGTAAGTGATGGGTTGTTAGTATGGAATATGGTACAATTTCGAAATTCTAACTGTCATTTAGATAGTTGGCAACATTGCCTGTTCGAATACTTCAGTTTTAGTTATATTTTGGTTAAGGTTGCTGGAAGACCTTTGGGTTTTGAGCCCCACAGAAATAAGAGTCTATTATTAGTAATAACACTTAAAATATTCCACATGCTAAATAAGATCCATTTACATGACTCCCTTGTGGGTAGACTCTAAATTCAAGTAGGGTTTCTATTCTATTCAGGTTCTTACACTGCACCGACCACAGTGGCATCTCAAAGTGGCTCAGTTGCAGAATGGCATCTGGAGGCATCACACACACCCCGTTCATTTTTAGGGTGGGTAAGTGCTAAGTGACCCTGGCTAATAGGGACATTCAGCATATTTTCCTTTTAGTTCTGAGCGATTACAGTGCTGGTAACCCTGGAGGCCTCTGTTTATTCCCAGAGCGGGTAAATCCAGGCACAGGCAGTAAGCAGAAAGGCGGCAGTACAGGATTTTCCATACCAGCCCACCAATAGGATTCCCTCCTGACCAGCCATGCCCAGCCCTACTTATCTAGGAATGAGACAATTGTGCGAGTCACCTGGAATACAAAATTTGCTCTGTTTTTCTTTATAGCTAAACTCCTCAGGGGAAGGCCTCTGTATTTGTAATATTTATATATTTGTGGGGTTTTTTTTTAAAGTTTGGTCTCAGTTGAGTTCCAGCTACAGAACATCTGAGGCTTTTATATTAGTGCCCAACATGGTAGTATTTGCTCTTTTTCTCCCTTTTCCGACAGTGCGATGTGTTCGCGTATTAAAAGTGTACTTGGAAACAGACTTATAGACCGAAATAATACAGACTCCTCGGCTAGATGCAATGGTATGGGGGGAGGAATAGCTCAGTGGTTTGAGCACTGGCCTGCTAAACCCAGGGTTGTGAGTTCAATCCTTGAGGGGGCCATTTGGGTCAAAAATTGGGGATTGGCCCTGCTTTGAGCAGGGAGTTGGACTAGATGACCTCCTGAGGGCCTTTCCAACCCTGATATTCTATGATTCTATGAAAATGGTTTATTTCTTGTATTGTTCTCCATATTGGTCAGATCTTACAAGCACTTAAGCACATGAGTAACATTGATTTCAGTGGGGCTATACCTGTGAGTAAAGTTACCCTGCTGCTTAAGAACGGGATTTTCAAAAGAGACTAGGGGCTTGTTGTCACTACCGTACTAAATTGGTACCGTTGATGCAGTAGTGATGATTTAGCACGTCTGGTGAAGACGCATTAAATCGAGGGGAGAGCGTTCTCCTGTTGATGTAATTATTCCACCGCAATGAGAGGCGGAAGCTATGTCAGCAGGAGAGCGTCTCCTGCTGCCATAGCACAGTGTAGATGCCAATTTAAGTCGATGTAAATTATATCACTCAGGGAGGTGGGTTTTTCACACCTGAGTGACATAACTTACATCGACTTAGGCGGCAGTGTAGACAAGCACTGCATGATTGAGAAGCTCAAGCCCCATAACATCAATGTGATTTGTGCTCCTAAGCCACTTGGGCACTTTAAAAATTGCCCCCTACATGTCTGCAGAGATTGGGCCCTATGTTTGTAAAATCAAAGTCCTGTTAGATAACAGGTTGACACACTTAAAGGTTTCCACCTGTCTGAAAAATTATATTGGTTCCAAAAACAAGGAATATCTTTAAAATGGGAAATTCCAATAGAAATGGTGACATCTTTTAAACCAGTGGAAATTTTTTAAGACAACTTATACTGGCATTAGAAAAGGTTCAGAAAAGGGCAACTAAAATGATTAGGGGTTTGGAACGGGTCCCATATGAAGAGAGATTAAAGAGACTAGGACTTTTCAGCTTGGAAAAGAGGAGACTAAGGGGGGATATGATAGAGATATAAAATCATGAGTGGTGTGGAGAAAGTGAATAAAGAAAAGTTATTTACTTGTTCCCATAATATAAGAACTAGGGGCCACCCAATGAAATTAATGGGCAGCAGGTTTAAAACAAATAAAAGGAAGCTCTTCTTCACACAGCAAACAGTCAACCTGTGGAACTCCTTGCCTGAGGAGGTTGTGAAGGCTAGGACTATAACAGGGTTTAAAAGAGAACTGGATATATTCATGGAGGCTAAGTCCATTAATGGCTACTCGCCAGGATGGGTAAGGAATGGTGTCCCTAGCCTCTGTTTGTCAGAGGGTGGAGATCACTTGATCATTACCTGTTAGGTTCACTCCCTCTGGGGCACTTGGCATTGGCCACTGTTGGCAGACAGGACACTGGGCTGGATGGACCTTTGGTCTGACTCAGTCTGGCCGTTCTTATGTTCTTAACTTACTAGAGAAGAATCTCTAAAATATGCCTCAGATTCATCCCAATGAAGAAATATTTTAAAACAAAGTTTTAAATTGAAATAATAAAGCAAAACAAAAAATATGCACACCCACAAAAGCGGTTGAAAATAAGACAGGTCTTTAAATATTTTAAACATCTTTCATAATCACCTCATTATAAAGGAGAATATTTCTGTCCAACAAATACAAGGAGCTGGTTTAGAATAATAATTAAAAATATATGACTCATGTTTTCTGCCGCAGGGTTTATTCTTCAGGAAAAGACTGCTGAGTACTTAAGAGAACTGTCTATGTTAATGATAGGTGATGTCCCATATCCCATAACAGTAGCCATGACCTTCATGCCTGCTGTGATTGACAGCCTGACCCCAATCACTCCAGGGTGCAAGGTAAATGACAACCGAGGAAGAAAGAGAAAGAAAGAAAACTTGCTGCTGGCTTTGCAGCCAAACTTCCTAATAAAAACTCATTCAAACTGTCAGAGTGAAATGAAGAAAGTGTCAACAGGGGTTTTCAGAGAAATATTCAGTATGTTTGGATGGAAAAAACACAACAGCTCCACTCTTTTCCCCTTGCCCAAACGCACCCTGCACAAAAAAGGATGAAAACTCCGAAGTTGAAAGGAATTTTAATAACTTGTCCATGGGGAGCCCCTGAGGTAGTACCCAGGAGAACACTTTCTTCCATTCTCTGACAAACCTAATCATCTCGGTAATGGTTAAGAGCACAAAGCACTTAGCTTCACTCCTCCAAGGAAGCACCACTGGAAGAGTTAAATGAATCCGATAGCTCTGTGAAACAGGACAATTTTACAAAAAGAGCAGAGGGCAAGCTAGCTTCAGAAGCCTAAATATTTAATGGCAACCCCACAGGTTAACACCTGTGGGGCCCACCAATAAGATCATCCTGCCATGAGATGATTAAACTCTGGGACTGACCATCAGAAGGCAGCCACTGGATCTTAGCTTCCATAACAGGACACAGAGAGAATGGTGATTTCTCCAGGAACTGAAGTCCAGACCAAAAAAGACAGCTATTCCATCCCTACAGAGCATTCTACAGACTCTGGAAAAGCTTAGCCTGCAGGCATCCCCAATAGCACTGTTGTAAAAAGATCAGCCCACTGGTGTGATATCCATACTCCAGCAGTGCCCCGTACTTGAAGCTGCAAAGATCAGAAACATCCACATACTGTACAGCACCTAGCTACCTGTGTACTGTACACAGGCATTAGGGAAGAAGGAACCCTTTCTTGCCCTTCCAGTGAGAATTCACCATTTATTTATGCACCTTCTGCAAGTTAAATATATTACTGTGCGTAAGCATGGCCCAACTTATAATTACTAGGTTATATAATTGTTCTCCAGGCTTCCACAGACACAAAAACACTTGTGTAAATAGCATCAAGGCACCTGGGCAGGGAGGAAGGATAGTAAACAAAGAAATTTTGTAGGATATTTAAAAGAATAGATTCAAATTTCATTTGTTTATTTATAAAATCCCATGGAAAAAAACGGAGACACAACCTGTTTGGAAGAAGTCGAGTCTTCCAAAACCACAGAGCTCAAGGAAAACACGTTCTGACAGCAACTGAGTATTCAGCTTAGAGTGCATGTGATCCAGTAGTTAGATCAGAGAACTATTGGGTGGAGTTTTATTCCTGACTCTGGAACTGTAACATTTTGTGACCCTGGGCAGGTTTCTTGATCACTCTGGTCTTAGTTTAGAATTGGCATAACTACTACTAACCTTCCTCACTGGGGTGCTGGGAGGCTTGAACGGGAAACTTCTCCTATTTGACCCTTTTTTTTTCCCCATTCACTGGGACACTTTCTGCAAAAAAACTCTTGGGTATAGCTCCTCCCTCCAGAAGGTGGAGAATTTTGAATCTTTTTGGTGATGTCAGACCCTATTTATAAGGTGCTTGTTGGTTTACCAAAGCCAGGTGAAACTCTGAAAGTTCTTCTCTAGGATGGTTTCATGTAATTCATATGAGTTTACTCAAGTTACCAGCTAGAGAAGTTTCTCCGTTAGCTCACATGATAGAGGCCCAAGCTTTTAGCTTTGGAGTCCTGTACTCAGTCTCCATGATGGCTGTCTATATAAGTACTGCCCTAGTTGAACAGGTTGAGTAGCTAGATCCCTGGACGGTGATACCTGATGTTTCCGAGATATGCTTTAGAGCAGACTCTCTTTGCTGAGTGGATCTGTTAGCAAGTACCTTTTCCAAACTGGAAAGGGGAGGGGAGGAGAGGCTGCTGGATGTACAACTTAATTAAGGGAAGAGGAACGGGTGAGCATGGACATGCACTGGTATTTGCTGCCCTAGGTGACGCTGATGGGCAGGAAAGGGGGTGGAGGACTTGCTGCTATTCTCTCATTGTGTACATGTGCTACTGGACCAAGATAGTGACACATACTTCTGGTTTTGATAGCACAGAGCTTGTCATTATAAGTTTCTTTGGAGAGCATGGAGGGTGAGTGGTGGAAACAAAAAAAAGGGAAACGAGTCAGAGGAGGAAGCTAGCTGGTCAACTCCGTAGGTATGGGAGGGTGTCCCCTGGAGGAGAGTAAGCAAGAGGCTTGGGAAGGCAGAGTTTTCAGGAGGTAGGCCCTTGTGTTGTGACATGACCTTGGGTCCAAGAGGGGCCCAAGAACACTGGGTAGTCCCAGCGGGGTGGTGCCTAGCTTATCCTTGAGTTCCTGAAGTAGGGGAAGAGACCTGTTGGAGACCACATACTGCCTACACTTCCTACCATTGGAGTTATCTCGGAAGGAGGATCCCTTAACAGTTAGCGCTTAACAACAGCTGTTCCAGAACCTTCTCTGGAGGCGCTCCAGGGAGCCCTATGTGAGATTGCCATGCTATGCCCATACTATGAAGTCCCACCAGCCTTTGCTCTGGTGGGCAAAAGACCATCATTACCTTTGTCAGGGATGGCTGGGCTCAGCTGTGCTGTATGAAGAACTCAGAGGAATCACAGAGGGAACAGACCCTAGTCCTCTGATTTTTTTATGCAGCTGGCAAGATACTGCGCTCTCCACCAGCTGGAAACAAGAGCTGGCAAGCCCCTTATATGAATGGGATATCACTCCACTAAAAAGGAGTGTACCATCTCTGTCCTCTGGCAAGAAGGGACTACCCCCAAATATTAGTACTGCCATGGAGGATTAAGGAGAAAATGAATGTTTATGAAGTGTTTTGACATCCTGCAGTGAAAGGAGCTATATAAATTGCAAAGTTATCATATTTACATGAACAATCATCAGTATTGCATACTGTACCTCAGATGAAGATCTTCTGAGAACTTTAGACAGGCATAGATGAATTCTTTAATCTGATTGTAAACTTTAGGCACAAACTCAGAAAAGGGGAACTTCTTTGGAAACGGTTGCTGTAAAATACAGAAAAGAATTAAAATAAGGACAACAGCAGAAATTTAACAGGGAAAAACACCACTCCCAGCAAAATCTAGAGTAGCTGCTTTCCAGCTCCATGCTTTCAAATCAATTCTAATATTCAGCCAGGTTATGCAATGAAACAACAAGCCAGCATTTATTGTGTGTTATACAACTGTTTCAGCCAAGTGAAGGACCAGATAATCACTCACAAATAGCATTGTATTGGGCCTGGAGAGAAAACTGCAGCTAGAAGGGAATAGTCAGAGGAACACCTCACTCATACCCATTACCAGCTCCCTTATTCATAAAAAGAAAATACTGGAATACTCCTCAGTGTTGATTTACCACCATGCACGGCACAAGACATTTTGTTCTCTGTCACCTCTTACTGTTTCTGCCTCAGGCAGGCACTGGCTTACAACATCAATAGCAGGGAGGAAGCAGAGGTCATGTCCTTCAAATCAGACTCTTACTAGCTTGGCTTCAGCCATAGCCTAGACAGGGCCCAAGGGTCCAGAGCACAATGGTGAAGAAACTGGATGCCAAACAGATGGGGAATGGGAAGGGGGGAATTAATGCCCAAACACCTAACTTGGATTGAACTCCTTCCCCCCGCAACCCAGTTTGTAATTACACTCACCAGGCCGGGAGCATACATTTGCCAGAGGCTGAGCGCAAGTCAAGCATGGTTTAAAGAGACACTGTGACACTGTTCAGGTCAAGTCTGGCCCTACTTTTAGAGTTTTGTGAAGACCAAGCTTTTATAAAACTGAAGGTATCGTTATATTTTAAAATTCTGAAGAAATTAAAATAAACCAAGTCAACAGAAACGCTTCCATAAAATCAAAATGAAATTCCGATGGAAACAAACTTTTAAAAAACAAACATTCCCACGCATTGCAAGCATTGCAGAACTGTTAGCTAGCACAATGATCCAAAAGAGAAATTGACTAGACACTGACAAGTCTGCTCTCTTCGCCTAAGCCCGGAACACGTAAACCATGAAAAATACAAGTGATTTTTTAAAAATTATTTCCATTTTAATAATTTTTGGTGTTGTTAGTAACTAGTTTCTTAAGGGTATCCCAACAGGGTCCCCTTTTAGAGGCTTCCTTACCTTTTCCAGCTCTGGATCCTGGAATGGAAACTGTCCTATTATCTTCTTATAAAGTTCTTCATTAGCTACGGGTATAGGACTGTAATTATCAGAATCAAGTATATTTCTGTAAAATATAAGAGAACAGTTACAGTAACTCTCCTTGCACAGAGAAATAATGTTACTACCAGGAGCACACCTGTCCAGAAACCGAGCGTAAGAGCCAATATCAAGGGTCCCTGGCATTCACAAAGGTCTAGCATAATGAGTTATAGCAGTACAGAGCATTTCCAGGTGAGAAATAGGTGACAGACCAGGCTTGTGGTTCTTTAACCTAAAATGGCTAGGAGTGCTACTCTTACCCAGGTGTTGCCTCTAACCCCAATCCTTTCCATAAACAAAGACCTCTGATCCGAATTAGTAGTGCTTTCAGTCTGAGCTAACTGACTCATCTGGGGTTTTCATTTGGGTTAGTAACCTGCCCACTTTACAGTGAAGACGCAGGCTAAATCACTTGAGCGCTGATGAACCTCCAACACCTTTCTACAATTCCCCCCATGAGCCCAGAAGGGCAGATACCTTTTCCCAGGATTCACTGACAAAAAAGCTACAGAGCAGCTCAGCTCATTGCAGCACAAAGAACCATGGGAAGTGTCTCCAAAAGCCCTGACATCACAGAGGTGAGTGCAGCCCTAGTGAAGACACAGGCGCTCGGGTCTGGCTTTGAAGTGTGGCTGATTCACACCCAGGTTAGACTATCCCAGTGCTCAGGCCTGAGTGCCAATCACCCAAGTTAACTCTGCAATGAAGACATACCGTGTATTTTAGGTGGTCAAAGAAGTAGCATAAGTGAATGTATCACATGGATATCACTCGTGATGAGCGCTCTGAGACTGATGAGTCATTTGAGATAATTATCTGCAAGGCCTAAGACCCAACCAAACCACAAGCAAAGGTCTAACCAGGTGACCACCACGCAGGTATATAGGCTCCTAATGAAAGCAGTCACTCCAGTCCGCTCCATGTCGCTACTTTGTTGGTAGTTCTGACAGACTGCTCCCTGCCAACCTGTTCCTGCCCGTTTCAACCTGTGCCTATCTCCACTCCTGCTCCAGCCTTCATCTATCCCTGATCAAGCCATGGCAGGTCTCCCAGGTGTGCTGACCTTTTGAGCAGACTGCTCCCCGACATGCTCACATCGAGTGACCAAAATGGAAACCCCTTGCAGTTGGTCCGCAACCTTCAGGGTCAACTTGCCCAACTGCAACAGGAAAACAATTCCCTCTGCTCCCAAATCCCAGCAGATCCAGTACTGCCGGCAACAGTCCCTCTGGGACATGGCCCAAAGGTTCCACTGCCAGAAAGATTTGATTGCAGATGCCAGAAGTTCTGTGCTGTTATTAACCAAAGCTGCTTTTTGTACTGGATGCATTCTGCAATATATCCTGATGACCAGACCAAGATGGGACTTCTCAGTTTATTGAACAGTGAAGCCCTAGAATGGGCCTCGCCACTTCTGGAACAGGCAAGCCTGATCCTTACTAATTTCAATTAATTAATCTCATACCATTTTGGTCCCATTTGATGATCCGAATAGCACTCGTATTGCTGAAGCTGCCTTGCAGTTTCTCAAACAAGGCCATTGGCCTGTCCCGCCACATGCCGTCTCCTTTCAGTGTCTGGTTGCTGGTACATCAAGGAATGAGGCAGGCCAGATCTACCATTTCTGCCAGGGTCTGAACGATGATGTAGAAGATGAACTGGTCTAGGTCAAACCCCCTCTATTCTGAACTCGTATTAAATTCTGCATTGGATCAAGAGTCATTTCAGTGACTCCACGAAAAGATGGCATGCCTGCAACCTCAGCAAAGCCCTGCTCCATTATGGCCATCCGCATGAACTGCTCCAAAGCCAGAGCCTGTGCAGACTGATGCAACAAGGCGGCACTACATGGGTGAAACAGTCTTTGCCTATACTGGATGGATAAAGCTCCTTTGCCACTGAGTGCCCCAGTAAACCCAGGCCTTTGGCAAATCTGGGAAATGACCAAATCCAGCCCCATTAGAGGGGTCACAGCTTTACGCAACCATGGAATCGAGTGTTCCGCACAAGCCCTCTCTTCTGCCATCATGTATCTTGGCAGCCGCAAACTGCCACTTTCCACATCTGCAGGTCTTGCTCCGTCTCTGCATCCTGACTACACCTGAGGCGAGCTGCACCCAGCTCGTGATACTGAATTCCATGGCTTCTAGTAATTTTATGGATGCAGGGTTGGCCAGTGTGGAAGTATCCCAATGTAGCAGTATCACCTCAGACCGAGTGGAGTCAACTGATGGCAGCATGCTGTTCTCAGGTCCAGTCACACATCAAACCGCATTCCTCCAGCTCAAAATCCAAGACCATATGGAAATTCTGCAGTTCAATTTCAATTCCATCGTGCTCTGCATTCCCTGGCTCTCAGTGCATGATCCAAACATATCTTGCAAGACACAATAGATATGATTCAAGTCAAGCTACTGAGGACCCTTGCTAGAACGTGCATCTATATAGCGTGAATTCGCATATAATGCGGTCACAGCCGTGGATCCCAAATGTAATTACTTTAATTGCAGTTCCTTTTGACGAGGTCCGCGCTATAACGCAGTACTGCGCATGGATCCCAAATCCTGCGTTCTAGCGAGGGTCCGGTGCACTGCCGGCAACTGTGCCTAGCCACGTCGCGTGCCCAGAAAACAAAAAGGGGGATGGAAAAGGCCATGGCCTTCTGTGTTCAACAGATTCAAGGAAGCAACAGTTCACTAATGCTTGCAAAACACCACAATTTTATTGACGTATTTGACCAAAGAAATGCTGACATCTTACCCTACATAGACTCTGTGACCTAGCCGGTGTCAGAATTCCATTTGGATGGATTTTACCCTTAATGGAACCAGAACTCAGGGTCTTAGGAGAATACCTGGATGAGAATCTAGCAAAAAATTTCATTTGTCCTTCCATGCCTCCTGCTGGAGCCTCTGTTTTGTTCATTTAAAAACAAGGACAGCTCCTTGCGTCTTTGTGTAGGCTACCTGTACTGAATCATAGAATATCAGGGTTGGAAGGGACCCCAGAAGGTCATCTAGTCCAACCCCCTGCTCAAAGCAGGACCAATTCCCAGTTAAATCATCCCAGCCAGGGCTTTGTCAAGCCTGACCTTAAAAACCTCTAAGGAAGGAGATTCTACCACCTCCCTAGGTAACGCATTCCAGTGTTTCACCACCCTCTTAGTGAAAAAGTTTTTCCTAATATCCAATCTAAACCTCCCCCACTGCAACTTGAGACCATTACTCCTCGTTCTGTCATCTGCTACCATTGAGAACAGTCTAGAGCCATCCTCTTTGGAACCCCCTTTCAGGTAGTTGAAAGCAGCTATCAAATCCCCCCTCATTCTTCTCTTCTGCAGGCTAAACAATCCCAGCTCCCTCAGCCTCTCCTCATAACTCATGTGTTCCAGTCCCCTAATCATTTTTGTTGCCCTTCGCTGGACTCTCTCCAATTTATCCACATCCTTCTTGAAGTGTGGGGCCCAAAACTGGACACAGTACTCCAGATGAGGCCTCACCAATGTCGAATAGAGGGGAACGATCACGTCCCTCGATCTGCTCGCTATGCCCCTACTTATACAGCCCAAAATGCCATTGGCCTTCTTGGCAACAAGGGCACACTGCTGACTCATATCCAGCTTCTCGTCCACTGTCACCCCTAGGTCCTTTTCCGCAGAACTGCCGCCTAGCCATTCGGTCCCTAGTCTGTAGCTGTGCATTGGGTTCTTCCGTCCTAAGTGCAGGACCCTGCACTTATGCTTATTGAACCTCATCAGATTTCTTTTGGCCCAATCCTCCAATTTGTCTAGGTCCTTCTGTATCCTATCCCTCCCCTCCAGCGTATCTACCACGCCTCCCAGTTTAGTATCATCCGCAAATTTGCTGAGAGTGCAATCCACACCATCCTCCAGATCATTTATGAAGATATTGAACAAAACTGGCCCCAGGACCAACCCTTGGGGTACTCCACTTGATACCGGCTGCCAACTAGATATGGAGCCATTGATCACTACCCGTTGAGCCCGACAATCTAGCCAGCTTTCTACCCACCTTGTAGTGCATTCATCCAGCCCATACTTCCTTAACTTGCTGACAAGAATACTGTGGGAGACCGTGTCAAAAGCTTTGCTAAAGTCAAGAAACAATACATCCACTGCTTTCCCTTCATCCACAGAACCAGTAATCTCATCATAAAAGGCGATTAGATTAGTCAGGCATGACCTTCCCTTGGTGAATCCATGCTGGCTGTTCCTGATCACTTTCCTCTCATGCAAGTGCTTCAGGATTGATTCTTTGAGGACCTGCTCCATGATTTTTCCAGGGACTGAGGTGAGGCTGACTGGCCTGTAGTTCCCAGGATCCTCCTTCTTCCCTTTTTTAAAGATTGGCACTACATTAGCCTTTTTCCAGTCATCCGGGACTTCCCCGGTTCGCCACGAGTTTTCAAAGATAATGGCCAATGGCTCTGCAATCACAGCCGCCAATTCCTTCAGCACTCTCGGATGCAACTCGTCCGGCCCCATGGACTTGTGCACGTCCAGCTTTTCTAAATAGTCCCTAACCACCTCTATCTCCACAGAGGGCTGGCCGTCTCTTCCCCATTTTGTGATGCCCAGCGCAGCAGTCTGGGAGCTGAACAGAATCACTATCAAGAACAAAAGAAAAGGAGGACTTGTGGCACCTTAGAGACTAACAAATTTATTTGAGCATAAGCTTTTGTGAGCTATAGCTCACTTCATTAGTCTCTAAGGTGCCACAAGTACTCCTTTTCTTTTGTGAATACAGACTAACACGGCTGCTACTCTGAAACCTATCAAGAACAAGTAACCCTTGCCTTTGTTGGAAAGGGTAGATTCTGTTGAGGTATTTATCAAGCTCGACTTAGTGCCACTTGCAATCTAGTCCACCTATGGGAGGGCAACAAATGGAAAATTGCATTTCACACCTTATGGTCATTTTGAGTACCTAGTTTTGCCTTTCGATCTCTCCAATGCCCCAGCCATGTTCCAGCACTTTGTCAATGACATTTTTAGAAGTGTTGTAAGACCAATTTGTCAGAAAAACCAGGCCCGCCACGATCATCATATCCTCCTGGTACTCACGCACCTCTGAGCAAACAGCCTGTAAGGGTTTCAGAGTAACAGCCGTGTTAGTCTGTATTCGCAAAAAGAAAAGGAGTACTTGTGGCACCTTAGAGACTAACCAATTTATTTAGAACTGAGTTTGACCACTGTTCTGTTGACTTCTTAGGCTACATACCATTTTCCCTGACAGAACAGGTATGGATCCTCAAAGACTGTCCAGTTGTGACGAAGTGGGAATTTTCTGTAATATTTTTATGAATGCCGTGTATTCCTCAGTTTCCCCTATATGCTACATTGTTTCCCAGTGGGTGGGCAAGGACTGTTTGCTCCTAACAGCCATAGGTATGAATGTTGTCTAGCTATCTGTGCCTTAGTCCCTGTATGAATGGAGCATCTGAGAAAACAATGGCAGATGCAATCACTAGGACATTGACACCTGAAGGGATATTGATTTCCCCCACTCTCCTCAGGGAAGCTGAGCATAATTCTCCAGCTAGAGAACAAAGGACTGGGAAGGTGTAAGAAGGGGAATAAGAGCTGGCTGCTGGAAGGAGTTGGGGCTCTCACCTGGGAACTGACCAAGACGGTCAGACAGAGACGCACACAGCTTGAACACTACAGCTTGGCTGGGCTCAGGGCTAACCAGAATAGCCTTCGCTTTGACCTTCATTTCTCTGTGCTGACCTCAGGACTTCCCATGCTGTGTTTCAGTTGACTAATAAACCCTCCTGCATTGACAAAGCTGTTTGAGTGTCACTGCAAATCCTTGCTGGGGTGCATTAACCCCTGAAGAGTGTATGAGTCTCTACCAGGACTCTTTCTCAGCTGGACTCACTGAACAGAGCTCACGGTGTGAAGCAGGAATGCTGAAGGCCTAGAGGTCCAGCCTACAGAGGCCGTGAAGCAGCGTGGCTTACCATGGAGGAGGAGTGAGACCTCAAGGGGGTCTGGAACACTGAAGGGATTCTTCCTAGAGACTGTTCCAAAGCTGAGGGCATAGCACTGATTCTGTGGATCCATGACACCATGATCATGGATTGAGCAGCCCCAAGAAATGTCCATGACATCTAGTGTTTCCCACGGTTTGCCAACTTCTACCGGAGATTCATCAAGGGGTTTTCGAAGGTGGTGATCCCAATTGCTCCGGAAAAATACTATATTTGCTTGGACAGTGGAAGCCCAGTCTGCCTTTGATCAATTAAAGGGAGAGTGTACATCAGCACGCATTTTTCTACAACCAAACCTGGCAAAACCCTCTAATGTCAAAGTAGATGCTTCCAATTATGCAATCAGGGTAGTTTTGTCACAGCGGCATGGGCCCCAGGGTGTGCTTCTTCCTTGTTTGTTTTATTCCCAAAAATTAATGCCCATGGATCAAAACTATGAGATCAGTGACAAAGAACAGCTGACTTTTGAAGAATGGCACCATCATCTGGAGGACACATGTTTCCCAGTCCAGGTATGTATGATCACAAGAATCTAGAATTCCTGTGAACTTTGGAAGCTCTCAATCAACACCAGATCCACTGGTTCCCCACCTCTTTTTTTTCCTGGTTCAACTTCACTTTGACCTATCATCTGGGTGCCAGGAATGATAAACCCAATGCATGGTTTCATATGAGGCAGTACTGGGACAAAGGAGATGGGGCTCTAGAACCTGCCACTATCTTGAAACCCTGCCATTTTGCCAATGTAGTAATGACAACAGCTTGCGGTCTCTCGTGAAGTCCCTTTTATCCCTCCAATCCATTTGCGGCAGAACTTATGTTGACTGATTCAGGCCTAGCTCCTGACTCTAAATGCTCAGTCAACAATGGGATCCTCTTGTACAAAGACTAGATGTATATCCCTGAAGATCAACCATGCCTAGCAATACTCTGGCTATGTCAGGATTCACCCCAATTGGCCACTTCAGTCACTGGAAAATAATGAGGCTGGTGTCTTGACATTTCTGTGGCCAAAACTGCATTTGTTCATCGAGCCCTACATCATCAACTCCTGTGACGTGTGTGCTAGAACAAAGGCTCCCTGGGGCAAACCCCTGGGTGTGCTAATTGCCCTGCCAACTCCATCTCAACCCTGGTCTTCCATATCCAAGAATTTTATCACTGATCTTCCCAATTCCCAGGGCCACGTGACTGTGTTGGTCATTGTTGACCTGCTTATAAAAAGTCACCTTTTGTGCCATGCCTTCAAATTCTCACTGTAGAGGTAACACCGCAACGGTTTTACAACCATACCTTGAAACTCCACGGCCTACCATCTAACTTTACATCTGATCAAAGACTGCTGTTCATTTCACATTTCTGGTGAGAGTTGTTTGAGCTCCTGCATGTGGATCTGCATGTCTCCTTGGCTTATCACCCCCAGACCAATGGAATGAGTGAACCAAATTCTTGAACAATACCACCATTGCTTTATCAGTTACCACCAGGATGACTGGGTTTTGCTTCTTCCTTTTGCTGAATTCATGTACAACAACTCTGACCACAGATCAACCCACCAGAGTCATTTTTACACCAACTATGGTTTCTACCAACAATTTTATCCATCCATGCCCCACAGCCTCCAACCTAGCTGAACACCTGCACTGTATCCAAGAGGAGTTGAAAGCCCATCTAGAATCAGCCAAAAAGGATTACGAACACTACACTGACCTCTGTAGGCAGGCAATCCCTCAATCACTGTTGGGGATGAAGTATGGCTCTCCACACAGCACTTTGGTTCTAGCCAAACTTCACGAAAAGTGGATTACTGATACCTTGGCCAACTGTGGGTCATCCAGCAGATTAAACCTGTAGCCTTTGAAGTCCAATTGCCCAAAAGGATGAAAATACAACTGGTATTCCACATCTCCTGGCTGAAAAAGCATATTGACTACACCTTTCCTGGATGAATTCAATTGCCCCTCCATCCAATGTAGTCCAGGGACATGAGGAGTAACTGGTAAAGATCTTGGACTCCTAAGTTCATCGAGGGGATCTCACTTACCTTGTTGATTGGGAGAGTTATGGTCCAGCTGATTGCTCCTGGGAGCTGGCCAACAATATATATGCATCTGCCTTACTTCGAGAAGTCCCTCAGTCACACCCCAAAAAACCAGGTCTGAGGATGCCAGGTAGGCGTCTTTTTTAGGGGTTGGAGGGAGGGAGGAAGGTACTGTGATGAATGTTCTGAGCCTGATGAGTCATCTCCGAGCCTGACGAGTCACTTGAGAAAATTACCTGTGAGGCCTATGGGCCCAGTCGATCCACAAGCAAAAATCTGACCAGGTGACCCCAAGGCAGGTATATAGGCTCTAAATGAAAGCAGACACTCCAGTTTCCTCAACATCACTACCTTGTTGGGAATGTTCCCTGCTAGTTGGTAGTTCTGACAGACTGCCCCAGCCCCAGTCTCAGCTTGTGCCCTGCTCCAAACCCTCCTCTAGCCAAGGTTGGTTGCCCAGCTTTGTTTGCAGCTATGTTGGTATTTCCTCTCCCTTTCCCAAGGTGGATAGGCTGCACCAAGTTATAGCAAGTTTAACATAAGCCAAATTTTAGACATAAGCATGCTGTTAGTGTCCCTTTAAATAAAAAAAAAAAACAAAACATTTTAGCCAGTATATAAAATATCTCTCCAAGTAAAGTCTTACCACCATGTATAAAAGGTTTCTTACCTGAAAACTCCTGACCATTTCTTTAGCAGCGTCTCACTATATTGGTCTCTGATTTCCAGTAGCATGTCAAACAGCTGGTTTACAGGGAAGCCATACCCCTGCATTGAGAAACGCAAGCACCTACATTCAGTAAGAAATGCTAACACGGGGATTTCCTCCTCCCCCCCCCCCAAAAAAAAAAAAGGGGGAGTAAATTCTACACTTCCATGACACTCATCAAATTTAATATGAAGTGAGGACTGCATGGCTCAGGGATTTAGTACCTGTGTACTAAACTCCAGGCAGCCAGTTCAAATCCAGACTAGATCAGTAACGATTGTATGTTCTTCTCTTTTTCACAGGTCTGGCTCCTAAGGGACAGGTGTGGACATCAGAAAAAGCCCTGTCACATTCAACACACTCGTAGGCAGTCTCAGCAGAAAGGCCAAGGGCCTACTTTGAACCGTAGAGGTGGCCTCTTTGGGTCCAGGTGGACCAATCACGTGGGTAAGGCAGAGTGGGCCACTGCCCACAGATTAACTGCCCTGTGCAAACAGAGTGTCAGGCTCCAGGGCTATCAGTCTGGCACCTGAATTCACACACCACTAGATAAAGAAACAGAAGTGACATGGTGAAGCAGTGCCCATCAGCCAGTTTAAATGGCTGACATCTTTCACGAGCACTACAGATGTTTAACGAGATGTACATTAGTGTCTGACAGTCACATACCTGGAGTGTATCTGCAAACAGAACTATGAGGTTCTTCAAGTCTAATACCAGATTTGGGTCAGAACAGTAAGCCTAAAAAAAGGGGGGGGAAATTGAAAAAAAGTTTTAATTGCTACAAATAGAAAAAACATCTATACATACTCTTCTGTAATCCTTCATTTTGTGTAATATATAGACACTTGATTCAGCCTTTATTATTGGTAGGCTTTTAATAGCCTTTTATTATAGAGCGTGATCAGTCATATCATGATACACTGTCACAGAATACAGAAATACTGAAACATTATCCCATTCCAGAACATGGTGCAATCAAAAGCTCTACAAGACACACAAGGATTTCAGTTGCTGTGAAGATACCCCAGCAAGATGTCTATAAAAGTACCAAGAAGTTACTGTATTTATCAGGAGATTGAGAAGGGAAAAGGTGCAAAAGCAGTGCACTGACAGATCAAAGACACTGAGTGTTATCTATTGTTGAATAAAATTGTTAATTACATTGTGTCTAATGTTAACCAGGTCTTGTAAAACAGAAAATACCCCAAATTCTGTATATTAAGAAGATTTCATTTTTAACTAGAGGGTTCTGGCAACATGAGGAAAACACATTGCATGCCTAGGTGTCAGCAATATTAACGTTCATACCATGATATAAACAATTACTACAGCTCAAGACTCTAGTCAGAAAGATACACAAGCTTACTGGGAACAGCTGATCAAAATCACAAATTAGGTCATACATCCTCTTTGCACATAATCTTTATATTAGCAGACAACCCTACTAAAGAGAAATATGCAAAATTTCAAACAGACTCTTATCAAATATATAATCAGTGATCCTAAACTGGAAAAAAGAAACTGAGAGATTTCAAGTCCATTGGAAACAAAGAGGAATGACTCTGTTAATCAATGTGACAGACAAAGAAACATTTCCCAATTCACTGCCCAAAAAACAAAGTAGGAAAGAAAGACAGTTCCCTACTACTCTCAGAAATGATAAAAGGTGTCCCACTCAAAAGCAAAGAAGAAAATCCAAGCATAATCCTGGCTGAAAGGACAGAGATGTAACAGGCTCACTAATGCGACAGCCTCCCACCAAATCAGAGATGAATGATAATATAGGATGGACATGCTGGGTCGTTATGCTGTCACCAAAATAAGTGTTTGGTGCCAAGATAATTTGATGATGACTGTAATATAAATGCTGAATGACTATGTAAAACTGCATGATTGTTGTAAAAACTATTCCTATCAGACACTTCATTCATTAAATTGGGCAACACTTGTCATGTTAGTAAAGTTATTGAAATTTAAAAAAATTGAAGTGTTTTAATTTGTTTTGCTCTCATGGTTTACACTGCGCCACCAGAAACCCCTGATTAAAAGAGTACAGCTTTATGATAGAAATGTTTGGGTCTATTTTTCTCTCTACATATCCCCTTCCTTATGGCACAAATGGAGTCAGCCAGCAAAGTGTATCTCCAGTCAACAGAGCTGCCACACTATGGAAAACCAGAGACACATAGGAAACATCTGCAGATGCTCAACTATTTGGGTATATCTGAACACCAGGTTTGTAGCATGGGTTCCCTTAACAGGTTTATAACATGAATTAGTCCCATCTACATTGGCAAAACCAAACCACCATTTTGTAACATCGTTTGTGCTCACCTAAGTGGTGAAAATAATTTTTAAAAAATACTTTCAGTTTTACTCATCCAAGACATTGTAACATAGGGAAGAAAATCTACTTATTTGTCATTAAAATGTATGATATTTAACCCTATGGTGTGTCTTTCACTGGCATTTACTTCAATGGAATACCAAAATGTCCATGTTTCAGTTTAGAATACATTACTCCATACAAAACACATTACTCCAATGACAGAGAACAAGTAAACTCCCCCTACTGGTGCATTCCAAAAATGGTCGACCAAATAATGGAGAAATGGAAGCGAGAGCCAGTATTTACTATTTTCAGTCCCCCAAACAGAGGAGAGCGCAGTGCAGGATGATCTGGACTATCCAGAGCCATGAGAGCTGAATAAAGCCTTATCAGTATATAGGTATATAAGCTGTATATTTTTTTTTTTAAAAAAGAACACAGGCAAGAAACACCAAAATAAAAATCTAACCCCTAAAGACTCAGATTGTTTACCTGTTGCTGCAAAGATAATGAATCTGTTGCTTTTACTTACTGAATGTGTTCTTAGCGCGGCAATAGTTTTTGACAGAGCCATTTCCCACAGTTCATCAATATAGGCTCTATTGACCAAGCCCTGGGTCGTATGTAAGATGTGATCTTCAACTACAAAAAAGCTAACAAAGGAGAAGGCACAGCTGTCAGACGGTAGAGTCCCTATGACATCAACATGGTTTTACAAACACATGCAACTGACACACGCAAAACTAGCAAAACTCTCATCCACCCCGCCCCCACAAGAAAAGCAGTCTGCTGCCCAATTCTGTCTACGTGCACAGAAATAAACACCAGGCGATAGACAGCTATAAAACCCCACTGACGTTTTGAAACTAAGCTTTAATTTGTTGCTAGCAGCAAGTAAACTGGTAAACATCAAATTTAAAGTATGTGTCAAGGAGACAGGTTTAAAATAATGTCACCAAAATCCAACACACCCCACAACACAGTTGTCAGAGGGCAAACACTTCCTATAATCTTTCCTACTGACCAACGGCTGCCTTGTGATCAGTTATGCTGTAGTGGAGGAAAGAGTCTTTGGGAAGATGCCCTGTTCCGCTTGAAAGAAAAGGGAAGGACAGCAGGATTATGGGAGTGGAGGGAACTAATCAGCAGCGACTTGCCTTCTTGCTCATTTTCCTGCATTCATAAACTCAATCCATGCATTTGTTTAGTCTCTGGCTTTCAAGTCTGTGCCAACTTCCCTGCCTCAGAAATGACAGGTTTTTTTTTTAAAGCAGTGCTAAATAAAGTAAACTGGGTATCAGCATATGGAATAAGAATCAGGTATTTCAGTACATGGGATATTTCCAATTGTAGGAATTTTTAATCACAGAAGCATAAGAGTTAGACCTAGAAGTGACCTGTTACATCACCCAGCCGTATCTCTTGGCCCATCTAGGACTGTGCTCTACAGCACATTTATTAAATGTCTTGTCCAGTCTGCTTTTAAAAGCTGAAAGCATGGAGGTCTCCACCCAGTCCCTTGAGAAGATAAGAGATCTCACATCGTCAGGAAGTTTTCCTGACTTTTAGCTTATGTTAGTTTTTCCTTCATTTTTTATTACCTCAGTGTTTCACCTCAACCATTTCTTCTTCTCTGGTGTTTATACTTTTCACATGTCTGTAGACTTATGTTCCCCTTAGGCATTGCTTAGTCAATTTAGAATTTCAGATTTTTTATAAGACAATTATTCTGGCTCCATGACAGAAGACAGGGGCATTGTTCCCAAGAAATGGATTCCCTAAACAAGTCACACAGAAGAGTCCATATATTTAAACCAGAAGCAAAGCTAGCAACTTCAGCTTTAACCTGTTCCAACTGCTCCAGGCACGCTGTCCATCAGCCGCTGATGTCAGCAGGACTATTCATGTCCTTAAAATTAAGCATGTTTTAGTACTTTTTTTGACTGAGGCTAAAGTGCACAGCACCTTGCAGGATCGGACCCCAGATGGTCTAAACACATTGCATTATTCATGTTGCTACATTAATTAATTAATATCTTCATTATAAATCCCTGTTTATCTGTTTATAACCACCATAAAGTATTGTTCATGGCTAAAATAAGGACAGTCTTACAACACTTTGAAATCCTAAAATGAAAGGAAATCTACAGATACAAAGTATCTTTTTTTATTATTAATATGGAGGCATAACTCCTAGCCACATTACTATATCACTAGGTTTCCCCCCTAATTTGAATTATCCCTCTAGAGTCCAATCAATCCACTCCAATCTCTAGTTACCAAATATTTTTGCCAAATCAGAACAAGGAGTAATAAGTGACGCGCAAGCCATTAAAAAGCTCAAGACAGAAACCCTAGATTATATAAAAATATCTGCTCAGTGGAGGAAGCCCATTAAGGTATTACAAATCAGTGTCAGGATGCTATCAGTGTACATTTTACTAATGTTTGCTGCTCAGATGGATATAAATGCATGCTGTGATTTACATTCAACCCTGGTTGATTACATTTCTCCAGCGTATCCCATCTTTTCAGGGGCAGCAGCCTTATCTTCTCTTCACTCAAATTCGGGCCATTTTTTGGAAGACTGTTGCTAGACTGTAGTTTGCAGCAGTAACTAACTCATTTTTTAAGCCACAGGAATAGAGGCTGAATGATCACACCAGCAAACATCCTTTCCTGAGCGAGGCAAGGAGTGGGATATCAAAGAACTATAATCAAGAGGATTACAACATCTGCATAATTCAATCAGATTGGCCTATTCATCTCATTATAGCAGCAAGTTGACATACACCGTGCACAAAACATGTTTACTCTCTTGAACTCACTGTGAAATTTGCAAGCAGTGCACAATAACTGTTCAGTCTTTAGAAAGCCTGCACTAGTGACACAGCACAGGTTTATGGGTGCAGTAAAATATGACTCTCCTCTTAAATGTTTAGGAAGCACAAACCACACTTTTCCTGTTTTGGCTCCTAAAAAGAATTGTCAGAAAGATCAACATTTCCTTTTTTTGTGTGTGCTATTCAATAACACAGCACACACATATTTCGAGAATGTGTATATAAAAAGAATACCTACCCTACAATTTGATTAAAATACTTCCTGTAGCCGTCTAAAGTTTCGTGCTGCAACAAAGAAAAGGGAACAAAGTTTAAAACGAAGAAGGGCAGTACAACTGGGAACAAGAGACCACACACATAGAACAATATGTGCAGAGATAATGTGCTGCTCCTTTATTAGGCAAAGTCTCTTTGATCACTAAAGCTATTAGACAGTCATACCATATTTGAGGGGGGCTGAAGCACCAGTCTAGCCTGTTTTCTTCTCTGTTTCCTGTAGTAGTTCTCAAAGGTTTCTCTGGCACCCTGAAAAACAGATCAAATGAAGTCAAGTTCCTGGCCTTAGAGTTAACCCCAATCACCTCCACATACAACTGCTGCTTTTACATGTTAAAAGTTGATTTACACCATTTTTTTCTGACATCAGTGTCAACATTCCTTTAAAAAGCTTGATCCAAATACCAATTTGTTCTGGATAGTTATACAGGTAACTATTTTGGCACAAGTATTTCTGAAGAAGCCTGCTATGTTCACAGACACACACTCTTCCAACACTACTGTGCAGCATTTCTGCGAGCATCCACGTCTGCATAGCACACTTACTGTACCACAGTGCAAACCACAGTTCTAGCAGATTTAGCACACGTCAAAAAAACCTAGGCATAGTGGAAAATGAAATCATTTCAAGAGAGAACAAGCAAACCTTTTGTGAGAAGGAACAATCAATGCTGGAAAAAGGTTACAGAAATTCCTTTAGACACTTACATGTCCCTTACCACCATTATAGTTGAGCACCCTCAGTAAAACCCAGACCTAAAAATCTAGGACTAGAGCTCTGGTCCTACAGTTCTATACAGACAGGCCTCTCCCACCTGACACAAAGGAAGCTACCTCAGTTAAGCTACACATGGTGAGTGGTTTCCCCCTCACAAGGGAACTTGAGGAGTTTCTATTTTTTTTATCATTTGGTGACTGCTTCATCTTGTCCACATCCAGGAGGGTGGCCATCCAGTCAGCACAAAAAAAAAAAAAAAAAAAAAACTTCTGAGCATCCTCAGAATCCCCCTTATTGAGGCATCAAGACATCCAAATTCTGCCCAGGTTATGTGGCTACTGCATCACCTTCTTGTTTTATCCCTTAGCATTCCTACCTTACTCTGTTACCATCCTTCCCTCCCCACCCTCTTACCTACTGACTGCTATACTTACCAACATGCCTCCAGCTTCCAACCAGGACACACCACAAGATCCACTGTCTACAGCCAAGCTTTAAGATACAACCGCATTTGCTCCAATCCCTCAGACAGAGACAAACACGTACAAGATCTCTATCAAGCATTCTTAAAACTAAAATACCCACCTGCTGAAGTGAAAAAACAGATTGACAGAGCCAGAAGAGTACCCAAAAGTCACCTACTACAGGACAGGCCCAACAAAGAAAATAACAGAAAGCCACTAGCCATCACCTTCAGCCCCCAACTAAAACCTCTCCAGCGCATCAAAGAGTTACAACCTATCCTGAAAAATGATCCCTCACTCTCACAGATCTTGGGAGACAGACCAGCCCTCGCTTACAGACAGCCCCCCAACCTGAAGCAAATACTCACCAGCAACCACACACCACACAACAAATACACTAACCCAGGAACCTATCCTTGCAACAAAGCCCGATGACAATTCTGTCCACATATTTATTCAAGTGACACCATCGTAAGACCTAATCACATTAGCCACGCCATTAGGGGCTCATTCACCTGCACGTCTACCAATGTGATATATTCCATCATGTGCCAGCAATGCCCCTCTGCCATGTACATTGGCCAAACCGGACAGTCTCTATGCAAAAGAATAAATGGACACAAATCTGACATCAGGAATCATAACATTCAAAAACCAGTAGGAGAACACTTCAACCTCTCTGGCCACTCAGTAAAATATTTAAGGGTGGCAATTTTGCAACAGAAAAGCTTCAAAAACAGACTCCAAGGAGAAACTGCTGAGCTTGAATTAATATGCAAACTAGATACCATTAACTTGGATTTGAATAGAGACTGGGAGTGGCTGGGTCATTACACATATTGAATCTATTTCCTTAAGTATCCTCACACCTTCTTGTCAACTGTCTAAATGGGCCATCTTGATTATCACGACAAAAGTTTTTTTTTTTCCTCCTACTGATAATAGCTCATCTTAACTACTTAGTCTCTCACAGTTTGTATGGCATCTTCCAACTTATCTGTCTGTGTGTGTATACATATATACATATATACATACATATATACATACATATATATATATGTTCCATTCTATGCATCCGATGAAGTGAGCTGTAGCCCACGAAAGCTTATGCTCTAATAAATGTGTTAGTTTCTAAGGTGCCACAAGTCCTCCTGTTCTTTTCACCCTCTTACTGTTTCACATCTGAAATTGGATTACAAAATCCTTAGGGCAGGGACAGCGTCTCTATTTGCACTTTAAAGACCAAACATTTTTTTCAAATACTGTACAAAACAAATAAGAACAACTCCTCCTAAGTATTTTTAGTCTGCTCCACGCACAACCAGAGACTTGGGTCTTTTTTGTTTAAATGGAGAAAGTGAATTAAAAAGCCAAACAATTGTTTCTATACTTCCCACACATAAACCTCCTCCCCATATTATTGTACAAACAGAGTTTGAGTTAACAGCCCCTTTATTAAAAGGTTCTCAGGAAATTTATGCCGTTAATATTACCAGCAGTGCAGTCACACACGCTACCCTCCTTTGTGTGTAGATTATGGAGCTCCAGCAGGTTAGGTAAAATGTAGCCACGCTGATTTCATTGTGAGGCCCCTCCAGATATCGTCACCCATGTGCTCTGTGTACCTATATCAGAGGTGGGCAAACTATGGCCAGCAGGACCATCTTGTCCAGCCCTCGAGCTCCCAGCTGGGGAGTCTAGCCCCCGCCCCCCCCCCCCCGTTGTCCCCACTCCCCCGCAGCCTCTGCTCATTGCGCTGCCCGCGCTCTGGCCCACCGCTCCTGCTGGGCAGCGTTGTGGCGTAGCTGGCTCCGGTCGGGCAGCAGGGCTACGAGCTCCTGCCGCTCTGAGCGGCATGGTAAGAGGGCGGGGAGCAGGGGGGCTGGATAATGGGCAGAGGGTTCTGGGGGGTAGTCAGGGGACAGGGCACAGTTGGATGGGGCAGGGCCGTCAGGGGACAGGGGGGATTGGATAGGGGGTGGGATCCAGAGGGGGCGGGATCCAGAGGGGGCAGTTGGGGTGGGGTTCCCAGGAGGGGGCGGTCAGGAGACAAGGAGCGGGGGGGTTCAATGGGTTGGGGACTTGAGGGGGGCAGTCACGGGGCAGGAAGTGGGAGGGGATGAATAGGGGACGGGAGCCAGACTGTTTGGGGAGGCACAGCCTTCCCCACCCGGTCCTTCATACAGTTTCACAATCCCGATGTGGCCCTCAGGCCAAAAAGTTTGTCCACCCCTGACGTAGATCTTGGAACACAGGGTTTTCAGGTTTGTAACATTGGTTCTCTATTTGTTAGAACATATACAATACCTTTGTCCTTAGTGAAGGTCAAAAGACAAACTAAGACTTGGTATAAACTAACTCAGACCTGGCTTAAGCTAGGGCAAATCCCCTGAAGTCAATCAAGTTGTTCCACTTTGTACCAGGGCTGAAATTGGTTTTAAGTCAACAACAAGTTTGACATTCTGCGGAAAAGGACCTAGGGGTGACAGTGGACGAGAAGCTGGATATGAGTCAGCAGTGTGCCCTTGTTGCCAAGAAGGCCAATGGCATTTTGGGATGTATAAGTAGGGGCATAGCGAGCAGATCGAGGGACGTGATCGTTCCCCTCTATTCGACATTGGTGAGGCCTCATCTGGAGTACTGTGTCCAGTTTTGGGCCCCACACTTCAAGAAGGATGTGGATAAATTGGAGAGAGTCCAGCGAAGGGCAACAAAAATGATTAGGGGACTGGAACACATGAGTTATGAGGAGAGGCTGAGGGAGCTGGGATTGTTTAGCCTGCAGAAGAGAAGAATGAGGGGGGATTTGATAGCTGCTTTCAACTACCTGAAAGGGGGTTCCAAAGAGGATGGCTCTAGACTGTTCTCAATGGTAGCAGATGACAGAACGAGGAGTAATGGTCTCAAGTTGCAGTGGGGAAGGTTTAGATTGGATATTAGGAAAAACTTTTTCACTAAGAGGGTGGTGAAACACTGGAATGCGTTACCTAGGGAGGTGGTAGAATCTCCTTCCTTAGAGGTTTTTAAGGTCAGGCTTGACAAAGCCCTGGCTGGGATGATTTAACTGGGAATTGGTCCTGCTTTGAGCAGGGGGTTGGACTAGATGACCTTCTGGGGTCCCTTCCAACCCTGATATTCTATGATTCTATGATTTCAAAGAGAGGCATTTATGAGCCAGAAGCTGTTTAGGAATAGTCTTTCCCCATGTCCCATCCTCTCTGTCTTCTGACATTACTGCCATCTGTCCCCTCATGCTCTCCCTTCATTTTATCAGCTGGTGTGGGATAATAGGATTGCAAGTCAGGGATTCACAGACTTCAAAGCCAGAGGGCACCATTATCATCATCTAGTGTCTGACCTTTTGCATAATACAGGCCAGAGAATTTCACCAAGTGACTTCTGCCTGCATCTAGTTGACAGCTTCTTTTAGAACTTTTAGAGAGACACCCTTAACACTCAGCTCCTTCCTGCAACCACAGGTCTCAGACCTCCCCTTCCACCTCAACCTAGCTCCTCTGTGAGGATGGAAGCCATTTCTCTGCAGGTAGACTCCCCATTGACGACTCCTGTTTGTTATGTCATCAGTGTTAGAAACATCAGCTTCATACTTGCAGGTGGAAAGAAACTAAGGCAGAGAAACTCCAAAACTCAATGTAAAATTGAGCAATTTTTTTTACAATGGAATTTTCCTTTAGAAAGGTGCCATCTGGGGATTTAATAGGACTAGCCTCCTTCTTAGGAACTGCAAATGGTGCCCCTACCTAAAGCGCTAAAAATCTTCACACTTCTTAGCTCCCAGACTTGCATCATAAGCTCACGAAAGCTCATGCTCAAATAAATTGGTTAGTCTCTAAGGTGCCACAAGTACTCCTTTTCTTTTTGCAAAGACAGACTAACACGGCTGTTACTCTGAAACCTATCATAAACACACAGACATTTGTCAGGCTATTGTTGCTATCCATTTCCTCTGACCTCCTAGTGAGTGGGATGACAGTATTGAAACCAAGCTTCTTGTCCCAACTCCACCAATGATTTGCCCCGTCACTTTACGCATGTCATTTAACTTTTCTATGGCTCAATTTCTGCAATCTCTATTAGTGGCATAATGATGTTTAACTGCCTTACAATGGGTGTTTGTGATGTGAAAAAGTTTGAGGCCCGTGACAAGTACAAATTACGATATGCTAATTGTAGAATCTTTGAAACAATTTCTACACATCTCTGCATCTCCTCTATGCCATGCAGCAATCCGATGGCTATTATTCAAGCACTTTTTAAGACCAAACCTTGCAACTGTATCTTCATTATGGGCCAGAGTTAGATTCCTCTCCACAAATATGGTGAAAAGAAAAGGAGTACTTGTGGCACCGATGAAGTGAGCTGTAGCTCACGAAAGCTCATGCTCAAATAAATTGGTTAGTCTCTAAGGTGCCACAAGTACTCCTTTTCTTTTTGTCTCTCTACTGACTACCTCAAAGGGTGAACCTACCAAACACACCTCTGACAGCATCATTCAGATTCTTGATTGAAACCACTCAGACTAACATGGGGCAGTCGCCTGTTAACATTGAATTCACAGAGCAAGCTCACATTATATTCTAGTTTTTCCTTCCCGAAAAACACTACTGAGAAAAGCAACCTCAACTGACTGGGTGAGTTCCAGCAGCGTACAGCACCCTCTGGGAAGTGCAAACAGATGAGGTTAGGTGCAATCTTCAATGCGGAAGGCAGTACACGGGATTCCTTCGGTCACTGAAACCAGCCACTGCGATAGCTTTATACAGAATCTTCTGAGAGTCAATTGGTGGTTAATTTCCAATTATTTCCTGTACACAGAGGTTGTCATCTCACCAAACAATGTAGGTGAGATTTTGAGGTGACCTCAAGGGCTTATTGGAGTCTTCAAACGCAAGTCACTAGGACCACAACAGCAATTTGAAACTGGTCAGACATTTTAAAGAGTAACTTAAAGAATAACTTAATCCACGATGAAGTTTCTGCTCGGAATAGCTCCCAACCAAGGCACACTTTTACTCATCCCTCAAGATGCACAGCTAAGAACTCTCCTTCCTTTCCATACATTCTAAGGGAAAAGATGAGGAAGAGTCCCAAATATTGCCCTTACCCTCTCCTACCATTCCCCCAGCCACCTGTTCAAGTGCACTCTTCCATCTTCCCAGCATCCCATACCCCTTTTTGCTCAAGTCACCTAGTGACTCCCACAATCTCTCTGCTAGCTCTGACAAGGTCACACTCTCATTGTGCGTGCTCTGGGGCATTACCCTCCAAAAACACTACCTAGGCAACAGGGCTCTGTACAGAAGGTGCCTTTGGTGTTGAACCTCACTGCAGAAGAGCACTAAGGAAAGCCTACCTCACTCAAAAGCCGCCAGTGCAACCAAGCATCTGTCTTTCCCCAACCCAGTGTTTGGGAGCTAAATTGCCAGCTTTGTTTTCTGAAATATTTTCTATTTGTCTTTTTTAAATACTCTGCCCATCAGCAATTATTTTACACAATAAAATAAGGGGGGGGCGCGAGAGTTGTGTGTTGAAGATGAAATATTTGAGGCAGCTTTACAATGTTCCCTCCCTTTCTTTCCAACGTAAGAAGAGGCTAAGACTGACAAACGATTTCCCTTTGGAAATCACTCCAGAGACACAATGTGTGGAAGTGTTATTGCTTGACTTTAAAACCGAGTATTGAGACTTGTGGCTTTATCCATAAACAGGTCTCTTCATTTTTGAATGAAACCTCTCTATCCCGCGCAAACTGCCATACTTCGTATACTTCAGAAAGCAAATGCCTCCATATTTCAATATATCAAATGGCTTGAGTCCTAGATTTGAAGGGCTGGGGGGGGGGAGAGACACCGTAATTGGAAGACAAATTTGAACAGAGATCCTAGAGATCAGAGATAGACAAGACATGCTGGTTCATCCCACTGATCTCACAGGCAATGCCATACTGTTCCCTGCAGAACCTTGTTCAGCCAACTTTTAAAACATCCCAAGTAATGTGAACGAAGAAATTATTCCAAAGCATAAACCGAGCTCTCTCAGGAAGTCTTTCCTGATATTCCTGATGAGTCAGCAGCGTGCCCTTGTTGCCAAGAAGGCGAATGGCATATTGGGCTGCATGAGTAAGAGCACTGCCAGCAGATCGAGGGAAGTGATTATTCTCCTCTATTCGGCATTGATGAGGCCACATCTGGAGTACTGCATCCAGTTTTGGGCCCGCCACTACAGAAAAGATGTGGACAAATAGGAGAGAGTCCAGCGGAGGGCAACGAAAATGATTAGGGGGCTGGGGCACATGACTTATGAGGAGGGGCTGAGAGAACTGGGATTGTTTAGTCTGCAGAAGAGAAGAGTGAGGGGGGATTTGATAGCAGCCTTCAACTACCTGAAGTGGGGGTTCCAAAGAGGATGGAGCTCAGCTGTTCTCAGTGGTGGCAGACGACAGAACAAGGAATAATGGTCTCAAGTTGCAGTGGGGGAGGTTTAGGTTGGATATTAGGAAAAATTATTTCACTAGCAGGGTGGTGAAGCACTGGAATGGGTTACCTAGGGAGGTGGTGGAATCTCCATCCTTAGAGGTTTTTAAGGGCCACCTTGACAAAGCCCTGGCTGGGATGATTTAGTTGGGGTTGGTCCTGCTTTGAGCAGGTGGTTGGACTAGATGACCTCCTGAGGTCTCTTCCAACCCTAATATTCTATGATTCCACCAACATTTTCCCCCTTTCTTAATTTCATCCCATCCTCTTAATAATATTCCCCTGTACATCCCTAAACAGTTTCTCATTCCTTTTTTTGTTCTGCACTCCCCATATATTAGAAAGTGTGTTTTTCCTGGGTTGTTGCTTTGCTAAACTATACATATTTTCACTCTTGATCTATCCTCAGTGTAGTCAGCCCTCCAAAAGTTATATTTGTTTCTATTCTGTGAAAGCCCTCTAATACATCAGAATTGTTCTGGTAATAAGGTGACCAGAAATGAATGCAATATTCCAGGTTTGTGTATTTTTAAATCTTTTATAAATGAGTCAATATGGAGGACAGAACTGCCATAGGCAACGAATAACCTATATTTTATATTGTTCCCTTATAATCACTACACAGTGTCATTACTAATGGTTACTTCTGTTCATGTCCCTATTTCTCTTTTTCTAAAATGCTATCATGTTAGTATCTAAAGGCTGTTCAACAACCAGATTGCACAGAGAGCCTATTAAAGCATCACTGACCAACTCATGTTGTCCTGCCACCCTTCCTATCGCTTTACTACTCATCTGATCTTTTCTATAGATGGTCTCCGTGTCTTCTTGTCAGTCACAAATGTTCTCAGCTTCTTTCTAGTCATATCATCGATTACAAGGCCACAAGGGACCACTGTGATAATTTAGTCTGACCTGCTATATATCACAGGCCAGAAAACTTCCTCACAATAATCCCTAAAGCATATCCTTTAGAAAAACATTCCATCTTGATTTTAAAATTGCCAGCGATAGCAAATCCATCATAAACCTTGGTAAACTGTTCAACTGATTAATTACCTTCACATTTAAAAATTTACACACCTTATTTCCAGTTTGAATTCACCTAGCTTTAATTTCCAGCCATCGGATAATGTTGTACATTTCTCTGCTAGACTGAAGAGCCCATTAGCAAATATATGTTCTCCAAGTAGGTCCTTATAGACTGTAATCAAGTCAGCCCTTAATGTTCTCTTTGACTGAGTTTCTTGAGGCTACCATTTTAAGGCTTGTTTCTAATCCTTTAATCATTCTCTTGGCTCTTCTCTGAACCCTCTCCAATTTATCAACATCCTTCTTGAATTGTGGGCATCACAACTGGACATAGTATTTCAGCAGTGGTCATACCAATGCCAAATACAGAGGTAAAATAACCTCTCTACTCCTACTTGAGATTCCCCAGTTTGTGCATCCCAGGATCGCATTAGCCCTCTTGGCCACAGAGATGCACTGGGAGCTCATGTTCAGCTGATTATCCACTACGGCCCCCAAATCTTTTTCAGAGTTACAGTTTCCCAGGACAGAATCCCCCATCCTGTAAGTATGATCCACATTCTTTGTTCCTAGATATATACATTTACATTTCACTATATTAAAACACACACTGTTTGCTTGTGCCCAATTCAGATTGCTCTGCATCAGTGATCTGTCCTCTTCATTATTTATCCCTCCCGCAAATGTTCCTAAAAGCAGCTGTTTCACTCTGCATAAATTTAATACTCAATAACTAATACATTGGGCATATCTGCAAAATCTATTCATCTCCTTTTTTAAAAATAGAAAAAGACAAATATTAGTGGCCTAACAAAACAGAAGTCACATTGAAAATATCTTCACACTCCACACATCTTGAATCAACTAGCAGCTACAGGACAGAGAGTGAGGTTTCTAAGGTATGTTTCAGAGGATCTGCAACTCACTATGAAAACTTTCCTCCAAAGCAGACTATTGTCTGTGCAAATGGTTTTTTATATCTCAGTGCCTGTCTCTGGGGTAGACAGTCCCCAGAAAAGAGGGAAAAAACCACACATGCTTGCTCATTTATTTAGATTTATTTGATTGGAACAGATTTCTCTCCCTCCCTGCCCCCCACCATTCAAGCAGGCAGCCAAAGATTCAAAATTACAGTCACAAACTGCACATTTATTCTAATCACCGGTCCAGGAAAAGCCATCAATAACACCATATGTTTTATAAAATTACTGGGCAGAACTTTATTTTTCAGATTAGCTTTGGAGCATCCAGTTCACAAACTTGGCAATGAGCGCCAGATAATTAAACTTGTTGATGATCACCACATCAGCTGCCATAAGGGAAAATGAAATATAATCACATGAAGGCAGATGCAAGATTTAAGGAATCAAAAAAAAAGCTCTAGCTAAGGGGTAGCAGAGGTGAAAGTGCATCCAGTTATGAATTACATGAGGATAGTTACAGTAAGTTTCATGTTTTTCTTTAATATACATTTTCATCTCATTTATTTTTCCTGCCATTTCAAATCATTAATGCACGGCTCCCTTATTTCTCAGAAGTTTCACAACTACATGCCTAGCAAAGGGTATTTTGGATCCAAAACATGCTGAACATGTCACTTCTCCCTAGGATAACAGAGGTTTAAGTGGTGTTAACCCTGAAACAGAAAACCGTCCCATGTACAGAATGTACTAATCATTGAAGAGCAGTAGGTCACTGTGTAAAACATGGTAGTGATAACACTTTGCCCGGATGCAGTGATTGTCAGCTGAGACACTCCAAGCATTTTACAAGTATTTTTTAATCCTCATATCACCTTTAACATCTGCAGAGACCAGCTAGGACTTCTGTGAGATCTCACGCAAAAGAGTCAAAGTAAATGGCACAGTTTGCTATTTATGCACCTCAGAAGGTGGGAGGGCTGGGTTAGTCATGCTGGGATTTGAACCCAGAGTTACAGGGAGTCCAGGTATTTCAAACTAAAAGATTTAGCACAGCCTTCCTACCTACTATAGTCAATTAGTGTTTGATTCTGTACCTGCTCTCCAAGCACAACTGCTATAAACATTGATAAGAATTGTATCTATGGAGTAGCAGCCGTGTTAGTCTGTATTCGCAAAAAGAAAAGGAGTACTAGTGGCACCTTAGAGACTAACCAATTTATTTGAGCATAAGCTTGAAGCTCACGAAAGCTTATGCTCAAATAAATTGGTTAGTCTCTAAGGTGCCACTAATACTCCTTTTCTTTTTGTATCTATGGAGTGGCTACAAAATTAGTCCTCTAATGATTTGGAATCACCTAGGTTTCCAATCCAAAAGAAGCGCCATTAATTTATAGCACTGGGAATCCTCTATCCACAGTTTATCTCATTCTAAATACCGCAGCTTTGGTTTAAAGTAAACAGGTTAACAATCAACTTGATCTTCCGCTCATCAGTGATGAGCCTGAGTTAGAGCATGCTCCCATCTGGATTTATGGATGTATTTAGTATTTGCTACTGTTTGGCTCAGGCTCTTCTTAAATTGACTTTTGGCATTCACTGGCTTTTTGATCCTTGCTAAGACTTTGCTCCATGGTGATTTTCAGTTCCACGCAGACTTTCCCCCTCCTTCATTTTCTTTGAGAGACTTACACAGCATCTCAACAAAAACAAAAGTGAGATCAGCTCCATCGTTACAAAACCCACTCTGAGCTTTACACAACTGTTCACAAAAGTAAGTAAATAAGAGGATTTTTGTACCTGCCTTCAAATTACCTGAAGTAACAGGCAGAAATTAACTGGGTGATCTGAAGTTGAGGGTCATTCTTGCAAACTCTCTGTGCACAAAATTAATACCAAAGACAACAGCAGTTCCACGAACAACAGACTTGCAGGATTGGGATCAAATGCCCCGATCATTTTTAGCCATTTACAATCCCAGAACACTCTTTGTGAGTTGGTGATGCTATGGTCTTCGCCAAACTCCAGTGCTGGAGATTACACTCTGCCAGGCTAAACTCCTCCACCAGTTTTAACTAGATACAGTATACGCTTCCTTCTCTACCCCATCGAGTAGTGCTGCTGGGCTTTATTAACCATCACCTTGAACTGGCTGAAATGATACCCGTGGATAGTTTGGATCTTATTTTAATACATGTGTTTGAGTGCCAATGGTGCATTTAGCACCATGTAAATATTTTAAACCCGGGAAATTGCAGACCAGTCTGCTTAACTTCAGTACCCGGAAAGACAATGGAGCAAATAACAATGGTGCAAATCAATTAGTGCAAATCAATGGTGCAAATCAACTACAGAAACACAACATAGATAGAGCTACTATAAGGTGGGTGTGTAACTGGTTGGAAAACCATTCCCAGAGAGCAGTTATCAGTGGTTCACAGTCAAGTTGGAAGGGCATATCAAGTGGGGTCCTGCAGGGACCAGTTCTGTTCAATATCTTCATCAATTATTTAGATAATAGCATAGAAAGTATATTTCTAAAATTTGCAGATGATACCAATCTGGGCGGGTTTGCAAAAGCTTTGGATGATAGAATTAAAATTCAAAAGGACGTGAAAAAACAGGAGAAATGGTCTGAAGTAAACAGGATTCAATTCAATAAGGACAAATGCAAAGTACTCCACTTAGGAAGCAACAATCCGTTGCACACATACAAAATGGGAAATGACTGCCTAGGAAGGAGTACTGTAGAAAGGGTTCTGGGGGTCATAGTGGATCACGAGCTAAATATGAGTCAACAGTGTAACACTGCTGCAAAATAAGCAAACATCATTCTGGGATGTATTAGCAGGAGTGTTGTAAGCAAAACACGAGAAGTAATTCTTCCATTCTACTCTGTGCTGATTAGGCCTCAACTGGAGCAATATATCCAGTTCTGGGCACCACATTTCAGGAAAGATGTGAACAAACTGGAGAAAGTCCAGAGAAGAGCAACAAAAATGATTAAAGGTCTAGAAAGCATGACCTATGAGGGAAGATTGAAAAAAACTTGGTTTGTTTCATCTGGAGAAGAGAAGACTCAGAGGGGACATGATAACAGTTTTCAAATACGTAAGAGGTTGTTACAAGGAGGAGTGAGAAAAATTATTCTCTTTAACCTCTGAGGATAGGATAAGAAGCAATGGGCTTAAATTGCAGCAAGGGCAGTTTAGTCTGGACATTAGGAAAAACTTCTGAACTGTGAGGGTGGTTAAGCACAGAATAAATTGCTTAGGGAGGTTGTGGAATCTCCATCATTGGGAATTTTTAAGAGCTGGTTAGACAAACACCTGTCAGGGATGGTCTACATAATATTTAGTCCCGCCTTGAATGCATGAGACTGGACTAGATGACCTCTCAAGGTCCCTTCCAGTCCTATGATTAACAGAGACACAGGGTCCAAGTCTGCTCTCACTCCTGTTTTACCCCACCATAATGTCATTGTCTTTAATGGAGTTACTCTGATTTTACATTGGTATAAGCAAAATCAGAACCAGAACCACAGTCCCTTCCCCAAAGGGCTGTAACAAACTACAGTAGATAACTAATAGCTCAGTCACAAGGAAAACCATTCAGGCATAATGCGCCTTGTCACAGTGCCAGTTTGAGTTAGTGCAGAAATTTTGGAATCTTGCAGATACCATCCCCAAAAGACTTCGTAGAGCATGATGTGTTTTAAGGAAAGATTTGAAGGAAGTGATAGTCATTTGGCACGTAAGAAGAGGAAAACTGCTAGAAACATATGGGGAAGCATGACATAAATTGCATATATGAATGTAGGAGAAGTTGGTGAGGTGCTTGGAGACCCCTCAAGACGAGAATAAATCATTAGCGTTTCCATTCTCCCATCACACTCTTGTCCTGAGCCCTCCAGTCTAAAGAGAGCCAGTCTCCTCGGTCACACAGCTGACTCCCTTACTTGTAGTGTTTTGTGCAAGTCAGTTTGTTGAGGTTTTATTTAATTCCTCTCTTCTTTCTTTAGAGGGTCCATAACTGTGCACTGGACACTGCACAGGTAAACATCCCCTCCTCCTTGTAGCGCCTTCTATAGATACTCAATATTTGTTCAATTATTTCCTCTTGTCCCCCACCAACTCAACGTCACACAAGCCAGACTAGATAGTATCCACTTTCAGACCCTAGCAACCCAGGCCAGACTCAAACAGATGACTTAGTGGGGAAGAATGCCACATCCAATTTCCAGTCCCCTGTATCAGTCACTTCCCACCCACTTCAGCTCCTTGACTTTATTTTATTTTTTTAACTAGTTTTAAGCAAGGTACAGATTGAAGTAAGTTCCCTGGAATCTGGCCTCTATGGTCAGAGGCAACATATGACAGTGCTAATCAGGTAGCTGCAGGTAACAGCAAAACGCACACAGCTTGTTGCTGCCAGTCAGCTGGAGATGGTCTGAGTTGATTGGTCTACCTCTCCTGGAAGGAAGATCAAGGACTTTGAAGAGAAGCTTCTTCCCATCCCTCTCCAGATGGGGCTGCAAAGCTCTGGTAGACCCGGAAAAGCTTTAATTCACCTCTGGTTTCAAGCATACACTTGTGCTGGTGGGGGAGGGGTGCACGTCTTAGACTGAATTTACAGCAGTTTTTCTACAAAGAGATGAAGATGCACAAGAAGTTTCTCTTGATGGAAGTCAGCCTAACAGCAACTAGTCACAGTTGGAAAGTGGATCTCCTTGGACCTGATGGTGGCTTCTCTCATATGGCTAACTATTGTATGACTCACCAGTTTTCTTACCTCAGTTGCTGATTTGCTTCCAACCGCTCTGAGGATAAAGCCAAGAATAGGTTAACTCGACAGTACAGTTTCTTTAAAAAAAAAAAGCTCCCCCCTTTGGGATGGTTTCACAGCAGCCACTCTCTAAAAGGGACCTGTGTTCCCTCCTCTCAGAAAATAGGGGCATTATCCCTTCTTATTGATGGGATGGCAGTGGAGCATTGTTCTCTCAGTTCAGTCTATAGGAAGGAATATCTATTTTCCATTTAGACGGGGTAAAGCCTTTAATTTCACCATCCTGGCTGCAGCTGGAGTTCCCTTTTAACTGCCTGGCCATGGGAGTGAAGACAGTTTTATACGGAGGAAAATGCTGAAAAGGCCACTTTAATATTCTTGCATGTGAAAAGGTGAGTGCTTTTCATAGTGCTCTGTAATGAGGGTCAGCGGGATATTACACTTCACCATATGGCTAATTTGCACAGCAGGTCAAATGCTCTATTTGCTTTTTAAAGACGGCCCTATAGATCAAGCGACACTAAAACAAAACCAAAGAAGCATGAGTAAAAGATGCCCCCTACTGTTCAAGTCTGGAAATTGCCAGGCAGCAGACAAAAAGGCCAATGCATGGCATTCCAGTCACACAGACGAGTACTACTTCATCACATCTTTACCTTTTTAAAAGAGCAAAAAGTAGCAGTGTGGAAGAGCGTTAGCACGGAGTTTCAGCAAACCAAGCAGCAGGCAGAAAAGGAAAGCTGCTTTAGGGAATCCCAGTTGTATCAATATTTTAATATCCCCACACAGAAACACTTGCCAAACTCCACAGACTGCTCAAAACGAGCTTTCACTCCATTTGCTTGCAATATGAACCTGTGCTAACTGCTGTCACTGTTCCAAGCTGTTGACTAGCTGCCTGACCTTCTGACTAACGAGTGCTCTGTTTATTAGCGTGATGGCCCTTGTAACCTATGTTTGTCTTGGCACTTCCTCCTTGCCGTGTCCCAGGCCTGACCCAAAGAAGAACTTCCCCTGCAGGGGCCAGCAGCAGTCTGCAATACTAGGGGGAAAAAATCTGATCACTAAAGATTATGGAGCCATGGGGCCTGGACTTTTGAAGAGAGTAAACATTCTGATTAACAAGCCTGGCCTTTGTAATCGGTTTCCACCCCTCCCCTCCAGATCAGAGTGTTAATTTATTAAATATTTTAACAAAGGGTCTTTATTATTGGCCTCGGCGTGGCTGGCTCCTTTCATAGTATTATCACCTACATCTAATAAAGCTTTAATTAACTACTGCTTTTCATAACCTCTGACCTAGGATGATAAACAGTTGGGCCATAGTAGCAAAAGGGTAAATCCCAAAGGAGTTTGCATCCTGCTCACACTTAGCAACCCCCCCAGTATAAAATGGATTTGCTTGAACAAAAATCTGTGCATCATTTGCATTGATACTTAATTTCTGTAAAGCACTTTTCATCTGCAACGTTATTCCTAAACATTAACTAATTTATCCTGACAACATCCTTTTTAGTAGATAAATATTTCCATTTTACATACAGGTAAACAAGACTGGATGTCTGGGCAAGAGACTTGCTGTAGCTCAGTGAGAGATCATGGGCTTGATGCAGGAATCACTGGGTGACATTCTGCAGCCTGTGTTGTGCAAGAGGTCAGATTAGATCACCATGTTTTTTTCTGCCTTAAAACCTGCACCTCAGCTCATAGATTCATAGAACAGTTTCAATGACTTGTCCAAGCCCACGTAGAGTCTGTATCAAAGCTAGCATTAGAACTCAGAAGTTACTGGCTCCCCATCCTGCACTCAGATCAGTCGTAATTAAAATTAGTTGTTTCATGAAAAATCTCAGGTTTCAGAGGAGCAGCCGCGTTAGTCTGTATTCGCAAAAAGAACAGGAGGACTCGTGGCACCTTAGAGACTCACCAGTTTATTTGAGCATGAGCTTTCGTGAGCTACAGCTCACTTCATCGGATGCAGCTTTCTTGCCGCTTTAGTCTTCTTTTTACAGGCACTAGCCCGGAAGATGAAGGAAAGCGGCAAGTTACAATAGGCAGAAAGACTGGGTTCCAATCCAACAACTCCACTTCCAGGGTTATCAGAGGAGCTCATCTTCTGCAAACATTAAAAACACAGCCCAAGAGGGACCAAATTCTCCAGAGCTGAGGCAAGGTGCCACCATTCACAAACTGCTGGATGTCCAGGAACTGCACTAATTTGTTTAAAATAGGGCAAATAACCACCACACTAACAATGCCTGCACAACTAGAAATCCCAGCATGCGATATTTCATCTTGATAAAAGCGTCCAGTCCACCATAGGATATACCTCCAGTATTTTCCCATGAGTCAGGCACAAAAAATATGAAATTGGCTTAAAAATTATGAGATGGGGGGGAACACCCACATTTGGGGGTCTTTTTATCTGCCTTCTGTTTTCTGAGTCTTTAGGGTGCACTGAAGTCACATTTTTAAGCTTTTCTCCACCGACATGAGGGCGAGAAAGTCACACTAAAAAAAAAGAAAAGAAAAGAAAGCTGAGATACTCGTATAATCGCTTCTGTGGGAGCTGGGGCTTTAAGCAAAGCACAGAATGCTGCACGCCTCATGATAGTATCATGAGAAATACTGTGCCGATCTAACACCCTTGTTTACTCCCAGGACAGACTCCTTAAGCCCCTACGTTTTGTATAGAGATGTTCGAATGGGGTAAATTCCAAACACGTTTTTCGCACCCTCCTCCTAAGGGATGCCTACACTGCAATCGGGGGGACTGCAGCTTGGACAGGCAGGCTCACACTCGGTGTAGCCTAAAAATAGCAGCGAAGATGCAGCAGTATTTGCATACCTGCCTGCTCAGCACCATGGGTACCTAACTCGCCTCGCTAGCCACTGCTGCTTCACAAAAAGAAAAGGAGTACTTGGTGCCACAAGTACTCCTTTTCTTTTTGCGAATACAGACTAACACGGCTGTTACTCTGAAACCTGCTGCTTCACAGCTATTCTTAGACATGCTCGCTCGATGCTGCCGTGCATACCCAAGCTGCGATCAGTAAGGACATACCTTCTGTAGTCAAGGTCTGAGAGGGTCTGTGTGAAATCCCCACACAATCTAAAACCACAGCCAGGGTCAAAAAAACAACCTGCACTAAGAATCTAGCAAGAATCAGACTTTTAGGAAAACGGCATGCCTAACACATTTTGTCTGAAATTCTGCAAACACTAATCTATATTAACCCCCTTTGGAGCAGTTAAAGTACGAAAGGGAAATCTTGCGTTTCTGGAGAGTATATCCGCTGTTCACTTGTCCCTTTTCTCTATGAAGCTGTGGTCAGGCCATGTATCAGGTGTTTCAGTGTCTATCTATCTTCTATCTATCTACGTTCTATCTTCTCTGTCAGTCTAGAATTCCCCATTTACACCTTTCAGGTTATGCTGAGCTGCTCCACTGTTATAATCACTCACCGGAGTATTTACTCAAACATAATCAGGGCATGTCTACACTTACCTGGATATCGGCACTGCTGCAAGTGTCGATCTAGCACTCTCCCATTGATCTGTACTTCACCTCCCTGAGAAGGGTAAGGGAAGTCAACAGGAGACACTGTCCTGTAGTCATAGTGCAGCGCAGCTACCGCGGTAAGTGGATCTAACTACGGTGACTTCAATTAAGTTATGCACGTAACTGAAGTTGCCTAACTTAGACTGATTTACCGCGGTAGTGTAGACCAGCCCTCAGAGTGTATAATTCTCTCATTGAGTGTCTTTTGTACGTTTTCCAAATCCATTCAGCATCATATTTCTTGCTTTGGATAAACAGTTTTGGGTTCATGCCTTTCCAATAGCCATTACACGACGTTAGGAAGTTATTCTGAAGATACATCCAACACAATAGTTGTATCACAGCTTGCAATCACATCTCTACCTGTCAAGGGCCATCAGATCTTTGATCTAACCTTAGAAATATGCTAGCATGTTTATTTTCCTGCCTAGAGAAGTCAAGCTGAATATAGGAAAGGGCTCCTATTTTAATTCTCAATTTTTTCCTATACTACCTCAAATATGAATCAACAGATGAGAATGATCACACAGTCTTGCCAACTCTCACCATTTGATCATGGGTCTTGTGGTATTTGATGTTGTTCTGAAAGTCCCAGCCTTTGGAATCAAGAGACTGCATGAGAATCTAAGATTTCATTTTTTTAAAAAGCCCTTTCAGTTGCAGAGAAAAACTTTAAAAATGTGGAGTATATCTTGATGGCTCAGAAACCAGGAAATAAATAAAAATTCAACGTTTATTCTTTTTTAAGTTTCATGATTAGAGCCCTGCGTGTATCCACATCAGATCCTTAATCCACAGAAACAGTCCGCGGATGTGGGTACAGATATAGAGTCATAGATACTAAGGGCAGAAGGAACCATTATGGTCATCTAGTCCAACCTCCTGCACAACGCAGGCCACAGAATCTCACCTACCCACTCCTGCGAAAAACCTCTCACCTATGTCTGAGCCATTGAAGTCCTCAAATCGTGGTTTAAAGACTTCAAGGAGCAGAGGATCCTCCAGCAAGTGACCCGTGCCCCATGCTACAGAAGAAGGCGAAAAACCTCCAGGGCCTCTTCCAGTCTGCCCTGGAGGAAAATTCCTTCCCAACCCCAAATATGGCGATCAGCTAAACCCTGAGTATATAAGCAAGATTCGCCAGCCAGATACCCAGGAAAGAATTCTCTGTAGTAACTCAGATCCCACCCCATCTAACATCCCATCACAGGCCATTAGGCCTATTTACCATGAAAATTTAAAGATCAATTAATTACCAAAATCATGTTATCCCATCATACCATCTGCTCCATAAACTTATCGAGTTTAATCTTAAAGCCAGACAGATCTTTTGCTCCCACTGCTTCCCTTGGAAGGCTATTCCAAAACTTCACTCGTCTGATGGTTAGAAACCTTCGCCTGATTTCAAGTCTAAACTTCCCAATGACCAATTTATATCCATTTGTTCTTGTGTCCACATTGGTACTGAGCTTAAATAATTCCTCTCCCTCTCCGGTATTTATCCCTCTGATATATTTATAGAAAGCAATCATATCTCCCCTCAACCTTCTTTTAGTTAGGCTGAGGGGAGACAGAAAGCGGATATCCACAGATTTGCAGGGATCTACTCATGGTTTCTTCAGGCGTTACTCCCGATTTCTGGTTGGCCATACTTATTATAACCAGCAATTTTCAGAATTTACAAAACAGCAGCCTCATCTCTGAAGCAGACTTGAAACACTTTACCTTGAATAGTTACTGGGTTTTGAAAATAATAAAGGTCTAGTTTCCTCACCATAGTTCCTCCCAAACACACATCAGCGTGAAAGGGCCTACGACACGGGTCAGCAACCTTCGGCACGCAGCCTATCAGGGTAATCCGCTGGTGGGCCACGGGACACTTTGTTTACGTTGACCGTCCGCAGGCACGGCCCCCGGCAGCTCCCAGTGGCCACAGTTCGCCGTTCCCGGACAACGGGAGCTGCGGGAAGCAGCACAAGCTTCCCAGAGCTCCCATTGGCTGGGAACAGTGAACTGCAGCCACTGGCAGCTGCGGGGGGGCCGTGCCTGCGGACGGTCAATGTAAGCAAAAGGTCTCGCAGCCCACCAGCAGATTACCCTGATGGGCCACGTGTCGAAGGTTGCCGACCCCTGGCCTATGACCTTGCCCAGCAGTGAGAGGTAGTGCTGGCAAGCTGCTAGGAGAGAGACACTAAGTGCTGTGAGGCTGAAGTGGTCCAAATTGTACAGGAGAGCAGCAGAGAGGACAGACAGTAAAGGCATCTAAATAAACTCCGAGTTTTAATTTCTAGGATCAACCAAAAACCTAAGCACATTTATGGAATGACATCAGCAAATGGGACACTGGAGGTAAGAGAGCAGAATGAATTGAAAACTTTTATAAATCAAAAGTTGAGTAACAGTATTTATAGTTTGTAATATGGCTTTTAAAAATTCACCTGTGTAATCTGACTGACTGAACTGACTAATCTTTCTGTCTGTACTTGAGAGAATGGGCATGAAGCCATCAGCCCCTAGAAAACACCAGTCAGTGGAGAACGCTGCAATATGTCTCCCCAGCAACACTGGCTACAAGTGCACATCAGACCTGTCCTCTGCTCTCTGCATTGGCTTCCCACAGAATATCAATTCAAGGTCAAGGTCTCAGACCTTATCTTCAAGGCCCTCTTTCTACTACAGGATAAAATCCATTTTTGCAGCAGACAGAGCTTTCTCAAGGACTGGTCTGAGACTATAAAACAAACGGTCAAGGGAACGAAAGGACCATCACAAACCACACCACCCTGCACTCCAAGTGCCAGGTGCACTCCTCCAACCAGCCTCTTCTAACACACACAACGTGTACATTTTAAAAACAAAACAAAACAAAACACTACTAAAACAAAACATACACAATTCTCTGCCTGGGGAAAGATAAGAGAGAACAAACAATAAATGATAGATGTCAATCACGTCTCTTACTGCACAATGGGAAGGTCCTCAGATATTACAGTGATAAGAGTGATAAAAGAATGTATCATAGAATACTGAATGGGCACAACTGGCCTCCTCAGGGAAAATTAGATCACTGCTTTCACCGAAGCACTTTATAAAGCAAAATTTACAAAGACTTCAGAGATGGGAGTAGTAAGACTGATAATTCACCTTTACCTTTTACCGGCCATTTTACCTTTACTTGGTCTTTGCATGGTTCAACCGCAGCTGTAATATTGTGACCTGTCGGATAAAAGATAGGATTCCCCACTTTGAATTCTACTTGGAATACAGAATCTAGCTCCTTGGAAACTTAAAACCAATGGCTATTTTCTTAAGAGAAAGGGTGTTTGAGTCCATATGTTCAGGGCTTGGATGGTTAGAGGGTTGTGCTTTCTTTTTAAATAAGTAGAAGGAAAGCCCATGTAGCAGTCAACGCAGAGGACTAGGAGACAAGAGATCTGGGTTCTCTTCCCAGCCCTGCCACTGACCTTGGGAAAGTTAACCTCTCTGTGTGTTTCAGTCCTGCCAGCTGCAAAATGTGGCTAGCACTGCTCACCTTGTACAGGTGCAGTGAGGTTTAATTAGCATCTGTAAACAGCTTTGACAGCCTCGGATGAAAGGTGCCAGAGGAGTTCAATGTAATACAGAAGAAAGGACATTCTGAAGTACTTTTTGTACTTTATACTGAGCAACATAAAGATGTATGAATTTTATGTATGAACAAGCAAAAAAGACGGATGAAATCTTGGATCTGCCAACTCTGATGTCCTTTTAAATAAACTATTCGTGCTCAAGAGAATTTTAATCTTTATTTGCTATAATTAAAGATTGCGGAAATATCAATGCCTCCTGTGATGCTGTCAGATGCCACAAGCTACACAGGGGTAGCTGGGCAAGTACTTTGATGAAAGACCTCCAAGGAATGGTGCACAAAATGGTACTACCTTTTCAGCGAGGAACACTGTACTTTCCCCTTTAGTTCAGTTCTGGATAAACCTATTAGCAAGGCATTGGGAGCTGCTATCTTTTGGGTGCGACATAAAACCAAGGTCTTGAGCACTTCAGTAAATAGGGATTCCAAGGAATATTTTGGGTGTTAGCCCCTGTTTGCTAGCTAAATTCCAACTCAGATAAAATCCATTTTACCTAAAATCCCCTGTACTTTCAATTGGATTAGAGTCTTAACTTCTAGTCCTAAACTGTTGTGTACTGTCATGCCCCTTTAAACAGCTATTACATTACTCCCCAAAGGTGGATCTTAAGGTCAGAAGAGACTATTATCATCGAGTCTGACCTCAAGCATAATACAGGCAATAAAATTTCACCTTGCATACCACTGCTGCAAACAAAGTGGTACTTGTGTACAGTTTTATAGTGTTGTCGTAGCCGTGTCTGTCCCAGGATATTAAAGAGACAAGATGGGTGAGGTAATCTCGTATATTGGACCAACTTCTGTTGGTAAGAGAGACAAGCTTTCGAACTCACACAGAGCTCTTCTTCAGGTTTTATAAAAAGGTGTAAAGCACACTTGGATATTCAGGGTGAAATGGGCTCCTAGTATGATGCAGCCACAATTCTTCTTGAAGAATAATCTATATCTCAGACTATCACTCATATTTTAGTAGGTTTAAATGTTAACCTGAAATGTGTCTTTCTTCAAATTTAACAGTAGTTGATGAATTTGGTACTCCTTCAGTCATTCAGAGATGCCAGAGTTTATTCAGCTATGGTATGACAACCCCTAGCGTATTAGATTTTCAGCTTCTCCAATCCAAATTTTGCCCACCTTACATCATGCTTGGTAAAGTGTGGGGGTTACGTTTACTCAAAATAGGTAAACTATAACAGAACGCAGATGATAATCTTTCCAATCGTGCAGCCCTTTTTAACACTTACAATTCACAAAGCTCCCATTGAGATCCCTACGTACAAGTACTGCTGGATTAGACTTTCAAAATTAAATTTCTAGTATTTAAAAATAGTTTGCATATTTAAAATACATTTAATTTTCACACAGAATTAAATGATTTACAGGTTTTAAACATTTTTCTTTTGGGTTCTTCAAAATGTTCATTTCTATTTTTTTAAATAGCTAAAACAGGAAGAGCACAATATTTGGAACAGCTATGGCTGAAAAGTGATCTGGGGTTTTGATCTTACGGATCTTTAAAAAGTAAGCAATACACTAAACGTTTCCAAAATGACAGCTTTGGCTTTCATATTTCCTTGTAGTGGATGAAAAACAACATGTATTAATTAAGATTCATTGTGAAGAGTAATATTTTTGACTGATGAATACATTTTTATCTCCAAGCAGCAGCAGGGAAACAAGCGTTGAAACACATGATCACGCGCAAGAAGAGAACCAGGGCACTGATAAGACATCAAACAAAAAAGCTTCTCAATTTTTAAAATTTTTATTTTGTTTTATGACAAAACAGTTTAAGAGCGTACTCTTATGGCTGGTAGGCCAAATCATGCATATTCTCCTACCCATCTGTTCTGAGGTCTGATCCATTCTTGTCCTGTGATCAAAGCCACGGATGGACACATGCAAGATGCAGTCTCTATCAATTTTTTAAAACCCATTTAAAATCAACATTTGATTATTTTAAAACATGCTTCTCCTAGAACTACCAAGATATGCACATGCCTAACTGGAGTGATCTGGTGCTGTAACTGGCCTTCCTCATCTGATTCGCCTTCCTAATACCAGTTACCCCATGAATTGCAACATATCCAAGTTAGGTTGTAAAGCTCTTTGTGGCAGGGATCATGTCTTGCCTTTATTTTTTTATTTTTTTTTTAAATAAAGCATCCAGAACACTTTAGGGACCCACTGGGTAAAATACAGCCCTGCTTTCTAAGAGCTGGTGGAATTTTCTGGAAGGGGGACATGGATTTGGGGATAGAGAAAGGTATTTGAAAGGTGATTTTATGGCACATTTTGGACTAACTGGCCTAAACAGAGCTAACAGTAACATTAAAAGCTAGTATACATGTCTACATTGCTTTTCATCCTCAAAAGCTTTATAAACACACTGAATATAAGCTATATGCAGAAATCACTTCAGTGCCTCTGTGAAAACTTGTGTGACTGAGAAATTCATTAGTCTCTCTGTGCCTCAGATCACCAAATCTGTAAAATGGAGATAATAGCACAACCCTACCTCACAGAGGTGTTGTGATGACAGAGACATTAAAAGACTGTGAGCTGCTCAGAGAGGCCATAAAAGTATCTAAGATCTATAAGGCAGAACATTCTGTTCTGTTGACAAGGCAAGGAAGACTTGTATGAAGGCGAAATATGATTAACCAAATCACTAATGGGCTAGAGCACTGTGTTAACATTAACAAAACAGGCAAATACATTTCTCTTGAAGATGTACATTAGGGCCACTCAGTAAATCCTGCATGGGAGAAAATGCCACTTCTAACAGATCTGACAGCACAAAGTGAGCACATGCCAAAGTGATATGCATATTCAAGTCCCTATACTTTAACAGCGAAGGAGGAATCCAAATCTATTTTGCAGTGAACACTTCTGCTCGATATCCTATACAAGGAAGCTGGTGTTTTAAGTTTTGACTGACGAGACCTTTACGTGGTGACATGCTGCAGGCTAAAAGAAAGAAGCCAATCTCAGACCAGAACTGTGTAACATTTTAAAGAAATTACTGCATGCTCAAACAATGGAATATTTGTCAAAGTACAACTTGATCACCAGAATTCATCTGTTTTTCATAACTACACTTGACCTAAACTACATTGACTGAACAAGGTAGCCTGTGTTTTTCAGTCTGGAAAATATGGCTTTTCAACTTTAAAAAAAAAAAATTTAAAGACCACACTAAAGAAACACTAGTTACAAAATGACTGTGGCCCAGAAGACTGAAGTGCATTAGGATTTAGCCAAGGATGACGAAGAATGATTTTTCCTTGTTACAACAGCAAGCAGCTAGTAATCTTCAGGTCATATTTTTGGCAGTCTCCCCTTGTTTCAGCTACCCTCCACACTTAAGCCCAGGAATGTCTGCCTTACTTGTATGTTGGTTTCCATTCTTTCCTCTATTTCCAGTCTTCCTTTCCTTAGGTTACCCCAGCATCCTGAGGTCATGATGAATGGATACAATAGTGTGGTATTTATGGTTTCATACCGTGTTTTAAATTCTTCATTAAAACTTTAATAGTGAGCTGACATGAAAATCCTCCAGTTCTCAAGAGATTACCACTTTTCCCACCAGAAGAACCAAATGCAAAGACTTCATGCGAGGGAGAGGAACAATTATTTCTCAAGTATAAGCTGTGCACACTGGCAGGAGCTTGGTCTAGCCTACTTCAGGAAAAGTCCATTCCAAGAATTAGCAAAGGAGGATTTATTCATATGAGTAGTATATAGTTCCACTGATTTCAAAGAGAACACTCACTGAGTAAGGTAATAATCATGGTCAGAGTTGCAGAATCAGCCCCTAGGTACGATGAACAACAAAACTACAGGGCATAGTGGGGACAAGGAAACAGGAAGACCACAGAAAAGGACAAAGGGAGACAATGTTTTTAAGAGAGCATTAGCTGCAAAGAATTCAGGTAATTAATTTTGTTCCTGTTTTGCATTTTGCCTTTGTAATAACCACCTCTTGTCACAGAACTAGTAATCTCTGACAGACAAACTCTGCATTAGTTGCCTGGAAAAGGACAAAGGGAAATGCGCTACTAAATGGGAGACCTTTGCACTAGAAAAAAAATGTTATGCCATTAAATTAAAGATGATTTTATTTTAAGGTTTCTTTAGTAAAGAAGAGGCTCCTCTTTCTATAAATTCAATTGCAGGCTCAGAAATTAGCAAAACCATCCATCGCACATATTGTCTTAGTTTCAAGTGAAAGAACATTTACTCATTTTTAAAACTGATATGTGACATTTTAAGCTTGGGAAATCGTTTGTTAAACTCGCACATTTGTTTTGCTCTCTTAACCAGGAGCTCCAGGGAAAAAGATCTTGGCCGCAAAAGTGAGAAGTTTATTTTATTTTAGCATGTGTACTGCAGACTATTGTCCTCTCAGCACAGAACAGAAGGCAGTTGTATAAACCCATTCAACAATGTGATCAAACCCCCACTGTTGGGATGAGAGGAGAGTTCAGTCTCTATGACACATTAAGTCCTTAGCCTCTCTGCTGAGACTGCCAACAAGTGGGGCTAGTTAGTTCCAGTTACTATGATGGCTCTTACATGCACAGGAGAGAGACAGACTCACCCCCTTCAGACTTTTGGCTAAGATCACATACAATATCAATGTAATATTGGATACCTCCTCTGTCAGGGGAAGGACTTGGTGATCTAGTAGCTGTTTTCCATCTCTAGACTTAACCACCAGATGGTTACTCCTTTCAGTCACTACCAAAATAGGCTGAATTCAGACAGGCAATCTAGACACTTCATAGCAAATTACTGACCAAAAATGGACCTGAAGTGCAGTAGTTCTCTGAAAGATGGCACCTCCTACACGACTAATCTCCTACTGCCCGGATTCACAGTCAGATCTGCTTCCTTTTCCAACTTAACGAAAAGTTTGATCTTTTTATAAACCCTGTTAACACCGCAGAACCAATATAGCTTATAGGGTGGAGTCCAACAGTTTAGGACTTGAGGTTGGATGGAGAGCGGCAGAAGCAAGGGGGAGGATTTATTAAAAACCATGCTGAGAGAAAGTTTAACAATGTTAACGCACTACATTAAAAGACAAAGGGCTCTAAGAAATAAGTGAAACGAGAAAGTGCACTAAAAAGAACAAACATGAAAGGGTTAAAACCACCAGGATTCTTACACACACAAAGAAACATGGCATTCAACAGTGAGGGCTTATGTGCCTCCATCCACCTACTAGACAGGCACATTTGTAGGTACCTCAGGACGCTGGTACCTCAGGATACCATCCCCCTTCTTTTGTGCCCCTCCCCCAAAAAACAACATGCAGATGGCAGTAATTATGGGTTTGCAGATGACAGTCAGGTGAGGAACTTACAATGACTAGGTAGAGGAAAAGTTGGGGATAGGTATTACATACACACACATAAGGACCTCAGGTCACTTAGGTTGTATGATGGAGTCCTTGACTCTACCCTTTGTCTTTTTAGGCTGTAAGCTCTTTGGGAAAGGGACAGTGCTGCCCTGTTTGTATACCATCACATTTTTCCACTCCACAGCATAAACAACTACGCACTACAGCAGGGGTGGCCAACCTGAGCCTGAGGAGCTGCCAGAATTTACCAAGGTACATTGCCAAAGAGCCACAGTAACACGTCAGCAGCCCCCACATCAGCTCCCCCTCTCCCAGCGCGCCCGCCCACTGGCAGCCCCGCCAATCAGTGCCTCCCCCTCCCTCCCGATCAGCTGTTTCGTGGCATGCAGGAAGCTCCGGGGGCGAGGGGGAGGAAAAAGGGCACTGCAGGCTCAGAGGAGGGGGCGGGAAGGGGTAGAGTTGGGGCAGGGCCTGAGCAGTGAACCCCCTCCGCCCCCGCAAACTGGAAATTTGGCGCCTGTAGCTCTAGCCCTGGAGTCGGTGCCTGTACAAGGAGCCGCAGATTCACCTCTGAAGAGCCGCACGTGGCTCCGGAGCCCCAGGTTGGCCACCCCTGCTCTACAGCATCACGTAAACTAGAGCAGTTTGGCAGGATTGCCTCGGGAAGCATGCTTAGGTGCCCTGTGCTTTCATAAACAAGAGAACTCACTAAGCACCCAAGATACAATTTTTTTCTTGTTATTCCCACGTTAAAACAAAGAGGTGGTAAAATAAAATGGTATTTGATTTTTTCAAGCAGCTGTTGTGCAAGATGCACAGCCCTTGGGCTACAAGACCTTTACGGTGATGCCCTCAGTCTACAATTTTCAGCATTACAGTCACCATCAGAAACATATATCCTTTGACTAAAATTTGCAGCTATTATTCAAAAGAACAGGTGCTACTTTTATACAGCATTATACACACAAACACACACACAGCTTTTCATCCTGAAGGAGCCCAAAGCCTTTAAACTATGTACTACAGGAACACTGAAATACAACCACTTCCGGGGTGAGAGGGCATTAGAAAAGCTGGATGCAGTAAATTATGCAACAAGATGATGCGGTTTAACAGCACAAGGCAAATCCCTAGTCTCATAACAATTTCTGTAGAATCTTAAGTGTCCATGTGTAGCACATAGGACCTCTGATTTTTTAAGATTTCACCCCACAGATCCACAAACAGTATGCCTCTTAGAACTCAAATTAACAACTTCAGAAGGCTAAAGCGACGAATCATTTGTGCCAGATTTTAAACCTGTGATTCCAGGGAGTCCAGGTTTTGCAAAACTGAGTCAGCCTCGAAGCTATATGCAATTTTATTATACATACTGCAAAATACATTACTGCACACAGAGTGCTTATCAGATCAGATCTCAGAATCTTTGCTCTTGCCTCATGTCATCCATATAACATGACCTAAGTAGACCACCAGTTGCAGTTTGAAGAGGCACTGGTATTCAGAACATTACTCAATGTGTTTCTCTTATCTCTCCATCATTAAAACATCACCATCCCATCAGATAGCAAGCCGCTTTAGTACCACACTCTTGGAATGCAAGGGCATCATTTGTTCATTGTACATGCTGTGCCTTATTTCCACATTCTCCTGAACAAAGGCATGTGCCCCTGAAATAGCGGGTGTATGCGTCATAAGTCTGTCCTGTAAATTGCACACCCCTTCCTGAATAAGTATTTGTAAACAGACGGAGAATTAACTTTCAGCCAACTCAAGATCCTTCATAAAAAAGAGACTGTATTCAAAACAGGATGACAATCATTTCCCAACTAAGGTACACACAGGTACTTAAACTACATATGTAGCAGGGAAAGAGCAAAAACACAGCTATGCACCAAGCAATTCTATTCTATTCTATGTGATTCACAGAAACAGGGTGGCTAATTATTTCACAGTCCTCTTTAGGAATGGGAGTTTCTGGTCAGCTTGAGTGTCAGAACTTGACAATTCTCAGGAGCTATGTCGGGAGAAAATATGTTGCTTTAGTAATGCAAATAGTTGGACCGTACGAGACAAACTCACATTCATAACTTTCTTTACAAGCTACATTTTAAAGGTTCACACTTTTCACTTACTCTATTGAATATAAACACTCTTAGGAACCAAGGGTACCAAACTTCTGGGTACTATAAAGTAACAAAATAAAAGGCGGATATCACATAGACACGATTGGTATCACTTGCTAAAAAAAAAAAAAGAGAGGAAATGAATTCAGTATGCAGAATGTCAGGCTAAGAGCATGGTCTGACAATCTAGTGGCAAGACCCTGCACTTCCATGAGACAATACAATCCAGGCACAACTCAGAGGCGTGGGGCACCATCAATGTAGGGGCAGTAGATCATATTCAGTCCCAGAAGGTAGTCTCCTACTGTTCAACTGCATCACCTACAGCTGTTTAAGGAGTGGTTTTGATCCAGCTGTGGAAAGAACAGCAGCTCCAAAGTAGAAATCTGAGGGTGGGAGGAGAGGTTTAACATGGGAAGATCTGCTAGGCAGGCAGAGAGAACCTTTTCCCCTCCAGTTTAACCGAGTTTTGCCTAGGAAAACAAACTTAATGGAGGCTGACCTTGTTCTCACTCTAATCCAATACACTTTCAGAAAACTCTTTTCAGATCAGTGTTCCTCTTCAGCACTGGCTCCATCACTGTGGTGTTCCTCCTGAGAGGTCACTGCACCTTGACACCACCACGGAAGATCTTCACCATAACGTCAGAGCGTTCTTCAAACTCAGAATGTTTCTGTGACCCTCTCACAAACTCAGCAAGGTCAGTCTGGGTCAGTATTTGAGCAAAACAAGAAGTAGTGCTGGGGATACTGAAAACTCAATCCATTCCATGTTCTGGACCATTTAAAATGAATAATCTCTCATGACGAGCTGTTGTCTGAGTCCTGACCCCTTACCTTCCGCGGAGCAACTAAGACTGTTGGTTAACCCCTTATTTTAACCACTGGGATAACAACTGATGTGATTGAATCAAGAGAAAAAGCAAAGTTATGCTTTAAAGTTTAAATGTATCTGCAATTTGCTAGTCTACATATGCAGTGTAACAGACAGGTAAGGCTCACCTAGTTTTGTAAATAAATAAAAAATGGTGATCACTATGAAAGGGACTTGAAGCCCTGGATTAATCATGCTTTGCAACCCCTACCTTCAGGTGACAAGGATCCTGCATTTGGGTTATAGTACGTTGCCACTATATTTAGGAGGAATTATATGTTTTTTCCCTAACATGGCTGTTTTCCAAACTGAGTACTTGGAGAGCCAACACTGTGATCATATCTAGCCAGCTTAGAACGAACACTGATTTCTCTGCTTCTTCTTTGATCGAAGTCAAGTTGTATCCCCATGGGTAGTAAGGTCACAAGGTTAAAAGAGCAATATGACAATTACAAAAAGTTAAATCTATGGCCACTACAGACAGACACACTAGCCAGGGTCCATTAGCACGTAGTACAGAGCAGTTATCTCAGGTCACTGACACCAGTTCACTCTAATGGCTTTTCCTGTGTCCTTATCAATCCAGTGCACAAAGTATCTCACCCTAGCCTTTCCCTATGATCTCAGTACCATGTTTACAGCTATCTAACTCCACCAGGCACCGGTGAGTCAGCCAACTCAGCAGACAGTGAGATACGCCAGAACAGAATGATGGGACAATCTGCAAAGCAACTGAGATGAACTAGGAGTTAGATATTTCTAGAAGGAAAAATTTCCACTAAACAAAAAAAAAAATCTCAAGAGAAAAGGTGAAACTTTTTAATAGCTTTACATTCCCAAGGACACAGTGAAAACAAACTTCACAGCCCTGATCTAGAAAATAAGAATTAACAGACCCTCCACATTACAGTATCAGTGAATAAAATAAATATGTGTTTCAAAGAAGAAAGCATCTCTTTTAGTATGAAAAAGAAGTCTGCAAGCTACATTACTTGAACAGTAGTTTCAAGAATAAGAGTGATGATCAGATCTTAAAAGAGAAACTACTCCAATCCCTATTACAAAAGCATGAGCAGATGAGATTTTTATCTATACTGTAGCACCTCTAATCTTGCAGAGTTGGGCAAGGAGCGAAAAGAAAAGTAACCGTCACAATCAATATTTCCAAGAGGCAGACAAAGCAACAACTGGCAGTCACCAGTGCAAATGAAATATTAGAGCAGAAAGTCAGAAAGAAGAGGAACATGAATACAACAGAGAAGGGACTATTAGGAGGGAGGAAAAGTGCTAGGACAAATAAATAATGACATTTAAGTTATGATTCTGGAAAGAGACTCATATGGTCTCTCAAGAACTCCAGATTTAATCTGCTCATTGAACGTAAAAGGATGTTATTTCTAACCATCAGTGCCAAAAATTCAGCCTGGAATCTGAAAGTCAAGCTGGGTTCCCTTGTGCCTCGTGAATCACTAACTGTATACATTCTGCAATCAACACTCGATTAACAATTCTGCGGACGCATGAGTCCAGCTCCCATTCCCAAAGCTGTGCTGGCTCTGAAGGACAAACTGAAATAGAGCAGTAAACACTTGCTGCAGTCACTGAAGTAAGCAAATGGCTGAATACTTCCAGAGAGAACACCTGCGTACGTGAGGAGTAGGAAAGGGCACATTTTACATAGTTTTGAGAGTTGAACCCCACTTTTAAGGGCAGGTCTACAATGGGAGAAGCCCTCTCATCATCCTAGCGCTGTCTACACTGGGAGTTAGGTCAGCGTAACGGCGTCGCTCAGGGGTCTGGAGTTTTCACACCCCTGAGCGACAGTTATACCGATGTAAGTTTATAGTATAGACCTGGCCTAGGACAATAAAGTGACTGATGAAAGGGGATGAGATGAAAACAGGAGCAGAGCTGCATAAAACCTTAAAGCACTGTCTACTGTAGATTTTTTTTTTTTTTAAATAACTCTGTAGGCCACTTGACCTTTACCCGAGGCTGATCCCACCGTAGGCAGGATCAAAGCATGGGGACTGCCCACACCAGTCTTTACACGTGTGTAAAGTATCTCGAGCTAACTGGCAATCAATTAACTTAAGTTAAAAAAAAAAAAAAGAGAGGTCTAGAGAAGACAAAATGAACACTTGACAGGGTAGGTCTACACAGCCCTCAGACGTGAGCCTCCCAGCCTGGGTCAACAGACTCGGCTTAGCAGGGCTTGCATTAATGCTCTAAAAACAGCTGTGTAGACAGTAGTGTGAAGCTGCAGCTCAGGTCGCAGAACAACTCCGAATCCCTGTCTACACAGCTATTTTTAGAGCACTAGCGTGAGCCCTGCTCACTCACGTCTATTGATCCAGGCTGGGAGGCTCGCTTCTGCAGGCTCTGTAGACCTACCTAGAAAACAATATTCATGGCCTGAACTAGGAACTTTGTTCTCCCTTTAACATTTCTGCACACCACAGCCAAAGGTGTTGAACTGCACCGACAGTAAGTATTCAGAAGTGTTTCAAATGATTTTAAAAAACCAAACCTTTTCCTTCCAGTCTCCTTTATCCAGAATCACAGTGTCACCTGCCAGTTCCAAGCAGATTCCTCGGCAACTGTAGCGGATTTTGTTTTTGACTGTCTCACTGCTGCTACATTCCAGGTTTGGGATAAGTTCCCCTCTCTACACCCTTCAGTTTACAGGACACATAACACAATAATCAATTTTCATTTTATATTATGTAAAGCAAAGCAATTCCATCTCTTGGGTTCGAAATCCAAGACTGCCAACAGCTATACAGATGCCACACGAGATAAACAAACCATCTAACCCAAACCCAATCTGTCCTACTTTACTTTGGATATTGATCAAACCAGCTTTTCTATGAGTTACATTTGGGTGAGGGAAGACCTAGTATATAATAAATATCAATGGCAGATTCATTTCACCCAAATACTGTAGTTTCATCTCAGCTTTGTACAGGGATCCATTAACCAATTCTGCATACTGATCCATTACCTCTGAAAAGACCACTAACGTAATGAAGTTGTAGATTTATAGGCTAATTGTAAGTAAATGTCTTTAAATATATTGCTGCTAAACAGAAAGTGGGTATATTCTGTCATTTGTGTGTATCCGACGGGGGGTTAACTTTGGTCGACTGGTTAGAATAGAGGAGAGGCAGGGTTTTGTTCTAGGCTCTCTCCCTGACTCCCTGTGCTACTTAAGGCAAATTGCTTAGCCTCACTGTGTCTCAGTGATGATGCATTTGCTCTCTCAACTCTCTAGTTCATTTTTTGCATGCAATTCCAGGATTTAAAATATTAATGTCTGTGTTATCCAGAGATCCCAAGCAGAATTAGGGCCCCATTATGCTAGGCACCGTACAAGCATATCAGAAGAACATATCTGTGTCCCTGTCCCAAACAAAGTACACTATAAGCCGTTAAAAGAGGAGAGGGGTACACCACATACACACAGGTTTTATGTGCATTTGTCATATTTTCTCTTGCTTGTATATATTTAAAGTGGCGTCTATCTCCATCTGGCTCCACAGCCATTATTAGTCAGCTGGTTTCTCAGAGTAAAGGATTGCTGACAAATAGTCCCATAAAGCATCCCTATCATAGCCTGTCTCCCCTAGCTCTGTTACCAAGTCAAGGACCAATTCTCAATTAACCACAGCCTGACCCTTGTTCACTTTCTTTCCCTCTCCTCTGCCCTTCCTGCAAAAGTTCAGCGCTTCCTGGAAAAGTCTCACTGCCTGTTTGATATTGTACTTCGCTTTAGTTGCTGAAGGAAGGATTTACAGGTGCCTGGCCCCGTCTGCAAGACCATGACCGAAAGCTGACCTCATGTTACAATATGTGAACTCCTGCCCTGCTGATAAGGCTGGCAGATATGAGTAGGATTTTTCAAATAATCCTTTGGGAATTTATAAGCAGCACAGCCATAAAACCGAGGTGACTGGAAGGTCGATTTCACTAAAAATAATAAATATTGCAATGTTTATTCAAAGTAGGCCTTTGTAACTGCAGGCCAAGCACTTAGATAACACTATTGTAAATGACAAATATTAGGAGGTTTTGGTAACTATTATATTATGAGCCTTCCGTCTGACACTGATGTGGCCATTTCCCTTGGTACTTGTCCAATCTTTGATATTGTTCAACACTAGCTGGGCCTAGAAAACCAGTTCAGGATTCAACCACAGGTCAGGAAAAGGATAATTTTCCTTTATGGTTGCTTGCCTTACTTCCCTGCTCTTGCTTTACACACGTCTTCTTGACAATTCTGCCTTTTTCTTGCTTCTTCTAGGCCTTTTGGCTGAGATTCTGTATTGTAGGGGTTTGGTCTAGTGGGCTCATCAGAGGACTGGGGAGAAGAGCTCCTAAATTCTAATCCCAGCACTGTCGCCAACTCCTTCTGTGACCTCACTGCCTCAGGTTTTTCCGTCAAATGGGAATAACACCTACCTACCTCTTCCACAGGGATGTGGGGAGGGTTGATGTTTACAATGCATTTTGAAGATGGAAAATGCTATAATAGTGCTAAGTATTAATATTTGACACAGCAATTTTAGTATCTCAGAGCACTTTACAAACATTGAGTCCCACGCCTACGTGAGGCAGAAAGGAATAATAATTTAATCATTCAGACATGTATCCATTGGGGGTCTATATTCTATCCCCAGAAGAGGGATGGACTTCATCTAACATGACTCTTCCCATCTCAAGTTACTTTTTGAGCACATCAAAGAGGCTCCAGGTGCACTCTCTCCCAGAGCATAGTGGCTGGCTAGTGGTTTACTTCCAGCTGCAGCCGAAAGCAATCAAACAGCGGCGTGGAGCGTTAGCCTGGAATCTGTTTATAGAAGTAGCATTTCTCTAGCATACAATAGGGGAATATACAGCCATGTTCTATATATGATAAAGGATGAACAGTAAAAGCACCATTATGTAAACCAGAATATAATGTCAATCTAGAAGATAAATATGCACTACAGACTGCAATACTCTGAACATACACTGATGCAAAAAACTAATGTCCTGTTTTCACCCTTTACGTAATAGCATTATATACAGCCTTCTATTAAACAATGATATGCAAAGCTATGAGAACAGAGCCTCTGATTTTGCTTTAAATTAAATATACATATACACCTATGTACAACTGAAGTTTTTCCAAATCAAATGACACTTTGAAATGTACCAAGGGCTTCAGACAATGGTAAGCACACTCGCACACTCCCTGAAGCAGGCATCCAACATGTAGTATTTTGTCTTTGTCCAAGACAGAGTACACTCAAAATAGAACACATTCTGGGTAGGTTAACTTTCTATTGCCAATGAAGTATCATGGCATTGTAGCCAAAGCTATATAATTACTAACAGATGAAGACAAAAAGGTTATATTTGCATTTTTATGATGATTTCTTTCCTTTAGCAAATTCATGTGTAGGTATTGCTGGGGGGGGTGGGGGGGGCAGGACTGGCTTTAGATGTACCATAAAAGAAACAACTCTGTTAGGTCTGTCTCCACAGCTGCAAGGGAGGCAAAGCTGCTCGATTACATGCAGAAACCATGCACTCTTCTTATGTGCTGGCTTGACTTTAGAGGGTTCTCCTGTGGCCGAGAAAGCTGAAGACCTTTCTTCAGCAACTGTGGGTTACTGTCATTAAAGAACAGCTGCAGACGAATAGGTCTTTGGATTTCCAGTTTGAAAGGCTCAGATGAATTACTGCAGCAGTCTAAAAATTATGACACAAGGGAGTAATGGCTGAAGTGTCACCCACAAAGGTCATTTTCTCTGCTCATATTGAAGGGAGTAACTTTTTATCAATATACTGGAAGGCCTGGAAAACCACATTTTGTCTAGCAACCTACCAAAATTAGAGGTGAATTTTATTGGATTTTAAGTGGACCCACCCTTCTAAACAAAGCAAGTATTTAGAATTCTAGATCCATCATCTCAAATGTGGACAGAAAATTAACGGGCTCTAAAGTTGCTGATGATCTATCTATCTTGGGGCTTTATACTGCCAAACATCACCTCAGTGCCTTCCAAGTAAAGATGATCGCAAATTCCCTAGTGGACTTCACAAAGTCTCTGGTTTGTCTCTGGTTTTCAAAATAAAAGCTCTTGGTTTTGTTGGCTGGTTGACTGATTTGTTTGTTAGTTACAAATTTTTATCTTTGTATTTTTTTTTTATTTTTTTTTGGAGGGAAATATTTGGGTAAGTAGGAGTGCCAATGTGGTAGGTAACATTTTTGCTATTGTGGGAAGGTTTCCACCATTGTGTGTAACTGATGATCAGGGTCACATGATTATTTTTCTCTTAATATACAACAGTGATCAAGAACTGACTAAAATGCAGCAGAAAATGGTCTTATCACTTACACAGCCATGTAAACATATCTTGATGTTTTTCAGGGCAGATAAAATGGCAAAAGTCCGACTTCTAGAAAGCTTGAGCCAAGACAGTAAAACTGTGGATTTAGTTACATACCATATGATTTTAAAGATTGGAAATTCTCCAGTCTTCAAAAGAAGGAAGGTGCAATAAACAACCACCACCACCTAAAACTGCTGTCTTTCTTGATTACTCAATACATTACTTTGCATTGATATAACAGTTATTTTGATTAAAGAAGAATTATTTTAGGGAAATATATTTAAGCTAGAAATTGTATTTGGCTCCTTATAAACCTCAAAGCTGTTGTGGCTGAAGAAAATGGTTTATATATCTTTGCAGTCTGCCAATATAAAATAGCTGTTTGGTTTTTACTCAAAGTCCTTCCTCTACTGTGGGCTCCCAATGTTGCCCTTGCTTCCCTTTGTCACATGCTGCTGAGATTCTAATTTTACTAGATACTGCATTTTCTCTCAAGGTGAACATAAGCAGACACTAATACTTGTTATGCAACAGGTTCTTTCCAAGACTGTCTACATAGATATAAGGAGCTGCACCTAATCTTGCCATTCAAAATCAGGGTAAACTTCCGTGCCATTTGTACAAACTGTACAGTGAAAACACCATCGTAGACCTACTTACCAGTACAGAATATATGTGCAAGCATCGATACACGGGCGAGAAATCCACCAAATCCTGGGCACCAGGCACCTACAAAGACATGAAATGGAAAACAAGAGGATCAACATATAATCTACAAAGCAACTGGCTACAAATAAAGTACATAGTGTGTGGGAATATACAGACATACTATAGACTGCATGCTGAGGATTTCAGTTATAATGAATTTCAATAGCTAGTAAGTACTGTTCAGTGTTTGATTTTTAAAGCAGGAGCAAGCTGACCAAAGCAGCAAAATTCAACATATGTTGCACCCAGCACTCCGAGCATCAATCTCTCTAAAAAACACATACCGTCTTCATATCCTTTGTTAGTCATCTCAGCAGAGAGGCAAAAGATGTGACCAGCCATGGTTGCTAAATGAGCTGTTGGTCCTTGATAAGGGTTGAGGCATGTTGGCAGAAGCTGTCACTGACTTGATCTGTGCCGCACCTGGCCAGCAGGAAGGTACTTCTCCAGGACTGGCATCAACACTTAACTCACTTAAAGGACAGGTTGAGCCATTTTTTAAAAACTGCTTACTGAGCCTGCCGCAGGGCTGAGAAAGCACACACGGGAGAGGCAGAAAGTACGAGACCGTAGAAAACTGTGCATGAATGTGAGGTTCAGCATTCACAAGCTTCACCCTATGGATCTATTCAGGTCAGTCATGTACAATCACAGGCAACGGGCAGTCGAGTGGGATTACCGATATCAATAGCTTGCTCCGATCTTTTAAAACAAAACCTAAATGTACTAATTGTCCACAGGAGCTAAGTAAACGTGTGCTCCTATCACTCTTACCTCACCGTGTTATGTCTTAACTAGATTTCAAGTGTAGACTTAGGGCTTATTTACATTGCAGGGGTTACAGCAGCAGCTTCGTAGCTATGCCACCGTAACCCCAGTGTGTAGATGGGGGAGGTTTAGGTTGGATATTAGGAAAAACTTTTTCACTAGGAGGGTGGTGAAGCACTGGAATGGGTTACCTAGGGAGGTGGTGGAATCTCCTTCCTTAGAAGTTTTTAAGGTCAAGCTTGACAAAGCCCTGGCTGGGATGATTTAGTTGGGGATTGGCCCTGCTTTGAGCAGGGGGTTGGACTAGATAACCTCCTGAGGTCCCTTCCAACCCTGATATTCTATGATTCTATGCACACCACTGTGACAGAAGGAGCTGACCTATCACTGTAGTAACTCTACCTCCCGAAGCGACGGTAGCTAGGACAAAAGAAGCATTCTTCTGCTGGCCTAGCCACATCTCCACCAGGTGTTTAAGTCAGCACAGTGGTGGATTTTTCATACCCCAGTACTGTAGCTATGTTGACCAAAGATTTAAGTGTAGACCAGGCTACAGAGCATAAACTCCTCAGGCAAGAACTTTCTCTTGCTATGTGTTTGTACAGTGCTCAGCACAATGGGGCTCCCGTAATAAATCTACAGTAGTAATGGGGGAAGGGACTTCACCTGTTCGCAACATATAACGACCAAATTAACCAATGATTTCCCATGAATTAGACTTTAACAACAAATAATTACTCTTCTTCGATTGTTAGCAGTCCTTGAAGCCATGGCTGGTGGTCCACAAATGAAATATTTTGCTAACGAAGAGGTGCAGGTTGGGGGAAGCAGAAGGGGAGTTGATTCACAAAAGGAGTTCTCTTACAAGAGCACCCCACAATTTTTTTAAAAAAAAATCTCTGTATTTCCTTAAAAATATTAAAGCCCAGACATACACAATATAATAGCTATTGCTCTAGAACAACTGCAGACCCCTGATCAAGACCTTATATTAAGATTTAAACTGTTTATCTAAAGCATTTTCAGACAATCATGCACAAATTCTATAGAATATTTGTTTTAAAAACCACACACATCCTTGTGGAGGTGTTCAAATCCTTTACCCTCTTGTGCAGGGTGTTAACCTGAGATTGACTTAATATGAGGAAAAGAACAGACTGTTCCCTCCACACAGCGCTCCAACTCTAAGGGTGAATGAAATAACCCACCCAGCCTTTTGAACTCTTTTCAGACTCTGTCCACTGTATGCTTTTGCACGTACAAAGTATTTGAAACAAACTACTGTGGCAAATTTAAAACACTGCCCAACAATCTGCATTGTTTTCTACTGCACTGGAACAATACATTTATTGCTCTCCTAGCAGTCATTAGCTTCCCTGGGTAGTTTCTTGCGTAACTTTCACCGCCTCCCATCACAAAAAGACGCTGGCCATTACAGTTTTGTACACAAACCCTACCGGAATTATGGTAGGTTGGCAAGAGACGCCCTAGAGAGTGATGTCTGTACTACCTCATGTTGCTTACGAACTTGCCGCTCTGACAATACTTACTGCAATACAAAAGCAAAGCTCAGTACATATAGTTTGTGATGGAATGCCACATACTGGCAGGAAAAGGAAATGAACAATCACTGAAAATCACCCCTGAATAGCTAGATGAAGAGTATTTTAGACACTGAAGTGAAGAACAATACCACAACCAACATATATCTGATTACGGTGTGGAATCTCTCTTTGTAGCACTCGTTTTACTCTCATAGATAAGCTTGTGTTTCTGAGGTTTGAGGAGCAGCAGAGATGTTTCTAAGCTTGCAGTGAAAGAAACCTAAAGCCCCCTTTTAATAAAAAGGCCACTACACTCTGCCATCAGCACCTCAGTCTCATCTCCTTTCTCCACTTTCATGAACAGCAAGTGCATTCCATCCTTAACCTGAAATTTTCCTTTCTTCAAACAGTGAAGCCCACAAACTCTAATTCTGGTCTTCAGCACATTTGCAGGATGGGAGGGGGAGGCAGAGCCGTCAGTCCCTGTAAGCAGCCCAAACCCTTCCATCTGGGTTAACTTGGGTTACCTTCTATGACTCAGGATTCTAGCTGGCTTAACCTTTATAACAAATTCTTAGCTCTGAAACAGACATACATTGACTTAGGTGACAGCTAAGGAATGCTCTGCTTTTTTGTTTTGGCCCCAAGCTTGTCCAGAATTGGCTGTATCTATGGATATTGCTACTTGTAGATAGAAAGTTTTCATGTAAGTATGGATACATTTTTCTGAACCTCAGTAATAAAAGAGCCACTGATCTTTCACTCTGGAGTTGATAGGAACTGCTTTTTGAGAACTTCCGATGGGGAGCCCATTACTTTGATTACTTTTTTTTTATAACCTTCCATTCAGGCACTATATCTACAATACACCTCTTCAAAGTCCACATCCACTGAGGTTTAAATATCATTTACAATATTTAGCAAACTCATAGGCAGCCACCCTACATCTCTCTGCATACAGTGGATAGATTCTCTTGGCCCAGAATGAGTTCACTAGCCTTAAAGACGAAGCTCTAATTGCTAATAGAGGTACTCCGCTCCTTGCTTTGTACAGCTGCGACATGTATCACCTAATCCAGATGGATATTGATGGTTTGAGGCTTTTAACCCCATGTTGGGGGTAGTACACAATAATGCAGATTTACTACATCTTCTTGTGTGGTCTAGGTGTACTTCAGTTGCCCTATGAACACCTAGACCATGCCATAGTTTAACCTAGTAATAAGGGCTGGAGCTATTCTAAGCACCATCTTATCTGCATGAACAGCGCAATACTGGAGCTAACTGGAGAGTCCTTCAGACTCACATTCTACCAGCTGAGGTTATGCTGACAGCAAGACACTCTGATTGACTGGAAGTAACGACAGGTTTCAGAGCAGCAGCCGTGTTAGTCTGGATTCGCAAAAAGAAAAGGAGGACTAGTGGCACCTTAGAGACTAACCCATTTATTTGAGCATGAGCTTTCTCAAATAAATGGGTTAGTCTCTAAGGTGCCACTAGTCCTCCTTTTCTTTTTGGAAGTAAAGAGATATCTCTCACAAAAGATTAGCATGGCTTTTGCATAATTATTGATGGAGACAAATTAAAAAAAAAGAGTGGTGCTCTCTGGATCAGACACAGCTGATTGAGAAGTCTTCCAGGAGGAACTATTAATGTTCAGATGCAAGGATTTTTTTTTTTCAGTCTGCCTGCTCCAAAAATGCTGACTAAAGCCAACACATTTATTTGGAGCATTGTATTTTTTATTCCCATAGCCAGGCATGCTGGGTACGAGCAGAATAATCCCTTGGGCCTACCAATGCAGCATTTGGATTCCTTCTTCTGGAAGTTCTCTGACACTAAGGTGACAGGCACCAGTACAAAATCTGAAGTTCAGGGTTTTTTGCCACCTTGTTATCATCCTTAGATCCAAAATCATCCATGGGCAGATTTAAATGATCAGATTCTACGACTCTAGGATAAAGACTCCATTCTCCTTAGTCTAACCCACATCTGCTCAGCCAGTCTGCCCTGATATTGTGCTTCTCATTAGCATGCAGGGAGGAAACATACCAGATTTGTTTCTCTATTAAAGGATCTGGGATCTCATCCTTCCTCTCTTTTTGGCCACCAGATCCTTTGAATAGAGCCTCTGGGTCCTCTCCTTCCCAGGGAGGAGAGGACATGCCTTCAATGGAGAAAGCCAATTTACTATGCACCCTCTTGGAGAGGGTGTGTGAGGTCTTTGCCCTGTTTGAATATGGTCTGCACAGCTCTCTCTTATCTAACTGAAAAAAGGAGAATAAACACCAATCTACACTGGGACACATCTGATCACTGAAGGGAGGCTCTTGTGCACTAACTTCTCTCTCTGCCATTACTTAGCATTTTGCTGGGTGGGAGGTATGTGCTCTATTTGGACTGAGCACCCCATGTGGGTGGGGAGTCAGAATGATCCGTGGGAGCAGAAAGGGCCCACTCAGAACAAGAAGGGTAAAGAATATCTAATCTAGCCCAGACTGAGTAATTCCCAGATGGTCTGAAGCACTACATTAGGAGTCAGCTACATGGGACGTTTCTGAGGAATAAATCGCCACCACAAAATGTCCTAGCCACCAGGCCTACTTGCAAGGGAAGGGTGATCCCCACTGAGGAAAGCCCAAGGGGAAACACTCCTGTTTAATTGTGAAGATAAATGGATGAAGGGCTAGAGATGAGTCCTAGGGCCTCTCACTGTCCTTCTCCAGGCTGAATCAGTGTCTGCCGGCTTGGTCTCTTTCCAAAGAGTAGAGAGAAGTCCTGGACTGGCTTTTGTGCTGAACCAGGGCTGCTGCTGCAGAGGGTTTCAGTGGCCTTTAGTCTATCTGCCCTTACCCTACTGTTCCCTGCATGGGAAAGGGCTGTCTGACACTTCTCCTGGCTTCTTTGTCAGTGGTGCTCTGTTTTTCCCTGGGAAAGGTAAGCCTAAAACAGTCCCTCTGGGGAGAAAGTGATATGGTGCAGAAGATGCAGAGCTCCCCTATGCACTCCACAGGGTGGAGGAAGAAAAGTGCAAGAGGAGAAAATCTTCCTTTAAGACTATTTCCTTGGCTGCCTTGGTTCCTTCCTTTTAAAGAAGCAAGGTGGGGACAACCCACCAGAGTGCATAACGAGATGGTGGCTTCATACAAAACAAGCCAACATTGTTTATTCACCCTTGGGGCTTTTAGCCCTAAAAACAGTCAATTAGTTTGACTTGAATTTGGAAAATCCGATCTCGAATCCTGGATACCCTAACCTTGGCAGCAGGTGGTCTGATTTCTGCCTACTTGTGAGTGTGGAGACAAGAAAAACTGAGGGGGCTCTTCAAGAGGAGAGGCTAGGGATGCTTTCAATGACTAACAAGTGTGACTGTCTCCAAAGCTGCAAGCAGGCTTACGGCCTTACTGAAAAACATGTTCTTAATATTTTACTCACATACAATTTCCTAGACATTTAATGGTTGCATTTCACTGTGCTCCCTTCCAGATGAAAACAGCGGTATTTGCACTAATAAACTATTGTTTCCTTTCCAAAGAGCTTTTTTTCTCCAAGTTGAAGAAATCCGATTAGGATAGTTAAAAACACTTCCTCTGCCTGCCCCTGAGGAACTGCTCTCTCCAAAGAGTTAGTAAGGAAACAACAAACAGGAGCTGCATTTTATATTCATGCTTTATGATTCTAAGCAAACTGAATAAACTTTATTTCTTCACTTGCTTCTGACAAGGCACCTAGCCCCTGCCATTTTCATTAGCACTCCCTCTGGACACACTTCTGTTTCACTACTCATTTCATCACCAAGGACAGCAACTACTCATTTATGCTCTGAATCTTGTTTCTGCAAAGACATTAGTCCTGTTGCCAATTTAAACGAACTATCTTCCAAAAGGTATCATTAAACCAGGAACGAAAGCTTATTTACTAAGAATCTAGAAATGAAAGATCTCTTCAGTCATCCATCATTCAGTCAATGCAAAACTATTCCCTACTGTAAGTTTACTAGTGTTCTGCCAGCCTACCATTTATTTTGCCAACAAATGGATCTGCCACCACTTCCTCCGAGAGACTATTCAACTGCATAATAAATGGAACTGTTGGGAAGTTTCTCCTAAGATCAGCCTAAATTTTCTTCTTCCTTAATTTCATCCCTGTCTACTGATATTATAATACTAGTTTTGCTTTCCTAAGTAATTCCTCTCCCTCCTTGATATTTACAACTTGCAGGTATTTGTAGCACTGTGGCACATTAGTCTCAAATTCTTCAGCGATACCAACCACTTTCTATAGGGCACCGGCGTCTTGTTCTGCAGCCAAGTGGACGTTCCACGGCAGCATGGAATGCAGACAACTATCCAAGAACATAAAGGTTGGGGGAAATCAAATATTATGAGTACATTTACAGGTTTGTATTTATTTCCTAAAAATATACCTTTCCTATTCATTCTCCTTATGTTTAACTTCTGTCCAATTTCTAATTTGCTGTAGGATCAAGTATTGGTGCAACATAAAAAAACCAGAGGGCCTTGCCACAGCTTTGAAGATCAGTGTATTACCACATCTTCTCACTGCTATGAAGGGACTGACGCTCTGTTCTCCTTCCTGGCTGCTGGCATGAAAGGATTGCAGCACAGTAGGTAGAAAAAGGGGCTGCCTGTAGATAGGATGCTTGCTTATATTTGCAAAGAAATGTGAGTAGGCCCAAAAAATTATTTCCTAAAAGCAAGCTTCAAATAGTCACGTGAGACCTCGTAAAACGTGAGTAAAGTGAAGTGAGACAATTTAAAAGCAAGCTGGAGATAAACAAACCCCATGTCATGTTGTAAACATGTTTTGGTCCTATCTGGCTTATACAAGTGTGAGCTGAAGTGTTAATATTTTGGAAAATGCTATCTATATTGATAGTAATTGGTACTGCATTTACGCAGATACTAATTAAGATTATGTTTAATGTTAAACAGCCAATGAGACCGAAAATATTTAATTATGATAACAGAAATACAGATATGGTAAAAGGTGGATTCAATGTTAACTAATTAAGGGGCAATATTATAATTGATTATAAAAAGGATAGCAGGCTAATTTTAGATTAGGCATGCCCATCCACCATCAAGATCCCTTAGAGAAAGGATTATACCCATTCTCCTCATTTAGGGACTGATCACCCCTAAATGCATCATTTCATCTCAGAATATGAGTACCAGTGCAGTGTATGGTTAGTTTGTAATGCCTGTTTGCTTAACTACCTACTTTATAGTAAATAAAGTTTGCAATTTTATCACTTACTGGGTCATTCGCAGTCCTCCACTAAATAATCTGTAACCACTCTGAAGGCTCAAACCATAACGAATTAAGTTTGCTTTTATTCCTTATTTTTAAAATTACTAATTTGGAACACATAAATGTAAGGTTCCAAAGAGGGACAGGCTGGAGAAAGATGATCATGGGGAGAAGGCATCAAGTTGGTGAAAAGGAAGCGCGGACTTAGGGGTGGGGAGGCAACAGCAGGAAGGGAGATTATGCATTCCAGGAGCATGGGCCAGAAAGGTTGTATATGACACAATATATTTTATCTACTGGCAATAACGATTAAACTTCAATGGAGCTACGCCAGTAGAGAATTTGGCTCCTAATCGGTAGAAAAAAGAAGCAAGAGATTCCAAAACACTGAAAATTCTACTATGTGGCTCAAGTTTTTAATGAGACAGAATCTTTATAATCAAGTTATTTAAGCCTCTGAACACAGAAAATGTGCTTTCATTGTCAGCCAATATATACATCAAAGCACAATTCCACAAAGGCCACAGTATCTGTTTAATGGACTTTTTTCCTTCTTTCAAATTTTAAATGGCTATGTAAGACATCAGACTATGATTCCTAATAAGTGAAGGACTGGAGGAACCATCCCTAGTACAGAAAAGGGTAGTTCACTCTGTTCTCATTTTAATTTTTGTCCTCTCCGCAGAGATTGCCAGTTGGGATGTCGTCCATAGTTCACTATGAACCATACTGAGAACCAACTACTCATTTCATATAGTCCACTAAACATCTTTCCATGATACGAACCAATGTAGGGCAAATATGAGCTGACAAACTGGGATGTGAAATGTCCCATTTACAATGCCCTGGGCCATCCAATCTCCTGGTTTTTATATTATATGGGTACCTCTTCATCATCTTCCTCATCTTCAACATCCAGGATCCCCGAATCCTGTTCAGACATGGGGCTAGTGTTTTTCACCTCCAGATCTGAGCTTGCACAGACATCTTTCTTGTATTTCTTTCCACCACCTATCCTGGGATGCTGAGATACAATATTGTCCAGGTTTCTTTGCTGCTGGGCCTAGAACAAAAGCAGATTTAAAAGTTATGATGACATTCAATAATTTATTAGTTTGGACGAAAAGATGTAATCGTTCAGAAAATGCTACAAATATGAGACAAAAAACAAAACAAAAACCCACAAACACATGATGGAACTGACAATTTATTTAACATATTTTCTAACCTAGATATTCCAAACACCAGAAGACTCATTTCAAAACCATTCAGGTGATTATGTATTAATGCAAACAATATCATGACCGTTCACAAATCACAATTCCAAACCCATCATGCTGCCATATTGATCTATTTATAACACCAATGGAGAGATATTAGACCACAGGCCATGTGGTGACTGTCACAGGATAAATTAAAGGGCTGACTTAACTGTTGGATATGTTCCTCTATTCAACCCATGTGAACAGAAAGCCCTCCACATCTGGACCCCAGAGATTCCTGAAAGCATTTTTGTGGTACCCCAGGAGAATGTAATTGTGCACTGTTAATTTACATGATCTGTAAAGGTACCCAACTGGAATTCTCTCAGTGAGATAATAACCAGGATTCAGTACTGGAATGGATGAACCAGTAGAGATCCCTTCATAGGAAAATTGCTATATGATTCTATGATCTTGATCTGTAGGAAGTGTTACAACCAAAGGTTTGTTTCTAGGGAAGGATGTTATGCAAAAAAAAGCACACATCTACTAACCTGAAACTGGGTGCGGATTTTCTTTTTATTAGTGAGCATAGTATCTGTGAGAGACAGGTAAATTGCTTAGCCCCAAATGCCAAAGTATGTTGTAAGAGGGCTTAAATTCAAAACTGGGATTATACATAGGTGTTACGCTGTCCTATACACAACTGCAAAGCCCCGTTTAATCTGCCACAAAAAAAATGCCTGCCCAGCAGTAGAAGAGCTGATGCTATAGATGTGGACTGATATCTTGCTACAAGTAGAACTATATCAAGTATTGCCTAAACATGAAAACCCTGTTGGGATACACTGGATTCTCCAGAATGTCCTTCCCAAAAGAGTTTTTGTTTGGGGGTTTTTTTAAGCGTAGGTTTTCCCCCTTTCAAAAACAGATTCACCTCATACCTGCACTGACTCCCTGTGCCAGATTTAATTTCAACAGGCACCCATGTATTTAACTGCATCTCTGCACCAGTGAAAATCCCACTGGCCACACATCACGCATGGGCAAGATACACATAGAGCACTCTTATTTATTCTGAGTAACTCAATACACAAACTTTGGAGACAGAGGACTACAGAACCAAGGTTTCGGTTGTTAGCGAGAGCAAGAGTGATATGCACTCTACATTAATGCAAGACCCATTAGAAGAGAAAGGGGACATTTTGATTATATATGTTTCCGCAATGGGGGAAGAGAACAGAAGGTTTCCAAAATCCAAATCTGAAGGCATATGCTTTAATGAATGCATTTTGTAAAAGAGTGCATGGATGTAAACTTTCTCTTGCACGGTTTGCAACACCAGGCATTGCAGCTGTGTGATACTGTGAAAAACACGGAAGAGAACCGGATTAGAAACCAAAAGATTAATTTAATCTATTGCCACTGCCCAAACTGAAGGAAAAATCAGGCAAACAAACAAACTATATAAATAGTGAAAAGCAAATTAGGGTGGTTAAAGATTTTGCTTTTAAACATCTAAGGTGTCAGTATAACAAGTAAGGAATGTATTTTTAAAGTATGATTTTTATTTTGACAGAGTCTCTTTAATGTCAGCTCCTTTTTAAAGCCTGGTTGTGCAGAAATTTGCAGCAGACAGAATACAGTTATTTTATCCATATTACAGAGATAAGGCTCTTTGAAGCCCATATATTTGCATGCTACATCACTTTATATTTGATGCACAAAATACCCCAAGATCTGCTTTACGTCACGAGACTAACATACTTTTATGATGTACATACATGTAACACAATCTACTCATTCTTAATAGATAAATGCAACTGTTCAAATCAAAGGATTTTAAAAAAAAAAATCACAGTTGGCACTGGACGTCATTGCCTAAGAAAGTAGAACGATGGAGTTAAATGCTAAATGCCTGGGAGCTACTTATTGTACTGTGCAGTAGCACAATCTTGACCTCTAGTGGTTGGAAAGCAGCAGAAAAAAATAATTAGGTTAAGCTTCAATGAGAAGAGAAAATGATTGGGCTGAGATGAGCAACAAACAGCACAGAGACCATTCCAAAGAGACCTAAGAGTGAGACTCAAGGACAGATTTTAGCAAGACTGTCCCAGGCAAAAGTCTGTCCATTAGCATTGCACAAGAGAAATCCTCCTGGTGATTGTGACACTTCAAACAGGATGAACAACTGGGAAACAGAGAGGCAAATTCTGCACAGAGTCTCTACTTTACTAGAAGCTCTACTCCACATAAACCTATTGCAACGTCATATACCAAGGATTAGGCATCAAAAAGGGGACTATGCTTTTGTTCTTTCCAACGTTCAATCCTGGACTTGTTTCTGCTTTCAGATACTCTGATTCAAGCCAAAGCAACTCATCGGAAGTGAATGAAGTCCTCAGACAGAGACAAACACCTACAAGATCTCTATCAAGCATTCTTACAACTATAATACCCACCTGCGGAAGTGAAGAAACAGATTGATAGAACCAGAAGAGTTCCCAGAAGTCACCTACTACAGGACAGGCCTAACAAAGAAAATAACAGAACGCCACTAGCCGTCACCTTCAGCCCCCAACTGAAACCCCTCCAACGCATTATTAAGGATCTACAACCTATCCTGAAGGATGACCCAACACTCTCACAAATCTTGGGAGACAGGCCAGTCCTTGCCTACAGACAGCCCCCCAACCTGAAGCAAATACTCACCAGCAACCACATACCACACAACAGAACCACTAACCCAGGAACCTATCCTTGCAACAAAGCCCGTTGCCAACTGGGCCCACATATCTATTCAGGGGACACCATCACAGGGCCTAATAACATCAGCCACACTATCAGAGGCTCGTTCACCTGCACATCCACCAATGTGATATATGCCATCATGTGCCAGCAATGCCCCTCTGCCATGTACACTGGTCAAACTGGACAGTCTCTACATAAAAGAATAAATGGACACAAATCAGATGTCAAGAATTATAACATTCATAAACCAGTCGGAGAACACTTCAATCTCTCTGTATGTCACGCGATTACAGACATGAAAGTTGCGATATTACAACAAAAAAACTTCAAAACCAGACTCCAGCGAGAGACTGTTGAATTGGAATTCATTTGCAAATTGGATACAATTAACTTAGGCTTGAATAGAGACTGGGAGTGGCTAAGTCATTATGCAAGGTAACCTATTTCCCCTTGTTTTTTCCTCCCCCCCCCCCCCCCCGATGCTCTTGTTAAATCCTGGATTTGTGCTGGAAATGGCCCACCTTGATTATCATACACATTGTAAGGAGAGTGATCACTTTAGATAAGCTATTACCAGCAGGAGAGTGGGGTGGGGGGAAAGAAAACCTTTTGTACTGGTAAACACCCATTTTTTCATGCTTTCTGTGTATAAAAAGATCTTCTATACTTTCCACAGTATGCATCCGATGAAGTGAGCTGTAGCTCACAAAAGCTTATGCTCAAATAAATTGGTTAGTCTCTAAGGTGCCACAAGTACTCCTTTTCTTTTTTTGAAGTGCTAAAGTGAACTGAATGTAAATGATACCAAATTGAAGCCTAAGGTTTCTATGAAAATCTCCCAGATTTATAGAATCATTTTCCCTCTTACCCTTTTTAAAAAGAGTATAAGCAAAATTTTCTCCTAATACAAAATTTCCCATGAAACGTTAGTCTTTAAAAGATCCTAAAATGGGCAGTTCAAAGAAAAATTGTATAGGAAATAAATTAGTGACATTGGTCAAGGGAGAGGGGAAAAAAATAACTCAGTGGAGTGAGCATGCTGAAGGTAAATGAGTCTGCACTTCCACCCTCTAAGCTTTAAAAGTATTCAATAGGTTTTAGCATATTAAGCTGAAATACAGAATTAATAGCAAGAGAGGCCATATTACCCAAAATCTCTCTGAACAGAGATCAGGTGATACTCCCTCCCACCGTGCACCACTCGTAGGTGACTTACCTTTATTTGGACAGAGTGCAGGTAATTACGTTTGTTTCTGCTAATAAGTGCAAAAGTATATTTGTTAATTAGTGAACACTAGACAGGTCTGAACCAAAATCCTACAACCAAACAATATCTCTCTAACAGGAGGGGCAAACCCCCCCAGACCTGATTATTCCCAAACCTGGAAGTTCTAAGCCGAGATTCAAACCCAAACTTTCCTGAAGTGCAGGTTGTTTGGATTCAGCCTACTAGAGAAAAAGGAATTTCAGCAATGAATTCAGATCCGAACCCAGCTCTGAGGTTCTTAATGTGGTTTTAGTCCAGGCCCATCTTTATTAAAAAGAATTTCCCCTTGTATTCTCTATTCTACCACTGCAGATCCACGAAAGGCAGTTAGAGAGATTCCCATAATGACTAAGAGCATCTCCTCATGTAAGAAGCAGCTGTATGCTTTTATGAATTACACATAAGTCTCCGATCATAAAAATAAAACGCTGTTCAGTGCTACATTTCCTAAAGGACTAACTCTTACTTCCTTCACTTACACCAAAAAACAAAAACCACCACATACATTACACCTAACGAAAGCAACACAGCCATAGCTGATCACTTTGAAGTACATTCCTGTACTGCTACAGTGCTCAGTCTTGCTAAAACACTGATCTGATGCTATGTTAGCTTGCATTTCAGCTATGTTAAAGACATTCTTACAGAAACGCGACAATGAAGTTGAGAATTAGTTCACAATGCTAAAAGAAACAGATTCTCTTAGATCTGTAGTCTAGATGTTACACTCGAGCTCTATAAAGTACATGCCAGAAAAAAAAAAAAAAAAAAAAGATTTGCTTTGTGTGTCTGTGGGGTTTTTTTTTTAATCTTGGCAAGACACAAATTGTACTGAAGTGACCTGTAAGTGAGAAATATCAAATTTTCTGAAGACTTGGGTGAAGTCACCAAGGTTTCAGTTTCACCTTGCGTGAGAGAAAAGCAGGGAGAGGCCCAGAGGAAGCTGCTATGGAGAAGTGTGAGTTTAACTGCCAAGGAGCTCCATTGCTGCCTGCACCTTACACACACATGCACACGTGTGAACACACTGCCGTCCCAGGCTCTGGCTGGGAGAAAGCTGGACAGTATGTTTGACATTGCACATAAAGGAAGAAAAATGACCTGCATCAGAGGCACATTGGGATTTTAATGTTCTGTTTCACATAAAGGCATCTGTAGGGAGCCCAATGAAGAGGCACACGTTAGAAACCACATCAAAGTGTAAGCGACACTCCAACAGGACCTCTGAAAATTGGCCTGGGGCCAAGGTGGGGGGCCCTCAAAAAAACCCTTTTCTTTTGGTGTGGTTTACATGAAAGCAAGTGCATTTTTCTATTATTCTGTAGAACTGCCTCTATTACACAGAACTATCCATCTCTGTACTCTCTGCTTAATGTGACAATAAAAAAGAGGGAGGTTAAGAAACAAATGTCTGTTCACAACGCACATTAAATTTAACAACCCACGTAGTTTAAATTCCCTTTAAGCACAGTCATTTTCATCTGCTCACAAGGCTAGTGCAGGGGCAGGCCAATTTCATTTGTGCATACCAACAGCTGCGCAACTGACCTGATCAGGCAAACTACAGCCCTTCTAAAAAGAGCACCTGTTGGGGGAGGTGGGAACTGGATGGCTCGGGTAATGCGATACAGAGCCTACCACCCCTAGGTAGCAGGATCAAAACCAAGTCACTGATGACCTAAATGTGTTAACCATCAGATGACTAGTCACTGCTCTATGGTCTGAAACAGGTTGGAGATTTTTGCTCAGTTCCACAGTTGGAAAGTGTCCAGCTAAACTAAAAAAAACTCACACAACTGACACTAACAATCCTTGGTAGGTTGAGAGAGACCACAGATTGAAAAGACAAGGAAAATAAGCGATCTTCCCATTCTCAGTGCTTGTCCACACTGGGAAGCTATTGCGAAACAAGCTTGGGTGTGAATTTAAAGCACAAGAGCTATTCCTCATTAAATCCCAAAATGGGCACACTTATTCCGCACTGATTTCCTTTTCGCAGCTTGGCTTAAATCACTTCCAAAGTGGACAGCTATTCTGCAATTGCCATTCTTGGCTATTTCGCCATGTCCACAAACACTTACAGGTGACACCTCCCAGCCAGAGTAGAGCAGTGTGGGGTAGTGCTAAATTCTCAGTGAAGGTGTAAAAGGAAAAGGATAGTTACCCCCCACGCACACAAAGATCACCCTTAACTAACAGTTCATAAACAAGTCTTCAAGTTCTGGAGTCCAGCCTTGTACTTTTAGCTTCCAGATCAAACTCTCATGAAGAGTAAGATTTCAGGTAAGTGTAACTACCTGGGAGACTTACAACGAACCAATGGGTAGGGATATGCTACGTGTCAGGCCATGCATTCCTTTATTCGTTGCCTGACAAGGCCCTAGCAATGTTTTCCTTTTCAAATATATCAGCAACTTTAGGAACTAACAGTTTTAAACAGCAACACACCGATTTTTTTGTATTGGTTTGCCAGCGCTGAGGGCAAAGCATGTGTCATCTTCACTCCCATTGCTTCCACCCCTCAATGAAACTGACAATGTTTACTTTAAAATAAAGAATCTAATTAGCTCTTTCCTGATGAGATAGTAGATATGGCACAGCAAAGCACGATTTATTATTTAAACAGGGCTGAAGTATTGTTGTGGTTAGCTTTAGTGGTTTTGATTAGTTACTGAACATTTGCTGCTGTGATTGTTTTATGGACCCCTCTAATGGACTGAGATGTAGAACTTTAAAGAATATCCCTAGGAATGGAATACATATTCCTTAAAACAATATTAAAAAAGCAGACTAGCTACAGGGGAAGAAAAAAGAAAGTGAATAAAAAATGATAATGTGGCTGGCTCTCTGCCAAAGAACCATTTGAAAGTTATAAAATCACTCTCAGATCAGATCAAAGCGTGTATTATTACTGCAAGGTGTAAACTCAACACATCAACACAGCTTCTGTTAAGTTTCAACTAAAATGCAATCACTTGTCAGGACGATAAGAGTTTTTGCCTATCTGCTTTCTCAGCACTAACTGGTTATCATGGAGTGCAATTTGTCCAAAGTAAATCTGACAAAATTCACCATCAGTGCAGGAAACGGGGCCCAAGAACGTGATTTTTACTTGATGTTTGGTCTTAAGAAGAATTTTGAAAACCCTAAATCACTGAAGAGTAAACGCTCTCCAATACCTCAATGTTAACACCAAGGACAGATTCTCCTGCAAATTCCCACTCTCCTCTCCCCAGTAACGTGATCACCACACCCTCGCCCATCCCATTGCTGAAATCGAGATTGTGACGCTGATTCAATACAAGCAACTGCAAATACTGTACTCAGTATGGTATAATAAATGTGCACTGTTCATGTAGACTTTCCGGATCAAGCATAAAAAGAAAAGGAGGACTTGTGGCACCTTAGAGACTAACAAATTTATTAGTGCATAAGCTTTTGTGAGCTGTAGTCTCTAAGGTGCCACAAGTACTCCTTTTCTTTTTACGGCTGCTACTCTGAAACCTGGATCAAGCATGGAACGGACAACCAGGAATCTTGAGTTCTTTTCTCAGCTCTGTTACTGACATCGTTCGTACCCCTGGGCAAGGTTTTTAACCTCCCTCTGCCTCATCTTACCCATGTATAAAATATAGTTACTACTACATATATCCTCATAGGGTGTTATAAGGATTAATTAGTTTAGGTTATTTCAGGGTTATGAACATTTAAAGCTCTTTATAATCACTGAATACTGCTCACCTGTTCTCTGGGACACCTACTATAAAACAGTACGTAGAGAGATTGATTCTAGTAAGACTCACTCAGATACTAGCTAAGGGGTCGGCAAACTTTCAGAAGTGGTGTTCCGAGTCTTCATTTATTCACTTTAATTTACGATTTCGCGTGCCAGTCATACATTTTATTGTTTTTAGAAGGTCTCTTCCTAGAAGTCTATAATATATAATTAAATTATTGTTGTACGTAAAGCAAATAAGTAAAAACATTTTTAAAATGTTTAAGAAGCTTCATTTAAAATGAAATTAAAATGCAGAGCCCCCTGGAGCGGTGGCCAGGACTCGGGCAGTGTGAGTGCCCCTGAAAATCAGCTCGCGTGCCGCCTTTGGGCTGTAGTCCACAGAGAACATATCCTATGCTAAAATGATAAACTAACTCTCAGCTAAGAGAAGCAGTCAAGTACTATAGGTAAATGTAGAACGAAGCTTAAAGAAAAACAGGTTTTAAAAAATGAGTCCTTTTTCAAAGAAGCAATGGAGATTTATACCCACTGATGATCTGACCCCAAGAATGAGCCACCTGCATGTGTGTATCAGAAGTAACCAGGCTAATGTTATGTAATTGTGTTTATCATACATATGCAGAAGGAACAGAGGAGCAGAGAATTAGAATTAGTTTACTGCATAAATGAGCAGACCCGAAACAGTAGTTGATGCAATGCTTTGTCAGGTTTCTCAGATGTACGATTTAACAGGAATAGAATTTGATTGCTGGAGAAAAATATCCTGACAATGTCAATATTCAGATTTGATTTTTTTTTAATCCCAAAACGTCTCGTTGTTGCCTTATTACCCAAAGCAAAATAGTAGCGTGCTCAGTTAAATAACTGCTTATGAACATTAATCACCACTAACAATTTTGAAGTTCATAATCAAAGATGTTTCTGAGCATAAACAGCTGATGAAGTCTCCTGCTCCCTGCAGCACTGTTTACTCTGCAGTTGTTGTTAGTACTGTCTTTTCAGAGAACACCGAGCATGCAAAAATGCACAGTGTCTTTGCTGAGATTTAATTATGGCGCAAGGCATATGTGAGAATACTTTTTTCCTCTATCTCAGTCCCAGTTAAATTCATCAGAAGGAGCAATACATAAAAATAATAAGAGCAACTAGATAATCTCAGCAAAAAAAATGGTAACCAGTTCAATGATTCCTTTCCCATCCAAAAATGGTTAACTTGTGCCAGAATAGGGGTATGGTACAGCTTCCGTATTAGGAAAGATTAATAAAACTGGGACATTTCAGCTTGGAAAAGAGACAACTAAAGGGGGATATGATAGAGGTCTATAAAATCAAGACTGGTGTGGACAAAGTAAATAAGTGTTATTTACTCCTTCTCATGACACAAGATCTAGGGGTCACCAAATGAAATTAAAAGGCAGCAGGTCTAAAACAAATAAAAGGAAGTACTTCTTCACACAATGCACAGTCAACCTGTGGAACTCTTTGCCAGAGGATGTAGTGAAGACCAAAAATATAACAAAGTTCAAAAAAGAACTAAATAAATTCATGGAGGATAGGTCCATCAATGGCTATTAGCCAGGATGGTTACGGATGGTGTCCCTAGCCTCTGTTTGTCAGAAGCTGGTAATAGATGACAGGGGATGGATCACTTGATGATTACCTATTCTGTTCATTCCCTCTGGGGCACCACGGTCGGAAGACAGGATACTGAGCTAAATGGACAATTGATCTGACCAATTATGGCCGTTCTTATGTAATAGACAGAGAAGCAAGGATGGGTTAAGCGCTTTCTTCTCCATAAGGGACTATCAATAGCCTTGTAAGTACTTCTGTGTTTAAATGTGCTCCTGATGGGACAAATGTAAAAGCCTTTTTTATTAGAACCGTTAAAAAGAAAAGATCCACACAGGAGGTTTGTTTTCCAGAGATTGAGAGCAGTAGAGTAAAATCGCAATTCAAAGGCTGAAACTCTCTCTTTAAAAGACTACTGAGGAAACACACTGCCTCCTTTCTACAATCCTTAATTTGAGTCTTGCTGTGGTCTAAACACTCATATTACACGGTCACCACACCTAGACACTGAAACTTAGCAGCAGGCAGCCAAAGTATGACCAAAGCAATTTAGTTCTCCTAAGTTAGCATTAGAAGAGACTCCCAAGCCTTGGAGCAGTGCTTCTGAGACTGAAATCCTTAAACCTTAACATTCAGAGCCTTTAGGCAGTTCCACTGGAAGTGGTATGTGCCAGCCCACACTGGTAAGAATAACTCTTGCCTCAATCATCTTTCTTTAGGATTGTTAGTACAACTTACGGCTTTTCCATTAAAGTTACCACTATTAGGAAGTTTATGGCAATTTATAAAAAAAAAAAAAAAAAAATTCCTTGCAACAGCCCTGTCAGAAGGTTGAAAGATGCTTCTTCAGGGCAGTGATTGCATCTTTGTATATGTTTGTAGGCTGCCTAGTACAATAGGCCCCACTCCTGCACAGGGCCTTTGGGCAGCACTGCATATGCTTTAAAAAAATACTACAGTACAAATTCAGAGTTATGAACTAACCAGTCAACCACACACTTCATTTGGAACCAGAAGAATGCAATCAGGCAGTAGCAGAGACCAAAAGAAGCAAATACAGTCCAGTATTGTGTTAAACGTAAACTACTAAAAAAAATAAAAGAAAAGTTTAATAAAACGATTTGACAAGGTAAGGCAACTGTTTCTGTGCTTGTTTCATTTAGATTAAGATGGTTTAAAGCAGTGTTTTACTACTGCATAGTAAAGGTTCAAAGCTGTATTAAGTCAGTGTTCGGTTGTATACTTTGAAAGAACAACCATAACATTTTGTTCAGAGTTATGAACAACCTACTACTCCCAAGATGTTTTTAACTCTGCGTTTCTACTGTAAGCTATGTAGATGTCTCCTCTTGTAAATTGGGTGTATGAACGCACAGAGGTTGAGTGACTCACCCAAGGGCACAAAGCGAGTCTGTGACAAAGCCAGATTTAGAACTCAGCAGTTCCCAGGTCTTTGCCCTGTGGTTATTATGATAAACTACTCCAACCCTCAAAAATGTTTTGCTATTCAGTTAAGTTTTGCTCATATCTTGGCCACTACTGTTTTTGTTTTTTTTTTAAAGCTGCCTTTTCTCAGATCTTCAAAGCTGCTATGCTTCGAATGCCCTCTGTGTGCCTTGTCTAGGACTTCACAGATAAGTTTCCTTTCAAGATCCTGTTTTTGTTTCCATTTGTCAGTCTGGTTTTGTTCTTAAAAAAAAAAAAGTCTGAGAAACCAGCTGAAGACAACATTTTGCATGCCTCTCTTGGACAGTCCTGATTATCCTAGAACAGAGAAAGATATGTCTGGATATGAGAACTATTCAAGGATGATGCCTTGAGAAGTAAAGTCATGCACAAAATGCATGAGATATTGTCTGGCCTTTCCCCAAGGCAGTCTACAAGTCTGATAAGTGGGCATGTAAGTTCTGGGAGGCAGACGTCCTTCAGCATAGTTAAGCAAAAGTTCCCACAGAGTCTAGATTTTGTGTCAGAGATCATATGTGATGATCCGAGAACGGGTTCCATAGCTGGTCTTCAGCCACATCAAAGCAATCTGCAAGCTACTGTGAAATTTAGCCAAAGGGATGGATGATGATCTCTTCCGGCCTCACATCATAAGAATTAAAAATGTTGCAGGATATATATTCACTAATGGCTCCTGGTACAACCTTGTTAATGTCTTTCCCTCACCTCTGCATTAGTGGTTCATCAGCTCCATGAATTGCCCAGCTGAGGCACTTTCCCAATGTCAAGCCCATTAACAGCTCCTAGTGCCCTAGGTGCACTGAATCATAGGACTGGAAGGGACCTTGAGAGAGCATCTAGTCCAGTCCCCTGGCAGGACTAAGTATTATCTAGATGATCCCCCCACACAAATTCACTCTCCTGCTGGTGATAGCCCATCCAAAGTGACAACTCTCTACACAATGTGCATGATAATCAAGTTGGGCCATTTCCTGAACAAAGAGGGGGTTGAGGGGGTGAGAGAACCTGGATTTGTGCAGGAAATGGCCCAACTTGATTATCATGCACATTGTGTAGAGAGTTGTCACTTTGGATGGGCTATCACCAGCAGGAGAGTGAATTTGTGTGGGGGTTGGAGGGTGAGAAAACCTGGATTTGTGCTGGAAATGGCCCAACTTGATGATCACTTTAGATAAGCTATTACCAGCAGGACAGTGGGGTGGCAAGAGGTATTGTTTCATATTCTCTGTGTGTATATAAAGTCTGCTGCAGTTTCCACGGTATGCATCCGATGAAGTGAGCTGTAGCTCACGAAAGCTCATGCTCAAATAAACTGGTTAGTCTCTAAGGTGCCACAAGTACTCCTTTTCTACTTGAGAACAGTTATCATGTCCTCTCTAAGTCTGCACCCCAGACTGTTTATGCATATTCTTTTGCTAATTGGACTCATTCTCAGTGCCTTTAGCCTCAAATCATATGATGTCAAATGCAAGCTGCAGCTGTGTGTCAATCCACTTCTTACTGTCTTCACATCAAAACTGGATGCCTTTCTGGAAGATAAGTTTCAGATTAGCAGCCGTGTTAGTCTGTATCCGTAAAAAGAAAAGGAGTACTTGTGGCACCCTAGAGACTAACAAATTTATTAAAGCATAAGCTTTCGTGAGCTACAAGATAAGTGTTAGCCAAACAAGTTACTGGGGGCTCAGTAGAGGGGTAAGTAGGTGAAACAATGGCCTGTGTTATGCAGGAGGTCGTACTCAATTATCTAATAGTCCCTTCTGGCCTTCAACTCTATGAATCTACGAAAGAGGTTTATAACTCAGATTTTGTATTACGCCTATTTGAGGTAAAAAAAAATATTGTATACAAAGGAGATGACAACCATGATAACAATAAACCTCGCACTTCTCTTTAGGCATGACAAACTTTGGTAACAATAACTATTTTGTAATTAGAAAAGGAGGACTTGTGGCACCTTAGAGGCTAACAAATTTATTTGAGCATAAGCTTTCATGAGCTACAGCTCACTTCATCGGATGCATTCTGTAATTGCTACAATAGCCATAAATTGGAAAAAATGAATTAAAAACACAGAGGAAGAAAAATAATATGAGGGAAATAAGGAGCATCTCCTTATCCAAGCAGGCTGACTACAAGGGATGTTTAGTGGCATATTATGTTTTTTCATTAAAAAATTCTCATGTAGAAGAAGCTGAGAGCATTTAACTTTTGTTTGGCTCATTTCTTTTCACTTAAAATCCACTAAGATTTCTAAATGAAAGTTAAAATATCTTGTTAGACACACCTATTTTCTAAGCAATCATTCTGAAAGTTTAAATAGTTGGGCTTTCTGAGAAGGAACACTAGGAGGAAAAATGGCAGAGCATTCATAATAAAAACTGCATTACCCTGCACAAACCCATGGTCTCTCCAAACTATCCAGTCAATTAGACTTTCAGAAAACAAAGAATGTATTTGTTCACTCAACATTCTGGAGAACTGTCCGCCATATCAAAGGATGTTTCTAACAGAAACTTTTCCCCTAAATTTGTAATTGAGTATATCATTTGTACTTCAAATATTAAGGTTTTTTAAATTCTGCAACATTGTGAATACATGTGGATAACCCAAGACTTGAAATTAACTCAAATTGCCCTTGTAAATTCACTTCAAATTTATCATAATTTCTCCTCACCTAACTTTTAACACTTGTGGAAGAATTTAATTGGAGCTATTCACATTAAAAATACATGTACAGTTCACCCTCTATCCACAAGTTTCAATAATTCTCATTAAGAATTACAATGTAAATGCCAGTTATTTACTGAACATGCTCTGCCCTCTACAGGCTAATATGTAAACTATATAGAGAATTGTAATTTTTAATTATTTTGGCAATGCCATAGGTGTGCATGGGTCTTCATAAGTACAAGACAACATGGTTCCAGTCCTGAAAAGTTAACACTTTAACCCTGAAGAGATTTTAAAAGGACTATTATATATCTGATTTATTTTCTTATCTCAATGAGGAGAAGTTACTTTCCTTTTCAAGTAACAAACATTTCAATTAAAATATCAGAACTTGTACTATCTACAATGTGACTGAAACCTTCTACCAAAACCTTAACATGAAAAGTTTCTTCTCATCTGGGTTGAAAGCCTGGCTCCATTGAAGCCAGTGAGAATTTTGCCATTAATGTCAATGGAGCCGGGGTTTCACTCCTGATATTTAGTCTTGTGGAACATTAAAATATGAGAGGAATATACAAAATATAAACCAGATCAGACCAGACCCTGGGCAGAATCCAATCTATTTTACAACTCTAAAGCATCAAGTTAAATCCCCCTCTAGTCCCACCTCAAATAATCCAGACTGTCATGAGAATAATACAATTACAAAGGCAGTATACACTGATAGAATTAAAAATACTGCGATCCTATCGGTTTGCTAAAAATGAACAAGATCCTATCTCGTAAGTATTCTAGCCAATGATCTTGCCAATACCTCCATTTTTGCTAAAACAAGAAATCAGTCACAGCCTAAATACATGATGCTATGTTGGCCTTTTTTTAATTGTTTACTTCAAAAAAGTATTATATGCAGCCATTTCAATCCTTGGTATTACTTCTAACTCTTCTAAATTTAGGCATCTAAATAAAATAGCCTGATTTTCAAGTCTCCTGAGTACTTTCAGATCCCACATGACTTCCATGGTATTTGTGAGTGCTCTGCACTTTTGCAAGCTATGGGGCCTTAATAGGAATTAAGAAACGCCATTTTGGGGCACTGAAGCACAATGTGTTTTTGCCATTTTGGTTGTCTCAGTCAAACTCGGCTGTTTCCTGCCAGTGCTATTTAAAAGATAAAATAAGAACAATAAAACAGTTTGAACAAAGTATTATATGCATTTGTATTTCATAAAAACAGCTTAAAACTCATGAGAACATGACCATGCATAAAAGAAATAAATCTCTACAAATTAAACACATATTCCATTCACTAACTACAGATATTACCGTATCACTTACTGGGTTGTTTTTTTTTAATGTAGTTATTATTCATTGCCTGTACAGGACTAATGGTGAAGTAGGGTTTGGGTTAAGCTGTGACAGCCCAAGATTAAGCATTTAGAACTTGGTATAGTCAGTCTTCATAGCAAAGAGCAGTACTAGCTTGGATATGTTGCACCCTCCCAGTTTGTGACCAATATGTGCAATAAAGCCGTATCATTTTTGTAATGCCAATAGTGTGCTAGGTCCTTTATAGGTGAACGCACACATTTTCAAACCTGCATATCTAGCTATTTTCCTAACTAATCTTTCAGCATGTAAATAAAAGTAGTCTGGTTTTCAAATCTCCTGAGTACTTTTAGCCTCCAAATGGCTTCAATGGTATTTGTGAGTGGCACCATGTTTTAAACACACAAAAGCAAGTACTTCTTCACACAACGTAGTCAGCCTGTGGAACTCATTGCCAGGTGATGTTGTGAAGGCCAAAAGTATAACCTGGTTCAAAAAAGAATTAGATAAATTCATGGAGGATTGGTCCATCAATGTCTACTAGCCAAAATGGTCAGGGACACAACTCCATACTCTGGGTTTCTCTAGCCTCTGACTGCCAGAAGCTGCATCACTTGAGAGTTGTCCTGCTCCGTTCATTCCCTCTGAAGCTCCTGACATTGGCCACTGTCAGAAGACAGGATACTGGGCTAGATGGACCATTGGTCTGACCCAGCATGGCCATTCTTATGTTGAGTGCTCAGCACTTTTGAAAGGCTGTTTATATTAGGGATTAAGAAACGTCATTCTGGGGCACTGGTTTTGAAAATTTTGGCTGATATGTGTGCCCCAAAAAGGGTTCAAATCACTTCACTTTGGTTTTGACTGCATATCAATGGTTGATGTACTGCAGTAGCCTGACTGCAGACACTGTTTAACCATCTGAACCCAATGGAGACTGGTTTTCTGTCGAATTTCACTTGAATTCAATGACATCAACTTAAAGCATTTATAAATCAGCAATACAATCCCTTCATGGTAGAATATGGCATACAGGGCAGGAACTCAGCCTGGAAACATTTTTCAAAACTTACATTTCACAAGAAAAAAAAATCTGCATTTAAAAAGAATATATGAAAGAGGAATTCGTTTCAGTTGTGGTGTGGTTTTTTGTTTTGTTTTTCACATTTGTAAAGCTCAGACTATGGTTTAGATTTAAATAATTAAATTTAAACCCTAATTTGATCATCAAAACAGTATCATGTTTGGTGCTATTAAAGAAAATCTTCAGTGGACAATATATGAAATGAGAAAAGTAAATTTTGGGTTTTTTGCACCCCCTGCATGCACACTTCCAAGATTAACTCAAATGGCTCAGAATCTTACACTGCCCCCTCAGGATGCTGGAATCATTTGTATAGTGGGGATGCTGAGAGCCATTCAACTAAACCATAAACCCTGTATATAATGGAAATCACTTCAAGCCAGGGGGTGCAGCCGCACTCCCAGCACCTCTAGTTCCAGCACCTATGCAGGTTTTAATCTCCCAAACACTAAACACCTTCCTTCCTTAAAAGCCACATTCATGAAGTCTTCCACTATACTGATCCCTCAATGATCACTACACCATCTCGCATTGAACTGCTCATCTTGTGTATCGTACTTGCCTGAGATAGACGAAGTTCCTCAAGAAGACCCTATCTTTCAAAGTGTCCTTTACAAGTGGCAGACACCTCATGTGCTGTATAATCATGCTACAGTTAATAATACTTGGCATTTACATAGCACCTTTTACCCAAGAACCTCAAACTTATGCTGGTGAAAGAGACAAGCGTCCAAGCTATACAGAGCTTGTCTCTCTCACCAACAGAAGTTGGTCCAATAAAAGAAATTCACCCACCTTGTCTCTATCATTTATTTTGGTCTTCTTGACTTTAACTTCCAAATCTATAGGATTAAATACAGATTAGCATTACTTAGTGGGATGCAAGGCCTTGTTACCTAGTGGTCAGCACATGGACTGGAGTTTGGAAGATGAGGGGTCTATTTCCCACTCTATCATAGAATCATAGAATATCAGGGTTGGAAGGGACCTCAGGAGGTCATCTAGTCCAACCCCCTGCTCAAAGCAGGACCAATCCCCAATTAAATCATCCCAGCCAGGGCTTTGTCAAGCCTGATCTTAAAAACTTCTAAGGAAGGAGATTCTACCACCTCCCTAGGTAACACATTCCAATGTTTCACCACCCTCCTAGTGAAAAAGTGTTTCCTAATATCCAACCTAAACCAACTTGAGACCATTACTCCCTGTCCTGTCCTCTTCTACCACTGAGAATAGTCTAGAACCACACTCTGTGGAACCACCTCTCAAGTAGTTGAAAGCAGCTATCAAATCCCCTCTCATTCTTCTCTTCTGCAGCTAAACCATCCCAGTTCCCTCAGCCTCTCCTCATAAGTCATGTGTTCCAGTCCCCTAATCATTTTTGTTGCCCTTCGCTGGACTCTCTCCAATTTATCCACATCCTTCTTGTAGTGCGGGGCCCAAAACTGGACACAGTACTCCAGATGAGGCCTCACCAATGTTGAATAGAGGGGGACGATCACGTCCCTCGATCTGCTCGCTATGCCCCTACTTATACATCCCAAAATGCCATTGGCCTTCTTGGCAACAAGGGCACACCGCTGACTCATATCCAGCTTCTCGTCCACTGTCACCCCTACGTCCTTTTCCGCAGAACTGCTGCCTAGCCATTCGGTCCCTAGTCTGTAGCGGTGCATTGGGTTCTTCCGTCCTAAGTGCAGGACCCTGCACTTATCCTTGTTGAACCTCATCAGATTTCTTTTGGCCCAATCCTCCAATTTGTCTAGGTCCCTCTGTATCCTATCCCTGCCCTCCAGCGTATCTACCACGCCTCCTAGTTTAGTATCATCTGCAAATTTGCTGAGAGTGCAATCCACACCATCCTCCAAATCATTTATGAAGATATTGAACGAAACCGGCCCCAAGACCGACCCTTGGGGCACTCCACTTGATACCGGCTGCCAACTAGACATGGAACCATTGATCACTACCCGTTGAGCCCGACAATCTAGCCAACTTTCTACCCACCTCATAGTGCATTCATACAGCCCATACTTCTTTAACTTGCTGACAAGAATACTGTGGGAGACCGTGTCAAAAGCTTTGCTAAAGTCAAGAAACAATACATCCACTGCTTTCCCTTCATCCACAGAACCAGTAATCTCATCATAGAAGGTGATTAGATTAGTCAGGCATGACCTTCCCTTGGTGAATCCATGCTCACTGTTCCTGATCACTTTCCTCTCATGTAAGTGCTTCAGGATTGATTCCTTGAGGACCCGCTGCATGATTTTTCCGGGGACTGAGGTGAGACTGACTGGCCTGTAGTTCCCAGGATCCTCCTTCTTCCCTTTTTTAAAGATTGGCACTACATTAGCCTTTTTCCAGTCGTCCCCCGTTCGCCATGAGTTTTCAAAGATAATGGCCAATGGCTCTGCAATCACAGCTGCCAATTCCTTTAGCACTCTCGGATGCAACGCGTCCGGCCCCATGGACTTGTGCACGTCCAGCTTTTCTTAATAGTCCCTAACTACCTCTTTCTCCACAGAGGGCTGGCCACCTACTCCCCATGCTGTGATGCCCAGCGCAGCAGTCTGGGAGCTGACCTTGTTCGTGAAGACAGAGGCAAAAAAAGCATTGAGTACATTAGCTTTTTCCACATCCTCTGTCACTAGGTTGCCTCCCTCATTCAGTAAGGGGCCCACACTTTCCTTGGCTTTCTTCTTGTTGCCAACATACCTGAAGAAACCCTTCTTGTTACTCTTGACATCTCTTGCTGCAGCTCCACGTGTGATTTGGCCCTCCTGATTTCATTCCTACATGCCCGAGCAATATTTTTATACTCTTCCCTGGTCATTTGTCCAATCTTCCACTTCTTGTAAGCTTCTTTTTTATGTTTAAGATCCGCAAGGATTTCACCGCTAAGCCAAGCTGGTCGCCTGCCATATTTACTATTCTTTCGACACATCGGGATGGTTTGTCCCTGTAATCTCAATAGGAATTCCTTGAAATACAGCCAGCTGTCCTGGACTCCTTTCCCCTTCATGTTAGTCCCCCAGGGGATCCTACCCATCCGTTCCCTGAGGGAGTCAAAGTCTGCTTTCCTGAAGTCCAGGGTCCGTATCCTGCTGCTTACCTTTCTTCCCTGTGTCAGGATCCTGAACTCAACCAACTCATGGTCACTGCCTCCCAGATTCCCATCCACTTTTGCTTCCCCCACTAATTCTTAATTCTAATTCTATCACTGGCTCACTCTGACATCTTGGGCCAATCATTCAGCACCTATGTGCTTTTGTCTTCATGGGTTAAATCCTGGCCCTACTGAAGTCAATGGGAGTATTTCTTCAGCAGAAGAACTCTATATCGCTCAAAAGCGGGTCTCTCTCATCAACAGAAGTTGGTCCAAGAAAAGGTATTACCTCTCCCGCCATGTCTCTCTAATATTCTGAGACCAACCTGGCTACACCACCACTGTCGACAAAAAACAACAGCAGCTTTCACAGAAAATGCAACGAAAAAATTAGCATCTCCTTGGACTTCTCTACAGTAAAAATTTTATAACCCTTCTACATGTGGCACTCGGCTATAAAACACATTAGTGGGAATAATGCCCTTAACTACATTTCTTTGTATCTAGTAATGTTCCATGATTGGCAAAGATAGCCTGGTTCCTATTACTAACTTTTTTCCATTTCAAATTTACAAGCTAGTTTTATGGAAACAGATAAAGAAACCTGCATATTATAGATGCAATAACAACAAAAGCATAACTCTAAAAGAACCGCAAGACAAACCTCTCACCCTCTTTCCTCCCCACCCCTTCCAATTTTAATTTATGTACTATAAAAACCAGTGCCTTTCAGCTGTGCTGTGGATCCTCCCTTAGTCCCCTCCAGTAGCTCCCCTTCTAGCAACTGGCACATGTGCAGCCCAGCTGTACCCATCTAACATGCAGGTGCTGGATTCCGTATCGCTGGATAGTATTTTGAATGGTAGTGGAGGAATTTACCCACAGTTCTTTCACAGGCAAGTCCACCACTGTTGATAAATTTAAAAAAAAAAAAAAAAGATTAAAAAAAAGGTAAGTCAAAGCATCACAATGCAGTGTTAACAGGGGAAGTCAGAGGGTCACATTTAGACGTGGTTTAAGCAGTTGCACCTGTAACTGGCATCAATGGCTTGTACCTCCTTTTCTGAAGGTGTGAATTTGGCCTAGAAAAAGCTTTAGTGATTTATTTTGTTATTGTATCAGAACAAGTTAAAGGTAAGGAGAAGTTTCCTGGGACAAAAACAGGAGAGGGGTGCTGAAAGGATAATATCATATCACCACAATCTTTTTGGAATGAGGAGAAAAATGAGTTCTTGCCAGACATCAACTCACCACCCATTATAAAGGGCTTTCCCAATACCTATGAACATTCTTTACATCAGTAAAAAAGGTAGATTGAGTTTGCCTAGTTAATCATGCTTTATTTCAAGATAGCACAGAAATCCCAAGTCCATCTATGTACTTCAGAGCACTCAGAAGTGGAACAGGTTCACCAACATTTTAAAACTGAATCCAATTTGGCTGTTACTTTACTGCTGAATTCTTTTGAACTCCATGAAGTTCCAGGAAAACATTCTTGTTCACAAAATTAATCTGGTCTGCACATGGGATCTGGATAAAATGAGGTGGTGGTAGAAGACAACAGGACCTTCAGCAAGTTGTTTACAGGAACATCTTCAATGATGTAAATCTGCATGGGGGGGAAGTATGTTGTCAATTCTAACCTTGGGACATGAATCAAGACAATATGTTGTCAGTACATTCGTTTTTCAAATGTTCCACTTACTCTGTAGTCTCAGGACCACTAAGTAACTATGTTTTAAGTGACTCCTGCACCAATTACTTTGCTTTTCACTTCATCTTGTTTTCCAGGGAGAGGCACAGACAGCATGCTGTAGGAACAGTTACGCCAGTTCATCTTTCTTATTAGCCCATTATCTTCCTTGAACGTCTATTTGTCTTACAAATACTTTTTCGAAAGTCATTCTCAGGCACCTAACCTCCTTCAATTCACACTTCTCTGGAAGCCTACACATGAGTTGTCATATTTCTTTGAACAGTAAAGAAATAAAAATACATATGACTTTAAAAAGTTGAGGGGGAGGGTTAAGTGTCGTTGGTCAGCCCAGGAGGAAGACATCCTCTGAATAGGTACACTATGAGCAGTGGTACTGCCTAAAGACTTGTGCGGAGGGACCACCAGTTTTCAGGGCCAGTCATTTGCTCTTTTATTTTCTGCTGAGACTGTCAGAAAAGGATGCTAATTAGTACCAATTCAACTTGTGCATTTTGTGACATGAATACCTAGGACCTAGACACCAATGGCTAGCTAAGCAAAGTGACAATACATAAATTGTATGTAGCATCTTTCATACCAAAGATAGCCCAGAGCACTTTAGAATAGACTGCTACCGGGAATACAGTGATGCATACACGACCACAGCAACTAATACTAAGCAACATAGCACATGACTGAGATTGACCTTTTCTGGAGACTTTGAACTGTGTTAACTGATTTTGTGACTTGCAGGTTTATCAATATTCAGTGGGAGATTCTTCAATGGGGTAATTTCAGAATCAGGTTTCTAAATCACCACCAACTTTTTCTCTTCCAGCTAGCCTTAGTGACAGTGCATTCGTTACTAGTTCCCTTAGCTCCAGGGTGCCACTGGCTGAGTCTGTACAAATTGCAGAATCTTTTGTTGCTAGAAAACCCGGGAGTGAGTATCAAGTATTTATAGCCTTTATGCGTGCCACTTATTAGTCCATAAAATAAGGACTAAAGAAAAAATATCAGTCTTTTCCTATCATGGTGGTAGAAGATGAAGCTGCTTTGTGATGTTCAGTGAAATGATTTTTTCCTCAAGCTGGTAATTCACAACAGGTTGGGTCTCCAGATAGTGTACTTTAAATGGATGGTTTCAGAGTAGCCGCCGTGTTAGTCTGTGTCCGCAAAAAAGAAAAGGAGGACTTGTGGCACCTTAGAGACTAACAAATTTATTTGAGCATAAGCTTTCGTGAGCTACGAAGTGAGCTGTAGCTCACGGAAGCTTATGCTCAAATAAATTTGTTAGTCTTTAAGGTGCCACAAGTCCTCCTTTTCTTTTTAAATGGATGATGGCCCAATGACACTGAATATGCAACCCTCGACAATAGCAATAAACTGCTCTGTCAGTAAACCAACCAAAAACTCCAGAGCCTATTAGAATGGGACTCTCAAGAGAGCAGAGAAGAGGGATTGTTTTGTTAATAACTAGCCTTAAACTAAAAGTCAGTACCTGGGATCTTTCTTGTTCTGCCACGGAGCTCCTCTTGGACCTTGGGCAAACCCCAAACTATACCTTCCTTCATTTCTCCATTGGTAAAATGGAAAGTAATGAGACACATAATTCACTGATGTTCACAAAGTGCTATGAAATCCTCTGACGAAAGGCACTCGAGAAGTATTAAATATGATTTAATTTCAACACCTGGCAGGTCTCTGAGTTCCTGACATATCTGCTCGCTATGTGTCTGAGTCACATCTTATGAAAAACAAGTTTCAGCTTTGGTATCATAAATAAAGTATCTCATTAATGTTAACTTGATGGGCTCTACATGGTTGTGGAAGAGCAGGCTGGATTGTAACTGATTCATGCATTGACAGCGTCCAACTGCAGAATCTGTATCACTGGTGACTGGCGGGATGGAGAAAGAGCGCAGCTTGAATTGCAGCTCCTAGGGTGAATTTACAGCCCTGACATTGGCACAAAGCATAGTCCGCTGAGCAAGTTTGCAGTACAAACCACTTGAAGTGCAAACTATGACAATCCTAGTCATTTTTCCCAGGATAGAAACACATTTCGAGGCTCTGTATTGACTCCGTAGAACTACTGCAACTAGTTATAAATGATTAAGTGAAACAATCACATTCCATCCAACACACAGAGTATACAGACAATTATTTCAATCACGGCTTTGCTAATTGCTGTTCTATTCAACCCAGACTCAACTTAGTGTGTGGCTAGTAAAATGTTGACTTGATCTTTTCCTTCTTCTGGTCTTATTTTTAAGACGTGCTACAAATACTAGCATCATGCTTGGGAAGTATGTCTAGAATCAATTGTAGGTGGGTGGTTTGTGTTTTGGGGGGCGGGTGGGTGGTTGGGTAAATAATTGGAACTTTTTGCCTGGGCAGATCTTCAGATGCAAAAGTTAATTAAGAAACAAACAAGCAAAAAATATAGCTTTCCAAGTTTACTTTGGTGGCCAAGCTGGCAATCTTGCTTTGCTCCCAGACTGTCAAGAGCTGGGAGCATTGCAGAGACAGCCCATTTTATCTTCTCAGGGAGAAATGACACCTAATGAGTCTTTGAAGGGAACCTTCAGAAGGCTATCAGTGCATCAAGCTCAACCTCTTAGAAGATACTTGTGCAGGGATAGGCTACTGAACTTGGAGCAGTCCTTAAGGCAAATTATGTATGAGAGGAAAAGGCCAAGGCCTGGCTACGTGTCAGAGACAGGTCAAAAATCCAGGTTCTCCATGACCATCCTGAGATACAAGAAATAGTTTCCACTTGTGTCTGTACTTTTCTCAGCCTCCCAGAGGAAAGGCGTCAACAAAGTTGTTATCCCAATGAACAGAGAATACAAATATTTCTAGTGTTAATGGATCTTTACTTACTGTAGAATAGAGGCACCGCAGGTGTAATAAATGAATATATTACGATGTTACCCACATTCTGATAAATACTTGTTGATTGAGTTGCCATTTCTTATCATATACTGGAACAGCAGAGCCAAACTGCCTAGATAAACCAACACAACATAATCCAAACACACTAGGACTACGTCTATACTACACATCAGTGTCAGCAACATATAGGGTATGTGCAGCTATACACCACAGTGAAAAGCAAGCTGTGCCCACTGTGGTACGATCTACACATGTCAGTGAAAGGCTCCAGCATCTGGGGAAGGCTTCAGCAGCTCCCCCTTGCCAGAGCCTTTCCCCACTACCAGAGTCTTTCCCTGCAGCAGGGGAAGGATCCAGCAGCCAGGCGTCAGTGGGACATTACACTGCTAAAAACAGAAGTGTAGACGAGGAGTTATGGTTTGGGTGAGCATAGAGCTGCATAGGGTATAGACTTCATGCAAGTTTTTACTAACCTAAGTCATGCCTCACCATCTACACTGCTATTTATACCTGTGCTGGAGGAATGAGAGGGGGTGTGTGCAGCGTCCATACTCTCTTTGCCCCTGAAAGAAGCATTCAGTGATGACGCACCTTAGGACTGGGGCTTCTGTAAAGTCTGAGGCTTGAATAGCAGAAATGCAGGGCAAATTGCTTTCCTTTTCAGCCTGTTGAAGTGAAAATGTTTCAGACTCCTTGACATCTTGCCCTGCAAATATACTGTTTATATGGGACCTCATCCAAAGAGATTGCAGTCTGTTGTTACAGGGTACATATGTGATCCAACAGCAGACCTCACTCAAGACAGTGAGCAAGCTGGGTCCACGAGACCAGAGATTTCCTGAGATTCACCAAAGAGTTTCTTCTCAGGCCAGGACAGGTGCCCTGGCTGAGCTCTCTTGTGGCCTTCCATCAACCCGCTGTAACAGACCCAAATTATGTGCTCTTAGGCTTGCTGGGTCTAGGTAGTCTAGGGCTGTCTCTGGGCCTCTAGGCATACTCTCAGGGTGCAGATCCTCTATCTAGAACCCTTTCCTAAAATATATGAGCCTAAATCCCACTGATTTAGATCAATGAGATTTAGACTTAAGTGTTTAAGTCCCTTTGGAAAATGAGACTTGGACTCCTAAATCAGTTAGGGATTGCAATGCTGAGTGCAGCAACACCTGAATACCTTTAAAAATCAGGACCTAAATGCACAAGAGAAAGGAATTGTCTGGTGGAAAGACAGGCTTAATACAGTACTGGAAGATGCAGATATCACTAATTCTACAGTGATAAGCATGGAATAAAAAGCCCAAATAGAACAGAGTAGATGAGAAAATCTTAAGATGCAGGAAAAACTAAATTGAGTAATAAGAATTTAAATATAACTTCATAATATCAACAAAAAGAAAAGGAGGACTAGTGGCACCTTAAAGACTAACCAATTTATTTGAGCATAAGCTTTCGTGAGCTACAGCTCACTTCATCGGATGCATCCAGATTCTTTTTGCGAATACAGACTAACACGGCTGCTACTCTGAAATAATATCAACACTTTTCCAACTGTATTAACTCGACGCTGGGAGTGAGAAAAAGCCATTTAGAGAGATACCCAAATAACTTCTTTTGGGTGGGAAAGATTTGGGGTTAGATCAGTTCCAGAAAGGAAAATCAGGTAATAAATTATCCATTCTATTTTCAACTTTAGCATTTCTTGACTCTGTGATTCTGTGTAGCTATAAAGCTTTTTTCGAAACAATTAGGGTGGCAACATTATGCACATTCAGAAATCTCTCATAGTAAACGTCAAAGTTATAGTCAGCAGTTGTGTAATATTGCTAAATACTGAAGATTTAAAAGATTTGTTATTTCAATCTCCTTAAAAGAAAAGCTTGTCAAAGGATCTTGCAACAGCAGGTGACTGTTTACTTGCTCTCTAATCTGTACTGTATTCCTCATTATGCTTAGTGGTCACAACCCATACCCTGATTTTCTGCTCCCCTAAACTCCATCCACAGTCTCATGTGTGAAGATTCGTGCCATGTGGTTGCTGAAATGTTTCTCTTAATGAGCCTCCTCTCTCCTCCTTGTCAGCTAAAGTTTAGTTGCCTTTTTCTTTTACAAATTGTTTCTTCCTCGTGGCTACCTCCTAGAAATCCTCCAGATATGTCCTTTATTCCTTGGCAAAGGCAAGAGTCCATTCATTATAGCACATTTCAGTGATTTAAAGAGTTGTCGTAGGATGTCTTGGTTTAGACATTTAACATATTGAGGATGAGGAAGACTTTTCTCACGAGAAGTCCTGGTTACAGGCACTAACGTATTTTTTAAAGGGTGGGCGGGAGGTATTTGTGCTTGTTCTTTCCTGTCTGGCCTGCATTTTTGGGCTTCTGCAGTCTTCTCTCTCCTGTCAGAAAAGCACATTTTCTTCACAGTTTTAGGACATCCAACCACTCAATCTTCTCATTTGGTTCAGCCCATAAGATACTGATGTGGAGAACTGGGAAACATTTTTATTATTTTTACAACTATTTTATGTCTCTAGTGCATCTGTGTGATATGACCCTGCCTAAATACATAGTTAGCTCAGAAGGGTTGCTAAAGATACTGGACAAGAAAGGGAAAACAATGACATAGGTAAGGAGCATCCCCTCAAACATAACAACCAGGTTTATAACCATGCTGAGGGACTTCTCAGCAACAGGGATGCTTCCAAGGCTGAGAATCTGAAGGTCAAAAGAGATAGGTCTGTTGAAGGATCTGCTCTACAGAAAGAGAGGGGGGAAGCGGTCAGCAGCTGCAGGCTGTCAGACACCAGAAGGCAGGGGTCTGTAATATGGTGCCCTGGAGGAAGGGAGGGGCACTAGGGCTAAGTCAGGCCTACCTCAGGGCTCATGGGGAACGTCAAGCATTGGTATGACAATATGCATGTAGGACTCATTTTAAGTCTCCTTATGGCAAAATAAACCACACTTTGTTTTAAAGAAGCTGCTTCTGTGACACTGAATATTATTACCTTGCACAGGCCCCCGAAGGAAAACTCATTGGGCCTGCTAAGTAACAATTATCAATGAGAAGGATATAACACCTGGAGACACAGTCAGAATGGTTGGATTGCAGGATCCCACTCTGAAGAGAAGTGGGCGCCCAGGCCTGCCACTTGAAAGGCCTGCACTTGAGGGACTGGAAAAGGGTCTTAGAAGCCTAGCCAGAGACTACAACAACCAGGGGTCAGAAAAATTTCTTATTTACAATAATCCTACATTTGTTTCCCACAAAACAGGTAAGTTCAATTTTGTACCAAAGACAGTACAGAAATATATTCCCTTAAATACACCTCAGCTAAAAAAAGCTGAAACGCTGTAATTCCCCGTTAGCCAATGGGACTTTGTGAACGGGGACTAAAAAGAAAACCATTGAAGTCTAGCTCTCAGCGGACTCTGAAGACTACTCAGAAATGTTTACACTTGCAACTGAGATACTGGTGCAAAATTCTCTGTAACGGCATACATGTATAGAGTATACATAATATATAAACAAATGCATAACATACGGCAGAGCCTTTGTGCAATCCTTCTGAATTGGGAAGTCAGTAACAATCAAAAACAGAAATTCCCATGATAAACCAAATGGCAGAAATATTCAGACACCCCTGCAAAAATAATCTTGCACTAAGATATACAGTAGGTTTTAATTATATTGTAATAAAGAGCTAAATGCATTGTACATTTTTTTCTGATTTACTCTATCATTTCTTTTAATTATAAGCTAAGCTGTGTTTTAAAAATGCTTTTTTTTTAAACAATAAAAATAGAAACAGCACTGTGGCAAGCATTTGGAAAATTTTCGGAGTCAATTGTTTATTGGGACTATAGCTGATTTAATGAAAAATATGGTTACAATTTGAAAAAAACAGTGCTTTTATGTTTTGCATAAGGAAAGTCCCTACAATGCAACCTCCAGGGCACTTTAAAAAAAAATTCTGAAATGGTCACAGGATTCTCTGGCCAAAGCCCTAATCGAAAAGCAAAAGATGTGGGTTGCAAACTATTCCAAGTATCCACAACAAGTGAAACTGGATGTAGAAAAATATGTTCTCAACATTTACTTCTGTTTATGATGAAAATGGAAACAGATGACCCATAACAACATATTGTGTGAACTGGTAATTAACCATCTACAGATGGAGCACAATTACCGATCATTTCCATTCGGCTCAAACAAAAGGTCAGCTAACGGGTAACCAAGTAAGCTTGTGCCAACAGGAGACCATCTATAATGTGCTACCACTTACTGGAGATGGTCTGCCTGCTCTGCTCAATACTGGTTTTAAAAAGGAGATAACCACCTGCTTTGAGAAAGCCTTTCATTCTGTCCAAGCATTGCGGGATGTAGTTCAGGTTTCAGGAAGAATACTCATGGTCAATACAGCCCCTTTAACAAGTACCAAAATTATCGAAGGAAAATTAAATCTGATTTGATTCCAAAGTCTATTGGCAGCACCTGGCACACTGTTGGCTGCTGAGGCTCCCCCAATGACTGAGGGAGGACCTATTTCTTCTGTATAATTCTCTTCCCCCTATATAATAGTTAAAAACTTTATACCCTTAGTCCCACCCCGACCCTTCACAAACTACTCCTGATGCTCTCTTCCTTGCAAGCTTTAACTGTCATGCTTGTTCGGTTTCACCTCCCCTTTTCCAGTAAAAAAATGTTTACCTTCATATCTCTCAGCAGTGTCTGATTAAGGCATATTGGCTGCTTCTTATTAATTGCATTGGTCTCTTTCCTAGAAATTGTGTTTTGCATCTTAATTATGGCCTTGCTTAGAATGTTCCAGCCTTCCCCCACTGTACCATGCTAACTAGATTTCCTAGGGTCCAATCATAAGAGATGCTGAGCACCATCAGGGCACTTTTTTTGAACCTATTCCTTATACTGTGATTTTCCCCCTCTTTACTTATCCAGAAGATCAACATTGTGTACTCCTACTCCAATTGGAAATGTGTCAGAATCACCTGCATGAACAAAGGCATTTCTAAAGCCACAATGAAATCAGGGGGGTTGAATAGATGACCTCCTGAGGTCCATTCCAACCCTGATATTCTATGATCTTGCATTTGGATCTTTTAAAAAGTTAGCAGGTCCTAAATGAGGAGGAAGACCTAGGAAATTATGGGAGCTAGCTAAAGAAGTTACTTTACTATTGGTAATCATGCAGGCAAGGGTGATCCAGTGGATAGGTCTCCTAATTCATAGTCCAGTGTCCCATTTTCTAGTTTAAATTCTGCCACCAGTATAATGTGTGACTTTAGACAAGTCACTTAAGCTCTCTACCTCATTCACCCACATCCCCAATTAAAAAAAAAAAAGGGGGGGGGGGGAGAATAATGGTACAGACCCATCTTTGTAAAGTGCTTTGAGACAGGGTCAGTGAAGCATTCGTGGTAATTTTTCAAAAAATTGAATGACAATGACACAACCGTCCCCCCACCCCTCAAGGCCCATCACTAAGTACAGTAATTTTGTCAATTGTCCGTCGCGCAACATGGTGGTGCCAACCCCTGCTTTGAGATCCATGAATGAGAAGTGCTGTATACGTGCTAAGATATTAATTGGGAGGATGCAGAGGACAGAAGAAAGCATTGCATCAGTTTTTACAAAGAAAGTGATCCTGGAAATTGCCACCCATTGTATGTAACTGCCAACCTTAGAAACAAGGTGACGGAGGAAAAGCTTTAACCACAGAAGATAAAAGGAATAGATGAGCAGCATAAGTTAGTAAAAGAGAAATCATATCGTACAAACTTGACATCTTCAGCAATCAGATGATGAAACCTGTGAAAGCAACGGTGGACGCAGTGGAGGAAAGAAACCAATGAAGCATTTGATAGAGTGTGTCAGAAAATCTTCCTCACCAAGTTCATTCAAACTGGCATGGATACAACTTTGACAGCCACCATCTTTGGGAGCACCAAGGAATGAACTGGGAATCTCCAAAGCTGAAAGTATGGGTCTCTACAGCTTGAACAAAACAGTCTGGCTTGCCAAGATGAATAGAGCCCTGCGCGGATACAAAATTTGTATCCGCATCCGATCCGTAAAAATGTTCTGAGAATATAAAGTGGATATCTGCAGATTTCCAAGGCTCTAAAGATGAAAGTCATTAGAAATCTGAACCCTGTGAACCTCAGTAAGCATAATACACACTGACCAGTGGGTTACATAAGCACTATCATAGAATCATAGAAGATTAGGATTGGAAGAGACCTCAGGAGCTCATCTAGTCCAACCCCTTGCTCAAAGCAGGATCAACATCAACTAAATCATCCCAGCCAGGGCATTATCAAGCTGGGCCGTAAAAACCTCTAAGGATGGAGGTTCCACCACCTCCCTAGGTAACCCATTCCAGTGCTTCACCACCCTCCTCGTGAAATTGTGTTCCCCAATATCCAAACTAGACCTCCCCCACTGCAACTTGAGACCATTGTTCCTTGTTCTGTCATGTGCCACCATTGAGAACAGCCTAGCTCCATCCTCTTTGGAACCCCCCTTCAGGTAGTTGAAGGCTGCTATCAAACCCCCTCTTAGTGTAGTCTCTTCTGCAGACTAAACAAGCCCAGTTCCCTCAGCCTCTCCTCATAAGTCATGTGCCCCAGCTCCCTGATAATTTTTGTTGCCCTCCGCTGGACTCTCTCCAATTTGTCCACATCCCTACTATAGTGGGGGGACCAAAACTGGAAGCAATACTCCAGATGTAGCCTCACCAGTGCTGAAAAAAGGGGAATAATCACTTCCCTCGATCTGCTGGCAATGCTCCTAATAATGCAGCCCAATCTGCCGTTAGCCTTCTTGGCAACAAGGGCACACTGCTGACTCATATCCAGCTTCTCGTCCACTGTAATCTCCAGGTTCTTTTCTGCAGAACTGCTGCTTTGCCAGTCGGTCGCCAGCCTGTAGCAGTGCATGGGATTCTTCTGTCCTATGTGCAGGACTCTGCATTTGCCCTTATTGAACCTCATCAGATTTCTTTTGGCCCAATCCTCCAATTTGTCTAGATCACTCTGGACCCTATCCCTACCCTCCAGCTTATCTACCTCTCCCCCCAGCTTAGAGTCATCCGCGAACTTGCTGAGGGTGCAATCCATCCCATCGTCCAGACTATTAATAAAGATGTTGAACAAAACCGGCCCCAGGACCGACCCCTGGGGCACTGCGCTTAATACCAGCTGCCAACTAGACATTGAGCCGTTGATCGCTACCCGTTGAGCTGGAGACAACCTAGCCAGCTTTCTATCCACCTTATAGTCCATTCATCCAATCCATACTACTTTAACTTGCTGGCAAGAATACTGTGGGAGGCCATATCAAAAGCTTTGCTAAAGTCAAGATATATCACGTCCACTGCTTTCCCCATATCCACAGAGCCAGTTATCTCATCATAGAAGGCAAACAGGTTGGTCAGGCATGACTTGCCCTTGGTGAATCCATGTTGACTATTCCTAATCGCCTTCCTCTCCTCCAAGTGCTTCAAAATGGTTTCCTTGAGGACCTGCTCCACAATCATATGGATTGAAAATTGATTTAAGAGCTATAAACCAAGATTCATGATGAATTTGGGAGGTGTCTAGTAGGATTTGATAGAAATAAGCACAAGACTTGGTTTCATTTAGCCACTATATTAAATGGACGGTAAACTGGAAGGTGCTGCTAATAGCCATGAGGACACAAATACAAAAGTGATCTAGAGAACTTGAAACCTGAACAGAAACTAAAATCAGAATCAGCAAGGAAAAAATCTTCATATGTCTGTAACAATGAGAGAAAAACACATGGAAAAACATAGCATCCAAAAGAGACCACGGGATTACAATGGACCAGAAAGCAAGGTATCCACCAGCAATTTAATATGGCAGCAAAGACAGCCAAAGTAATTTGGGACTCCTTACTCAGAAGAATCACGTCATGGAGTAGGACACGGCAGTTCATTTCTACCTGGCACTGGCAAGATCTCAGTTTGGACACAATAAACCAGAAGGATGTTGACAAACTGAAAAGACATCAGAGGACAAAAATTAATTATGGGAGCTGGAGAGATCAGTTTGTGAGGGAAGGTTAGGAGAAGTTAAATGTATGTTCACCGGCTATGCAAGGAATAAGGAGATACAATAAATACCTGTCTACGAGAGTATGAAAGGTGTACGCAGTGAAAAGGAAAAGAAAGAGGGGAAAAAAAAGAAAAAGTTTACTGTGGCCCAAAGATAAAAAATTAGTTGTAACGTATATGCAATAAATTACTGTATATATTTAACAAGGAAAAAAAAGATTAGGAAGTGCCACACACGTGCAATATGGGTTTAACATGTGAAACAGGGGCAAGTTAAAGTTGCAGTCAAACCCTTATTTTGAAATGTCTTGAATTTAACAACTTACTGCTAATTTTTGCACTCAATGTCTTTAGACAGCACCTGGGAACTAGAGTTATGTTTTGTTCCAAGGGAAAGGGAGAGATGCTGTTAGAGGTCTTTAGTAACACCTCCAAGTTACCTTTGTAATTGCAGGCTCCCAAATGCATTAACCTAGATGCTTAGATACCACAGTGGTGGGCACAGTACAAAAACCTGAACAGAAAATAATCTAACCCCCTCTAGGTAAACATAGAATCACAGAAATATAGGGTTGGAAGGGGACTTTGAGACATCATCTAATCCATCTCCCTGCACTGAGGCAGGACCAAATATACCTAGACCATCCCTGACAGGTCTTTGTCTAACCTGTTCTTAAAAACCTCCAGTGACGAGGATTCCACAACTTGCCTTGGAAGCCTGTTCCGGTACTTAACTACCCTCATAGTTAGAAAGTTTTTCCAAATATCTAACCTAAATCTCCCTTGCTGCAGATTAAGCCTATTAATTTATTTGTGTCCTAATTTCAGTGGATATGGAGAACAGCTGATCACTATTCTCTGTCTAACAGCCCTTAACATATTTGACAACCAGCTCTCTGGTCCTCCTTCAGTCTTCTTTTTTCAAAACTAAACATGCCCCGTTTTTTTAACCTTTCTCAGAGGTCAGGTTTTGTAAACTATTTATCATTTTTGTAGCTCTCCTCTGGACTCTCTCCAATTTGTCCATACCTTTCCTAACAAGTGTGGCACCCAAAACTGGACACGATACTCCAGCTGAGGCTTTACCACTGCCAAGATGGACAATTACCTCCCATATCTTACATACGTTTATACATCCCAGAATGATATTAACCTTTTTTGCAACTGCATCACAATGCTGGCACATATGCAATTTGTGATTCACTGTAACCCCCAGATCCTTTACAGTACTACCACCTAGCCAGTTATTCCCCATTTTGTAGTTGTTCATTTGATTTTTCCTTCCGAAGTGAAGTACTCTGCACATATCTTCATTGAATTTCACCTTGTTGATTTCAGATCAATTCTCCAGTTTTTCAAGGTCGTTTTGAATTCTAATCCTGTTCTTTTCAATGTGCTTGTAACCCCTCCCAGCTTGGTGTCATCTGCCAATTGTACAAACATACTCCCCATTCCAGTATACAAATCATTAATGAAAATACTGAATGGGACTGGACCCAGAACAAACCCCCTGCAGGACGCCACTAGATACATCCTCTCAGGTTGACAGTGAACCATTGATAACTACTCAACCAGTTATGCAACCAACACACAGCCATTTCACCTAAACCACATTTCCCAAGTTTTATTATCAGAATGTCATGTGGGAATGTGTCAGAAGCCTTATGAAAATCCCCCTTGGCCAATAGGCCAGTAATCCTGTCAAAGAAGAAAATTAGGTTGGTTAGGCATGATTTGCTCTTGACAAATCCATGCTGGCTCTTCCTTATAATCCTGTTATCCCTTACAAATCAATTGTTTAATAATTAGTTCCAGTATCTTTCCAGGTATTGAAGTTAGGCTGACTGGTCTATAATTCCCTGGGTCCTCTTTGTTCCTCTTTTTTTAAAGACAGATATTATGTTTGCCCTTCTCCAGTCCTCTGGGATCTCACCCATCCTTTAGTTCTCAAAGATAATTGCTAGCGGTTCCAAGATTGCTTCAATTAGTTCGTTAAGTACCCTAGAGTGAATTCTGTCAGGTCCTGCCCACTTGAATACATAATTTATTTAAATAGTCTTTAACTAATTCTTTCCCTATTCGAGCTTGTGATCCTTCTCCCTTATTGTTAATATTAATTGTGTTGAATCTCTGGTCACCATTAACCTTTATAATGAAAAAGAAGCAAAATAGGCATAAAAAACCTCAGCCTTCTTGATGTCATCTACTGTTAGCTCTCCTTCCCAATTTAATAGTGGACCAACTTTCTTTCATCTTTCTCTTGCTCCTACTGTATTTATAGAACCTCTTCTTATTGCTTTTTACCTCCCTTGCTAAGTATAGCTCATTTTGTCCCTTAGCCTTTCCGATTTATAATACACCAAAAAGTACAGAATTCTAACCTGCATGTACAAAAATTGCAAATATTAATGCTCCTAAGTTTAGAAATTTAACAGGACTCTTCAAACAACTTGCTTTTCGATCTTTAACAAAAACAACACTAGGTTTAGCTTCAGCTGTTTTTGAATTATGCGTTACAATTTAAATTGAAGCCTGTATAGAAAGGGTTGGGGGGAGGCTGTCATGCTTATATAACTCAAAATAATTGAACTGATGTTGCTTGAACTTTCCAAACAAATTCACTTTTGGGATGAACACAAATGTAAGCCTAGAAGTATTTTGTTTGAGAAAGTAGTGAGAAGCAAAAATGCGGGGGGAGGAGGAAGGTTGGGAGTGTGGGACCAAAACCACATCTCATTCTTAACTATAATGTTTGCTACTGGGGAATAATGTAATAATACAACAATAAATATACGCCAAAGACAATCAAGAAAATACTTTCCAAGTAATCAAAACTCTGGTATGTTTGATTTTTCCCCCCCCAAGGTCAGTCATCCTCAACTGAATCAGACTTTTGTTCATTTTCCCGTAACACAGCAAATTTAACTATCCAAGAATTTTCTAGTGTCATCAAAATCCATAAACACGTTTTATTCTGTCCAGAAGAACATTGAACTTGGCGGCATAAAAGTACCACAGCAGTGGCCCCAATTCAAGAAAAATCCTCTAAAAGAATCGAAATGTTTCCTAGGAATGAAATGAACTAGGTCTGGAAAATGTGTGTCTAATCTAAATACATATATTCTCTCTTGCTGTATAATATTAATAATACATATAAAATACATTTGGTCTTTGAATTACTTTATATTAACTAACCTTCACGTAATTCAGTGAAGGAGGCAAATTATCTGCATTTTACAGATAAACACACTGAGGCACAAAGAGACTCCATAACCTACCCAAGGCCACACAACGAGTCTGATCAGAGCCAGGATCACAACACTGGAATTTCTGGCTCCCAAGCGCTCTTCAGATTTCATGTTATTTTTTCTAACATTGACAGAACTTGGTTCTTACCACAAAATGAGGAAAACACCATGATTAATAGATTCATTGATAGGTTTTAAGGCCATAGAGTCACAGATTTCAAGGTCAGAAGGGACCACTGTGATCAATCTAGTCTGACCTCCTGCATTACACAGGCTTTAGAACTTCCATGAATTAATTAATTCCTGTTTGAACCCGAGCACATCCTCCATTATCAAATTTCTGTTCTCCAAATACATAGTTACACTGATCAAGTCTCACAAACCTTTTCTTTGATAAGTTAAATAGATTGAGTTTCTTGAGTCCATCACTACAAGGCGTGTTCTCCAAACCTTGTATCATTCTTGTTCAAGATCAAAGTTTAAATTTTCCTATCTTTGTAGAGCAATTTCATTGGTCCAGCTAGAAACAGGTGTTCAACCTCAGAGGGAGCCAAGATTTCTATATAAGAGAATGATGTTAAGGTGGTATTGTGCTGCTGAACTGCCTTTCAGATGAGAAACTAAGAGCTTAATGGACTGTGGTTACTGAATAGCTCATGATCACTTTCCATAAAGGTAGAAGGGGAGGGACAGGTGAACTCTGGTGTCTCTGTCAAATTACAATTTAGACAACAAAGCTCTGCTTTTCTCACAGCTGTGTAGTGGTTTGGGGTGTAGTAGTAGTCCTCTGAAAGTTAGGACAGCCACACTCCGAGTTTCTTTCTCTCACTGGTCCTCACTTTGCATCTAGCTCTCACTGTTGCTCCAAGTAGCTGCTAGTATGCAGAAATGTCCACTTCCCAGGACACTGCTTTGACTGGCAGACTAAATTAAGTAGAAGGCAGCTATGAGGGGAAATGCCTAGCCCCAGCATAGTAAGTCTGCTTTGACGGACCAGGTGGAGGAAACTTCTTAATGGTGGAAAGGCACTGCAACACTGCATTACAGAGTATGTAAGCTTGTGAAGGCATAAAAGACAGGCTACCCACCACAGCTACTGAAGTTCCCAGTCTCTGCAACCTTTCATGCTACCAGTCTTTGACTTCAGCAGCTGAGAGAGTGAGATTGCCCCCCCACCACCACCACCCCGTGCAACAATCTTCTCACTAAAAAACCTCATGCACAGGCATTCGCGCATCATTAACAAAGTCTCATGGCAATGGGGGCGTGGGGAAGTGACAGGTGTAAATGAACACTGCATCACAGTCACAAATCTGCATTAAAAGTGAGCTGGCACACTGGTTGCTCAGCTTTAAATTCTGGACAGCAAGAATGATCGGTAACACCCTTGGTGTCTGAAGAGCACTTTTTCAGGACAGCACTCTTCACTCTAGTAAGAGAAGGGGCTAGAAAAGATGCCCTAAACATTGCCTAACAAACTTTAATCTGGCCAGTTCACTGAGAGTGGTGGAACACCCACCCAGCGGTCATTCTATAAGTAAAATAAGAGTGGTCACTGTGGTAACATGGAACATACAGACCTTAATGGACAGAGGTAACACATCAAGACTTGAAAGACATATAGCATTAATTGCAAGGGAACTTGCTAGACACAGCATCCATATAGCTGCCCTCAGCAAAACAAGACTTGCAGACAAAGGCTCCATAAAGGAACTAAGAGGTGACTATGCCTTCTTTTGGAAAGGGAAACCAGCAAAAGACGACAATTTATGGCACTGGTTTTGCCATTAAAAATAACGTTCTGAAATCATTGAAGACTTAACTGTGGGCAAAAATAAACGCCTAATGACTATGACTTCCCTTTGGAAATTCACATTTTGAAATGCTTATCCGTGCTTATGCTCCAACCATGAACAGCACAGAAAAAATAAAACAGTTCTATTCTGATTTGGATGACAATCAAATCTACATCCAGTAAAGAAAAACTCATACTTCTGGGGGAAACTATAATGCCAGAGCTGGAAAAGAGCATGGCTTGGAGTGGTGTAATAAACAACAATGGAGTCAGAAAAATGAACAACGACGGTCTGCTCCTACTCAGCAAGTGTGCTGAGTGTGAGTTCATTATTACCACCACAATCTTCAGGCAAGCCAACAAATATAAAACTTTGTGAATACCTTCAAGATCAAAGCACTGACACTTCATTGACTGCATCACTGTACATCAAAAGAGCCATCAGGGATATTAAGCTCACCAGAGCAAAGCGAAGAGCAAACTGTTGGACTGACCACAGGATGATCAAAACCATTTTCAATTAATGCTCTACCCTTTTGACAAAACAATGCTGAACAGATTGAATTGAAATTGAAAAAAAAAACGCACTTGAGACGTCCATCTCATCAAGAAAACCATAGAGGAAAAATCTGATAGCAGTAAATCACCACCCAATAACTCACTCAAAAAATGGAATAAATTCAAGTCAGGGAACTTTCAAGCCTCAAAAGAAACTCTGAGCAAGAAATCAAAGACAGCACCCGGATTGGTTTGATGAAAATGATGATGAAATCAAAAAGATCCTTGAGGAAAAGAATGATGTGCTTATGTCTTAGCAAAACAACAAAGAATCATCATAAAAGTAAGACAAATTCAGGTATCTGCAACCAAGGCTCAAAGATGGCTTCACGTTCTACAAAATAACTGGTGGGGAAAGGAAGCAGAAGAAAAAGAAATAAAGCATTAAATCAATACTTAAAGTTGCCATTTATTTCCCATCAAAATCAGGACCAGCTCTACTAAAGAGTTTAGATGGATCTACCTTAATCAAGGACAACAGAGACCACTCTGAAAGATGGGTATAGCACTTTACTGAGCTTCTCAACCACCCTTCCTCAGTCAATCCACAGGTATCAGAGGAACTAACCCGGCAACCCATACATGAGTTGGGATTCCCTCCGAGACTCCTTCCATTTGGCTTCCACAAGTCAGACCTACAACATGAAGAAACCACTCAGTTGCCTACCACTGATGAAGTATAGAAAGTTATCAAAAAAATGAAGCTAGATAAATCACCAGGCAAAGACAGCATGAAATCTTTAAACTTGCAGATCCCCAAACTGAACTATCTATATAAATAAGAATATCTGAAATCCTGAGAAATTCTCTATTTCCCAAAGATACAATCCCAGTTACATATACAAAAATAAAGGCAACAAATTTAAGTATGGAATCTCTCTGCTATTTCCATAGGTCATAAAATCCTCATTCTGAAACAGTATCAGAGAAGCTTCTACCAGAGACTAAAGGCGGAGTTAGCTCCAACCTGAGCTAACAATTTCCCTGTGAGAAATGCATTGAACTAAACATGAAACTGTGTGCTGTCTTCATTGATCTAAAAAAAGTGTTTGACGCTGTGAGCAGAAATGGCCTCTGGAAAATTCTAGAAAAGTTTGGCTGCCCCAGCAAATTTGTTAACATCACTTGTCAATTCCCTGAACATATGACTGGTCAAGTACTCTCAGAGCGTGGCCATTGGAAAGCATTCACCGTGTTTAATGGGGTGAAACAAGGCTGCATGTTGGCACCAGTCCTCCTCAATCTCTCTTTCTCAGCTGTTCTGAATTATGCAACTGACAACCTTCCAAAGGGCATATACATTAGATACAGAACTGATGCAATCTCCAAAGACGTATTGCAAAGACAAGTCCTTGGGGAGCTCATATGTGAAGCCCTTTTTGCAGATGACTGTAGTCTACTTAGTCACAGTGAAAGTGACCTATAGCCTATCCTTGACAGGTTCTCAGAGGCAATTAAACACTTTGGACTTACCAACAGCCTCTTTCAACCATCCCATCAACCACTAACTAAACATCACCATCAGTGGTACAAAACTAAAGAATATCAATCACTTTACATAACTAGGCAGTATAATCTCAACTGACAGATCCCTGGATCATAAAATATCAAACTGAATAGGAAAGGCAAGCCAGGCTTTTGGAAGACACAGGACACTAAATCAGCATACCACCAAAATGTCAACAAAACTGGTGATATACAATAGCAGTGACAAAATCCCTCTTATAAGGGTGCAAAACAGGGACAGTTTATCACAGACACATCAAGCAACTTGAAAAGTTCCACATGTGCTGTCTTGCTCTGTTCTGAAGATCTTCTGGCAAGACAAAGTCTCAAACATTAACATCATAGAATATCAGGGTTGGAAGGGACCTCAGGAGGTCATCTAGTCCAACCCCCTACTCAAAACAGGACCTAATCCCCAATTAAACATCAAGACAATGATCATCAAAGATCAGCTTAGATGAGCAAATCACACTGTCAGAATAGGTGATGAGAGACTCCCCAGAAAAGTCCTCTATAGTGAGTTGAAACTTGGAAAGCGCAGGAAGGGCGGTCAACATAAAAGACACCCGTAAGCAGAATCCCAACTCATGTGCCACAAATATTGATAACTTGGAAGACAAAGCCAAGAACAGACCTGAATGGAGAGCAACTATCAATAAAGGTTGTCAACACTTTGAGACAGAAACTGATCAAAAAAATGGCCAAGTGTTCGTGACCTTGTTCCTCATAGATTGGACTTCAGAGTCACAAGAGAACATATGACATACCGTGATGTCATCATCAGATGGGACAGAGACATGCAGTAGTCTACTTCAAAGCTGTAAAGAAGTGGCAGTGCTTTGAGAGGGAAAACTATATTTAAAAAAAAGACAAAATTAAGTGCAAGTCAAGTTTCCGGGAAGCATCCCAAGCGCAACCCTTGCCACAAGGAGTAATTAGGTCCATCTCTTTCTATGTGATTTGGGCAAAAAGTAAACACACTGATTTGGGACACCCCTAGGGCCATTGAAATAGAGTCCATGTCAATCATAGCTCTGAATTCATGGACCATTGAGGCACTATTTGTATTGGGCAGACTCTTTAGTTCAAAGGATCTAGGGTGGTATTTCGGGTTGTTTTTAAAGCATGTAAGCAGATCTGCAACAGTAGTCCACTGTAACCCTGTTGGCATGGCCACGTTATCAATTTATTCACAGCATTTTTTTCAGTGCTGATTGGGAAACTCAAAGAGCATGATCATAACAAAATTCAAGAGCAGAGCTGTCCAGAACTTACAACATTAAGCACTTTATCAACAGCTAGCTACAGGCCCAAATAGTACATGAAATTGGCATTAAAAAACTCTACGACTTGCAAGCACCTGCAATGTTTTCTTGCACCCTTATCTTCCTTGGCAGTGGAATAGAAATGGCTAGTCCCAGAGTACATAAACAGTAAACACAAGAAGTTGATCAGCTGTGCTCTCACTCTGCATACTAAGTAGCCAAAGGATGCAGTTGAACATAGGGTCCAATCCATCTGCACCCTGTATTACAGGAGAATGAATTAATCTTATTTCACAGTTCTTTATTTATTAATAATGAGACAATATAAACTGCAACAATAGCTCACTTAACTAGAGGTAGGCAGCTTTAACTGAACAACCGCTGACTGTCATGTAGGAGATATTTGAAAAACTGGATTGTTGTTCAGGGAACAAGAATGAAGACATCATTCCAAACCTAAATCCAGTCAAAAGAGGAAACAAAGTATTTTTTTCATTATTCAGCCTCTGGAGAGGTTCCAGACTGATTTCAATCTTCTCTGTCCACATTTCTACCTTCAATAACAGAAAAGCATAAGTTCAAAAATGTGACCACAACTACAGTAAATACAGAGTTTCAGTCATGATGCCTTTAAATGATTTTCAGTATGCAACATCCTCAAGCCCCAAGGTATACGTGTAGACAGAAGGAAAGGGGGAGCATGCATAAGTTGTATAAGCAATCAAACAGTTTTTATCTTCCCTGTAGCTTCTCTTCCAAATCCTCAAGAGAAATTTCATGCCCTCTCTGGCTACCCTTTGTAACATCTCGTATATAATTTTTTTCCAAAATCCCTAATATGCCCCAAGAAAATGTTCCATGGGTCATGAATTAGATCCATCTTCCTGCAATATCAAGATACAAAAATGTCAACACTAGGCTTAAAACAACTGGATTTTAGGATCATCTGCATGGTTTATTCATCCCATTCCGTTACAAAACACCACAGGATGACTTTCAGAGATCTACCTCCCTGAATGCAGTGACCTGACCTATGCTTCACAGTTGGTCAGCAATTCTGATGAACAATATTGGTTTCCAATTGGTTTTATTGTGATTTCCAACTGAAATATAATTTTCCATTCTTCAAAGAAACTAAATCTCCTTTGTGTTATGGCTATCCTTCAAGTTTTCACTAAATCCCGTTTCTACAGTAGCCCTTCTGTTACCACATCAGTCCTCCCGCTGCAGCAAAAAAATAATTTCCACTGCTATTTTTATCAAGCACTGGAAACAGAATAAAATGTCACTGTAAATAGAGAAACAGTATCTCTCTATTGGGGCCCCGTAGGGATTAGTTCTTGGCCCTATGCTATTTAACATTTTTATCAAGGAGTTAGAAGAAAACAAAATCACCACTGAAAGTTTGCAGACAATGCAAAGATTGGGGAATAATAAATAATGAAAAGGACAGGTCATTGATACAGAGTCATCTGAATAGCTTGGTAAACTGGGCATAAGCAAACAATATGGTTTTTAATATGGCTAAATATAAATGTATGCATCTAGGAACAAAGAATGTAGGCCACACTTAGAGGATGGGTGACTCTATCCTTGGAAGCAGTGACTTTGAAAAAGATGAGGAGGTGATGGTGGATAATCAGCTGAACATGAGCTCCTAGATGAGATGCTGCAGCCACAGTCTTTGGATGCATAAACAGAGGAATCTCAGGTAGGAGTAGAGAAGTTATTTTACCTCTGTATTTGGCACTGGTGCAACTGCTGGAATACTGCCATCCAGTTCTTGTGTCCACATTGCAAAAAAAATATTGATAAATTGAAGAGGGTTCAGAGAAGAGCCACAAGAATGATTAAAGGATTAGAAAATATGCCTTGTGATAGATTCAAGGAGATCAATCTCTTCAGTTTAACAAAGAGAAGGTTAGTTGATTACAGACTATAAGTACCTGCATGAGAAATGAATATATGATAAGGGCTCTGCAATCTATAACACAATCCAACACTGGAAGTTGTAGCTAGAGAAAAATCAGACCAGAAATTGGATGTACAATTTCAATAATAAGGGTGATTAACCATTGGAACAATTTCCCAAAGTGTTTGGTAGAGTCTTTATCACTAGTAGCTTCTAAATCAAGATTCAATGTTCTTCTAAACATTCATCTCCAAAAATTATTTTGGGGAAATTCTCTGGCTTGTGTTATATAGGAGGTCAGACTAGATCATCACAATGGTCCCTTAGAGCCTTCTAATCTATGAGTCTATACTACAAACTAAAATTGAAAATACATCTTTATCATACAGGAAGGACAAAATGTTAGGTAACATACCAAAGGCTTAAATCAATCAGCCTTGCAAAAATGGCCATGAAAATGTACCAAACAAGGAAAAATCCCTCTATACTTCCCTATTCTACACATGATGATGAAAGAATGTATTTTCACTGGGTTTTCCTAAAAGAAAAGGTTTGCCCCAGCAGAGTGAACAAATAGAACACTGCAAGGCTGAATAAACAGCCTTCATATTTCACACCAGCATTTCTCAAATTACAGCTTGGGAAGTCCTTCCTTGCAGTCCACAAAACCATGATAACAGATACAGGAAATCATAGGGAAATAGAGGATTGGGTAAAGGCCCAACGGATTCTCTCTCTCTTCCAAAGAGATTGACAGAATGAAAACATTAAAAAACCAACAATAAAAAAAACCCAGTTCTCACCCCTGCAATCACAGTAGAAAAAAAATCACATTTGAAGCACAATAACCCTGCCTTTTGACAACATCTAGCAGAATGAGGAACTAGGGCTGTCGATTAATCGCAGTTAACTCACACGATTAACTCAAAAATTAATCGCGATTTAAAACATTAATCGTGATTAACTACCGTTTTAATCACCCTGTTAAACAACAGAATGCCAATTTAAATGTATTAAATATTTTGGATGTTTTCCTACATTTTCATAAATATTGTATTCTCTCTTCATTGAAATCAAAGTGTATATTATTTTTAAAATGATGAACAAAAGAAATAGTATTTTCCAATTCACTTCATACAAGTACTGTAGTACCTGCAATCTCTTTGTGGTGAAAGTGCAACTTACAAAAGTAGATTTTTTTTTGTTACATAACTGCACTCAAAAACAAAACAATGTAAAACTTCAGAGCCTACAAGTCCACTCAGTCCTACTTCTTGTTCAACCAATCGCTAAGACAAACAAGTCTGTTTACATTTACAGGAGATAATGCTGCCTTCTTCCTATTTACAATGTCACCAGAAAGTGAGAACAGGCATTTCCATGGCACTTTTGTAGCCAGCATTGCAAGGTATTTACATGCCAGATATGCTAAACATGTCTCTTCATACTTCGGCCACCATTACAGAGGACATGCTTCCATACTGATGACACTCATTAAAAAAATAACGAATTAATTAAAATTGTGACTGAACTCCTTGGGGGAGAATTGTATGTCCCTGCTCTGTTTTTACATGCATTCTGCCATATATTTAATGTTATAGCCATCTCGGATGATGACCCAGCACATTGTTCATGTTACAAACACTTTCACTGCAGATTTGACAAAAGGCAAAGAAGGTACCAATGTGAGATTTCCAAAGATAGCTACAGCACTTGACCCAAGGTTTAAGAGTCTGAAGTGCCTTCCAAAATCTGAGAGGGACAAGGTGTGGAGTATGCTTTCAGAAGCCTTAGAAGAACAACACTCTGATGAGAGAACTACAGAACCTGAACCACCAAACAAAAAATTAAACCTTCCGCTGGCGGCATCTGATTCAGATAATGAAAATGAACATGTGTCAGACTACACTGCTTTGGATTGTTATCGAGTAGAACCCATCATCAACATTCAGCATCTGATGAAGTGAACTGTAGCTCACGAAAGCTTATGCTCAAATAAATTGGTTAGTCTCTAAGGTGCCACAAGTACTCCTTTTCTTTTTGCGAATACAGACTAACACGGCTGTTACTCTGAAACCTATCATCAACATGGACACATGTCCCCTGGAATGGCGATTGAAGCATGAAGGGACATATGAATCTTTAGCGCATTTGGCACATAAATATCTTACGACACCGGCTACAACAGTGCCATGAGAACGCCTGTTCTCACTTTCAGGTGACATTGTGAACAAGAAGCGGGCAGCATTATCTCCTGCAAATGTAAAAAAACTTGTTTTGTCTGAGCAATTGGCTGAACAAGAAGTATGACTGAGTGGACTTGCAAGCTCTAAAATTTTACATTGTTTTATTTTTGAATGCAGGTTTTTTGGTACATAATTCTACATTTGTAAGTTCAACTTTCATGATAAAGAGATTGCATTACAGTATTTGTATTGGGTGAACTGAAAAATACTATTTCTTTTGGTTTTTACAGTGCAAATACTTGTAATAAAAAATAAATAAAAAGTGGGTACTCTACACTTTGTATTCTGTGTTGTAATTGAAATCTCTATATTTGAAAATGTAGAAAACATCCAAAAATATTTAAATAAATGGTATTCTATTATTGTTTAACAGTGCCATTAATCGCGATTTTTTAAATCGCTTAAACAGCCCTATGAGAAACCTGTCGGTATTAGCGTAGCACAGTGAATAAATCATGCATCTTACTAGCTCAGAAGAACACAGATTGTCTGAAACAAATACAGCACCAGAAGCAACTCTGTAGCAGAAGGGAAATTTTATGGCTGGGATTTAGCAACTCACCTGCTCACTAAGTCACCAGAAATACATTACCTCAGTTTGCTTCTGGCTCCCCATTGAACAGAGAGCCCAGCTCACGCTGCCTTTCAAATTTCTGCATGGGATTGGCCCAAGCTACCCAAGAGGCCCCTCTCCTTCTTTGACAACTATTTCATGGTGCAGATTAGCTCCACTGCTAAAATGATGCTGCCAGCAAGACTTGTATCCACAGGAGACAGACCCTTTCACAGACGCGAGACCAAAACTATGGAACTCAACACCAGACAAAATAAAAACCACCACCATTCAAAACCAAATGCAAACCCATCTCTTCAACTTAGCGTGTCTGCAATAACTCACTTAAACAGATGAGTATTCACTTTTTATATATAGGGTTTTTTTTTAAGTCTCAAAAATAGATTTAAGCTAGTTCCTGCCAGCAGAGGTGGAAGAGAGATTTCGATATATTTTTGTGCTTACTTCTCATGAAAGATACTCAGATACCATAGGGATGGGGGACCATACAGAAAACCTCTAGGTAAGACAGGGGGTATTTTCTGCCCTTGTGTGCAAGGATTTGGAAGTTGATTTTAATGATGCATGATTGCAACCACAAATGAAGCCCGTTGCTTTGCAGATGTCAAGGAGATATACAGTTCATGTTAAAGTTTCACTTTCTTGTCAACCAATTAGCCAGTTTAATAATAATGGGGATCCTCCAGATGGTTTATTAAGATAACAGAATAGTCATCACAATCCCGTTTCGCCATAAATCTGAAATGCTACACACAACTTCAATAGTAGCTCTAAATGAAAAGGCATACAAGGAACTAACATACCGCCACAAAAAGCTGAACGAAGGGTATGTCTACACTACTACTGGGACAGCACTTGTTGCCATATCTGGGCTACCTCCCCAAAAACAGCAGTGTAGTTATGATGGCATTAGTGGCAGGACAGGCTAGCTGCCCAAGTGTGTACCTAGCCACACACCCATGTATAGCTGGGATTGTACTTGGAAGGCTAGCTTGTGTTGCCGCAGCCACACTGCTATTTTTAGCAAGCTACCTCAATCACAGCTAGCTCAGGTACGCCTACACAAGCTGCGATCATGCTACCCAACTGTTGAGTAGACAGACTCTCTGAATTCAGCAATACAAACTACATTTAGAGGGGCAACAACGATTTCTTGAGTACTATTCCTGCATCTGACACTGACTGATTACGTGGCCTTGGACTGTAAAATGCAGATAAAAACTTCCCTTCCTAGTATAACACAGGGATGTAGAGAAGGAACTAGGTTAATTCTTGCTCAGTGCTTTAAAGATGGAAAGTGCTGCATAAACAAGTACTATGACTATACCCTACTTAAAAGCAAAACAATTCCCCCCATCCCTCCACTTTCTGGGATGGGATGGTCCAAAGAAGTTTTTTATTCTTAATACCACTGTATATACAGGGAGATTTATATTAAACACCTAACTTATGGGAGGAATCCTTAGTCATTGACTGGCCCACAGGAAGGAAAGGCAAGGGAAGAGGTGGGCATTCAAATAGGTAAGTCCTCATAATAAAGTAATTTAACAATCACATGCAGAAAGTTTTGAGACACAGTGTGGGTATCGTGGACCATGAACAAAACAGATGGTTCTAATCATTGCTCTCCTATCCTGAAGAGAGTAAAACCTACATTTTACATAAAAAGGACAGGTCATTAATAGATACACGATGGCCAAGGAGAGGAAGGACAGGAACAACAATAAAGATCATGCAGTACCTCAATAAGGCACATATATATTAACAGTTCCACTATTTTTTTTCGGCAAGATGACAAAAGGAAGTTTTTAGGAGGGATCTGAAGGAGCGAGAGAGAAGAATTGATATAAAGGTTTAGAGACTGTGTTCCATAAAGGAGGGACATCATCAAGGTTATTCAACGGAGTTAGTGTGGGGAGATGAAAGCCTGGTGAAGAGAAGAGCCTGGAGGAATTTGAAAGGACTGTGAGAGACCAACATGAATGTTCATAAACTGTATGGAGATGGTTAGATGGAAGATGCTGCAGATATACAAGGTATTTTACAACTTTCCTCTCTCACTGGGGTGTAGAAAAGAGATGTGTTTGGAAAGTGAAAAGTACTATAACAATGCTAAGTAATAAGAACAGGAGTACTTGTGGCACCTTAGAGACTAACAAATTTATTACAGCATAAGCTTTCGTGGGCTACAGCTCACTTCATCGGATGCATAGAATGGAACATATAGTAAGAAGATATATCATACAAAGAAAAGGAGTACTTGTGGCACCTCAGAGACTAGCCAATTTATTTGAACATAAGCTTTCGTGAGCTACAGCTCACTTCATCGGATGCATTCAGTGGAAAATACAGTGAGGAGATTTATATACACACAGAACATGAAACAATGGCTGTTATCATAACACACTGTAAGGAGAGTGATCACTTAAGATGAGCTATTACCAACAGGAGAACGGGGGGGGGGGGGAACCTTTTGTAGTGATAATCAAAGTGGGCCATTTCTAGCAGTTAACAGAAACGTCCAAGGAGCAGTGGGGGTGGTGGTGGGAAATAAACATGGGGAAATAGTTTTACTTTGAGTAAACAGTTTTACTTAAATTCAGCAGTCTCTCGTTGGAGTCTGTTTTTGAAGTCTTTTTGTTCTAATATTGCGAATGTTTATGAATGTTATAATTCTTGACATCTGATTTGTGTCCATTTATTCTTTTACATAGAGACTGTCCAGAATAAATGGACACAAATCAGATGTCAAGAATTATAACATTCATAAACCAGTCGGAGAACACTTCAATCTCTCTGCTCACTCGATTACAGACCTAAAGGTCGCAATATTAGAACAAAAAGACTTCAGAAACAGACTCCAATGAGAGACTGCTGAATTAGAATTAATTTGCAAACTGGATACAATTAACTTAGGCTTGAATAGAGCCTGGGAGTGGATGTGTCATTACACAAAGTAAAACTATTTCCCCATGTTTATTCCCCCCCCCCCGGCCCGTTCCTCAGACGTTCTTGTTAACTCTTGTTAATTTAAATGCTCAAATAAATTGGTTAGTCTCTAAGGTACCACAAGTACTCCTTTTCTTTTTGCGAATACAGACTAAGAAGGCTGCTACTCTGAAATATATCACACAGAGAACATGAAAAGGTGGAGTAAGAGGCTAATTAAGATGAGCTATTATCAGCAGGAGAAAAAAACTTTTGTAGTGATAATCAAGATGGCCCATTTAGACAGTTGACAAGAAGGTGTGAGGATACTTAACATGGGGAAATAGATTCAATATGTGTAATGACCCAGCCTCTCCCAGTCTCTACTCAAACCCAAGTTAATGGTATCTAGCTTGCATATTAATTCAAGCTCAGCAGTTTCTCCTTGGAGTCTGTTTTTGAAGCTTTTCTGTTGCAAAACTGCCACCTTTGAATCGGTTACTGAGTGTCCAGAAGGGTTGAAGTGTTCTCCTACCGGTTTTTGAATGTTATGATTTCTGATGTCAGATTTGTGTCCATTTATTCTTTTGCATAGAGACTGTCCGGCTTGGCCGATGTACATGGCAGAGGGGCATTGCTGGCACATGATGTCATATATCGCATTGGTAGATGTGCAGGTGAACGAACCCCTGATGGTGTGGGTAACGTGATTAGGTCCTATGATGGTGTCACCTAATCACACTGAAACCTGTGTGTGTGTGTGTGTGTATATATATATATATATATATATATATCTTCTTACTATATGATCCATTCTGTGCATCCAATGAAGTGGGCTGTAGCCCACGAAAGCTTATGCTCAAATGAATACGTTAGTCTCTAAGGTGCCACAAGTACTCTTGTTCTTTTTGCGGATACAGACTAACCTGGCTGCTACTCTGAAACCAACGCTAAGTAATATTACTCCTTGGTTTAGTACTTTTAAATATATGTAATGCACTCCCGCTACAAAATATCCTGAACCATCCATCTTCTAGACAATGCTACATCAGTGACAGAGCACGTTGGATGTCTTACAAAGCACTACGAGCTAGGTGTTATTAGCTATGCATAGCAATTTACTAGAACATCATAATTAGCACTCACATTGCTATTTCAGTTTTTCAAACACTTTACAAACATTCATTAATCCTCCCTATGAGCTAAGGATTGGACACATTTTCAAGCTGGGGCAGCTGAGGCAGAGTGAAAAAAGTTTTGTGCAAGACCACAGAATAGTTTCCTGGTCTCTAGCGCCATTCCCCAGCCTCCAGGCTACACTGATGAACAGCAGCTTCAAATTACAGCCAAAAAATTAACTTTTGAGTCACAGTATTAGAGATTTACAAAGAGATCCATGCTCTATAGGGTAAGTCAGCCCTCTCCAAGAAGTTCTTCAATCTTTAAAATGGATCTGTTCTGTTAACATATCATCAGCTGTCTCAGAAGTCTGCTAAGCTTGGTTTGATGGTTGAAAACTTCTACGCTACGAACTGCAAGTTATTACATAATCAGGCAGGATCCTTTGATGTGGCATCAGCAAAGGGGGCCCCATCTAACGTGAAGAGCATTTAAAGCATTTTAGGTTTTCAGGGTCTTGAAATCAAATACAGAAAGAATTTGTGTTTTCAGTTTAGCCCGAACTCTCAGCAACTTGAGAAGACAATCCCCACATGGAGAGATGGGCAACTTTATATGCTTGGCAGCTGAAGAAAATGTGATCTGTAGAAACACTTATGTCTTTTATAAAGGTTCTGGGCAGTGAATGAATTTTCTTCTTTTTTCTTTACTTCTGAACAAACATGTAAGCAGACAAACAAACTCACTATTCAAGACTAAAAAATTTATTGTGTTTCTCCTGTGCTTGCTGTTGCTTCCACTTATGCCTCAATTCCCTCCTTTTCTCTTTCCCTATGAAGCAAGGATCTTTTTGTAAATCTCTAATACTGTCCTAAAACATATGGGGGCTTGGATCTAGAGGTTTATCTCTGGACAATTTTGCTACAGGGGAAGAGAGGAAAAGGATGAAAGTAACAAACTTTGCTCGTAATTAACAAACACTCAGTGCCGCTGTTCACGTTGAATATGTGAATGGATGTATATTCCAATTAACACACCTATATATTCATAAAGACAAGTGAAAACTGCATATTTGATTTAAATATGGTTTTAAACAGAACAGGGATTGCATCTAGCAGAATGGAGTCCTAAGCCTTATAGTACAAAAAAACCAACAGCATTTTACATATATCAACAAATTAAACCTCACTATATGCCTGTGAAAAAGGTAAATATTAGCCCCCTTTTACAGGTGAGGAAATCGTGGCAAGGAGAGGGATTACATGACTTGCCAAAGCTACCCATTAAGTCCGCATTGGAGCTGGGACTACAAAGCACAAGCACTGGAATATACAGCTTTCCTATCAAGTATAGGGTTAAACATTAGAGAGGAAACCTATTAGAGGTAATTTTATCCAAGCCCTTTTCCTTCCCTCAAAAGAAAGTCTCTAAAGGATTGCTCTGAACAGTATATTTTACAGTTGTGTAATTGAGTACCACAGTCCTATAAGGATAGTAGGTTACTTGTAAAATGCTACACAGGCTGAGATACAATACATCAGCTATGTTGATACAAAAAAAAGACCCTTTCGCTGCAAGGCTCATGTCACATCTGACACTGGCATGCAGGCAAACATAGTCTAGTAGACAGTGCACTGGATTAGAAGTCAGCAGACCTGGGTTCCAGTCCCGGCTCTGTTGGTAACTTGTGAGAGTTGGGGGAAGTCACTTCAACTGTCTGAGAATGTTACTTCTCTCCTAGTCTTTATCTTTCTCTTTAGACTGTTAACAGTTTGGGGCAGGGACTGTCTTCTCAGCAGGTGTTTGTACATTACCTAGCACAGTGAGATTCTGATTGGGGTCTCTTGGCTCAGCTGTAACATAAATAAGCTATGATATTTGGGTGAACACTACTCTACATATGCAGCATTGTGCCGAATGTGTCAATTACCACCACTAACTAAATTAATAAGCCACCATCCACAAAGTTAAAAAGAAGAACACTAAGGTTTGTGGAATCACGTTTATCAGCATTATGGGAGGACGTGCCTCTTTCGCTCATGTCCACCGGCAGAAAGTTAAATGGCTTTGCAATTCCATCAAATGGAGCAATCTACATGGCTTTAAAAAAGAGGCCCATAGCCATCAAACCAGCATACAGAAATACAACCACCCCAGTCGGACCTACAACTCTTCATCACGCCCTTCCCCAAAGATGTGCTCAGGTTTCGGCTTCAGGGCTGGTCCCAGATGATCTCCGGATAGAAGTCAGGGTTCCTAACTGTACCCACAGCCAGTAATCTGGTGACCAACCAACCAAACTGGTCAACATCAAGGCAGAGGGTTTTACAGTGTTATTGATCAACAGGCTAAGTGATATGCAAGGGTTTCATGAGAGAACCAGCCTGTGCACCTGGATGGGTCACAACCTCATGTCCTCAATCTTCCTGCCACGTCTTAGGTCCTTTTATTACTTCTCTGTCCACCTCAACCTTTATTCAGTTCTTGCTGTTACTGTATATGGCTTCTCATTCTCTCCCTCTCCATTGGAGGGACCCCAGGACTGAATCTGATCTCTGTCGGAGCCAGTATGTAGTTTCCCATAGTTTTCTGCCCCTAATTTGGCCCTCCAATATGGATTTGCCCCACAAGCAGATTCTGCTTTCTTCTGCGACACTGCACACCTACATAGACACTTTTCATTACTACGTCCAAATAGATAGTCCCCTACCAAAAATCCATGTCCAAAGGAAGAAACAACATGAGTTGCCCCATCAGCATGCACATGCTGAGGGAGCTTAACGCTACTGGTGTTGAAAGGGGAAGGCTTCACTCATCTTTTGCAACTCGCTTATTATTTTTGCATTCTGGCAGCACAAAGGCCCAATTTACTAGCCCTAGCGATTGTAGGTACATGTGTAATGACTGCCAGTGTGGCACCTTATAAGTGGACACAAGCACCTAGGCTGACTCCCACTAAAGGGAACACAAAGACAGCACCCAGGTTCCCACTACAGTATGAGTTACCAGCACATGAGAGTCTGTATCAAGTTCTGCCAAAACCTCCGGCCCGGTTTAGCTTTGCAGCTGAGGCCAAGTAGAACCCCATACCACATGAATCTTTATTTACATCCTGGCATTTGGCAAAGGCCAAAATACTTCCTAGCAATTAAAACATCTCCTAGACATCCCTACAGGCCTAATTCCCAGCACATCGAAATCCAAATACCCAAATTGGAAAAAATAAAGAAAAAGAACTATACTGATTACCTTCCAGTTACCTCAAGAGTGGGAAAGTCAAGCCGTTCAGAATCTGTGTTACCATCTGGCTACCACATAGTATCTGGGAAAATATTATTGTTCTGAGTTTGATTTACTTGTCAAGTTAATTGTTTCAGTATTAATTAAATGTGCCTCTCTGCAGCTGCAGAGAAAGCTCACATGGATAATGTACCAATCACATAGTATACACCTCCCTTCAACCACCAGAACCAGGGTCACATTATCCCCTGGGTAGTTTAGAAATATTTAATTTTAACATTTAAAAAATTTGATACCTCTGCAGTACCCATTTACTCTAGGGTGAATTAGGCACAGGACACACATTCAAAATAAATACACGTTTCAAGAAGCATAAGCGTTTCCTTACTAAAAATTCAGTGCAAGAGTCGCTATTGCAGACCTGGTTCAGTTATATCCAAGTATAACATTAACGGACAACACCGCTTGGCACTCACAGTGCTTTTCATCTGTCGATCTCAAAGCACTTTACAAAGTCACTGCCTCCGGGGGAAATTTTCTTCCAGCACTGAGGAAAGCAGCATATTTCCCGAGGGGTACAGATTCCACACTCACTCAGTTATATAAAAAGAGAGACAGACAGACAGACAGTCTAAAGCAATTCCTTCCTCTGGGTCTCCCAATATGTTCTAGACATAGGTAATGTTCCAGACATTTAAACTCTGTGGCACATTAAATAGCAACCAGAAGAAACCCATTGAGTTTTTCCTGAAATACTAACACACATACACACTAAAAATACTGAAGACACTCAAGAAAGCTACAAAAGATTTTATAAAATCAGACACGTGCTATGTGATTCACTTCATAATTGGTTTATTTAACTAATTTACTAATTTAACTATTTATATAAAGTATTTTTCAATTCACCTCATACAAGCACTGTAGTGCAATCTCTTTATTGTGAAAATGCAATTTATAAATGTAGAATTTTGTTTTTTACATAACTGCACTCAAACAAAACAATGCAAAACTTTAGAGTCTGCAAGTCGAAGCATGAAGGGACATATGAATGTTTAGCATATCTGGCACGTAAACACCTTGCAATGCCGGCTGCAACAGTGCCATATGGGAAGGCTTGTTCTCACTTTCAGGTGACATTGTAAACGAGAAGCAGGCAGCATTATCTCCTGCAAATGTAAACAAACTTGTTTGTCTGAGTGATTGGCTGAACAAGATGTAGGACTGAACGGACATGTATGAGGTGAATTGAAAAATACTATTTCCTTTTTCTTTTTTACAGTGCAAATATTTATAAAAAATAAAATCAAATGAGCACTGTACACTATATTCTGTGTTGTAATTGAAATCAATATATTTGAAAATTTAGAAAAACATCCAAAAATATTTATAATAAATATTAAATTGGTGTGATTAAAACTGCAATTAATTATGACTTTTTAAAATCTAGTTAATTTTTTTTGCATTAATCACATGCATTAACTGCAATTAATTGACAGCCCTAGTTCATACACATATATGCATACAATAGTATGTGGACATATACTAATTTATTTGCTTTTTTCAAGCCCCTACCCTATTATGAAATGTCAACCAGCCAATCTGAATGTCCTTAGAACACACTATTCTGATGTTCAGGTCTTTTAAAAATTGACCAAATTCTAAGGTTTTTTTTTTTTTTTTAAACTTTACTTCCACAATTTTCTGTCGTTTTGATACAACAAACCGACAACCTCTTTCAGAAAAATAAATTTGGTGTAGAAGTTTAAATTCCTCAATTTTAAATACTAGAAATGATGGAACAAAATCAAGACTATGCTCCCTCAGCCACATTTCACCCTCTTTCTTTTGTTCTGTATTCAATTTATGACCACTGTATTTGGATTGGAATAACCTGTGTTACTAAGTAATGGAAAGAGTTCACAGCTCCTTGAAACTGCTTTTGATCTTTTCCTTGCCTGGTTCTACTTCTTTGTTGTTAATTATATCAAGCCAGTTTTCCATTGACACTACAGGCTAATTACATTACCATTTCAATACCTAAGTATCTCCAAAACCTGTAAGTTTACTGACTTTTCATAAAGTCCCATGCTATGTACATTTGTGCTGTGTTTTGATCAAAGTCATCCTCATGCTCAGAGCAAATTTCAACACTTATGGAAGTTGGACTCTCTTAACAAGCTCAAATCCTTGCCTTTCATCACTAACTGCTCCTTGGAATTTTTTGGGTTTGATCAGACGCTGCTCCTAAGTAAACCTGATGTTACAAAGCTGCTTGAATGCCTGGGACAGACACTTATAATCATCACAAATGTGTTTTACTATGACATTGAAAATGTCTCAGTTGGAGATCAAACTCAGTGTTCTGTTCTACCACTCAAATAGACACATTCGATCTTGAAGAATCTAAAGAAGAAAATTTACTGCAATTTTTCAGATGTGTGAATTCTATTTTACTAATTAAAAACTTTGACAGTGTTTGTATTTTACTTAGGAAGAATTATCTATTTTCATTACTTTAGTCCACTATTTTTTCTCTCACCCCTTCTTTAAACTTCAGGCCTGCTGAGCTAGATAAATTCACACAATGAAATTCTGTAATCTCTCAGCAGTAATCATGGATTTTCAGTATTGGTCAAAGGTTTCAAATTTACTATGATTAGCATAAGAAACAACCACCTAGTGAATTCAGCACTGTAAAGACTGAAAAATAAGATGAGCTAGCCAGACACTTTACCAGATGCCCTGCTCAACCTTCCAAAAATGTCTGAATTCTAACAAACTGGACCTGGTAGTTACTGGCAGCAGGGGAAGACCCTGACTCCTAAAGTTCCTTCCAGTTGAAACACCCTCTGCAATCAGGATACCTCAATATTTCTTCTTTAAATTACAGATTGTGTTAAATATATGTAGAGGGAAAAAAGCACACCAATTTACCCTACTGTAGAGCATGGGGAATTCCTCCGAATGAAACAAACACAGCTGCTACTCTGAAACACATCTTTGGATGTCAATTTCCAGCTCTGTTCTGGCTCATCCTTTGGTCTTCAGAGTGGGCTGGATCTCCAGCCCTCCTTATCTGAGGAAAGGACATTTTCAGGTAAGCACAGATACAATTTCCCTATTGATTGTGCTGCAGCCCACAGATCCATTATTTGAAAGTCAAGATATGATTCAGTGTAACACCCAGGCTTTAGGTTATGGTCCTCTGCCCGTTTCCATGCAGAAAGATGTTGAGCTGTTTCTTAGCTTGTGTGTGGTATAGATGAAGCAGATGGAAACGGTCTTTTTGGTTCTAGGTTTAAGTCTCCAATGTTTACAGTAGCGGGCAATCTCTTTCATATCTGCCTTCGGGATTTCTTCTAGGTGACTGAAATCCCAGTCCTGAACTGTCAGACAAATGTTATTTGCATCAATAAATGCTTGGCAGTGGTGTTGGGAAGGGAATTTGTGAATAGCTTAAGTGTTGCTGCTACAACTGAGCCCTTACGCTGGCCATTTTTTTAACCACCTTCAGAGGCTTTTTCGTTTGCCAAGTAAAACTTGGAAACTGAAGCCTCTCAGCAACAGCCCTACAACCATGACAACCCCACTCCAGTAGGACCAATTACAGTTTGTGTAGTAGGCCTGTACACCAGATTGTGTCATATGCAGCAGTAAGACGTAGGAATACTGGCATGTCTTCTGTGTGGCGTGGAAGTCACTCGATGCAGATGGTGAGTGCCCGCACTGATCATCGATATCGTGGTTTATTCTGAACCTTGCTTGATCTACACTCAGGACAGCATTGCCCGTGGAGGCAATTCTTTCAAGGTAAGCCTTTCAAGTAATTTGTAAAGAGATGGGGTGGTAACTTGTTGCAAGTCAGTGGTCCCTCTCAAGTTCTAGTAGGGCTATTACTTTTGGTCTGTGCAACAGCTTAGGTATTTTATTCTCCTAAATGACTCAAGATAGAAAGATGGCTAGCCACTGTCTGTTAGTTTTTTCCAGGTTCTTTAGAAATTTGGGGGAGCTGTTATCAAGCAGACAGGCTTTACCTGGGCACTAAGGCATAGAGAAGACTTCTACAAATAAATGACACTGGCTAAAAGCTGGATGACCAATACGTAAAATTTGGAAATTTATATAAAGATGGCCAGGTAGCCGTCTAGGAGATTCCCCTACGAAGAGGACGACTTCTCTGCCCTGAGACTATCCATACTCCTAAAAACTGGATTTGATGCTTAGCAGAAGGAAGACTATTTCTTGAATGTACTTCAGAAATCAATGCTACGACAGCTGTAAGGATTACTTGTCAATTAAAAGTACAATACTGTGTCATCAGAGAAAGCGCCCATCCTCAAAACCTTGTCTAATTGGAGATAGTAGCCATCAGGTCTCCTTTAATGCACAGGAAGTATAATGACTCCTGCAGGAGTTATATTGTGAGTTCAATCTGGGTAGTGCTGAAAGGAGTAGAAAACAATCTCCAGATGGTGCTCTCTGTCCTTGTGTGGCAGGAATAAGGGTTGCAGAGGTAAGGAAGCATTTAATGTTGGGATTGGTACAAAACTTCCTTTTCTTGAACGCAGAATCATAGAAATGTAGGGCTAGAAGGGAGCTCGGGAAGTTATCAGGTCCAGCCCAGTAGCTTGTGGCAGGACCAAACTGATCACAAACTACAGAGACTTGACCTTTTTGCTTGGACACTATTATATACCCACATTAAGGCCCTCCTGGAGGAACTCAGTTGTTTCACTTGTTTAACATGGTAGTTAAGACACACCAGCCAGGAGAATCAATTCTATTTTGTCAACTTCTATTTTAGGGTCCTTGAGACGATAATCATTTCATCCAAGTATCCGTTTTGAACCTGCCTGGCCCTGGATGTTTTTTTGCAATAACAGACCTCTTCTGTGAAACCGAAGCACCAGAAGGTCTGATGATAATCAGGCCTGAGAACCACAGCTGCTATCACCGGAAAGGTGTAACTAGTATAACTGCAGCTTTTCCCTTCCCGTCTTTTGTATGGGCCTGGGGAGCAGTGAAAAAGCTGAGAAGGCATACAGCATCAACACTGCCAAACTTCGAGAGAGGTCATTCACCCCCTCAAATCCTGGGTGCTGAGAAATGTGGAAGCCACAGGGCACTCGGATTCAGAGGTCAATGTCCAACCCACCACATTGATTTATGAGTGAGGATATTTCTACTCTGCTTAATCCAGCTTCTGCCATGTGAGCCATGGTGTTCATCTAACCCTCACTAGGCAGAGCACAGAGATAGGAAACTTTGCTCTGCCCAATAGAGGCCGAGTTTCTCTGGAGTAGGGCTGATTGTCTTGTTTCTAGTTTGTTTATATTTATGAAAACCCCATCAACTTGCCACAACCAGAACAAGTTTTATCTATGGGAGGAACAGTGTACCAGGACTTCAGTGAATTGTGTTCCAGCCAGTGGATGCTGTGTTCTCTCTCTTTATGGTACCCATTCCCTGGATGGCACTGGAACCTGAATGAGACCCCTCCATTATCCAATCTGGCATTTGACAAAGATCTATCTGCCTGGTTCACTAATGGGTGGAACCCTTCAAATAATCTGATTTTCTGCATTCACGCTGCCAATGGAAGCAATAGGGTGAGGAGGAACAACAGGAATTATTGGATAGGTCTCACAGGAACTCTGGGTCATTAAGCTAATCTTGGCAGAATTTTATTTTTTTTCCAACAATTAATATCGATTTTTAACTATTTCAATTTGTAACTATTTATTTTTACAATTGCTGGAAATTAAGAGCAGGACAGGCTTGGGGTTTGGGCACTGCTGACAGTGGGGCTGCAGAGTTCCCAGCACTGACAGCAGGGCTGACGAGATCTCCCTGTATGGTCAAGAACCCAAGACATCTAGGTGAAGGCATGGAGGAAGCTGCAGTCCTGACCCAGAAAAGCAGAGACCCCCCCAGCCAGGGCTGCAAGGAGGACGATGAGCGCCAGGCCACTGCTGAACAATTCCTGCCCGGGGGGTGGGGCCTAAACATCCCTGGCTGGTGAGTGAGCAGGGCCATGACAGTGGAGTTGCAGAGAGCTCCCTGCATGGCTGCAGGGTGGAGATACTGGATTCTTGTAGGCACAAGGTGCAGGGGCAGCTGTGGTCCAGGCAAGGCAGAGCAGAGACCCCCGCACCAGGATGGCAAGGAGAATGACAAGTCCCCAGTCACAGGGGCGGCCACTCCACAACTGAATGGCTCTACTGCCAGGCGGGAGTCATTCATCTGAGGGTGGCCCCTACTGCTCAACACTGTCCTCTTCACAGTGCTGGCCTGGGGCTCTCTGCTCTGCCGGCCAGAACCATAGCCCTTCCCCTCACTTGCGCCTGCAGAAATTCACCATCCCCGGCCTCACGGCCATGCAGGGAGCCCTCTGCAGATCCCGTCACGGCCCCGCTCACTCACTCTGTTGGCAGCGGGCTCCCAATGCGGCCGCAGGACCACAGACACCCAATCCCTGCAAGCTCCAGGTGCGGTGGGGGAAGCTGCACTCACAGTTACCTATGGATATTTTTTTCCATTGATTTCTGTGTGTCCGCTGAAACAGATGTTCTCTCCAAAATCTATTGATTTAAATCAAACCCTTCCCAAGCTTGATTATAGCGTGTCCGTGGATGAGATCAGCATTCTTGATAGGCTCCAACAAGCAGATTTTTGTTTCTGTGACATCACTTCTTTTCTTTTATAGCCATCTTTATCCTTTGTTAACAGTCTGCTGAGACAAGACCCTGTAACCAAAGTATTCATCCTCAGCCCAGGCCTAAGACTGAACTTGCCTAGCACCATATGTCTGTCTGTCATGAATCCAAGATACTCCAGAAACTGGTTTAGCTATCTCTCTGTACAAAGCACGGATCAGAAAAATTGTACAGAAAAAGATGAAAGTGAAAAAGAGACAAAAGTGAACTCAGAAACTCATTCATATAGGACCCAGTTCTGTTGGTTCCCAAATCCCTCAGGCTAGGAACAGGATTGGGAATAGGTTTTATCATTCCATTCTGAATGATAGATGGTTTCATTTATATCCTGGCAGGTCCGCAGATCATCTGAGAGTGGGAATGGGACAAAGCTCTTCCAGTACTTCTTGCACAATTCCAGACAGGACCTCAACCGTGGACAATGTTCAGTAACCTCATTTTGACCAGAGCAGTTTGCCCCCAAACTGAAAAAGCCTTGCACCGACTGGGGGGGGGGGGGTCTAACTCCAGAAAGGGCTAATTGGGAGTCGCACAGATTGCTCTGAGGCAACAGAGGACAGCTATTGACCTCCCTTCAGCACTGTGCACTTGTTCTAGCTACTGCTTACAAAGTAGTCTTGTCTTCTGTTGAACCAAAGAGACTGCTTCAATTTGCCATGTGACCTACATTCCCTTCTCATGCGTCTGGCAAGAGCCAGAATTGTAAATAGACTTTTCCGATTACTGTGAATTGCATCAGGTCTCTGTAAAGTTTCCCCTTGTGTTACTAAACGGGGAAATCATTTGCCTGTGAGACTGATCTCACTATATACTGGTGAGAAACAGATTTGTACCGTTTCCAGGGAGAAACCCGTAGACCATGGGACCTTCAGGTTGAGATAGATCATGCTTGCAATACTGTCCACGCATGTTAGCCCTTATGCGAAAAGCAAGAAGAGGCCCCTGGGGTTTCAGATGAAACTTTTTTCCCCTGGGTTGGTCCGCTGCCGCCTGAAGTTTTCATGAACAAGGGAGGGAGATAAGGTGCTAAATGCCTGCTCGGCCGTCCACGAAGGCCTGTGAAGTGAAGAGGCCAGTCTTTCGGGTAACAATCCCTACCAGTTAGAAACACCATGTCCCTGGCCACCAGGGAAGATCGCCACATTAACCTTCAGTAGAGACACCAGGTTGAATTTAGATCAGTACACAGTTTGGACTGGCGAACGCTGAGGAACTTTCTGGCCTTACAAAACAGAAGCATGAAGGGCAAGAAAGCAGAAATGGTGGGCCGAGGAGCCCCTTCCTGTCTGCTTGTTCTTCTGCATTTGGGCTACTGACCCACTCATCACTCCATAACTAGCTGTTGTGGAGAGGAGGTGGAGGTTATGATGAAGCCTGCCAAGCTGCAGCAGAAGCTTGGGACAATGACCTGAACATTAGGGCATGGTGACCAGCAGCAGGCAGCGGGGAATGACATCTCAATACTTTCCCAATCTTTTTGGGGTGGACGGAAATCCCGTCTCTATTACATCTGTCCAGGGCCCATGAAGAGGGATATACAGCTATAGCTTCTCTAAGGCAACTGCAGACATCCTAAGCACCGTAGTCGGAACTCTGCCTGAAGCAGCCCATTCGCTGTTTTTGTTTGGGGGCGGGGGTTGCTTGTTTTTAATATTATGTATACGTTGACTCTCCAACTACACTTTGCACAGCTGCCTTTCCACCCATAAGAAGAAAGAATTCCCTTTATTTGTGTGCACACACCCAGAGAAACTGGCACGTCTGTGGCCTGGTCTTTTCTTTACTGATCTGCAATGCAGCACTCCATGAAGATGACCAGGGGAAACAGCAGTGACTTTATTGGTTTCCTCTTTGGGAGTTTGCCCCTATGATCCTGCTTCAGAGGGAGAGCAAAACTGGGTTCAGATATTGCTCCAAAAATATTTCAAGTGGCTAGCAATCTTCCCTGGCCTTAAAGAGACTCATCTTATTGTCTCCTCTTTCTCATATGGGTCCCTTCTGGGTCTCAAGGAAGGGATTGGCCTGGGGTTCAAAGAAGGACTTCCCAGAAACACTGCCCCACCCTCTTCTGGCTGGGGTGTACATGGGCCAGATTGATCTCTGTTTCCCTTGAAGTCCCCAGCCTGGCACATCAGTAGGGATTTCCCTGGGAGGCCTACTGTAGAGGTGGTAGCAGAGGAGGGAGCTGGACCATCAGACGGGAAGAGGAAGGAGGTAGCAGCAGCTGGGCGTTCCAGGCAGGAGTGGGGCAAAATTTTCCACTGGGCGATCCTTCCTTCTGGAGTGGCTTCCCTCATAATGATGGGTGAGGGTGAGCTGCTTGCTCCTCAAGCAATAGTTTTCAACATGGGATCCACGGACCCCTGGGGGTCCACAGACTATGTCTAAGCTGGGGTCCATGAAAGGCAGGCTCCCTGACTGTCCTGACTCCGGCACTGCTCCCAGAAGCGGACAGCATGTTCGGCCCCTAGGCAGAGGCAAAGTCAGGTGGCGCTGCATGGTGCCCGCGGCCACAGGTGCTGCCCCTGTAGCTCCCATTGACCATAGTTCCCAGCCAATGGGAGCTACGGAGCCTGCGCTGGGGGTGGGGTCAGCAGGCAGAGCTTCCCTGATTTCCCCTGCGCCTAGGGGCCAGACATGTCAGCCGCTTCCGGGGAGGTGCCCAGAGCCAGGGCAGGCAGGGAGCCTGGCTTATCCCCGCTGCGCCACCAACCGGACTTTTAACAGCCCACTCAGCAGTGCTGACCGGAGCCACCAGGGTCCCTTTTCGACCTCAGTAGAGGAAGGAGATCTGAAGGGACAATGTCCCCAGAAGGTAAATGCAGCCCTGAAACATGGGTGGGAACGAGATGGGCACATTACAGAGCCAAACTGTTCGAGTTTTCAGTTTTGACTTTCCCTCAGAAAAGCTCAGCAGCAAGGAGTGCTGGGTGAGCTGCCCACAACTGGCAAAGCCGAAGAAATGGAGGGAACTTCCGGGGGCAGAGGATTCCCCTGCTGCCAATGACTAAAAGATCTAGTTTTGCCCCCAGGCTGCAGGCAGACTGAAGTGCCCATTCTAACAAACTTGGGGACCTTAGCATAATGAAAAACAGTTGATGCCATCCATTAACCATACCTCCCTCTCCAATTACCAAGGACTCCACCCATTCCCCTTCAGGCTTCTCCACAGTTCTACAGGGCTATTTCCCAATACACCTAATAAGAACCTCAAGGCTCTCAGCACTTCTCTGAAGTTCTGACAATACAGTTTTCATTCACAGATTGAATTAGAGCCTAAAAACTTTCAAATGCTATTATTGTGTAATACTTCAGAATGGCACAGAAGTTCAAACAAAATGAAAAACTAGGGAAAAAATATCTCAAATACCTGGTAGAATATTCCTCTCTAACACTAAAAGCAGAGCAAGGAGTTGCATTCCCAGTAGTGTGTTAAATATCATAGAATATCAGGGTTGGAAATGACCTCAGGAGGTCATCTAGTCCAACCCCCTGCTCAAAGCAGGACCAATCCCCAACTAAATCATCCCAGCCAGGGCTTTGTCAAGCCTGACCTTAAAAATTTCTAGGGAAGGAGATTCCACCACCTCCCTAGGTAACGCATTCCAGTGTTTCACCACCCTCCTAGTGAAAAAGTGTTTCCTAATAACCAACCTAAACCTCCCCCACTGCAACCTGAGACCATTACTCCTTGTTCTGTCATCTGCCACCATTGAGAACAGTCTAGAGCCATCCTCTTTGGAACCCCCTTTCAGGTAGTTGAAAGCAGCTATCAAATCCCCCCTCATTCTTCTCTTCTGCAGGCTAAACATCCCCAGTTCCCTCAGCCTCTCCTCATAAGTCATGTGTTCCAGTCCCCTAATCATTTTTGTTGCCCTTCGCTGGACTCTTTCCAATTTTTCCATATCCTTCTTGTAGTGTGGGGCCCAAAACTGGACACAGTACTCCAGATGAGGCCTCACCAATGTCGAATAGAGGGGAACGATCACGTCCCTCCATCTGCTGGCAATGCCCCTACCTATACATCCCAAAATGCCATTGGCCTTCTTGGCAACAAGGGCACACTGTTGACTCATATCCAACTTCTCGTCCACTGTAACCCCTAGGTCCTTTTCTGCAGAACTTTTGCCGAGCCATTCGGCCCCTAGTCTGTAGCGGTGCAATGGATTCTTCCGTCCTAAGTGCAGGACCCTGCACCTATCCTTATTGAACCTCATCAGATTTCTTTTGGCCCAATCCTCCAATTTGTCTAGGTCCCTCTGTATCCTACCCCTACCCTCCAGTGTATCTACCACTCCTCTATCACTAATATCCGTTTCCCAGAGGAAAACTGACCATGAATTTGGACTTGAGTAGTTAAGTAAAAGGGGGCAAATTATTTAATGCTTTGTTTTAAAATGTATTTGTAGTTGTGAGGGACCATTTAAAAATCATGCATTGTAAATAATACTAACCACACTCAGATTATTAAAACTGAGGATTTTAACAATCCAACTGACTTAGTAATATGTGTGGGCTCTTTGCATTTTTTTTTTAAACTTTAAAACATGAAAAACAACTAAGTCAATATTACTTATTTGTAGGACTTCCAGGTTCTCAAAGCTGCATGTTGGGGGGTTTATTTGTTGCAAACAATACAGTAACATGTTCTGTTTTTAAACAGTAATTTCCACCTTAATTTAAATAATTACGGAAACATTTCTGGTGGTTCTAATGTTTTAGAAAACATTGCTTCCTGAAAGAAAATCTAAACTCAGGGCCAAATCTGAACGGACTATTTTCCAACACTACACAACAGATTATAAGACCATGGGCTCCGATTCAGCAAAGCACTTAAGAATGTGGTTAGCTTTAAGCACGTGCTTAAATTTTCATTCAAGTGAATGAGACGCAAGGACATGCTTAAGTGCTCACTAAATAGGGAGGTATTGCTGTAGCAAGACCTTGAACAGTTGCATTTCAGAATTTTACGTTCCCTTTTTAATAGTGACTTGTTAGGGTTTCTCTTCTAACTGAAAATGAAAAATGAATACGGATGCAATGGTATTTTTCTTGGTAACTGGCATGTTTTTCCGATTCTATGCATGTTATTGCACTCCATTTTACATATGAGCATTATTTATTCAGCTGAACTATTTCCAGTTTATCCTGTATGATTCAAACACTAATTTGATTTTTGGACAATGGTGACTCCTTTCAGAAATCAGTAGGGATTTATGTACAATACACCAGATATTTTTACTGTAGAAGTATGTTTTGTAAGCATTACATTGATCTCAGATTAAAAATCAAATTTGAATCTGTTTTTGTACCAGACCATCACCATAGTATCTGAGCCACTGCACACTGCAAGAGGTTTAGAAAAATAAAATCTTTATTAAAGCCTCTTAGGAACATTGAAAATAGAAACTTAAAAGGCACTGGGTCAAATCCTGACCTCAAAGCTGCAAGACCAGCCCTAATTAACTTCAATGGGAATTGTTCTGTGTGTGTATCTGAGTGCAGAATTTGGCTTAACAGCTGCAGGATATGAACCTAGTACAATCACTTGATGCTATTTAAGCCTATCAAAATGAAGGCAACATATTAAAAGTGTTTTCCAGTCTATAATATTTCTAAATCATCGCAAGTTAAAAAGGGACACCGTGAACTTGAATTCTGGTCAATTTCTAAAAGAGCTGGTAAAAATGGTTTCACTTTCCTCTTGCTTTGCAAAAGACCTATACAAACAGTGAAACCAACCGTACAAAAAATGGTTTTGAATGCACAAGATAAACACATTGAAGTAAAATAAATACATATTTTTCTCACACTAAGCTGGTTCCATTACAGTCGTCTTCGTGTTCTTTTGTTACAAAAGGATATAACATTTTCAGACTGGTTTATGTTTTTTAAAATTGACAGTGTCGCTTTAAGATTGCAAATATAAATGGTACAGTCTTCCACTGATACTTTGCATTTCTGTAGCATTCTCCAACTAAGGATATGTCTACACTGCAATAAAAAACCCAAGGCACCGAGTCTCAGAGCTTGTACACACGAGCACCTACCTCGGTATAAGTCGCTCAGAGGTGTGAAAAAGTCATCCAGCTGAGCGACGTAAGTTAAACTGACCTAAGCACCAGTGTGGACAGCACTATGTTGGCAGGAGACGCTCTCCTGTCAACATAGCTACCGCCGCTCGAGAAGGTAGAGAAATTATGCTGACGGGAGAGCTCTCTCCTGTCGGCATAGAATGTCTGCAGCTATAGCGGTAAAGCTGCACCGTTGTATCAATTCTAGTGTAGACTAGCCTTTAGAGTCCAGGTCAACTGACTCTGGCTTGCAGGGCTCAGGCTGCAGGGCTAAAAATTTCAGTACAGACATTCAAGCTCAGGTTACAGCCCAAGCTTTAAGACCCGTCCCTCCCCATGATGGGTTTCAGAGCAAAGGTTCCAGCCCAAGCCCTAACGTCTATACTGCAATGTTTAGCCCCCACAGCCCCAGTCCGAGTCAGCTGACCCAGGCTAGCCACAGCCATGGTGCGGGTCTTTTACTGACACGTAGACAGACCCTCAGTGACAAAGTACTTGACAAATTAATTCTCAACACTTGGCACAGTAAGGAAGAATGGGGCAACCACGGTAAGGAAAATGGAAGTAATACACTCAGCATGTGGCAGAGATCAGAATAGAATAGACACAGAAATTCAGCACTGACTAGGCACTCGGGAAACATGGAGTCTAGTCTCTGCACTGCCACTGACCTATGTAATCTTCGGCAAGTCACTTCCCCCTCCATGCCTCTCTTTCTCCTCCCATCCTTTCTTTGTCTTGTCTATGTAGATTGGTGCAAGCACATGCACGTATTTTGTGCCTAGAACTACGGGGCCTCCAATCTCAGTTGGAGCTTTCAGGTGCAACTGTCATAAAAATATTTGATAAAATCTCTTTCCCCTGTCCCGTGCTTTAATCTCAACATCACCCCTTTGTCTTATTAAATCAGCGGATATCCTTTCCTCTAAATTATATAACCCAGACTGAGTTCAACCTCCTTATCCCAATGTGGATGCATGATGGACTGACTAGCGGCAAGAGAAAATAATTCAATTAAGGTACAGACTGTACTCTGCAAAGAATAGATTAAATTCACTATCACCTGCATCAGAGGTCCCCAAAGCGTAGTCTTCAAACCACTGGTGGTCTGCAGAGAGCTGGCAAGACTCAGGACACCAGTTCTTCCCCATGTCCAGCTACTGCTGCATTAGCATTATGCAACAGCTGACACACTGAACCACTTTCCTAACATTTGCCACATAAGCAATTACTGTAGATGTCATGGGGGTGTTGCAGGATCCCAAAAGGGGCACTCATGATCCACATGATCACAAAGTGGAGGGCAGGAGTGCCATGAAACTACATCAGTATTAAAATGTGGTCCAAGCTATACAGGGCTTAGGAACCCCAGACCTAAATGCAGGAGCGCCCAGATTTTATTGGTTCATATACTACTGTCTTTAAAAAAAGGTTGTGAAGTGAATGGGTGGAACATCAACCTCACAGACCACTGTTTGGGACCCTTAAACTATAGCATTCTTTAATGTGTCTGAAGGCTTATATGCCTGCAGCAAGGAACACAAACTCAATAGCTTTTGCACAGCTGTGTCACTCTGCAGAGTACTCTTGAAAATAGCACTTCTGCAGAGAACTCCTTATATTCCCTAATGGTAAAACACATGCGTTTAAAGCAACTCCCGAGGCTAATTGGTTAATTATGCTCTTGGTTAGGATTAGCTAGGTTAACCGGCAGAAACCCGAAGGAAATTGTCCAGAATTACTTTTTTTGACCGGGGCGGGAAGGGGAGGAGAAGAGAGGGTTGAGCTGAGGAGACTTCTATCCTGCCATGTGGAGTCCAAGTCTGGTTTTACGCTGTTGGTTTTGGCTCTTCAAAAGGAAGGAAATTAAATGAACAAGTTCTTTTTTTATCCTTTCTGAATACGAGAATGTTTAGATGCAAAGCAAGGGGAGCAGGGGTTGCCTTTTCTTTGACCACACAACTTTTTGTCAAAGCTCCTTTTAAATTCAGAAGTCCCTCAAACATAATCCCCTGCAGCTGTTATCACCCACACACCAGGTCTCCAATCAACATTCAAGCCACAAATTTCCCTCAGCAAGATTAGCGGGTCATAGGATATTACAGGTTAGCAACTAAGGAGAAGATAAGCTGTTCTTTTTGTAGTAGCCAGACAGCATCTGAAGCCCCAATCCTGCAAGCGGACCTGTAAAGGCAGCCCTCCTTTTACGGTGCTCTACCCCGGTGGATCAGTTTGCAGGATCTCAGTCCAAGTGTCCAGTCCCAAGTACTCCTGCACAATTTACAATACCTGAGGGCATCATCAATTGAGTGCCAACAGCACACCCTGCTCCAAGGAGCTGACAGCTTACTTCAGACAAAAACCAGTTCAGTCTCCTACAGGTCTGCAGTAAGGATGTACAGGTATAAGAAGTAACAGTAGGGCTCATAAAGACTAATGGGGATCAAAGAAGGCAGAGGAGGATGGTGACACATAGAAAAATGTGAGATGTAATAGCACACTCAGAGCCCTGGGTAAAGATTTAAGCTATTACAGATGGAGAAGAGCTCTTGGTAGTTTAACACAGAAGATATGGTAGCTTATCTCTCTTGGGGTGTCTTCTAGGAAAATAAAATGGAAGTATAAATGTATTTGGATTATACACACACCCCTGTATGTACCCAAAAGATACACACACTATAGTTTGGCACCAGCTTCCTATCAATAAGATATATTCCTGTTCTCTTGTATTTTACACCATTTATTTATTTCTTCTTTCTTGCCTCACTTCCCCCAATCTTTCCTTAACCTTCCCCTATCATTACACATATTGAATCTATTTCCTTACGTTAAGTATCCTCACACCTTCTTGTCCACTGTCTAAATGGGCCATCTTGATGATCACTACAAAAGTTTTTTTTCTCCTGCTGATAATAGCTCATCTTAACTAATTAGCCTCTCACAGTTGGTATGGTAACTTCCAACTTTTATTTATATATCTGTATATATATACGCAGATATAGATATATATCTTACTATATGTTCCATTCTATGCATCCGATGAAGTGAGCTGTAGCTCACGAAAGCTTATGCTCAAATAAATTTGTGAATCTCTAAGGTGCCACAAGTCCTCCTGTTCTTTTTGCGGATACAGACTAACACGGCTGCTACTCTGAAACCTGTCTAAATATACACTCCCCTTGCTCCCCACTCTCCCCATGTTTCTCACTGGCAACTTATATTAGGAAAAACAGAAACAGCGTTTAAAGGCCATACAGAAACAGGGAGAGGTTTAAAGATATGAAATAGAAATGCAGTGTGTTTATTAAAAACAGAAACAGACATTGACTCCTAAAAAACAAAAGAATTTGGGACAATCAGGTTGTGCCCACTATGTAAGGGCAAAAGCTTATTACTGTTACCCTCATACTCCCTCCCCCATTGTTTGTTACTCACTTGTTGAGTCTTCTCTTAAACTAGATCAAAAACCCCTTGGTTGCATTTGTACAGCCTCCAGCATGAGGCGGCCCTGAACCTGAGCCTGTGGGTGCTACAGGACTCAGTATTTCCAAGATGCCCCTTTCTCATGTCAGCACCTACTTTCTTGGCCCCTGCAGCACAACCTACAACAATCCAGACTACACTTTCCCAAGCTCTTGAACAGGGGTGGCCAACCTGTGCCTGAGAAGGAGCCAGAATTTGCCAATGTACCTTGCCAAAGAGCCACAGTGATACGTCAGCAGCCCCCATCCGCTCCCCCGCCCCGCCTGCCAGCTTCCATCAGCGCTTCCCCTCCCTCCCTTTGCCTCACACAGCATGCAGGAGGCTCTGGGGGGTGAGGAGAAGAGCGAGGGCGCGGCAGGCTAGGGAAGGGGCGGGAAGGGGCAGGGCCTTGGGGGAAGGGGGAAAGCGGGAGTGGCAGGGGTTGAACGGTGAGCACTGTAAAGTTGACACCTGTCGCTCCAGCCCCGGAGTCGGTGTCTATGCAAGGAGCCGCATATTAACCTCTGAAGAGCCGCAAGCCCCTCCGGAGCCAGAGGTGGGCCACCCCTGCTCTACAAATAGTTTCTGGTTCACAACCTGACAACACAGAACAACGTTACAGGCACAGCCATACAGCCCAGCTCACACATCACCCGACCAAACCAAGGGGGGGAGGCGGGGAAGAAAAGAAAAAAAGAGTACTCTTGTTTCATAAATACCAGGGAAGTCTCCTCAATCATTTCAGCTATTTTACCGCCAACCTCCATCTCAAATTTGGGACATTAATCGCTTTCCACGAAACAATGGTTTGTAGCATCCCAATTCTGCCCCCAATTAGAGAGTTAAAGCGAGCAGCATTCAAAGGCTAAAACTACTCAATATTTCTGCCGGCAGAGATTAGAAGCAGCATTTTCAGTAGCCACTGCTGTTGTGAGCAAATATAACTGTTCTAACATAAGCATTTCAAGAGATAAACTTGGAAATAAGTGGTGAAGCATATCAATAAAGCAAAGATTGGCTCTCTTATTTCTCCCACAAAGGGTGGAGGAAGAGCAGGCTGTGAAACACAGAAATTAAAGAGCCCGATGAGTAGTAGAGATGACGAGATTAATAACAGGAATCAGTTGGAAAAGGCAGAAGTAAACTGGGGATACAGAGATAGGGCACCTCACTGTACATTAGATAAGTCAAAGGAGCTCCTCCTTACCCCCCTCAATACAAAAGCAAGGGATCTATTCAACAACACTGAAAGGCTTCAAATTTATAGCCGATGAAATATTTTTTAAACTAGGGTTGCCAGTTTTGGTTGGACGTATTCCTGGAGGTTTCATCACGAGATAATCTTTAATTAAAGATTAATCTGTAATTCCTGGAGACTCTCGGACAATCCTGGAGGGTTGGCAACTCTATTTTAAACACATCAAATGACAGAATCTGTACAACTTGTTACCGCTAAATATCATGGAGGCTAAGAACAAAAAAAGATCTGACATGTGCCTGGCTGACTATAACATCCAGTTACATTTCAGAGGATTTTAATAAAGTCTAAAGAATATAAACTTTCAAAACTTCTGGGTTTAAGCCAACCTCGGGGTGGTTAGTAAAATTATTCCATAATTGTCCATTATGGGGATTTCTGCACCTTCCTCTGAAGCATTTGGCATTGGCCACCATCTGAGTAACTACACTGGTATGATCTGCTACGGCAATTCCGACAAGCACCACAAACAATTTCCTTATTTTTCTTGGTTGATGGACAATTTTATGCTGTTACTTGAATAAAAGTTGTGCAGGTTTTCACCCTGACAAGCAATGGTTAAGATCCAGTTGTGACCAGAGAACGTGTCAAGGCACAGAAATACAGGCAAGAGAAAATATTTTTGAATTCAAAAAACACTCTTCGGTGAATAAAAATAAATCTGCACACAGCTCCTTAAAATCTTCTACGAAACCTTCACAACTCTCATTCCTCCAAGACTTAGAGAACTTTTTGACCTTTGTGTGCTGTTGCCTCTGTTTACCTTTCAGAGAGTTTCATAGTTTCCATATATTAATCTGGTACTAATGTGTTTGTAATTATGGATTCCAATACACAACTCTGTATGATATCACATTTTCTTTAAACGACAACAGTAAGCTCACGAAGCATTAACAAAACTATTATTCTTTAGCACTGGAAGGACTCCAAGACTCTGCTCAATTGGGTGGAAACTACTCAAGTCATTCTGTTTGTATGACCAATGGTTTAAGAGATTGTTCTCCCAAAAGAATCAGATTGATTCCTTCTGGAATATCTGAAAATAGCCTTGTAAACAAGTTCATTAAACTAAATCTTATAAGCAACAAATGAATTGTTGGCATCTGGCATTATTGCAGTCTTACAGAATTTATAACAAATCCAGGGCCACCTAGAACTCCACACTGACCACAATGCTGCTCACCATGCCTCAATTTCACATGGCAGCAGGGACAGAAATATGTTCTTTCTGCTCCAAAAGTATAAGCCTTGTACCACTTGAACGAGAGAAGAATCCCCATTAGCTACGAACGTTATAGGGACTCTTAGCACACTGTTGAGCAGTACTGACACTATCCAGTAGAGGGCACTGCCATGCACACAAAAACCAGTTTTCTACAATCTAAAGGTAGGTGGGGAGGGATAACTCAGTGGTTTGAGCATTGGCCTGCTAAACCCAGGGTTGAGAGTTCAATCCTTGACGGGCCCACTCAGGGATCTGGGGCAAAACTTGGGGATTGGTTCTGCTTTGAGCAGGGGGTTGGACTAGATGACCTCCTGAGGTCCCTTCCAACCCTGATATTCTATGATTCTAAACATGTTCAGTATCCTTTTTATATAGGATTTACCTGTTCACACATCTGTTTTATTAACAAATGCCAAAAAAGTTTAAACTACAATAAAATAATTCTAGAAAAGAGATGAGACCTAAAGACCAACAATGGTATCACATGCAGGAGTTAAGCTAAATGGAACTGTTTGCTACTGAGGTTGTTTTTGGAGTCACTACTTCATTACTAATCAGCATTAAAATTCTGTCTCAGTTACTGAAATGCCACACCACCGACATTAAATAATGTGGAATATAGATAGAAGCAGAGTAAGAAGTAGCAGGTTCAATTTCTGAATACGTATTGAATAATGAAATTTGTGGGAAGAGGGGGGAGAAATAGACAAAAATGGGTTTTCCAATCTCAGGTTCACACATCACACTCCACTGACTACACAAGAGTAATATCAAGGAAGGCCATGCTATCTAGCAGTTACAGCTGGCAGACCAGGTGCCAACTCATGCCAAGGCCTCTGGGCCTAAACTGAACACTGATCAATACATAGCTGGAAATCAGTCTGGCTCACCTGTGTGTTAGCATGGTTAAAACAGAAGTTAAGTTCATAAGAATGTGTTTCATGTTTAGACTTTATAAATTGCTCATAGATGCTGCATGTAATAATTTCACTTATAATATCTTTACTCCATCTTATATAAGTTATACTGAGTATTTGCATTGTAAACCTCTGTAATTGTATAAGTCATCAAACAGGAAAGGAGCATTAATTAATGCAAAATGAAGGTGTTAGGTCCTGCTCACCAAGAAGGCCCAATGAAACCAAATGAGCCATTGTGAAACATTCATAGACTCATACAAGATTAGGGTTGGAAGAGACCTCAGGAGGTCATCTAATCCAACCCCCTGCTTAAAGCAGGACCAACACCAACTAAATCATCCCAGCCAGGGCATTGTCAAGCTGGGCCTTAAAAACCTCTGAGGATGGAGATTCCACCACCTCCCTAGGTGACTCATTCCAGTGCTTCACCACCCTCCTAGTGAAATAGTTTTTCCTAATATCCAACGTAGATCTCCCCCACAGCAACTTCAGACCATTGCTCCTTGTTCTATCATCTGTCACCACTGAGAACAGCAGAGCTCCATCCTCTTTGGAACCCCCCTTCAGGTAGTTGAAGGCTGCTGTCAAATACCCCCTCACTCTTCTCTTCTGCAGACTAAACAAGCCCAGTTCCCTCAGCCTCTCCTCGCAAGTCATGTGCCCCAGCTCCCTAATCATTTTCGTTGCCCTCTGCTGAACTCTCTCCAATTTGTCCACATCTTTTCTGTAGTGGGGGGACCAAAACTGGATGCAGTACTCCAGGTGTGGCCTCACCAGTGCTGAAAAAAAGGGGAATAATCACTTCCCTCAATCTGTTGGCAATGCTCCTAATAATGCAGCCCAATTTGCCGTTAGCCTTCTTGGCAACAAGGGCACACTGTTGACTCATATCCAGCTTCTCGTCCACTGTAATCCCCAGGTTCTTTTCTACAGAACTGTTGCTTAGCCAGCCTGTAGTAGTGCATGGGATTCTTCCGTCCTAAGTGCAAGACTCTGCACTTGTCCTTGTTGAACCTCATCAGATTTCTTTTGGCCCAATCCTCCAATTTGTCTAGGTCACTCTGGCCCCTATCCCTACCCTCCAGCATATCAACCTCTCCCCCCATCTTAGTGTCATCTCCAAACTTGCTGAGGGTGCAATCCACCCAATCATCCAGATCGTTAATGAAGATGTTGAACAAAACCAGCCCCAGGACCGACCCCTGGGGCGCTGCACCACTGAGACACGCTCAGTCACAAATAAACAGGTTTCAGAGCCCACTCAGTCCATTCCATGGTGAGTTACTGGGAGGAAAGGGCATTCTGGCACCTCCAAGGTGGTTTGTCAAGATGCCACCTGTTACCCATCAACACTTATAGAAGCACTGTGGGCTCAACCTTCATTCCTTTGGGAATGCATCCCTTGGCGGGAAGGTGCTCCAAGAGGTGAACCCAAAACACATTAATGGTGCTAGTTTCAGGGAAGGGAGAACATTAGTCTTCTGAGCTATTTCTCTCTCCCTCCAGACTAAATTTTCACTACTGCTTGCTGTCAGAAATCTCTCTTGGGGAAAGTGGTCAGCAGTCAGAATGGAAAATTGGTTACCTGATTATTTCCTTTCAGACACTGACTTCCTTCCTAATCCATCCTGCCTGAGGAAGGTCTTCGGGTATCTTTTTGTACTGCATGCCTGTATGTAATACGGCTAAATAAGCCAGAAAAACATCTCAAAGCTGCAGATCAAGGCAAATTAGGTGTGTAAGACAATTAACTAATGACAATGCACACTTCAGAAAACAAAGGAGAGATGGAACAACTGCATTCTCTGGCTGGGAAGTGACTCAACTTTTAGTGCCAGGAAACATATTTGATGGGGATAAGCAGGAATGGAGGAGGTAACCACCCCATGGCAAACAGATCACTGCTGCTATCACCCAACCACCCCCTAAGGCCCATGCCAAGCCCTACCAGACAGACTTCAGTGTATTCCCTGCAGACCCTACACTTCCCGTCAGCACAGCAGCTTCAATGATTCTTCTGTTTATCCAGCTAGTTTGAGGTTCTTGCTCACTTCCCAATACCTTATCTGTGAGAAAGGGAGTGAGAGAAACCCGTCCACAACTGCATTTTATTTGAGTCCCTCACAAGCCTCCATGAGGTTCTTTATCTTGTTATTCTAATGCAAACAGACTTCTGGGATTTTTTTTCACATCCAAAATTTCACCATTGCAGTAACCGCAATCCTGGCAGGCTCTCCCCAGCCTGGAAAGGGAACAAACTTTCAAATAATTTATAAATAACTGTTTCAAGAACACAGCTTTTCTTCTTTCAGCCCACAAAAGGCAGAAATTTCGCTCGGAACCGCAAGCTGTCAGCTTCCCAGCAAACCCAAAATCCCACTTAACTCTCTATTGTAAACAGTGTAGTATTGAGCTACCACATCAATAAATAAAATTCTTGAAGGAATTATTTTTGTGTTTGATTCACATTTGTTCTGCATATGCCACTGAACCAAAGGTATTCGTAACATTCAACTCCTAAAAGCCTCAGCCTTTCCAAAGGACCACGCAAAGGGAGAAGAAATAGCCTTTCCCAATGCTGCCACTTTAGCTTGCTCCAAAAACGGACCAGCACGCAGTCAGAGATGAGGTTGATTTTACACCCTCCCTCCCCACACACACACACACGCTGGTTCAAGCTGGTTGAAACCTGTCTTTGGACTGAGATGTAGGGAATTCAAACGCTCAGTCAGACTCTACACCACCATAATGCACCCTGGGTGGGCACGATCATGTGATTATTCTTGATCCTCCGATCCAGAGGCCCTCGGTTTCAACTCTGGCATCACCACCACTTTACATATTTGCTTCCTGATATCTGGTGGTAAGTTTGCAGTTCTTGACCTTTTCAGAGAAAGGCAGAGGTTGCTCTTGGAAAGGAAAGCAACAAGAAAAAAAATGACTCATGAAGCTCTTATTGTCTAAAGGCCAAATGAACCATTTCTGGTAGTTGCTGACCATCACCCAGCATGTCTGAGTTGGGCTACTATATGCTATTGAACAGCTACCTAGTTTTTCTCCATTGCATTTCACCAATGAGTGAAGTGATTCCCGAGCAGCTCTTAAGGAGCTCTGCAAGCCTGAAGAATGTAAGGTGATAACAAAAGATATTATTGGGAGAGGGCTGTACTCTAGCTACTTGAGCAAAGACCTAGGAATCAAGAACTACTCAGGCAGCCCTTCTTCAGGGCACATTAAGACGGCTCTCTCTGCAGACTCAAGCAGATGGCTCCACACGAGGAAGGCGCTCTTCTGCAAGCTCAGACAGGTAGCACTACTCAAGTCATGCTGGGAATTCTCTCCCTGTTGCCATAAGGACTAAGCTGAACGTAAGTTTAGGTTCTGCAGAAACCGATGGAAGTGGTCCTGCTAATTACACACCAGGGAAAGTTTCTCAAGTACAACTGATGCCTGGACAAGTCATCCTCAGGAGAATTAACATTGGTTAAGTACTTTGAAATGAAAAATCCCCAAAGCAAAATGCTTAATATCAACCACCACTGTAAGCAGCTCAGAGTTCAGCAGCGGGAGAGAATTTAGGTTGACCATTTCAACTTTCCACAGTGGGCGTCTGTCTCACTGAAGTAATAAAGAATTCCTCAGGAAGATTTCGGAAACAGAAGGATTATTTAGCCACCCACACACTGACAAAATTAACCAGTCATGGAAATTCAAGATAATAAGTGCCATAATTTTGCCTTTAACTTCATGACATTTTTCTTTCAAAAGTGCATGTTTCTAATTTATTGAGAGAGAAATCTTTCATTAGTTTGTTTTTCCATGGGTCAGAACTCCCAAAAATATAAGAAATTAACACTCTAATCTAAACACTCCACTAGCGTCTGGTCACTGATCAGCCCTGTGCTTGTGTTCCTGGAACAGAGTTATACAGACACCAAAATTGGACTCTCCACACCATTTAGTAACCTCAAGCTGAAGTTTACAAAGACTCTTTTTACCATTGCAAGTATTTTATAAAATAATTCTATACATTTTTATAGCCTGCACAGAGCACATTGAGTCATTATTTAATATTAGGTGCTTCAAAGCAACCAATACCACTAAGCTCCAGTATTCAGTGTCCTAAACCAAAAACACCAAAGACTTTAGCACACAATGCCAGGATCTCAGTGAAGCATTGAAGGAGAGTGTGAAAAGCCACTGAATCATAATTATTAGGGCCAATTTCACAAAGCTGAAAATAATTATGAGCCAAATCAGATGAGAGGAAGAATTTAACCAGAAAAATGTGAATGATGATTGGAATCATTTAAGAGCACCCTACTAGGTGCCCAAAGAGACAAGCCCACAATCAAAGAAGACAGCGGAACGGATTTTTTTAAAAAAAAAAGGACCTGGTTTGGAGGAGAAACAAAGGCAGCTATAAAAATAATACATAACAAATGGAAGAAAGGGAAAGTTGATAGTAATTAATATAAATCAGAAGTTAGGAATTGCGGAAAATGGATCGGGGACACAAGGAGAAATCTATGTCCAGTAGAGTTAAGGACAATAAGAAGGAGTTTTTAAAAGTAGGAACAGAAAGAATCCTAACACAGGTATTAATCCATTACTAGATGGAAATGGTGGAATCATCAATAATAGTGCAGAAAAAGCAGAAGCGTTCAATAAAAATTTCTGTTCTGTTTTTGGGGAAGCAAATATAGTCTCATCATATAGTATTGATAACATTCTTCCCACTGCACTCTCATCCCTGGAGGATGTTAAACAAACTAATAAAGTTAGCTAGATCTGCTGATTTTAAAATGTCTAACTTGCTTCCAGGAGTTTTAAAAGAGCTGGCTGAAGAGCTTGACCATTAGTTTTGATTAAAAATGCAGAACAATATAAAATTAACATGGCATGCATTTACTTAATTGAAAACTGGCTAAATAAGTCTCAAAATGTAATTGTAAGCAGGGAATCATCAAGCGAGTGTGTTTCTAGAGGGGTCCCGGAGGGAATGGTTCTTGACCCTAAGCTATTTAACATTTTTATAAAATCCCTAGGAAAAAAACTACTATCACTGATAAAGTTTGCAGATGCCACGAAAATTGTGGGAGTGGTAAATAATGAAGAGGATGGGTCACTGACTCAGCAATGTAGATCACTTGGTAAACTGGGTGCAAGCTAACAATATGCGTTTTAATTCTGCTAAATGTAAATGTACAATGCAGGAAACAAAGAATGTAGGTCATACTTACAGGATGGGGAACTTCGTCCTGGGAAGCAGTGAATCTGAAAAAGGTTTGGGGGTCATCTGAACATGAGCTCCCAATGTGATGTTATGACCAAAAATAGCTAATGAGATCTTGGGATGCATAAACAGGGGAAAATCAAGTAGAAATAGAGAGGTTAGTTTACCTCTGTATTTCGCACTGGTGCAAATGCTGCTGGACTACAATGTCCGGTTCTGGTGCCCACAATTCAAGAAACATGTTGATAGATTGGAGAGGGTTCAGAGAAGAGCTATGAGAATGATTAAAGGATTAAAAAACCATGCCTTATGGTGATACGCTAAATTGTTAGACTCAAGGAGCTCAGTCTAAGAGGTTATGGGGTGACATTATTATAGTCTGAAAGTACCTACATGGGAAACAAATATTTAACAACAGGGTCTTCAATCTGACAGAAAGATATAACATGAGCCATCGGCCGGAAGATGAAACTGAACAAATTCAGACTGGAAATAAGATGTAAATTCTTAACAGTGCAATTAATTAACCATTGGGACAATTTATCAAGGTTCATGTTGGATTCTCCATCACTGACAATTTTTAAATCAAGATTGGATGTTTTGCTAAAAGAACTACTCTGGGAATTACTTTGGGGAAGTTCTCTGGCCTGTGTTATACAGGAGGTCAGAACAGATTAACACAGTGGTCTTTTCTAGCCTTGGAATCTATGAGTAACTTCACATGCAAAATACAATAACTGAATTTTCAGTTTTGCACTAACAATTAAGATCATCATGTTTCTCACTAGTTATATTTCAGGTTGACAAACCCAAAATTCTCATTTGTGTCTCTTCTACTTACAAGTCCACTTGATACTTTCAGTTTGATCTTCACCTGGTGCAGAGGGCTCATGCAATGCCCAACAGACCACGTAAGCCAGCGGTCACGTTGTGATGGCGGAGCTCTGGAAAAAGTAGCTGAGCAGGATGAGGTTCATGTTCCATCTCCAAATGTTCTTGCAGAAGCAGGATGGGGTAGATCAGAATAAGGGCGAAAGGGTTTGTAACTACATGGATCCAATGGCCCAAAACCCCAGGCAGGAGACGCAGGGAACCAACAGTCACTATTCCGACCTATGATTTTCCATACACAAAGATCAACCATGTCCTTGTGACCACGATGAGTTATTTTATGTTAAAAGGGGGGGGGGGAAATAGGAAAGAACAGAATTAGAGCCTCAGTGAAAGTGCAAAGAATTGTGTTTGCATGCCCAGCAATCTCCCCTGAAGCAGTTGCCTCTGAAAATGAAATAACTGCTGTACAGAACAACCTGCACTGGCAGAGGCAAATGGATGTCAAAGACCTATTTCTGTTAATGAATGAGCCTCATATTGTATGGAAGTGAAACAGTGATTAGGTAAACTTACTTCATGTAAGATGGTAAGGGCCTACCTGTATTGAATGGATCGTATATTAGCTAGTAATATACAAGCTCATGTACAAGCAATATATAAGCAATATAATTGTTTGTCTTATTTAATGTAGTCAATAAGAACTCCGAATAACCCTTTTGGGAAGGAGTGCAAACAAAGCCTTCACAGCTTCCTAAATATCCTGTTGTTCACTTTTTGGAATGTCCCTAAATGTCCCTGACTTGGGTATAGAACAAAGAAGAAGTTATTGTGGCCTACTAAAAACGATCAGGGTAAACAAGGGAAGTCCTTGTCAAATAATAAGATTAACAGCTTTGTTACTATTAATAAGATCAACATGTTATTTTATCTAGAGTGTAATGCAGAATTTAATACTTGGTCATAAATATTAATTATTATTACATAACAAATCAAGGGGGGTGTTAATAGAAGTAGGATGTCATCTTGGGTATAAGAGTGTACTGAGACTTAAATCTTTACCTTTGTTTGTATACAGCCTTTGTTTGTGTACACGCAGCCAATTCATTGCCCTGTTACACCCTAACGATCACTGGGGTGTGGTATTCTATACCGATACTGAAATAAATCTGTTCCTTAGATCTGAACAAGGAGTTAGCAGTAGTTTTTGTCTGCTACAGTAAGCAGTGGTTGTCTGCTTTGCAAGGTTCGTACGGTAACCTGTGGTCCCGGTTGGTGACCCTGAAATGTCCTTACACATACCACCCCTGTACTGGGACCTTCTCCAACTTGCCAACATTTCAGTCTTTCACAGGGATGCATGCTTCAGCTGTATTTTCTAGGTCTAATTTAAGATTCTTGGGACAGGACTGTGTTTTCCTTTAAGTACTATACTGAGCAGAGCGGTAGTGCTCTAATAATTTTTAGTTTTGATTTTTTTAAAAAGATTTCTGGCTCAACTTTAAACAGCATATGCCACTTTTCTGGGTGGAAAGTTTGTAGCAAAGAAATTCTGGCTTCTCAGAAATCAAAAATTTAATCTCAGTTGTAAATTTCTCTTCTGTTCTAATGCTTATTTCCTCCATACCTCTCCCAGTACAATAACCGGAAGGAAAATATTATAACTAACAAAATACCCTCAAGAAAAAGAAAGATCACAGTTCTGTTTGAATCTTTTTTAACCTATTGCTAGAGTACAGATGAAGCAGATGAGGTACTTCTAGTCATCATCATAATTAGGGCCCTACCAAATTCACGGTCCATTTTGGTCAATGTCATGGTCACAGGATTTTTAAAACACCAAATCAAAGAGTTTTGGAAGGGATATAAACTTGGCTACTTCACAGATTAAGTTCCAAACTCTAATGAGGGTTAGGAACAAACTTTCCTGTTATCAGGCTTTCCTATCATTGCCTACTGCAGGATTTCCAAGAGGCAGTATGGTTCAGCAGACAGGACTCTGGACTGAGATTCCAGACACCTGGGTTCTATTCCCAAATACACTAATGACCTGCTTTGTGACCTTGAGCAAGTCATTTCACATGTATGCACCTCACATTTCCCCTCTCATCCTTTGTCTGTCTTTGGGGTTGTGACTGTCTCTTTCTGTATGTCTTTACAGTGCTAGCACCAGAGGACTCTAAGCAAACCAAATAGTTTTTGCACCTTACTCTGCAGCAGCTAATCAGATGATACTGGACTACATGGCCCACTTGTATGGTAGTTCCTGCAGCACCAACACACATCAAACATTACTATGGCTGAGATTTGAGATGGGGGGAAATATATGATTTCAGTTTATTATATGTATTTGACAGGATGTTGAGCGTAGGTTGGAGAAAGTGATCAACTATACCAGGAAAGCAATGCATGTGTTGGTCTTTCACACCACAGTAGGAAAGAGAAAAATTATAAAACGGTTACTGTACACCTCCAAAAATGAGCGCAGTGACTCAAGAGCAAGTGTAGGATATAAAACTACTTTTTTTAAAAAAAAATATACTGGATTTCAAGTTGACTGTGTCCCTTTCACATGAAGCCACGTTTGTCTCCAAATTCCATCCATGCAACAAGAGCTTTTGTGGAATGATTCATTTTTCCGCCCACAGAAAAAAGAAGAAATTTTAAAAACGCTAGTTTGATTCCATTTGTAAAATCAGTCCTCGGTCTTTGGTGAACTGGTACATAAGGGATTGATTGCTCAAGTCTGAGAGTTACTTGGGCCTCTACTCAGGGTACAAAATTATTTCAAAATTATTCTATTCGAATTTTCGGAAGCTATTTTATACATTCAGTCTTCTGTGTCCCCACTAAAGCACATGAATTCGGCGGATGGCGTCCACAGTACCGAGGCTAGCATCGAATATCGGAGCGATGCACTGTGAGTAGCTATCCCACAATTCCTGCAGACCCCGCCGCCCACTGGAATTCTGGGTTAAGCGCCCAGTGCATGATGGGGCAAACATGCTCACAGGTGTTTCTGGGTGTGTGTCGTCAGAAAGCTACGGCAGACCATCGTTCCGCGCCTTTTTGGCGTGCAGACGCCATACTGCTTTCAGCAGACGGTGCACCGCTGCTCTCCTGCTACTATGAATCCACCTCTCCAACTCAACTCTGGTCGGCCATCATGAACCAAGCAGCACAGCTTCGGCCGCCAACTCTGCTCTCCCGCTATTGCCGCGCTTCCGAGCTTCTCCATGTTGTCTGTCCTGGGCTCCCACCTCCATGAAAGCCACCGTGAACCAAACAGCACAGCTCCCGCTGCCCCTCTGCTCTCCTACCTTTTGCGCCCTTTTTCCAGGATTACCTGTGCAGGCGCCATAGCCATGGAGCCCGATCAGATCTCCGCTGCAGTTCTGACCATTGTAAATACCTTGCGCTTTATCCAGCAGCATGTGCAGTACCTGCAAAACCGGGCGAGAAAGCGACGACAGTGTGATTACTATACTGATGAGAACATGGACACAGACGGCACGGCATGTGGCAATTGGGAGATCATGGTGCTGTTGGGCCAGGTCCCTGCCATGGAACGCCGATTCTGGGCCCGGGAAACAAGCACAGACTGGTGGGACCACATAGTGTTGCGGGTACGAGATGATTCCCAGTGGCTGAGAAACTTTCGTATTCGTAGGCCCACTTTCATGGAACTTTGTGACTTGCTGTCCCCTGCCCTGAAGTGCAAAGACACCAAAATGAGAGCCACCCTCACAGTTGAGAAGCAAGTGGCCATAGCCCTGTGAAAGCTTGCAATGCCCGACAGCTACTGGTCAGTCAGGAATCAGTTTGGAGTGGGGAAATCTACTGTGGGGGCTGCTGTGCTGCAAGTAGCCACCACAGTCATTGACCAGCTGCTATCAAGGGTAGTGACTTTGGGAAATGTGCAGACCATTGTGGATGGCTTTAATGCGCTGGGATTCCCTAACTGCAGCGGGGCAATAGACAGAACGCATATCCCTATCTTGGCCCCGGAACACCGGGGCGGCCAGTACATAAACCACAAGGGGTACTTTTCCATGGTTCTGCAAGCACTGGTGGATCACAAGGGACGTTTCACCGACATCAACGTGGGATGGCATGGAAAGGTGCATGATGCTCGCATCTGCAGGAACTGGTCTGTTTGAACAGATGCAGGAAGGAATTTACTTCCCAGACCAGAAAATTACCGGTGGGGATGTTGAAATGCCTATAGTTATCCTCGGGAACCCCTTAATGCCATGGCTCATGAAGCCGTACACAGGCACCCTGGACAGTAGTAAGGAACAGTTCAACTATAGGCTGAGCAAGTGCAGAATGGTGGTAGAATGTGCATTTGGACGTTTGAAAGCGCGCCGGCGCAGTTTACTGACTCAGATCTCAGAACAACCAATATTCCAATTGTAATTGCTGCTTGTTGTGTGCTCCACAATATCTGTGAGAGTAAGGGTGAAGACGTTTATAGCAGGGTGCGAGGTTGAGGCAACTCGCCTGGCGGCCAGTTTCGCACAGCCAGACAACAGGGCGATTAGAAGAGCGCAGCAGGGCGCGCTGCACATCAGAGAAGCTTTGAAAGCCAGTTTCATGACTGGCCAGGGTACGGTGTGAGAGTTGTGTTTGTTTCTCTTAAAGTTACCTGCCCCCTATATATATATGAAAGGAAATAAAGTCACAATTGTTTAAAAAACATTCTTTATTATTTGTTGCCCAAAACACTGAGAGAAATCAGAAGCTAAACTGGGGAGGAGGAGGGAAGGACAAGTCCAGAAACCAAATCAAAATTTAGGATATGCCAGCTTTCTGCTGCTTGTGCAATCCTCTGGGGCTGACTGTGTGGGTCGCAGTAACCTCCACCCGCCCCCGCCATGTTCTTGGGCGTCTGGGTGAGGAGGCTATGGAACTTGAGGAGGAGGGAGGGCGGTTATTCAGGGGCTTCTGTGGTCTTGCTGCCTTTCCCGCATTAGATCCACCATACAGTGGATCATGTCAGTTTGCTCTCCCATGAGCCTGACCATAGCGTCCTGCCTACTCTCATTGCACACATCCCTCCTCTCTTCATATTCATGTAACACTTTATGTGACTCCGCAATTGTTTGCCTCCACGCATTCAACTGGGCCCTATCAGTGCACGAGGACTGCATGAGCTTGGCAAACATGTCATCCCGAGTTCATTTTTTCCGCCTTCTAATCTGGACCAGCCTCTGGGACGGAGTAGATAGGGGCTGCATTGAAACATTTGCACCTGCTGCAGGAGGAGAAAAAGGGAGGGTAGTATTTCAAAAAAGATACATTTTAGAGAACAAAGGGGACACTGTTTCTCAGTGAAACAGGCAATTCATAGTACACAGCACATGTTCTTTCTGTACAAAGTCATATTTTGCCTCTTATACTGAAGTGCCTGACACTTTGGTGTGAGTAGGCCATCACATGCGGCCGGGCTACAGAATTCAGCTTGCAGGCAGCCTGCAGGCTCTCTGCGATGATTGCTTCACACAACATCCTCCCCCTTCCTCCCCCCCCCCACACACTGCGGGGCTCCGATGAGGCTCTGAGCAGGGATGAGCCTTTTAAACTAAACAGCCCGTCCCCCACCGCGTGGCTCCGATCAAGCTCTCACTCACCAGAAGTGCCTTCTCCAGGGTCATGGTCCGGGAGCATGCTTTGGGAGTAGGGGGAGGCTATTGGCTCCAGCATTAAGAATAGTTCCTGGCTAGGGGGGAAAACAGATTCCCCGCTTGCCGCCTGTGTACTGTCCTCCTCTTCGTCCTCCAAAAACTCATCCTCCTCACTCCGTGCTACTCCCCACTTAGAGGTGTCCACGGACAGTGGTGGGGCAGTGGTGGCGTCATCCCCCATAATTGCATGCAGCTCACGGTAGAAGGGGCATGTATGGGGCTGTGACCCAGAGCCCCCGTTCGCCTCTCTGGCTTTTTGGTATGCTTGCCTGAGCTCCTTGATTTTTGTACGACACTGTTCTGTGTCCCTGGAGTAGCCTCTTTCCTTCATGGCCCTGAAGACTTTAGCGTATGTATTTGCATTCCTTTTTTGGAATGTAGTTCTGCCGTAACAGATTCATCTCCCCAACATGCAACGAGATCCAGTACCTCCCGTTCGGACCATGCTGGAGCTCGTCTGCAAATCCGGGACTGCATGGTCTCTTGAGATGGTAGACTCTGCATAGTTGCCTGTGATGGTGGGCTGTGCTGATGGTGACCAAACAGGAAATTCAAAAGTTCCCGGGGCTTTTACTGCCTACCTGGTGCATCGGAGCTCAGAATGTTGTCCAGAGCAATCACAAGGGAGCATTCTGGGATAGCTCCCAGACGCCAATATCGTCAAATTGCATCCATAGTACCTGTAACCCGGAACTGCGATCTTGATTTTAGCGCTACTTCACTTGCCGAGGTGGAGTACAGAAATCAGAGTAAAGAGCCCTTTAAATCAAAAAAACTGGTTTGGTCATGTGGACGGAACCAGTTTTATTTCGAGGTAACTCAACTAATTCCAAAATAACCGTGTACTGTAGACCAAGCTTTAGATAAGCTTTATGATTCACAGGATCCATTGAAGTGGTTTCCAATAGCTAAATCCTCAGATCAGCCTGTCAAACTTTGGGACTAGTAAACTCAAGCACAAGAAGCAAAAATGCTGAATGTAACTCTGCCTTCAACAAATACAGTGAGCACAAAAATATTAGTAATACATAGTGGCATAATCATGCATTCTGCTTTTACGCAACCCTTGCCATCGAAAAGTCTCAACCACATAACTTTACTAAAGTCACTCCTCCTACGACAAAGTTCCTTTTCATATGAAAATTTTGCTGTGCACTTAAATTTCACAAACACTAAGCCATGAATGTATTTAATAAGGAACCCAAACATTTGTGACAGTCACCAAACCCATGAATCAAGCGGTTTCCTATAGCATAGCAGGGATCAAAGGGGATTATTTATGTAGGGCCAGAAAAGCAAAAACCCAAGAACAACACAAAACAGAACACAACAAGATAACATCCCTGACCCCAAAGACTTTACAAAGCAACTCAGAAAAGTACAATACATAGACACAGAGAAGGGCATTGTGGATTAAGAGGTCAATCCAAATGTATCACAAAAAGTGGGGCGTTTCAGAAGGGACACAGAGGCGTGGAGGGCAAAGCACTTGACACACAGGGAGCACAAAGCTGACAAGTGTAGGAGGGTGATAAAAGACACTGGAGGGAGCACTAGGGTGAGTGAAGTGGCCTTGTGATAGAGGATGTAGGAGGCAGCAAGGGCAGAAATGCAGGCAAGAATGGATTTGTGAAGAACCTTTAAAAAAGTGGTTCAAAAGGAAAGATTCTCTATATGGCACTTGCTTCAATCTGACTTTAGAGGCAAAACTAGATTTCTCACCCAAACTCATGGTAGGGAGAAGCAAACCATTAATTTTTAGCATATTACTACTCATTCTGATCCTTTCTTAAGAATATTCTGGCATCCGTGAACCCTGCATGTACCTTTCAAATAGATATTAAAAGGACGGCTCCAACACGACCAAGTATTTCCTGTAGAGAGATGCACTTTAAATACTTATTCAAGTGCTACCCGGTGCATCAAAATGTCAGAGAAATATTGTAAGCACTATCCCCGCATACCAAAGAACAATTTCAACTTACAACACGTCACATTTGTTTCAACAGTGGTTTGTTCTTTTGTCTGGAAAAGTAATTTTTCAAATGAATGGTTCAGTTCTTTATCCATCAGTACAGCACATTGAAGAAACATCTTTCTTGCACAAGTACAGTACACAATAGGCTTTGTCTTGTTAAACAAAAGAACATGGACTCTCTTCCAATTATTTCCAGCTGTTTGATCGACGTCTTATGGGATCAGAAGTCAACAGCAATTGGCATCTGGCTACCTGCACAAAATGCACACAGAGAATCTGAAGACTTCTGTAAGATTAATCAATCTAATTCATAGATTCAAAGGCCAGAAGGGACCGTTGTGATCATCCAGTTTGATCTCCTGTATAGCACAGGCCATAGAACTTCCCAAAATAATTCCTAGAGCAGATTTTTAGAAAAACTCCCAATCTTGATTTTAAAAGTATCATTGTTGGAGAATCCACCATGACACTTGGTAAATGGTTAATTAATCTCACCATTAAAAATGCATGCAGTATTTCCAGTCTGAATTTGTCTACCTTCAACTTCCAGCCATTGGATCATGTTATATCTTTCACTGCTAGACCGAAGAGCCCATTATTAAATATTTGTTCCTTGTGTATAAGTACTTATGAACTGATCAAGTCACCCCTTAACCTTCTCTTTGTTAAGCTAAAGAGATTGAGCTCCTTGAGTCTATCACCATAAGACATGTTTTTGAATCCTTTAATCATTCTTGTGGCTCTTCTCTGGACCCTCTCTAATTTATCAGTGTTCTTCTTCAGAACTGGACACAGTATTCCAGCAGTAGTTGCAACAGTGCCAAATAGAGAAGTGAAATGAAGTCTCTACTCCTACTCAAGATTCCCCGTTTACGCATCCCAGGATCCCATTAGCTCTTTTGGCCACAGCGTCACACTGGGAGCTCATGTTCAGCTGATTATTCACCTCAAACCCCAAAATTATCACTCCAAAGAAAAACCTACACCAAGTACTTTCTCCATAACAGAAGCTATTGCCATCTGCCCAGTAGACATAGCAGCCAATTCACCACAACACCAAATCCATACGATCAGATGAACTTCCTCAGGTTTTTTGTAACTCCTAGATCTGTGTATGTTTAAGTTAGAATCACATGCAGGAAGCTCTCCAGTGGAAGGATTCCAAGGTAGATATACAGAGATTTCCAGGAGGCAAGAAAACCAGTGTTTATTGGGCTTTTGGTACTGGATTGGATTTAGATCCTGAATTTCTTGACTAAGAGTGCCAAGGAGGGATGTGGAAGGACCCTTGAAGGAGAATGCATCTGTGACATACCAGGCTACAAATCCAGACTAATAACAGCTGTGCCATCCCTGTCCTGCAACCTTGAGTGCCTTACAATGCTATGGTTAAAACAGCTTCCACCTGGGCCACTCACAAACAGTCTTCCAGCATACAAGCCACACACTGCTGAGCATGTGTGAAACTACAGCCCACCAGCCACATCTGGATTACCTTCTGGCTCTCATCAACCTGGGTCATATGGCAGGGTGACCCCAACACACCCCCAGTCCTAGATTTTCCCCCAGAAAGTTAAGTCCCATTCTGCCCAGCCCTCTCCTGGACAATACAAGTTATATAAAGTCTGTTATTTCTTTAAGAGAAATAACATGCACACACTGTGCCACTGCAAATGGAGTTTCCCAGGCACTTCAATTTAAACACACTAGATTAGATAAGACAATACAGCAAGTTTATTAACTACAAAGAGAGATTTTAAGGGAGTACAAGTTATGGGGCATAAAAGGCAGAAACGGCTACAAGAAAAATAAAAATAAAACACAAATGGTTTCTAACTTAAACTGTGTTAAATTCCCGGCAAAATTTTCTCACCACAGGTTTTCAAGAGTCTTACTGACCAAATTTATGAGGTTTGGACTCCTCCAATCTAACGATTGGTTACTTTGTCCCTTCAGGTTCAGTGAATTGATGGGAGAGAAAGAGAGAGGGGTGCCTGGGAGTGTTTGTCCTTCCTTTTTATAGCACTGGTCTCCCTCTTGAAAGTTGTTTCCAGCTGAGATTCAGGAGACAAAAAGTCCTTGTGGAAAGATATTCCCTGTTGTTTTTTTCCCCCGTTTGAACTTCATCTCCCCTTCACCCTTGATGATTTGTTTACTGCTTAAATGCAAATTAAGCAGAGCACACATTCCTTTGTTTAGGACAGACCTTTTACTAACTTCTGCTTCGGTTGAGCTATGGTTTGGAATATATGTAAATAACATCATACAGGGGACTGTTATAACGTCACAGGCAATGTTGCCACACGTATTTTATCAGGACAATACTAACCAGAAAATTACTAGTTTTCAAATGATTCCTTGCAAGACATGCCTCGTACAAACATTACGATAGTGAGCAGGGCGTGAACACAGCGGCACATTCTGTCACAGTATCTTTAAGTAGTTTTGCACTAGTGCCTTCAGCAACGTTTCCAGTTGTTCCTCAAACAAATAAGTCAATGAGAAGATCCTCGTTTCCAGAAGATCTCATTTAAGGACCCCCTCAGTTTCACAATTCTCCTACTGACTCACTGACACATTCTCCAACTTTATTGACTCTGGCCGCTAGACCATACAGCCACTCCCAGAGGGGTATCTCCATTGACTCAGGTCACTAGACCTGGCTGCCAGCAAATCTAGTGGATCATTAATGACTCTGGCCTCTAGTGCTTACTGCCTTGTAGACCAGGGTATCTCTATTGACTTTAGCTCAGGCCTTACTGCCTTGTAAACCTGGGGTACCCCTATGGACTCTGGCCGCTAGGTCTTACTGCTCAGCAAAGAAGGGCTACCCCCAGACGTGGGTCACATGACCCTATTGCCCCGTGGAGCAAGGTGATTCCACAGACTCCGGCCAGTGGGTCTTAAAGCCCTGCAGATTGGGGCATCGCTATGAACTCCTGCCCTTAGGTCTCATGGCCTAGAGACCGAGGGCAGCTTGAAGGACGGGGTGAATTCACCCCACACTGGACGGGGTCTCCCGTACCCTATCATAACCACCCAGATCAATCCCTGGCAAGGCGGTTAAGGTGGTCTGATTGTTTGTTCAGTTTATATCTATCACTGGCAATCCTGTCGCATACAGAAGCTTCTGGCACCCATGTGATCACAGGCTATATAGCAGCATTCCTTGGTGCACACTCTTCAGAATTTGCTGATCTTTCATTCTAATAAGTCCATACCAAGAAACCCACTGACATCAAACCTGTGCTGGAGGAGGCAGTTGCTGGGTTCGACTTTGAATATCTTCGTTTCTGATCCTGTTCTGCCACTTGGTGGAGAGCAAGACAGAACTGGTTATTGTTAACAAGAACATGATCAATAATGGTCCTGGTGAAACCAGCAGATCGTATCACATCTGCTTGTGAGTCTTTGGATGACAGAAAAGCAAGTCAGCAATCACCATGTCATCAGCAGTCACAAATTCCAGCAGTCACTGCCCAGTCCTATTCTTCTGCCCAAGACTAAAATTCCCAAAAATCTGCCCAGATGTCACTATCCTTTCCTACCTATGCATTAAAGTCACCCAGGATCACAATGACATCTCTTCTTGGAGCTTCATTAAAGATTGACTGAAATTGCTGGTCAAAATTATCTGTCGCTGCATTGTTGGCTTTGGTGTTGGTGGAACCATAAATAATTATTATTAACTCTGGCGCCTACTGTGAGTTGACACCTTCACTGAGGGCGCAGTGCTGCCCTTGAATCCACAGAATCTTCTTTCTTTCTTTCTTTATTTTCTAAAGGACCCTGTTATTCTACTGGTTCTTTTGGAGGCCGGACAAAGGTGCATGGAGAAATGAATAACCAACTTTGTAGAACTGTAGGAGTGCAAAACGAAAGACTAAGTTGGGTAGGATGCATTAAAACTCCCCATCTCCCCAGCAACACATTTCCCAGTGCTTGCTTTCTTTCCATTTCTTCCCATTTCTTTCTTTGGAGTTGGCATTAAAACTCCAACAAATTTGCGCTCTGACAAACCAAGGTAGGGTGCAAGATGCCAGGTCTAGGACCCTCAATGAATAACCACCAGACAACAGGGCCTTCTCTTTCAAACAAAGGGACTGACTCTTTCAGTGCCACTTTATACTGACTGCAACTGTGGTCATATCACATGGAGACACAGACAGCCCCAAACCAGTTAGAGCTTTATAAATATCAGAATCAACTCACTGAACTCCACCCAGACATTAATCTGAACCTAGTGCAAATCCCAGAGCATAGGCATAACATTCTACATGTGAAGCACTGCTCAATAAACAGGCAGCCACATTCTTCTTCGACTTAAGAAGCAACCAAATGCACTTCTTACTCAAGATATTTATGAGGAGACTGGCCAAACCACTGGATAACATACTGTGGGGCACAATCCTGCAATGAATTATGGTAACAGACTTTGTGCGCTACAAACGTGGGGGGGGGGATTTCCCTCACTCTTAAATTTTAATGAGTCTACAAAATAGACAAGCAAGGGATTATGTTCCAAATTTCACACTAAGGTCCAAACTCTGGTAACGTATATGTATGAACTACCATTTATGGAGAAATTATTGGGCATGCACATTCAAGCACAGATTTGGATCCAACGTGTTGAGAAAGTTCACCAATAAGACAAATTATAAGATTAAGAACATAAGAGCCTCCATAATGGGTCAGACCATCTTGTCCAGTATCCTGTCCTGGTTTAGAGTCTCCCCAAGAGTTGCACCCCTGACCATCCTGGCTAATAGCAAATGATGGATGTACCCTTCATGAACTTATCCATTCTTTTTTGAACCGAGATATACTTTTGGCCATCACGCATCCCATGGCAATGAGTTCTGTAGGTTAGCTGTGTGTTGTGCACCCCAGCAGCAGCCCCCCAGTATTTTTAGTATAAGTCATGGACAGGTCACGGGCGTGAATTTTTGTTTATTGCCTGTGACCTGTCCATGACTTTTACTAAAAATACCCATGACTAAATCAGAGCCTTAGTTATAATCACTTAAATGTGTATCTTATAGTGTATACTGGTTAGCAAAAAAAGTACTATATTTAGTGTAAAGGCTACAAATAAACATATTTCACTGGTTGTATCAACCAGGGAGAATGAACCTTTCTTTAGGAAATTAACGAAAAAATACAAATGCTACACAAGATTAAAATCAATTATTTAAACCAAGGTTTACTGCTTGCTGATGTAAATCATGTTTAAAATCAGTGATTTAAATCAGTCCACACAGCAAGATCACATATCTTGTAATAGCCAGTAGTTAGTCAATGACCCTGATAGCTATTAGCTAGCTAAGAAGGCAACAGTGGCAACCAAATATTTCCTCTGCTGTGGGGAAACGTATCAGAAGTGTCCCTTCAGTGAGTCGGGCACCATAGCCCCCTGTAACTCAGTGTATTCTGCCATCTCCTGTTCTACTCCTCTGATTTGAAATTGTATTTTATTCAGTGATTTTGTTTTAAACACACAAGAGGGTCAGGAAACGAAGGAGCAAAGATTCTAGGTTAACAGTTAAGTGCTGTTTCTAAAAAGTCGTAGGTTTTCAACCTTCCGGGCTCACGTTCAGTCTCCAAAGCTCCGATGGTGAGTGGATGTGTGTCACAAATGCCATGCCTTGTTCAGCTTTTACTCTTGGAGACACTTAACTGGGAGATGTACAAATGTTGTGTATGTATATAGTGCAAGCACATACAAACTTTACTCTGCAGTAGCTACAAAAACAAGCTATCAAAAGTGCAGCTGCAACAACATTGCACTCAAAAGACGCTTCAATAACATCTGATACATTCAATTTTTTAAAAGTCAGATTTTATAGGGCCAATGTCCCTATTTAAAAATAAAACATGCACTGGTGGCTAATAAAACCGGGCTTTAACAGCCATGCTTGCAAAATAAATGTTTTTGGAGTTAGCAAAGCTCATAGCCTTTTAATCGCACGTCAAACACCGGGCACTCAAGAACAAAGCCTTTTTTTGGTAGTCTCTGCCAAGTGCTCCAGATATTAGATCTCTGGCATCCATGCAAACCCCTCAGAACCTAAGGGGTTAATGCAGACTCTGAAAGCCCACCAAAAAGTTCTTAGCTTCAAGGCAATGCCACCAACTCTGAAATAAGATAAAATGGAAAACAATTGTGTTTGCCAACTTGGCTTCAAATAAAAAAGCTTATTAAAAACATTCACATTTACTGCGAATAGAAACAGTGCAAGTAAAAGACATACAAGAACTGTTTTCACTTGTCATTATATAAAGTTTATAATATACAACAAATTTATTTGATCCACAGGATCCAAATTCCTTTTCGTACAAATCTGTTCATTAATATTTTCAGCGACCCACTGTTACAGAATTGCACTTGCCAGGAATTTTATGATGAAAATACTGAAGGCAACAAAAAGCGTTTACAGCCTTTGTAACTAATTCCTGGTAACTTCACAACAGGAAGCAACAGCAGCATGCTTTACCATACAGAGATCCCATTCAGGGACCTCAAATTGCTTTCCAAACATCAATGAATTATGCCTCCATATCCCGATGGTGTATAACATGGGTGGCATTCCCATTTCACAGAAAGGAAATGATGTCAGAGAACTGTTAAGTGACTTGTCCAAAGTCACACAGCAAGTAACAGAGCTGGGAATACAACTCAAGAGTCTTAATTCCCAGTAACCTGCAGATCATACCTAGGTTGCTTCTGCAAAGTCAGACAACTGGAAAAGTAATCGTGTCAGTGTCGGAGAAACATGCCCTACCACAGCATCTAGGGGGGCTAACGCAAGACCAGGGCCCCCACTGTGTGCAGTCTGATATACAGGCAAAAAAAAATAAACGACAGGCCCTGCCCCAAAGAGCCCCCAATCAAGGTAATGCAAAAATGCAACAGGTGTGTGAGAAAGAAGCAGGTTGCAGAGGGGTGGGAGGAGAAGGGGAAGGATGAGTTTCACCATAAAGCAAGCAAAGATTTCAACTAGTGACCAAGTTACCCAGAAGTAGAAAGAGTCCCTGCTGCCGGAGAGAACAGAAATGCTATAAAAGATGGACAAATCTAGCAGAGTTCTAACAAGGTCTCCCCTGACTACCCCAGAATGTGTACACTGCAGTACGGGATGAATTTCTCTCTTTGGGGCACATGTTTCATACGTTAACTCACACATGTACTCCTATCAGGAGCTATCCCACCACACTTATATACACAGAGCTTCAGTTGCTATTGAAGAGTATAGAAGTGGCACCTCAAGTGCAGGGGACCAAATTTTGCAGTGTGGCCTGGACAGCATCCTCACCTTCATATGCTCTACCTGTGAATACTTTGCCAACACAGCCAACTTAAAAGATCAGAATATTGAAACTGATTGCATTTTACAAAGCCTAACTGAGGGCTGCTGTGTGTGGCCCTTAAACACTGATTAGCATCCCTAGAACTGAAGATTACTGGTCCAGCGAAGATGGCCTAGCTCAAGAGAATTAAGATCTAACATTTCTGGATTGACTTCTATTCCTGTTTATAGTAACTGTTCTTTAATTTTCAAAGTTGCAAAAGAGAACGATGATGAGTAATTCATTGCTCATGAGGATAAACTGGAGTTTATTTTAGGCAAATAAACTTTAAGTGTGGCTCATAGGGCACAATATTCTAAACATATGTAGCCCACATGTAGTAGCCAGGATCCAATTAACCCCCTTGCCCTGAATTCTTTTCAATCCCAGGATGGAGGGGGAAATCTATATTAGAAGGGAGGCAGACAAGAGTGAAGAGGGGTTCCAAGGCACCGGGGGAGTAGCAGCAGTGCACGGGGGTTGGAAGGGAAGGAAGGGGACAGAATTAGCAGCAGAGGGCTGGAAAGGTTAAGATAGAGCTGTGCTGGGAAGGGAGAAAGCCAGGTGGTGAGAAAATAGGTTGAAGGAAAACTGAGCCACTGGAGAGGTAACCAGATTAAAACTAGGCAGGGTGACCAGCTGCAGAGGTACCTGTTAGCCCAGAGGAACAGCAGGAGCCATCTGGAAGGGCTGAGGAGGTGGCTGTGAAATGGTAGGAAAGAGAAGAATTTCTCTCGGAATAAGTATGGCCCAGTAGATGTATCCCTCCAGCTCTGATTTGGGCGCCACTGATTTATACACATCTCATCCATTTTAAACTGTAGGAGGTGCTGAAACTTTGCTCATTGATCTGTGGTGACAAACCTGATACGTTGTGAGCGTTTTCTCAACTTTTGTTTCTATCAAGAGCCTGGAATGAGACACACAAAGTAGTTTAAATAAAGCACAGTTGAAAATATCCTAGCCCTCACTCAATACAAATAGCCAAAGAAAGGGTCCTGGGCATGCCGGCAATCACACAAAAGAAAAGAGAACAGTGCACTCCCCACACTTGCTCTTGACAAAAACTGAATGGAAACACTGAAGCCTGAAAACAAAGGTTGGGGATCCTCAAGAAACTCTAGGAACCTCAAGAACAGAAGACACGCGGAAAACAGCCAGCAGAGGAGGGGTGCTTTGGGCTCTTTTTAATGAGCTTAGAGAAAAGGAGGAATTTTGCATATGAAAAGTGAAGCGAACAGGCCACAAAAACTTTACGTGGATGACCCAACACTCTTTGTATGTTTACAGGAATTGGCGGGTTAAGGAAACTCACTTTAAGCCTACTTTAAATACCACCTTAGAAACATAAAACTGAAGACTAATTGGTCTCTCCAGTTTTACACATTGTTACTAATAAAAGATGATGTACATACAGCCTGGTACTTGCTGTTCACCTGCAGCCATGTGGGGAAAACATCATGCCAATGTCCTGGTCTGGAAATCTACACGTGTGGTTGTCCATTCACTGTCTAAAGGGTTAATATGATATAGCTAAAGAGCTGCTGAATACTCAGGAATGGAAATATAGGCACAAGTGATATACTTATGTTCACACGTGCTATATTTTGTAGGGACAATTATCCACCCCATCTCCCCAGCGACACATTTCCCAGTGCTTTCTCCAATTTGCCACTTTCTTCTGATTGTTTCCTAAATTCCCACTGTACCTAGTGGTACTTGCTGTGCCCAAGAACCCAGACCTTGCCATCCTCCAAATACTACCCCCCACATGTCGCCAGAGCACCACAATCCCATTTCCCTATATGCCCCACACACAGCCCATTGTAGCCCACTGCCCCTGAAAAAGACTGCAAATTGGCCCCTTAACCTCCTTTAGCCATACTTCAGCACGTTTTGCTACAAATCATTGTGGATTGGGCACCTAATTAGGTGAGATGTTGTTTCAGATTTCTAACAATAGTTCCTGTGTAGTGCAATTAGATGGGAGTACTGAGCATGAATACTGATTAGAGGTGGAAACTGGATGTCAGGACTCAAGTTCTACTCCCAGTTCTGCCACTGAGACATGGTGAAACCTGGGTCCAAACAATGAAACCCTCTACATTTCAGCTTCACCATCTATAAAATGGAAATACGAATCTTCACCCTCTTTCTAGGGACCTTGTGAAAGTGAAGCTCAACTGTTTGCAAGGCACTTTGAGACCCTTATTTAAAAAAAAAAAAAAAAAAAGCAGCAGTACACACTAAAGAATATAAAGCACTCAGCCACTTAATCTCTTAAGGATTTGCAGTCAGCCTGCACCTGTCAGGACCAGATCTCCTGTAATGACTGATTGCATATAAGGTCTGTTACTATCCTGAAAGATAAGTTTTGTTCCATCTCATCAGTGGATCTAACCAGGGTTTACAGTACTTGAGTTCATTTAATCTCTTGCTTTTTTACATCTGCTCATTGGGAACACAGTTGAAGGACATGATAAAAAACCCTATTATTTCCATATGGGTTTCCAAATAAATGCCTTTCAATTGAAATACCATATGCACAAAAGGACTCAGACAGAACCTGTAAGTAGTGTTGTGTACACATACATGTGTCCAGGGTCACTTTTCCCTTTTTGGTGTTTGATTCTGCTAAAACAAATACTTTAGCCCCTATCTTGTAGCAAGACATTTCTTTGCATGTCATTTGGCAGATGCAATTGTGGGGCCCTGCCAATTCACCCTGAAGCCCTCCGTTTTAATCAGTATCACATAAAGTTTAACACATGCTTTGAAATGTGCACCAGATTCAAAGCTTCGCCTCAAGGGGGTCCTGCTGAATAACACATACCATCCTGGCCGCTGCTCCTCTAGCAATTGTCTTTCAACTTTGGCCGAACCATTCCAACTGTCAACGCCAGCACACTGCCAACCAGAGGAAAGGTTGTGGGGTCAGAACTGAAACAAAACTCCTAAAGGCTGGAGTGTACTGAGGACACTGTGGGGTGTTTGTTTATACTGCTGTCTGCTTATAAGGAGAAACCTCAGGGCACTTGTTCCATGGGTTAGCAGATCTATAAACAGCGTTAAGAGGGGCTGAAAAAGGTTAGCAATGACAGAAGTGTCAGCATCTGCTAAGCCTCTCCTTCGAAAGTTTGAGAAGTCCAGGATGTTTGCACATCATAACAGGCTACCTTCTCTGGTGATCAGAACATAGGATGAGCCAGGAACTTCCGAATTCTAACCCCAGTTCTGTCATGGATTCCCTTTGTGGCCTTCGTTAAATGAGGAACCCTCCCGATATCTCAGAACTCATCACCTTTAAATAGCAGATAGTGCACACCTGCTTCACCCGCGCGTTGTGAGGACTCCCATTTGTAAAGCACTAAGAGGACACAAAGCAGTAGGTGGTGTTAAGATTATTGTGGGATTAGGAGATTTAACGGAGTTGGAAGCAAGTGCAAAAACAGTGATTAAAGAGCCTGAGCTTCCATCTACGGAGTGTTGGACTGTTAGTAGCTTGATTAGAAAAATCCCCATGCAATTCCTATTAGAGACCAACAAGAGAACCCTGCCCTCTCAACAGCAACTAGGAAGGTGGTCAGCTGGGACTACTGTCTACCGTTCGGAACCTCCTTCATTTCACTTCATCCACTTTCTTTCTCTCACGATATTCATTAGTTGCATCCACCGGTTGCATCTTGCCAGACAACAAGACTGCAAATTTTTTGAGGCAGGGCCTGTCTTTTTGTGACAATGCCCAGCACAAAGGGGCCTCAATCTCTGATTCTATTTGCAACACAAACGGTAAATAATACTTTTGAGCCAGAACTCTGTTGCTCCTCCCAGCCCAGCCTTGTCGATTTGTTTACATGCCCACCTTGTGCTCAAAAAAATCTCATCTCTCCAACCTCTTGTGCCCTACAATCTCAATCATATGATGCAGCTGTTCTTGCTTATTTTTATGTAATTTAAAAATTAAGATTGGGATTTTCAGAAATGCTCTTTGTTGGCCTACCAGCTCCCACTCACGTCAATGCCACCACTCTCACTGAATTCAATGGGAGCTGAATTAGGTCAACGCTGAGTGCTTCTAAAAATCCCATGCCATGTATAAAAAAAATAGAGAGAGAGATCCCCATAAATTATTATACTCTGGAGATTGGGGAGTTAAAAGAAACCCTGCAAACAGGGAGGGAGGGGAGTAGTTGTTGCTATATAAATGTAATTGCTAAGCCATGCAATTAATTCATCAGCCCTTCAAGCAAACTTCTTTTGCTGTGGATTTCCTACTGCAAATTCCCACTGACAATAGAAATTATAGGCAAAATAGCCCTCATTAGTATAAAGCCAGAGTCCAAAGTGAATTCAGGAAAACATCAGCTGCAGTAGGGGGGAGGCAAGTTGTAAAACATAAGATCATATTTGTAAAAATTGCATTTGTGCCTCCCAGCAGTGAATTAATTGGTGCGATGAATGTACCCTCTTTTCGGATGAAACAAAGAATCCTGGATTAATGTCACTGGAAGAATGACTGGAGTGATCAACTGAGTGAAGTGGCCAAATTGTCTCACGTTGTTTCCTATCAATCAGTCCACAAGCATCAGAGGAGCTTGATCAGTAACTACCAGGAGTAACATTATCAAATGTGCCTAAGTGACTTCAATGCCTAAATCCTAGTCCCAAAAGTGATTTAGGCATTTAAGAGCCTAAATCTCACTGGAAGTTCATAGGATTTAGGCACTTACATCACTGTGGCAATTTTCAAAACTTTTCCCCTTACTTTTCTTCTCTACCACTGACCTTCAGTCTTACCATACGAAAGAGCTAAAATGGGGCGGGAGGGAGAGGGGGAGAAGCCAACTAAGAAAAAATTCACCAGCACTGGTGGCAGTTGGTATGATGGGTTGGATCACAGAAACCTCCTGGGAGCTGCCACCTGATGTGCCAAGATGACTTCTGCTCCTGCTTTCCTGCCCTGTCAGCTTAGGACTTCAGTGCCCTGCTGGGTTTGAGCCAGACCCACTAGCGTGCTGCAAACCAGACCCGGGTCTGAACCACGTCCCTTCAAAGCTGTAGGCTTAACTGAAAGCAGCTTACATAAGTGTTCCTGTCTTTAACACTCAGATGCCCAACTCCCAATGGGGTCCAAACCCTAAATAAATCTGTTTTACCCTGTATAAAATTTATACAGGGTAAACTCAAACTGTTCGCCCTCTAGAACACTGATAGAGAGATATGCACAGCTGTTTGCCCCCCCACCCCAAGTATTAATACATATTCTGGGTTAATTAATAAGCAAAAAGTGATTTTATTAAATACAGAAAGTAGGATTTAAGTGGTTCCAAGTAGTAACAGACAGAACAAAGTGAATTACCAAGCAAAATAAAATAAAACCCGCAAGTCTATGTCTAATCAAACTGAATACAGATAAAAACCTCACCAGTTCCAGTAAGCTCTTTTACAGACTAGCCTCCTTCTAGTCTGGGTCCAGCAAGCACTCACACCCCCTGTAGTTACTGTCCTTTGTTCCAGTTTCTTTCAGGTATCCTTGGGGGTGGAGAGGCTATCTCCTTAGCTAGCTGAAGAAAAAATGGAGGAGTCTCCCATGGGCTTAAATAGACTCTCTCTTGTGGGTGGAGACCCCCTCCTCTCTCCTATGCAAAGTCCAGCCCCAGGATGGAGTTATGGAGTTACCTGGGCAAGTCAATGTCCATTCATAACTCACAGTTTTTACAGGCAGAAGCCATTGCCCACTAGGTATCTTGAATGTCTCCAGGAAGACTTCTTATGTGGACTGGAGCATTCCAAGATGCATTGTTTCTTAAGTGCTTCTTGATTGGGCACTTAACTTTGCGAATCCTTTCGCCAGGAACTGACCAAACGCTCTACTAAGGTTATTTAGAAATTAAGCCAGTACACAGCCAATATTCATAATTTCGAATACAAAAAATGATACATGCATACAAATAGGATTAACAGATTCAGTAGATCATAACCTTTACATAGATATGTTACATGGCATATGTAACATAGAACATATTCCAGTTATGTCATATATATTCTTAAGCATATTTCCACAAAGCCTTATGGGGGGCACCATCACAGTGGGTTCCTAGATTAAGGCCACAAGGCCCCACTGTGATAATCTAGTCTTACGTCCTACATAACAGGCCATAGAACTTCCCCAAAATAACTCCTGTTTGAACTAGAGCAGATCCTTTAGAAAAATATCCACTCTTGATTTTAAAATTGCCCATGATGGAGAATCCACCACAACCCTTGGTAAATTGTTCCAGTGGTTAAGCAGGAGTTCAGTGATGGTTCTATAGTAGCTTTTCCCCTGTAAAGACAAGCTCTAACCCTGTTAAAATGTCATCCTCCTTGTCCATTTGTGCCTACTGTAGATTCAATACAACAGGCAGTCTAAATTCAAGCAAGGCACAGAACTAATAGGAGGCTTCTTATAAGTCAGGATAGATATCACATAGCGCTTGTGCTGTGTCCGGTAACTCAATGCCTAGATTTAGTCATCTCTAGTCATTCCTTGTTTTCACAACAGCTAAATTCATGCACAATTTTTAAGAGGAAAAAACATCTAAAAAACACACACACACCCCCAAAAAAAAAAAAAAAACTGAGGCTCTCGCCACTGACCCCACTCACTTGTTACTGCGAATCAGTCATCTCACCAAACGGACACTAAGCCACAATCAAAAAAATTAACTGACAAAGAGAAAAAAGAGACCCCCTCCCCCAAATCTTCATTACATAAAAACTTTAAAAAGCTCATGGGTGATACAGAAATCATTCTTGAGGTTACATATGACATTAAAATCATGTTACTGCCACATGATTTCTGCACCCAAATGAACTTCCCAATTTAAGAGCATCAGAGGTTTGGGAGTGATTTATTTGTATTCTTCCTACCCGTACAGTATTTACAAAAGGCCATGCAGAAAGAGCTATTTCCAGCAAGGAACGGATCTATCCATTGCACAGCACTACGTTCTTTGGGGAGAACTGTATGAAACAGGACCTCACTGCAGCGATGGAAAGAGCCATTGTTTGTGCACGCACGATTCTGGAAACACATCTCATTTGTGACAAGGACATCAGAAGAAGAACCACCACCACACCACCTACAGGCTAGATCTTCGGCTGGTATAACCTGGGGTAGCTCCTCAATTTCAATGAATCTATACACGAATGGCCCTACACTTGGGCTTAAGGATTGGATTTTATCAGTGAAAGTTGAGAAACCTTGATTTCACCATACACACAAACCAGCCAAAAATGTTTCCATCGATATAAATCAAAATTTATAGCTAGGCAAAGAAAATTCTACTTGGGAACTTATTAGAGCCTGATTTAAGGCTATTTACTTTGGATATTTTGACATATGATGTTGCCACTGTGTTTACTGGTCAGAAAGCTTTAACTTTTTGAACCTCAACATCTATTGTCTTTAAAGAATTATTGTTTGACCTCTCCATTTCCCACAACTGTGAAAATTCAAATAATTACAAATAAAAAAATTGCTTAAAAATAAACAGATATTATCCACAGAAATTGTATAAATCAATGTGAATTCTGTCATGCCTACCCACACTTAAGTCCCTAAGGCTTGTTACCCAGAAATACCCTTTTATTACTGTGTTCTGTGGATTCATTCCTCTTTATGCTTCTGATCAATGGCACAGAACTTTCACATTTTCCACCAGTTCCTGTATAGGAGTAATCGGGTGGTCTTTCACTGTAACCCTCACTCTCCTCACCCCTCCCCCACCTTTCAGTCTGCCCCCTTTACATGTTTTGTCATCAGTTAAATTTACAGTACAAGATCTTTGGAGCTTTTTCTATGTCCTCTGTGAAGCATCAACATAATATGGGTGTCAGTTCCTCTATACTGGTAAAAAGAGTAGACCCAAGGTTAATTCTCTATGGGGATAAAGCTGCCTTCTGCATGCCTTTGGCACATGTTGGATGCAGTATGCTTGGTTGTGTGTTATACATATGTAACATCGACAGACCCCAGTCATCGGCGGGTGGGAACAAACCTGGGATCTCTGGAACTTAGTGCATGAGCCTCTGCTGCATGAGCTAAAAGCCATATATCCCTTAGCTAAGGCTGTAGAGCAGACTCAATCTCTCTCTCTAAGTGGTCTCCGTGCCACTACATAGGACAGAACATCACACCCAGGTGGTGTGTGGGTTACACATACACATCCGGGTAGTTACATTTCCTTAGATTCAAATACCATGAAAGCTGGTCCAGAAACACTTTTCCCATGTCACTCTCCTCCAATCCAGATGGCTTGTGGCAGATGCCCACTGTAGTTACTCCCTTTGTTTTTCACTTCTTGTATCGTTAAACCAAAATATTTCACTATCACACTTTCCATTGTAAAATTAAATCTCAATCTCAGAGTAAATCTCTGACGGAGTACTATACCTCTCCCCGCTGAAAAGAGGTCTGAAGTACTTACGAATAACAATGCTACTGAAAAACAAGCTGCGTGCCCTAGAAGCAAATGGTCTGATCTGATGTTGAATCACCAAGTAGACTCGAAGTCAAAGCTTCATTTGTAAAACGGGGATAATATTTTCTAACCTCACAGGGATATGAATATTTAAGTACTATGCAAGTACTGAGTATTATCGTATATCTTATGGCCCAAGCAATGACAGCACATCAAAAGCTCTATCCTTCCCTGTTTTCCGACTTACCACTTACCTTCTGAAGCTGAGAATGTGTTATACTCTAGAACACTGAGGATTTCTCCTTCCACCAATGCTATATATTCCATGGACCAAATTCAAACCTGCCTTAAAAAGAGAACTACACCTGCACACCAGCGCTTGATTTAGTCCCAAGCTTGATTTAGTCCCTTCCTTTTATTTCCTAGTCACTATTTAATAGGAAATGTCCACAGCACTCTGCAAGCAAAACCAAGAGCCTGCTACTGAGTGGTACTCCTGAGCAGTATGTCCCTTTCTCTACAACGCATAAAAAGATATAGGAGTGAGTCCCACCTACGACCGCTAACAAATCATTGAAAAGCCTGACTTGCCTAAAACTAGGTTCTCTGTACTTTTATTGTTTGGTTGGTTTAAAATAAAAGCCTCTGACAAAAGTTAAAAAAAAAAAAGAAGAGCTAACAATCTATGTCAGGCAAGTAAAATATAAGAGAAAAGTTTAGGTGAAGGAAGCAGGCTGGGATCCGAAATGGGCCATAAGGAGGTATTTGTTTGAGGAGAAGAAAGCCAGTTGGTACCCAGTAAGTGGGAAAGTGATCCAAGCATAAGGAAGGGCACATGAGAGAGAAAAGAGCTAAAGTAAGAGACACACACAGGAAGCAGTTAGACAAGATTTCCCTTGTTTCTAACCTCCAGTGCACATAATAAATACCTGGCCTTTCAATCCCAAGAATGGATTTCAAATGGCCCAGCAAAGCCCAAAAGAGTTCATCTCACTAGTCTATGGTACTGCATTAATGATGATACTCTTATATTGCCTGCCACCATTCCCTCTCTCTCGTCCTGAGAGAGGTTTTGATTCCCCATAAAAATAAACCCATGAGATATCTACAAAAATTAATAAAGTGCGGTTATCAGAGACTTTGCATTTCAATTATCAACCGCATTCAAAGGCTGCAATGCTTGGGTGACTCCTGAATTCAAAAAACACAATCATGTGTCTGATGAAGACATTCTTACCCCTCATCAGCCTTCTCTAATCTCCCATCCAACTGGAGAGGGGCAAGATTTAATGTAAACTGAAGTGATTGTTCAATAATAAAAAAAATAGAACACTGGTCTAAATTTACTATGTATGTGAATTTAAAAAGTATGTCAGGAGACTTAAATGGCCTGAATTTGTCAGCAAAAATTTTTTTTTAAATTAAAACAAACTCAAAAACTTGGTTTGCTGAAGGATTTCACTTTTTTTTTATCACACACACCCCATTTGTAATTTGTATAGTAGTGTCATACAAAGTGTGCTCAATGAGTTAGAGGCTCTGGCGACTGCTCCCTTAAAATTGATCATTAAGATCCATTGTAAAGTGTAATAGTCCCTTAATATGTTCTATTTTAACTCATTTCCTCCTCATTAGCACACCAGATTCCAGAATTTCCCAATTTGAAATTTCCCAATTTCAAATGCTCTTTTGTTGAGTTTTAGAGGGTGCACCTTTCCATATTACTTGTCATCTGCTCAAATCTCACATACTGAAAAGGGCATATCTCAAATCTCACATACTGAAAAGGGTCAGTAACTGTGAACACCTCCAAAAGTCACATAGCAAAGATGGTGACCCGGGGGGTGTTATGTATAGCGGACAACATGCAGCCAGAGGAGCTATCTTTCAGATGAATCATAAAACATAAGTCTTGCCCACTGGTGGTCATTATAGATCCCATGCTCAGACCAAACTCCAACGTAAAGTCTTTAAAACAAACCTCTGCAGTTTTGAGTGGATACAAAATTCTAGGCACGTCTGGGATCTATCCCTGACATTGAGAAAGACTTGCTGCGTGATCTCAGACAAGTCACTTAACCAGTCTGTACCTTACTTCCCCCATTTGCAAGTAAAATTACTGGTCATCCATCTTTGTAAATTGTTAACTTCTGCAGAAGAGGAGTTCCATATTCATGCACCGTACTACATATTCTGCTGCCCTACTACATTAACATGGGCTCCCAGAGCCTTATCAACTTTACTTCTAATATCTACTGTCAGCCTTGGTACAAAAAGAAAAGGAGGACTTGTGGCACCTTAGAGACTAACCAATTTATTAGAGCATAAGCTTTCGTGAGCTACAGCTCACTTCCTCAGATGCATATCGTGGAAACTGCAGTTTCCACGATATGCATCTGAGGAAGTGAGCTGTAGCTCACGAAAGCTTATGCTCTAATAAATTGGTTAGTCTCTAAGGTGCCACAAGTCCTCCTTTTCTTTTTGCAAATACAGACTAACACGGCTGCTACTCTGAAGCCTTGGTACAGTGACTAGAATATCTACCAGTTACAGACAGTAAAGGGAAGTTGCAACATACACACAATACAAGCACCTAATACTGAAAACTTTTAAAGGGACTTTTTAAAATAATTAAAGGTTGATTAATTTGCGAAACTCTTAAATGTTATTACATTAACACTTAGGAGAGACCAACCAAGACTGGAGCCCTATTGTCCGAGGCACTGAGATAGTGCTCCAGCAATGAAGTGATATATATATAAACTGAACAGTACCCTTTAGCTGACTTCAGTGTGGTATCCACGATACCCCATATAACTACAGTCCTCTGGCACAATAAGTAGGCACAAGGTAAGTTAAAGATGGCTGGTTTCAATTTGATATTTCTCTGCTTTTGTTAGCCTTTTTTAGTGTAGCTTGAATGTTATGACAGTTGGAGGATGAAAGATTTATTCTGAGAAACATCCCTGGGTTTCAGGAGTTTAAAAAAAACTAAAAAGCAACTATAGGAAAAGCTGGTCCAGCAACTATAGGGCTGCCCTATAATTAAACTTTTGAGTTTACTTATGAATGATGTAGCCACATCTCTGACCAGTTCCACAGAGTAGCCTAGCATGCTACAGGAATACTATAGTCCCTGTGGCCATTAGTCACAGATACACGGAACTAAACAAACTCTGTGATTTAGCAGTTTAATTTTTGAAGTCATAAAAATTTCAGAAGAATCCCCATTAGTTAATAAAATTTCTATAAAGTATAAATGTTAAACACAGACTTAAAGGCACAGAGTTCCTCTTAAATAAACAGAAAAACATTCCATGGAAAGCCAGGAAACGTTAGAATAAAAGTTCTTTTATGATAATAAGCATATTTGTGTTAAAATCTTGTGATGTGGGGAAAAGCACAGGAAAGCATAAAGACCTCAAACAACACACATCATGGGAACAGAAACATGCTTATGTCGGCAAATGTACCTACCACCATCTCCACTGCATGGCCCACATGTGCCGTTTGCCTCCACCTCCACTGAAATCCTCATCCATTCCTTCATCTCCTTCCTCCTTGGCCTTTAGCTTCCCCAGGTCCCAGTTCACCAGACTCCAAGCCTGGTCAGAATGCTGCAGCCTATCTCCTCACATGTACAAGGAAGCCCTCCCGCATCACATCTACTTTCGGCCAACCCCATTGGCTCTTCCATTCATTTCAGGATCCACTTAAAAATCGTTCTTAAAATCTTCCCTTTAGTTATTCCAACTCTCTCTGCTTGTGTCCCTGTGCCATCTATTCTTGTAGCACTGGTCTCCTGTTTGGTTCTCCACACAATCCCCCTACTGTCAATGCAAGAGTCTTCTCCTCTGCATCTCCTGCTATCCTGAAAAGTCTTTTGGCATCTTCCTACTTCATCTCTTTTTCAATCTCAATTCTAAACAGACCTTTCCCTGTCTCAGCTATTTGTGTAAGCTCGAAAGCATCTTAGGTACAATTTTTATGAAAGAGCCCACTGTTTGGAAGGTATTACACACCAATATTTTTGCCTCTGTTTTGGATGAAAATAATGCTCATGAGAGAGTTATACAGACAGGCAGGCTAGTATCAACACTAGAGCTCACACATCTGCTACTTGCACAGCTTAGCCAATGTACCTGTCCTAACTTGCAATAGTATCCAATCCTTTACTGGCTGTGTGCGCCTAATGCAGAGATGGCCAGCCACGAGAGTCCGGTTAATCACTGGAACATACCAGGGATGTGGTGGATTCTCAAACACCTGTTGTCTTGAAAGAAAAGATATTTAGAGTCCACAGTGTTTTTCAACAGTTTCCAACAATTTTAAAGAGAAACTATAAACCTTTGAAGATCTCACCCTGACTGTAACAGAATGTGTAGACAGTATTTGGAGGAAGACACTTTATTGAATCTCTCCTAGGAAATTTTCTGATTAATTATACAGTGAATGGCAAGTGCTAAATGATCAGCTCAGTCAGTCGTAAAATGGTTGGAATGCAATTTTATATGTCAAATCTTAATGAAGTAGCAGCCTAAGATTAGAAGGAAAAATTAAAGATGAAATAAAAATGAATATTTCTTTTCACACAGGCATTTTGTACTGAAATAAAATGTAAAGTCTGTTTATTTTCTCAAGCTATTTCTAATAGGCTTGAGAAGAGGCGATTTTATGATGGCTTGACAGTTTAAAAAATATTAATCCATTAAATTAGTCTCTCTCTGTCTGCACACACGTGCACTACATAGTTAACAAAAATATTTTAAGTCTTCTCAAACTTGTGTGTTTTAAAATGGCATCTTTCGATTAAACAGCTGTTAACAGTAAAATAATCTACTACAGAAAGACATCATGCTGTTTCACTGCTTCCTTGTCAATCCCCTTCCTATATGTCTGCTTCATGAACCTGCCTCTTGTCACAAGCCTAGACTGCAACAGGGACTGTCTTCATAGCATTTGTTTGAACAGCAGCTGGCACAAGAGGGTCCCCAAAGATACTAGTTTAATACAAACAACAACAACAGTATCCAGACTAAGTTTCTACTGCAGTTATAGTATTTCAGAAAATTAGTTCCAAGTTACCAAATTACCCAGATGGGGAAAAACAAGAGTGAAATTAGAATAGCAAAACAAAATAGCTAGTCTGACATTGCGCCATCACTAGGTGACCTGGCTGGTCCTTTTAACAGAGTTTTTCCACTTTAAAGTTACTCTGCTTTTGTCAGACTATACATTATTTAAATTTATTGTCTTTTTTGTGCTTGTTAAAGAAAACATCTGGCATGGGACAAGATTAAAGCATTCAGTGGACACACTGAAACCTGAGGAATACTTTATCAGTGCTCGGCCATGTCTGTAAAACAAGGTCCCATAGTAATAAGCACGACACGGGGATCTTACGAGCACATTAAGAACTAACCTCAAACTTGGCATTGGCGTATGCAGCCCACGTGGCAGGGGATCCTAAGACTGAAACAAGGCAAGCACGAAAGGCAAAGTACAAGCAACGACCTTTGGAATAGATCTGCTCTTGCCAAGAGTCTGACACACAGTAGAGCGGGGACATTCTCCGCACAATGCATTCAGAGACGTACAGTTAAATCTAATTTACTATAAAATATACATACAAAGAAAAAACAACTTCCATATGTGTTACAGAAGATTACACAAAGTTTAAAAATCTTGGGGATGATGATAATTAAAAACACTGCACAAAATGCATTTCTTAACATTTTTCCCGGGCCATCGAAAGGCCAACAATCAGCATCTGGAGTTCTAGCAGCAGTCTGAGAAAATGTCATTCTATCCCCCTTTCCAGAGAGGAATTGCTTTGCTCATTTGGCTCAGGATGGTGTGCATGTGTTTACATTTAAAACGAAGCACTGGGACATAGCAGGATTTCCCAATAATACTGAAATTGCCACATGCCACGTCTCAACTTATCACCATCAATTCAAATAAATTAACTGACAAGAACGTCCTCAGATGTTTGGAAATATGTCAGCCATTGTGAAAGCAACCCAAAACAGAAAGCTGAATAGATTCACACTAGGTCCCAACCAGCCTCAGATCAGGGTTCTGAAAACCAGCTAACCCTTTATTCAGTGGTTCTCAACCTATTTCCCACTGTGGGCCGCATCCAGTACTACCTGTATGGCCCTGAGGATGTCACATGGGCCGCAGCTTATGCTGATTGTGCCGCAAGTGGCCCACAGGCCACAGGTTGAGAACCACTGATTAGTAGCACCCTATACAACAAGTCATCCTCTTGGAATCACATATGTTAGTTACTATTCAACCTAAGGGCATCCCAGTGTCAACCCAAATCTGTAAAAATTCAAGACTACTGAGGAGATATTTCAAACTTACAAAGTTCTTATCATCCAGGGCACGTAAATATTAGTTTTCCATGATCATCATGGCAAACGGCAGGCAAGCAAGTAAATTTCTGCCTGGGCTGGTAAATACTCACGCCAATTCTGCAATTGCTATCTATCACATTTAAATATTTGGCAAAGTATTGTGTACAGTAATGTTGCTATTTACATTAAACAATAAATGAATGTGTCATTTACCTTCCACCATTTAGGTGTGCTATTATTTGATATTCCCAGACAAAAACTCTGTAAAGAAGCAGTTAAGGCTGAGAGAACACATCAGTAATTTAAAGTAAAAACCATACAGGGATGTTTGTACCTCAAAACTAAGCATTATAAATCCAGGGAATTCAGAGTTCAGATGAAATTTAAAAGAAATCTAAACGTATTAGGGTACAGAAATGCCATGTTTGAATGTCTTAACAACCTTAACTTCAACCTGTAATGATACCACGAATAACTCTACAATTATAATTAATTAATGTATATTAGCAATTGTGGTCTCTGATTAAATGGTTTTTAAAAGAAGTTAGAAAAATATGAAAGAAATCTGACGTCTATCCTGACATTTTCCTTTTAAACAGCAAGTGTAACATTATGATAGCAGCATATATGCAGATACACTTTAGTGATCTTTGTCCAAATCTTAGCAAGCAATGAAGTGCTCGATTATATATAAAAAGGGTAAAGCCTAGTACAAAGCAATTTCAGAAAAAGATGCAGTCAGGAGATCTGTATTCTATTCTCAGATCTGCAAATGGTACTTGTCCAGTGTCTCTCAATATAATATAATTTTTATCAGTTTCTTGCTTACTTGCTTTTCCCACAGGGCTGTTACGAGGCAGTGTTTGAAAGTGCCTTGTGTTCCTCAGATGAATGACATCAAGGAAGTGTAAACTATTGTGTGAAAAGACATTGCACTCCTATCTAACACAGATTAATATTGATTATATCTCAACAGATTTTTAAGAGAGTATATTCATTCATTTGCGTGGCTGATGTGTTTTACCACTTTCTAGGAATACATACCCCCAAGTCACATGTTACACCACCTCAAAGATGTCAAAAAATGTTATGGGTCTATATTTTCACCATACAATTGTTATATCTGGCTTGAAATAATAGGATCTGTGGCTAAAACAATTAAATATCACCTTAAAAAAATATGACCAGAATACCAGCACATTTAGACTCGTAACAAGAGTTCACTACCTTCTCAACATAAACTGTGACAATTCATCCTACAGATGCTATGAAAAATATGCTTGTTTCCATCTGTCTCTTTGAAAAGCAGGCTGAATGTTTTTGGCCGTCCAGACATAAACTTTATCCGATAATGACTTTTGGATTGGTTATTTTTGGCCCCCTATGTCAAAACGCGCACATTGCTCACACTGGATACTTAGCATGCAGCACCATTTTAAGCGACCTCTTTCACACGCCTGAAATGTTTCCGATGTTAAGCTATATAAAACAAATACATACTGGATATCATCAAGTGTTAATAAGATGTAATGCATTCCCAACACCTCTATAACTCAGATCTTAAAAAAACAGGTTCATGGGGCCAAAGTCCAAAGCAAGTTCAACACCGAGACTCTTTCATCTGCATAAGTGCTATATATTTAGTAACAATGTTTGAGGCAGCAAAGATTCCCATGGGATAACAGGTAATAAGGTTCAGAGTTAACACACACACACGGCAAAGGAATTAAAAATCAGTTTCTCAATGGAGCAACACAAAAGTCTCCCAGTTCCTTCGTAAGACTGACCCCAGGAACTATGACTTGACTTCACCCCCACTGTCAGTTTCCTGTCCAACAGAGGGAGCCAAAGAACTCCCAGTATCTTTGAATGCCAGCCAGAGACATAGCTACAGCTTCCTGTGTTCCAAGACAGATCATTCCGAGTATCACAAAATGAAATTCTCAGCTCTCGTCATCATTGGCCTCAGATTCGTAATGCTACAAAAACATCATTTCCTTCACCATCGTATCAAACTCTTTCTGCTCCCCACTGGCAAAATCAGAGAGTTGAACAGAATTTATGCTATGCTCATTTAACCCGAATGCATAGGCCCTATCGCAGCCCACTAGAACTGCCAATCACTGTTCAACACTCCCAGGCCAGATATTATTACGGAGTGACTATCAATCAGAAACCGAACAGATTAAGCAAAAGATATAGTGATGCAAGAAGTGGTGTTGTAAGTCAGCAGGGGGAGCTCTTTCCTTCAGTTCCATCAATATGATGTGAAGGGACACTGTGCTGCTGGCAACACAAAATTTAGGTCCCTGGTCATTTTTGATCACTAAAGATCACATGGCACTTTTTGCCAGAGTAAACCCAATGCACTGGTCAAATTCCAACTTCCCTTGCAGTGTCAATTGGAAGTGGCATTCTTCGCATCATTTCCTAAGGTGCTTTGTAGTGCTGTTGTGTGTTTAAAAACAAACAGAAGGCCCCAACCCAGAGACAGATGCACTTCAGCAGCGGATGAAGCAAGCCCTGTTTTACAGTTTGCATCTTAGTTTAATAAGCCTGCAGAAATCTTTGGGATCCTTTTGTACAAAAGGTGTTTTAGAAATGGAAGCTGGCAGTACAGCATATTCAAGATTTCTAAATATTTTCTACTTAGTGAGTCATGCTGTCATATCTCCTCTGTCCAATAGTCTGTTTCGCTTAGCATTTTATTAACATCTGCCTAGAAGAAAAAAAAATTCCTTCTTAAACTTTTCCCCAAGTAACCAAAAGATACTCAACAGATCCTGTGCAGCCTCAAAAGGGTCACTGGGAAAAAAACCTGTAATCCAAAGTAATGCAATTCAGTTCAGAAGCCTTTAAGACCAAAGGGGTGGTGGATGAACAGGAAGGCAGCATAAGATCAAGCACTATTGACGCACATGAGGCAGTGATCAGAGAGAAAAATCTTCAAAGGGGGCAAAAGAGACAGCAGTGCTTAGTGAAGCCCAGATCCAGGGGGTAACCATAACAATAGCCAAGAGACTTTAACTAGGGCTGAAGATCGAATCAGAGAGCTAAGGGTGAAGAAGCCAGAGGCAACAGGGTTGCATGGGTCTGTCACAGCTCCCGTCAAGAGCACCCCTAGTCTTGGGCACTCTTCACATCGCTGTGAGGGGATCCAGCCACAGAATCCCGGAGGGACTTAAGCCTCTGGAGTCTAAACAAAGCCCAAGTCCTGCCCCTAGATATAGTCTCAAGGCACAAACGCTCTGTCTAGTATGCTCCTTATGAGAGCTGCAACCTCACTATATATGGCCCAGTCCATGGAACCAGTGCTGACTCCTCAGGCTCACCACACAGCTCAACCACACCCTCCCCCAGAATCCCAGCCCTGTGGATATTCTGGGCCCACAGTTCACCTGTTCAAGGGCACATGAATAGCGTAACACAGCACAGACTTTGCAGAGGGTTCTAACACCATTGCTCTTTACTTAATTGTATGAGAAATACACAGCTCTATACTAAAATAATAAACCCCATATGCATTTCTCTGCCTTAGTTTCCTCCAGAGTATTCTTTGGGATGGGGAGAGGGTCCACAGGAGCCATCCAGGTTCTCTCTGTTGTGGTGCACAGCTTGTATTCTGAAACATGGAGCCTTCTCCGCGCAGCACACTTTCTCTGACCTTGCTGGTCCATCCCCATCTTCTCTCCTGCCCCTTGTTTCCAGTGCGGCTTATCTGGTCTCTCCTCCCGCCCACCGCAAGAGACCCCTTTAAAACTCCAGCTTTGTCACCTTTGTCTCTGTCTGGTTTAGGAATTTTCCACTCTCTCCTCTTCCCTCCCCCAAAACAAGCTGAAGGAAGTATCTTTGCCCAGCTTCAGCCAACCTATTGTCTTTAAGGGGTTCCACCTGTTGACATCAAATGATACATCGGCTGCATGTCTGTCACAGAGGTAACAGATTCTGTGACTTTCTGTGACCTCCATGACTTTTGCAGCGGCCCGTGCGACTGGCTCCAGGGGAGCAGCAGCAGTTTGGGTGTGGAAGAGGGTTCAGGGCTGGGGAAAGGGTTGGGATACAGGGCAGCACTTACCTAGGGGGTCTCCCCAGAATTGGCAGGCATGTCCCTGCAGGTCCTAGACAGAGGGGCCAGTGGGCTCTGTGCATTGCCCCTGCCTGCAGGTACCACCCCCGCCGCACCCATTGGCTGCAGTTCCCAGCCAATGGGAGCTGCAGAGCCAGTGCTCATGGTGGGCGCAGAGGCCCCCTGGCCTTCCCTCCCCCTAGGAGCTGCAAAGATATGCCTGCAGCTTCTGGGCAGCTGGGTAGGGAGCCTGCAAGCCCCTCCAACCCTCCTCCCCAGCACTAGCAGGGGTCCCGGGCCACACACACACACTCTGCACTCGCGGTGCCCCCAGACCACACCCCCAGAATCCCCCAGCCCAAGTTTTAGTCAGGGGTATATAGTACAAGCCATGGACAGGTCATGGGCCAGGCAGCAAACAAAAATTCACAGCCTGTGACCTGTCCATGACTTTTACTAAAAATACCCATGATTAAAATGTAGCCTTAATCATTATCCCTGGCCTGGCAGGGATGTGACAGCCTTGTCAGCAAGGGTGGAATCTACATACATCCAGGGGCATCCTATGATACAGCAATTTCATAATAACTTCATCATATCAATCAAAACTCTTAAGTTGTACAGGCAGATTCCCCAAGTCATCACAGGGTCATCAACATACAAGTTGAAGGAACCAAGACTGAGGGAGGAACAGAAAGCAAGGCACACATCTAACTCATACACGAAAGAGGACAGTGATGGATAATAACTACCGGGAGGGGAAGAGGATTGGAGAAAAGAGAGATTATGTGTAGTTTGAAAAGACTGAAGGTGGAAGAAAGAAGTGTTGGAAGTAACAGGAGGAACAGCGTGTGAGAGAGAGGAGGAGACCCCACCATGAGAAAGGCTGTACCAGATGGGAAGTGCCAAGTTTCAGTGAGTGCAAGGAGATGGAGGGATATGAGACACAGATCAGAAGCTGCAGCATATATGTTTGAGGTGGCCCAGCCACTCCACTGGAAGTGGCAGAAATGAAAGCGGAGGTGGTGAGGATGAGACTAGTCCATGTGTGGGAGGAGAGAGGGTGCAGGTGAAGGCTAGGGCAGGGTAATAAGTGTCCTCGCCAGAGATGGAGAGACAGCAGAGGAGGAAGCAATGTGGGATGTGGATATGCGAGGATGAAAAGATGGATTCATCAGACTCTTACTCTGCCTACCTATTCCGAGGAGAAAACAGGTGTACGTGTGCACCTCTCCCCTGTGTCACCTCTGCCCACAAGACACCAATGCATACTGCTATGAGCTTTCAATATGCATTAACTAGCCTCACCCCTGCCCCCAATGTCACAACGACAAACAACACTGGAAACTAAAACAATCAGACAGAACATCTGCAAGCCCTTATGTTCCAACAATTAGCAAGCCTCCTTAGCTGGACATGGAGCGTATTTGAAGAACAGCACATTCCCTTCATTAGTTGGACCCCAAAAAACGACTGAAAATGATTACTTCTTTCCACGCACACAGCAAAGAATGACCTTTCAAGAAACTGGGTTGACTTTCATGGCCAGAAAAAAAAAAAAAGTCTTTCCATAAACAATTAGTCCTCTAGTAACTGTTAGCATCAGGTAAATTCAGAACAGTTAATAAGACCAATTTAAATACCAAGAGACAAAAAAACCACTTTCCAGACATTGTTACTATGTGTGTCTGAGTCTGACAGGAGGAGATGATCAGAGCCATTTTCTTTGCAGATTCAGAGATGCTAACTTGACTTAACGTAAGTACTAGGTAGAATGGAAAAAGTTTGCTATCCATTATTCCCAAAGTAATGGAGCTCAGAGTAGAAAGCCTATTCTATATTCTGTTACAGGAGGGTTTTTGAACAAGGACAACAACACAGCAAACACAACATGAAGGAAACCAATTAATGGAAAAGATTGTAGAAAGAATGACATTTAGAAGACAAAGAAAAAATCATTGAGAAGTTTTAAAGAATAGTGAGAAAAGTGGTATTTCCTTGCTGTAACTAGTTTTGGGGTTTTTTTAATACACATTTATGTACAATTAACCAGGGATCGCTTTCAAAGTCAATGCAATGGCAAGGTATTTGTAAAACATATAGTGTAAAAATGTACCTACTATTTTGAAGGAGCTCAGGATGCAGAAACAAAAGCATATTGCATGCTAATGTTTTACACTGACCATGGGAAATTGACACTGGCTCTTTCAGCTCTGTAATTTTTCACTACGCACAGCACAGCAGCACAAATGCCATGTTACATTGCTAAATGGGAGATCTGGATTATACAACGCACCCCGGCCTCCTCGACTTTGGGCTACTAGAAGTCTAGGGCAAAGTACAGAAAAACATGTCAGCGCTTTGCAGTTGCATCAGAAACAGAAAACAGACACCCCTAGCAGCTGTAGAATAAAGGATCATTCAGTTTCATATGGCAACACTTATTTAATAGTTAAAGCAGTTTTTGAAACATTGAACTACAAATGTTAAATACTCTAGCATAGAAAAGGACAGTTAAAACTGAACAGGCATGCTAAGCTTAACAGTAGAATGCAACACAAGACCCTACCTGTTTCATCGCTGTCTCTCCAATCTTGTCAGAGTGCTTACGAATGCTCTCCAGAAAGTCTTTGAGGTCTGACATGGAAACATCTTTTATCTCTTCACGCAGTTTAGGGATATTATCCACCATGATCTTGCAGAAGCGGTAGTGGCTCACCTGTGGCAGGTATGTATGCTCAAGGTGCTCTAATGTCTTCAATGCAGGGTAATGTCTGGGAAGAGTGTAAATCAGACTCAGAAATATACAAGACTATTCTGCTGTTCCACTTGACATCAGAGGATGATGGCAATAAATTAGCACTTCTATATACCCTGGATCTCAAAACACTGTACAGAAGTACACATACCTCAATGCTCCTGTACAATATAAGGGAGAATTATTCTCACATTTGCAATTAGATAAACTGAGGTTTAGCAAGGTTAAAGTGTGGACATACTCTGAGAAGTGACTGTGTAAAATGGCTCTGCTTTACTAAAGAGATGTCTGTCTTGTGCCCATTGAGAGTCGGATCTGGCTACCTGTCTAATGATTTCAATATTGCCAAGCACTGTTAAAAGCTTCCCATCCTAGAAGTGGCTGCATTTAAGTGGCGGATCAAGTAATTCCTATATATCCCTTACATACCGCACAGGGGTGCCGTAAGGCACAGCATTTGAAACGCACTTTGAAATCCCTGGCTAAAAGGCGCCATAGGAATGGAAACTGTTATTCGTACCCAGCTTCATTTATTTATTTTACTATAGTGCCAGAGGCCCCCATGAGAATCGAGATTAAGTGCTGCTTGGGATACAACGACCGTCGTTGGCCCAGAGAGCTTTGCTCTGATGCTGTTACTTCCATTCCTAGGTACTTCATATTTGAGCATGAATTCACATTTACATAGCACTCACCTTCCATCCAAAAGGACTAAGCTACGCTAGCTGATCGTGAACGTAACAGATCTGACGAAGGGAAAACCATCAGAACATTGGTCCACCTAGCCCAGTATCCTGTCTCCAAAAGTGACTGACACCAGATGCTTCAGAGGGAATGAATAGACCACAGCAATTTATCGACTGATCCATCCAGTCGTCCAGTCCCAGCACGTAAACCTTGACTATGGAGCTGTTAGCGATATCTCTGAAAAATTATTTTGATCATCACTAACATGTCTCTAGGGTAAAATAAGGCAACCATAACAGGACACAGTTTTGGAGAGGTAATGCAGAATACTATGCCCAAAGGGAAAAGCTGAGGAGGTGAAAATTTAAGTAGGTACACAGCAGAGATGAAATTTGGCCAGGAGAACGAGAGTAAAAAACCCCAACTCAAGCAAAATACGTGCTTAGGCATAAAATATGCACTACCATGTCACTTAAAAAAATAACACTCAAATCTCTTTTCAAAACAATAGTTATGTAAACAGAGAGTCAAGTCGGGGAAATTATTTTAACTAAAAATTGAAAGGACCATTAAGAGCAGCAGTCACACGGTTTAACCTTGTAACATGGGGCACTATTTATATTACAGTGGGGTACAAAAAGCTATTTACAATAAAATGTAATCCCCTCTGGAGAGAGAAACTTAAGAGTGGATGGAAAGCCAGAGCTTAAACTGGAGGAATAAACACACATTGGGGTTTTGTTATATTTTAGGATATTGTTTATTGAAGTAGAAGATGCTAAAATGTGGCCTGCAGAGACAGTGTGTGTTCACTGATGAGGTCTACGACTGCCTGCCGAAAACAAAGTCTAAAATATCTGGAGCAGGGAGTAAGTGCAGAGGCCAGTGATTCTTATTAATGAAGTAATGCAGCTTTAGCCCCACAGTCCTTGGTGAGTTCTTAGCACAAGCAAGGCTTCCAACTGTGTTCTGCTCTCTCGGACAAGAACAGCGGCGCCTCAACCCACTTCAGAAATCTGATATTTTTTTATCTAACAACATTTGACATGAGGTTATCTTTCACCCCAAATGATCCCAAAGTGCTTAACAAGCTACATGCACAGAGGGATCATTTCACCAATGAAATGCAAATGCTTTTGGGGTGAAAGGATGGCAGTCAGGTACACAGATGGGCAAGAAGGCATTTTTGGCCAAGAATATTGCCCTGGTGATCTCTCATGTACAAACCCAGAGCAGAAAGGATCTCATACTTCACTCTCTTGTCTAAACTGGCCACATACAATTTAGTGAGACTTTACTGGCATAAAGAGCTGTGCAAGTGTTACCAAAGAGGACATCCCTCAGCTGTCAGCCAGTGGTTGGAAAAATCCCCTTAGAGCCGTACACTGTTTTGGGGGTTTGTCAGCAGTCTGTCTGTCAGCAGTGTTGAATCCTAATGCAGTGACAGGTTCGTGCATCAAGCAATATCTCCACCATCCCTCTTTTTCTCCCAGGCTCAGGTACAATTTTTCCTCATCACTTTGTGAGACTAATGAGTCCTGATCACCTGAGGAAATCTCTCTCGCTTCCTTGTATTTTGGACACTGGAGAAGGAAGTGTTGGGTCTCATTCTCTCCTGTCCTGTGGGTTGCACAGTCAATCCTCTCTCCGTCTGGACTGTACTTTGCTCTTCGTTTCCAGCATGTCACACATAGTAAACCAACTGAGACTGGGTATTCAAACCTGAAGTTTACACTACCAACCCATCCCCTATGGGCTATCAAGAAAAAAGACAGGAGGAGACAGCTGCAAAAAGGGCAAGTTTTGCTGCTTTAGTAAATGGAGCCATCAAATCCAGACAAAAACTAAGTGTTCAGATTTTACTTAAATATGGCCCTCAATAATAATTTCTGTACAAGTCAAAATGAATCAATCAAAAGAAAAATTGAAGTGATTCTCAGAATCAGTTCATGGAAACACTATATAGAATGAGGGAATCATATGGCATATGAATTCCTTTCAGTTCACACCACTGCGATCAGATCCAGCTTCCCTCCCCTCCCCCCCCCCAAACACACACACACACACCCCCCATAATAGCTACGAATCCCAGCTACAACTAACATTTTAATGAACATCTCATCGGTCAACAGATAAGCCCCTCACCAATGCTATACACATAGTCAAAAATGGACAAACTAGTAGGCTACTTTATACCATGCTCAGACATACTAATGGGGAAAACCCCTTACTGAACAGCTAAATAACTAACTCTAACTTCTAAGCTCTAACTTCCCCCATTCTAGTCTGACTTTCAGGTGCGACGCGTATCAATTTATGCAAGGCTCTGGGGGCTCCAGAAGCACAGGGGCTGATAGTATTTGTTGGGTAAAGGAATGAGGGGGGAGGCGTTTCATGTCTAGTCAGCTATTTCTGGTTTGCAGCAACTGCTAGTTCAATGTTTTTTATGTGACTGAATGGTGAGCCTAGGATAGGGATTTTGTGTGTGTGTGTCAAATTGAAACATATAAATAAAAATGTACGTTACTATGAACCTATTCTCTAGAAAAACCTGGTATATGAGGAAAGATTATACATTGTTACAACTACTATTCTAATCTGCACCTGCATTTGGATTAGACTGATGAAAGGATAAGCAGAAGTGTGGTTTGAGAGCTACTAATGAGAAATTAGATAGTTTCGAAGCTGAGCAAACTGCAGTATAGATCTCTCAACTCCTGAGAACCTCTTTGTTGAGTTTAACTTAGACCTCCAGATTGGTGCTTTGTGATTCTTCAATATGCATCAGTCTGTAAAATTTACCTTTTAGATTTCATTTGCTCTCTCAGTTTGCTGTACATCTCCAGAACTGGGGAGAAAAGAAAAAAGATAGATACATTAAAGAAAAAATATATTAAATTAAATCTAGATGAAACTGTACAAGTAGCAATGATCAATTTCAGATTCCTCACCAGGAAGACACAATGTTAGTTTATCAACGGTAGCAGAAATATTTCTCTGTTGTAGTCGACATTGCTTCAGCTCTTCCATTGCTACTACCAACTTAAAGAGAAGAAAATTAAATTAAATTACGCCAACAGTGGTAAACAAACAGCTTGTATGTACATCTCTATGGTGTACTCATCTCTCAGCAAGGTCCCCACAGTAGGTCTACAACAATACCTGCTAAGAGCGCTAAGGAACTCATTATTCACTCATGGAGTAGGGAAGAATTTCGAACCCACAGGAAGTTACTAAGCAAAGTTCTATGTCTGTGTAATGCAGTAGGTTAGACTGGCTCATTGTGATCCCTTTTGGAAACAATCTATGAACTGTACTCCACTCCACATATGCAAAACAGTATGGTCCCCCTCCTAGCATAACGAAAGCAAGACTTTATGGATGCACAGGAGCCAGCAAACAGAGCTGTAAACAGGGGAGTTTGAGTGGGAGTTCTATTAGAGGAGAAGGGAGGAAGCAAACCCCCGGTTCTTAGGGGCAGAAAGTGAGGTTTTTTGTGGGTAGTGTGTTTGTTCTGTTATGTGTGGGGGTCTTTTTTTTCCCCTTTTTCAGTTTGTAGAGGCTGGTAGGGGGCAGCGTGCTGTGAGAGAAGCAGAGCCCTGATTAGGGGGCCTATAAAAGCAGCCAAACAGCCAGCCAGTGGCAGAGGTGCAGCAACACAGGAGCCAGCGAACACAGGTGTAAACAAGGGAGTTTGAAAGGGGAGGTGGGGGAAGGAGTGTGTGTGGTGTTCTGATTTTGTTTTGGTGTTTGTTTGCGGTTTTGGTTGTTAAGAACATAAGAACAGCCATACTGGGTCAGACCAAAGGTCCATCCAGCCCAGTAGCCTGTCTACCGCCAGTGGCCAATGCCAGGTGTCCCAGAGGGAGTGAACCTCACAGGTAATGATCAAGTGATCTCTCTCCTGCCATCCATCTCCACCCTGTGACAAACAGAGGCTAGGGACACCATTCCTTACCCATCCTGGCTAATAGCCATTATTGGACTTAACCTCCAGGAATTTACTAGTTCTCTTTTAAACCCTGTTATAGTCCTAGCCTTCACAACCTCCTCAGGCAAGGAGTTCCACAGGTTCACTGTGCGCAGCGTGAAGCAGAACTTCTTTTTATTTGCTTTAAACCTGCTGCCCATTAATTTCATTGGGTGGCCCCTAGTTCTTATATTATGGGAACAAGTAAATAACTTCTCTTTATTCACTTTCTCCACACCACTCATGATTTTATAGACTCTATCATATTCCCCCTTAGTCTCCTCTTTTCCAAGATGAAAAGTCCTAGCTTCTTTAATCTCTCCTGATATGGGACCTGTTCCAAACCCCTAATCATTTTAGGTGCCCTTTTCTGAACCTTTTCTAATGCCAGTATATCTTTTTTGAGATGATGGGACCACATCTGTACGCAGTATTCAAGATGTGGGCGTACCACGGATTTATATAAGGGCAATAAGATATTCTCCGTCTTATTCTCCATCCTTTTTTAATGATTCCTAACATCCCATTTGCTTTTTTGACTGCTGCTGCACACTGCATGGACGTCTTCAGAGAACTATCCACGATGACTCCAAGATCTTTCTCCTGATTAGTTGTAGCTAAATTAGTCCCCATCATATTGTATGTATAGTTGGGGGTATTTTTTCCAATGTGCATCACTGTACATTTATCCACATTAAATTTCATTTGCCATTTTGTTGCCCAATCACTTAGTTTTGTGAGATCTTTTTGAAGTTCTTCACAGTCAGCTTTGGTCTTAACTATTTGAGCAGTTTAGTATCATCTGCAAACTTTAACACCTCACTGTTTACCCCTTTCTCCAGATCATTTATGAATAAGTTGAATAGGATCGGTCCTAGAACTAACCCTTGGGGAACAACACTAGTTCCCCCTCTCCATTCTGAAAATTTATCATTTATTCCTATCCTTTGTTCCCTGTCTTTTAACCGGCTCTCAATCCATGAAAGGATCTTCCCTCTTATCCCATGACAACTTAATTTACGTAAGAGCCTTTGGTGAGGGACCTTGTCAAAGGCTTTCTGGAAATCTAAGTACACTATGTCCACTGGATCCCCCTTGTCCACATGTTGGTTGACCCCTTCAAAGAACTTTAATAGATTAGTAAGACATGATTTCCTTTTACAGAAACCATGCTGATATTTGCTCAACAATTTATGTTCTTCTATGTGTCTGACAATTTTATTCTTTACTATTGTTTCAACTAATTTGCCCGGTACTGACAGACTTATCGATCTGTAATTGCCAAGATCACCTCTAGAGCTCTTTTTAAATATTGGTGTTATATTAGCTATCTTCCAGTCATTTTTTTCTTTTTGGGGTTCTTGGGGATTTTTGGTTTTCCTCTTTGGTTGGTTGGTTGGTGTTATGGAAGTGGTTTGAGTCTGTTTTTCCCATAAGGTTTGCCGGTTCTAATCTCTGTTAGAAGCATCAGTTCCACCCCCCTCACCCAGAAACAGATTATCTCTCCACACACTTTGCCAGTGGTTGTCAAATTTTAAATGGCCAAAGTATCACGGCCTCCACCACTTCCTGTGGGAGACTAGTCCTCACTCCAATAGGTCTTTTTCTTTTCCTTCTATGTAGGTTCTTATACTGCGTTCACCCATTGTCTATCTTTGCACCTTTCAGTAGTACATCAAGAAACGGAAGTAACGTGTCATGTGTTTGTTTTCTCATCCTCTGCCCAAGGGGAGAAGTGTGTATAGGGGAGTGTTTTGCGTTGGATTTCCTTTTTTTTTAAACACACACACACACACACACACACACACAGAGTTATACATTTATGTTAGAGTAATGAGGGCAAAGAAATGCCCCTTGCACTTAGCTCCTGAGGGAGTTCATTTCAGTGTCTTGGGCTGACACCCAAGAGAAGCTCTGTCTCTCACAGAGAAGAGCTTTACCCTTATTGTAGTGAGTTCCATTGTGACCGAAGAGCAGAGCTGTTGGCCATGGTCTTCCTCCCATATGCAGAGCCTCTTTCTTTCCTGATATCAAGTCTAACTTTTCCTTTTCTTAATCATATCCCTTTATTCTCCTAGCTATGCCTCCCTGGATCAGCCTAAATAATCTCCCCCATTCCTTGGTGTTTACCCCATTCAGACTCTTGTACACTGATGTCGTCTCGGCCGTCACTAAGTTATTACTTGGCTATCTCAATCTCTTCCAGAGCCAGTCCTACGGATGCATGAACAGTGCACTCGCCAGCAGTACACTGTTGGGGGTCACAGTTTTTCAAAACACTGATATTTACCACAGGGAACTATCCAACATTGGCAGGAAGATGGAATAGGTCTTTTCCACATCTTAAGCCCATAAGCCAAAGTACTTACTTTGAAAGTACTGGCAATAAAGTGAATTTCTCTGTGAACTAGAAAGATGGAAGAGGAGAGAAGAGCAGAAGATTTCTATGGGAGTAAGGAACAAGTGGTGAGAGTCCCTCCAGGAGGACAAGATGATGAGTTGCAGGAATAGGCATTTCTAGACACTTCTCAGATAGTATATATATATGCACACAACTGGCACTTATCTTTCTTCATATATCAGTGCCTCTAGCTCACTGACCACTTGTGTTGCTATCCAACAATTTCCCTTCAATTTCTCAATATCCCTTTAGTTTTAAGATGTAGAAGACTGAATGCAGTTAAAGGGGAAAATCACATCCAAAACATACAGAGTTTCACTTGCTCCATGGTTCGATGCCTCCACATATGCAGCTGAAGACCGCACTGACTTTTACTGCTGCCGTACTGCTCTGCAAACTGGGAGCCTGATCCTTCAGTGTTTATTGACACTAGTTAGGGGTGAAGGATTGAGCCCACTGTTTGTCCATTATCACTTCAAAGTCTTCCTGCTTTCCAGGTTCCCCCCCATTGAGTTTTAATCCACGAATTATGGAAAGGGATAGTCACTTCATACACATCCCCATTACATTTACTGAAAATTAGGTACAGATATCACAAGTATTATACAGATTTAACACTATGGTCACACAAGTGATCACTAGTATTGCCCACACAGCTGTGGAGTTCTGAAACTACAAGTCTCTGCAATCTATCAGTATTATAATACATTAAAATATTCAAAGCAAATAGATCATATAAGGGAGGCATTTAAAAATACAGGGCTTACTTCCTTCCCCTCACTCTGCAGTTTTCTATTCGTGTCTGTCACTTGATGCTGTGGGAGGAAATGGGAAAAAAAAACATATTAATTTTAAAATTTACATGTAATCAAGAGGTTTTTTGGTTGCTTGCACAAGAACCTTTACTGGGGGTTTCACCAGCTTCCATGCAATTTCTTACAATTTTCTTCTGCACCCCCTAAAATAGATGAGGTTAATTTGTTTTTTTGTTCATCAAAAGGCATTCAGTGGATTTTCTGACATAAGGAAAGATCCGAAGAGTAGCACAGGTGATATGAAGGTGGACGTGGAAGAGTTTCTTGCCAGTTACTAGACACCAGTGGAAAACAGCAAGGGGTAACACGGCTAGATGCCACCTTTGAAAAGCTGTGCCCCCCAGCACAATATTCTGCAATTGTTATTCATGTAAAGTAGTACCTCCCTCCTTGAATTCCATTCTGTATGAGTAAAGGAGGCATAATCTGGTCCCTAAGTCAAATGCATTTTTTGTCAGCAAGTGAATGGCTTCTTAAAAACTGAATATCAATTAGCTCACTTGTTTCATAATACAGTTTATATGAACTGTTCAAAGTAGTTAACATGGATTTATCCATTTCTCCCCTTCCCTGTCAACATGGTACCTGCTCTTGAAACAGAGATGTTCAATCCTGCAAAGTCTAAATTCTGTGGATCAACAGTTAAGAAGTTTATAATTATAAAGGGCACTGTGCTTGCTCCTGTACAACACACAGAAATTAAGATAGTTCCCGCCCCAAAGACCTTCCAAACTAAGTGGTTTACATATTGTAAACAGGGCTGGCTGCCTCCCATGGATGCCTGTGTAGCACAAGGTCAAACTACAGGGAGCCTGCCTCAGTTTCCCCTCTTGGACTGGTCAAATAAATTTCATTTCAGGCTTTATTCTTGGTCAGAAATTATCCCTCACTGGGGACTGAGCTCATTAATATAAAATAACTTGCAAATAAAATTCAATCCCCAAAACAAAGTCCATTCATAAGTCCACACAACAAAAGGTTTCTCTTCCTCCACCCAGAATATGCTCCGTGGAGCCTTTGCCATCCTTCCCCGGCTTGGTCAGGTTTTTTTCCAGGCCTCTCTGCCCTGGAGAGCCTCTCTCTCTGCAGACACTATCACAGCTTCCTGAGCTTCCTCCCTCATTGCAGCCACCTGCTGCACTGTATAGGGAATTATCCAATTCACCCCAGGTGAACTGGATAATTCTGTCATCAGGGTTCACTAGCCCAAGCTCTTCAGCCCTTAAGGGGCAAACCACCCTATTACACATATTCTTTGGACAGGGAGGAAAAACTGACCAAAAAGAATTTTGGTAGCATACACATTCGAGCTTAGCAGCAGATCAGTGCAATACTGTGTGCCTGCAAGCTTCCATTGGATTTCAGCTTCTTGTTCAGCTCTCTCATTATTGAATTTTAAAAACTAATCCATAACTTAAAAAAATTACTTGAATTCATTGGATTTTATAGAAAAGCAGCAAGAGGCAAGATCACAGCACCCTGAGCCGCCACAGAGAACAAAAAAACATAGTGGATTATAAGAGCAAGCAGCCCACCCTCATCACCTCTATTTCCAGCAGAAGAGAAGCTGAGCTTATACCCCTGGGTGGGCAAACTTTCTGGCTCAAGGGCCACATCTGGGTATGGAACTTGTATAGTGGGCCGTGAATGCTCACAAAATTGGAGGTTGGGGTGCAGGAGAGGGTGAGGGCTCCAGCTGAGGGTGTGGGCTCTGGGGTGGGGCCAGAAATGAGGAGTTCAGGGCATGGGAGGGGGCTCCAGGCTGGGGGCAAGGGGTTGGGGTACAGGGGAGTGAGGGCTCCAGCTGGTGGTGCAGGCTCTGGAATGGGGCTGAGGATGAGGGGTTGTGGGTGCAGTAGGGTGCTTTGGGCTGGGGATGCGGGGGAGTGAGGGCTCCGGCTGGGGGTGCGAGCTCTGGGGTGGAGCTGAGGATGAGGGGTTGTGGGTGCAGTAGGGTGCTTTGGGCTGGGACTGAGGGATTTGGAGGGCGGGAGGGGGATCAAGGCTGGGGTAGGGGGTTGGGGTGCAGGCTCCGGGTGATGCTTACCTCAAGCAGCTCCCAAAAGCAGCAGCAGCATGCCCCCCCTCCAGCTCCTACACGTGGGCGCGGCCAGGCAACTCCACGCACTGCCCAGTCTCCACGCACCGCGGTTCCTGGCCAATGGGAGCTGCGGGGGTGGAGCTTGGGGCCAGAGCGGGGACATGTCACTGCTTCTGGGAGCCACATGGAGTGGGGAAAACCCCCAACCCCACTCCCCAGCTGGAGTGCCGGAGCAGGGCAAGCCAAGGACCCCGCTCCCAAGCGGGACCTGGAGGGCCGGATTAAAACGTCTGGAGGGCCGGATGCGGCCCCCTGCCCATAGTTTGCCCACCCCGGCTTATACTCAACTCTTCACCTTGTCATGATTCCCTTATATGAAACCATTACTCACCACAAACTCTGATGTCTTGACCAATTGCTATGGCTGCCGTAGCAAGGATCTGCTGCTGCAGCCCAGCTGAGGAAAGTGCAGCAACCAAGATTCCTGAATGGATTAGTACCAGTGAACCATGTCAGACTGACACCCTAGAAATGAGGTCCTCTGCTTATCCATTACAACATGTATGGCAATGAAAACTTCCCCTATATCACCCCACAATGTACCTCAAACGTGACCTGGAATACTCCAATTCTAGAGATGGGAGGATCATTCAGTCTCCATTAGCCATTCAACCCTTTACATCTCTCACAAGAACGCTGACAAGACAAATAATTATGATGTTGGGAGGAGGATCTATGATAGAAAGAGGACCAAGACCCAACTCATTCCACAGTAGCCGCTGATTGGCCAACAGATGGCAATGATTTTTGGCCACTTCCAACTTGGGTCAGATTGAAACTGGTGACCTAGCAGTGAAAGGCTTTATACAGCCATCCCAATACCAGCTGCCTGAACTGTCCAGACCCCATGACTGCCAGACTTTAACTGCTTGTGCTTGTTACCATAAACTTATCGCACTGCAGGCAAGGAGGATTCACCTCATGACTTAACTTTTTACAACTTCACTGGAGCGGTCGCATAGCGGCGCTCCCCGCACCTCCTGCAGTAGGTTCAGTTCTCCTGGCTGACTGCCCTACACAAAAACTGCTCATTTCCTTTATGATGTCCTGAGATATTTCGAGTAGGAGCATGGTATCTCCTCTGAAGACTATTTTATTTTCTTATACCCCGAAAATCCTACTACGAAAAAGAATTCACGTAGGCTAATTTAAACCTGCTCCAAAAATGATGCCAAGTCTATACAAGTCTTCTATTAAAATTACATCTCAATCCCAGCTAAAGCAAAAACGAACAGGAATATGTTCCACCCTTGTACATTTTCAGTTTTTTTAGAGGCACAGACACACACAGAAAAACAGATGATTATTTACATAGGAGTTCCATAGACACACACAGAGCTTTTCAGACAAAGGGATTTGGAGATTTTATAATCTAAGACAGACAAGCACAGCAAGGGGTAACAAACAGCAGGTGGGGGCCTGGGAAGGATGAGGATATGGTAGTGAAGGATCATGAGAGGGGCTTATTTAGTTCATTCTTCTCTATATGGAACATGTGGTACTAAGCATTTGTTTAAATTAATTATAGCGTAGAGACAATCAGAAGGAGGGCAGGAGAAGAGCAATGAAAGGCCAACTGAAAGGAGTTATGAGCAGGAATACGAAGGAGAAGAGAGTGCAGTACACAGTGCTGAGGACATTCATGATACAATATTTTACCAGCCAAATAAGCAAAAGGTTCTTTTACTTTTTTTAAACGAGGAGATTAAATGTAAAATAGTGAATTAGTGCAACCTTAAGGCTGCACAGTTATAATCACAAAGAGTAAGCAGAAGTTTAAATGCTGTTATGATTAGAAATTTGTCCAGGTAAAAGTGATGCCTCTTTGAAGATCTGTTCCTGTGAATACAGTATTTAGTTTCATCTGGGTTACTTTTCTTGCAAAATATAAGTTGCTACTACTGTTAGCTAAGGGAGGTAAACCATAATGAACCAGCGTCCCAGTGGGGAGCTGCATTGTTGGAGATATCTTCTGGATGAGTTGTAAAAAAAGAGTTCCTGACTATGTGTCAGCCTTAATAAGCGCACAGTGTTGCCCGAAAAAGTTAGAGGACTTAACCCTGATGTTCTGATGCAAATTTCAACTTCAATTCTGACCACCTACAATGGACACAGAATTCTTCTTCACTTTGTATTGTGCCAGGTTTCACTCCAGCGGTGTTAGCACTTCAATGGCATGCGGGGGGATGGGGTTGAGTCCTGCTATTTAGAGTGCCTGAAAGGCAACACTGTAAATATAAGATTACACAGAACTCTAGAAACTTAAACAAAAGCATATATAAATGATAAATGCTGCAGGTGAAATACTGAAGATGTAGATTTAATGCATATGCTATGGAACTATGTAAGACTAAAACTGCTGAGGAAAAAACCAAAAACAAATACTGGAGAGAATGAATAGTTGAAAAAAAATGAACATTCTCCGCTGGATCCGTGGATGGGTCTCCAGGGAAACCCTCATGAGAAGGATTCCACTACTTTTTACAAAAAGATTTCTGCATTCTTCTCCTCTGGGGCCATTTTATAAATCAGATGGCTATGGAAATCAAGGGATCCCTAAGTGTACATGAAGGGACTTCACAGTGTGCCACCCATAAAGAAGTGATTTATAGGCTGGGAAATCACAAGAAGTCTTTTCAAAGAATGTGGTATTCTTGGCTAGAAACAATGATACAAGAGTAGGCTGTTCCTTTCATATGTTCTGTGGCCTTAATCCTGCAATTGGCACTGCCTGTCAATGGGCAACCGAGCGAGAGCAGGAGTTTCCCTGCATGCATCACTGCAGGATGGTGGGCCTGTATGAGTAAAACCTGGAGTCCTGCTAGGACATGCCTTACACATACACTGCAATAAAGAAATGTATGGTTACTTTTAAAACCTCAGCATGTTAGAACATGAAACTTTTCTTTACTCTCCAAAGAATTTTTCCTGGGAAATTTTTAGTATTTTCCCCTGCCACATCTTCTGCACTTAGACTTCCATACAACCACCCAAAGGTCCCACGTCAGGCTGCCCCATCCTTCCAAGTGAGAAAGGCTAACTGTGTTACACTCTGGAGACAATCAAGGTGTTTTTGGGGGGGGGGGGTGTCATTGTCCCTAAAGAGCCAGCAATTCACTGTCCTTGGATGGTTTCTGTCAAACTATCTTTGACTCCTTGAAACCTGTTGAAGCTGTTGAAACCTGAAACGAAACTAGGCCTCTAGAATACACATCAATCATGCCCTACCACCCTCAAAGCAGATATCACAAGAAAATGAGGCAGCTTCCCCAACTCCGGAAACTCAGAAGCGGGGGGTTTGTTCTGATATTTTTAGAACTGACAAAATTGTTCATTCCCCACATTTTAGGATACAGTGTCTGAGAGACAGGTCCAAGGTCACCTGTTACTCCATCTGCCCCCTATACCTAGAACAGACTCCATTATCATCTGGTTTCTCCGTTTCCCCTCAGAGCTCAGCCCTGGGTTGCTTGCCACTGCTGATCTGCACTTAAAGCTTATTTCACTCAGTGGACTAGTATAAGCAATACTGGCAAAAGTGCAGTCTTTTGCTGGTATAAGGCATGTCTACACTAGAAGGGTTTGCTAGTATAGATATAGTGGTATAAATGACCAGCAAAGCTTTTCTAGTGTAGGCGAGGCCTTGGTCCTTCTGGCGTTTCAGGGTATGGCTACACTGCACTGAGGGGGCAGGGAGTGATTGCAAAGCATGGAGGCATAACTGAGCTAGCTTTAATCTAGATAGCTAGGGTATCAAAAGTAACAAAGCCACAGCAGCACGCAGTGTACAAGCCTTGACGGGACCCGGGTTATATACTCAAAGGGCCAGACTGCACTGAAGTCCATGCTGTCGTAGCCTCATCGCTATTGGTATCTGAGGTAGCTCATGTATGTCTACATGAGCTGCAATCACACTGTCAACTGCAAGGTACACATACCCAGGGCAACCACACTGCAAAACACTCCAACTACACAGAGTGAATGAATTAGCAGCTGATCAGTTGTAACATGAGCTACTGCATCCCCAACTTCATTACCAGCTTGAAGCTTCAAGCCATCCCTCCTGATGGACCAGCCAGCTCAAGCTTAAATCACCCCTTAACTCAAGCTAAATTTGTGGGGGGAACGGGATGGGAGTGATGTTAGGAGCAAAGCTACACCTCAAGCTAACAATGTAGTGAAGACAAGCCCTAAGTCAGAAATGAAAATATTTCATTGTGCCACAATATTACCCTTTGATAGAAGAGATATGTCTTTGCTAAATTTCTCTCTTACCTTAAGCTTCTGGGCTTCTCCCCTAACTTTCAGGAGCTCTGTGATGGAATCTACAAAGCCTTGGTAATGGAAGTTGCACATTTTCTCAATCTCTCGGTCATGGTTTCGAATTCGGGCTTCCAGTTTTTCCATGAAACGACCATGCTCTTCGCCATCATAGACAGACCTAAGAAAGAGGAGTTTCCAAGGAGGTTAGAATTGTGTTACCTGTCTATATAATTACTTAGAATAAATTCACAAAATGCTAGTTGTTAAACAATAACCAATAGCCTCTGGACAGAGTTGGGGGGGGGGGGGGGGTTTAAAGTGGCGCTTTACTTTTAACTCATGTTTGAGGATATTCTTGTGTCACACATGTTCTTCTCTTTTCCATTCAACAAACATTTGCTTTCATTCCTGTTTCTCTCACAGACCACAACGTTTCTATTCAGGGCACTGGTAACTGGACACAGAACCTTCCTCCTCTATTTAGGTCAGCAGTTCAAATCCAGTTAGGCCAACAGAGACCAAAACTGGCTGCTATTTGACGGGTGATTGGTAGCCTTTATGAAGTGACTCTGTGGGCTTCAGACCAGCTCCCAGAGGACAAGTCACATGAGAAAAGCACAGTCTCTGCTGACACAAATTGCCCCCTTGTTAGCACGGTCAGCAGGGCTGCTGGAATAAGTGGGACATGGGACTGAACTCCCCACCTCACCTCCCAAATGGCCCTTCCCTGTCAGAGGTAATGAACAAAGGCAGGAAGGCCTGGTGGAAGCTTGCATTCATCCTCCATGTTGGGGAAAAATAGGTAATCTCCAGAGAGGTCAATCCAACAATATCCATACGCACAAAATTCACATTCACAGAAGTCATTCAACAGGATTTCTTGGGTTCCCATATTTGTTCAAACAAAGAACTCCCATATAAGATTTGATTACTCCCTGCATGGAAAGCTCAGACTGACACGTAAAAAAAACAAACAAAATCAAACAATGTTCTTTTTACTCCGTACATCAGAGACAGAAAACACTAACAGCATCATCACCGACAATTCTGTGAGGTGGACTAGATTACAACTCATCCATCGGCAGATATATTGCCTCCGTAAGCCTAACAAACTTGGTCTTGGCAGCAAACATAAGCAGATGTTATTCCAGAAAGATAAAAGAGTGATGTAAAGTATGAAAGGTACTTTTTTCTGATCATAAGCACATTAATTTTCTAACATGAGCGGAAAGATTTTAAATACAGGCTTACAATCCACAGGATATTCTGAAGACTGTGACAATTTTAAGACATCTAATTCTGAATTTAGCCTTCTTGACTGACTCACTGATTTTCCTGCAAACCTCGACGTTTACAGCAATTGTGTTAAAAAGGTGATGTTATGTAATTTCAGAGACCGAATACCTTAATTCACTATTGCTGTCCAGTGATTTGAAAGGTTGGGGATGAAAAGAAACTACAGAAATACAAAAAAACCCAACTCAACAGATGTATCAAGTAACCCTTTAGAAGAGGTGGTCAACTAGGTGACTCCTAGTGAACATTTTAAGTAATGCTGGGGGAGAAAAGTACCTAAGTGATTTAGGAACACAGGTCTGGCTTTCAGTGGAATTTGTGCTCCTAAGTCACTTGAAAATTTCACTCTCTGAACTCAAGATAGCATCCCTAGGTGTCTACAGTAAAAATCAAAATGGGACTAAGCGCTGAGGAGGGAAATGTTGAATAATTATCCTTATGATGTATTCTGACATCGTGAGTTATGCGCTTTCAATCTCCCATTCTCAGGAGGGTCGTAATAGGGTGGAAACCCTGCATATTTAGGGTCTTTACTTATTCTGCATTGATTGCAAAAGAAAGCTTTTAAATAAGTCCAATTCTACGCACATTTCATGGTCATTGACAAAAGCAGAGTAAAAAGGCATGCAATTCTTTAAAGTTCACAACACAGCTTCCTTCAGTGCTATCCAGTTTCTGCCTTTGGAATAAGCATCTGAAGAGACAGCGACCTGACATTCACGAAAGCTAGGATGTTGCCACAGTATCGATTATGGTAGTTTTTATTGCACTGTAATCAGGTAGAGAGTTTTGCCAAGAAATGACTTATTTAGAACTTAGAGAGAGAGTGCCATCTAGTGATGGTCTATTTATTTGCAATGCTCCTTATGTATATCCTAAATCAATACTGCACATCCTTTCTAATAACCTGCATCTTAGCTACAATCCAAAAATGCAAATATAATAGCATATATATTATTCAGCTATACAACTCCTTGGTAGACTTCACTATAAATTTAAAAGAAAATGGAAACACTAATTGAAAAAGTTCCAAGCTGACATAATGTAGTTCCACCACGGGAAAAATACTGTTTTGCATTTATGTAACACCTATTATCCAAGAGTCTCAATATGATTTATGAACATTAAGCAAGCCTCAGATCTCCCTAATTTTACAGATGGCAAAACAGATACAGACGTCCAGTGACTTATTCAAGGCCAAAGAATGAGTCAGTGACAGGAAGCAACAAATCCTAAGAGTCCTAGATATCAATCATCAGCTTAAACTTAACACCGCTAAAGCCAAAACCCTTGTCTTCCCTTCAAAACTCTCCCCTTTATTCATCACTGTCTACACCACCACCATGCGCCCTGTCACTATGACCCATAAGACAGGCATCATCTTCAATTTCTGTTGGTGAGAGAGACTTGTAGAAGAGCTCTGTGGAGCTTGAAATCTTCTCTCTCACCAACAGAAGTTGGTCCAGTAAAAGATATTACCTCATTCACCTTGTCTCTCTAATATCCTGGGACCAACACAGCTACAACAGTGCAAATTATTAGGTATTTTGGCCATACTATACTCTCCTGTTGGATCACCTTTCTCCCTATATTGGGTCAGCTTTCTCCCCCTACTATTTGCATTATTCCTACATACTCTGACCTACACTCTTACTTGTCTACTTATGCCTGTGGGCATCCATCACCTAGTCTACATCCATTTTATCCAATTATTCCTCTTGCCCTCACTTCTAACGCTCTCTGGGACTCTACACCATTTGCATCCATGCTGAAACCTTGTAAAGCCCCTGGAAACGTTCCGACGGAAGTTCTGTAAAAACGTTCCTTGTTATGTCTGCCGATTGGATGTTTCTGTTTACTGAGCACATAAAAAAATCAATTTAAAAAACAAAAAATTCAAGACTCAACTCGACCTTGGATTGTGTCACTGTGTTTCACAATGCCCATGTTCATTAAAACAAGCTTTGGTTTTGCAAAGGTCAAATGGAAAAAACTTTCCAGGAAAGTTATAAAAGGCAAATGATGGACCAGAGTCACACCAGTTTCTATCTGACAGTCTTGTTTTTAACAAAGTTTATCCCATACAACGGGGCAGCCAAATTTCACCCATCTGAAGCCCATACTGTCAATCATCAGGGCCCCATCCAAGTGGCATGAATTGGAGCATATGAAGCCACCTTTATCTTTAACACGGTGGTGAGGATCTTTTAGACAGGCCTACACTGCACCTCGCCACCCTGATCCACATGCTTCTCAGATCAAAAGGGAGTCGTGCATACTGGGCTCTGTTGTCTATAAGCCACATCCTCATTCTAGAACATGGATGGCTACGGCCTGCATGCAACCCTTGGGATTCATTTTGACCACTCCTTGCCATACAACTTAGTAACTCATTAAAATGCATTTAGGCACAAGCTGGGCAGATGTTGACGGGAGGGAGGAAGGGGGGACGGCGTGGTTTTGTGGCTACCACAAAAGACAAGCCTGGAAAATAGGAGTCCAGGGTTCTGTTCCAAGCTCTGCCACAAGCTTCCTGCATGGCTGAGCTCATCACTGAGGGAAAGGGCATAGAAAAGCTGTGTGTAAACTAGGGATAATGCTTCCCAATCTCACAGGTTTCAGAGTCTTTACGAGTTCATTCATTAATATTTGCCAAGGTCTTTGAGATCCTCAGATGGAAAGTGCTATGGAAGTTTAAAGACGACTTATGCAAGCACAGCAAAATACAAATGCAATACTACAAGAAAGGCTTCCCAAGCCAGTATTCAGCCTGTGTAGGAACTTCTATAGGTTTGTTCTGCATCCTGAAAAGAGTGGGTCCAACGAACGTGGTTAACACCACTCTAATCAGTTTCAAATTATGACAGATTAGGAGCCTGACCCTGCACCTTTACTCCAAATGGGAGTTTTGCCTGCTTTATGACTGCAGGATTGGATCTCCAACAGAATATAAATAAATTAAACTGAAATTACAAGAGGAGAAGGAATGGGGAGGGAGGCAGGAAATCTCCCAAGAAATCTCTGGGGACAAAATAAAAAAAAAAAAATCTGGAACAGTGCAAGGACATTCTGGGGACAATGAACAGAAGTGTCTTGCTTTTTGTTTTCAATTAATATGTGGAAAAAGTTCTTGGGTCTGGTTCCGGACTTCAATTTTTATTTTATTTTTTTTCCTTCTTAATCTTCTGTAGTGGTTTTAAGGCCTCTGAAACATTTCTTCTCATTCGGCTACATAAAAGCTCTAGCATTTTGTTTATTATGAACGTTAAAAATGAGAGGAAAAAAATTAATTACTGCATAATGTAAAAAAAAGAAAAAAAAATGATTAATGCAACATGCCCATGGAAGGGTCAAACAAAGTTTGACAGGCTCAGATCTGTTTCGTACACAATGTGAAACACCAAAATCATTGAGTTCCTGTGTTCACATTCTTGCGATTTGCAAAATGTCTGTGTAGCAAAGGGACACCAGCAGATTATACTTTTTTTTTTTTTTTTTTTTAAAAACAACCAGTTCTCTTACTCGTGTTACTAATACCTGAAATTTTTTCAACTGAAAATCTTAAGTACGGAATTTCCTTTTCATCTTGTACGCTACTTTTATTTGTGCACTTCACTAAATTTTTCAAGTGATGATCGATCAGTCAATCCACTTTCAGGTTTTCCTGAACCAGCAGAGCGTTCTGACATTTGGGTTACAAACATTACAGCCACACCACTCTTGCATACTTTTAATTAAAAGTATTTTTGTAATCGTGACAAAGTTTGTATTAACAGTCTAGAAAGTGGTTCCTTTATTTGTATAAATTCAAAACCTTCATTTTCAACCAACATTGACAGAGCCCCTTTAACAACTGTAAACATTAGCAAACTACTAGAGGAAGTGGTATTATGTTGTCATTAGAGTCTACACTAGAAAGCAGCTCCTGAAAATAAATCCTGCTCTTTGCAGGGCTCTAATATGGCTGAGTAGCAGTTAAAATACGGTTTGACGCTGCCCTTACAAGCAAGACCTAACCATATTATAAGGAGGTCAAGAAGCTATCCCATTGTAACCCCAATCCCCACAGTTTGTGTAGCTAGGATGCTAATCTTTGAATCCAACCAGCGCAGCAACATTAGATGCCACCGATTAACACCTTTCATGCAACATGGATTTCCTCAGCGCCTGCCTTCACCACTTACAGCAGAATATGATGGGACTGTCAGCTCTGTCATAGATGATGGTTCCTGCATGGTTTTGCTAGAATAGGAAACTTAGGGAAACAGGAAGTAGATACAGGGCCTTTAACGTTCCAAGGGCGTCATTTAAGTAACAACAGGACACAGGCCAACCAAAGCAAGATAATGCAAAATTCAGGCAAGCTACCACTCTTCCCACACTTGTCTAGGTGTTACACAAAGTGTACAGGTAGATACTGTAATATCACACCAGGACCTGAACATCTCAAACACTAAGGCATACCTTAGTGATAGCAGCCTTGGGGCAAGGGGAAGATTGTAAAGAAAATAACAGTATGAGGTGTGAATGCATGGTTTTTTATTCAGAAAACAATGATTTTATTAATATGTTCTGGATCTTTATTAATATGCTAAACTTCAGTAGCACTCTTCATCTGAAAATCTCAAAGCACCTTACAGCCATGAATCATGTCTCAACACCCTATTAAGTAGGAAAGGGATACATATAGATCACTTCCTCCGCACAGAAGTGGGGCCACTTCTGGAGCGAATACAGCAGCTGCTTAATAAAATTACTACGTAAGTTTAGGACAGGAAATTAAGAAATTGTACGGAAAAATTTAGGGAATCTGAACAATTATCCAAGCAGGGATTTGGCCAAGAAACTACAGTTAATATCCCTACTCTAACAAAAGTACCATGGGGCCTGCTAATTACCGTAAAGAGACAGGATCTCAATATTTACTCGACACTTCAGACCTATCTATACTAAGATTTTTTTCTAAAATTCCTTCCCTTTACTACCACCGAGTCAACCTCTACCAGTGGGTGGTGGCATCAAGTTAGGGCTTCGCTACATAAATTATTCTGGAATTACTCGAGGTATGAAATCGTTTATTCCAGAATAAAAAAATACTTTTTCCCCAAACTAGCTTAACAGATTTTGGAAGCAGATTCTGAAATAAGTATCCACACATGGAGTTGTTCGGAAAGAGCGATTCCGCTTTAAATTCCCACCCTATGTTATTCCAGAATATCTCGTGTAGACTAGCCCTCCACCACACTATTGAGGAGCCCTGTTCCGAACAGGGTTAGACAGCATAGAGAGCCTAAAATACTAGTGTTCACTGTCCATGTCTAGGCTAGCGCCCTCACTGTTAAAGTAGGTAGGAAGACTAGTGCAGCAGCAACTATGGCTTCTCAAGAGTCACACTGCCAAAGTCGTACACTTCGATAAGCTTCGGGTCTCGTTAGCATGCAGACACTTAACAGGATGCTACAATTAATCTCATCGCTGTCAATTCACTGTGTCAAGAATTTACCAAGATCTTGTCTACAGACAAACAGTCACTGGGTTAACTAGAGGTGTTTTTTAAAACCAATTCAGTAAAATCTGTGCAAGTTTACATTCAGATGCTTATTTTGGTTCGGGTGGCTAATTTTGGCTTAGTTTAGTCTGATAAAAAAGAAGTCAGAAGCCTCTTTGTTGACCAATCATGGACATGAGCCATCTCAAACCAGTTGCCACTCATGTGTGGCACAAGTGCAGATTCTACAGAGAAAATGCAAATGCCACTCCTTACTAACATGCCAGTCCTAAGTGTATCACACTGTGGCAAGACCTATGGAATCACTTCACACAAAGATGAATTAAGGGCAAAGGAACAAATTTCCTGGTGTTTTGTCATTGTTTTATTTCTTCATCATTTTGTATTTAATCGGGCCCCGAATCTTCCTACCTTTGTTTTTATTTCATTTTTCACAAGGGGGCCCACCCAAGCTCTGGCCACTGTGTAATCATAGTATCATAGAACTGGAAGGGACCTCGAGAGGTCACCTGGTCCAGTCCCCTGCACTCATCATGATAAAACATACACCAAATAGTGATCCACAGCAGAGTACCTCAAAGCAATTTTTCACAACACCCGTTTGAGGGAGAGATTTTTATAATCATTTCCCATCATGTGCCTCAGTTAACCAGAAAGGGGATGTGATTTCCCAAGGCTACACAGTGGGTCAGTACCAGAGTCAAGGACATAAGTTAGACAGAGAAACTTAGCATATAAAAGAGGACTCTGGTTTCTACTAGGGCACCTAAATGAATTAAGTGCATATTTATTCTGGTATTTCTAGATGCTGGAAAAGAATTCAACCACTTGGTTGAACTGCTTCATGGATATTGGTTTGGAGATTTCTGAGAGTCTGTATTATACCTCAGAGGCTCTTTTCATTGTGAATAGGCATCTAGTAGGTTTTCCTGACCAGTTTTTCATGCCCTCTCTACTGAGCTACTGGCAATTCTCTTAAAAAATCCAGAATAAAGATTTTTCAATTCAGGGAAACTGTCCTAAGTCACATTTTTACATTTGTTTTGGAAGAAAATGTGGTCTGTGGAGCGAGCCTAGCAGGCACGCCTCAGCAGTCTGTGATACCGTTCTTCTCCTTTCCTGCCAGTCATTGATGTAAAAGCAGACTCCCAGACCAGGAATTTTTCCTCTTCCTCTCTTGAAGGAGGAACCCAGGGAGCAAGATGCAGGCCCTGGAAACAAAGTGCAGCCTGTTGTCTCCTTTGCTTGCTGCAAAGACGACAATCTGCTCCTCAGACACATCCTCACTGGCATGAAGCAGGTCTTGGATCTTCCTGTGAACCTCCTGGTAGAATCTGGATGCCTGTGGCCAAGTAGCCACATCAACTGCCCTGACCATCATTTCACCTGAGTCAAAGGATTTCCATATCTGGTACCGAGCCAGTCCTGCACTCTTGAAGACTAGCTTTTTATGCTCCTACCGTTTTTTTGTGGGGAGGGAATCAACCAGGATGGAGGTCTCTTTCCATAGCTCCATCCTTTAGCTATGCAAGCCTGGTACCCACAATGCAAAGAGCTGCAGAGACCATCAAATTCTTCCCCCAAATGAATTCCAGCTCAGGATTCTGGAATGCAGCACCAAAGGCGAAGCTGCCAAGGTCTCTGAAGCTTGTGGGAGATAAAGTCAGCAACATCCTTGGCGAGGGTGTACTTTTATACTCAGTGGTGTTGACATACATAACAGCCAGTAGAGGGTCTGAATAGAATTCTCCCCGCTACCTCTGCCCTCAAGGGCCAAAAAGCCCTCAAGACTAGTTGAGTTCCACAAGTGTCACACTAACAGGCTAAGACCTAGGAGGGCAAATATGCACAGATGCTTTTTTTAAAAAAAAAAGCAAACAGCCTAATATGTGAGCTACTTAGGGCCCAATTCTCTTTCCACTAAAGTCAACATCAACCCTCCCATCAACTTCAGAGGTGCAGGATTGGACCCTCTGTTAATATTTATTAAGTGGTCTGAAGTACCACTCAGTTGCTTATTTACAGGAGCAAAGCAATTTAAAGAATGTAATACAGGGATCACCCAGCCACATCTGGGGTGGAACACGGGAGCTGCTTTGTGCCAGCAAGTCCAAACAAGTCTTTAAGAAGAGGAAGTCAAGAATAATGACTCCAATTTAAATTAAGTTTGAACAGCTTGGTTACAATCTTCCTATTAGGAAATAGGCCTTTTATCATCTGCAACTAAGAGGGAGAGCTTGAAAAAAATTAACATGCGGTGTTGAAAAGCGCCAGGAAATGTAGGGAGCTACCCAAAGCCAGGCAGCCAGCGCAGCTACAGCCAACAAGAATCCCCCCAACTGAGGCAAATATGAAGAGAACTGGCCATGAGCAAAGCTTTTAATTTCCCTCCTTTTAGAGAGCACAATGGAAACAATTCCCCAAGAACAAAAGCGATGCGTCAGTGGGCCCTACTGTCTCAAACTCTTTCAAGTTGGAAGGACAGTTGATTTGCACCATGTGTAGGACAGGAATGCTAGCTAGAACCAAGCAAGATAAATTCAGCCCCTCCAAGCTGGTTAATATTAAACTGAAATAATCATCTTTACAATAACGGTAAACAAAAACACTGGTTTACAATGGAAGAGATTTAGCAATGTGCCCCAGTCACACTTCCTTTGCGGGGAATCTCAGTGTTCATACCTCATGTACTATGGTTGGCAAAAGTGTTGAAATATGGGTCAGTCACATGCGTAAATGCCAGAGGACACGGTATTAAAGACACCACAATGTCCTCATCTCACCTCTGCTTGGCCTACCATGGTGTTCCAGCACATTCAGTTCTTTATTAAAAATAAAACAAAGGGGAACATAGAATGGCTTGGATGCAGAGTATATGTGCTACAACACAGAGAAGAAGAGGCTGAATTATATATATCAATTTTCCCTCTTTGGTGGGCATACCTCTGCCTCTATTAAATAAAACTACTAAATAAAAACTGCACTGTTTAAAATGAAAGTAGCTATACATTAATTGGAATATAATTTAGCTCTCTCTCATTCCTCAAGGGCAGAGAGAGTAGGGAGGTGATTTTACCTCTGCATATTGCATTGGTGAGACCGATACTGGAATCTTACACCCAGTTCTGGCATCCACATTTTAAAAAGGATATTGAAAAATTTGGAGAGGCTACAGAAAAGACCCACAAAAATTAATTGAGAACTGAGAAAATGCCTTACAGAGAGAGACCTAATGAGCTAAATCTGTTTAACTTATCAAAAAGAAAATCATGAGGTGACTTGTTTACAATTGAAAGTACTTTGGGGGGGAGAAAATACCAGGTATTAATGGGCTCTTTTTTCTAATGGAGAAAGGCATATCAAGAATTAAAGGCTGGAAGCTGAAGCCAGATAAATACAAATTAGAAATAAGGTACAAATTTTAACAGTGAAAGTGATTAACCACTCAAACAAACTACCATGGGAAGAGGTGGATTCTCCATATCTTGGTGTCTTCAGACCAAGACTGAATGTCTTTCTGGAAAATACGTGTTAGCCAAAAAAGTTATTGGGCTCAATATAGAGGTGATTTGGTGAAATGTCATACTCTGAGATATTAGGAAGATACCTAATGGTCCCTTTCTGGCCTTAAACTCTATCAATCTATGCAATGCAGGCATTTTTAGAAGGAGATCATCCTTCCTGTACCTGTACCCCACTGAATTTGTGTCTCATTTTCAAGTCTCAGATAAACACCTATTTCCACACTTGCCTTTATGTCTTAATTTCACTTTTCTTTAATAAGTGTGTAACTGTATTTGAAATAGAGATTGTATCCAAGATGCCACTAATTCAAGGGCTGACCAAACTTTATGGCCACCAGAATGCATAGTCTGTTGTAAAAAAAAGAAAAAAAAATCGGACACTCTACCACCTGAAGGAAAATCTTCACTAGATATAGCAGCCTTTCGGATTCTGTTTTCAGGTAGCGTTGGCAGTGGTGCACAAATGCAATCCAGAATACAGCAACACTGTGCAAAATAGTTGCATTTCAGTTAATCCATAGGTGTGGCTAATTCTCCATTGTTCACACCACGCTATTAGAGGATTCAAAATGACATCCCTGACTCCTGTCCTTGGAGAAGTTGCCCCTACCCAACAAGCCATCTTTGTTTCCTCCATTGCCTACAGAAATGATTTACTTGCTATCAGCAGCGATAACTAGCTCAACCCTTTCCATAGGGTTGAGGGTAACCTGGGTTCCTCTTTCAGCTGGCTCTTTGGCAGCTGAGCACAAACATAGTGCATTCTATACAAACCATTGTTCTTGCCTGCAGAGAGTTGGAAAGGAAAATGGGATTATTTTATATACAATAAGGTAAGTACAATTCCCATTTGATAACTGTTAAAAGTGACAATAGAGATTAAGACCCTAAAATCTGACCTACCATATCTCAAGATTTACAACCTGCTATAGAAATCCTGTGCAATCATTGTTGGCAAAGAAAAACTATTCTCAGAGCAGTGATCAGTCACTGACGCTGGGGCATAAACACTTACACTTCAGCATAGTCAGATGCCTTATAAACTGTTGAAAATTCTATGCAAACAAAGCTTCCAATTTCAGCTCCATGTAGAAAAAATTGGAGCAAACCGTATGCAAAAATATGCTCTTGGTTCAGAATATGAATAACCGAATAAAAAATATTTTCAAACTTTTAAAGCATTACTATTCTAGTCACTACATCTTTAAAAAACAGATTAGAATACCAAAAAAATATAATATCAAACTTAAAAGATTCAAATTGGAAGCTACCATTCTGATAACCTGACAAAGTAGATAACGCAAGTCCCGTGGGAAAGTATATAAAATCAAGTGACTCAAATTGTAAATTCTATCCAGTCTTCCCATAACAACTTGAAAGTCCCCTGCTTAAACCATGCCCTAAGTTGCAAGAACTTCATTCCCCATGTCCTGGACCAACTTCTTGGAAGAATTTGTACAGTGGCAATTGTCACTTACAGAGACACCACCAACAAAGATAGTTATCAGAGACTGAGAAATAGTGAAAAATTAAAAAAAAAAAAAAAACTAGTGCAGCTTTCCTTTAAGCAAAAAAAAAAGGGGGTGGGGGGGCCTACAATTTGTAACATAGCTGCCAATGAAATTATTCCAGCTCTATAAATAATTTGTAATACCTGCAAGGCACAGATTGATGGAATCGATCCAATTTGCTTCCAAGCTACACATTCATAACAGTCCTAACATCCTCCCCCTTCGACATTTAAGATTGCTTAATTTTTTTAAAAAATATTTACCATGCAATACATCTTTTAGCAACATACTATTATTTATTATTTGTAATGTGGTCCCAACTAGCGGCCCCAATCATAGAACAGGGCCTAGTTATACTAGGCTCTATATAAACATAACAAAAAGACAGTCCCTGTCCTGTCTCCCCCTTCCCCAGTAACTAGATCCAGAGCAATTTGTTAGTCTCTAAGGTGCCACAAGTACTCCTTTTCTTTCCACAGTACTGTAGTTCTAAACTCAGTAACTATTTCATGCATTTAACGCTCAGCTTTGTTTACGTATAAAAAGGACGAGCCAGTAGCAAGATCAACAACAGGTTAGACGTATAGGGAGGCTTTTGAGCACAGGAGTTAGAACTTCTGCTGTAGTGCCTTCCAGAATCTAGGGCCAGATCCTGTGTGAGGTAAAAAGGACCAGGAAACTAGCCACTGACAGAATTCCTTCCTCAGGTTAGGATTTCTCTCAGTTTTCCCCCTCCCTCCCCCCCTCCACACACACACACACCCCGGAAATCAATCAAGTTATGTCACCTTCATGCCAGGAAGGGATGGACTGGTATTATTATTTCTATTACTGAATAGGCACAATATGGGAGTAATGGAATAAGATGTAGTCCTGGGCACGGTGAGAACACTGGCCCCTCTGCATATAATTGTTTCATGCCTCAAACATCACATATTAGTACAATAAAGCTCAAAAAGCATCCAGACATTGGGAATGTCTTCACTCCACTGACAGAAGCTTTGCATTAATGGTGATTTAGTTACTGAAGATATAGCTTATTTGTAAGTGTATGTCTATCTAAGGCATATCTTTAGTCCCCATTACCATAGTAGGGGGAGGGGGCTCACAATCATTAGGGTATTTATCTCACAATGCCCGTGACGTAGGGAAGTACATTACTCCCAACAATCTTTTTATTTTTTCATATATTAACATACGTCAAGGAAACTGAGGCAAGAGAATATGCAACTTGCCCAAGGTAAAACAGGAATCCAGCACAGGGAACTGTACTGGGGTCTCCGAGTCCCAGGCTAGCACCACCGAATGTTGAAGTCAGCTCTCATGTTGACTTATTGTGTGGCCTTCTTTGGGTAAATCACTTAATTTTTGTGCCTCAGTTTCCCCCTTTGTAAACTGATGATATATCTGATGATATATTTATATTACGAAAGCACCCAGAGACCCTAACCAGTATCAGTGAGTCGGGGGGTGAGTGCTGGAGAAACACAAGTTAAAGTCCTTGCCCAAAACAGCTTACAATCTAAGACAAGGCATAACAAGTGGGTATAATACACTAGAAGGGAAAGGAAGAGATAGGTGGTAGAAATAAGAATGTGTGCTAACCCAGGGTCCAAGTTTGAGTCAAGCTGGGACCCGGGGTCCGAGCCCTATTGCTTTGCAGTGTAGCCGTAGCCCTGCTTGACTCAGGTCCAGGGAGTCATCCAGAAGTATCCCACAATTCCATGGGCTGGCTATGCACAGGACCTGACATTTCTGAAATCAGAAGTACGTTGTTTTTTTTAAATTGGGTAAATATCACTGGTCCTCTCCCCAGCTATAGCCAGTTGAGGGCTTCCGGCAGCCATCAAAGTAGAGGCAAGTTCTGGGGAATGATCTGAAGGAGAATGTTGTGGTTTCTCATACTAATTTACGAATGGTGTTTCATGAGGAAGGGGCAGCAAGGAAGAGAGTCAAGACGCTTGTGGGAGAAGTGGACACGTTGACAGAGAGGTAACTATAAAACAGAGACACTGAAAACCTGGTGGCTCCTTAGTCTGAATAAACTAGATCATCCCAGTCTTCAACCAGACATTCAGGGACACCACCACCTAGCGTTGTAAATTCTAAATTGCATTTAGTTTAGGCTTCTCTTCAAGCAGAGTTACTGTGCGAAACAACAAGCAGCTTGATTTTGGTGTGAAGATGATTAAAATGAGTCCAGACTGACTACCTGGAAGGCCCCAAGTTGAACTTCAAGCACAGAGCAGCTGAAGCCAGGTACTTCTGCTGATGAGCAATCCAGACTCCAGTTGCAGTGGATTTCATAAGAGTTAAAAGCCAGACACAGAATCAAGAGGAAAGTTCTCAGAAAACTGAAACCCAAACAGTAGTTAACAAAAGCAATCTGGAAATATTGTAACACCTTCTCCCTGAATAATCAACTACAATTTCACAAAGGCTATACTGCACTGAAAAGTAAGACAGGAGCCTGCAAACTTTACTCCTGAGGGAATTCTGTTGCAAAAAATTAAAAATTCTGTGCCAAAAAATTAAAATTCTGCACACAGTATTTTAAAGTTCCGCAAATTTTAATTTGTCACACATGTGGAGACTCCAGCATGGCAGTGGGGAGCACAGTGGCTGCATGGAGAGGGGAGGAATCACTCTGCAGCTCGTTCCCAGGACATCGACTCAGTGGTGAGGCTGCACCCAACACTGACAACACAAGGACCAGGCCTGCCCCTCCATGCCAGGTGCTGGCAGGCAGGATCAACCCAGCAGGATCCAAGTGTGGAGGGAGCGGGTTCTGTATGGGGCCATCTGGGTGTGGGCAGCTCAGTGGGGGATCCAGGTGCAGGGGAGAATCTGGATAGACAGGGGCTTGCTGTGGGGTTCCAGGTGCAGGGGCAGTAGGACTCTGCAGGGGGTCCTGGTGAAGGTGGTTGGGGTTCAGCGGAGGGGGAGTCTGGGTTTGGGGGGCTCAGTGGGGTAGGGATCCAGGTGCAGCTGGTTGGGGCTCAGTGGGGTGGGGGTCTGGGAGCTCATCCAGGTGGTCCAAGTGCAGAGGAAATGAATGGGGCTTGTCGGTGTGGAGGTTCTGAGTGTAAGGGGGGGTGAGGCTCAACAGGATGCTCTAGGTATGGTGGGTCCGGATGCACAGGGTTTGGGCTGACAGGGGAGCAGTTACCCGTACAGTGATCCCTCCCCTCCACAGTTGAGAAGTGGTGGGTGCAGGAAGCTGGTATGGAGTGTTTGCAGAGCTTCCTGCAGCCAAGGGAGATTTCTGGGGTTGAGTCTGACCTGGATCTAGCTGCTCTGTGAAGGGGAAGAGCAAGTCCCATCCTTCCCAGCCTCTCAGCCCAGCCGGGACTAGCAGCTGAGCCCAGTACAGGTTAGGAGACACCGGCCAGGCTCACCCCAGCCTCACCCCACCCCCTGCAGTGATTTACCTCTCTGCCAGCTGCACTGGGCACCCAAAACATACTGCTCTTGAGGCTTCCCTTTGCTTCCCTGTCAGAAAGTCATTTTTCTACAGGGAAGCAAAGAAATCTGCAAGGGACAGGAATTCTGCATGTGTGCAGTGATCCAGAATTCCCTCAGGAATAAAATTTTGGTTCTTGTCTCTTAAGGCACATCTAAAATGTGTTCAGTAATCTTCTTAGATGTGTAACATTACAAAGAACAGATAAACCACAGTAAAAAAAAAATCAGAGAAGTACCTCTTTTAAGCTGCTTTTTAAAGATCTATACAAGAATTTCAAGCAACTGTTTGCCCTTAAACACCATCTTTCACCTGTAGCCATCAAAATATTTCACAAACCATCCATCCTAACATCCCCATAAGATAGGTGCTCTGTTTAACTTAGCAGGGCAAGTTAAACAGAGCAATTATGTGACTTGCTTATGGTCACACAGCAAATCAATGGCAGTGCTGGAAATAAAGCCAATCGCCTGCTCTCATCACCACGCCCTCCCACCAATGGAGATCAGAAGCAAGAAGACTTTAAATTCACCATGACAAATTAACAACAACAGTTCAAGTGTATGTTGGGGCCTAATCTCCTCCAACCCACTCCAGGCCCGCAAATACACAAACATTTCTCATTCATACTAACATGCATTGCAAGTAACATTTTCATAAGTGCTTGGCGCTCAGAATTAGAGTCAGATTCTCAAAACGGTTCAGCAACCAGTGGCTCCCATTGAGAAAAATAGGAACTTCTAGGTGCTGAACTCTTGTAAGGTTGGCCACCTCATACAGGTGTCTAAATGGAAGGTGACTGATAGAGAACTCTTTTGTAGAGCCTAGCCACAGCTGCGACTAGAAAGCCCTTGCGTATGCAGAATTACTTGCAAAACAAAAAGTGAGTCTTTTTATGAGGACTCAGTTGTCAAACAAAGTTAATTTAGGGCTGGAAATGGAATACCTGCCTTTAAAAAAAAAAAAAGAATTAGTAATGGTTACAGCTAACCATCTGTATAATTACACACTTCACTATAAATGTAGAGTTTCCTCCTTTGTATTTTCAAAGTTAAAATACAGCAGTTGAAATCTCACAGCACGAAGCCTGTTAACTAAAAGAAAATGGTCTTGACCAGCTAACTGTGCTAGTAAGATACAGGCTGATAAGACATCGCATGTATGACACAGGAGGCAATTGTCCTGCTCTATTCAGTACTGGTGAGGCCTCTAAGTACTGGGTCCAGCTCTGCCGGGGGGAGGGGGGGGAGTGGTGTCACACTTTAGAAAAGATATGGACAAATTGGAGAGACTCCAGAGAAGATCTACAACAACAACAAAAGTGTTTAGAAAACCAGACCTATGAGGAAAGATTTAAAACAATTGGGCATGTTTAGTCCTCCAAAAAGATAACTGAGGGGGGAATCTGATAACAGTCTTCAAATATGTTAAGGACTGCTATAAAGAGGATGGCAATCAAGTGTTCTCCATGTCCTGTAGCAAAGGAGGTTTAGGTTAGATATTAGGAAAAACTTTCTAAGGATAATTATATATAAGGATAGTTAAGCACTGGAATAGGCTTCCAAAGTGTTTAAAGAAAGGTTAAACAAAACACCTACAAGGAATGATGTAGGCATACCCACTTGGTCCTGCCTCAGCACAGGAGGCTAGACTAGATGACCTGTCGAGGTCCCTTCCAGATCTATACATCTATTATTCTATGCTTAAACCGAGAAAAAAAACCAACAGCCTGCAGTCACACAGCGCTATTCCTTTGCGATGCTTCACTGGATGTAATTTAAAACATTTGATTCCAGGACACAGCTTTTTGCTTCCTGGGATTGCCACAGAGGTAGTGTGCTGGAATAGGAAGCAGTTACTAGGATGACACAGAAAGCATTTGGTAATGTTCATTGGCACTTCTGGCGCATTTACAAATAAAAGCAAAAACTGGGTGATCAGCGTAACTACTGACATTGGGCTGGGGATCTACATCTGCAACCCTACAGGCATGCCAGCATGGGGCACTTTCAGTTACCAAAAAAGAAACTACCTCCACCCCCACTGCGTTGCACAGAAATACCCATAAAGATAAATTCAAAGCAGTGGGCACACTACAAGAGAAGGCAAGAATGACCTTGTTTGCATCTGAGAGCTGATTAATGTACAGAAGGAGGAATTTTGTTGTAATTGTATTTAAAAGTACACCTGCATTCACAAAGACTGGTAGCATGGTTTCAAAGCTGTTAAACCAGGGGTCACTCAGTTCTATTCATCTGAGCCACTAACACACAGTCTAACCCTTGGCAAGTCTTAACAACATAATTTTCTTGTTAGTTAAATGTACGGACTGCAAACTTTAAAAGCGCTGTTTTCACTTATGCATGCAACTTCCATTTGGTGGTGGGTTTTAAGATTACAAGCCCAATTACATTTTTAGAGTGCTTTTAAAATCAAGTACAACTTATTATTCGGTTTTATCAAAATACCTCAAATGAGTCCTGTGTGTTGTTATATAGTGGGTACTGAGCTGTTGCTTTGACATATAGGTGCTTTTTGGTTAGTAGAACATACTACTGAAGAGAACTAAATTTGAACTCTTACAGGATTAAATGATACTTCATTACAAGACATTTGCTTTCAGAAAAGAATCAAATTTAATAGCTTTCTTTTGCTTTGGAAATAGCTAATCAACCTCAAAGTGATTGAGAACATTTACCCAATCATTCAAACTGAAGGTTGGTAATTTTAAGACACTAAACCAAGTTCATTCCTGACGTAAAACTTCATTAACTTCAATAGAGTGATGCCAGGGACAAATTTGTCATATTAAGTGCAGAATGTCTGGATTGGATATAAAAACCAAACAGGGTTTGTAATTAAAATATATAAACTATTCTTCAGATATAACCCTTTACCCACAAAAGGAAAAAAAATTGCTCAGCTTTCATGAGGAAGGAAGAATGAAGAGGCAATTAAGCATAACACTAGGAAGCCAGGAGACCTGGGTTCCATGCCCATTTGTGCTACAGACTTCCTTCTTTGTGACCCTGAGCAAGGCTCTAAGGTATTTGTAATTCAGTTTCCCAATTTGTAAAATGAAGGGGTTTTTAAATCTGTATTGCATTAGTGCCCAGAGTCCCCAGTAAACTACACTTGCTTTGTGTAAAAGAATTAATTTCTTAACTGTTGCACTTTGAGATCTTTGGATGAAAAGTGTTACAGAGATGCAAAGTATTACTATGTTTTTATACCAGAATTAAGGTTTAGCCCTCTTTGCATTCTCCAGCAAAGGTCCTGCAATATTTGCACTTTTGCAATTTTTTTTTCTGGGCTTGTCACATATTTTTTTAAGAGACTATCTGAGCTTAAATTGTAGGTGATCACTTGAACAATAAACATTTTGAACTGTTGAAAACGGGGAACCAAATCAATAAAATGCCATGTGAAGAACAAAACACTGTAGTCTTTATAGAATTACACCATCCTTTTCATGCTGATCGATTTACAACCAAACAAGATAGCAACATTGCAGAAGCAAAACAATCAGGATAGCTAGTACACAGTACAGTCGCCAGATGGCAGCAAAGTAGAAGATTTCTCTTCAGAAATCCAGGGCAGAAGAGTACAAAAGTTACTCAGACTAGTCTAGGTTGAGAGAGAAGTGCCCCGCTGGTGGAGGGGAAGACACGACCACACTCAAACTACACAGAGTGACTGGATTAAGAGACAAGTTGCAACCTTGAGCTGCTGCATCCCTACTGCATTACTAACTCAAGTATCAGAGGCACCCAGACTTCAACCCCCCCCCCCCACACACACACACACACACACACACACCACGCACTAGGCCAGCTAGCTTGGGCTCAAGATTTGTGTGTTAGGACGGGAGTCAGGCTGGGGCAAAATTCAAGTTATACCTCAAGTTAACAATGCAGTGAAGACAAAGTTTTCAAATCTGAATTTATGCCAGCACAATTCAAGTTTCCCACTGCTGATGGGTGCACTGGTGTGGGCAAGTCACCAGCATTTAAGCCATCATACCATCTAACCCAGTGGTTCTCACAACATAGAATCATAGAATCATAGAATATCAGGGTTGGAAGGGACCCCAGAAGGTCATCTAGTCCAACCCCCTGCTCAAAGCAGGACCAATTCCCAGTTAAATCATCCCAGCCAGGGCTTTGTCAAGCCTTACCTTAAAAACCTCTAAGGAAGGAGATTCTACCACCTCCCTAGGTAACGCATTCCAGTGTTTCACCACCCTCTTAGTGAAAAAGTTTTTCCTAATATCCAATCTAAACCTCCCCCACTGCAACTTGAGACCATTACTCCTCGTTCTGTCATCTGCTACCATTGAGAACAGTCTAGAGCCATCCTCTTTGGAACCCCCTTTCAGGTAGTTGAAAGCAGCTATCAAATCCCCCCTCATTCTTCTCTTCTGCAGGCTAAACAATCCCAGCTCCCTCAGCCTCTCCTCATAACTCATGTGTTCCAGTCCCCTAATCATTTTTGTTGCCCTTCGCTGGACTCTCTCCAATTTATCCACATCCTTCTTGAAGTGTGGGGCCCAAAACTGGACACAGTACTCCAGATGAGGCCTCACCAATGTCGAATAGAGGGGAACGATCACGTCCCTCGATCTGCTCGCTATGCCCCTACTTATACATCCCAAAATGCCATTGGCCTTCTTGGCAACAAGGGCACACTGCTGACTCATATCCAGCTTCTCGTCCACTGTCACCCCTAGGTCCTTTTCTGCAGAACTGCTGCCTAGCCATTCGGTCCCTAGTCTGTAGCTGTGCATTGGGTTCTTCCGTCCTAAGTGCAGGACCCTGCACTTATCCTTATTGAACCTCATCAGATTCCTTTTGGCCCAATCTTCCAATTGGTCTAGGTCCTTCTGTATCCTATCCCTCCCCTCCAGCGTATCTACCACTCCTCCCAGTTTAGTATCATCCGCAAATTTGCTGAGAGTGCAATCCACACCATCCTCCAGATCATTTATGAAGATATTGAATAAAACCGGCCCCAGGACCGACCCTTGGGGCACTCCACTTGATACCGGCTGCCAACTAGACATGGAGCCATTGATCACTACCCGTTGAGCCCGACAATTTAGCCAGCTTTCTACCCACCTTATAGTGCATTCATCCAGCCCATACTTCCTTAACTTGCTGACAAGAATACTATGGGAGACTGTGTCAAAAGCTTTGCTAAAGTCAAGAAACAATACATCCACTGCTTTCCCTTCATCCACAGAACCAGTAATCTCATCATAAAAGGCGATTAGATTAGTCAGGCATGACCTTCCCTTGGTGAATCCATGCTGGCTGTTCCTGATCACTTTCCTCTCATGCAAGTGCTTCAGGATTGATTCTTTGAGGACCTGCTCCATGATTTTTCCAGGGACTGAGGTGAGGCTGACTGGCCTGTAGTTCCCAGGATCTTCCTTCTTCCCTTTTTTAAAGATTGGCACTACATTAGCCTTTTTCCAGTCATCCGGGACTTCCCCGGTTCGCCACGAGTTTTCAAAGATAATGGCCAGTGGCTCTGCAATCACAGCTGCCAATTCCTTCAGCACTCTCGGATGCAACTCGTCCGGCCCCATGGACTTGTGCACGTCCAGCTTTTCTAAATAGTCCCTAACCGCCTCTATCTCCACAGAGGGCTGGCCATCTCTTCCGCATTTTGTGATGCCCAGCGCAGCAGTCTGGGAGCTGACCTTGTTAGTGAAAACAGAGGCAAAAAAAGCATTGAGTACATTAGCTTTTTCCACATCCTCTGTCACTAGGTTGCCTCCCTCATTCAGTAAGGGGCCCACACATTCCTTGGCTTTCTTCTTGTTGCCAACATACCTGAAGAAACCCTTCTTGTTACTCTTGACATCTCTGGCTAGCTGCAGCTCCAGGTGCGATTTGGCCCTCCTGATAACATTCCTACATGCCCGAGCAATATTTTTATACTCTTCCCTGGTCATATGTCCAACCTTCCACTTCTTGTAAGCTTCTTTTTTGTGTTTAAGATCCGCTAGGATTTCACCATTAAGCCAAGTTGGTCGCCTGCCATATTTACTATTCTTTCGACTCATCGGGATGGTTTGTCCCTGTAACCTCAACAGGGATTCCTTGAAATACAGCCAGCTCTCCTGGACTCCTTTCCCCTTCAAGTTAGTCCCCCAGGGGATCCTGGCCATCCGTTCCCTGAGGGAGTCAAAGTCTGCTTTCCTGAAGTCCAGGGTCCGTATCCTGCTGCTTACCTTTCTTCCCTGCGTCAGGATCCTGAACTCAACCAACTCATGGTCACTGCCTCCCAGATTCCCATCCACTTTTGCTTCCCCCACTAATTCTACCCGGTTTGTGAGCAGCAGGTCAAGAAAAGCACCCCCCCCTAGTTGGCTCCTCTAGCACTTGCGCCAGGAAATTGTCCCCTACGCTTTCCAAAAACTTCCTGGATTGTCTATGCACCGCTGTATTGCTCTCCCAGCAGATATCAGGAAAATTAAAGTCACCCATGAGAATCAGGGCATGCGATCTAGTAGCTTCCGTGAGCTGCCGGAAGAAAGCCTCATCCACCTCATCCCCCTGGTCCGGTGGTCTATAGCAGACTCCCACCACTACATCACTCTTGTTGCACACACTTCTAAACTTAATCCAGAGACACTCAGGTTTTTCTGCAGTTTCGTACCGGAGCTCTGAGCAGTCATACTGCTCCCTTACATACAGTGCTACTCCCCCACCTTTTCTGCCCTGCCTGTCCTTCCTGAACAGTTTATAACCATCCATGACAGTACTCCAGTCATATGAGTTATCCCACCAAGTCTCTGTTATTCCGATCACGTCAACAAATTTTTTGGTGGCCTCAACTCTTACTGGTGGCTGCCCTGATACTTTTTCCTAAAATATTTAATTAACTTTAGAAAAAACAAATAAATATGCCCCTATACACATCCAAATCACTGTAATTTATTTATGTAGAGTTGGGGGTTTTTTGCAGACTCAATAAAAATAATGCTGTGAAAAATGAGATTTGTATGTGCGTTTATATCACTTTTCACAGCAGACTTAGTAGCTGGCTAGGAGGCTGTGATCAGTGATATTAACAAACCTACAAGTATCACTGATCACAGCCTCCCAGCTAGCTAAGTCTGCTGTGAAAAGTGATACTTGCATGTTTGTTAATAAATTCAGACTGGAAATAAGGTGTACATTTTTAACAGTGAGGGTAATTAACCACTGGAACAAATTTACCAACTGTCATGGTAGAGTCTCCAGCACTGTCAATTTTTAAATCAAGACTGGATGTTTTTCTAAAAGATTTGTTCTAGTTAATATTTTGGGGAAGTTTATGGTCTGTTTTATACAGGAGGTCAGATTAGATTATCATTGTGATCCCTTCTGGCTTTGGAATCTAAAGAAATATCTCTAGTTTTGTCCGAAAACTGAAAATACTTGGGGTTTTGGGCAAGCATTTTTTCAACAAAAAACATTTCCTCCGGAAAGCAGGCACATTTCATGAAAATTTTGTTTGGTTGAAAACCCAGTTTTCCACTGAAAAAGCAATTTGATGGAAAAACTTCAACCAGCCTTATTCGACCAGTTTAACACACATTAAAGGCGCACTGCCTTCTCTATACTAAGTTAGCAACATATATTGGGTAAAAAGAAAAGGAGTACTTCTTGCACCTTAGACACTAACAAATTTATTTGAGCATAAGCTTTCATGAGCTACAGCTCACTTCTTCGGATGCATGCAGTGGAAAATACTACATGCATCCGATGAAGTGAGCTGTAGCTCACAAAAGCTTATGCTCAAATAAATTTGTTAGGCTCGAAGGTGCCAAAAGTCCTCCTTTTCTTTTTGTAGATACAGACTAACACAGCTGCTACTCTGAAACCTGTCATTTATTGGGTAGTATCTTCCAATTCCTAGTCTAGACAAAGCAATGCTGGTCAAAACTTGAACAACCTGACTAGACTTGTACACCCACCCCACTATCTGTGGAGAAGCTGCCTGGGCAGACTTGCTACAAAGGGGGGGAAGGGGGGTGTGTGTGGGAGGAGATTAAAAATGCAAGTGTAGACAAGTTTTATGTATTACACGGGAAAAAATCCCAACTATATAGCTGAAAAGGTAGCAAGTGGATCAAAATTAGGCTACCAATTAATGACAGGTTTCAGAGTAACAGCCGTGTTAGTCTGTATTCGCAAAAAGAAAAGGAGGACTTGTGGCACCTTAGAGACTAACCAATTTATTAGAGCATAAGCTTTCGTGAGCTACAGCTCACTTCCTCAGATGCATATCGTGGAAACTGCAGCAGGCTTTATATATACACAGAGAATATGAAACAATACCTATTCCCACCCCACTGTCCTGCTGGTAATAGCTTATCTAAAGTGATTTCCAGCACAAATCCAGGTTTTCTCACCCTCCACCCCCCCACACAAATTCACTCTCCTGCTGGTGATAGCCCATCCAAAGTGACAACTCTTTACACAATGTGCATGACAATCAAGCTGGGCTATTTCCTGCAACTAAAACCCCTCCAACGCATTATTAAGGATCTACAACCTATCCTAAAGGATGACCCAACACTCTCACAAATCTTGGGAGACAGGCCAGTCCTTGCCTACAGACAGCCCCGCAACCTGAAGCAAATACTCACCAACAACCACATACCACACAACAGAACCACTAACCCAGGAACTTATCCTTGCAACAAAGCCCGTTGCCAACTGTGCCCACATATCTATTCAGGGGACACCATCACAGGGCCTAATAACATCAGCCACACTATCAGAGGCTCGTTCACCTGCACATCCACCAATGTGATATATGCCATCATGTGCCAGCAATGCCCCTCTGCCATGTACATTGGTCAAACTGGACAGTCTCTACGTAAAAGAATAAATGGACACAAATCAGATGTCAAGAATTATAACATTCATAAACCAGTCGGAGAACACTTCAATCTCTCTGGTCACGCGATCACAGACATGAAGGTCGCTATCTTAAAACAAAAAAAACTTCAAATCCAGACTCCAGCGAGAAACTGCTGAATTGGAATTCATTTGCAAATTGGATACTATTAATTTAGGCTTAAATAGAGACTTGGAGTGGCTAAGTCATTATGCAAGGTAGCCTGTTTCCTCTTGTTTTTTCCTACCCCCCCCCCCCAGATGTTCTGGTTTAACTTGGATTTTAACTTGAAGAGTGGTCAGTTTGGATGAGCTATTACCAGCAGGAGAGTGAGTTTGTGTGTGTATGGGGGTGGGGGTGATGTGAGAACCTGGATTTGTGCAGGAAATAGCCCAGCTTGATTGTCATGCACATTGTGTAAAGAGTTGTCACTTTGGATGGGCTATCACCAGCAGGAGAGTGAATTTGTGTGGGGGGGTGGAGGGTGAGAAAACCTGGATTTGTGCTGGAAATCACTTTAGATAAGCTATTACCAGCAGGACAGTGGGGTGGGAATAGGTATTGTTTCATATTCTCTGTGTATATATAAAGCCTGCTGCAGTTTCCACGATATGCATCTGAGGAAGTGAGCTGTAGCTCACGAAAGCTTATGCTCTAATAAATTGGTTAGTCTCTAAGGTGCCACAAGTCCTCCTTTTCTTCTTGCTACCAATTAAGTTACTTCTACCAGCATCAAGATCAAGTGTTATCCTTAGACAGTTTTCATCCTTTAATATTTAACTGCAAGGTGTATAAAGTTATACACCTTTAACTGTAAGGTGCATAAACGGAAGGCCCTCACAAAACTCCATTGATCTGTTTTCAAGTATATTTGAAATGGGTTATATTACAAGGCTATGTAGCTAAAAAGAAGTTCTGTCCCCCTGAGAATGATGAAAGTAACCCACAACCACAAGTTATTCATTATTTGTACTTCAATGGCAGTAAAAGTCCCTCTCATGGATGAGGACCCCTTGTGCTAGGCACTGTAAGAACTGAAAGGACAATGCAGTAGCTTGTCTTTTTACGGATACAGACTAACACGGCTGCTACTCTGAAACCTATATAGTCTATAAAGCACAATAGGATTCTGCTATATAAAAAACAGCTATTATAGTAATGAGCTGTTGCATCACTGGGAACAAAGTTTCAAATTTATATAGAAATGTAGATTACTAAAGCAATATGCTTATTTTATATTACATCCACTTGGCCTCTTTAAAGCAAATGGTAGTTACATTTCAAAAAGTGTTCTGTATGGTATAATCCATGTTGAAGTACTTTGAGGTAGCTAAAAATGGCAGATCTACTCATTTCGATACCGGATTTTTTAAAAAATGATCTATGATATGTTCACCCAGTTTCTATTTTTAGTTCCTGGTGCTCCCTATAAAAGGTAAAAGATGTGTCCTCCAGCTTTAAATAGATGCAACCCCTTCCGTTTGATCAAGGAGCCGAAGGTCCTGAATAAGCTTAAAGTTATTAGAATTTATATAGAGGAAAGTTGACCAGTCTTATTTATTAAATTAAGTTTGGTCAGGCAGAATAGCATCCTGTTACCTATCTATAGGCCCACCTGTTTTGTGTATCACTCAGCAATAAAATGCTTGTAGGCCACTTAGTGCCTGTTGCTTAAGAACAAGTGCTTAAGTTTAGTCACTCACTTGAAAATCTTGGCCTGAGTTGTTCTGATTAAGTACCTGAACCCTGCCTAAAGAATGCCTAATCAATATATATGCAAGAACCCGCACCCAGAACCAATCACCCCTCAACACACACACACACAAACCCCTAATAGCACCACAGGTCTACCAAGAACTATGCAATTTGTGACTGTACCACACAAACAGGTCCCTATATCAGGAGGACGTAGCCCAAGATTTCAGTGTTAACATAATCTAGGTGAGCACTCCAGATTTCAAGAGTGATTTTAAGGGAGCTTGAAAAGAAATTTATCATAGGGACACTAATGTTAACCAGTCCCATAACAAAAATTAACATAAAGGAAAATTTTTCTACTTATTATGGAGATTCCTGCTGCAACTGTGTAACAGGGATTCAAACTTTTTGGTATGTATGAAACGTTCAACATTTACTCTGGGTACAGAATGAACTTTCAAGTTAATTCGTTTGAGAGTTAAAACAAAAAGTGAATATTTTAAGAACTGTAGAATCACTGTTACGGATTTTGCCCTACATTACCGACACGTACTCTCAACCTTAACTCCATCTTGATGCCTGGTGTGTCCAGGAATTTATATTGCCAGAGCACCTAGAGGCCAGGTCAGGTCAGGGCCCACCACTGCAATAAGTGTTGTCCAAGTGTATAGAATGTGACAATCCCTGCCCCAAGGGTTGTACGCTAGCCTTACATGGCCCATTTCCAGGGAGGGAAAAAGAAAAAAAAAAAAGTCAGAGGCTTAGAGAGTGTTTTCTCTGAATTCTTTATTGCTCAGCACCAGTTTCATTCTCTCCACCAGCTGACAAAGTAACATGAAGCTCTTCAATTCCACCCCCACTTATTATGCTATATGCTATCACACAGTCAGGTCTTTAGAGGCATATCAAGCATAAATTGCTAAATCTACTTGAAACTCACGCATTTGCTAATCCATCTGCTGCCATGCAGGGTTGGTTCCTCTGTTTGTTGAAAACTGTGTTCAAAGTCTATTTTACTTAAAATGAAAACAATAAGGAGAATTTTGCTAAAAATAAAGTCAACTCCCAATCTACCGTTTTGGGCAATTTACTACCAACATTTCAGTCTCAGAGGCTTGTTTTGGAGGGACGGGGGGGTTGGCTCTGGTGGTTAGAACCATTTGAGATAAAAGTGCTTGAAGCTCTGTATCAGATACATCAGAAATGCAAAAAGGTCTGTTAGATCATGTAGTCTAACCACTAGCCAGTGTAAAATTTGTTCCTGATCTGTAAGTGCTTTGTCCAGTCCTGTTTTCAGTGCCCCAAGCATGCTCACTTCACCATTAACGTTTTCAGACTGATTTTTCTTTTGCTTAATTGCACCCCATTACTCCTAGTAACATCCTCAATTTCAAGCAACAATACTGAGTTTTGCCACTTGAGGGCACCAAAACAATTGCTAAATTCTCAAAAAGGCAGCAAAATGCCCAATTTATGAGGCTTTGCTGAGACCAAATGCTTTAAAACCCGAAAAGGGGACAACTTGTGGATAACATATTTTACAGAGAATGTGTTGTAGCAAATAATTTATTTTATTTTTCTTAATTATAATTGCAGCATCCAATACTGTAACAATTATCCAACTGTCTGTCTGCATTCTCAGCTGATGGCCCCAGTTTCACAAAGGTTTATAGCTCATTTGCACTTGTGACCAAAACTAGCAATTGAACCCAGGTTCATTAGTCATCCGTGCCAATATACTGACAGTAACTTCATGAGGAAGCATCAGCTCCCTTCTATGGAAAATGCTTTGGAAGAGATTTGTCACAAAGCAAAGGTTTAAGGAAAACAGACATGTATTTTGCACTTTTAGCATTAACACTTTCAGCAGTCACAGGTCACCAGGATCATTTTTGTTCTTCATGAAAACAAAGTGGTATCTTGAAAGAAAACTCGTTTTCAAAGCAAACATTAAGAGTGTAAGCAGTATTTATAGTAACAGACCTTATATTTATACAGGAATCAATTAAAGGTAGTCCTGTGGCCTGTGTTATTTATACAGGAGGTCAGACTAGTCAGTTACAATGCTCCCTTCTGCCCTTGATAGCACATTTCATCCCAGAGTATCCCAAGTCACTTCAACTGCCTCATCACTGAGATGTACTAATCCACAGGTGGAACACAACCATTTAGGACAGGAAGTAAGTACCTGATGTATAACTACAAGGTGGACGAGCATTAGTCAGGGGAACAGGGGGCATTTTAGGATGTATAGCCAGGGTACCAGGTGGTTTAAACATTCTTAATTCAGCATACAGGATGCCTTGAGCTTGTCGATCTGTTCCAATGTTAACATTTAAGGATCGACACTGCAGTCCTTCCTCGGGCAAAACCTTCCATTCAGTTTGGCAAAGGACAGCCTGCATTATCAGTCCCAATTGGGGGGGGAAGGAAATTTATTGAAAATGCTTTATAAAACCTGTCTGTCCTCTAGCTGTGCAAGTTCCTAGTGGGTACATATAAATTAATTAATGTCTCATTTGCATCCTAGTCTATGGAGATAACTACCACCCCAAACACTCATTAGATGCCCTACACGGGAGGTATCATTAATAAGTACCCTTGGGGAACCACATAACTGTACATTACAGTACTCAGATCTCCTCTAAATATACAATCAGTAGGGAAATCTTGCCTGAATAGGTTACAATGGAAGAATAAAACAGGTTTGAGTTTGTTTTTTAATCATATGTAAGACTTACTCTGAAATATGGTCACTTCCTACCTATGGCAGGTACCCAAGAACCACACATCCACCATGCTAACTTTTGCTAGTTGGTTTTTCTCTGGTGCATCTGCACCAGTCTCAAAGGCAAACTAACTGCACTTGCATTTTGCTTTTAAGTTATATCACTTATTGCTGTACTGGATTTTCTTCCAAGAGAATCATTTTTTTAATTACACGGGGTTTAATTAAAAAAAATGTTTAAGTCAAGGTTATAAATGAAGGTGAATTTGATGGCCTCAATCCAGTTCCCAGGAGACAGCAGTAGGCTGCTGGTACAGACAAAAAAAATGGTGGAGTGATAAACAACAAGGACAAGTTATTTCTACAGAGTGATCTAGATCACACAGTAAATGGATTCATTTGAACAGCATGTACTTTAATACAGTTGAATGCAAAGCCATATCTAGGAACCATGAACGTAGGTCACATGTATAAGATTGGGGACTGTATTTTGGAAAAATGCAGAAAAAGATTTTAGGGTCACGATGGATAAGCAACTGAACATGAGCTTGCAATGCAATATGGTGTCCGAGAGCAAAGGCTATCCTTGGACGTATACGCAGGAGAATACTGAGAAGAAGTATAGAGCTTGTTATTATCATTTTATAGGACGTTAGTGAAACCATCAGTGGAATACTGTGTCTAGTTCTGGCATCAAAGTTGGGAAGGGTTCAGAAAAGAGCTACAAGAATGATTTAAGGTGTGGATAGCTTCCCTTACAGAGAAAGGCTGAAGGAGCTCAACCTATTTATGTTTAAGAAAAAGATAGGAGGTGGATAGGATCATAGTCTATAGGTACCTACATCAGGAGAAGATTAGAGGACTCTTCAGTCTAACAGACAAGGAGACGGAAGCTGAAGCTAGACAAATTTCAAGCTACAAATAAGGCACACATTTTTAACAGTGAGAGTAATTAACCATTGCAATAACTTAACCAGGGATGTGGTGGATTTAGCATCACTAATTCTTTTAGAAAGATATCCAGTCTGATTTAAAAATAAATGCTTTGGCTCAACCAGAAGCCATGGACTAAATGCAGGAATTTCTTGGTGAAATTCTATGGCCTGCCTTACGCATGAGATCTTGATAGTTTAGTGAAAGTAAACAGTTAGTGAAAGTGTGGTTAGTTTAGCTCCCCTCAGTACTTTTACAGGACCAGTATTACCACTAGCTGCCTCAGCAATCTAACCACCTTGTTCCTAATTTTACTAGGTCAGTCCAGAATCTTCTCATGTCAGAACTGCGGAGAAATCCTGACTTATTAACCTTCAGTAGGGTGTGAGTTATATGTGACAGAAGAGCATTTATTGTGTTGTTTCAAATAAAGAGGTCAGGGTAGGTGCAGGATGGAAAACAAGTAACTAAAGCCGGCATCTGTTGTACGCACAAGTAGACTGCAGCTGCACCTATTAAACAAGTCCTTTTTCCCGGCCCTGTTCAAGGCTTTAGCAAACAGGACTCTAGCAGACTCTAGCAGGTAAAAAAACAGCAGGAGTTGCAAACACCATGCACTCTCCTTATTGCAAACTAACTAATAATCCAAGATCCACAATCAGAATTGTCATCTTGTACCAGATCAGTAAATCAACCCAAGCCACCCAAAAAGCACAGGAGGAAAAAAAGGAAACCAAAGCTACTGCTCTGTACTAGAGTTAAGCAGCAAGGCAGCCTCTCCCATATCAAGCACATGTCATGCATTTGTGAAAACGGGTGCTAGTGTAAATCATCACTTGGAAACGGTCAGCACAGTCAGAAGTATTTAACATCTGCCCTAAGATCCACAATCCACCTAGAAAAAACAAACTCATCCAATACTCCCTTACAGAAGAAAGTGTGTAAAGATCAACCTGAAGGCTAACTGGGGAAGGGCAAGCAAACAAATCACGAAGCCCATGTGCAAACAGTGTAAGAATTAACACTGACTACACTTGTCAACACCACAAAGATCAGAGGTAAAAGCCAAGTGTGAAGCCTAGATCTCAGATGTCACTTATGAACTGCCTTACACCTTTGGTGGCAGTGGGATTTACCCAACACTTCTGACATTGGAGGTGAACTGAAAAGTGTCTATTTAACATTTCTCCCCTGCAGGGGGAAAAAAAAAAGGGGGGGGTACTAAAAATGTTTCCCTCCATTTTTCCTCCCTTGATCACCCACTCACCTGAGGTCACTAAATCTAGAGTTGACAGCACTGGGGTTCAAGTGATACGGACTTCAATAGCCTTAGCGTTTTCAGAACTTCAGCAACAGCCGGGTCCCAAAAGCTACTAAGAAACGTCAGTGCCAACTCATTTTAAAATGCAAGCACTTTAAAAGTTTAAAAACAGGAGAGTTTATTTAACAGAACAGACAACAGTGGCCTTACATATACATGGTACGTCAGAGTTAAGGGCAACTGCACCTGTATTTCCTCGGGGTCCATCAGGTCACCCACTCTAGGCTTCCAGTTTCTCAGTCAGCCATCACCTCTCTTGGGATGAGACCCACGTCTCTCTCCCCCTTAGCTGGGGGGTTTTCAGGCTGCACAATCCCCTGCCTACACTGGGATATCCCAAACAAGCCAGACTGCATAAACAGGCCAGCATCTGTGCTTTGATTTCTCTCCAAAGGCCAAGAACAGCTGTAATGGCCAGCAGTCAGAAGTTACCAAACAGCTCTTTCTAAAGCAAGCACATTCTTAAGGTGAAGCATTACAGAGAAAACATTAAATGCAACAAAAGAACCCACACACACGTGAAAAAGCTTACCAGTGAAAAACTGGGTTTTCCCCATGGTTACAAGTTCATAACTGTCTCAGATTCAGAACCAGAACAGCCATGAATAGTTCAGTCTCTCTTTTATACTTCTAGAGCCTTTGATCTGCAGATTCTGGGAACAGGTAATCAGCAGATAATGGTCCTCTCCAGAGGGTGCAGCTTCAAAAGGCTGTTTTTTTGCGTAAAGGGAGGACAGAAATTTCTATTTACCTCCTTCTAGAGATTCCCCAGGCAAATCCATGGACAGTCCCAAAAGTCCACTCTTGTCTGGCACATTGTTCAATACAGTTCTTTGAAGTTCATAACTAGGGCCCTACCAAATTCATGGCCATGAACAATGTGTCTCAGACCATGAAATCTGGTCTTTTGTTTGCTTTTACCCTATACTACATAGATTTCACATGGAAGACCAGCATTTCTCAGATTGGAGGTCCTGACCCAAAAGGGAGTTGCGGGGGGGGGGCAGAGTTGCAAAGTTATTTTAAGGGGCTCGCAGTATTGCCACCCTTACTTCTGCACTGCTGCCTTCCAAGCTGGGTGGCCGGAGAGTGGCAGCTGCTGACCAAGAAAGGGCCCATCTCTGAAGGCAGCAGCGCAGAAGTAAGGGTGGCAATACCACACCAGGCCATCCTTACTTTGGTGCTGCTGTTTGTAGCAGCTCTGCCTTCAGAGCTGGGCTTCTGGCCAGCACTCACCGCTCTCCAGCTGCCCAGCTGTGAATGCAGGGCTGCTACCCGCAGCAGTGCAGAAGTAAGTGTAGACGTCCTACAATAACCTTGCGACCTCCCCACAACTCCTTTTTGGGGTCAGGACCCCCACAATTACAGTCCCGTGAAATTTCAGATTTAAATATCTGAAATCATGAAATGTACGATTTTTAAATCCTATTAATTAAATTGACCAAACTGGACCATGAATTTGGTAGGGCCCTATTCACAACAGCTCCCAGGGTTCACATCACATCGCCTCAGGGAGGTTGGATAAAATCCCAGCCCACAATAATACTTAACCTTTGCATTTAAAACAATGGACTCCTAAGATACTTAAAATTAATCCAATAAGGTTTTTCAAAGATATTGCAGGAAACCGCCATATCTCTTTAAAATAGCTACTGCAATCCATTTCTTAATGTTAATTGGTAATACCAACTCATCCAGCACCCCTAGTGTACACAAGTTTGGAGAAGGAAAGATACCAACACAAAGTTTTTGAGAGAGCACTTAATATGGTGTTCCAGAACACATGCATTTTTGACAGGTATAGAGGATGTATGAAAGGTTGGCATGTTGCTGCTTGCACCTCCAACATTCACTGTGTGATGCCAATCTAGCCTTAAATGTTCTGGAGTCGTGTAGTACCCGTTTAATATCTTGTTCTGGAAGAATCGCAAGGATAAAAGACGTGAACTATCTTTCACATTAAGTAAGATATCCTCCCAGGTTTCTGTGGTGACAGTAAGGCGAAGTTCTTTTTCCAATTTTTCAATACTGAGATTGAGAGGGTAATGCAAAGCACTACACCATCTATAAATAATTCCTACAAAGTGACTTTTGTTTCCGTATTTCTTAACATCTTCTAGAGGTGAGACAGTTGAGACAGACCAATTGTCCCCTGTACTTGCATAAATCCTTGAACATAGCCACTGAAAGAAAGAAATGTGAGCCATCAATAGAAGATATTTGTTAGACATGTAATCCAAAGAGGCCAGTCTATCATCTTGTATTATATCTTTAATTTTTATTAATCCTTTTTCTATCCAAATTGTCTTCAGTGTGGCGATGGCCTTGATCCTGAGACAGGAGGTTACCCCACACTGGTACAAGAAGAGAGTAAGTAAGATTGGATGCTGTAATCAACATGTTGCCCCATGTAAATGCAAAGATTGGATTTTTCATTAAAGGTATAGGTAGCCACTTAAGGTTATTCCTGGGAGAATTCTGTGCTACTGCGCTCACACAGAATTCATGTTGTCCTCAGAGTTCTTTGCTTCCCTGCAGAAAAATGACTGTCTGACGGGAAAGCCACAGGAGCAGTCATGTGCTCCTCCCCAGCAGCATGGGCATGTGGTTTCAGTGGAGAGGTAAATAACTGCAGGGAAGGAGGAAGGCTGGGGACACCCCAACCAGATCAGACCCCCCCCCACATCTGCCCAATCCCCATGCATCCGGGCCACCCATATCCAGGCTCCCACACCGAGCCTCACCCCCCCGCCCACATCCAGAACACACGCACCAAGTCCCTCACACCCAAATCCTCCCCACCAAGCCTTACCCACTGCACTCGGAACCCCCTGCTGAGCCCCCTCCCTTGCATCCAAACGCCCAGACCATCAAGCCCCACCACCCTGCATGGACCCACACCCTTGCACCCAGATAACTCCCCACCAAGCCCCACCATACTCGAACCCCCACCCCAATGAGCCCCACCCCCACGCATCTGGACCACCCTAACAAGCCCCCCACACCTGGACTCCCACTCCACCGAGCCCCATTCCCCCAGCACCCAGACCCCCCCCCCCCCCCGCCGCTGAGCTCCAACCACCTTCACCTGGACCCCCCCCGGCTCAGTCCATTGCCCCTGCACCTGGAAACCAGCCCCCTCACTGAGCCCTGTGCATCCAGATCCCCCACAGACCCTGACCCCGCACTGAGCCCCACGCACCCAGATTGCCCCACACAGAACCATCTCACCCCACACCTGGATGGCCCCACACTAAGCCCTTCCACACTTGGATCCTGTTGCGCTGGGCCTTCCTGCCCACACTTGATGCACCTGACGCAGATGGGCAGGGCCCCGCAGTGTTTCTGGGGCAGGCCAAGCCCTTGCGCTGTGTCAGGATTGGGTGCAGTCTCACGGCCAAGTCTGTGTCCCAGGGATGGGGAGAGCTGCAGGGTGATCTCCCACCTCCGTGCAGCAAGAGGCTCATGCTCCCCACTGCCCTCCCAGAGCCTCCACATTTATTGACAAATAAAATTCACAGAATTTTAAAACAGTGTGTGCAGAATTTTTTGGCACAGAATTGCCTCAGGAGTAGAAGGTATATGCTGGCGTGCATATCGAGCTACTGCAGGGGAACGACTTTACAACAGGGTGCATTTAAAATGCTAGATAATAGAGATACAAATCTCACAACCCCCTACCTCCTGTTGCCCAGGATTTTTTAAGAATCTTGTGTGACAAACGAGGCAGCATTTTATCCCATATAAATTGCATAATAGGCATATTTATCTGAACAAAGAGCAAGGGAGAGACCTTGAAAAACAATAGGCTAATGATAAAAGATAATCTTGGGCAGATATTAATTTTGTCTATTTCTGTTCTCCCCTGTAAGTATCTCCTCCCTCTATCTCATTGGACATTTCTTCTAATATACAGTCCATATTTATAGAAACAATTTTGGGAAGATTAGGACAAAATTTTAACACCTAAATAAGTTATTTCCTTGCATATTTGAAATGGAAAACACAAACTGAGAAGGATCTGGTCTTTTGGATATATCCATAGCTTGGGATTTATTCCAGTTAATGTGAAAACCAGAGATCTTTCAGAAAATATCCACTATATTCAATAATGATGGGATTGATGAGGATGAATTCCTCAATAGTACAAAAATGTCAGCATCATATAAACTGATCTTATATTTTTTCCTGTTTATAGTCACACCTTCAATGGCTGAGTGCTGACATCGCCAGGGGTTCAACAGACATTAAGGAGGGCAAGAGGGGACAGCCCAGGCATGTCCCTCTTTCTAGTTGAAATGAGGGAGAAATAATTCCGTTAGTTCCGAGTGAAGCAAGGGGAGAGTTGTATAATACACTGACCCAATTCAGGAATATTGGTCCAAATCTGAATTTTTTTTTTTTTGGACAGCCATTAGATAAGGCCATTCAACCCTATCAAAAGCTTTCTCTGATTCTAGAAATAAACCTATAGAAGGAACATCTGAGCGATTTTTCTTATATTATCAGCAGCCAATCTTCCTTTAACAAAACCAACCTGATCTGTATAATTGATGGGGTGATGGTGTTCAGTCGTGTCGCTAAAAATTTTGCAATCTGTATTCAATAGAGATACGGGGTAGAAGTCACCACATTTGCAACCATCTTTGTTCTTTAATATTAAAAGTAATTAAAGCAGTTCTCATGTCACGAGACATGGTGCCTTTTTCAATGTTTCAGAGAAGATCTTTGAAAGAATAGAAGATAGCTGATTACAAAATGCTTTGTAGAAATCTGCAAGAAAGCCATTCATCCCAGGGGGCTTGCCGGAGCTCATTTTTTATAGCCTGTTCAACTTCTTGTGTTGTGATAGCTTTGTCCATAAGCAACACTTGTCCTGAAGTAAGGATATTAAAAGGCAGGCCTTCAACAAAATGATCAAATTTATTAGAGTCATCAAATTAGTTGTCTGATTTATATAAAGCTTGACAGAATTGCTTAAACTAATTATTTATATCTATTGGTTCAAGATTGAAACTCCCTTTCTCTTGCAATAAGAAGGAAATATTGTTGTTGGCTGCCTCCATCTTAAGTCTTCTGGCAAGTAGTTTACCAGCTTTATCACCCCATTCAAAATATCTTTGACCCTGCTGAGTGCAAATTCAACTTGGCTGGTTAAGCATTCATTACATTTAGATATGGAATTGATTAGAGAATGTAAGCGGTTTTCATTATTTGGATCACTCTTGTGTGTTCTCTGGGACTCATCTATTTTCTTGTCCAGAGAGAGTCTAGTAACTTGAGTCGCGCGCTCTCGCCTTTTGGGAGATATGCTTTATGCATTCACCTTTTACAATAGCTTTCTGAGCTCCTCAAAAGATGATATCAGAGATAACAGAGTGCTTATTTTCTTGTATGAAGTTAAGATGACTGAATCAACTGTGGAACAAAACTTTGCATCTTTTAGTAGCGAAACCTTCCACCTAGAAGATTTTAATGATGTGTAACCAGCATCCATGGTAAATATAACTGGAACATGATCTGAAATTAATAGATCATCAATAACTGCTACTAGGTATGCTGGAATCAGTTCTGAAGACAAGAAAAAAGTCAAATTGGAATAAAATGAATGTACTCTAGAGCAGTGGTTCCCAAACTTGTTCCGCTGCTTGTTCAGGGAAAGCCCCTGGCGGGCCAGGCCGGTTTGTTTACCTGCCGCATCCACAGGTTCGGCTGTTTGCAGCTCCCAGTGGCTGCAGTTTGCTGCTCCAGGCCAATGGGAGCTGCTGGAAGCGTCTCTGTCTCCATACATCTTTTAAATAAAGTTCATTCATTAACAATGAGGGCTGTCCCATTGTGCTTTGAGAGCTGGATTTGTTCAGATGTCTATCTAGCACAGTATTCCAGTTGCCTGCCAGTATTACAGGAATGCCTGTTGCATTAGAAAGAATGTCTGCAATGTCTTTGAAAAATTCAGAATTACCTCCATTTGGATTGTAAATGCTTCCTAGAGTTAACATTTTTGAGCTGAAACAGCCTTCAAGAAGAACTTATCTTCCTTCAGGCTCAGATCAAGACTGTATATATTGAAAAGTTACACTTTTTATGAATTAACACAGACGTGCCTCCGCTCTCAGAATTCAATGATGAATGATACTTAACACCTACCCACATCTTCTTGATTTATCGGCATCTATTTCTGCTACATCAGTTTCCTGCAATAAAGCTACTTTAAGATATATAACCTTATTCCCCATTGATACGGTAAAACCACATGTCTAGGATATGGTCTGTATTTATATATATTAGATACTGGTTAGTTGCTAATGAATTTATGTCTTCAATTGAGCCTCTAAGAGGGGTCAGGTATACAAAGAGAGTTCTAGTTAAATATCACGTGTCTTCCAAAGTATATTTGTAACAGAAAACAGAACACACACAAATGTTTAGAGACTTAAAACAAGACAGTGTGAGCATGTTCAGATTCCAGATGGTTTCCGTGCCATCTGCTCCTCCCCCGTCTATATTATTTAACAATAGTCTAAATATCTCTATATGCAAATATATTTTAAGTCAAGTATTACCCTGTAAATACCATTGGGTATTCTAGAACATATACACTATAGTCCTACCTAAAGAAGTTTTTATGTATACATATGTGCATGTATGTATATACAGACAGACAGACTCATCACATGTAAATTTACAATTGGCTTGGTGAATCTAAATTACTAAATTAAATAAAAAACTAAACACAAAAAATATTAAAATCATATTCATGGTATGTCAGATGCCCTGCACAAATTGAAGAACCAGTGCTATTTAAGGTTTAGGTTATAATCTAATTTACATCTCAGGAGTACTGACTGTTCCAAAGGACTTGTGGTCAACAAAACAATCCATCAGAGGCAGAGCTAGTGAAGAGATTCTGTCTAGCAGTGCAAGTTGTGATGATTAGTGCAGATAATACTTCAGTCAGTAGACAGTACTACAAACCCCAGCTTAGCATTAAACTGTTACTTATGCACTGAAGTGCCATACAATTACTATTGCTTAATTCCAATGGAGATCAACAGAAGAGTTGAGCCCAGCTGGTTATCTGCTAGGAGTGGGACTGAGGGGTTCGGAGGGCAGGAGGGGGATCAGGGCTGGGGCAGGGGTTGGGGCATGATGGTGAGGGCTCCGGCTGGGGGTGCGGGCTCTGGGGTGGGACTGGGGATGAGGGGTTTGGGGTGTAGGAGGGTGTTCCGGGCTGGGACCGAGGGTTCAGAGAGCAGGAGGGAGATCAGGGCTGGGGCACAGGGGTTGGGCCCTGGGGGGAGCGAGGGCTCTGGCTGGGGTTGCGGGCTGGGGGGGGGGCTGGGGATGAGGGGTTTGGGGTGCAGGAGGGTGCTCCAGGCTAGGATTGAGGGGTTCAGAGGGGGATCAGGGCTGGGGCAGGGGGTTGGGGCGCGGCGTGGGTCCTGGGGGTGCAGGCTCCAGGTGGCGCTTACCTGAAGCAGCTCCCGGAAGGAGCAGCATGTCCTCTCTCCAGCTCCTACACGGAGGCGTGACCAGGAGGCTCTGCACACTGCCCTGTCTGAAGGTGCTAACCCTGCAGCTCCCACTGGCAGTGGTTCCTGGCAATGGGAGCAGCAGGGGTGGCGCTTGAGGCGGGGGCAACGTGCGGAGCCCCCTGGCTGCCCCTACATATGGGAGCTGGAGGGGGGACATGCTGCTGCTTCTGGGATCCACGTGGCGTGGAGGCTAGCAGGGAGCCTAACAGCCCCACAGCGCTGTGAACTGGACAGTCAACAGCCCAGTCAGCAGTGCTGACCAGAGCCACCAAGATCCCTATTCAACAAGGTGTTTCGGTCGAAAACTGGACACCTGGTCACCCTACCAGTAACTCCTGAAGTGGAGGGAATTATTCTTGAATATTATCTACGTGAACAGTTATCAAGCCCAACAGCATGTGGTGCCATATATGGATTTTCTTCAGTGGTACTCAAACATCCTGTCTTGTAATTTCATCCTTTATCACCTAGAGGTGAGAGAGATTTCCACCCAGTCTCCTGGAACTTTTTACTTTCAAAACATTTTGAAGGCCATACATTTTTTACCCATCATTCACAGTAAACAGACAATGCATGAGCATAAAACAGCTCACCCAGAGATTTAGAAAACACTTTTCCATATCTCCCTCCTCCACACCACATGTAGCTTAAAAAGCTAAACTCAAACAACATGGGAGATGAAGGAGGAGGAGGTTTAAATTTAAGCATTTGTAGCGGGGTGGACACCCACTCGGGCCCAGAGGGGTTTAAAACAGCCCTGAGAGAGGGCTGTTGAAGAAGAAAGGCAGTGGGGATGATTGGGGAAGCAGCCTCAACTGGGGGCCACGCCCCAATCAGAAGCCCAGAGAGAGTCTCTCTCTCTCTCTGCCTTTAGAGGGAGAAGGGCCTGGCTGTTGGGGAGCTTGAGAGAGTACCTGAGGTGGAGCAGGGGTGGGGGAAGGCCAAAGGGGCTGGGGAGCTTGGCCTGGAAACCCGCAAGGCTGCAGGCCAAGAGTAAGGCCAAATAGGTACTGGGGTGGCAGGGGGCAGCCCACGGGTAGGTAGAGGCAGCAGGTCTAAACCCAACCTTGCCTGTGATGAGTGGCTCATGCTGCAGTCTGCCCCAGGGAGTGGGGGCTAGCTGGTGACTGGCAGGAGCCTACGACTGAGGAGAGGTAGGGATAGTGGGTGGGGGGTTCCCCTGGGACAGGGAGACCCAGAACTGTGGGGTACTGCCGGGGGGAGCACCCAGGGAAAGGAGCACCGGGGTCTGGGAGGGACAAGGGAGCCAGCAGCAAGGCGAGACACTGGCCTGAAGAGGGCACTCCTGAGGCTGGAACGCTAATTCCCTGAGACGACCAGCAGGAGGTGCTGCCTGTGAGTCTGCGCCTGGTTACACATGTCATTCAACAGAAGTTTAGAATTTTGCCTTGAGAGGAAAAAATAAAGTCCTCTCTCTTTTCCTGTATGGAACCATACAAGGAAAAAAATAGCAGTACACAGCTTCAATAAAAAACACAGGATGTGTAAAAATAGGGCTCCCGATTACAACAGGACAGACAACTATTTATGAGTTCCACTTCATATAAGGTTACTTATCTGTCTCTCGCACACTTCCAGCAGCTACCAAGGCCTCTATCTACACAAAGGTCTTGAACATTTACAATTTAAAGTGAAACAGAAATCAGGCTTGGTCTACCTACAAACTTGCATGGGTTTAACTAAAGTGCTTTTAAATTTTATTTATTTACTTAAACCACTGCAGATCCCAGTGTGGACACCCTTTGATTGATTTAAACATGGTATATGCAGATTTAACCCAATGCAGATTCTAACTGCATTAAACTAAATCAACATAAACTGGGTTTAAACCAATGTAAAGGTGCTCTGCCCATGCAGGGATTAGCAGCAGTTTAACTAAATGGATTTGAAACTCATGCAAGTTAAGCTAGTACAAATTTGCATGCAGAGCTACATTACCTGTGGTTTTAATTAGGAACCAGAGACAAAGTAAGCAGATCTTGACTTTAGCAAAGCTTTTGATATGGTCTCCCACAGTATTCTTGCCAGCAAGTTAAAAAAAGTATGGATTGGATGAATGGACTATAAGGTGGATAGAAAGCTGGCTGAATCATTGGGCTCAATAGGTAGTGATCAATGGCTCCATGTCTAGTGGGCAGCCAGTATCAAGTGGAGTGCCCCAGGGGTCTGTCCTGGGGACAGTTTTGTTCAACATCTTCATTAATGATCTGCACGGTAGAATGGATTGCACCCTCAGCAAGTTTGCAGATGACACTAAACTGGGGGGAGAGGTGGATAAACTGGAGGGTAGGGATAGGGTCCAGAGTGACCTAGACAAATTGGAGGATTAAGCCAAAAGAAATCTGATGAGGTTCAACAAGGACAAGTGCAGAGTCCTGCACTTAGGACAGAAGAATCCCATGCACCGCTACAGGCTGGGGACCAACCAGCTAAGCGGCAGTTCTGCAGAAAAGGACCTGGGGATTACAGTGGATGAGAAGCTGGATACGAGTCAACAGTGTTCCCTTGCTGCCAAGAAGGCTAACGGCATATCGGGCTTCATTAGTAGGAGCATTGCCTGCAGATCGAGGGAAGTGCTTATTCCCCTCTATTCAGCACTGGTGACACCATATCTGGAGTACTGCATCCAGTTTTGGGCTCCCCACTACTGAAAGGATGTGAACAAATTGGAGAGAGTCCAGCGGAGGGCAATGACAATGATTAGGGGGCTGGGGCACATGATTTATGGGGAGAGGCTGAGGGAACTGGGATTATTTAGTCTGCAGAAGAGAGGAGTGAGGGGGGATTTGATAGCAGCCTTCAACTACCTGAAGGGGGGTTCCAAAGAGGATGGAGCTCGGCTGTTCTCAGTGGTGGCAGATGACAGAACAAGGAGCAATGGTCTCAAGTTGCACTGGGGAGGTCTAGGTTGGATATTAAGGAAAACTATTTCACTAGGAGGGTGGTGAAGCACTGGAATGGGTTACCCGGGGAGGTGATGGAATCTCCATCCTAAAGCCCAGCTTGACAAAGCCCTGGCTGGGATGATTTAGTTGAGGAATCGTCTATGATTCTTCTATGTCTAGTGGTCAGAGAAAGAGAATGAGTGTCATTTGAGCTGGGATCTATTCCTCACTGCTACTTATTTGCTGTGTGACCTCAGCTAAGTGTCTGTGTGCCTCAGTTTCCCCATCTATAAAGATAATACTAACCCACCTTTTAAAGCTCTTCTAAGCCATGGCTTAGAAATGGAAATTAACAGTGGAAAGGTAGAATGGAGTTCCAGTGAGAAATCCCACCAAAACCATGCTGTTAGTAGCAGTAGAATACATTTCTCTATGGGGACAACTACACATGACTATTGGTCAAGCATCAGTGCAGCTCCGCTAGAGCTGGCAATGGTGGAAACGTTAGCATATCCTGAGATAGACAACCTAGTGGTTAAGAGGTCTTCACTAGCTCTTACACCATTGCTAGCATCAGTGCTAGCTAAACAGACAAAATCTGAAATCTTTAAATACCAGCTCCCTCCATGGACTTGAGACCTCCCTTGTCAGTTTCCCTATACCCACTTTACAGATAATACGTGCCTCAGAAAAATGCCCTCAAATCATTGTGTTTATATAGCACTGTGAATCATTATCCTCCTGGATATATAACCTGTACATATTTCCCTGCACCTATCAATACCTGTCAATAGGCCATTTTGTAAGGGGCTAGCTACTCCAGCCCTTTGGAAAGTCACCATGGTCAGACAGTTCAGGCTCTGAAGCACTCTCAGCAGAGAAATGATCATGGTATTGCTGTATCTGTTCCAAGCACGAGCGGCTCTAAAAATACAAGCCACGTTAAGGAGATGCACAAAGCATGCCAAGAGCTCATTAAAGAGCGACAAAGTCGGTCTAAAAAAGCCTTCGGCTGCATTTCAGAAGCTTGAAAACAAGGGAGGGGAAAGGCAAGGACTTGTGAGAAAAACCAAGGTTTCTAAAATTTCTTATGTAAAAGCATACCCCAAAAATCAGTAATAAGCAGGCCTCAACATCTGTAGCGTCTGCGGCAGTGGTGGGCAACCTGCGGGTCACACATGGCCCGTCACGGTAATCCGCTGGTGTGCCGCGAGACAGTTTGTTTACATTGACCAGCCACAGGCACGACCGCCCGCAGCTCCCAGTGGCTACGGTTCGCCGTTCCCGGCCAATGGGAGCTGCGGGAAGTGGCGGCAAATGTAAACAAACTGTCTCACGGCTCACCAGCAGATTACCTTGATGGGCTGCGTGTGGCCCGCGGGTCGCCCACCACTGGTCTAGGGTATGAGTGGCAAATCATCCAATGCTAAACAATCACCAAACACTCTGTTAAGATCTACACACAAGACTCTATGGTCACATCTAAGAGCTGGAAACAACAAAGCCTAGTCACGAATTACAGTTACACACACACAGACTCCTACAAGCGTACACAGCTCTTTCTGAAAAGCAAATGTAAAGCATGAAAGGAAATCACCTGCAGTTCCTAGGAATCGCCATAACGGATGAGGCCTGTGGTCCATCTAGTCCAGCATCCTGTCTCTGACAGAGGCTACAAGATGCTTCAGAGGAATGTGCAAGAAACCATTCAGTAGGCAGATGTGGGATAATCCGTCCACAGGGAAGATCTCATCTTAATCCCTGATAGAGAAGGGTTTAAAATCTGAAGTAGGAGGTTTTATATTCTAGCAAAAATTGTTACCATTAACTATTATAATAACTCTAGATATTCTTGTTGTCAATATAAGTGTCCAGCTCAGAATAAATAAAATGGGAGCATGGTGGAGTGGCAAGAGAAAAGGGGGAAGAAGAGTAGCTCTTCTGGTCAGTGTCTAATGCTAGTTCAAACCTCAGAAATCCCCTCATAACTGGAGACTCCAAACAATTTTGCTATGATTGGTAATTATTCTATAAAAATCAGTGGTGCTCAAATTGGCAGCCAATTTGACACCCTGTAAGCAACAGTTATAAGTAACAAACCTCTGACTGCCAGAAGCTGGGACTGGATGACAGTGGATAGATCACTCGATAAATTGCCTGTTCTGTTCATTCCCTCTGAAGCATCTAGCACTGGCCACTGTTAGAAGACAGGATACTGAGCTAGTTGGACCATTGGTCTGATCCAGTATGGTCATTCCTATGTTCTAAGCAGGAGATTTTCTTTTCTTTGCAATAGTCCCCATGGCTACAAGTCTATGGAACTGGCATAGGTTTCTTTTCTCTCCGGACTAAGGTTAAGTGGGTACTAAATAATTAATCTTACATTTGCATTAAAATGCAAAATTAACCAGTTTAATGCAACACGAATGTTGAAATTATGCCCTTGTTTATACTTGTGCAACACATTTGAAGACATGTTTGTGCAACCCCAGTGAACATAATAATCAAACAATTTAAATGGAGGGAAGAACTGAATATCCCTGGATCTAAACTTGATTGCTGGAGAACCTTGGGCACACTATTTATCATCTGGTATTTAACTGTGCTAGTAACTAAAGGCCCTAATCAGGATCAGGGCCCTGTTGTATTAGATCTTGTACAGATACATAACAATAACATGCCTGCCACAAAGAGCCTACAGTCAGTTTGAAACAAGATATGACACATGAGTGTCAAACAAGAGGATGAGGGTAACAGCAAAAAGACTTCAAGGTTACAAAGGCTAACTCTGGAGACAACTCAATACCTCTGAATACCTTACAAAAAGATAATATCCCCTATGATATGCTATCCTGACTGTCCCTTATCACAGGTAACGTTGTAAAGCTCAGCTTTGCCACCTATGCTTAATCAAAGAAAGGATCATCTAAAGATCTAACACTTAACGATTTCACACTAGTGAATTTTGGTATTGATCACAGTGCATTGTGACAACACTGATTAATTTTGACAATGATTAGAGGAGAAAATTTCCATTCACACAAATATCTCGGCAATCAGCAATTAAGGGGAACAAAATACTGAAAAACTGCACCACCTCAAAAGGATTTTGATGAAGATCACAGAATTGTAGGACTGGAAGGGACCTCGAGAGGTCATCTAGTCCAGCCCCCGGCACTCATGGCAGGACTAAGTGTTAATGTTACACTGTGCGGTGACAAAATGGCTCAGACAACCAGTAATGGGACAGAGCTATTTTCCTGTAGGTTGCCAACTGAAACCAAGCTCAAATTAGTAATGCATGAAAGTTGTTACTTATGAATTGATGGATCTTAGCCCAGTTCACAGACAACTGACACAAATGGGACTAATTGCCCCCTTGGCTGACAATCTCCACAGAGACCAGTGGAGACTAGGTTTCTGTCTGACCTCTAGAGGTGCTCTTAGGCTGAGGAACACTGATGTGGCAGGGTGGGGATGCTTGCATTGTTTCTGGCCCTGCTATTCCTGTCCTGTAGATAACAGGATTTTAGTCAGCAGGGCTGTCAGCCTGGCACCTTTCACCAGCACTAAATTCACACAAAAGATTGAAAAAAGGAAACCATTATCCAGTATTTGAAAGTCTCTCTGAATACAATAGTGGCTCTTGAAACACACTTAGCTAGTTCTCAGTGGGGGAGGTTTAGATTGGATATTAGGAAAAACTTTTTCACTAAGAGGGTAGTGAAACACTGGAATGCGTTACCTAGGGAGGTGGTAGAATCTCCTTCCTTAGAGGTTTTTAAGGTCAGGCTTGACAAAGCCCTGGCTGGGATGATTTAACTGGGAATTGGTCCTGCTTTGAGCAGGGGGTTGGACTAGATGACCTTCTGGGGTCCCTTCCAACCCTGATATTCTATGATTCTTCATAAAAAGGGCAGAGATGAGAATGTTCGTATGTTGTTACTTGCAGAGTTAATAGCCAGTTTACTCAGCAAAGCCACAGTTCCATGTTCCACAGCAGGAGTCATGTTTACATGTCACCCAGGAGACTGACTCAGACATGGAAAGAGCCCTACTAGACCATCCCTTATTGCTGCTCTGAACTGATTTATGAAGGGTCACAGGCTATACAAATAACTGTGGGGAGGGAGATGAAAACCAGTTTTAAACCTGTGCTGGACTGTTCCTTACAGTAAAGCTTCTATTGCTTAAACGAAGCATAAGTGAGCATTTTCACCTATACTTGTAACGTGACTGACAAGGATGCTACACTCCACTATAAGAGGGCTTACATCTTTTTACAAAGCTATTCTGTTGACTGAATTCATACATATCATAGATTTTAGGGTCATAAAGGGACCATCATGATCATCTAGTCCAGAGGTGTGCAAACTACGGCCCACGAGACCATCCTACCTGGCCCCTGAGCTCCCGGACAGGGAGACTAGCCCCCGGTCGCTCCCGGGCTGTCCCCCCACTCTCAGCTCGCCATGCCAGCAGCGCTCTGGCCCACCGCTCCTACCGGGTGGTGATCTCTGCGAGCTCCTGCTGCTCTGAGCGGCATGGTAAGAGGGTGGGGAGCGGGGGGATTGGATAAGGGCGGGGAGTCCCAGGGGACCTGTCTGGGGGCAGGGGTGTGGATAGGGGTCAGGGCAGTTAGGGGACAGGGAGCAGGGGGGGCAGGATAGGGGGCGGTGTCCCGGGGGGGCAGTTAGGGACAAGGCATCTCAGGAGGGGGCAGTCAGGGGACAAGGAGTGGGGGGGGGAGGTTGGAGGGGTTAGGGGGGGAAGAGTGGGAGGGGGCAGGGGCCAGGCTGTTTGGGGGGGCACAGCCTTCCCTACCCAGCCCTCCATACAGTTTTGCAACCCCATTGTGGCCCTCGGGCCAGAAAGTTTGCCCACCCCTAGTCAGACCTCCCAAACATTGCACACCACAGAACCTCACCCACCCACTCCTGAAATAGAGTGTAACTCTGTAACCTTGAAAATTAAGATGTGGCTGATTCAACAGGAGAGCTAGTTTGAGTATACCTTTGCAGTTTCATAGGCAGCATTTTTCCATTGCTTTTGAAGTGTTCTATTAAGAGCCTCAGCCGAGTTTCCTCTCTCATCCTTGCCCCTCTTTTCAACCTTACCAGGAGAGTGGCTGTGGAGCTCTGAGCAAGTATCGCCTTGTACACAATTTCAAAGTATAGGAGAACTGAAAATTTTAAAGAGGGCAAGTTTGCTCAATTTCTTTAGTTACTTAAGTTTAATTTTTATTAAGATTAGTAGAAGAAAGACTCAAATGCAGTCTCCATCTCAAATTAAATGGATGGTTTCTTTGCTCTGGATCGCTTCCCTATTTCCACCTCACCTCACCAAAACAAAACAAAAAAAACAGAAAATTTGTCCCATCTTTTCTAGAATCTCTCTCTCCCCTCAACCTTCTTCCTTCTGGGCTGGCATTGCTGCTCCTGCATACAATAGCATGAGCAGCACCAGACTCAAACTGACAGCCATATAGTTAATTTCACCCTCAGCCTCTAGGCAGGTAGAGTGCAACTGATAGGGGCCTAATCTATGACACTGTCTATGCCAAAGGCCTAGATGTAGGAGAGTGAAACCAACCAGGCTGCCATCAATTTCACGCTAGAGCTGCAGCCTTGCAGGAATCCTCCCAAGCAGGGTTGTCCTGCAGAATAATTCTTTTTAACTGAATCTGGAAGTGGCTGAAAGAAAATACTGGATACCTAGACCCTGCAAACCATTGGAAAGCACAGGTTTTATTTATCAATCAAGCTGGACTTAATTAGTACAGACTTAAAAGACTGGCATAACAGCTTCAGCAGACAACACTACAACCAGTGCTGAGAATCACTGCCCCTCTGCTCCGACATGCTGTTTCACTGTGTTAGAAATATATTGGGGTATCCCCACACAGAGAGATAAGCAGTGTGGCCCAGTGGATGGGGACTAAACTGAGACATAGGACACCTGGGTTCTATTCCTGGCTCTGCCACTGGCCTGCTCGGTGACCATGGGCAAGTCTCTGAGCCTCAGTTTCCCCATTTGTAAACTGTGCTTTTGAATGTGCTTGGAAATTTACGGATGAAGAGAGGTAAGTATTTTTGCTGCTATTATATACTGCCCAAAAATCAAAAAGGCCTTTATCTACTGCAATATCACATTGCAATCTCATATCTTATTTGCTATCTGCTATGGGGACTCAATGCTTTTCAAGTGTCTTCTTCCCATTAAGCATCTGCATTTTGAATTATTTTGCTCTTCAGGTGAGGGAGCTCTCTATTTGTGTGTGCAATGCCAAGTAAATTACTGGCATCAAAATTATTGCTCAAACTATAATCACTTGAACTGGGCCATGTTGAATCTCATTTCATTATTTTGTGTTCATATTTCTAGCCTCTTTGTCCCTCTTGTATTATTTTTCTCTCCTCATCGTTCTCTCCTCCATTCTTTGCAATTTAGTATTATTTGCAAATGTAATTAACATGCTTTTTAACACCTCTTCCAGATTAAAGATGTGAAATAAAAGAAGGCACCACACCAATCACTGCAGCACCCTCTTAAGGAGTCCCCTGCCCCTCCAATTCATTCAATACACTATCATTTATCATAACCCTTTGTTTATGATCCTCCAGCCAGTTTTCAATCCCAGTGACAGCATTCATACTCAAACCAATCTGGATTCATTAATGTAGCAAGTTTTCTGAGCCATTGAGCCAAATTCAGACTTGGTATAAGCAAGCATCCTTCCTTTGACTTCAGATGCACCTGAGTATAACAAACCTGAATTTGGGTAACTGTATCAAGTCAGACTCAAAAAGGAGTTGTACAACTAGACAGGAAGCAACACAGGACCGGATACTGCCATCAACTCCATGTGCCTGAATCCCTGTGCTTACACAGAGCCCCACTAATTTCAAAAGGGCTCTGCACAAAGCAACTCTCAGAAGTGGGGCCTTACAGTCCAGAGATCATCAAGTGTACACTAGCCACTATTTGAATGATTCTGCCAGTGTTTAGGGACTTGTTTTGGTCTGTTTTAAAAAGACAACATTTTGATCTTTTGCCTAGGAGATACTATTTCTGTCATTTTCCCTTTAAAATTGTTATTTTAAGCTTATTTGGGATTGGTTTCTTCTGGGAGGGCAGGGAGTGCAGTTCAAGGGTGAGTTTGTTTTGTTCTTGCTCCCCATACTTCCTCCTTTCTTTTAAAATTAGGTCAAGCAGGTTAACAGATGAAAGAGCAAGTTAATTTGTGTTTTCAGAAGCCAATCTAAAACACAGCAAGCACGTTTCAGTTTTTCATGATCTTGTGTCTTGTTTTTGACTATTACAGTTATTTTGGGGATGTGCTAACTTTCTCCCTGGGAGGGAAACAGCACCTTTAGTTTCTTATGTTTTTTAAAAAACGTTCAAAGACTTTACTGAAATCCACCAACCATATTCCCGTTGCACAGCTATTTTGTGAGTCTATCCCCAACCCCCCCAAAAAAACAAACGTACATTCGTTTGGCATGCAACAATTCAGAGCACAATACCACTGAGACAGGTGCATTCATTCAAAGTGGCTACTTCCAAACCAGGAAAGAAACTCACAGGACTGATACATCACACAGCATGTGATGAAGAAACAAAATGAAGGGTTGGGGTTTATTTTAGTGGACTAAAGCAACTGACAGTTCTTAGATACACATTCTGATCCATGGTTCTACGTGATCCCAGCAGGTCACAAAACTGATTCCTGAGAGTTCATATGAAAACTAATGTGGGAGAAAGACATTTAACATTTACAACAATTTAGACCCTCTTACACATCATGGCATGATTTCCTAGATTGCAAGCTGCTGGGGCAAGAACACAAAGTCTAAGTCTGTTCTTTCATTATGTTTGTACAATACAAAGCACAACAGGGTCCTGATCGTGGCCTATAAGCGCTCTGATAATATAAATCAGTGGTTCCCAAACTTGTTCCAATGGGAGCTGCTGGAAGTGGCACAGACCGAGGGATGTGTTGGCTGCTGCTTCCAGCAGCCCCCATTGGCCTGGAGCAGCGAACCGCGGCCCCTGGGAGCCGCGATCAGTGAACCTGTGGACGCGGCAGGTAAACAAACCGGCCCGACCCGCCAGGGGCTTTCCCTGCACACGCGGTGGAACAAGTTTGGGAACCACTGATATAAATAATCAATTAATTAATTAATATCTCCCTTGTGCAAGTGGTGCCCAAAGGATGCATTTCATTCAAAATCCAGTTTCTGCTCTGCAGCACCAGAGGATGATCGTGACTTAAGAGGCCTAAGGACCTGGAATATACTTTACTTGAAGCTGCCATGAATCTTTTAGAAAAACATCCAATCTTGATTTAAAAATTGTCAGTGATGGAGAATCCACCACAAACCTTGGTAAATTGTTCCAATGGTTAATCACTTTGACTGTTAAAAATGTATACCTTATTTCCAGTCTGAATTGGTCTAGCTTCAATTTCCAGCCATGGCCTGTGTTATACCTTTTTCTGCTCGATTGTTCCCCATGCAGGTACTTATAACTGTAATCGTGTCTCCCCTTAACTTCTCTTTGTGAAGCTGAATAGATAGAGCTCTGTGAATCTGTCACTATAAAGCAGTGGTTCTCAATCAGCGGTACACATACCCCTGTGGGCACTCAGAGGTCTTCCAGGGGGTATGTCAACTTATTTAGATCAGTGTTTCTCAACTTGGGGGTCACTAGTGCAGGGCTGGCGTTATGGGTTGGCAAGCCACAGGGGACCCCATAAAGCTAGGTTACGTGCTTCAGCCCCGGGCAGCAGGGCTCGGGCTTCAGGGGTACAGTCATCTGGAAAGGTTGAGAACCACTGCTATAAGGCATGTTTTCTAATCCTTTAAAATCATGCTTGTCGCCCGTCTCTGAACCCTCTGCAATTTATTGACATCCTTTTTGAATTGTGTGTACCAGAACTGGCAGACACAGTATTCCAGCGGCGGTCACACCAGTGACCAATACAGAGGTAAAATAACCTCTCTACTCCTAAAAAGGACATGAGTACTTGTGGCACCTTACTCAACATTCCCATGTTTATACATTCCAGCATTAGCTCTTTTGGCCACAGTGACACACTCAGAGTTCTCGTTCACCACAACCCCCAAATCTTTTTCAGAGTCACTGTTTCCCATGAGAGAGTCCCCCATCCTGTAAGTGTGTCCTACAATCTTTGTTCCTAGATGTATACATTTAGCCATATTAAAACGCGTAGTATTTGCTTGCATCCAGTTTACCTAGTCATCCAGATTGCTCTGATTTAGTGACCTGTCCTTTTAATTATTTACCACTACCCCGATTTGCGTGTCATCTGCAAACTTTACCAGGGATGATTGTGTGTTTTCTTCCAGGTCATAGACAAAAATGTTAAATAGCATAGAGCCAAGAACCCACTCCTACAGGACACCACTTGATGAAGATTCCCTCTTCACAGTTACACTTTGAGACCTATCCATTAGTGAGTTTTTAATTCATTTAATGGGTCATGTTAATTTTAACATCATTCTAGTTTTTTTAGTCATACTGTCATGCAATACCAAGTCAAACGCCTTACAGAAGTTTAAGTATATTACAGCAACACTACATTTATCAACCAAACTTGTAATCTCAGTAAAAAAAAAAAAAAAAGATATCCAGTTCATCTGACAGGATCTATTTTCCATAAACTCCTGTTCATTTGCATTAGTTACATTACCTTCCTTTAGTTTTTTATTAGTCGAGTCGCATGTCAGTCATTCCATTTTCTTGTCTGGGATGCAGACAAGCCTATAACTAATGGAAGGTCATTCCATTCACCCTTTTTAAAAACTGGCACAACATTAGTTTTCTTTCAGTCTTCTGGAACTTTCCCAGTGCTCCAAGACTTATTGAAAATGTACATTAACAGTCCAGCAGGCTCCTCAGCCAGCTCTTTTAAAATTCTTGGATGCAAGTTATCTGGACCTGCTGATTTTAAAATGTCTCATTTTAGTAGCTCCTGTTTAGCATCCTCCAGAGATACTAGTGGAATGGAAAGAGTGGTATCATCATTTTTTTCCCCAAATACAGAAATATTAATTGAACACTTCTGTCTTTTCTGCATTATTATTGATAGTTCTACCATTTCCATCTAGCAATGAACCAGTACCATTGTCAGAATTCTTTTTGTTCCTAATATACTTTAAAAACTCCTTCTTATTGTTCTTCACTCTGCTGGCTGCAGATTTTGCCTTGTGTCCTTTGGCTCCCCTTACCAATTTTCTAGAATTTTGAACATCTGGATTAATATTCCTTACTATCAACTTCCCCTTTCTTCCATTTGTTATTTTTATTATTATTATTATTATTATTTTACAACTTTCTTCACATCCCCTCTAAACCAGGTCAGGTTTTTGAACCAGCACAACTTTCTCTCTCGATTGTGGCTTTTTTGGGCATCTAAGGGCATTCTTAAATGATTCCCAATTGTCATTCACATTTTTCTGATTAAGTTCTTCCTCCCAGCTGATTTAGCTCAATTATTTTCAGAGTTGTGAAATTAGCCTTATTAAAGTACCAGGTATATATATTACTAGTCTGGACTTTATTCTGCTTGTACAACATAAATGTGATCAAGTCATGATCACTTGTACCTAATCTACCATTAATTTTTAGTTCTGTGATCAGTTCCTCTTTATCTGTTAGGACAAGGTCTAATACAGAATTCCCCTGTGTGGTTGCAACACTTTTTGAGGCAGGAAATTGTCATCTATTGCACCTCTACCCCGATATAATGCGATCCAATACAACACGAATTCGGATATAGCAGAGTAAAGCAGCGCTCCGGGAGACATCAATTAGTGCCCTATCTTGTGCTTTATCTGTTAGGATATTGATCCATAAGCATTCAACATCATTTTATTCCAAGTTATCAGTGACTTGGAAACAGGTAATGCCATTTTTACATCGCATTCCAGTCCCCCTTCCCTTTTGCCCACTCAGTTCTTCCTAAATAAATTAAAAGCAATGGTCATAACATTTAAATTGTGCATATCACACCACGTTTCAGTAATACCAACTAGCTCAGACTTATGCTCATAAATGAGTAATTCCAATTCCTCTTATTACCCAGACTCCTAGCACTGGTTTATAGGCAAAGAAAGACTTTCTTGTCCTCATGTCCTTTAGTTCCTTGATTAATTTTGTTCTCAGCATCTCAATTTTGTGCTGAGTGCTCATATCTTCCCTCTTTTTACCCTCCCCTTTTGCTACTCGTTAAATCCTCTCCTGAATATTCTAGACTGCCTATTCCTAATGAGATTGGTTCCCCTTCTATTGAGATGGAGACCATTCAAACTATGCAGCCCCCTCTCCCCACAGAAGGTAGACCAATGTTGCATAAAACCAAAACCCTTCACCCTATACCACTCACCTAGTAAACAATTCACTTCCAGAATCTTCTGCCTTCTGTCTTCCTTTGCTCGAGGAACAGGAAGGATCTCAGAAAAGATGGCTTGGACAGTCTTTTTTTTCAGCACACTTCCAAGTTCCCTGAAGTCATCTATTATCTGTGTGATATCCCGTGACACAGTGTCATTTGTGCCAATATGAACCCTCACCATCACCAACAGATCCTTGCCCATAGACTTCAGAAGCATATCCAGTCTTAGAGTGACATCTCATGTCTTGGCTCTGGGAAGGTAACACACTTTCCTGTTGTCTGCCTGTTCCTTGCAGAATGTTTATTCAGTTCTTCTGAGTACTGAACCTCCAACAAGGATAGTCTGACTGCCTTGGATGGCTAGAGAACTCTTTGCAGGTAAGCTTGATTTTCTTAGAGGTTGGACCAAGCTGCCATCTACACGTGTGTCCCATATGTCTCTCTGTTTCCTTCAACCTGCTGGAGCTTGAGAGGTTTCTTCCACAGATTCCATATTGAGAACCTGGTATCAATTTGAAACTTCTAGCTGTGGGAATGCCTCCCATTTCTCTTCTCCCTTGTGGCCAGGGTCTGGCTATTCTCATCTGTCTCCAACCATGTGGAATACTGCCATGACCTCTTGTCTCTGGTGGTTACGAATGACCAGGCCTCCCCTCTGACTTCCTCTGTAACGGATTCCTTTGTGGCCAGCTCCATTCTTCCTTGAACCTGCGATACTGGTGATTTGTCAACCTGGTTGTCTTAAGAACTCTTCAACTTCTCCAATTCTTACTAGCATCTCAATTTGCCCCTCCAATCCAAGAATCTTTTCCTCCAGTATAGGCACAAACTTGCACTTCAAGCACAGGAAATCCCTTCTGGCTTCAGGCAGGAAAGAGAACATGGCACACCCGCTGCAGCTCCCTGGAGAAACTGAGCAGAGGGTTTTGTTCTTACCCGAAGCCACATGTTATTCATGCAGGGAAAGCTGTGCATGAGGTTTGGTACGCACCTGAGGCCATGTGTTTAGCCTATGCAGAACTTAACAAGTCCAAGACTCGCCTCCTTCATTTCAGTCCACTCATCTATAGCCTGACACCTCACACACGGTTTACCACCACCACCCTCCCCTCTCTTCTAGATACCAATATTGCCTCCACTCCAGTCCATCCAAAGTCATCTTACTTGTGTGGTCATGTCACCCCTTCTATAAATCTTTCCACGGCTCTCCACCTCACTGCACAGCAAGTTTGAACTCTTTGTCCTTGGCAATCAAAGATCTACAACCCTCCCTCTGACTTTGTCTTCACTTACATTCCATCCTATCAATCTTCATGTCCCCTTTGTTCTCCACCTCCTCCTCTGTCTCTCTGCGTGTGAAATACCTTCCATAAACTTGTTTGACAAGCCACCCCCCTTGCCTCATTGAAATCACCTCTAAAAAAGCTCTATTCTCCCATCTCACCTACAAGAAGTGAGGCAGGAAATAAAAGAGAAGCAAGGAGCGTTAAATGAATGGAGCATCAAGAGACATACATACCTTACTAAGTAGCTGTGTGATAGTACCATCCTTGTCTTTCCCCTTTCCTTCCCCCTGTTTTTTGTCTGTTTATGACCCCGGCTTATTGTGTTCTACTTACATTAGATTTATGCTCTTCAGAGCAGGAACCACCTCTGTACTTGTCTTTGAGAAGCTCCTAGCACATTTTGAGGTAATAAAGTTAGGAATCATGCCATGAAATAAATATAGAAAAAAATTAAGGTTGAATCTCAGGGAAAACATCCCAAGAGTGAAATCTATTATTCTGTGAAATAATCTCCAAAGAGGAGTGGAAGCCCCATCTTTAACAGATTTAGACTAGGATAAACTACTAGAAATATACTGGAGAGAACAATCCTGCACTAGACAGACCAGGGAGGGACGTATTAGCTGACCTGTTAAGTCTTTCTAGATCAAATTTCTAAGATCTACAGTTAAAATACAAAGAAAGTGAAGTCTAGATTAATTCAGTTCTCTCCCATACACACACAATTTCCTTGGCTATGGTTTGAAAAACATCTAACCAAACACCTTCTACCAGAAGACTAAACCTACAAGCCAGAGGCCCATACTCAAGGTGGAGCCAGTCATTCCAGCAGGGTGCCAGTTTCAGGATGACTGCATCTGTTTCCCCTCCTTCCATGGTGCACTCCAAGAGTTGCCAGTCAGGCCTCAGGTCTCCAACCATCACCTGTCTCTGGGCAAGAACCCTTGTTCCATTTCCTTCAGACTGGGGATTTTAAGGCTGCACAGCTCCCTGCCTTACACTGTGACATCCCCAGCAGGCCAATCTGCCTAAAGGCCAGCACCTGTGCATTGCTTTCTCTCTGACGGCTATGAACAGCATATTGCCAGCAGTTACAAGTTATTACACCGCTCATTCTAAGCAAGCATATTTATTCTTGAGGTAAAAGCATTGCAGAGAAAACATAATAAAAACAATCAACAGATTTAAACACACACTAAACATACAGGATTCACCCATCAGTTTTATGGGACCCTACCAGGCCAAAGTCTTTCCAACCTTTACAGAAGGGTATGGATCCCTCTTGGACAGAAGGTCCTGTCTGTTTGCTGGATCAGAAAGAAAGCCTTGTGTCAGTTCAAGCTCATCCTTTCATACTAAAAGCTCTTTCTCTGTGTTCTTTGTTTAGTCCCAGTGACTCACCTTAATCAGCCCCCCACTGTAGGTAGCTTCTGTAGGAGCTGTGGTAACCCCTTCTGATGGAGTAGAACACAATCATACATAAAGCTTCCATAAATTTAATAGAATGGCACCCAAAGATACTGCATGGGGTTGCAATATCTGTCACACAGAGTTCAAGGCAGTACCTAAGAACTCCTCCCTCATCATGATACTGGAAATGCAGCCTTACCCTTGGAAACCACCAAAGCTTCCTCAATCTTCCCTATCAGCCTTTGGTTAATAAGATGTCTGGTAAATGTGGAGCCCTCCTCTTCCCCGCTCTGATGGGAGGAGGGAGGGAGAAAAAAAAAAAAAACACTGAGCATTAATCTTTCCCAGATATTCCAGCTGAAAGGCAGGGGCACAATGCTCTGCTCCACTCTCATCCCTCCATGGGAGGCCTGGTGGATCTCTTTCCCCAAGTGTTGTTCAGCTGTGAAGTGGAGAGTTTATTCATCTGCAGTCACTGCTCTGCATTAAGCACAAAAGCAGCTCAGGGAGCAAAGTACCAATCACAGGAGCACTCTCTGCTCAGCTTCATCCTCAGCACATGTGCTTCTTCCAACTTAGCAGACAGAACACTGAACTTAAAGACAGGCAAGTGGAGAGGTTGTTTTAGATTTACTTATGGCAAAAAAGAGGCTTTACTTATGGCAAAAAATGGGGAATTATTTTGGGTTGCACGTAATATTTGAAAATGCAAATGAAATACCACCACATGGGATTTCAGGAAATACCAGAAGTGAACCTAGCTAAGGGAGAGGGTGCATCAGTCTCCATAATCAAATCTGGTGTCTCTCTGCACCCAGAAGAAAGTGTAATTTTGATCACCAGCTCAAGAAATATCTTTAACTCTATTAATCCTGTGCTATGTTTTAAGAAACTAAAGCACCTCAAGCGCTCCTTATGCAGTTGTTTGGCTAACTTCTCAATGATTAACACAGCTGAGTGCAGCTTCCACTGGACTTCTTCACAGCACAGCAAGGGCATGAAAGGACATGCACTGATTAGAGGCCACCATCAATTGTGCCATACATGTCACCACACCCTGCGTGGGTGGATCAAAAGTACCACTGAGAAAGTCCTGTTCAGCTGCAATGTAATAGAGCATTCAAACTTCACAATATATCGTTTGCCTACTCAGATAATCGTTAGAGAGGCGTCCTTGTAAGCAACCTTCACATGCACAATACTGCCTCACTTCGTTTCAATTCGCTCCAGCCCCACTGATTACTGCATGAAGCACATTCGCCCTCTGATGAAGCCCCAGACTAGGAGCATTCAATCATACAACAGCCTGGGACAAGCAAAACCCCACTTAAGACAAGTGATATTTAATCCCTTATTGCCTTACAGTCCCAATGCTAACCTGAACTTTAGCCTCCTGAGTGCACTATCCGACCAGCCTGTATGACCTGAGGTTGAAAAATGTGAACTAGTCACCTGCCTCAGCCTTCCAGTAGATGCTCTGAGCAGCAGGAGAAATTTGCTCATCTGGCTAAATCTGCTACACTCAACTGGCACAGCTCAGCCACTCATGCACCAGACTGCACATCCGGAAGAGAACACAAGGGTAGTTTTGAGCAGTGATGAGCTGCCAAAATCTTAACAACCGGTTCCCTTCTCACCCTACGAGGGGGTCATTGCCCACCTCCTGCCCCATCCAACCCCCTGCGTTCATTGACGCCCCCACCCCCAGGACCCCTGCCCCATCCACCCACCTCCCTGACCCAACTGCCCCCAAAATCGGGTAGGAGTATCTCATGGGCCACCATAGTGGGTGCCCACCCCACCCCTAAGAGCCAGAGGGCGAGGTGGGGAGTCCCGGAGGTGCTTACCTGGGGCAGCTCCCAGGAAGTATCCAGCAGGTCCCTCTGGCTCCTAATGGCGGGGGAGCGAAGCTGGGGGGGGGAGTGGCCGCTCCCCCCACTGATCACATCAAAGTGGGACCTTAGGAGCCGACTCCGTGGGTGCTCCGGGGCTGGAGCACCCATGGGGAAAATTTGGTGGGTGCTCTGCACCCACCAGCAGCTCCCTGCCCCACGCCCAGCCCCAGATCACCTCACCTCCGCTCCGCCTATGAATGCACCACCCCCCCCGCTTCCCGTGAATCAGCTGTTCGGCAGGAAGCCAGGGAGGGCTGAGAAGCAGGTGGCGGCTTTGCACTCAGGCCGAGGGTGGCGGAGGGGAGCTGGGGCGGGGAGCGGTTCCCCTGCGCAGCCCCCGCCCCCGGGTTACCTGCTGCAGCGCAGGCGGCCCTCCTCGTGCCCCCCCACCCCAGCTCACCTCCGCCTCCCTGGGCCTGAGCAGGAAGCCACCACCTGCTTCTCAGCCCGCCCCGGCTTCCCGCGCGAACAGCTGATTCACGGGAAGCCTTGGGGGGCGGAGAAGCAGAGCTGGGCGGCACGTTCAGGGGAGGAGGCGGAGCGGAGGTGAGCTGGGGCCGGGGATGGGGGGGAGGCGGGGATGGGGGCTGCCGGTGGGTGCTCCAGCCCTGGAGCACCCATGGAGTCAGCGCCTAAGGCACCACTTTTGGCCGATTTAAATTTAGAAGCCCTTTTAGAACCGGTTGTTCTGCAAGGGAGAACCGGTTCTAAAAGGGCTTTTAAATTTAACAATCGGTTCTAGCAAATCAGTGCAAACCGGCTCCAGCTCACCACTGGTTTTGAGTCCATCTCTTCCCCCACCCCTCCCAAGCAAAAGTGTGGTCCTGAAGGTCACTGCTCGTTGGTGGCAAAGAAAATCCTCATACAGGTGAGTTCCACAAAGGAATGGCCTTCTACGAAGTCATCCTGACCTAGTCAGGAGAGCTGGTCATCAGTGGACTGATTTGAAAAACCAAAGCCAATGCTGACACTTAAATATGAGTTTCCAAAGGGCCTATGGCACATTCAGACTCTCTGAAGAAAAGTGTTTGGAAGACAACAAATTAGATAAGATCTTCCTTATGCCCTGAAACAAGAACAGGAAAGGGTCTCCAGTTAAGCGTCTCCTTATTCTCAGCTGATATGATACAGTAACTTCTTAAAGCAATACTCCCCAGCGAACCATAAACAGATGTGTCTGCTACAGCAATAGTACTAAGAAGACGCACCTTCTTTCCCTCTACCCAAGCAGTCACAAAAAAAACCCCACACCAAACCAAAGTTGAGTAATAATACTTAGCACCCTTCATTGACCCTTTGGAAAGGTAAGTGCTATCATCAACATTTTACAGATAAGGAAGTTGAGGCGCAGGCAGGTGTCATGACTTGCCCAAGGTCACCCAGCAAGTCAGTGGTTGAGCCAGGACTAAAACCCAGCGCTCTTAGTTCCCAGTCATGTGTTTCATTTATTCTGATTCATAATCATATTATCTAAATAACTCAATCAGTATAAACGGTCCATGAAAAACAGTGATCTCCAAAAAATAACACCCATAGACCCCCTGACACAATTCCCACTCCAAAACTCTCAACTCACCCAGAACTTCCCTGGACAGCCAGGAGAAAAGAGGGACAATACCATTCGGTTCTGCAATAGGAGTGCATCCCTTAAAGTAGTGCTAACTTGTAATACTACCACCACTGCTTATTTCATAATAAGCAACAAGATGCACTGAGAGGCCAACACAAAAGTGAAAATAAAATAAAATCCAATGAGTTGCTGGGGGGAGAAAACGCTCTCCTAGAATGGCCCAGACAGACTTTCAGGCCTCATCAAATAGGAGCAGGTAGGGGGGTTGATAACTTTTGCAGGTAAATTTAATTCTAGAAAGGAAGCTATTTTCCACAAGATTGACGAGGAAGTTAATACTCTCTATAAATAAACTAAGGTCTCTTCCCGGTAAACTACTCTGTGCGGACTGTAAGGCTTCGACTTCAGCCCCAGGCATTGGGGCTTTGGCTTTCTGCCCCGGGCCCCAGCAAGTCTAATGCTGGCCCTGCTTGGCGGACCCCCTGAAACCTGCTCGCAGCCCCCCCAGAGGGCCCAGGACACTGGCTTACAGGATCAGGGCCTAACATTATAAAAGGAAGGGGAAACATAAAACTGAAAAAAGCACATCTTAGTCACAAGTCACAGAAGCTGTAAGTGTCAGATTAAACCTGACCAGTCAGTTCCTTAATACTGTGTTTAAATTTCCTGCATAAACGGTCACAAAGGAACACAGGTACCAGAATTAATACAATTGTTGATGTTTTTCCTGCTAGAGAGTTTTGGGCTGGGCAGTATCAGGCTGATAGTGAGGAACATTAACATAATTCAGGCAATAATGCTTTAAGCGTCTTTTAAAAGATAATTATGGGCATACGAACAGGGCACATCTACTTGAGCAGTTTCATTCCTATTGCATTATGTTCTCCCATCTGGGAGGGGTCGAGGTGCATTGAAGATGCTCCAAAGAGTCCTATTCAGCTTCTCAGTTTTCTCAGGCCCAGTTTTCTCGTAGCAACTGACTGTGGTTATAAACAAGCTTCCTGAGTGAGCTCAGTGAACAGAAGAAGTTAGCATCTAATCAGTCAGCCTATAGCTTCATGACACATTCCTCTAGAGGCTGTTTGCATTTTTTGCCCAGTAATTCATAAGATATGGGACTGATTCAGCCAGCTCAGAATGTCACATGAAAATTATTATTCCTAAGGGTGTAAAATAAGAGGTAAAAGGCTTATTACACAGAGATACAAATTTTAAACACACAGACAGTAATAATAAATTTACACAGCATTCATCTTCAAAGCATTTTACAAGCAGGCCACATTCTTGGCTGCCTTCAGGCAGCGCGGGGAGAGGGGGTTTTCCTCAGCTGGTGCAGAGCAGAGTAGAGGTAGCTGCCCCACTCACTCTCCCCAGCTGAACCCCGGGTGCAGAGAACATATCAGGATAGAGAGACAGTAAGGCCAGAGTGTACTGCTCCCCCAGCAATGCTGAGCTAGAAAATGGACCAGCTGGCACAGGTAAAAGCAGCCCAAATACTGGGCTCAGGGTGATACAGATTCACTGCGAGAACCAGGGAGTCATAACAGCAGAAGCCATTAGCCAGTCCTCAAAAAATGCCTGCAGTAGAGATATCTTCATTTTACAGACTGAGACAGACAGCGAACATTTTCATTCTCCTATCTGGGATTCCTCCATTTCCGAGAGCCCAACTCAAGATACCTAGGGCTGGATTTCCAGAAGCACTGAGCGCTCACAGCTCCTACTGACTTGGGTTATGGGTGCTCAGAACTTGTGAAAAATCAGGGCCAAGAGCTCTCAAGTTGGGCACCCTAAAACTGAGACACCGAAGAGTAGCAGCAGCCACCTCGGACATTTTTGGACTAAACACATGGCTCAAAGACACAAAAACACAAACTAGATAACCTCCCCTCCCAGGCCACTGATAGTGGCAAAGCAGAGAATCAGGATCTTGGACAACTATTAGTCTTTTACTACAGTAATACCCATCATGAATCAGGCCTCACTGTGCTAACATCATGCAAACAAAAAGACAGTCCTTGCACCGGGAGAGCTTACAGTCTAAGTCTAAGATGAGTGTAAATGGGGAATTCTCTGTAACTTTAAGTCCTTAAACCATGATTTTAGGACTGCAGTAACTCAGCCAGAGGTTAGGGGTCTATTTCAGGAATGGGTGGGCGAGCTTTGGTGGCCTGAAATGTGCAGGAGGTCAGACTAGATGATCACGATGGTCTCTTCTGACTTTAAAGTCTATGAGAGACACCGGAGGAGCACAAGAATGAAACAATTATGAACAGCTTGATAAGTAGAATTATCGCACACCGGCAGCCTGCCCATCCAAGAGTATTTTGCAGGCATTATCACAGAGAGGAGTTTAAGGAAGGATTCTGACGTTTTACAGCACTTTTATAAACAAATTTTGCAAGACACACTTCATTACTTTTCTTGATAAAAGTACAAATATAATGGATGAAAGGAATGAGACAGATGTAATATGTTTGGATTTTATTTGATACAGTGCCTCTCAAAACCCTGGCTTGAAAAGTTATTCCAGTTCATAAGAGAAACACTCCGGAAGACTTAAAACTAGTGGCACAAAAAGGAAATGATGTAGAACAATATACTGACTTAGGAAAAGATGTTTGGTGGGAAGGGGAAGGTTAACCACTTCTTTTAGGACCAATTCTAATTGATAAGGGAAGCTAAAGATATAAGGGAAAAAATCCATTGGGAATTGGGCTAAAGACAGTAAGGACAGGGAAGGAGGTGTGTGTTAAGTACAATAGGAACAAAAAGTAATCCTAGCAATGTTATACTCCTGTTACTAGATGGAGATGGTAAAGTTGTTAGTAATAATAAGGCAGAAAAGGCCAAAGCGTTAATACATTTCTTTTCTGTATTTGAAAAGAAGCAGGACGGTGTACTTATATATTGATGAAGTACTTTACGTCTATTAGTACCTAAGGAGGATGTTAGACAATGTCTACTAGAGATAAACATTTTTGGATCAGCAGGCTTAGTTAACTTCTATGCAAGAGGTATAAAAGAGTTGGCTGAGGAGACCTCTGGACTGCTGGCTGTTTATTAATAAATTAACCTTGGAATACTGGGTAAATTGCAGAAGACGGTAAGAATGTTATCGTTGTGCAAAAATGACAATGGAATAATCCCAGGAAACTCTAGGTTATGCAAAAATCAATCCCAGGCAAAATAATGGACAAGCTAATATGGGATTCAACTGATAAAGAATTAAAGGATTGGAATATAAGCAATGCCAGTCAACATGATTACAGAAAAAAAAAAGTCTTGTCAAACAAGCATGATTTCATTCTCTGATGAAATGAAAGTTTGGTTGATAAAGGTAACCACATAGATGTCATATACTTAGACTTTTATAAGGCATTTGACTTAGTACTGCAAGACATTTGATGAAAAAATTAGTACTACGTAATATTAATAAAGCACACATTAAATGGATTAAGAAGCAGCTAACTGACAGATCTCAAAAAGTAGTGGTCAATTAGGAATCATCGTCAAAAAAGGGTGTTTCTTTGGTGGGGTTCCCTGGGGACCACTAATAGGCTTGACACTAAAAAAAAATCACTGCTGATAACATTTACAGATGACACAAAGATTGGCTTAGTGGTAAATAATGAGGAGGACTGGGCAGCCTTACAGACCAATCTGCAGCTGGGCCCATTCACACAAAATGCATTTTAATACAGCTAAATGCAAAGTTATACATCTTAGAACAAGTAAACCAAGCCAGATCTACAGAATGGGGGACAGTATTCTGGAAAGCAGTGACTCTGAAAAGGATTAGGGGTCATAGTGGACAAGTAACTCAACAAACTCCCAATGCAATGTCGTTACAAAAAGTGCTAAGGCAATCCTTGGATACATAAACGGGAGTAGGAGTAGGGAATAGGAGTTTACCTCTGTATATATTGCATTGGTGAGACCTACATACACCTGTGGTGTCCACCCTTTTTAAAGGATGTTGAAAATTGGAGAGAATGCAGAAGAGAGCCACAAAAATGATTTGAGGTCTGGAGAAAATGCGTTACAGGGCAAGAGACTTGAGAGCTCATTCTGTTTAATTTAGCAAAAAGAGGATTGAGAGGTGACTTGATTACAGTGTCAAAGCACCTTCACATGGAGAAAATACCAGGTATTAAAGGGCTGTTTAATCTAGTGGCAAAAGGCAGAACAAGAAACAATGGCTAGAAGTTGAAGCCTGACAAATTCAAATTAGAAACAAGGCACAAATTTTCAACAGTGAGGGTGATTAAGCATTGGAACAAACTACTAAGGGAAGTGAAGGATTGTCCCTCCATCTCTTGTTGTCTTCAGATCAAGACTGGGTTCCTTTCTGGAAGATGTGTTTTAGCCAGATAAGTTACTGGGCTCATTACGGGGGTAAGTTGGCGAAATTTAATGGCCCGTGTTGTAACAGAAGGTTAGACTAGATGATCTAAGGGTCATTTCTGGCTTTAAATTCTATGGATCCATAAGTCATTTATTAGGAATCTAGAAGAGCGAGTAAACCATACATTAAAGGAAATATACATGATAAATTGAAAGGAGGTACAAATGCTAGTGAGGGCAGAGAAATAATACAAAGGGATGCGAAAAATTTTAAAAAGAGACAGAAACCAATCCAGTAATAAAAATGTAAGATAATATATCTATGCAAAAAAAATGATCCATCACATACATTTATTGGGAGGAGACTTTTGGAAAGGGGTAATGCTGAAAGATTCAGAAATTTAGATAGCAGTTTGCAACTCTCTTTTTTATTTCCTTTTTTTTTTTTTTTTTAAGGGGGTGATCCAGTCACACAGAGACATCCAGTCACAAAACTGTCCTCTATACTGTTCTGGTGTGATTTCACACACAATATTACCTTCACCACATCACCAGGAAGCTAGACAAACTAGAGGGAGTTCAGTGAAGAGCAACAAACATGATCAATGAATTTACGGGGAAGACTGAAAAATCAAAGCGCTAGAACTTAGGTGGAGATGATTTATGGGCAGGAAGGCATTATTCTTCCGCAAGGGTGATTAGATACCGCAATGATGTTATAAAAATGTGGATGGGTAGAAGAGAGAGGAACATTATCTACAAATAACTAAATAATGTAAACACAAATGGGAGGAGAGGAACTACTTAGGGTGGTACAAGAGACAATAACTAGGAGTGATTGGATATCTTTAGTAAAGGAAGCATTTGGACTGAAAAGCAGGAAAGATATCCTTACATTTATTATTTGTATTCCAGCAGCATCCAAAGGTCCTAACCAGATCCCTGCTCCAAAGAGTTTATAATCTAATTTGAAACAAGACATGGTAAGTTTCAGATGTAAAACAATAGTCCAGGAGAGGAAGGCCAAGTTAACAGTAAGATAGCATGGTTATGATAATAGCTATTGCATAGCTTTGTTGCCGGCACCCAGTGCCGAGAGGCAAAACAACAGCAGGGTTTGGTTCGCTACCCGGTGTGCTTCACCCAATAATCACAATGGGGTGGAGAAGCAGAAAAGTTTATTTGAAGCTTCAAAAAGGTACAGGGAGAATAGAATCTCAAATCCTGCACAAAGAAAAGGAGCCCTTGTGGCACCTTAGAGACTAACCAATTTATTTGAGCATAAGCCTTCGTGAGCTCACAAAAACGAAAGCTTATGCTCAAATAAACTGGTTAGTCTCTAAGGTGCCACAAGTACTCCTTTTCTTTTTGCGAATACAGACTAACACGGCTGTTACTCTAAATCCTGCACCCAGAGCAGGAAGTTTCACAGGCTTTTATACACCCTTTTTCCCAGCATATCTATCCAATAGCAAGCTGCCCTAAGTATCCATATAGCCAGCCAATCCAGTTACCAGCTAGTTCCCTTGTTTTTTGTATCATTTGTTAAACTATACATGAAGCTGCTTTATTCGGCATTTTTCTTCCATATCTGCCCTGTTTGGCCTTGTTTAGTTTCAGGCAGTCTGACTTTGCAACATATTGTTGCAGATCTTCAGCATAACTGCTGTGAGTGCCTCCAGGCGGGGGGGGCCAAGGACACTTGGGCCTAGTACGTAGAGCTGCTGCGAGTGCCTCCAGGCGGGAGGGGGGGGGCGCCAAGGACACTTGGGCCTAGTGCGAGGGGGCTCCATCGACACTCGTGGTCTTCCATCCGCTCAAGTTACCTAGTGGCCATGCCCCAGTGTCCCCAACAGCTTGATAGTTCTAAAGCACCTGAAAAGGTTCCCTTAAAAATAAATACTCCAACTGTTCTGAAAGCACAGGACCTATTAGGCCAGGAAATAGTTTCCCCAAAGGGAACTGGGGAAACCCCATGTTTAAACTAGACTGGACAAGACACTAGTAAATGTACTTCAGGAACTCTTATCTTTGGTTCTGCGATAATGCTCCGCACAGATGTGCTGAAGAAGGGGCTCATTAGACCTGTACGAGAGCATCCACAGCGCATGCACTTCATCTGTTAAATGGAAGTGAGTCAGCAACCACCTAGTCCTTCTGAAGGAGTCTTTCCTCCCAAATATTTACAGAAGGACTCATGAAAATAAGTGACTTCAATGAAAGACACTGTCCACATAGGAATCAGAACGCCATAGCAATGACAATTTAAATACAACTGGAGCTGGTCTACATAGAGTCTTTATTATAAATATAATCAATATAGAAACTGATTAAAGTGGTGCAACACCCCAGTGTGGACACAATTATAGGGATATGAAGCATTATATCAGTGTCGTTTATTCCAGGGAAGCACTTTTATACCATGGTAATAGCACCCACACTATGAGATTTTACCCCTTTTAACTATGTTGAAATAGAAACTAGCATAGCTAAGCAAGGCAAAAACTGTGTACAGACAAGCCCACGTTGCTAGCAGGATTCCAGCACCATTTCCCTGTACCACGGGCAGAGATTGTGTGTCTGCACTATGTTATGAAACTGTGCTGTTTCTCAAGGGGAGCCTAGCCTGTCTCCTGAAGACTCACTTCTTCCATGATGCCCACAAGCAGTGAGTCATTTTAAAAAAAAAAAAAGTTGTTAAATCTTCTACTTCTCTGGCACACAGCATGTCTACTCTGTGTCTATCTAGAGTAGACTGAAAGCTCTTTGGAACTGGGACTGTTGATGCTTGTCATTAATAACATCTCAGTAAAATAAAAACAAATCCTACCCACACCCAGATTAGAAAAGCCATTCTAGAATCACTCCTGTAACAACCACGTTTATACAGTTGATGGTTGCAGAATCCTTAGCTCCCCTACTCCTCAGACAGACACATAGATCCATAGTATAAAAGTCTGAAGACATACATGAGGTCTGAAACCTCATTTGATCTCTGCTGAATATGCCAAGAATAGGAGACTTAAAACCTACTGTTGTAATTTTTACACAATATGAAAAACCTGGACAGATGGCTCGAGTATTTTGATTTTTTTTTATTAATAAACCAGACCAGTGTTCAGCATGTCCTTCCAATAACATCACATGGCCTATCCCCACAAGGTTACAGTTACGGCCCTACTTCTGCTGGAAGAATATTTAAAAGAAGATTTAAAAAAATGAGTCAAGAGCTGACCAAATTGTAATCTTATAATATCACAAAACAAGAGTTTCCTGCCACTACACAAATGCAGACACAGATCCTGTGACCATAGTCAAAGACCATTGTTATCAGTCAGAAAGTTTACACACATTTGCTCATTTGAAGGGACACAGGCAGGTAGATTAACTCCAGAAGTTATGGTTTTGTAAAAATGAGACGTTTTACATAAACCTGATATTAACATAAATGTTTATTTTTTAAAAAAACTGTTCTGTTTGGATTTAAATATCCCCCTTTACCATTGCAATTTAAGCTCCACAGTTAGTGCACAAAAACCAAAACCCGACTACAAACAAAGGTGAAACTGAACACTGTTTTCACTTCAAAAGGAGAATGAAATTGAAAAAAGAAAAATAGTGAAAAGTAAAAGGAAAGTTTTAGAAATATCAGTTTTAATCTCAGTTTTTGGTGACATGAGGAAATTAATTGGTTTTTAAAACAACACTTCTACCCTTTAACATGAGGGATCTGGGTATAGTGGACTGTATAGTTGTTTGTTTGTTTGGGGGGTGGGGGGGGTTAAAAATAAAAGTAGTTTACTTCCAGCGTTGTGAATAATGTGCAGTCTGGACAGCTGGAACAGATTCCAAGTGGGTATAATTTATTTATCTAAACATTATAAAAATCACACAAAATCAGGTGATTCCTTATGGAAACAGGCCACAGCTACATAGACAAATACCATGTCTTCTAGATTAACAATACAGCAGAAATCACTGCTGAGAAATTGTAAACTGCATCACAAAGGAAAAACAAAAGAATGAAACACTGACTCCAGAACTTCATAAACTACCACCGAGAGCGAACGAAAAGCAGAAATGATAGCGTTAACAGCCATGCAACCTCTTTCATTTACACCCCTAGGACAGAGAAAATGTCAGCAGCTTCACAGAGTAGGCAAAGACTTTTTCCAGTTGAAAGGTACCGCAAGAACCACCAAAAGAGGATGTTTAATAAGGGAACAAAGGATCCACCAACCAAACAGAAACATTAACCGATATCATCACGAGGATTCAATTCGTCATACTTTTTGTGAAACAGATAAAAATAAAAACCCATACAACAAGAATAAGGAAAATAACATTCAGATAAGAGTCTGGGGTTTGCGATGAAATCTGCACATTCTCCCTATATATACATATTGTCAAACAGGCATCCCCACATCTAATGTGACAGTTTGCTAGTTACCAAAGAACAAACACTCTATACAAACACTCCTTCGAGAGGTTGAGGAAATCAGACCCTGAAGTGCGAATTTAAAAATAATCAGTAGAATATAGAACATTCTTTCACACTGACAGCCCCTTAAAGCAAAATAGGAACCCGCCCTCCCCCCCCCCAAAAAAGGCCTAGAAGAAGAAAAAAAACAATCAGATCATAGTGAAGCCAAATTACGAGTCTAAACAACTACAGGCAAGGCCCTCGGGAATGGGCCACAGTTTCAGATTACATTTTATCTTCAACTTCTTGATGCATCTCACCCCTGGCCTGATGAGAAATCCTTCAGCCCCTGCCAGAACTATGACGCGAGAATGGTATCTGGGTATAATAGAGAGGGAGGGTGTGGGAAGGAACAAGAGGATTTCATACTCTTCTGCAGCCCAGAGGTGACTTCTGCAGAAAACATTTAAATGCACACAACCCAGGACAGGTTTTTCATAGTTATAAAGCAGAGATTCAGAGTGGGAGGTTAGTAAACTAATTTTCAAGAGGGTGTCTAATTATTAGACGCTTATACCACCCTACCATCAATGCTGTGCCCAAAATTCACTATAGAGAGGGCACCAGGTCCCAAATACAGAAGGCTTGAAGAAAGCCAGTCCCAAGGCAATACTAGTACCTTTCAGCTGCAACCCTTCCTATCACCATCATCTTTTGCTCCACCATCCCCCAAATTCAAGGTCTTGCTGATCCCAATGTTTTTCACATCCCTATCTCAAATCCATTCTTCCCTCTCCAGCACTACAGTTAGAATCCTGGCCTGTACCTTGGTCACCTCCCACATCTCACCTCAACCCTCCACATCTATTCAAAACATTGCTTCCAAAAAGAGAGTTTTCCCATCCCGCTGCTCCAATTATGTTACCCCACACTCCTTCCTCAAATCCCTTCACTGGCTTGCCTTCCTGCTGAGTTATTAACCACCATCATTTTATTCATTGCCATAAATGTACACAGCACTTCTCAAACAGAAGGAGACAAGGCACAGGAAAACAGTTTCGAAAAATCAAAAGGGTGGAGAGAGAGGAGAACAAAGTAGGAGAATTCCTGGCAGGAGATGGTTTTAAAGCAGGATTTGGAGAAGAGAGAAGGACCCCTGGTAAAGCAGGAAGAAATGAGTGCAGAGGTTCAGGGGCTGCAGCTGTTTGGGCTCAGGACAGCAGCTGGGACAGGGGAGAATGACAATAACTGGCAGCTATGCCATGGAACTGTCAGTCAGTCAGAACAGGTGGAATATCAGGGTGTATACCTGATTAAGGGGGCATGGGGAAGCCCTTCTTTTAGGGATTTGGTATATTCACAGAGCACCAGGAGGGTCCTTTCTTTGTTTCATTTGGGGGTTTAGAGGGTCTATCAGCAAGGACAGAGTGGCAATTTGGACGGATAACCCAGTTTGGTGAGGTTAGAGGGCTCTCCATGTCTGAACAGGGAGGGGGGAAGGGGGAGGTGTCCTCCCTGCTTAGAGGGAAGTGATGAGGGAGCTGGGAGTTCCCAACTTAGGGGAGCCAGGAGTCTCTAGGGCTGAGTGGTGCCGAGGACTTAGAGTCTGGGGGTGAGGGGGGAGCAATAGAAATGTTGTGGGCTCCCTGTTCAGGGGGGGCTGGGGGCTCCCTGTTCAGGGGGAAGTGACGGGGGGGCTAGGGGCTCCCTGTTCAGGGGGGCTGGAGGGTCCCTGATGGGGGGACTGAGGGCTCCCTGTTCAGGGGGGCTGGAGGGTCCCTGATGGGGGGACTGAGGGCTCCCTGTTCAGGGGGAAGTGACGGGGGGGCTGGGGGCTCCCTGTTCAGGGGGGCTGGGGGCTCCCTGTTCAGGGGGGCTGGGGGCTCCCTGTTCAGGGGGGCTGGGGGCTCCCTGCTCAGGACTGTGGCGGGGGGCCCCTGCCCCGGCTGTACCTGAGCGTGGGGCCGATGCAGGCCGTGTCCGTGCTCTCGATCTCCCGCAGGATCCGCTCGTGCTCCGCCGCCGTCTCCAGGCTCTCCAGCTCCGCCATCTTCCCCCGCTCCATGGGCTCCGGGCCCGGCTGGGACGCAGCGAGCCTCGCCCACCCCCCAGCGCCGGAGCCGCTCTGCCCCAGCCCAGCCCAGCCCCAGGCTCGCCGGCCGGCCGCGCCCCTTCGCCGCGCCGCGTCTCCACCCCCTGCCGCGCCGGCATGCCGGGAAATGTAGTCCTGGGGGAAAGGGGGTGTCGCCTCCAGCCCGGGCCCAGAGAGAGACTCCCACCAGCGCCCCTCACTGGGGGGACCCCCACCCCCGTCAGACCCGCCCCCACACCCCTCACTGGGGGGACCCCCACCCCCGTCAGACCCGCCCCCACACCCCTCACTGGGGGACCCCACCCCCGTCAGACCCGCCCCCACACCCCTCACTGGGGGGACTCGCCACCCCCGTCACACCTGCCCCCACACCCCTCACTGGGGGGACCCCCACCCCCGTCAGACCCGCCCCTACACCCCTCACTGGGGGACCCCACCCCCGTCAGACCCGCCCCCACACCCCTCACTGGGGGGACCCCCACCCCCGTCAGACCCGCCCCAGAGCCTACACTGGGTTGACCCCCACCCCGTCAGACCCGCCCCTACACCCCTCACTGGGGGGACCCCCACCCCCGTCAGACCCGCCCCCACACCCCTCACTGGGGGACCCCCACCTCTGTCATACCCGCCCCAGAGCCTACATTGGGTTGACCCCCACCCCGTCAGACCCGCCCCTACACCCCTCACTGGGGGACCCCACCCCCATCAGACCTGCCCCCACACCCCACACTGGGGGGACCCCCACCTCTGTCATACCCGCCCCAGACCCTACATTGCGGGGACCCCCACCCCCATCAGACATGCCCCCACACCCTCACTGGGGGGGACCCCCACCCCCGTCACACCTGCCCCCACACCGGGAGGACCCCCACCCCTGTCATACCCACCCCAGATCCTACATTGGGGGGACCCCCACCCCCATCAGACCTACCCCCAGACCCTGCATTGGGGGGGACCCCCACCCCATCAGACCCGCCCCCAGGCCCCTCACTGGGGGGACCCCCCCACCCCTGTCAGATCTGCCCCAGCGCCCCTCATTGGGGGGACTCCCCTCCCCTGTGAGATCTGCCCCAGCGCCCCTCATTGGGGGGACTCCCCTCCCCTGTGAGATCTGCCCCCAGACCCCTCATTCGGGGGACTCCCCTCCCCTGTCAGACCTGACCCCAGACCCCTCACGGGAGGGACTCCCCACTCCTGTCACAACTTCCCCAGTGCCCCTCATTGTGGGGAGACATGTCACCCCTTTCAGACCTGACCTAAGTTCCTCTCCTTGGGGGAGATTACCATCAGACCTGCCCCAAGATGGTGACCACCTTTGTTGGATAGAAATCAGGGAAAACCACATGAAAAATACGGGACAACACTTAATTTTAAGGGACATTTTGAGGAAACACCATTACCCTCAGCATAGTGTGTATTTTTCTCTCAAGTGTACATGTGTACTGCCTTCAAGTATAAAACGCAATTATCATAAGCTTCAATGTAATGTTTAAAATGTTCAAGGGATGTCCCTTAAAATCAAGTCAAGGGATTTCCCTGAAAAGGGACAAATCAATTAAATAAGGACCAGTTCCTTAAAATAAGGGGATGGATGGTCACTCTATACCCCAGTGCCCTCAATGGTGGAAGACGTACACACACCAGTCAGACCCACTCCCACTGCCTGTTGGTAGGGAACACACATACACACCATCTGACCTTCTCTTCCTGGGAAGCCTCCAACAGTCAGAACTGCCCCCACTGCCTCTCTTTGGGGGAAGAGAACCCAGTCAGAAGTGCTTTAACTGGGGGAGAGACTTCACTCAGCCAAACTTAGCCCCTGAGCCCATCCCAACAAAGGGCACTGGGAGTAGGTCTGATTGAGTTGGTGTTTCCTCGAAATGAAAATATCCCATTGACTTCAAACTGCCTTTCATCTTGAAGGATCCATCTGATATCAAGGTCTCATAGTTTTGGTTCTCAGCATTTCTCTCTGATGACTAAGTGACTCCTTGTACTTCTTGTTATTTATTATCATTACAGCTGCGCTCAGGTTCTTCCATGACTAGGATGGCAACACTGGATGTCGTATAAACACATCGGAAGAGCCCCAAAGAGTTTACAATCTAAAACAAACTACAACAAGTAGGTGGAACAAACAAATGGAATGCGAGAAAGAAGGGCAAGGGTAACAATGGTAGGAACACAGGGTTACTTAGACTATCTATGTACACTATTCCTTGTTTTCGAGTCAAAGATTTTTGTTGTTTCAAGTTTTAAGCTATAAATAAATAAGGAAGGCCCTACTGGTCACCTTCTTCTTTGACTGCTAGAACATTGAATGCTGCTGATCTGTCTATAGCTTTGTCTTAGAATATCACCAGATTAAATGAAAAGGTGATAGAAGGAGTGTCCCAACCACTACATGTGTCCTGAATTCACTGGTACAGAGAAGGGCAGGGGAAACTCTAAAAAAAATGTTAGATAGTGTTAGTGCCATAGCTCTCTTAGATCATGTTTACAGTTGCCAATGTGGTGTCTTACGGGACCAGCTGGATGTCATTCTGGATGTGTTAAAACCAGAGAGGAAGTCTGTACTCTGGTGGCAGTCACCATGGAGATGTGATATATGCTCCCAGAGGACCAAAAGCAAATAAACATGGAAGTGATATAATGAAAGAAGATAAAAATAGTTGGGCAAATTTAGGAACCCAGCATCCTGGTGTTATCTCAAAACTCTGTAACAGATAAATAAGACTAAGGTTTGGACCCAGATAAATATCTCTATCACTTTTTAAAACCCATGAGGTAAGTAAAAACAACCCAGTGTAAAGATAGATTTACTAAGATTTATTAAAATTAAACAAATTAACAAAGGCAACAGAATAATAGCTCAGAGGTTTGATCCAAAAGGGCATAAAGCCCGGCCCCCTTCTACCTTTAGCAAGCTATGGGAACTCCTTTACTTGCAGGAGATGACTTTCACAGGCAACTCGGATGGAAAGGCAGACAGCTGGTCATGACTGCGGACTACTGCGGTGGTTGCTGGATGCCAGACCTGTAACTGCCTAGATGGGGTGACAGGAGAGACACGTACTGAAGCTGGATCAGGATACCCCACGATGGTCTTCAGGTAGGTACCTCGTGAAGAATCTTGCCTCTCAACGCACGCACAGAAGAACTAGGCACGGGCTGCCTCTGTGGTGGACAGCCCCTCATGCTGAACGTGCTGGCCTTAAATAGACTTGGGCATGTGACCGTTTCCTGCACTTTTCTTCCCACCGTTGGAAGAAAAGGCGTCAAAGACCCAACCAAAAGAACCCACAAAATGGTGTCCAAACGGCAACTTGACCATGACTATTGACCCATAAGTTTCATAAAACAGTACATAAACAGCACAGTATATAAATCAGAACAATACATAAATTCTAATAAACCCTACACTGGAGCAATGTACCTTCACAATAGGTTAGATAGAGAATTCAAAAGGACACTGGGGCAATGTCTATTCTGCATTCCCATCTAGTGGCTGGTCCACAAAAGTTATGTGTCTACTGATGCTACCAACCACGGAACCAATCACCTTAGCTCAGAAGGTAGAGGCTTCTGCTTTTAGCGCTGAAGGTTCAATCCAGTGGTGAGCTGGAGCCGGTTTGCACCGGTTCGCTAGAACCGGTTGTTAAATTTAGAAGCCCTTTTAGAACTGGTTGTTTGCCAGGGAGAACCAGTTCTAAAAGGGCTTCTAAATTTAACCGGCCAAAAGTGGCGCCTTAGGCGCTGACTCCAGGGGTGCTCCAGCCCTGGAGCACCCAAGGGGAAAATTTGGTGGGTGCAGAGCACCCACCAGCAGCTCCCCGCCCCACCCTGGCCCCAGCTCTCCTCCTCCGCCTCCTCCCCTGAACGCGCCGCCCTGCTCTGCTTCTCCGCGCCTGCCCCCCCCAGCTTCCCCTGAATCAGCTGTTTGCGCGGGAAGCCGGGGCGGGCTGAGAAGCAGGCGGTGGCTTCCTGCTCAGGCCCAGGGAGGCGCAGGCGAGCTGGGGCGGGGGGGCACGAGGAGGGCCGCCTGCGCCGCAGCAGGTAACCCGGGGGCGGGGGCTGCGCAGGGGAACCGCTCCCTGCCCCAGCTCCCCTCCACCACCCTCAGCCTGAGTGTGAAGCCGCCGCCTGCTTCTCAGCCCTCCTCGGCTTCCCGCGCGAACAGCTGATTCACGGGAAGCTGGGAGGGGGGGCAGGCGCGGAGAAGCAGAGCGGGGCGGCGTTCAGGGGTGGAGGCAGAGCGGAGGTGAGCTGGGGCAGGGCACAGGTGTCATAAATATAAAGGGAAGGGTAAACCCCTTTGAAATCCCTCCTGGCCAGGGGAAAGCTCCTCTCACCTGTAAAGGGTTAAGAAGCTAAAGGTAACCTCGCTGGCACCTGACCAAAATGACCAATGAGGAGACAAGATACTTTCAAAAGCTGGGAGGAGGGAGAGAAACAAAGGGTCTGTGTCTGTCTATATTCTGTCTTTGCCGGGGATAGACCAGGAATGGAGTCTTAGAACTTTTAGTAAGTAATCTAGCTAGGTATGTGTTAGATTATGATTTCTTTAAATGGCTGAGAAAAGAATTGTGCTGAATAGAATAACTATTTCTGTCTGTGTATCTTTTTTGTAACTTAAGGTTTTGCCTAGAGGGGTTCTCTATGTTTCTGAATCTAATTACCCTGTAAGATATCTACCATCCTGATTTTACAGGGGGGATTTCTTTATTTCTATTTACTTCTATTTTTATTAAAAGTCTTCTTGTAAGAAAACTGAATGCCTTTTCATTGTTCTCAGATCCAAGGGTTTGGGTCTGTGGTCACCTATGCAAATTGGTGAGGCTTTTTATCCAACATTTCCCAGGAAAGGGGGGGTGCAAGTGTTGGGAGGATTGTTCATTGTTCTTAAGATCCAAGGGTCTGGGTCTGTAGTCACCTAGGCAAATTGGTGAGGCTTTTTACCAAACCTTGTCCAGGAAGTGGGGTGCAAGGTTTTGGGAAGTATTTTGGGGGGAAGGACACATCCAAACAGCTCTTCCCCAGTAACCAGTATTAGTTTGGTGGTGGTAGCGGCCAGTCCAAGGATAACGGGTGTAATATTTTGTACCTTGGGGAAGTTTTGACCTAAGCTGGTAAAGATAAGCTTAGGAGGTTTTTCATGCAGGTCCCCACATCTGTACCCTAGAGTTCAGAGTGGGGGAGGAACCTTGACAACAGGTCTGGGTGGGGAGCTGCCGGTGGGTGCAGAGCACCCACCAAATTTTCCCCGTGGGTGCTCCAGCCCCGGAGCACCCAGGGAGTCGGCGCCTAAGGTGCCAATTTTAATGTGATCAGTGGGGGGAGCGGCCACTCCCCTTGCTCCCCGCCTAGCTACGCTCCCCCGCCCCTAGGAGCCAGAGGGACCTGCCGGCTGCTTCCTGGGAGCTGTCCCAGGTAAGCACCTCCAGGACTCCCCACTTCGCCCCCCGGCAGGTGCCTCTGGCTCTTAGGGGTGGGGTGGGCACCCACTACGGTGGCCCACAAGACCCTCCTGCCCAGTTCTGGGGGCAGTCAGGGGACAGGGGAGGGGGATGGATGGGGCAGGGGTCCAGGAGGAGGGGCGTCAAGGAATGTGGGGGGTGTTGGGGGGGGGCAGGAGTCCCGGGGGCGGGGGTGGGCCACGACCCCCGTCGTGGAGTGAGGAGGGAACCCGTTGTTAAGATTTTGGCAGCTCATCACTGGTTCAATCCACAGACTCAGACTAAGATGTTACAAGATGATATATAAGTTATAAGATGTCAGTTGTTACAAATGGGCACTCATTTGTGATTTGAACTGCTGTGGACCTCAGTTGTCTGGGAGGAGCTTCACATCTTTGGGACGTGCCAAGGGAGGTATGTAATGCATTGTTCAGTGTGTTTTGTGTGTCCCCCTGCTAGTGACCAGTCCACAGAGGCTATGAGTCAGCTACAGGTAACAGCTTTGGTGATTACTCCTTACTTCAAACAGTAGAAGCTCATACTTTTACAGCCTGATCCAATACTCAGTGAAGTCAACGATGATCCTTACATTGACTTCATTGGGTGCTGTCTCAAGAACTGGAGAATTGGCGGCCTGAGGTTCAATCCCAGGTGACGCCCATTACAGTGGTTGTTATGCTATAATAACTATAAACATCTATAGCAATACTGGACCCATCTAGAAACCCCTCCAACAGACTGGGTGGCAATGCAGTGTCTCCAGATGCAGTGAAGTTTACTCTTTTCAATGTTTTCTTAAGGGGTAACTTCATTCATCATTCAAGATAAAACAATTGTTCTGCATTATTAGAGAGAACTCAGGAGAGCTATTTCATGTGTTATAGTCTAGTCATATAGTTATTCATAATGCTATTTTGCCCTCAAAATAACACATTTCACATGTAGATCTCAAAGCACTGCACACAGGTGGGTAAAACTTATTTTACAGGTGAAGAAACTGTGGAAGTTAATTGACTTGTTCAACATCACAGAGTAATCAGGGTTAGAAGCCGGAGGCCTGATCCTGCAAAGCTTTACTCACATCGGTAATCCTTACTCGTGTGAGTCGTTCCATTTAGTTCAGCAGAACTAACTAAGTATTATTCACTTGAATAGGGCTTGAGGACCAGGCTCTAGATCTCCTAATAATTATGCCAAAGCCTGGTCCATGAGAGCACTAGTAGTTTGACAATGGAAGTGGGAAACAAAAATCCTGACTCTGACACTGACTCCCCCTGTTGCCTTGGGAAGTCACTTAATCTCTCTGCCTCCATTTCCCCATCTGTAAAACGGGGATAATCATACTTAATTGCCAGTGCTATGAGAATTAGTTAGGTAATGGGGTAAATTAGTTCTCAGTTACATCCATGAAATCCATTGACCTCAATGGGGCTGCAAAGCTGCTGAATTTGCCATAATGTGCTTTATTCATGCCTACACTGTATTGATTTCTGCACGCAGGAACCCAGGCACAGGGCCCCCCATGAATAGAAATTCTCCCTGCAGCAGTTTTCACACTGGCACAAGCCACCTGCATCCCTCCTGCTCTGTCGGAGCGGCCCAGAAGGTTGGCAGGACCAGCCAAAAGGGGGTATGGGCTGGGCATGCAGAGAATGTACTGATTCAACACAGCCCCCAGGAAGTCTCTGTGAACAGAGCTCCTAGGGAGCCCTAACTGTAAATTAAATGAGAGTTGCCCTCACACAAGGGTGAATGCCTCCACTGGCACAGCGACCTGCCCTCACCCTTACGTCCCCACCAGGGATGAATCAAGCCCAGTGTCTGTAGAGCATTTTGAATATGAAAAGTGATACAAATACATGTTAAGCATTATTGTTTTAATTAGATAGTTTAGTCCAAAAATCTGGGTTACGTAAAAAGAGAATATATTACACCTAATATTAATATAACCTTTTCTGTGCATCTAATCTAGCCATTTTAGAGTGCCCATCACCATTGTATCTACTTGCCATTCTCAGTGGCAATCTGATTTGTTTGCATGTAAACTCCTGCAGTGTAGGGTTGCCAACTTTCTAATTGCTGAAAACCGAACACCCCCTGCCTTGCCTCTTCCTCCAAGGATCTGCCCCCGGTGCACTCCTCTCCCCCTCCTTCTGTTGCTCGCTCTCCACCCTTCCCCATTCTCCCCCCCCCCCCCAATTCCCCCCTCTCCCAGGACTCACCTGCTACCTGCAGAGCCAGGCTGGGAAGTGCTGATGCAGAGCCTGCCCGCTTGCCCAGTCAGGACATAGCAGGTCAGAGGGGGGGTTGGAGCACAATGGGACATGGCAGGGGTCAATCTCCATAGCAAGGGGCCAGGGCCGGGGTAATCAGGGCACAGCAGGGCAGAATTGGGGGTGAATAGGATTCCCCTCTCCCGGCAGTAGCACCTACCTCTTGGATCCTGGTCTGGAAGCCAGCCACTGCTCTCTTTCAGGCTTCAGCAACTGAGCAGAGAGCAGCTCCTCCATGTGGCTCCAGATGCAGCTGCTGCTCTTCCCACCCCGCAGTGGCAGAGGCCATTTACTGTGGCCAACCGGACTTTTAGCGTCCGGTCAGCTGTGATGACTAGACACTGCCACGTTCCCTTTTCCACCAAACATTCCAGTTGAAAACTGGACACCTGGCAACCCTATTTGTGACCCAAACACTGAAATATTTCATTACTTCATGAGAACCAGACATCAGAATGAATGACCTTCATATCAACTGCCCCACCCGCCAACCCTCATCAGAGACATGCTAGCTTGTTTTGGCTTTGTGTAAGGCTGGGGAAGAATGAGGCCATATTTTTGGTATGGATATTTATTTATGTAGAATAAGTGATATTTGTATCCTAGAATCATGTTGACAACAGTGTTGAATTGGGTGTTTTGTTAAAATGAGAGGAATAGGCCACGTTTTTCAAACCTGAATGCCTCCAGTTATCCACTCCTATGTGGAGAATTATTTATACTTATATACTTATATTTAAGTATCTAAATATGGGCTTAGGCATCTGGCTGGATGAAAATTTTCTGTCAAAACTGTTTTTGATAGAAAATTGGGTTTTTGATTAAACTAAATTTTTCACAAAAAGCATCTGTTTTCCACAAAAAATTTAGAGTTTTCATTAAAAAAAAATGCTCAAAAATTTTAGCCAAAACCAGAACAATTTTGATTGGGAAATGCCACTGCGGTGCCTCAAGGGAATTGTAGTTCAGTTATCCTATGTCCCCATTCCTCTCTATGGTCTGAGTTCCTCAGCTGGAATGCATCTTCTATGATGCACAATGGCCAGGGACTCAGATGATATAATTGGCATGGCTCAGCAAGAGGGGAGGAGATTGTGGTGCATTATGGGTGATGTAGTCCAGCCAGGGAGCACAATCCACAGTGGAGAATAGGGGAATGAGGCATCCAGACTATAACTCCCATGAGGCACCATGGCAGGATAGCTGAATAAAGATGTTCTGGTTTAAAACAAAAGTTTTCCGTTTTTGATTTTTTGTCAAAAAATTGACATTTTCCTTGTGAAAAAACATTTTAATAAATTCATAGATTTGAAGGCCAGAAGGGATCATTGTGATGATCTAGTCTTCCCTCCTACATAGCATTGGCCATAAGACTTCCATGAATTAAGTCCTGCTTCAATACAATTGCAGTGTTTGAACCTGAGCATATTTTTTAGAAAAGAACCCAGTCTTGAATAAATATTTCCAGTGATGAAGATTCCACCACAAACCTCGATAAACTGTTCCAATGGCCAATCAGATTTACTGTTAAAAATGTGCACCGTATTTCTAGTCTGAATTTTTCTAGCCTCAGTTACCAGTCATTGGATCTTTGTATACCATTGTCAGCTAGATTGAAGAGCCCTCTATTATCCAGTTTCTCTTCCCCTTGTAGGTACTTATAGACGGTGATCTAGTCATTCCCTCTCTTTGATAAAGTAAATTGATTGAGCTCCTTAAGTTTTTCACTACCAGGCATGTTTTCCAATCCTTTAATCCTTCTTGTGGCTCTTCTCAGAACCCTCTGTGGTCCTGCAGGATGATCATGATAGTCCTTTCTGTCCTTGAAGTCTGAGTCTCTCCAATTTATCAACATCCTTCTTAAAGTGTAGACTTCAGAACTAGACACTGTATTCCAGTAGAAGTTGCACCAGTACCAAATACAGAAGTAATATAACTTCCCTACTTGTCCTCAAGATTCCCCGTATATATATCCAGGGATCGCATTGGCCCTTTTAGCTAACGTCACACTGGGAGTTCATGTTCAGCTGATTATCCACCATGACCCCCAAGTCTTTTTCACAGTCATTGCTACCCAAGATAGAGTCCCCCATCCTGTAAGTATGACCTGCATTCCAAAGATGTAAGATCTTACATTTTGACTTATTAAAACACATATTCTTAGCTTGTCAGCTGATGAAGCGATGCAGATTGCTCTGTATTAGTGACCTGTCCTCTTCATTATTTACCACTTCCCCAGTCTTTGTGTCATCTGCAAACTCCATCAGTAATGACTTTACATCTTCTTCCAGGTCATGGATAAAAATGTTAAATTGCATAGGACCATGAATTGATCCCTGTGGAACCCCACTAGAAACACACCTGCTTGATGATGATTACTATTACTTTTGTGACATATCAGTTAGCCAGTGTCAAGGGAGGTGCAAGCTGTGTGTTTTTTTTTAAGAGCTTTGGCTGTCACCCCCAGAAAGCTGGGGCTTGTGCAGAAGGGCCGTGTGCCCCTGCTCTCTGCTCTGCCTTCAGAGCTGGGTGGTGGTATATGTACTTGGGGGGGAGAGGGCGGGGGGAGTACATGACTACAGACACAAAGAAGGGACCCTGATCAAATAAGTTTGAATAGCACTGCTATAAGGCATGTCCTTTAATCCTCTAATCACTCTTGAGGCTCTTTTCTGAACTCTCTCCAATTTATCAACATCCTTCTTGAATTGTGGACACCAGAACTGGACATAGTGTTCCAGTGGTAGTCGCACCAGTGCCAAATACAGAGGTAAAATAATCTCTAATCCTACTACTTTACCTGTTATGCATCCCAGGATTGCATTAGCCCTTTCAGCCATAGGGTCACACTGAGAGTTGATATTCAGCTGATTACCCACCACAACCCCCACATTTTTTCAGAGTCACTGCTTTCCAGGACAGAGTTCCCTATCATGCGGTATGGCCTCCATTCTTTGCTCCTCAATGTATATATTTAGCTATATTAAAATGCATATTGTTTGCTTGCACCCAGTTTACCAAGCAATCCAGATTACTATGCACTAGTGACCTGTCCTCCTCATTATTTACTACTCCCCCAATTTTGTATCATCTGCAAACTTTGCAAGTGATGATTTTATGGATTGGATTTTCTTTCAGATCATTAATGAAGATGTTAAACAGCGTAGGGCCAAAAACTGATCCCTGCAGGACCCACTGGGAACACACCCATTCAATGATTATTCCCTGTTAACAGTTCAGAAAGCAGCAGCTGCTGTAGCAGTGTGGAGGCATCTAGTTGAATTTGATTAGTTTCCTTCCTCTGTGTCTGTCTGACAGCCACCCCATAGATCTGTCAGCTACTTGGTTCTGCATCCCAAGTTCCTCATTCCACCCCCTCTCCTGCATTTCTTCTACCCCAACCAGCTTCCTTGCACCTCCACTTAGTCATAACACATGGCTTCTTTGGCCCTTGGGGGAGTCTTGGAGCTCCTGTTGCTGTCTCAATGTCTTCGCTTTAGCCTCTTGAGCCTTTCCCAATCCCATGCTGCTTCTCACCATTCTCTTCTGTCTCTTTCGGTTTTCAAAGCCTCTTTTGCCATAACTTAATCCAATTTAACTGCCTATCACATATATTAATCTGTCTTTTACCTGCCCTCACCACCCTAAGCAACTACTTGAAATTTGACAATAAATGTATACGGTATTTCTAAAGCAGCTAATTTTTAAAAAAATAAAATCAGCAAAACTACAGCACATTGTGAGGTGAATACATTATGAACACAGAGCAGCTAATCATAGCCGTATTGTTTACTTTGGGTGTGCAGTGTGGTTTACTTTTCCAAGGCTGACCTTTGGCATGCTCACCTTCAATCAACAGCCATGTTGACTTGTTAATTGCATGTGTGGCCTTAAACTATATTGCCTAGAAATGTGCCTACATTGCAAAGTCTTCTCTATCAACCACCGGTCTCTTTCAGAGTTTCTGCAGTGCCTTAGAATATTTTTTTCCACAGGTACTCACTTGCATGTATTAATAACATATGATGGACCCAGTAACCCAGAATGTGTTTATAATACATGTAAATCCTAGTTTTTCAAACCCCAAATCTCTGTTACCTGAAATTCACATCCTATCCTGTATCCAAATTTCTTATAAAAACTGAAATACATTTTTAAGACCTTCTGATTTTACTAAGATGTCCCCCATGCCCTTGTAAAATCAGTCTTTACATATTTACAATAATTATTCTTGTTTTGTTCATACATTTTATTGCACTTTTATTTTTATACAAAAAGATTGAAAAAGGAACAATAGTATTGACTGAGATATTGTAGAGATGGACTCAAGCCACAGTGTTTGGATTGATTTCTGGTTTTGAGGTTTTGGAAGTGTTCAAATCTGGCATTCTGGTTTAGTTAATTATAGAGACAGGGGCCTGTGATGGAGTGTATCGGTCTTTTGGCTTCCCAAAGTTCTGCCAAACCCCACGTCAATAGTACCCCTAAAAGAGAGCCCCAAGAAGCCAACCAGTGTTCTTGGATTTCAAAGATTCATTCTCAGTCAAGATTCAAAGAAAAGCTCAGGGAGGCTCTACAAGCTGGGATCTAAGTAAGTACAGCTTGGGTAGTAGTGAGCGCTTCTGCTGACTTTGGCAAATCCTTTGGGGAGATGGAAGGACCAGAGGTATGCAGCAAGCAGGGCTGCCGCTGTGGAGAAGGCAGAAGAGAGAATGTACAGGGTCCCTTTGTTTGGAACCCCAAGGACAAGTAAACTCATCCTTAGGGTTCTAAGGCTTAACGGTATATGATATTGTTCCACTGTATGTCTGGTGGTGATTATCTCTGGCTCTCATCCAGTCCCCAACCCAGTGATTTGTGTTGCAGCTCTGAGCTATATGGCTTGGCAATAATAATGAATTGGAATGACAAAAAAGAGTTTCACTCAGGAGTTGAAAGGAGAAGATACCCCATGTTTTAATGAGACAAGACTTCCTATTGACATACTTCCCTTCTCATTATGGACATCAGCATGGTAAGGGATTTCTGCTGTGCTCCCCTGCCTGTCCTCATTATCATTACTGGCATGAAAGGAAGGCATCAAGAGTGATGCATCTGGACAACAAAACACAGCTGTAATTGATAAATGATCCACTGGCGTTTGGGGGATATCAACCTCCTTGAGCTCACCTGTGAGCAATTAGGTGCTGAATAGGGAGTGGATGAGCGTAATGAGGACTGCTCACACCAAGATTGCCTTGTGGGCCACGAAGAACAACATGCTGAGCAGAAACACTGAGTCCTCCCTTCCAAGGATTTGGCCCATTTATGCATGTAGTCATGGAAACAATCAGGGCCGCCACATGTGACTGAGCCTTTCCCTTTCTGGGTGGTAGGAGAGAGCAGAGAACATCAGACCCTTCCTAAAAGATACTGTCAGCATCTCCTTTGCTGAACATACTCCTCTAGAAAATACCCTAGTCCAACCAGCACTGAAGAAACTACTCCTTAAAGCTAGAGACCTTACAAACTACTGTCCACTGTCCAACTAAACCTACTCAAACTAACAAAAAACAAACCATCTCCAAGGCCCCCGTGTAGGCTGCCAGTATCCCGATCCCTCTCAGTCAGGCTTCAGGCCTTATTGCTCTGGTAGATGACCGCCTGTCCATAGCAAAGGGAAGTCCATCCATACTCCTTCTGCTGGACTTCTCTGCAGCATTTGATTCCAACGGTCACTCAATACTCCTGCCTCACCTCCAAGAGGGTGCTGAAGCTAACAGAAATGTCTTTAAATGGGTCGTTTCTTCATCCCAAATCGAACCCAGAGAGTCATTACGGGCAACTGTGCCTTCACCTCCAGACCCCTGTATGGATCAACATCTAAATGAAGGTGCTGGAAGCACTGATGAGACAACACAGAGTGATGTTATATCAGTAGGGAGATGACACCCAGCTCTCCAGCTCCTTTAGCATCAAATATAACCAGTATCACCTCCCACCTTCCTCATTGCTTAGCAGGATGAAGAGCAGCTGGTAAAGCTGAATCCAGGCAACACTGAGGTGATGCTGGTAGAATGGGGAAGTGCTCCAAAGAACTTGCCTCCAATGGCACCATTTGCTGTAGAGCAAGGGAGGCAGTTCTCTTCCCCGGCCCGCAGACCTTGGTTGCCCCAACTTTTAATAGGTCTGTATGCTCCATTATTTGTTTCCATTCCCCACCCCCACCGCCCTGCACCCCCTGACTTTGCAGGATATAATGTAATCACATAAACTGTTCTATAGGCTGACACAACTTTGCCCACCCCCACCCCTGAATTTTTCAGAAAATGACTCCCTGGCTGGTCTCTTCTACAACATTCCTCACTGTTGAGGGCATCTGTCCTCAGTTGGTTAAGTCAGTCCACAATTAGATGCAATGCTATTGGATGCATAAAACTCCCACTTCCATCATCAACTGGCCAGAAGATTGCATCCTGTCCTATTAGTCACAGACATGGCCACAGTGACCTGCTATCCTGATAACCATTTCCACTGCCTTGCACTGGACCTTTTCAGACTCTGTTATATCTGGCATGAAGTGAGGTGCTGATGAGTGCAGTACAAACACATATATAGCTATCAGAGTCAAGCATCAATAGTCTTCTTCTGTATTCAGTGCATCTGTCACTGGACTATTTCAGACACACATTCTCAGCCCAGCAGTAAATATAATGACCAGATTCCCTGTTGGGGCAGACCCAGCACATATACTTTCAAATGATGCATGGGCTTTACTACATGAAAATCCTACTCATATGCCACTTATACCCCCATAGAAGGGCCTATTACAGAGAAATCATTTCAAAATCAGTCTTGGCAAAAGGAATTTACCCTTTATTTGTTACTCTGCTGGGATACACCAGTGATCAGTCCTGTCTCTTCACTTTTACCTTGTGCAGCTGACAAAAAACAAAGCTTACTTTTGCTTTTTATTGGCTTTAATTTTTAGCATATGATTCCTAAGTATTCCTAGCTCAGCAGCTGACAACTGCTTCAAAGCACTCCAGATTTTTAATATCACTGACATCTAGTATTTGTTTTCTTAATTGCATGCAGATTTGTAGGTGATGACCTAATGCTAATGAAGAGTTGTGGACTTTATTTTCTACACCGGGTTGGAAGATTCATTTCAGTTAGAAAATATATTCCTTTCTTTTTTACCTTAACTATTGATTAATGTTTCTGAGCTCTGTTAAACAGCTATCATGTCTTACCCTGGAAACAGCTGCATTTCAAAGATCTCTGAGTAATCCTCATACAGTAGTTACAGTCCGGATAGTTTCTCGAGTATTTTTGAGGACTTTGAAAGAAAAGTGCTATATCAGCATCACTTGTCATAATTAGTGGGTCCAGTCGTAAAGTCCTTACTCTGGCAAATCTCAGGACAGGGTAAGGACTTCAGGGTCAAATCCCTTGTGTACAGAAATGCTTTTAGGAAACAGTATTTTTGTTGCCCTTCTCTGTACTTTTTCAAAGTCTAATATATCTTTTTTGAGATGGGGCAACCAGAACTGCATGCAGTATTCAAGGGTTGGGCCTACCATGGATTTATATAGTAGCATTATGATATTTCTGTCTTATTATCTGTTCTTTTCCTAATGGTTCCTAAAAGCATTTCTGTACACAAAGGGGTGTTGTGAAGGCCAAAAATATAACTGGGTTAAAAAAAGAATTAGATAAGTTCATGGAGAATAGGTCCAGCAATGGCTATTAGCCAAGATTGTCAGGGACACAACCCCATGCTCTGGGTGTCTAAACCTTTGACTTTCAAAAGCTGGGACATGGCAACAGGGAATGGACCACTCAATAATCACCATGTTCTGTTCATTTCCTCTGAAGCATCTGGCACCGGTCACTGTTAGAAGGCAGGATACTGGGCTAGATGGACTAGAGGTCTGACCCAGTCTGGCTGTTCTTATGTTCTTATATTCTCCTTCCAATCTGGCAAACTGATGGCTGCTTTTGTTTATGTGTCTGTCTGTTTCAAGTGTCCCATGATGATTCTTCTGAGCATCTGATTTCCTGATTCTTCCTCTTCTTTTGCTTTCTTCTTTTGATGAGCTATCTGGATCATCCTCCCAGTCTCATTGGTCACAAACTGGTCCTGGCCTAGACATCAGAGGATTTAGCCAAATCTGATTCCAGATTTCCCTGTCTCTGGTTGTGAAGGTGTCTGTGTTCCACTTGGGCTCTGCACTGCAGTCCAGAGGACACCGTTGGGAAGCTTTGATAGAAGCATATCCCCCTGGAGTGTCACATGTCAGCCTTTCATACCCCCAGTAGGCTTTGCACTGGAGCAGCAGGTCAGGAAAATCCAGCTTGGTGGCCCCAGGTGTTATCTCAAAGGGGAGCCAAGATAACTCTGAATGTCTAAAGTGGTGTAGGTATCGGAATAGAAAACAAGACCCTTTTTCTCAAAAGAGCAGATTCGCCCTCTGTGGTAGACTGGTGCAGATCTCCTCCCCTCTCCCCTTGTGTGGTGCACAATAAATATAACTGACAAGAGATAAGGTTCAAAGCAAACAGGTAAATGTATGTGGGGATAGAATTACACAGATAGGGAAGGAGTAAATGTAAATGACTAATAGCTATATAACAAACAAACCCAGTGACACAGCAGCTCTTCCCTGCGAGAGCTTGGAGCTCAGACCCAAGAATAAAAGGAGTACTTGTGGCACCTTAGAGACTGACCAATTTATTTGAGCATAAGCTTTCGTGAGCTACAGCTCACTTCATCGGATGCATACTGTGGAAAGTACAGAAGACGTTTTTATACACACAAACCATGATAAAATGGGTGATTATCACTACAAAAGGTTTTCTCTCCCCCACCCCACTCTCCTGCTGGTAAGATCTTATGTAAAGTGATCACTCTCCTTGCATCTGAGGAAGTGAGCTGTAGCTCACGAAAGCTTATGCTCTAATAAATTGGTTAGTCTCTAAGGTGCCACAAGTCCTCCTTTTCTTTTTGCGAATACAGACTAACACGGCTGCTACTCTGAAACCTCTCCTTACAATGTGTATGATAATCACGGTGGGCCATTTCCAGCACAAATGCAGGTTTTCTCCCCCCCCCCAACCTACCCCCCCCAAAAAACCCACTCTTCTGTTGGTAATAGCTTATCTAAAGTGATGACTCTCCTTACAATGTGTATGATAATCAAGGTAGGCCATTTCCAGCACAAATCCAGGGTTTAACAAGAACATCTGAGGGGGGGGGCGTAGGAAAAAACAAGGGGAAATAGGTTACCTTGCATAATGACTTAGCCACTCCCAGCCTCTACTGAAGCCTAAATTAATTGTATCCAATTTGCAAATGAAGTCCAATTCAGCAGTCTCTCGCTGGAGTCTGGATTTGAAGTTTTTCTGTTGTAATATCGCAACTTTCATGTCTGTAATCGCGTGACCAGAGAAATTGAAGTGTTCTCCGACTGGTTTATGAATGTTATAATTCTTGACATCTGATTTACGTCCATTTAGTCTTTTACGTAGAGACTGTCCAGTTTGACCAATGTACATAAGTAGGGGCATAGCGAGCAGATCGAGGGACGTGATTGTTCCCCTCTATTCGACATTGGTGAGGCCTCATCTGGAGTACTGTGTCCAGTTTTGGGCCCCACACTACAAGAAGGATGTGGATAAATTGGAGAGAGTCCAGCGAAGGGCAACAAAAATGATTAGGGGTCTGGAACACATGACTTATGAGGAGAGGCTGAGGGAGCTGGGATTGTTTAGCCTGCAGAAGAGAAGAATGAGGGGGGATTTGATAGCTGCTTTCAACTACCTGAAAGGGGGTTCCAAAGAGGATGGTTCTAGACTGTTCTCAATGGTAGCAGATGACAGAACGAGGAGTAATGGTCTCAAGTTGCAGTGGGGGAGGTTTAGATTGGATATTAGGAAAAACTTTTTCACTAAGGGGATGGTGAAACACTGGAATGCGTTACCTAGTGAGGTGGTAGAATCTCCTTCCTTAGAGGTTTTTAAGGTCAGGCTTGATAAAGCCCTGGCTGGGATGATTTAACTGGGAATTGGTCCTGCTTCGAGCAGGGGGTTGGACTAGGTGACCTTCTGGGGTCCCTTCCAACCCTGATATTCTATGATTCTATGATTCTACATGGCAGAGGGGCATTGCTGGCACATGATGGCATATAGCACATTGGTAGATGTGCAGGTGAACGAGCCTCTGATAGTGTGGCTGATGTCATTAAGCCCTGTGATGGTGTCCCCTGAATAGATATGTGGGCACAGTTGGCAACGGGCTTCGTTGCAAGGATAGCTTCCTGGATTAGTGGTTCTGTTGTCTGGTATGTGGTTGCTGGTGAGTATTCGCTTCAGGTTGGGAGGCTGTCTGTAGGCAAGGACTGGCCTGTCTCCCAAGATTTGTGAGAGTGTTGGGTCATCCTTCAGGATAGGTTGTAGATCCTTGATAATGCGTTGCAGGGGTTTTAGTTGGGGGCTGAAGGTGACGGCTAGTGGCGTTCTGTTATTTTCTTTGTTAGGCCTGTCCTGTAGTAGGTGACTTCTGGGAACTCTTCTGGCTCTATCAATCTCCCTACCAACACTACAAAAAGAAGGATTGTAGGTGGACTCCTGCTTAAGGTCGAGACAGCAGACTGGACTTCTACATAGAGTGCTTCCGCCGACGTGCACGGGCTGAAATTGTGGAAAAGCAGCATCACTTGCCCCACAACCTCAGCCGTGCAGAACACAATGCCATCCACAGCCTCAGAAACAACTCTGACATCATAATCAAAAAGGCTGACAAAGGAGGTGCTGTTGTCATCATGAATAGGATGGAATATGAACAAGAGGTTGCTCGGCAGCTCTCCAACACCGCTTTCTACAAGCCATTACCCTCTGATCCCACTGAGAGTTACCAAAAGAAACTTCAGCATTTGCTCAAGAAACTCCCTGAAAAAGCACAAGATCAAATCCGCACAGACACACCCCTGGAACCCCGACCTGGGATATTCTATCTACTACCCAAGATCCATAAACCTGGAAATCCTGGGCGCCCCATCATCTCAGGCATTGGCACCCTGACAGCAGGATTGTCTGGCTATGTAGACTCCCTCCTCAGGTCCTACGCTACCAGCACTCCCAGCCACCTTCGAGACACCACTGACTTCCTAAGGAAACTACAGTCCATCGGTGATCTTCCTGATAACACCATCCTGGCCACTATGGATGTAGAAGCCCATCACACCAACACTCCACACAAAGATGGACTACAAGCCGTCAAGAACACTATCCCCGATAATGTCATGGCTAACCTGGTGGCTGAACTTTGTGACTTTGTCCTTACCCATAACTATTTTACATTTGGGGACAATGTATACCTTCAAATCAGCGGCACTGCTATGGGTACCCGCATGGCCCCACAGTATGCCAACATTTTTATGGCTGACTTAGAACAACGCTTCCTCAGCTCTCGTCCCCTGACACCCCTACTCTACTTGTGCTATATTGATGACATCTTCATCATCTGGACCGATGGAAAAGAAGCCCTTGAGGAATTCCACCATGATTTCAACAATTTCCATCCCACCATCAACCTCAGCCTGGTCCAGTCCACACAAGAGATCCATTTCCTGGACACTACAGTGCTAATAAACAATGGTCACATAAACACCACCCTATACCAGAAACCTACTGACCGCTATTCCTACCTACATGCCTCCAGCTTTCACCCTGACCACACCACACGATCCATTGTCTACAGCCAAGCTCTGCCATACAACCGCATTTGTTCCAACCCCTCAGACGGAGACAAACACCTACAAAATCTCTATCAAGCATTCTTACAACTACAATACCCACCTGCAGAAGTGAAGAAACAGATTGATAGAGCCAGAAGAGTTCATACACATTGTAAGGAGAGTCATCACTTTAAATAAGCTATTACCAACAGGAGAGTGGGTTTGTGTGTGTGTTGGGGGGAGGGGGGAAAAAACCTGGATTTGTGCTGGAAATGGCCCACCTTGATTATCATACACATTGTAAGCTATTACCAGCAGGACAGTGAGGTGGGAGGAGGTATTGTTTCATATTCTCTGTGTGTATATAAAGTCTGCTGCAGTTTCCACGGTATGCATCCGATGAAGTGAGCTGTAGCTCACGAAAGCTCATGCTCAAATAAATTGGTTAGTCTCTAAGGTGCCACAAGTACTCCTTTTCTTTTTGCGAATACAGACTAACACGGCTGTTACTCTGAAACCTGTCATTGTAAGGAGAGTGATCACTTTACATAAGCTATTACCAGCAGGAGAGTGGGTTGAGGGGAGAGAAAACCTTTTGTAGTGATAATCACCCATTTTTTCATGGTTTGTGTGTATAAAAACGTCTTCTGTACTTTCCACAGTATGCATCCGATGAAGTGAGCTGTAGCTCACGAAAGCTTATGCTCAAATAAATTGGTTAGTCTCTAAGATGCCACAAGTACTCCTTTTCTTTTTGCAAATACAGACTAACACGGCTGTTACTCTGAGACCCAAGAATGAAACTAAAGCCCCCCTAGCATTCAAGAAATATGACCCCCAACTTAGAAACCCTAATTGCTTTCTCACTCAATTCCCAGCACTTCCGTGATGGGGTGAAGTCCAGGACCTCTACTCCATAGGTAATTGAAACCCTTGGAGGAGGAACACTGGAGAGTCCCTCGATGGATGTCAGGACAGAAGAAGTGGACCAGGAACGCTCTGGATGGTGACGTTCCCCAGGTGCAGGACAGGTAAGATGGTCATATGTCGTCTTCATTTCTTTTCACTCCAGGAATGAATGCTGTTCTTTGCTGATGCATGAGTGCCACGAAGACCCGAAACCACACACACAGTCGCTATGATGGACTCCCCCATCAGCCTGTGATCACAGTTCTTTTATAGAGTCTAGGGTGGGAAAACACAATACAATCTGTAGAAAGGCGGGAAACAGTCTGAGATGATGGAATCTTGGGGATCGCCCAGTGGTGGGAAAAACCCATTCAGTCCAGTTTTATCCAGACCAGGCTGACTGTACGGAAGGTCACAAGATGACAGTTTTCAGACTCCATCTTGGATTGCCACAGTGTCCTTAAAATCACTGATCATTGGGTCTGATACCCACACATACTTTAATAAACCATGTGTAATGAACCAGATAACAATACAACAGTCCATACGCAACACTGGGGTGTCTACCCCACACAAGGTGGAACAGGCTAAATTAGGTCAGTTAACCTGGTAGGCTGCACATGGGAGGAGATTTAGGCTTGAAGGGCCAAGCACTAAGTGAAGATGGAGCCTAACTGGGAAGGCGCAGGTTGGATCTGTATAAAGGGAGGAAGCTGAGACCAGAAGCGGGCTGCAGGGGAAGTAGTCTGCAGTCACTCCCTGAGAGAAGGGTGGTGTGTTTGGGTCTACAGAGTCTGGCAAGAAGCCAGAGAAAGGAGTAGGCTACAGTTACTCCCTGGGAGGAGTTTGGCTTGGTAAACCTAGAGGAGGGGCCAGAAGATAGAGATGGGAAGTAGGAAAGAGACCAGGGAAATAGCAACAGGGTCTGGGAACAAGCAGACCAGAGTTGCTAGACATAGGGTCCCTGGCCTGGAACCCATAGTAGTGGGTGGGCCAGGGTTCCTCTACCAGCCACTGGGGCATAGGACCTGGCCTTGGAGCAGAAGACTGTCTGGAATGGCATGTGGACTGCTGACCCAGTGGGACTTTGATAACCCAGAAGGGGAGGACTACAGTGACCTGGCCAGAGAGCTGAAAGACAAAGAAGGAACACTCCAAGTCTCAGAGATAGAGGGAGGGGCCATGGCAAGAGGAAGGGGGTGTAAGAACTCAGTGGAGCTAATACCCAGACATGGCCACAAGCATTCACCCCAGTGGTGAGTAGAGAACCCCATGACAGCCTCGTCCTCATCACTGATTCTTGCAGTCAGGGAACTCGGGTCCCACACCCTGCCCAGAGGCCTGAGCCCTGACTGAGAACTCCTGGCGTGGACCAATGTGGGGGGGGGAAGGGGGAAATCCAGATGCAGTTCCCCTGAAACTGTGATTTTTTAAAAAAAAGATCTGCTCTGGTTCAAAAGGAATTGTTTGGGGGAAGGTCTATAGCCTGCATTATTCAGGACATCACACTAGATGGTTTCTTCTGGCCTTTATGAAAAAAATCCATTAAATCCATGGGACAAAATACAAGGTGTTTTATACATTTTAATAGAGTTGTATTATATGTTACCGCTGTGTCCTTCCCTGATGCTATTGGAATTGGAGTGTCCAGGGAGGGACAAGGCAGAGCTGAGACCATCTGAGTGCAAACATGGCTGCACTCAGGTCTGTACTGGCCAGTAGTTGAGTGAATCAATAGGCCACAGTCAGCGCTCCGGGCTGTTCACACAGTCACTGCAGCATAGGCAGGAGAATTGTGGGATTGCAGCGGGAGGACTAACTACACGGTAGCAGTTGCTGCCGCGCTGGCAATAGAGCGGAGTGAGCGAGGCGGGAGGCAGCAGGGCTCAGCATGATGATGTGACCACCTGAGCACCATCTCGAGCACATTGGTGTGTGGGTAAGAGGTGACATCAATGGGATGCTAGGGTTCTGCAGTGCCAAATTCTCTAGTGCAGATACGGCCTTAGTGCAGGGGTGGGCAAACTTTGTGGCCCGAGGGCCAGAGCGGGGTTGCGATACTGTATGGAGGGCCGGGTAGGGAAGGCTGTGCCTCCCCAAACAGCCTGGCCCCTGCCCCCTATCTGTCCCCTCCCACTTCCCACCCCCTGACTTCCCCCCTCAGAACTCCCAACCCATCCAAACCCCCCTGCTCCTTGTCCCCTGACCGCCCCCTCCCAGGACCCTCCACTCCTAACCGCCCCCTTGGGACCCCAACCCCCCCTGCTCCCTGTCCTGACTGCCCCAACCCCTATCCACACCCCCGCCCCTTGACAGGCCCCCTGGGACTCCCACGCCTATCCAACCGCCCCCTGCTCCCTGACTGCCCCCCGGGACCTCCTGCCCCTTATCCACCCCCTCCTCTCCCGCAACCTGCCCCCTTACCATGCCGTTCAGAGCACTGGGACAGGCTGGCTGCACTGCCCAGCAGGAGCTCGTAGTCCCACCGCCCAGAGCGCTGGTGGCATGGCGAGCTGAGGCTGTGGGGGAGGAGACAGCGGGGGAGGGGCTGGGGGCGAGCCCCCTCGGCCAGGAGCTCAAGGGCCAGGCAGGACGGTCCCACAGGCCAGATGTGGCCCGCGGGCCGCAGTTTGCCCATCTCTGCCTTAGTGGCTGGCCACATAGTAAACCAGTAAGGGATCAGACAACAGCAGTAGAGTCCAGATGAGCACTCAGGGATCCCAAATGCCAGCCTCATCTTGAGTCCATTAGAACACACCCCCTTCCTCGACCATGCTGCTACCGTAGGTATTATTTCTAAGGCTTAGGCCTCTAACCACAACAAATAACAGAGGGCCTAAAACCCTCAAGAGGAGGGTAAAGGGGAGGTCATCTATGCAAGGTTCTTATAATGGGAATTTCTCCTTGGTTGTTCTCTAGGATGCACGATTTGCCTTTCCCTCCCTCACCTGCTCAACAGGTTGCGCGGGCCACCCACAACCCTACCTGGATCCCAAAGGCTCAGCGGGAGGGCAGAGACTCCGCACCAGCTCTCAATCTCTAGCACTACCATTACCTTGGCAGTGCCAGGCCTATGGTTGTCCAGGGACCCTCCATTCAGGGCTGGAGGAGTCTCCACTGGAGAGGCAGGGCTGTGGGAAAGTAATGAGTCCTTCTTACATTTCCACTTCTAGCTGCAGGCAACCACTGTATGGATTATGTTGACCCCCCATGGTAATCCTTCCCCAGCATGGATCCTGGGCATGTGGGGAGTCCAGCTGGGCAAAATGTTATGAACCAAACTTTTTGAGCAGAAAAATGCAGATTCTGGTCAACTGAAACATTGTTAATTTGTGTTGAGTTCACCGAATTGTTTAGGTTGAAGAGACCCCAAAAGAAGGCTTGTTGCAATGGAGGTCTTGCAGGTCTGATTAGGCCTTAATTATTAGTAATACTTCTCATTCCTATAGCATTTGCATCCCTAGATGTCACAGTGCTGCATGCTGGTGGGTAAATATAATTGGTTCCATTTTACAGATGGGAAAACTGAGGCACAGAAAAGTTAACCTGATTTTCAGATATACTGAGCACCAACTCCCATTGCAGTCATTGGGAGCCTCGGGTGCTGAGTATCAGCTTCTTCTTCTAGCCTTAGTCCCAACTATAGGGGCTCGTCTCGACAAGTCCTTTTTCTCCATTCCAGTTTGGCTTGAGGCAGTTCCTCAGAAACTCTACAGCTAATCAGATCTTTTTGTGTAACATCCATCTCGTTTTGAGTCTTCCACTCCTTCTCTTTCCCTCCACTTCTAAGTCCAAGTCCCTGTTCCCTACATGTTCTTCCCATCTTCTTCTCACATGTCCAAACCATCTAAGCCTGGATTCTCTCAGCTTTTCTTGGTTCCACCTTCACACTTCCCTGATGTGTTCGTTCGGAACACGGTCCACCCTTGTCATTCCAAGCATCCATCTTAACATTTTCATTTCCATTTCATTTCATTTCCAGTTGTATTCAAAACTCTGTCTCTTCCTCAGTGCCCAGCATTCAGAGTCTCATAAAAGTGCGGGCCTCATTGAGCATCACTTATATCCAGGCCAAAATGAGTGACTTATTCAGATCAGTGGCAGGGCTCGTAATAGAACTCAGGTCTCTGTACTGATGCTCTCCTGTGCTCTAACCATTGAACCATGTAACCTCCCTATCACACGAAAGAATGTGTTTGACTCCCTCTTTGGCTATCAACCCAACCCTTTCACACAGGGTTTTCACACTATTTTCTGATGTACTTGTTCTAGATGACTTATGTGGTCTGATATCTCTGGGTTACATAGATTCCTAGGGCCAAATTCAAAGCTGTCGTAAGCAGGTGCAACTCCAGTGACCTCAGTGACTTGCATGTGCTTACACGAGGTCTGGATTTGGCCTCTAGTCTAGGACACAGCTCAGGTAAAACTCCACAGTAGAGGCACGAGGAGAACTCCCAAGATAAAGAGAATAGCCACAGCTGCAACTACATAAAGGTGCTAGTCCTAGCAAGCTTTGCAGACTGGAAAACTGACCAGATGGGGGAGTTACAGAAGATGATTGAAATTTCCTTCCCTGCTGTGAAGTGTCCCTAAGGAACTGTCCAGCAAATCATCTCCTGAAGACCAGCCTGGAGCTGGTGCTGAATGCTGCCCACCTGACAGTGAGTGCTGTCAAGTGACCTGTCCTCCTCCAATGAACAAATGTAAGGACACAACTCTGAGGCAGACATGGTGTTATGACATGGGACTGTCCCAGCTGCTGCAATACAGAGCTCATTCTGCTTGCCTGATTCCAGTCTGAGGGACCAATTCTCCCACCCTTATGCAAGTGCGGCTACTTTTGTGAGTAAGTTGTCCCCAGTGTGAGTGAGGATAACAACATTGGCCTCTCCCTGATCCCCTGCTGTGCAGAGAGCTGATCCCCTCCTCTTTCCACACCGTATAGGTGAGGTCTGCAGGGTTACCTTTTTGTTCCTGGTTTGTACAAGACCTAGAACAATGGGGCCCTGGTCCATGACTGGAGCGCCTAGGTGCTCCTGCATTAAAATAATTATTAATGATAATAATCTGCATGGAGCAGGTCTCTGCTGCACACTGATCAGGGCTCTAACACTTTAGGGGCTGGTCTTGCTCCCACTGAACTCACTGGCAAAGCTCCTTGTGACTGCAGTGGGAACAGGACTGAACTTTTGGTTTTCTTAACAAATAACACATTTTTCAAAGTTTGTAGAGAGTCTTTTTCTCTTTGATGTGAGCTTTAATGGGCTTGTATTCCCCACGTCTTGGTATACTGTAACTTCCCTGTAGAGGTAAAATTCCCAAAGTACATTGTCAGCATTATTACGACCACTACCACCATTTTTCATTTGGTGCAAGTATACGGACTGATGCTAATTAGATCACTATGTTAGTATCAAAATGGCCATTTTTGTTTAGTGAGGCCTTTGACTGAAGACCAGTATGAAGCTGTGTATTGTCATCTCTAACACTTATTACTGACCTCTGTATAAGTGTCATGGAATTAAAAAACTAGCGTCTGGAATAATGCATAGGCAATTACAAATTAAAACCTTCTACCAGGCAGACTAGATGCTCCATTGCATGTACAAAAGCTTACAAACGGAGAAGCATAAGATTAGGAATTCATGTACATTTACCCACTATACAGTAAAACTATTGGCATGCAATCTACTGCTATTGGTACATAACCTTCAGTGTGAGACTCATCTGGTCAGAAAATTTCAACTGAAAACAGAGAAATCTTGTGCTATACTTTGACAATTAGGAATATGTGATGTGAAGACATTTCATGTTAGTAGATTTGCAAAATGTCAATATTTGCCATTTTTGCCACAAGCTAAACAGCTTAATCATTTCTGAAAAAAATGAAGAATACTTGCCCATGCAAAACAAATATAAATCTCTTAACACATTGTGGTTTGGTAGCTTGGACGAATAAACACCACAATAAGATGTTGCAGTTATCTTGAAAGGTAAAGACTGTAGTCATATTCTGTTTCAGTCTTTCTGAAACTCTGCAAAGCATGAAACTTTCTCATTTTGGGGACCATGGTTTCACCTCACCTGCAGGCTGATGGCACTACTTGACAGCCAGAGGCGGATTAGGGGTTTGTGGGGCCCTGGGCCAGATCAAGTGGGGACCTCTCCTCACCCCTTCCACCGGCAGTCCCCCTGCAGCACTGAGTGACGGGTGGAGCAGGTCAGGGTATGGGGAAACCCATTTTCCTGGGGACCTCCCAGTTGGCCAAGGCCCCTGTGCATGGGCCCTATTGGCCCAGTGGCTAATCCGCCACTGTTCATAGCTCCACATCAGACCTCCTCTAAACACACATAAAATAAACTTTTAAATTATATACAATGTGGTGGGGGTGGGAGGTGTAGAGTGGGTACATTAAACCCCAACAACCTGGCCCTTTTTGGAGCATTACCACATTCCTAACACATAGTAAAGTATTCTGTAAGCAGAGCAAATCTCTTGCCTAGCAAGGGACTGATTCAGTTCCACTGAAGTCAATGGGAACCTCTTCATTGACTTCAGTGACTTCATTGACCTGGATTGGGCCCTGGGGTCCTGAGCTCTCCTGATTTGAGTCTCCTGCTGGGGGTGGAAATCAGGTTTTGTCTTTTCTTTATTCCACAATTATGAGTTTTTCTCCCCCTTATTATCTGTATTACAGTATCTCTTAGGAGTCCCAGTCATAGAGCAGGGCCTCGTGCAAGGCACCATGTAAATACAGAACAAAAAGACAGTCCCAGCCCCAAAGACTTTACAGTCTAAGTAACTACTAGCTACTACCAGTGAGAGGAAGTCTCTGCATTTCAGAGCTAGTGTTCCAATGTCTCCCATGTCTCGCTGCATGCTTCTGTCATGCACAGGCATGCCAAGCACTGGAAAGGCCCCAAGATGCACATCCTACCCTGATATAGGGCACTCACCTGATGTAGAAAAAACCTAGGCACAAGTCAGAGGCTTATTGCATAACTCTACAGCACATTAGACATGTGAAGATGTTACGCTACAGCATCATGTGTGGTCATTAGTCCAGGCCAGTCTCTCTTAACGTAGAATACCCAACGTGACCACCCTGGGGCTTGGAGAGCCACATAATGCATCAGCTGTAGTTTACACTATCTTGTGTCCTATGCTGCACAGTAATGTGCAAGATGCAGACATCTCTGTCCTGTGCTGATCCGCATTCATGTGAGTGCAGCAGAAATAAGGATTTATTCATTACTCTCGAAACCAGCAGCCTCACCATCAGTAGCTATAGTAGCCCACAGCCAATTAGCAATTAAGAGCATTTTGCCACATGCTTGCTAAAGCTCTGTGGGAGCATGCAGTTAGTTACACACAGCATGCCTAAGGGTAGGTTCATTAAGCCTTCCCCCTCCTTTTCTGGATGCAGGAGCAGTATGTATCCAAAGCAGTACCATATATCGCCTATTAAAATGATAGAGGGGAGCTGAAGGTAAGGAACAGTGAAATGGTGTGTGCTGTACTTTATGGCCAGCAGATGGCAGTATCACTCTCTCTGTTGCCATCATCTCTCACTGCTGTATTTAGGTAAAATATACCTATTTACCTTGGATTTCTGCAAAAAGCAACAGTCCAAGCGTCTCAATGCTTCACAACAGTCCTGTGAGGCAAAAATTTGTGCAACCATAAATGGGCAAGACTGACTAGCAGCCCATCAAAACAGCAATGCCCTTCACAGCCGGCTGATGTTTGGTGACTATGTGTACACAGCAGCGGCATGCAAAGTACTATAATATCAGCTGACAAGTGACAGCGGTGAAGAACCACAGAAAGATCGGCTTTGTTTTCCCATCTGTAAAATGGGTATAACGATACCAACCTCCTTTTTAAAGCTCTTTGAGATCTCCTGATGAAAAGTGCTATATGAGAGCCAGGTATTACTATTATATGCTCACAAAACCCACATTCTACAAGTACTCCAAAAATTGCTTACACAGATCACTGTACTTTTACAATGTCTACCAAAATGGGGCCCCAATCCCAGACTCGAAGCCAGAACAATGGTTCACAGCAGCTCCCTGGAATATTTTGCTATAGAAATGAAACAAACTCACGATTCCTACACAGTGAGGGGAACATTAGTTCTACAATCAACCTTTATATTACTAGTAATGAGCAGGCTCATACATCACCCAGAACCCCCCAGTTGTTTCATTGCCAATAGATACTCTGCAATAGCAGCAGCAAAATGAGCCAAGTTAACATTTCTTACCAGGTCAAAAAGCAATGCAAGGCAAATATCAAATTATTTCTTCATTAACACACAACCAACCAACCTACACACCTTATCGCCAGCCGTGAAGGGTAATCCAAATACAATGCTCGCCGTGCACAGGTAAGAAATAGGGCTAAACTTATTTCATCTGTATTGTGTGGGCCAAAAAAACAGGGCAAAATAGCTAGAACACTGGAGAGTGAAGGAAAATATAGGCAGATGGGTGAATAGGTAATCTGTGAATGCTCCAAATATCAGACATTGTCAAAAGGTGCCTTTCCTGATTGTTATTTTTATTGTAATAGCAACCAGCAGCCCCAGTCATAGACCAAGGCCCAATTGTGCTAGGCACTGCATAGCCACAGAACAAAAAAGATGGTCCCTACCACTTAGCTTACCATCTCAGTAAAACCAACCTACTCTAAAAACCACAGCTTGCACATTTGCCTTCCTGGGGCGTGGTCTTATTTACCAAGACATCAACATTACTGTTGTATTATGGTAGCACCTAGAGGCTGCAACTGAGATCAGTACCCCATTGTGCTGGGTGTTGTATAGACTCGTAGTGAGAGACAGTGCCTGCCACAATGAGCTTACAATCTAAATAGACAGGGAGGAGAAACAAGCGATGAAGTAATCTGGCCAAAATCATCCAGCAGGTGAGAGGCAGGACTAGAATCCAGGTGTCCTCAGCCCCAAGCTAATGTCCATTCCACTAGACCACTTTGATTCTAAGACCAAGATAGTAAAGTTCAGCTCCAGGCTTGGCCACACTGCTAAGGCTCATGCTCAACCCACAGTCTTTCTCCCCAGAGAGCCACTCACACCTCCCTATTCAGGGAGGAGGACAGGGGTGAGGTGGGGAATGAGACGTGCACCAGTGAGCCAGCAAAACCCACATAACTCTTTCCGTGCAGGTTCAATCCTGTGGCTCCTGTAGTGACAAGGATCACTCTGGCCCTTGGCCAGCTCTGGGATCAGAGAGCCACAAAGATAGGAGAAGGCCACTTTTGTCCACCTGTTGCCCACAGTCCCATGCTGGGCGTAGCTCAGCCAGACCAGGATATTAGGGCTAACATTTTCTGAACTATGCTACCATCCAAAATAAACAAGGCAAGGTTAGATCTCAAATCGTTTGCTTAGACAGCAAATTGCACGTACAGTATGAAAGTTATTCCCATTAAAGTATATTTCTGGTCTGTTACATGGTTTTTGCAGAGGAATGAGTTTTCCCTTTTGCTGTCCCAATCACAGTTAAAAAACAAACAAACTGTTCCTTGTTGCTTGTAGAGTAGATAGACTCATAGACTTTGAGGCCAGAAGGGATCTTTGTTATCATGTAGTTTGACCTCCTGAACATTGCAGGCCACAGAACCTCGCCCACCCACTCCTGTAATAGACCCCTAACCTCTGGCTGAGTTACTGACATTCTCAAATCATGATTTAAAGACTTCGAGTTACAGAGAATCCACCTGTTACACTAGTTTAAACCTACAAGTGACCCATGCCCCACTCTGCAGAGGGAGGTAAAAAAACCCCAGGGTTTCCACCAATCTGACCCGGTGGAAAATTCCTTCCCCACCGCAAATATGGTGATCAGTTGGACCCTGAGCATTTTGGCAAAACCCAACAGCCACACACATGAGAAAGAATTCTCTGTAGTAACTCAGAGCCCTCCCCATCTGGTGTCCCATCACCGGCCATTGGCAATATTTGCTACTAGCAGATGCAGATCAGCTATATGCCAGTGTAGGCAGTTTCATCATGCCATCCCCTTAGAGAGTTAATGCAGTAAAGAAAGGGGAGTAGGACATACAAACTACATCTACCATCATTAGTTGAAACTCTCTGTGGTCAGAAAATCACATGGAGCAAGGTCTCTGGGGGTCAGACTAGATGATCACAACGGTACCTTCTGGCCTTGGGATCTATGCAGCTGACCCACTCTCACAGAATTCCTAAAGGTGTTGGTAATGCCTGTAGGGCCATGCTGCTTTAGCAGGGTGCTGATAATACTTGTGGGACAAGAAAGTTTTGACAATCGAGTCCCTGCCTCTTCGGGGTTAGGCTGGGCGGACTGGACGTGGAACAATATCATCAGAGCCATACCAGACCTCCCTTTTCACCAGACCCTGGGGCATGAGGCCATCTGACAGGATCCTTACTCATCTGACCCACAGCGGGGATAGCCTACAAGGCTGCTGCTCCTTCCTCTAGGTCAGTGATGACAACCTGCGGCCCACAGGCCACATGCGGCCCATCAGGGTAATCTGATTGAGGACCACGAGATATTTTGCTGACGTTTACCGTCCGCAGGCACCACTCCCCACAGCTCCCAGTGGCCGCGGTTTGCCGTTCCCGGCCAATGGGAGCTGCGGGAAGTGGCGGGCTGCAGGGATGTGCTGGCTGCCGCGTCCCACAGCTCCCATTGGCCTGGAATGCAGGTTGCCCACCACTGTTCTAGGTGCAGCAGGAAGAGAGACTGGAACAGTGGCAAGTGCAGCAGCAGGAGGACGAGGCAAGCCCACCTTCAGCACATCAGGTGACTGAAAGTTTATGGCCTGTACTACGCAGGAGGCCTGGTCTCTTCTGGACTCCGTACCTACAGAATTACTGCCATTGACTTCAACAGGGCCATGATTTCACCCCTTGAATCCATGAACTCCACAGTGTCTGTGCATGAGGGAGAGGCTGATCCGAGGTGAATGAGACAAAAGGGGAGGGCGGAATAGGCAAGGGCTGAAAAACAATACAAAACATTAGACTGAGCAGGATTAAACAATAAACAAAAATAGCACACAAATAAAATGGCCAAGGGAGAAAATAAATGGGCAAAGAGAAGATGAGAGAGAGGGGTGAGGTCTTAAATATTTTTAAAAATAGAGTTTTGAAGGGTGCATTTTCTCTGTAGCACAGCGAAGGTATGTTCCTGCCCAAAAGAACCCTCTTGTGATTGTACCATTGCACTCCTGCTCTTCACCTGTCCCCACTGCTGTGTGACCCAATGGAGAGTAAAAGATGTATCATTAAACTGGAAGCCCCAGAGTCAAGGGCCTAGCATGTTTTCGGGGTGCTGCCATGTTCATGGCTAAGTGGGTGGGCTGATAATGAGACGGTAAGGCCCCTGGGACAGGGACTGGCCTTTTGGGTCTGTGTGTTTGTACAGTGCCCAGCACAGCGAGTTTCTGGTCTGTGGTTGAAGTCCCGAGGTGCTACCACAATACGTATTAAATAACAACAATAATGGCCTCTTGCTCCCTCACCTCTGATTAGTTTAAAAAACGCCCTATACCCCCTCTGTATTATACCCTTGCTAATCAATGCAACCTTGTGTTCCCAATATTGTGTCCTTTGTCTCCCCCCTCCTCCTCCTTATATGCTACACTCCTGCCTCTTGTCACCATTTATGCCCTGATCCAGCAATGAATTCCATATAGAGAGAGCCCAGTTGAGGGGGCTTTGCCTGCGCAGACCTCGTTGCAGGATCCGAGGCCTTAGGCTGTAAGCTATTTGAGGCAGGGATTTTGATTTATTTTGTTTGTACAGCACTAGCACCATAGGAGCCCGGTGCTGACTGGGGCCTCTGGGTGCTATTGCAATACCAAATAATAGTTGTAAGTAATAACAGTAATAAGTGTAAGTAAAAAAAAATGTTAAGAATTGAGGTTTTCAGAACAGAGGGGAAAGGACGATTCACACATTGAAAATAGTGGTAAACCGCAATGCTTCACTTGCTCAGAGAGGATAGAACAGCCATTTCCTTCAGTAACTTTCATCACAAAAGAGGATGTACTTGTAGCAAGGCTGGTAGCATCACCTATTGCTGTACCAGGGGATAGTTAAAAGATGACATTCAAAAGCCAAATATTTACGAGAAACACCTCTGCAGAGAGATAGCGGTGCCATGGAGGAGTGCTTGGGTTGCCTGTGGCTGGTGGAGTTGGGGTAGACCAGGCTTCCTCACACTAAGGGTACCGAGGTGCCTCACAAGTCTGGATACCCGCGGGAAGCGTCACACGGGTCTGTATCACTTGCATCTTCTTTGCTGACATGTGACACTAAAGCAGCAATTCTGCTAGCCGAGGATGAATAAATCCATGCGTTTTTGATAGGTGAGTAAAACCTCGTCCTCTTCTTTTTATTATCAGGCAAATAGTAAGAAGGGGAGTGAACAGAGCTTGCAGCGGGGCTGGTAAATTTGCATGACCTATCTTGCAAGGCTGCGTTAAAGATACACATACTGATCCTAAATTGCGGCTCCTGTTCACTGGACTCTGAAGGGAATGCCGTACCATTCTTGGCTGGAGAAATAAGGCAGGGTGATGGGCAAGGGTAGATGGGAAAGTGGGGGACCCCAGTGGGGAAGGGGAGTGCCATTGTGAGTCTCTGGGCCACATGGACTGAGCCTGGGACCGGAAGCAAGGAACACCTGACTTCTTTTCCTGGCTGTGCCACTGACTCTGTTTTTGCCTACCACCAGGCAGTTCTCATGGGGACTTGCCCAGCATTACACAGAGGTCTTCTCTACACTGAGGACATGCTCTGATTACAGCCATGGGTGTAGCTGCATTGGTGCAAAGCCCTGATGTAGACAGGCAAAGCTGCTATTTGCGTCAGTGGGTCTTGCCTGTGCTTAAAATTAGGGTAAGCTGCAAGGGTACAAATATTGGCTTTGTTTGTCTATGTGGGGGCTGTGCACTGGTGCATTCAGAGCAAATCCCCAGTGTAGAGATTTGTGCGTGTTGGGCAAGTTCCCATGGTTAAGTTGCACAACCTCCCTCTGCCTCAGTTTCCCTATCCGTACCATAGGGATAATATTGCAAAGGGATGTGATAAGATGAATTTAATTAATATCTATCAGTCCACTGCCAATATTAAGTGCTATGTAAATACCAAGTACTAGGTTGTGTTCTGTCCCTTTTTTAGGATCACTTGGAGATATTTCCAAATCCTTTGTGGATTTCACCAGCCCAGCCGAAGTCAACAGCTACTTTGCCTTCAATGTCACCTTGGCGCTTTGTCTCACATCCTCCATCCTGAATGCCTTCCCAGAGCACTCTGGCTTGTGCAAGACTGTTGTGAACATCTCTTCACTGTGTGCCCTGAAGCCCTTCAAGAGCTGGACGCTGTACTGCCCTGGGAAGGCCTCCCGGGACATGATGTTCCAGGTTCTGGCACTTGAAAAGCCTGACGTTAGAGTTGTCAGCCATGCCCCAGGTAGGGTCCCTGTTTTGCTGGTTTTGCTGGGGACCAGTGTTCCCTCTAATTTTTCTCCACCCATGTGCAGAATGAATTTTGTTATGTTCACCAATATGGAGGTAATGTGTGGCACATCACCTCCATATTGGTGCACATAACAAAATTCATGGGGTGGGGGCAGAGCCGAGGAGTTCGGAGTGTGGGAGGGGGGCTCAGTGCTGGGGCAGAGGGCTGGGGTGTGGGGGGGTGTGGGCTCTGGCGTGTAGCCGGGGATGAGGTTTGGGGTGCAGGCTGCCCCAGGGCTACAGCAGGGAGAGAGGACCCTCCCGCCCCGCTCTCTCCGCAGCAGCTGCACCTGGGCTCGGGGGGGAGAGGCACTGCTCCCCGCCATGGCAGCTCCGGGGCTGGGGCCACGGGATAGGCGCCTCTTCCCCATCCACGCCAGGTCCAGGCCGAGGCTGGGTTGGGGGTGGGGAAGGGGTGCCTCTTCCCTGTCCATGGCAGGTCCGGAGCTGGGCTGGGTTGGGGACATGGGAGAGATGCCTCTTTCCCATCCGCAGCAGGTCTGGGCCAGGCTGGGTTGGGGCCGGAGAAGGGGCACCTCTTCCCCAGCTGCAGCAGGTCCGGGGCTGGGCTGGGGCCGGCAGGGAGAGGCACCTCTCCCCACCACAGCAGGTCTGGGGAGAGGCCACAGCCCTGAGTGCCTGCATGGCACTTAGGCTGCTGCGCAACCGCACAGCTTAGAGGGAACTTAGCTGGGGGCGCAGGGCCTGATTCTCCAGTGCGTATAACTTTGTCATCTACGATTCAAAGTATCATAAGGTTAGAAGGGCCATCTAGGCTAACCCCCTGCCAAGATGCAGGGTTTGTATGAAGCGGTGCTAAAGTGTACCAGATTTGAACAATAGCATCTTACACTGACTTTGTGCTGGTGTTAATCACTATGGAGGGTGTAAGAGTGGAGTGGTAGATACGGTGGCAGGTAGAGATAGGATATAGAGGGACCTAGACAAATTGGAGGATTGGGCCAAAAGAAATCTGATGAGGTTCAACAAGGACAAGTGCAGAGTCCTGCACTTAGGACGGAAGAATCCAATGCACCACTACAGACTAGGGACTGAATGGCTAGGCAGCAGTTCTGCGGAAAAGGACCTAGGGGTGACAGTGGACGAGAAGCTGGATATGAGTCAACAGTGTGCCCTTGTTGCCAAGAAGGACAATGGCATTTTGGGATGTATAAGTAGGGGCATAGCGAGCAGATCGAGGGACGTGATCGTTCCCCTCTATTCGACATTGGTGAGGCCTCATCTGGAGTACTGTGTCCAGTTTTGGGTCCCACACTACAAGAAGAATGTGGATAAATTGGAGAGAGTCCAGTGAAGGGCAACAAAAATGATTAGGGGTCTGGATCACATGACTTATGAGGAGAGGCTGAGGGAACTGGGATTGTTTAGTCTGCAGAAGAGAAGAATGAGGGAGGATTTGATAGCTGCTTTCAACTACCTGAGAGGTGGTTCCAAAGAGGATGGTTCTAGACTATTCTCAGTGGTAGAAGATGACAGGACAAGGAGTAATGGTCTCAAGTTGCAGTGGGGGAGGTTTAGGCTGGATATTAGGAAAAACTTTTTCACTAGGAGGGTGGTGAAACACTGGAATGCATTACCTAGGGAGGTGGTAGAATCTCCTTCCTTAGAAGTTTTTAAGGTCAGGCTTGACAAAGCCTTGGCTGGGATGATTTAATTGGGGATTGGTCCTGTTTTGAGCAGGGGGTTGGACTAGATGACCTCCTGAGGTCCCTTCCAACCCTGATATTCTATGATTCTATGATTCTATGATGGATTAGATGTAGTAGAAGTCTATATGTGCCCCAGAATGTGTCCTCCAGCAGAAGGTTCACTAGCTTTTGGGCTGACACATTGCAGTCTAGCAGCTGTCCACTGTACTTCATGTTGAGGAACTGCCCACTTCCTCATTGACTACAGATTATATAGTAAAACTTGAGTTCTGCTTAGCTATACCTTAACCAATCATTTTCCTGAAATTTAACTAACCAATCCTAACATATTGTAACATGATTATGTAACCAATTATATCCCACCACCTTAATTAGTTTACACCCAGCAAAATTAATTATACAGCAGACAGGAACAATCACAGAACCAGACCAAGATTATACAGACAAACAATAGCAAAGTGGGAACTATAATGACAAGACAATACAGAAGTGAGGATTTTACATCCCAGCTATTGATAAGTGAGTTCTTGCCAGACAGGATGCTATCAAACTAAGTTTCCTTTTACATTTTCTAGGCACTTCCCTTTCTCTGGAGGTGATAGGAATACAATCCTGTCCTGATAGTGCCTAACAGCCCAATAGCACCTTATTTCAATGTGACTAGTTTGGAATGTGAGGATGTGACTGTTCGCTTCCTAGCTTATGGCTGCCTCTGCTGCTTAGCCAAAAGCCTTAGCTTAAGAACAGGGCCTCAGACTGTCACAGTAAGAGAAGGCCCTTACACCAGCAGACAGTGATTTTGATTCTTTCTTTTATACCTCTATAATTAGCCAAGTGATAAGAATACACCTAAATTCTTAGAGTATAGGCCTTTACAGACAGGCCTGAATATCTATATCCTAACAAAGATCATTAGACAGTAAATATCATAATGCCACTACCTAAATCCATGGTGCACCCACTCCCTGAATACTGCATGCAGTTCCAGTCACTCCATCTCAAAACAGCTATATTAGAATTGGAAAAGGTGCCAAGAAGGGCAACAAAAATGATTAAGCATATGGAACAGCCTCCAAATGAAGAGAGATCAAAAAGACAGAGTGTTCAGCCTGGAAAATAGATGAGTAGGGAGAATATGATAGAGGTCTATAAAATCATGACCGGTGTGATGAAAATGAATATGGAAGTGTTATTTGCCCCTTCACATAACACAAGAACTAGTGGGGATCACCCAATGAAATTAATAGGCAGTATGTTTAAAACAAACAAAAGAAACTTCTTCCCACAATGCACAGTCAACCTGTGGAACTCATTGCCTGGGGATGCTGAAGGCCAAAAGTATAAGTTCATGGAGGATAAGTCCATCAATAGTTATTAGCCAAGATGGTCAGGGACACAACCCCATGCTTCAGGTGTCCCTAAACCTCCAGCTGCCAGAAACATCTGACACTGACCACAGTCAGAAGATTGGATACTGGGCTAGATGGACCATTGGTCTGACCCAGTATGGCTGCTCTTATGGAACATTCACTGAAGTCCATGGAACAGGGGGGTGCACAGCACATCTGGAAATCTGTCTCCAAGGGTAGGTCTACACAGCAAAGAAAAACCCATGGCTGGCCGATGCCAGCTGACTCGGTCTTGTGGGGCTTGGGCTGCAGGACTATTTCATTGCCGTATAGATTTTCGGGCTCGAGCTGTAGCCCGAGCTCTGGGATCCTCCCATCTCACAGGGTCCTAGAGCCAGGGCTCCAGCCCAAGCCCAGAAGTCTACACAGCAGTGAAACAGTCCCGCAGCCTGAACCCGAGTTCAGCCAGCCGTGGGTTTTTCTTTTGCTGTGTCGACTTACCCCAAGTGGCTTGTTCAGCTAGTCACAGTGAATTGAGCAGAGGCCGACTAGAACCCAGAGTTCTGACTCAGTCCCCCACTCCTCATCATTAGATGACATTCCTCGGTCCTGGGGCCTGTTTTGTTCAATATCTTCATTAATGACCTGGAGGATGGCGTGGATTGCACCCTCAGCAAGTTTGCAGATGACACTAAACTGGGAGGAGAGGTGGATAAGCTGGAGGGTAGGGATAGGATACAGAGTGACCTAGACAAATTGGAGGATTGGGCCAAAAGAAATCTGATGAGGTTCAACAAGGACAAGTGCAGAGTCCTGCACTTAGGATGGAAGAATCCTAGGCACTGCTACAGACTAGGGACCGAGTGGCTAGGCAGCAGTTCTGCGGAAAAGGACCTAGGGGTTACAGTGGACAAGAAACTGGATATGAGTCAACAGTGTGCCCTTGTTGCCAAGAAGGCGAATGGCATTTGGGGCTGTACAAGTAGGGGCATTGCCAGCAGATTGAGGGACGTGATCATTCACCTCTATTCGACATTGGTGAGGTCTCATCTGGAGTACTGTGTCCAGTTTTGGGCCCCACACTACAAGAAGCATGTGGAAAAATTGGAAAGAGTCCAGCAAAAGGCAACAAAAATTATTAGGGGTCTGGAACACATGACTTATGAGGAGAGGCTGAAGGAACTGGGATTGTTTAGTCTGCAGAAGAGAAGAATGAGGGGGGATTTGATAGCTGCTTTCCACTACCTGGAAGGGGGTTCCAAAGAGGATGGATCTAGACTGTTCTCAGTGGTAGCAGATGACAGAACAAGGAGTAATGGTCTCAGGTTGCAGTGGGGGAGGTTTAGGTTGCATATGAGGAAAAACTTTTTTCACTAGGAGGATGATGAAGCAGTGGAATGGGTTACCTAGGGAGGTGGTGGAATCTCCTTCCTTTAAGGTGTGACAGGTTCGGGCCAGATGGCTATAGGAGAGTAATAGAAGGCAGATATATAAGCCCCAGGCTAAGTAGGTCCCTTTTCCCTGGGTAAGGTAACAGGGAAGGTTCCAAAACAATCAGAAACCTTCTGGATACAATTAAGACAGGCTGCGAGAATACCTGCGGCCAATCAAGAAGCTGCTAGAATCAATTAAGGCAGGCTAATCAGGGCACCTGGGTTTTAAAAAGGAGCTCACTTCAGTTTGTGGTCTGCGTGCGAGGAGCTGGGAGCAAGAGGCACTAGGAGCTGAGAGTGAGAACGCGGACTGTTGGAGGACTGAGGTGTATAAGCGTTATCAGACACCAGGAGGAAGGTCCTATGGTGAGGATAAAGAAGGTGTTGGGAGGAGGCCATGGGGAAGTAGCCCAGGGAGTCGTAGCTGTCACACAGCTGTTCCAGGAGGCACTCTAGACAGCTGCATTCCACAGGGCCCTGGGCTGGAACCCAGAGTAGAGGTCGGGCCCGGGTTCCCCCCAGATCCTCCCAACTCCTGGTCAGACACAGGAGGAGTCGACCTGGACTGTGAATTCAGAAAAACGGCCAAGCTGAGGGCTGCCGTGAAGCTCCAAGGCGAGCAAATCCGCCAATAAGTGCAAGACCCACCAAGGTAGAGCAGGAACTTAGTCACAGAGATTTTTAAGGTCAGGCTTGACAAAGCCCTGGCTGGGATGATTTAGTTGGGGATTAGTCCTGCTTTGAGCAGGGGGTTGGACTAGACGACCTCCTGAGGTCCCTTCCAACCCTGATATTCTATGGTTCTATGATTCTCTTCAGTCAGGGTCCCGGAGTCCAAATACCCTAGTATTGCCTTTTTGTCTTTTGCTACCTCTGGAAGGCTTATGCTTTGATATATAGGGAAAAAATCTTCCCCTGGTATCTTCAATGAGGCTACTAAATAATCAACAAGCAAAACTTGGCCAGTGCAGAGGAGGTGTGGCTGTGTGTAGCCAACAACGCTGACTTGTACAAACCTCTAATGTTCTAAAACAAGCAATTGGATGTATCAGTTAGAGTGGCTGCAACACGGACCCTTCCTAACATCGTGTCATGGGTCTGCAGCGTGTTTTATGTGTCTGACCTTTACACAGTCTCTCTGGCAGCATACCCTTCTGTCACAGAGTCACAGGGCTTGAGCTCTCTCCACTCCCTAGGGCCCCTGGAAGTAACCCCCTTCAGTGTGACAGCCTTCCGCTCCCTGGGGTTAGGCCCTCTGGCCCCATGGCCTTCTGGGACCGCACCTCTCAGCCTCCAGCACACCTGTCTCTCTCCATGAGTCCCCTCAGGGAGTCCACTCGCTCTGGACCTCTGGGGCCTCCACACACAGAGGGAGCAATGCAACCCTCCTCTCTAGACTGCTGTGACTCTCAGCCAGTGTAAAACAGGAGGATTTATTGTACATCTAAACACAGCACAGGAAGTTCTCAGGGCCTTGGGCCTAGAAAGTCACAGCACCATCCATCTGGGTCTGTCCCGCATGCAGGTTACTCAAGCTGCTCTTTGTCCCCAGTTCAGAAGTGTCCTCCTTCCAGCAGACCACGCTATAGCAGCTTCCTGAAAGCCCCTCCTCCGTCCGTCCTTTGTCTTCATTCCTGGGCAAACAGATCACCTGGACCCTCTCTCTTCTGTCCTTTGTTCCCACTGGCCAAAACTGGCTGGTCAGGTCACCGGGGCCCTCTCTCCTCAGCAATTTGTCCTCCCACTGGCCTGAACCGTCTGGCTCCCAAAATGGGGTGGACCTCCGGGTCACTGGTTGCTAATTTCCGGGGTCCAGGTTGCTTGGCGAGGTAACACCTGGTCCTCCGCAACAACAAATACCCTCTCCCACCACCTCGTTAAACACACAACACACATAGAAGACAGACACCCCAGTATTCAGGCAAACCACTAAGAAAATCCCCCACTTCATCACACCTTCTTTAGTGTTAGGCTCTGGGCCTCTGCTTGTTGCCAGGGTGAGCCCTGCTGCAACCCTGAAAGTGGGTTCCTGGCTTCAGCACCTCTGTTTCTCCCGGTGGCTCCTTCAGCAGATCCAAAAGAGCTGTAGCCCTGTGAGAGACTTATCCTGCTGGAAGCTATATAACTAACAACAGGGCGGCCTCTTCAACACAAGCCAACCTTCATTAGCTGGCCCACCTAGCGTCCATAGGCTAGAGTGGTGAAGCAAAGCTGACCGGCATGTGCATGCTGGCAGTACAACCTGCTTCTCTGGCCCAAAGGACCAAGATTCAACCCTCCACTACCCTGGGGAGCAGCATTCTTACCAGACCACTCGCAGCTTGGTTCTTTGTTGTCCTGGCCTCCTTGGATGGCAGGCATTAAATGTAAATGGGTCGTGAGTCTTCCATTCTCTCGCCAAGCTCAAAAGCTTGTCTCTCTTCTCAACAGAAGCTGATCCAATACAAGATATTAACTCACCCATAGGTGCTGACTCTGTGGGTGCTCCAACCCTGGAGCACCCACGGAAAAAACCGATGAGCTCTGCCGATCAGCTCCTCCCCCTCCCTCCCAGCGCCTCCTGCTGGCCATGGATCAGCTGTTCAGCAGTGTGCAGGAGGCACTGGGGGGAGTGGGTGGGGAGAGGGCAGGGTGTGCTTGGGGGAGGGGAGGAATGGGGCGGGAAGAGGCGGGGCAGGGTTGGGGTCTCAGGGGAAGGGGTGGAGTGGGGGCGGGGCCTAGGGCAGAGCGGAGGTCGAGCACGCCCGGGGAAATCAGAAAGCCAGCACCTGTGACTTCACCCACCTTGCCTCTCAGATCCTGGGACCTGCATAGCTACAACTGCACTCCATTCTCTCGCCAAGGTCATTCCCGCCAGCTGGCTACATGAGCCACGCCCAGTCACCGCTTTGCTTATCCGCTGGCACTGGGGGGGGGTGCAGGGCAGTGGCAGGGACCCGTGCCGGGGGGGATGGGTTGCAGCATTGCAGCGCTGGTGCTGGGGGCGGGGAGGGTCGGTGGGGCTGGCAGGCTCCCTACCGCCTAGGAGCTCCAGGGACATGCCAGTGGGAGCCGGAGAGCCCCCCAGGTAAGCAGGCCCCCGCAGCTCGGCAGCCCCTGAGACAGCACCAGCCGCTGCAGAAGTCACGGAAAGTCATGGAATCCATCACTTCCGTGACCCCCGCGACAGACACGCAGCCTTACTAATGCATCTGGATTGTTCCCTAGGCCAGGGGTGGCCAACCTGCGCCTGAGAAGGAGCCAAAATTTACCAGCATACATTGCCAAAGAGCCACAGTAATACGTCAGCTGCCCCCCCGCCCATCAGCTCTCCCACCCACTGGCAGCCCTCCCCACACCACCCGATCAGCTGTTTCGTGGCATGCCGGAGGCTAGGGCGGGGAGGAGCGAGGGCACGGCAAGCTCAGGGGAGGGGGCGGGAAGGGGTGGAGTGGGGGCAGGGCCGGTGGCAGAGCCAGGGGTGGAGCAGTGAGCACCCCCCGGCACCTTGGAAAGTTGGCGCCTGTCGCTCCAGCCCCGGAGTCGGTGCCTAGACAAGGAGCCGCCTATTAACCTCTGAAGAGCCACATGCGACTCCGGAGCCCCAGGGTGGCCACCCCTGGTCTAGGTGCTCTCATTGTTTTTCATGCTCGGAATACACTCCAGTTTAGTATAGTGCACCCACTGAATCGTAAGGCTAGATCCACCCCGGATATAACTCCCATCTCTGCGTGTATTCATGCTGAGATAACAGTGCGAGCCCCTAACCCAGGGCTGCCTGCTCCTTGGGGTGCTCCATCGGCTCCCTTCTTTTGTCACACCCCAATGGCCCCCCTCCCTCAGGGAGGCTCCAGGGAAGGCAGATCAGCACTGTATGTGCCTAACACTGTTGCAAGCATCGCAAAGCATTTTGGGGAGGGTCAAAGACGTGCGAGTGGGGAGTGGAAGTTTCCTTTACAGGGTACGAGAGGCCGAGAAAGGGGGGAGAGAAAGAAGAAAGCAGAGAACGGGTTAATTCAACACTGCAGCTAGCAAGCTCAGTCCGAAGATAAGAAGCTGATTCCAGTCCAAGGCCAGCTGCTACCTGCCAAGACAGAAAAGGGGGAAGTCCAGCCCCCCAGACCAGCTGTGAGAAAGGAGAGTTGTTGAACAAAATGCAGGGGCCAGGAAAAGGGGCAAGACGGCAAAGGCCAGCCAGGAACAAATAGAACTGTCTCACGGCCCTGAAACCGGGTGTTTTGGGAACGGGAAAGAGACCACAGAAAGATGGTTTGGATTGGCGCAAAGAGGTCGCGGAATGGAACACCCCCAAAGGAGCCTAGGACTTAAAACCCTCCTGAGACCTGGAGCAACTCGGAGAGCACAGCAGATCCTTGGACAGCCTGGGCCCAGGACAGCACTCCCATCCACCTTCCCCCCCCCCGTCCCCCTTCTTCTTCTGACATTACACCCAGACTTGGCCAGTCTGGGTCGTGCGTGCGTGTGTGAGTATGAAAGTGGGTTAGGGCTTGGGGCATTAACACTTTCTTTCTTCCTCTGAGTAACATGGGAGCGTTTCTATCACTCTCTGCTGTAATTTTATTATTTTATTAATAAAGCTTTAAAATTTAGACACTTGGTGTGCCTCGTCATCTCCTCCCCAAAAAGATCCTGTGGCCCTAGCCTGATCAACTGTGGCCCCAGGCAGATGGGTGACGAAAATCTGTCACTCTTTCCCTGCACTGCTCCCTGTTTTTGTCTGAGTGGGGTGGGAGGACAGGCCATCCATTTCTCTGCTCTGTCTCTCGCAGTCCATAACAAGGGAGGGTGTTTCTCATTCTCCCCTTCCCTCCTACCGATCATAGAGTTAGTGAATATGTTGAACAGCACAGGTCCCTGTACAGACCCCCTGGGGGACACCACTATTTACCTCTCTCCATTCTGAAAACGGACCATTTATTCCTACCCTTTGTTTCCTGTTTTTTAACCAGTTACTAATGCATGAGAGTACCTTCCCTCTTATCCATGGCTGCTTACAGAGGCTGGGATTCTCTTACAGAAGTCCTAATGAATGGCCAGGGAGGGGTGCTCACTAGCATCAGTGACAACCTCTTCCTAGCCAGAGTTCATAGCCAGTACTTCATCCTCATTGTCCTTGACCTGTCAGCTGCCTTCAACATCACTGACCATGCTCCTCTTCTTGAAATCTTGTCCACCCCCACCTCGGCTTCCATGTCTCTGCCTTCTCCTGGTTCTCCTATCTCTCTAATCACTCCTTCAGCGTGTCCTGTGCAGCAGGATCCTCTTCATTGCAGCCTCCGGCTTTTTGTGGGGGTTCCACAGGACTCTGTCCTTGGTCCCCTTCTCGTTTCCCTCTACACCAGTGGTTCTCAACTCTGGTCCACCGATTGTGCAGGTAAAGTCCCTGGCGCGCCGGGCCTGTTTCTTTACCTGCTGCGTCCACAGGTTCGGCCGATCATGGCTCCCACTGGCTGTGGTTCGCCGCTTCAGGCCAATGGGGGCTGCGGGAAGGGCGGCCAGCCCATCCCTTGGCCCACGCCGCTTCCCGCAGCCCCCATTGGCCTGGAGCAGCGAACCGCAGCCAGTGGGAGCTGCGATCGGCCAAACCTGCGGACACGGCAGGTAAACAAACCGGCCCGGCCCGCCAGGGGCTTTCCCTGAACAAGCAGTGGACCGGAGTTGAGAACCACTTCTCTACCCCTTATCTCTGGGTAAGCTCATTTGTAAGCACAAATTCAACTACCATCTCTATGCTGAGGACTCACTGATCTACCTCTCTACTGCAGCCCTGTCTCCTTCTGTCCAAACTGAAATCTCAGTCTGTCTCTCTGACATCTCATGGATGTCAGACTACTTGTTCCAGCTCAACATGGCTAAAACAGAGCTCTGCATCTCTCCCCACAAGCCCTGCCACTCACCTCTTGATCACTGTGGACAATGCTATCAACCTGCCCATCACTCAGGCCCGTAACCTGGGCGTCATCTTCGACTTGGACCTCTCTCTAGCTCCTCGCATCCAGGCTGTGTTTAAATCTTGTACGGTCTTTTCCCAAGATACGGCCTTTCCTAGTCATCCCCACAGCTAAAACTCTTGTCCAGGCTCTCATCTTTTGCCTTGATTACAGCACATCCTTCTCTCTGGCCTTGACAAATGCGCTCTTGCCCTGCTCAGATCCATTCAGAAGGCTTCTGCAAAGATCCTTTTCCTCACCCATTGCTTTGTCCATGTCACCCTTGTCTTTGCATCCCTCCACTGGCTCCCCCTTCTCTATCATATCAGCTTCACTTCCATGGCCCTTCGCACAAGGCAGATCCAAACCTTGACTTGGTTCCTCTAAAGCCTGGGACCCCTGCTCTATTCGTTCTCCTGCACCCTTTGCCTTGAGAGAGCTGGAGAGGGTTCTCCTATCCACCTTTACCAAGGGCCTGTCTTCCATGCAGTAGTGCTGCCACCTTGTGGAGATTTCAATAGTACGCCCCCATAACACTTCCAGGGTTACATAGATTCCAAGGGCCAGAAGGGACCACAGTTATCATCTAGTCTGACTTCCTGAATAACACAGGCCAAAATAGGCCAATTTATTCCCCCAAAATAATTCCTAGAGCAGATCATTTAGAAAACATCCAGTCTTGATTGAAAAATTGTCAGTGATGGAGAAACACCCCTTAGTAGATTGTACCACTTGTTGCCCTCATCAAAATGTACTATTTATTTCCAGTCTGAATTTATCTGGCTTCAACTTCCAGCCATTGGATCATGTTAGATCTTTGTCTGCCAGACTGAAGAGCCCGTTGTTAAGTATTTGTTCCCCAGGCAGTTACTCATAGACTGTGATCAAGTCACACTTTAACTGTCTCTTTGTTGAGCTGAATAGATTGAGCTCCTTGGGTCTATCACTATCTATAGGGCATGTTTTCTAATCCTCTAATCATTCTCATGGCTTTTCTCTGAACCCTCTCCAATTTATCAACCTCCTCCTTGAATTGTGGGCTCCAGAACTAGACACAGGATTCCAGCAGCGTTCACACCAGTGCCAAATACAGAGGTAAAATAACCTCTCCACTCCTGCTTGAGATCCCCCATTTATGCATCCAAGGACTGCATTAGTCCCTTTGGCACCATGTTACACTGGGCTCTCATGTTTAGCTGATTCTCCACCACCACCTCTTAATCTTTTTCAGAGTCACTGCTTCCCAGGGTAGAGTCCCCCACCCTGTAAGTATGGCCTACATACTTATACATTTACATTTAGACATATTTTAAAAGCTTATGGTTTGCTTGCACCCAGCTTACCAAGCAATCCTGATTGCTCTGTCCATGTTCCATCCTCTTCATTATTTGCCACTCCCCCAGTCTTTCCCTCATTGCCACCCTGTTCACAAGGTACAGAGATGAGCCCCAGTGGACCATGCTCATCTATATTGTCGCTTTATAGGTGGGGCTGATAATGACACCTACAGTTAACATTGTCAGACACACTTCCCATTATCAGACCCTGTTTCCCATTGCATATAACTTTGCCAAACTTTAATCATTCAGGTTGAAATTCCCCAAGCCAGGTGTCTGCTTCAGACTGAATTTTTTCGGGAAAGTTGCAGCAAAAATGGATCATCTCTTTCTCAGAATGAGATGAGGGGGAAATACACTATTTGCCTATGTTTAAAAAAATTCTCACAATTGTTACTTTGAGAAGCTCCAAGCCCTCCATTCTGTGGAGCAGGGACTGGAAATATGGTATGTGAGAGTGTGTGTGGGGGGGAGGGGGGGTTGCCCTTGTGTCAGGGATGTGCCTTTTGCTGTTCCCAGGGGAACCCCCCATCCCCCCAAATTTAACCAAGTTATAAGCATCTGGGGGGAAATCTCAATTTGCACATGCTCAGTTGAGAGTGGTTAGAGTTTGGCAGCTCAATTCTCTGAAGACGCTATCTGAGACTGGAGCATGCTCTGTGAACACAGCCCCAACATGTGACCAGACTGAGCATGCTCCATCTCAGAGATGTAGGGGCTGAGCTGGACTTCCCCTGAAACTGCTACTCCCAGCTGCTGGTGCAAAACACAGGAACTGAGAGAAAGGAGATGCTCTGTCTTGTGCTCTGAATGATCTCCCAATCCCAGCTAATGCCTAGGCAGCATGGAGGAAAGGGAGGCGGGAAAGGGGACGTGAGCAGAACCTGCTGGTGGTGATGGGGAGGTAGAGGGAATTGAGTGGGATAAGGAGCCTGGGAAGGTGGGAGACTAGGATTAGAAGCTGGGGGGGAACGAGGAAGGGAGCTGAGAGCCAGTGGGGTGGTGGTGGAGATAGGACAAGGAGTTGGGACGTCTCGGGGAGACTGGGACTTTCTGAGCAAGGAGACTGGGAAGGACACTGGAATGAGTAGCCCAGGGAGGGAGACATAAGAAATGCTTCGCCCTGGGCTGTGTTGGCATAACTTCCTTGCCATAGAATCATGGAAGATCAGGGTTGGAAGGGACCTCAGGAGGTCATCTAGTCCAACCCCCTGCTTAAAGCAGGACCAATCCCCAACTAAGTCATCCCAGCCAGGGCTTTGTGTCGATCATTATACCCTTGGTGTGGTACCCAGAGCAAGCATGTTGTCAGTGTGACATGTTCTCAGGGAAGAAAAGCGGCCCTGGGAGTCAGGACACCTGAGTTCAATTCCCAGCTCTGCTACAGACTTCTCATGTGACCTTGGGCCAGTCACTTCATCTCTCTGTGCCTATTTCCCACACCTGAGAAATGAGGCTGTAACGGGGCACCTGGCTTTGTGTACGCCCCAGTAAGACTGGGAGCTGTAACTGCAGGTCACATGCTTTCTCCTAGCCATGTGCCCTACAGGAAATTGCCTGTAAGGCTTCCTACATCCTATGCAGATTGGAAGGGCTTGGTGTTCTGCACTGATAGGTGGAAGGTCTGGGGGGAGACATTCGTAGGGCGCAGGCCAAGGGGAAGCTGTCGCTGGAGAGGGCTGTGAACTCCCTGAAGACAAGGGCTCAACCAGACCCGAGGGGCAGTGAGGCTCCTGAGCTGGGTTGTTTTGTTTTGAATCTTTGTCAGCGGAGTCCTGAGAAGACAGGCGGAGCTTGTGCTGAAGCTCTGCGGATGGTGAGATCGCACTCAGCTGTTGGAAGTAATACTTCCCAGCTTCATAAAGATGTGGCCAGGCGAGATCCAGTTAATGTAGGCGCTCAGATACTGTGGTGATAGCGGTGGAATCGAGACCTGCACTCAAGAGAATTCTCACTGGCCTGGCCCAGTTAGGCAGTGGATGGGCTAGCTGGACCTTTTGCCTGGCCTTCATCTTCAGTCCTCAGTAGAGGACATGCCAGGAGATAAGCATGGAGGAGATCGAAGCCTCGTCTGGAGATGGCCAAGGCAAAGTAGATCACTGTGCCAAGATTGCATCAGAGAGGAGGGGAGAAACAGCGTTGTTGGTCGTGGGTGGGAAAGGGTATTTCTGGCCACTGATGGGACGTAGGGATCCTAGCTTTGGGGATGTGTCTCATGGTATTCGGCTGCTCTGAAACTTATAGAGCACAGCAAAATCAGCAAGGGAGGGGGCAGAGGCTTCCAGCATCTCCTCAGTGCAGGTTCTGAAAGCGTCAGCCCAACAATCATTTGCTTCTCTTCAGATACAGCTTTCTTGTGCACAGGATGTTACACGGAAATGGGTCGAACAAATCCTCAGCCACCATGTAGCCAGTTGAGAATCACCAAGAACACGTCTCTGCAGCTATGCACTGACTTGACTCCAGACGAAAAGGCCTAGAGGAGAGAATTCTGGGTCACTCCCCTACATTAACACTCACCTGCACCAACTACTTCAGATGGCCCAGGTTGGGATCAGTATCTTTGGTGCCAAGCCTCCATTTGTCTTGGATAAAGGGATGGTTATCACCGCCAATAGCTCAAGCATCTGCTTCTTATGTTTGTGAAGCATTTTGAGCTGAAAGGTGCATTAGAAAACGCAAAATACAGGTTTCAGAGTCATTGCATTTTCATCCCTTGTTCTGCCATTCAACATCTTGCCGGTAGAGGGCACCTCAAGACCAGGTAACAACACCAGCCGCCCCCTGGTTTGAAGCTGCAGCCCTGTTGAAAGTGTGACAGCTGTTCCGAGGAACTCAAAACGTAGCCCGACATCAATGAAAGTTAACCCCAAAATAATGACCGGCGGGACTGGGAAACATCAGCTGTCAAGTCTCAATGGAAATTTCACAGTCTGCTCCCACGCGTGGGTGATAAATGTGATACACTGGACAGAACATGAGCAAATATACCACGGGGACCTCTAGGGTGCTAAAGTCCTTCTTTGTTGTATGGCAAGAAGGGGGGTGCTCCTGGCAGACAAATAGAAATATCAGCTTCAGGCAGCCTCCTGTCATGGCACACTGGCCGACAGTTCTGTTGTAAGGGCCTTACCCATCTGTCACTGAGTGAGAGCAAAGAGATCTTAGGTAAACCATATCTGTCCTTCAATGTGTTTATATGGCACCCAGCACAAAAGGGCCCTGCCCTTGTCCAGGCCTATGGGTGCTACTGAAAGAGAAATGTTATTAGGGGTTATAATGTTTCTCACCGAGTTCGCCCACACCTGCACTCCCACCTGCAATCTGTGCAAGCAGCAGGTGCCAACACATGGCTGTTCCTGGCTGTTCCTTGATTCAGCTTCAGTAAATACGGAGCTTTCTAGGAGCTGATGGCTGTTTCTCAGACAGACTGTAAATAAATAAACACACTGTCAGCATTCCATAGAGCCCCACTAAGCGCAGCCCAGGCCTTTCCAATTTGATGTCTCGCTGAAGAAGTGCTGTCTAGTGGTTAGAGCACAGGACTGGGGATCAAGAGATCTGGGTTCTCTTCTGGCTTCTATAATAGCCTTACCTTGGGCAAATCATTTTTGGCATTACTGCAGTACCGAGAATTCCCTCCCAAGGTTGGAGCCCCCTCATGCATCTTAGCTGGAAAACTGAGCAAGTAAAATGCTCCTGTTTTTTATGACCAGCTCTAAACAGTGTCACCAACTCTTGCCTTGCAGTTTTATCTCAAGTCTCACAGTACTTTTTTCTTAAAGCTCTAGCTCCTGGAGTCAGGTGATTATGTGAGAATCTCAGCTTGTATTGAAAAAAAAAGTTTTTAGCCCTCCTGGTTGTATAGTAAAGCTGGAAAATGTAACAGCCCCCTACCCTTAAAGGCCCCAAACCCAGAAAGCAAATAAAATGAACACAGTGGTGATTTAAAATCTCGTGATTGTAAAATACATCAAATTATTTTGGGTCAGAGGGCCTGACTCATTATTTTTGAATGCTTGGGGTTGGCAAGAGAAAGGGTGCAGGCTGCACTGAGAGGAAGCACCGGGTCCAGGGATCATGCAGGCTGCATACTGGTCAATTTCCATCCCTGCTGTCCACCGCTGACACGGTCTGCATGCTGGTGTGGTCTGGCTCCACGTCGCTGCCTCTTTTGGAGCGTTGCCTTCTGGGTCTGCTGTGGAATTTGCTCTTTGTGCAAACAGGAGGGAGGTATGGGAGGAGGGTGGCCAGTGGGCTGGGAGCTAGAAGGAAATGAGCTCTGCAGGCAACAGAAGAAAGCACAAGGAACTAATGGGAACCACTCTGCGCATGTCACGGCTTGAGGGTGTTACAAAGGCTTCCGCAATGCCTGGGGAGGCTTCTGGGCCCCAGGACACCTGGCAGACTTAGTTCTCTCTCTAAATCATCCCTTGGCAGCTGTGGATTCTGCCGGTTATTGGCAGGGCATGTGGCTGGGGCAGATTGACGCAGGATAGCGGGCGGCTGGGCCTTGCAGTCAGCTGCAGCAGGGGATCGGCGCAGCAGGTGGCGCTACAGAGCACAGCTGGGTGCAGCTGGCTGGGCGTGGCTAGCCGGTCTCAAGGACTCAAGAATGCAGGTCCTTGGGGGAGCTGGGAGGATGCAGGCACCTGGCCTGACCAAGAGCCTTTCCCAGTGCTCAGTGGGTCATGAAAGAGGTGCCGGGGCTCAAGCAATTTTTTACATTCATAACAGATGCAGCGAGCCCAGCGGTGCCAGGGCTATGAACTGCCAAGCCCAGAGCTTCTCGGGCTCAGCCCTGGCAAAATTAAGGCCTGGTCTTTCCAAGTGTTGGTGGCTGCATTTAGCCGGGGTAAATCCAGTGCCTGGGTGAATAAGGGAGGTGGGCCAGAAGGTTCCCCTCCTGATCCACACTTTCCCAAAAGCTGGATCCTGGGCTAGGATTGGGCCCATCTCTAGTCGATGGTGATGTGCATGCTATGCCGGGAGGACTTTGTGATGGATGTTAAATGGAGTCTAGAGCACAGCCAGTAGCTAGTAAAAGCAGGGAGGACTTTGTGACAAAGGGTCTCTCTGTCTGTCTGTCCCCACCCAGTTATGATAGCTAGCCAGCATCTGATCTTAGGGATCTCCCAGGTGGGGCGAGTGCCTTGCTGTGTTTTTATAGGAATTGAGGCGTATCCCTTTAAATCGTTTGTGAGCTGAGCTCTCTAGTGGTCCTCGCCATTTCCTATGTTTCTGAAGCCACCAGACCGCCCCCCAGGGCAGCGGTTTGTGCAGGTAGCCAGGCCTGGCATGTTCTATGTGTTTCCTGAACGTGGTTATTTGGGCCTTACTCTTCATGTGTCCTATAAAGAGCAAAAGACCCGACTTCCTGTTCCATCGACCACCCTGACTCCCGTTCTTCCGAACCCGGCTTTCAGAGGTTGTTTGTCCAGCCTCGCTCTGAACTCTCTTCTCAGCTGCCTAGGCGAGTGTGTCAGGTTTCCTGCGAGGAACACAGACCTCGTCCGTTATCGTAGGAGACCCACTGGGGACACAGCAGCACCTGGGCCCAACTGGAGATCAGCTGTCTGTTGCAGAGAGCCGCGCAGGCTGGCCTGCCTCTCATTCCATCGGAGTGAGGCGATCTTATCTGCCAGGGGCTCTAATTCTCATCCCAGCCCTGCTCTTGTTTGTGTTTCGGAGGCCTCCGTGTTGGCTCTCGGGCTTTGCTTCTTTGCACGGCTATGAGATTCGGTTTCTCCTCTCCCCTATGAGAGCTCTGCAGGGAGGGGCCTGTGCGCCCCCCCCCTGCCCCCAACCCAGAAAGTTGGGTCATGCCGCTCACCGGTCAGATGGGATTACTGCCACGCTAATTGTGCTATTATCAAATGTAAATGATTCTAAATAGTCTGACACTGTCAATCAAATTAAACAGCAGCCTCTTGTTCAGGGGTGGGTTGGTTTTTTTTAGAACTGTCATATCAACCGGCCAAAGGAGGAGGCGAGGTCTGTGCTGCGGGCAGGCACACAGGGAGAACTCACTGCAGCACGCGGGGCTAGCCCAGCATGGCAAACCACACACATTCGCTGCAAGCCGCAGGCCCCCCTGCTCTGGACGGTGGCCCTGACTCCTCTCTGGCATCCCCCTGCCCTGTGTTCTTAGCTCTGTCTTCCTCCTGCTTCTTCCTTACCAGAGCAAAACCAAGAAGAGGGAACACAGGCCCTTTGGGTTTTCTCTAGGTCTCCCTCTCTGGTTTCCCTCGCTTCTTTCTTTTCCTCTTCTCCCCCCTGTGACAGAGTGGGAACCGCCTACGGGGACCCGCACTTGGATAAAATATTGCTCAATAAAGCACCCGGGCTGAACCTACGGAGGAGCACGTGTGAGGGATCCCTGCCCTAGGACCCCTCCCCCTCCTGCCCCTCCACCGTTTTACTTTGATTGAGTGACAACTCGGTGCCTATCCTGACCCGCAGCAGCAGCCAGTCCCCCACTTCAGTTCCACCCGGTGCAGCCAGGATAAAGAGGGCAGGCTTGTGTTTCTCTCTTCCCCTTGGCGTGCAGGAGCAGGGTAAAGGCTGCTCCAACCTGTTCCCTGGGCCTAAGGCAGTTCACCTCCAGTGGTTCTACCCGAATCTCCACCGGGGATCCGTAGGCCCCTTGGGATTCCATAATGCCATGTAATTTAGCCCATCCAGACAAGATCATAAAAAAGGATCTAAACTAAATAAATCTAATACCTGAGGCAATGCAGCAGAACTGACATCCTGCCCATGTTGCTCTCCGTTCCTCTCTCCCCTCCCTTCTGGTCACTGATAGACTGGATTGGAGAAGATGGACAGCGCCAGGCCCTTGAGATTGCCAATTACAGAGCAATCTCCTCCCTTTGTGCTGCAGCTTTGGATTCCCTTCTCACAGGCGCGGGTTTCCAAGAGACCCGACTGGGAGAGGGAAGGGAGCCAGCTCACAGCCTGTGTTGAAATGGTGCCTGAAGTTTGACTGAAGCGAAGCCAGAAGAATTCCCCTTGGACCGTGACCATCCAAACCTTTCTCTCTTTCCATACGTTCCCCACATTTCCCCCCTCCTCCTATCTGGACAGCTGCTATGCAGAACTGTTCCTTCTAGGGCAAGGGGAAGATTTGAGTGGGGAGGAGAGGTGATGCTTGTTTACTTGCAGTGTATTAGTCAGCCTGTAGGTGTTGCTGTGTACCATATAGAGGACCAGCCGGGGTGTGGTCACTGGTGAACAGTGGAGACAAAATTGGAACTCAAACTGTGTGGATGCCTGTTGTTTGTCTCTAGTTTGTAGTTGTTTTCCTGTTTAAGGCTGACTGATTCCCTGTAGCATGAAAGCACTAACTAGGCCTTTCACATGAACCTAGGAATTGCCAAACTGGTCCATCTAGTGCAGTATCTCATCTCTGACAAGAGCTAGCACAGAGGAAGTTGTAAGAAACCCTGCAGCAGGCAGTTATGGGTTAAGCTGCTGCTGGGGAAGTTAGAACTTGGCTCCGGGGTCTCCTTCCCTTGTTGGTCTCCATGTTCCCTTTGCTCCAGCTCCCGGGTAAATCTCACTGTGATGCACGCTGGTGTTCAAAGGAGGCCATCTATCACACCTGCAGATGGGATGTCAGAACTGAAGGGTGGGAAGTTTGAAATCTGAGTCCATCACTGATCACAGTGGGGAACTCTTCCCATGTATGTTAGTCACCCACCTCCTTCCAGGAGTACCCCCCAGTTATTTCTCTCACACTCTCTCTCTCTTTGGGCCCCAGGATTGGGAGTCTGTCTCAGACTTTTCCAACCCGCATCTCTTTGACTTTAGCCTGGGGACTCCGGTCAGTTGCCTCTCATGGCAATTGAGCTTGACTGCAGCACTGCTCAGGACAAGGGGCAGCGTTCCGAATACGAACACAAGATGGAGCCGTTCACGCCAGGCACTACAGAGGCAGAGCCGGCAGCAGTGGAAGACAGCCAGGCGCAAGCAGAATGCATTTTAATTGGCAGTGCTGATGCAAACATAAGGGCTTGATCCTGCCTCTTAGTCCCATAAAAAATCCCATTGAAGTCAGTGGGGGCTCAGCACTTCTAAAAACGTTTGACCTACACACCTTGCTCAGTGTCACCTAGGTGCCTTGACCCCCTAACCCCTGCTCTAACCAGTAGAAAACACTGCCTCTTTTATGCTTGCTATGCAGTGATGTGTCCCACACACTGGCAAACACAGGCCTCCGAGAGCTTTAGACTGAAGCACGCAGAGGGATTGTTTTTTAAAGGCGTTGAAGTCACTTCTGGGACCTCTGAACCCGAGTGCCTGCTAGGGGCTGGGCTGGTGCCTCTGCCAAAAATCCCTGCCAAATCCTTGTGACCACAATGCAAAACCTTCCAAATTAAAAAGGGAGAACATGCGGCGACCTTCCCAAGCTTGGACGCTGACCCCATGCTGTTCTGGGGTCAATCCATCACCAGGGCCTCAACTGCTCAGTATATTAAATGTTGCTTAGAAAGGTGCTGAAGAGCCATCTCATGGCACCAAAAACAAGCCAGAGGCATTTTCTCTGCCCTTCACACTAAGTACTGGGGTATTTCACCTAGGTCCTGGGAGCATCTTTGTGGGGAGAGGTGAGTGAATCTCATTTGAAGGCCTGATTTTCACAGGTGCAGGTCCCATTCCCTTCTGTGTGACTTCTGGGCATTGACAAGTGAAAAGTCCCAGGCCATGTTCTCAGCTGCTGTAGACGGCTGTCCTTCCCTTGACGCTGCTAGAGCTCCGGGGGATTGACGCCAGCTGAGAAATTTCTCTCCTATATTTACGAGAGCCCTTTACAAGTGGGACTGATAACGCCTCAGGTTCCTGGTGGAGAGGGTGGATGGCCCACTGGCTAAGTTGCTGGGCTGGGATGCAGTAGGTTCAGGACACTGGTTTGCCAGGGGCTTCCTGCATGATATTAGGTGAGTCACTTAGGCCCAGATCCACTGTGGTGTGTGGGCTCCTGGCTTCCATGGATTTCAAATTGAACCTCTGGGCCTTAGCTTCTCTGGGTGGGATCCACAAAGGTCTGTAGGCACCTGAGTCCTGCTTTTAGGCACCGCTGCAATCCATAAAATCCCCCTCAGCTGCTGACTAACCATGTAGGCACCTAAACTCGCTCAGCGCCTGAAATTTAGTCCCTTCCCCCCGGGCTGTGGGATATAATGAGGGAGTCTCCCCCAATCTTTCCTGCTGAAACTGTTCCACTTTAATAGACTCTGCAGCCCAGTGGGTAGGGTGCTCACCTGAGAGGTGACAGATCCCTGTTCAAATCCCTTCTCAGCAGGCAGAGAGGACTTGAACGGTGGGTCTCCCACATGCAGAATACCCTAACCGCTGGGCTAAAGGTTACAAGGGGCCGCCACATGGAGTTAGGTGGTCTCTGACTGGACTTACTGGATTGGGCCCCACATGTGACTGAGGCAGAAGGGTGCCTGTCTTCCCCTGAGTTGTGGATTGCTGATGGAGAAATACGCCTCCCAGCAGCCTGGACTTTGGTGCCAAACTCCGAGAGAGGGGCAAGACTTAGCCTACACACCCCTCTCACTAGCATCTCCCCCTGGCTGGCTTAGATGGCTCCTGCCTCGCCCGCTGGCTTTTGTGGATCACAGTCTAAGGTACCTAGTTCTCCGCACTGATTGTATAGGGAGCCCAGGTGCCTAGCTCAGGCTATGTGGATTGCAGTGTTGCTCCTGTTTTATTTCTAGGAGCCTAAAAGTTAGGAAGCTTCCCCCACCCCTGGTGGTGGTGCCTAACAGTGGGAGGTGGGGCCCAAACCATGGCCCCACCCCTTCCCCAGAGGCCCCACCCCCACCCCTCCCCTGTTGCTTGTCCTCTGGATGGTAAAAAGTGAGAGGACATAGCCTTCCTACTTTTAAAAGTGGTGGGGCCATGGTCCCTGGACCCCCCCAATCCCAGAGCCCCTGACCATCATGCTGAGTGTCACCAAGCCTAAGTCTGTTTTGGGGCTCTGGGCTGCTGTCTCATTTCCCCCCTCTGTAAAACGGGATAACAGTACTGCCCGCCCTCGCAGGGAAAGTGAAGATAAATACATTAAAGACTGTGGAAGACTCAAGCAACATGGCCCATATAAAGTATATAGATTACATATTTTATTCAAATCTGTTACTTACATAATCCATAACTTTTCATCATATGTGGTTTTGCTTTCTAGATTCTATTGGTCTCCCACAGCTAAACTAAACTGGTCAGTTTCACTTGTGGTCACCGGTCAGTTTCACTCTCCAGTTCTCATCAAGGCTGTTGTGTTGGAGATTCCTGTCTTACAGGGACTGTGTAAACCCCAAACACTTCTCTCACACAGCTCCTCCCCTGAATGGACGTTGAACACCTGGCATGCTCTTTTCTGCATCACTCAATGATCCCAATCAACAATTTCCAGCCATTAGATCTCCCAGATAGTCCTGCAAAGTATGTGTCTAATAGCAGGCCCCTTCTCCCAACACCAGTGTCCCACTGTTGACATCAGCATTGCCCCTCTGCTGAGCAGTGGCAGGTATCCAGGGCTGGCTTCCCAGTGGAAGAGGAATCAATGACAGGGAGTCTGGGCATATTTTAAATGTAACTTGTTTTATTTGCATGGATGCACCAGGCCTGGAGCAGAGGTGGTCACACTGCATGCAGGGCAATCCCTTCTTGCAGGAATCGCAACCCAACACCAACACCTAGTTCCCAAACCCCTGCTGCTCCTGCAGCTCGTGCACTAAACGCTGTCTACACAGAACCTCGCATAGTCCAAAACTAACAACATACTGTGTCTTTCAACGACTGAACACTGGCTTGCGCGCTAAGAACTTGGAAGACTCTCTGTAAACAGCGCCAGCTGGTGACACCTGCCATAAAAATATGACCCTTCGGAGTCAGTAGCATGTTGTTGTCTGCACTGGTGTAAGTAACTGCAAAAGGGGCTGGGCAGCAGAGAATCAGACCCCCCTAATGTAGACACACTGCCTCGGTGTAAGAAACCGTTTGAAAATGGGGTATGTCATACGGGGGCACGTAATTTTTTTACACGAGTGCAATGCATCTGCACGAGGGGTTTGCTCTGATGCAGCAACAAGCGAGACCAGAAAGAAAGGCCTCCCCAGGTCTGAGCTTGGGTAGCTAGTCTGGTGCTGCAACATCCACACAGCTATTGGTAGCGTACTAGTGCAAGCCAGCTCACACAGGTCTGTCTACTCAGGCTGGAAGCTCGCTCCCAGCTGCAGTGTAAACATACCCTCTGAGCTTTTCTCTAAGCCGGATCCTGATTCCGGATCGCTTTTTTCCTCCCCCATCCCCTCGATCCATTTGTCAGTGTCTCAGCATTAAATAAAATGCTACCCAGAGCTGTACATCAGCTTTGCCCCCAGCAGATCCTGCCCTGTAACATGTACCGTTTGGTTGGTCAACAAAGCGGAGACAGATAACAGATTAACCCAGTTTAGAGCGATGGAGCAATCAGTTAGCTGGTAAACTGTGCTGTTCCCCAGGGCTTCAAGTGCCTTTAATGAGTTATTATTTAGTAGGCTATATTGTGGTTAATGGAGGGACATTTCAGAAATGATCTGTTATTAATTAAACCATTCCAGGGCAAAGCTACAAGTTCTTCTTCCAGGCCGAATTGGATTGATTCACATCGCTTAGTATGGAAAGATACTGGAGGGTGGACTTCACTCAGGAAGGAAAGATGAGGTTGCCATTTAACAAATGGTATTTGTTTTGATTCTCCCTTTTGTTTGTATTTTTGATCCTTCTTTCCAACTTGAATAGTTCTAGCTCCAATAGGAGTCACGGGGTTCGGTGCAGGAGTCACTGGGTGAGGTTTCTGGCCTGTGCCGTGCATGAGTTCAGACTAGATGATCACCATTATCCCGTCTAGCCTTAAAAATCTATGAATCCAGCCTGAGTCCATTTTATTGATTTATTTTGCATTGCCCTAGCACCTCCAGAGCTCCAGGCATCCCCAGATCTCTGACAGCCAGAAGCTGGGAGTGAGCGACGGGATGGATTGCACAATAGTTGCCCTGTTCTGTTCATTTCCAATGACGCATCTGGCACTGGCCACTGTCAGAGACAGGACATGGGTCTAGATGAACCATTGATCGGACCCAGTCTGGGCCCCCTCCCTCTTGGGCTAGGCGGTGCACAAACATATAACAAAGCGATGGTCCCAAAGACTCCAAGTGATGAGTAAAAGCTATTACCAGCCAGTGGCTGCGTGGTGGCCCATGTGAAGCTTTTCAGTCTAGTTCCCAGTCTCCACCTGTCCACTGATCACCTCATAGAACACACCGCAGCTACCTGGCCCCCACTGCTGGCAGACTCAGCACAGAGACAGAGGGCAGGGTTGGATGTGTGAGGCCTGGTTCCTCCCAGCCAGGTTGATGAAAAATGGCTCGGGGGCTGGGCAGATGAAGATTGCCCTGTTGTTGTCTGTGCTGGACATATACCGTCAGTTTCCAGGGCAGTCAAGCCAGCACCTTTTGTAAGAACCCCTCACCTTGGGTCATCAGCAGTGCTTGAACCCAGGGCATTAAGCACCAAAATGCAAATTATTACCACTTAAGGAAAAGGAGTAAATCCACTAGCTGCTAGCAGTAGTAGGCTGTCGTCTTCTGCATGCTACTGGAGGGGGATGTGACACACATTTTATGCTTTTTGCAATCACTATACTCACACAAAGAGCCAGTTAAAAGCAACCAAAGCATTGCCCAGAACCTGAACCTCATCTCGTCACCAAAACTTGGGCCAGATCCCAGCATGAAGTCATTGGAGCTATGTTGATTTATACCAGCTGAGGCTCTGGTGCCTTGTGTGAGGCTCAAATATGTGCAGTTAACATATTCCATATCACGCCCCTATGAACGGCGTGGGCTTCGACAGGCCTTGGTGGGACAGGTTGCCGCTAAAAAAGTCTGTTCTCCTGTTCCTCCTCCCAGCCCCATCTTTCAGAGCCAAAGGATCAAGTGAGGATCTGAACTTTCCGCACCAGTTCTCTGACATTTGCCCGTCACTGTGTAACCAGCCAAACAATAAATAAACGAGAAGGGTAGCTGCAAAAACAGAGCCAAAGGGAAAAAGCACATTATGGGGGCGGTGGGAAGGAGTCACTAACAAGCCAGTCTGTGCATGTGGATCATTCATTTGGTCTTCACTGCTCTGGACTTTCCACTCTCACCTGCTTCCTGTTAATCACAACCCATATTACAAAACATTGCAGTTAATAGCTGGCAGTCAGATCTATGCCTCTCCCTCTTGGTTCCCTGCCCTCCCTTAGCGCGCACAGCCAGTCTGGCCCCTGTTAGGTGAGCTTGCCATAGGGAAGAACTCCATGGGGGTTGTTCAGATAGGAAATGGGCCAAGCTGGGCAGGTGCTTTGTTGGCCAAGGGGAAAAATGGGCCAAACTCAACGAGCTCACAACTTGGGTGCTGTCCCCCTAGATGTCCCTTACTATATTATACAGCATCTTCAGATGAATTGCTTGTTGCATCCCCTCCCCGCCCCCAGGGGCTAGTCCATATAACGGATAACAACCTAGTCCTGCTGCTAGCTAACAGAATTCCCCCGTTAGCTCGGATTGCCTGACCTTTGGTGCAGAATGTCTTGGTTTGATCCCCAGCTGGTGACCGATGCTGGGAGCTCTTATACTGGCTCAGCATTTCAGGGGAGCTGGAGGGAAGACAGTGTGCAGGAATCGACTGCTCTGTGCAGTGATGCATTCTTGTTATGAGTCCTCAGAGTCACAGAAACTTCCCGTGTCCCTCATTGGCCGAAGTTTGGTGGTGCATTAGACAACGGCTTCGCAGGAGCATCTGTGTACCCCAAGCCACCGGGGAGAGTGGTGTTTGTCCTGCCTCTCTGAGGTCCCCCGCCACACAGCGTCATCTGCGAAAACAGGAACCAAGTGTCGGCAGCAAGTTCCGAGCACCAAGCGAGCAAGAGAGGCAACACCAGCATGGATTCACCAAGGGAAGGTCATGCCTGACTAACCTAATCGCCTTTTATGATGAGATTACTGGTTCTGTGGATGAAGGGAAAGCAGTGGATGTATTGTTTCTTGACTTTAGCAAAGCTTTTGACACGGTCTCCCACAGTATTCTTGTCAGCAAGTTAAGGAAGTATGGGCTGGATGAATGCACTATAAGGTGGGTAGAAAGCTGGCTAGATTGTCGGGCTCAACGGGTAGTGATCAATGGCTCCATGTCTAGTTGGCAGCCGGTATCAAGTGGAGTGCCCCAGGGGTCGGTCCTGGAGCTGGTTTTGTTCAATATCTTCATAAATGATCTGGAGGATGGTGTGGATTGCACTCTCAGCAAATTTGCAGATGATACTAAACTGGGAGGAGTGGTAGATATGCTGGAGGGGAGGGATAGGATACAGAAGGACCTAGACAAATCGGAGGATTGGGCCAAAAGAAATCTGATGAGGTTCAATAAGGATAAGTGCAGGGTCCTGCACTTAGGACGGAAGAACCCAATGCACCACTACAGACTAGGGACCGAATGGCTAGGCAGCAGTTCTGCGGAAAAGGACCTAGGGGTGACAGTGGACGAGAAGCTGGATATAAGTCAGCAGTGTGCCCTTGTTGCCAAGAAGGCCAATGGCATTTTGGGATGTGTAAGTAGGGGCATAGCGAGCAGATCGAGGGACATGATTGTTCCCCTCTATTCGACATTGGTGAGGCCTCATCTGGAGTACTGTATCCAGTTTTGGGCCCCACACTACAAGAAGGATGTGGATAAATTGGAGAGAGTCCAGCGAAGGGCAACAAAAATGATTAGGGGTCTAGAACTCATGACTTATGAGGAGAGGCTGAGGGAGCTGGGATTGTTTAGTCTGCAGAAGAGAAGAATGAGGGGGGATTTGATAGCTGCTTTCAACTACCTGAAAGGGGGTTCCAAAGAGGATGGCTCTAGACTGTTCTCAATGGTAGCAGATGACAGAACGAGGAGTAATGGTCTCAAGTTGCAGTGGGGGAGGTTTAGATTGGATATTAGGAAAAACTTTTTCACTAAGAGGGTGGTGAAACACTGGAATGCGTTACCTAGGGAGGTGGTAGAATCTCCTTCCTTAGAGGTTTTTAAGGTCAGGCTTGACAAAGCCCTGGCTGGGATGATTTAACTGGGAATTGGTCCTGCTTTGAGCAGGGGGTTGGACTAGATGACCTTCTGGGGTCCCTTCCAACCCTGATATTCTATGATTCTATGATTCTAACACCCTCCTCTTCCTCCCCCACCCCCATTTCACAGCAATAATATTTAAAACACCGACGACAGTGCCTGTGACAAGGACAATTTACAGCTGCTGTGCTCTCCGGTTACTTTCCCGTGTCTGCTGGTTGGCGGGGGGAGGGGCAGGAGTGTTGCACCATAATGCTTTGCCACTTGCAGGTAATAAATGTGGTTTTCAAGAACTACATTGGCGATAGTGACATCCCTGCAAAAGTGACACTTTGCATCATCTGGGTGATCCCAGACGAATGAACCCAATTGGGTCTGTGCATGCGGCTTTGTATTCCGGATCGTAATGATTTGCTAGCGCCTAGAACAGCGGTTCTCAACCCGTGGCCTGCAGGCGGCCCAGTTAGGGCACGTCTGTGTCCCAGCTCAGCTATGTGCTAAAGGCTGCAGGCTTTGGGCTCCCAGTTGCCCTGCTGTGTGGTGGGATCCAGGTACCAGCTGCCGCCCTGCCACGCAGTGGGTTCCAGGGTCTCGGCTACCACCCTGCTGCACTGCGGGCTCCAGGTGCTGGGCTCCTGCTGCTGCCCTGCTGGGGTCCTGGCGGGGTCCAGGATTGGGGTCTTCACTCTGGGGTCCTGGCGGGGTCCAGGATTGGGGTCTTCACTGCCCCCCAACCTCCACGGCTGAGTCCAGGCAGCTGGCTGCCGCCTGGCCCCACAAGGCAGGGTCCAGGGTTCGGGCATCCGGCTGCCACCCAGCCCTGCACCATGGGATACAGGCAGCTGACCTCTGTCTGGCCCCGCACCGCGGGGTCCCGGCGGGGTCTGGGGTCGGGGTTCCTTCCGCACGCCCGGCTCTCTGCTCCTGGCCCCATTCTGTGGAGGAGTCTCTGGGTGGAGGACACTGAGCCATTGGGGTTTGTGGGGGGGAGGTTAGGTGGGGGACACTGTGGTTCTCAGCCTGCAGGCCAGGTAACACTCTGTGGGCCGCATATGCAGCCCGCGATGATAAAGAGGTTGAAAACCACTGGCCTAGAAGCACCAGCTGAGATCAGGGGCCCATTCTGCTGGGTGTGTTCAAAATATTGTAAAAGACAGTCCCTGCCCCGAAAGAGCTAATAGCCTAGCCAGATGGGACTAAGGGTGGGAGGCGAAGCAGGAGTAGAGGGGAAGTCACTTGCCTAAATTCACACAGCAGATCAGTGGCAGAACTGGGAATAGAGCAGAGGCCTCCTGGCTCCCACCCTGGCGTTCTCTCCATTATATCACCCTGCCTCTTACAGGTGGAGCTGGTAGCACCATCTATCGTTAAGGTTGCCCAACATTACCCATTCTAAGTCCCTGCTTTCAGATACTTATAACTGAGCCAAACTTTAATCGTTTGGGCTGAAATTTTCCACCTCACGTGTCTGCCTCAAATTTTTCTAGAAAATTTCAGCCTAAATGGCTCAGCCTCTTCCAAGAACGAGGCTATGGACAAATGCATTGTTTTGCCCATGCAAAAAAATTCTGACAACTTTCTCCTTGAGAAGCCCTAGCATCCCCATGCTTTGGAGCTAGGTCTTGAAATCTGGCAGTGGTGGAATGGCCTTTGAGTCAGGGATGTGCCCTATGCTCTCCCACTGGAAATCTGCCCATATTTGGCCAGTTCATGTGTCTTTTCAACATTGCACTTTGCACACGCTCAGTAGAGCCTTGCTATAGCATCACAGATAAATGCCCCACAGATTCCATCCGTGCTGGGCATGCTCCAGCCCAGGGCTGAGCAACACTTCCCCTGCATTTGCAGCCCGGGGCCGGGGGCTGGGGCCAGGCAGCAGCAATGGAGCCTGTCTCTCCTGCACTCTCACTGACCCGCTGCTGGGCCCAGGCACTGTGGAGGAGGAAGCTGCCTGATTTGAATGCCAAGGGGGAAAGAGCCAGATCTGGGGGTTGTGGAGGGAGTTGACTGGGACACGGAGCTTGTGGGGTGGCGAGACTCGGACTAGAGGCTGGTGGGGTGGAGAGGAGACAGACTGGGAGTCTGGGGCTGCTTAACGCTTCCCATTAAAAGCATGTATCTAGGCCCCTTGCAGCTGTGTCATCCGTCTATCTACCTTTAACTCACCCATCACTATGGTCCGTGGGGCACATGGATCAGCACTCATGTCGCACTCCCCATCAGTACCCGGCCTGGGCCGGGGAAGCTAATGATCCAACCAGTGGACCAAATTCGGTGATGAATCCTGGTCACGTGCCACTGAGGCCTACTGCACACACTATGGTCCGTGGGTGCAAATAAATCCTCATAAAGCAAATGTTCATTCACCAAGATGTTAATCTCCCCCTTTAATAAGGCTGTCGTGACCCGGCTAGTGTGTATGGGCTACACTGTCCTCTGGTGGGTGGAATCAGAACTGCCCGTAGGGGCTGGCGTGGCCAGAGGCCTGTGCTTCCGGAGATGGCGATTCTTTCCCTGTGGCTGCCACGGAGACGCAAGCAAGGACCGTGTGCAGCACAGTGGCTGCTGGGAGATCCGAGGTAGACACAGATTTGTGACAGCGTTTTGTGTTAATGTTGTGCCTTTCATCCCAAACTGCTTTACGGACTAGGGGGCTCCAGTCCAGCATGGAGACCAGCAGCTCCTGAGAGGTGCTGAGTCCCCTCATCCGCCACTGAAGTCAATGGAGGTTACACGGTGCTCAGCCCCTGGCAGGGCTGAACTCTGGCGATAGGCAGGACCACTGGTGGGATGAAAGGGAAGCTCTGTTTCTTTGGCCTACTCAGCTCCTGGCCATGCTGAGGAAGCTGCCAGCAAAGGGGCACTGACCAGCACTAGTTGTGATAGCCACCTGGGCTGAGGCCACCAACACACTTGACACGGGCCACCAGACAGCCTTGAGACCACAGCAGCTTTGGGCTACCTGGATCTCTCTTGTGAAGTGTGGGTTGTGGTGCCTCTCTGGCAAATGAATACTGCTCAGACCGGGCAGCTGGGGGCCATCCTGCAGAGCTAACAATAGGTGGAGAAAGTCTTCCTCCTCTGAGACAACTCCTCGGGTTTGCGATATTTAAGGACTACAATTCTCATCCACAGATCTCAGAGCTCCTCTGAAAGGTGGGCAAGTCACACTACAATAGAACCATAGAAAAGTAGGGCTGGAAGGGAATCTCAAGAGGACATCTAGTCGAGTCCTGTAGTGCTGAGGCAGGACCACGTAAACCTAGGTCATCCCTGACGGGTGATTGTCTAACCAGGTGTCACTCAATGAAATTAATAGGCAGCAGGTTTAAAACAGTTAAAAGGAAGTATTTCTTCACACAGTGTAGAGTCAACCTGTGGAACTCATTGCCAGGGGTTGTTGTGAGAAAGCCAAAAGTATAACTGGATTAAAATAAAAAGTTAGATAAGTTCCTAGAGGATGGATCACTCAATAATTTCCCTGTTCTGTTCATTCCCTCTGAAGCATCTGGCACTGGCCAGTGTTGGAAGACAGGATTCTGGGCTAGATGGACCATTGGTCTGACCCAGTATGGCCGTTCTTAACCTGTCCTTAAAAACTCCAATGACAACAATCATCCCATCCCCACCTTATAAAATGGGGTTCAGAGAGATTAAGCAACTTGCCAACCTCCCACAGCAAGTCAGCAGCAGAGCCAAGAGTAGAAGTGAGGTCTACTGGTTCCTAGGCCATTATTCTAGGCACTGCACCATGGCTTATTAGCGTTACTCAGGGGTAGGAGGGTGAGAGAGAGCGCGAGATCATGCAAATATCTGTCCCTGGTGTCCTCTCAGTCTTATTGTTGGAGACATGTAGGGGACAAATTTATTTTTCTTTCTTTCTTTCTATTTAAAGACAGATCTCTGCTCATCACCATGGTATCTGCCCTCAGTATTGTACACAGTGTGGCTGCACGGGTGGGCAGAATTTGGCATGTAGAGTGTTGTATGAAATGTCACACTCATTTGGCTAACAGATATTGTGCCCATTTGAAATTCCTCTCCTTCCCCTTCCCCCACTTCACATATGTTTGGGCGTCCAGGGAAACTTCAAGAGATGCTCCAAAGTTGCTGAGACTGAGGATATTAATAACCCCAGCTGGGACATAGTATCCCCATTTCAGGGAAGGGGGTACCAATAATAATCACCTACTTTCCAGGGGTGTTTTATAAAAGTTTGTTTTCAGAGACTGTACCTTCTGAGCCACATTGAAGTTGTTAGTGGCCCCTTAGTTTATATGGGATTTTGTGCTGTTAAAGGGGAGGGAAGGATTTTTTGTATTATATTTGCTTCAGTTAATTACCAAGTTAGTCTTGTAAACTATCACTGTGTGAACAGGGGCCTTTCCCAGCCTGCTCCGAATCCAAGTGCACAGGCTGTGGCCCCTACCTGAGGTTTGGCTTTGTTAATAAAGAAATTAACAATCAGACACCTTAAAATTCACCTTCAGATGTGTCCCCAAGTCCTCGCTGCTCCTGAGGTTCCTCCCTCAAAACAGCTCTGCCCATACCCTAAATCTTCTTTCCTCACATAGCCACTCCCACTTCTTTTAACTCCAGATGGAGTAATGAGTCACCTGCCTCATGAGACGCTGATCCTGCAAGGGACTCCACATGTGGTTTCAGGGGTCCTCATGAGAGGAGCCTCTTGTAGGTTCTGTGCCTAAGTCCAGCAGATCCCACTTAACTCTTTCCCAACAGGATCAGCGCCTAACAGGCAGGAGACGTTTCAGGCAAACATTACTGGCCTGTTACGTGCTACTAAGAAAAAACCTCCATCTGGGACTTCACTGCAGCTTTAAGTACTGCCGCTCTTGAGATAAAACTGATACAGATAAGTTAGAAGAAATGCAGCTTATTCGTATCATTATTACTAATGACTTATAACTCTTAAAAGCCCGAGCCCCACATATAGCAAAGAGACAGCCCCTGCCCCAAAGAGGTTACCATCTAAGTATAAGACGAGTGGTAAGGCGTGGCTACTAACAGCACAGGAAAACAGCGAGTTGATTGTGATCAACCTGATAAGCAGTAGGCACCAGAGGTTTCTTATTAAAACTTCAGTAATGTTACAAATGTGATTTACTTGTTTCAATTGATGCTTCAGGGCATAAACCTGTCTCTAGCTGTGAGGATCAGGAAGAAACTTAAAATAACTCTGGACCCACTAGTCTGTAACTGTCCACGATGGGGTTCCTTGCCCTTTCCTCTGAAGCAGCTGTTGCTAGCCAGGGTCAGGAACAGGATACTGAGCTAGATGGACCTAGAGTCTGATCCAGTCTGGCAATTCCCATGTTTGTATTTTGCACTTTATAAAGTGCCTGATCCAAAGCCCATTGAAGTCAATAGGCATCTTTCCATGATTGTCAATGGGTTTTAGATCAGGTCCTAAATTAGATGCATGATATTAGACTGGTTATTTCTACTTTGACATGTTAGTCAGTTTCACTCTCTCTTTCTTAAACCCAATCTTGTTGCTTTCGGGTTCTCAATATCTCAGGGGATTGTTCAAATCCAACTCCTGTGTTCCCGCCCCTGCCCCCCGCACCCCCATTCTCACTGGGCCTTTCAAAGAATAATCATGAAACATTTTCTCTTCCTTTCTAAGGTTTTTGTGGTGATATCTATTCTTTTTTTTTAATCATAACAAAAACTGAAATGTTAGGGCCTAAAGTAAGTTGTGCCTCCTTTGAAATCTCTGGTGGGTTTTACTTCCATTAATCAAATCCTCCCATATTGGCTCAGAGTGGAGAAGTTTCTTTCTCCCCCCTCCCCTTTTTTTTTTTAAATAAAGCATCTCAGATCTCTAAGTTGCAACTCATCTCACACCTAAGCGAAATTGTGTTTTGCACAAGCCTTTCAGCTGTTTTCTCAATCTCTCCTCTGTCTCATTCTCAATTCAGTCAGTTGCTATAGGTATGTTTTAATCCCCAGCATGGTAGATTTTAATTAGTCTTTGTACAGATGGCCAATTAACATTCATTACTTTTGCCTTGAGCGATTAATTATGAGTTTGGATAGAAAGGGAGACAGAGACAGAGGAAAGATGGGCAGGTGAATTTTAAAAAAAAGAATTTTAATCAGAGTTTGGGTTTTCGTTTTTGTACAGTGAAAGAGAAGTGAAGGAAAGCAGCCGCATGGACTGACTTACTCTCATGCCTGAATCACTTACAGTCCCGGAGTGAAGGCAATGGGCTTGAACAGAAGACCCAAACCCACTTACTCTCACTGTTGCTATCATTGGACTCTAAAGCCAATCACTGGTGCACAAATTAAATGCTAATTGAGCCTCTTAATCGGGAGCTGGTGAGATCTTAGCTGAAGCTTGGGAGGGGCAAAGCAAGAGTAAAACCGGATGGACAACTGATTCGTGAAGGATCTGGGAACATCCGTTACATCTCCGGAGGTCTAGTTTGAAAGGCACGTAATGGAAGGGAAGTTCTTGGCAGGTACCTACTGAACTAGTGGTATTAAACCAGGTCCAGAACAGACTGTGAAAATATGTAACCTTTCAGTACAAATAATAGTGATGTTTTGCACCTCCATAGTACTTTCCATCTGCGGATCTCAAAGCACTTTATATATATTAATGAACTCAGCCTAACAAATTCCTGTGAGCTAGGTAGATATGTTATAGATGGAGGCTTTGAGGGAAGAGAGAGATAAAATAATCTGCCCGTGGTCACCCAGGGAGTCAGTGACAGATCCAAGAACGGAATCCAGATTTCCTGACTCTTGTGCCTTAATTACAATATCATGTTCCCTCTGAATGAGATATGTTAGGGGGCAAAACTTAGTTTATATCATAGCGTAGCATCATACCATTTTGCTGCCTCATGAAACTGTAGAAAATTGATAAGGGAAGCAAAGGGACACAAGGAGAAATCTATGGCCAGACGAATGAAGGACAATAAGGAGGAGTTTTTAAAAGTATATTAGGAACAAAAACAATCCTGACAAGTGTGTTGGTCCATTGCTAAATGGAAATGGTTGAATTATCAATAATAAAGTATAGAAAGCAAACGTGTTAAATAAATATTTCCTTCTGTATTTGGGGAAGAAAACAGATGATGCAGTCATATCATATGATAACATTCTTTCCATTCCACTAATATTTCACAACGATGTTAAACAACAGCTACTAAAATTAGACATCTTTAAATCAGCAGGTTCAGATAACTTGCATCCAAGAGTTTTAAAAGAGCTGGCTGAGGAACTCAATGAAATGTTATTGTTGATTTTCAATAAATCTTAGAACACCGGAGAGGTTTCAGAAGACTGGAAGAAAGTTAATATTGTGGCAATATTTAAAAAGGGAAAACAGGATGACCTGGGTAATTATAGGCCTGTCAGTCTGACATCGATTCCAGGCAAGATAATGGAGTGGCTGATATGGGACTCGATTAATAAAGAATTAAAGGATTTCAATATAATTTATGCCAGTCAACATGGATTTATGGAAAATAGATCCTGTAAAAGTAATGTGGTATTTTTTATGAGATTACAAGTTTGGTTGATAAAGGTAATAGTGTTGATGTGCTATACTTAGACTTTGGTAAGGCATTTGACTTTGTACCACATGACATTTTGCTTAAAAAACTAGAAAGATATAGAATTAACGTGGCCCACATTAAATGGATTAAAATTGCCTAACTGATAGGTCTCAACGTGTACTCATAAACAGGGAATCATCATGGAATGGGTGTATTTCTGGAAGAGTCCTGTAAGGATGGGTTCTTGGCCCTAAGCTTTTTAACATTTTTGTTAATGACCTGGAAGAAAACATAAAATCGTCACTGATAGAGTTTTCAGATGGCACAAAGCAAATAATATGCTTTTTAACTTGGCTAAATGTAAATGTATGCGCCTAGGAACAAAGAATGGAGACCATACTTTCAGGGTGCGAGGGACTCCATCCTGGGAAGCAGTGACTCTGAAAAAGACTTGGTGGTCGTGGTGGATAATCAGCTGAATATGAGCTCCCGGTGCGATGCTGTGACCAAAAAAGCTAATGTGATCCTGGGATGCAAAAACAGGGGAACCTTGAGTAGGAGCAGAGAGGTTATTTGACCTCTGTATTTGGCACTGGCATGACCACCGCTGGACTCCTGTGTCCAGTTCTGGCGTCCACAGTTCGAGAAGGATGATGATAAATTGGAGAGGGGTCAGAGAAGAGCCATGAAAATGAGGAAAGGATTAGAAAACCTGCCTTATAGTGATAGACACAAAGAATTCAATCTATTTAGCTTAACTAAGAGATGTCCATGGGGTGATGATTACAGTCTATAAGTAGCTACGTGGGGAACAAATATTTAATAATAGGCTCTTCAATCTAGCAGAGAAAGGTCTAACATAATCCAATGACTGGAAGTTGAAGCTAGACAAATTCAGACTGGAAATAAGGTGTGAGTAATGAACAGTGAGAGTAATGAACCATTGGAACAACCTGCCAAGCGGCGTGGTGGATTCTCCATCACTGGCAAATTTTAAATCAAGACTGGTTGGTTTTCTAAAACTCTGCTGTAGGAATTATTGTGGGGCAGGTCTCTGGCCTGTGTTATACAGGGGGTCAGACTAGATGATCACAATGGTCCCTTCTGGCCTTGGAATCTGTGATCTGATGAGTCTTTCCAAAAGAGATGATAAACCCACCTGGATTTACCTGGAGACAGATCATTTTTGTCATCTTCTAATTTCCTTGGTTCTACTGCAGGCTGGTTGGAGATGTTGCACATTTTAGATCAGCCAGTGTACCCCACACCACAGCTGGCATGGTACCTGTGTTACAACAACCCGAGGCTTTGGTTTCCTGTAGATTTGCATCTGCAAACACACACACACACACGACATGCAAAGACACACAACATATATCATACATACATGCACATAAATGTGTGCACTGGCCGGAAGAATCCTAGAAATTGGGGCAAAAATTGGGGATTGGGGCAAAAATTTGGACTTCGAGCAGGGGGTTGGACTAGATGACCTCCTGAGGTCCCTTCCAACATTCTATGATTCTAAATAAAGGGCTTGATCCTATTTCTATTTTCTTCAGTGGAAGCTGGCTTAGACCTGAAGTGGCAAAATTCTGTTAAAACATGTGCTAGCCCATAGTCCCTGGGCATTGTTCCCTACAATATATTCTCCAAGCCCCCAAGTCCCACTGAAGTTAAAGAGACTTAACAACATACTTAAGTGCTGTCCTGAATAGGAATGGACTTAAGCATGTGCTTAAGTGCTTTCCTGAATCAGGGCCTGATTGCTTTGTCCACTCTGGCTTTAAATGTTTTAAGATTCCACTGGGTCCCCTGGGAAAGGATTTTGCAATCTAATAGGAAGTTCCCCCTGAGGTCCAGTCTAAATTCTCCTTTTCTCAATGCACTCTCAACACAACTGCCCTGCCACGCAGATGCACGCTAAGACACCAACACACAATAACATGCCTGACAAACAGGTGGCCTTTCATTTCTACGTGGGAGAGAAATGTAACACTGTCAGCAAGTGAGAAGGAGGTTGGTAATCCCTCACTGCCTAGTTTTCGTACAGGACCAGTGCTTTATATGTAGCGTAGTCCACAACTCGAAAGGCGCTTTGGGAAGCTGAAGGCACTAAGCAGCCACAGCTGTCAGGAGCAGCTCTCAAAGGGAGTTAGACGACTAAATCCCTTTTAAGATCTGGGCCTTAGTTATCGTGAAGAAACAAAACTGATGTAAAACCTTTAATAAGCAATAATTTGTCTTCTGTACCTGAGTAATGATTTACTAATTGATCCTGGAACTTGTAATGAGCTGCAAATAATTGTGTGCTGGTGTCGTGGCTCGTTGGTTTCTTCTCATTAAGTTATATTGGGGTAAATCAGGAGTAACAGCACTGAGGTCTGTGTAGGTCGACGGATGTGCAATGGGCCCAAGGAGAAGCACGTTTGGACCCCACCCACAGCTTAAGACATGAAAGGGGCACATCCCTAGCTGTCTAAAGGGCATTTGAAGCTGAGTTACAAATTCATCTGGACAGCGATGTCCGCTAAAGGGCCCCATCCTGAGAGCGACCCAGGCCAGGGCAGGAGCTATATTGTGGGCAGCGGGATTGCTCGCCTGAGTCAGGATGACTTAAGCGAGTCAGACTCGTCAGGACGGGGCCTGTAATTCATCCTGCACAATACCCACTTCCAGCTTGGGCACATCACTAATTCGTTCTAATTGATTTTTCACACTCTCGGGAGGGGGATTATGACATCCAATAACAGAGCCCTGATGTTCTGGCTTTCTCCCTCCCTGAAAAGAGCCTGAAATGCTAGACTCCACCCCCCCCCAAGAGCTGGCATACTTTTCTCAGCCCTGGGTAGCCATGGTGAGACAGTTCCCAAATCCTTCCCCTCTGCAGTTTGGATCAGAGGCTGGCTCAGCCTAAAACTCCCTTTCACTCAATATATGAATGTTACTAATGGGCCCGCTGCAGCTGTTTCTGAGCCTTTCCCTCTCATCTGAACGCTCTCTTTCTGGCTGTCTATTTACACAGGCAGACAGAAAATGAAAAGAATAACTCACTGACGGCCTGATTCTGCCGCCCTCTTCCATGCTGCATTGCATTTCCTCACGCCTGGTGATTTCATCCTGCGGGAGCGTTGCAGAATCGGATCCTCAGTTCACGACAAATTATAATTGCTGGACCATCTCTGTCTCCAAAGAAGCACTTAATCCTTTAGCAGAGAAGATCGAAATTTTTCTGAACTGCCAAGAAGGGCCTGTTCCTACTTACTCATGGAAGTAGGTCCATTGATTTCAAATGGGCTGCTAGCATAAGGATGGCAGGCTGGGACCCCTGGCAATCTCAGGGCCTGAATCTTGCCTCAACTGTACCAGTTCTATCCTGGTGTAACTGCACTGACCACTGTTATGTTGAAATTGGGGTGGGGGGGATTAACAAGCTTTAACTTGGGGTCTAAACTTCCTAAAATTGTCACTTTTATGCAATTTTGCACCAGATCAACTTGTCTTGAAAACTCTGAGCCAGGCATAAATTGGCATCGTACCATTGGATTCAGTGGAGGTATGCTGACTTAGACCAGTTGAGGTTCTGGCCCATCAGCTGAAACACTGATCTGTGTTGTAAATGAGGGCCAGATTCTACTCTCTGTTATGCCAGTCTCAACTCAGATGGTTACAGATTTCTGGCAAGCGGAACTGGTACCTACCAGCAACGGACAGCTAGAAACATTATAGGAGAAGAAAGGACACCCTCAGCTAGAAATCAAGGTCCAGATCCTCAGCTGGTGTGATCCAGCATAGCCATATTGAAGTCCATGGTGTTTCACCGATTTACACCATGTGAGGATCTGAAAGTATAGAAACTCTATAGAAAATGTCACACAATGAATGCCAGGTTCTCTAAGTCCCCTTGCCCATTTTTATGATTGTACGATCACATTTTCCCATTACCTTTTTTTATTTTCCCCAGTTGCTGTGTGAAGGACCCACACTAACAAAGGAAACTGACAGCCTAACTAAGGCCCTGATCTTGCAATTAGCTCTGTTCAGATAAACCCCTGCAGAGCCACAGTGAAGTCAATGAGACTCTACATAGGTACAGGAGTGCATCCCCGAAGGACTGATTGCAGGGGCCTGACTGATGACCGTGGGGAAAGCATCGAAAATGACAATGTGCAAAGTTCTGTCGAAGGCTCAAAGTAAACAAAATCAGATATATTTCCTCTCAAAACTCTTCCGGTTCTAATAATCATAGGGATAACTTGTAGCAGGAGTCGGCAAGAAAATAGCAGATGCAAGAGTGGGGGTTTTTAAGTGATGGTGTCCCTTTAAATTCCATTAAGCTGCATTGGACTCGGAGCACTTTGAAAAGGGCGACAGGATAGGGATATAGCTATTGTTTTGCTGAAAATAGCAAGTCCCTTCTAAGAAGGGACAGGCATTACGTGAGCTCAAGGGAAAGTTTCATAGGGGGCTGCTGGTCATTTCTACCAGGCACTGCCAGCTAAGGTTGCCAACAGTCCCTTATTACAAGGGACATCCCTTCTGTTCTCATCTCTGTACAACAAGATCGGGAGGTGCTGAGTGCTGCAAAAAGCAGCAAGAAATACCCCTGGAGAATGTAGGTGAGTCCTGCTTAGTGTAATTATTATTATTAATAATAATAATAATAATAATTAATAATAAAAATAACAATAGCAGGAGGCAGGGTGGGCGGGGGCAGGGTGCTAAGGAAACAGTCTCATGTTTCTGAAATACAACGCTGACAACCTGACTGCCAGCAACTATCATTGACAAAACGGGGACAAAAAAGGAAACATACAAGAAAAGAAATTAAAAGTTGGATCGAATCCTTCTGCAGTAAACTTTGCCTTCACGCCAGTGGGACATTCCTTTGCATAAGGCCTATGGTGTCCAGCGCCTTAGGGACTAGCCAAACAGCAAATCTGTTTTGAATAATAGTGTCAATTCTTAATATAAAATGCTGGCACCCACCCACCCCAACACACAGTCTGGATAAGTGACCTGCAATCCACTAACGTACCCTCCTTTGTAGTTTTGTAAAACGCTTATAACAGCAATTGTACCTGTGTGGCTCAGTCCAGAGGCCGAAATCTTGGAAGTTCACACCTCTCTGAACTTATTCATACTGAAAAGTGCTTCTCCTTTTTAAGTAGTTCCAGATCAGATCAGAAGAGAACACATGCAGTTTCTTTCCGTGTGACATCTCTAACCTATGGCCTTTCCTCTCCATCCCCACAACTGAAACACTCACCCAGGCTCTCATCATCTTGCATCTCCACCACTGCAACATCCATCTCTCTGGCCTTGCCACGTGCTCTCTTGACCCGCTCAGATCCATTCGCAATGCAGCTGCAAAGCGGGCTCTCCTAGCTGGTTGCACTGACAATCTCCCCCCTTTCTTTGCATCCCCTTCCTTAATTCCCCTTTCTCTATCACCTCAAACATAAGCTACTTGTTTTCACTTTCAAGGCACTTCATGGCCTATTCCCACCCTACCTATCAACTCTCATTTGCTACCGAGCTGTCAATGCTCACTTCTAATCAGTCCACGATACCAGCGCCCATCGCTCACTTGTTATATTTTCATACAAGCATCTTCATGCTTCCTCCCACGCTGCCCCTCATGCTTGGGAGGAGCTCTCCGTAAACACCTGCATCCACTGTCAAAACCCTCCTTAAAACTCTCCCGTGCAGCCATGCCTACAGAAAAAATTTGATCTGCGTTAGGCCACTGCTGTGCAGAGACCAATATTGCATCATTGTTCCCTTGTACTCCCCCATTGATCTGACTCCACTGGGTCTCGCTTGTCTCATACCTGGACTGTAAGTTCTGTGGGGCAGGGACCATGCTTTTGTTCTGTGTTTGTACAGCGCCTAACACCTGGGGCTCCTTGGTGTTAATACTAATACTCAATAAAAATGATGTTGAATAATACTATAGTTTCCCTTTGAACAGCATGACATATCAATTACATCTCAGAAGATGCCGAGACATTTACCTTTATGGGACTAAATGAGGATGATGATGGTTATTTTCCATCTGATTCTATGCGACTTGTCCAAGGAATAGAACCCAGCTCTCCTGACACCCACTCCCCTGCCCGAACTTACTGCGGGGCTTGTCCCAGATCTATAAGAGGCAATGAACAGGCCCATCTAGATGACCCGGTGGCCCCTTCTGGCCTTAAACTTGATGATTCTCTGACTGAGGTCTGGTCTACACTCGGCCTTGTCTCCACCACAAAATTAAGCCGACCTTAGTTAGCAATTACGGAGGTAGTTCATGTCCACACTATGCCCTCTCTGTTGGTGGTGCACCTCACCAGGGAGACTTCCACTGACTTAACTGTGTGGGGCATTGTGGGGTACTGAGACCATCTAGAGTCCCCCCGAGCTGGGGACGATAGCCCAAGCTGTCAGCCCCCGGGAGCAGGGCTCCAGCTGGCAGCCCCAGGCGGGGCTGACAGCCAACAGGCAATGTAAGTAAGGCAGTGGATACATAGACACTTCAACACCCTAACTACGTCAACCTAAGCGCTACACCTCTTGAGGAGGTGGAGTTATTAGGTGGGTGGTGTGGGCCACTTACATCGGTGAGAGCAATGCTGTAGGGTAGATCATGTCCTAGAAAACTAGGTCGGCATAACTACCTGATAACTAGTCCACATCCCTGAGCTGCATAGTTAAGATGACCTAAGTCTCCATGTAGACAACACTAGGTCATCAGAAGAGTCCTTCCATCAGTTTAGTTACCATCTTTCTGGGAGGTGGATTACCTACGCCCGTGTCAACATAGGTAGCGTCTACACTGCGGCATTACAGTGGCATAGCTTGAACACTGAATGCACCTGGCAGCCCTTTCAATGATAGCCGGTGTACGTGTGAAAATCCAAGTACCTGCCCCATCCCTAGTGGCTGCTAAGAGCAAGGCCCTGTGCATGGAGTGGAGCAGGGTTGCCTGGATGTGGTTTTACCAGTGCAAACACCACCAGTTTAAAAGTGGCTTGTATGGCTGCAGCTCAAGCTGCACAGGGGACGAGGCATTTTTTATACCAGCGCAGCGGAGGTTTGCACGGGTACAATTTCACCAGTGTAACTGCACCAGTGCATCATCCTGCCAAGAGGACAAGGCTGGAGTTACTCCACTTCCACCCTGGAACTGACCTCAGGGAAGTGATTTCCACATGGCAGACTATATCACCCATGATGCTTCTAAAAGTTCCTGCTATATCGTCGACTATTACAGGGTTAAAAAAAGAACTAGATAAGTTCATGGAGGACAGGTCCATCAAGGGCTATTAGCCAGGATGGGCTGGGATGGTGTCCCCAGCCTCTGTTTGCCAGAAGCTGGGAATGAGCGACAGGGGATGGATCACTGGATGATTCCCTGTTCTGTTCATTCCCTCTGGGGCACCTGGCACTGGCCACTGTCAGAGACAGGAGACTGGGCTAGATGGACCTTTGGTCTGACCCAGTCTGGCCGTTCTTATGTTCTTATGTTTTAAATCTCCAGCATTGGGTGCCCAGGATGAGAAGCTGGAGTTATTGATTTACTGGCCTATATGCTGAGAAATGAATGACAACAACGAAGACAACTTTTGGCTGTTGGCTCAGAAGAGAGAATCAGGAGACCCAGACTCTATATCCACTAACTAGCTCCTTGGGCAATTCTATTCCGCTCCCTTTACCTGATTTTCCCCATTCGTAAAAGGAGGCGAGAGATATTCACGCATCCTTGCAAAGTGTTGTGAGATCTGCAGGTGAATAAATGGGAACTATTATTATCTGACTGATGCCTGCTTTGAAGGGAGGTGACAACCAAGTCTAATTCCTCGGACTCTCCACTAAAGGCTTCCTTCATGACCCCAAAATAGCCTTTGAGCCAGAGCGTGCCCCCCAGTGTTGGTTTTATGCACAATTCCCATTTGGCACCTTCCTACAGAGCAATGGCAGGGTATGGCCCTCTGTAAGTATATGCCATTAAAATATGCACACTTCCTGAAAGCAATATGGAATGGCTAAATATACTGTGCACAAATCTGTTTACACTAATAATGGCTGGGAGTTTGCCATCCATATGACTGCAGGAAACCATCAATTCAACATAAATTGACTGAAAATTACAAGAGATGGAAACTAACTCTTTTTTTCCTTCCACCCCGCCCCGCCCCCCCAGCCTGAGAAGGGGGGAGCACAGAGACATTGGCATCTACGCTATTGACAAAGATGGCTCTGCTTGGCAAGCTTGCGGCGCTTTCTTCAAGCACTCCATGCCACCTCTTTTGTGCATTTGCAACCATGATTAGCATCTTGAGCCTCTGCAGAGGGAAGATGAGAAACGATCTCCGCTGAAGGCCATCAGAGCTTTCTGTTGCCCCTCTTCCCTTGCTCTTTATCAGAGAACAGCTGAGGTTCACTGAAAACCAGTCTGCAGATTAATCCCTGACACAGAAACACTGCAGGAATCGGTGCAAGATTTGAGCCTTCTTCCCCCCCGCATCCCCCGAAATCAGTAGCCAAACTTCAGGGGCAACAGGACTGGCTCAGAAAATACACCAAGGATGAAGATGCTTTGTTTGCAACTTAGGACCTGATTCAGATCCTCTTACTCACAGCTGAGTAAGTCCCTTGCTTTGAGGATCGAGGATTGATTTGTACCAAGAGAAGTGGTGGAGAAAACAATCAGTTGAGAAGCCTCCTCTGGTTCCGCTCAAAGATTTAGTTTTGGGCGCTTGAGCTGAAAAGAGGACTAAACACCCACAATATTTATCCGCGCTCCCAGGAAATCTTGATGGAGCCGCAAGGGCCCAAGGCATTGTTTTGGCACAGGCAGATTGCTAACTTGGTTAAATTTTAAAAAAATCCCAACTTAAAAATATTGGCAGCTCCCGGCATATTAGTTGAAAAGCTGCAGACTTGGCTCCCAGTCACCTCAGCAGCATAATGTTAAATGGCATCAAGACAGTATATCAGCCATTTACATATGTTGCTTATAGACGCCAAACTTATTAACACAATAAAACTGCTGCTAAGATGCCTCCCTGCCTATTTGTCTCATTGAGAATGTCAGTGTTGTAAGCACCTAGCCGCCTCGGATGGAAACATGCTTAGTTTGCCTTTCGTACGGCGAGGGGGAAAATAAATATATGAATCATCTAAGGTCCCACAGACCATTTCCAAACACATCTTTCTAGGAGGAAGATTCACAGATTCAAAGGCCTGAAGGGACCGTGGTGATCATCTAGTCTGACTTCCAGCGAATCTCACCCAGTAATGGCTTCAGCAAGCCCATAACTACAGCATCTCTTTTAGAAAAGCAGCCACTCTTAAAGACTTCAGGTGACTGAGAACTCAACATGTCTCTATGGGGTTCGTTCCCATGGCTAATCACCCTCCCTGTTTAAAAGGTGCGTCTTGTTTCTCAAAGAAAACATCTTTCCCGAAGGTAGGATGTTAAGTAAAGGTGCCACTAGGTAATGATCCTCTGCAACTTATCGTGCCCAATGCTATTAACTAATGAGTCCTGGGAAGGAAGTAGCCCGTCACTATTTAGTGTGCCCATTTTACAGAAGGGTTGCTGATGCATAAAGTGAAGTGAAGTGATGGGCAACGGGTCCCATAAGGCAGAAGTAAGACTAGAAGGGTTCAGTGCTTTACCCACTGGCCCATCCTTCCTGGAGATAAGACTGACCAATCAGTTCAGTCTGAGAAGTCTAAGTGTTGACAGTAATAACCACACGCCATTGGTCTCCGAGCAGGACTTTCCATTGATCTCCATCGGGTGGGAAGTTGCATAAAAACAGTGGCATGATATAGCCCATTAACCGCATTTATGACCCCCCAGGCTCCACCAGGCAGTGTGGGACACTTCAGGGGCAATTGCCGTTCAGATGCACAATCAACATTTCTGGGGATTAGAACAAAAGCCCTCTGGGCTTCCCAACTGTCCTGATGGTCTGAGCGAGGAGTCAGCCCTCCTCTCGCAGATGCACCTTCACCAACACTTTGCAGGCCCCTTTGGATGGCTCAGGCTTTGTCAGGATCCTTCAGGATCTGGGCTCCCCACATTGACCTGAACCCCTGAATGCAGTTAAAGGGAATGTGATTGGACACAGTTAGGGTTAAACTCCCACAGGATCCTTCAGCGCTCCTGGCTCAAAGAAACCCCTGGCGGAGGCTGGTGGAAGGTTTTCCTACATTCAGGTGCACGGAACTGGGCATTTGGGCCCATGCTCACTCAGAGCTCCCACGGGCTGCAGCTGGAGTGAGATCCAGCCCCACCTTGTAGCCAGGAGGTGACTTGTCTGCACAGTTAAGGGCCTGACTTTGCACTGTGTTGATTTATTTGCCAACACCCCATCTAGGGACCCTCTGTGCATACTTCCTGTGAAACAAATAAATGCCCGGCCTTGAGGAGCACCCTGAAAGCTCAGTAAAGAAACAGACATTTTCTCCCTTCTGCAAGGTTCTCTCAGCTCAGGGTGGTTGAGGAGGGCCCCTGTGGGACTGGGCTATTGAAAAGCAAGGGGCAGGAAATGGAGAAATGTCCAGGAGGGTCTCATCTTACCTCTGCTTCTGCCCTTAACTTCAGTGCAGAGCAGGATCCAGTGGGTGCTGACACCTGCCGGGTAGAGCATGTGTGATCAGGTACCGAACCCAGGAGATGCTCCTTTTCCACTGCAGGGCTTCTTAAGCGCTCCTTGGGGAAAGAGTGCGTGAGGGGCACCCCAGACCTGGGCAGTCGGGAGAGCCGTTGGTGAGCTGATACCATGTGCATGCACTGGTGAGTGGCTGCAACTTGCTGTGAATGTGAGAGGCGCAAGTGCTAATAGGTTAGTGCATCTTCTTTAAAGGAGCCGCCCCGTGTAGTCTGTCGTTAGGTCCAGAATATCTTGGACCACCAAAGTCCTGTGTTTTTCTTGCACCCAAATCCTGTGCTTAGAGATGTGATTGCACATCAGTTGCAGAATTAGCTGGGGGGGGGGATCCAACTTGGGCAGCCTGGGCCCAGAGGTTAAGGTATCGGGGAGCTAAAAGCAGTGGGGATTTCCCCTTTTTCTGCCTGGCTTGAGGGAGCAGCATCCCCCCACCACCCTTGTCAGGTGCAGCGAAAGCTCCCCCCCTCCTGTTTCACTTTTGAACCACTGGCTGAGTGGGACCCTACAGATTGCACCCCCCTATAGTCTTGTGAGATGGCCTGGCCCTTCTCGCCAGCCCCCCCACCCCCCACTCCAGCAGCAATAGCTGCGTTTCCAAGTTGTAAGTGAAGGTCCTGGCTGTGGGGCTGGTCCCGCCCTGTGTATTTGGAAGCCTTGGAATGACCAGTGCCGCTGGCAGGGCTGGGCTTCTCCAGCAGCTCGCACCTGAAGCTCTCCAAGCACACTACAACCACGAGAGACTGAGCACCTGGGGCTGCAGGAAATCAGGCCAGTCCTGCCACGCTCATTTTACAGATGGGGAAACTGAGGCAGTGCAGGTGAAAGTGACTTGGCCAAACTTGCACATTAGGTGAGTGACTGAGCTGGGACTAGACCGCCAGCCCGAATTCCTATTAGATTCCCCTATTAAGGGACACTGCCCATCACTTCCATGGGCACGACATCATGGGGCAATGCAAGCATCTTGAATTTTATCCCAGGTGTCACACTCCAATGCATGATGTCGCAGCACCCTCATGCACTGACATCTCATCAGGACTCCAACCCGTGAACGTTCCAGGATTAGGTTTGTGGGGAGCCCAAGCCTAACTTCAGGGGAGTCCAGTCCTGCTCCTCCATTCCAACGCCAGGTGTCTAAGAGATCTGCTCTAGCTCAGACAAGAGTTCTGGGCTTGATGCAGGAATCACTAAGTGAGGTTCTCTGGCTGGTGCGGTGCAGAAGGTCCAACTAGATGATCACACTGGTCCCATCTGGCCTTAAAGTCTAGGAATAACTTTATTGGGAGTGGAGGGGGCTCAGAGCTTCAGGCTGTCCCACCATCCTAATGCCTGAGCTGAAGAGAGAAAGATGCCATCCAAACCTTTCCTGTTACTCCCCAGGTAACTTTAGAGGTTTCGGATTCCTATGTCACTATTGAGTCTGAGACCTGGATGAAATTCAGAAGATGGGGTGCATGGCGGAGGGGGGAGAATCCTGGGATTATGGGAACCAGGTGAGAACCCCAGGATGCCACAGCTGACCAAGCTTTCCCCTTATCTGGGATGGGGACTGTCTCTCTTCTCCCTCATGTCTGGATTCCTGGCTTATAGTCCCCTAGAAGCAGCTTTAACTATCTAATAAATACAAGCTAATTAGGGAACATGGTTTTCCCCTCACCCAGTTGCACACATGGTTCAATCTTGTAGCAGAGAGCCTGCCCCATTCCCATGGGTCAGAACCAGGCTAAAACCTTGGCCAGAGCCAGGGCCTGTATGCCCTACCAGAGTTTAACACAGCTGGGTAACAAGGCTGTAGCCAAAGTATGTCATTGCATGATTTGTTCTTTCCTAACTGCCAGGTAATAGACATGGCCTTTTTTGGGAACCTCCCACCATTGCAGCTCCATCAAGAGTAGGAGCCCTAAAGCAGACAGGGTTCTAGACCACAGTCAGTCACTGACTTGCTGGTGACCCTGGGCAAGTCCCTACCCCTCTCTGTGCCTCAGTTTCCCCTGCCGCCCCTTGTCTGTTTAAGTTGTAAGCACTCAGAAAAGGACTGTTTCATACCCAGCACAATGGGCCTCTGATTTCAGCTGTGGTTTTCAGGTGCAAATGAAACTCATATAAATTAATATTGTCTCCCAGAAAAGTCCAGTACAGAGCCAGTCCAAACCAGAGAACCAACAATAAATTATGAGCTAAGGAGGGGGTCATGTGCGATCCATTTTTAAGCAGAACTCAGTGAGAAGCCCTGTTTTAACACACAGGGGCCGGTTAGCCCTGGGTTCTGTTTCAATGTGGTTATTTGCGTAGTGTAGACAGGGCCTAAGAACCAGCCAGATTAAATGACTTGCCCCAGGAGAAGGGGGCAAATGCTTTTTGCTTCTCTAGCTCCTTCCATTCCAAGTTCCCTTGGTGCGTTACAGGTACTGTCCTCCACAGCCCCCAGTAGGCAAATCAACTCAGGGTGATTATCCCTTCAAACAGAGAGTGAAACCGGGGACCAGGGTGTTGGGGTACCTTCCCAGACCGTTTCTACTCAGGTAGAGAACACCGTGTGCTGTTCTGGGAGAGCACTTGAGCCAGTTCTCTGGAATCCAGAAACACAGTTCAAATCCAGACTCATCACTGAGGTTTCTCTACGGGCATTTCACAAAGCTACACCTGAGCTGATCAACGTACAGAATTATAAATCAGAATATATACATATTTGAAAACAGATGCAGATTACAGCCTACATTATATTCCACGCTTTATGGTAGGTTTACTAATTGCGGGAATCAATCCCTGAATAGGTGTTAAGCTGTCCACGCACTACAAGGCTAGTGAGGAAAGCTGCAAATTTATGCCATATTACTCTTCTCCTTGCTACTTCTTTATTTACTAGCCACATATTATTTACAAGGAATTCACACTTTGTCCACTGTTAGCCTCTGTTTCCCTTATTTCTGTTTTCTTTCATTGTTCATGCAAGGCCTATGCTGGGAAGCAAAGTGACTTGTCCAAAGCAGCAGTAGAAGAGACAGTAACAGACCACAGGTTTCCTGACTCTTATTCTGGCATTTTAAGGACAATGCCATCCCTCTCGGTCTATTTGCCTGCCTATCTAAAGTTCTTGAGCTGGGGAAATATTTGTCTATCCTTAACCCAGAGGACTTTACAAAGGAGAAAGCCAGGGAGATCCTAGAAATAACCAAGCAATTGGTGTTGAGGGTTGGGTGTAGAATGCCTTATTTTAAATCTTTCTGAACCGAGCTGAACAAAATCTGTAAGGATGAGTGAAAAGAGGCACAGAATAGACTGAGTCTATGGACAACTCTGCACTGGAAGTAAGGGGAAGCCTTTTATTGGGTCTGGGGTACAGGATTCTGCAATCAGTAACCCAAAGGTGTGCTCAAGTAATAACCTGCGGTTAAATAATGCCCTCCAGCTGACTTCTGAGAGTTCCCAAACTTCATGTAGCCAGGATCAAATCAGCCCTGGTGGGTGGGAGATAAATGATGGAGATAAAATTCCAGCAAAAGCAAGTTAATAACCCCACCAAAATAATAATTAAGTGAGTTTAAAAGGAAATGATGCAGCACTTTGAAGTCTGATCAACTTTTAATGTCCCATCAGGCTCCTAACCCATGGTTGCCCTTTAGTGTCTGAGTCTTGATTTTCCACATTTTGCCCTTTGATGATGGAAGCTGATGTGTTACAGATTAACAGGAGGAGGGATTGAGGAAAGCGCCTCCAGTCCTCAGAAACTGCAGCAGGTCTGATCCGAGGATCCACTTTCCTTTCTCGGGGCTTGTCTACACGGGGTACTGCCGAGAGAGTGCAAGGGATATGGGGAATCATTTTCCTTTAGAGTTAGAAGAGAGATTATAGAGCTAAGGAAGGAAGATGTAGGGAGAGGATGGGGGAAAGACAGAAAAACACCTGCAGTACAGTCTGAATTTACTCACAATCCCCAGAGCCAGTTCTCTCTCTCTCTCTCTCTCTCTCTCCTGTGCCCATCTCTGCTCCTCTCATTTCGCTTTTGTTGCCCGGCTGGAAAACACAATAACTGTTTACCGAAGGCGCATAAAATTCCCGCAGGAGTTCCAGTCCCTTCTCTGGTCAGGATATGCCCCTCCGACCTCTCAGTCCTGTCAGTTACCAATCCGCAGCACGCCTCATTTCTCGCCCTCGCCAGAGTTTTGCGTTGCTGGTAAAATCGAATCAATCCCGAATTGTCTCCACTGGTAACTTTCCTTAATTTTGAATGCGGTCGCTCCTTTTTAATTTTTTTTTCTCGTCTAATTGTCGTTTTTTTCTCTTCTAACTAATAGGTCCCCCCAAAGAAACACTCACTTCGCTCAGTCAAGACAGATCAAAACTAAGTCCCAGCTTCGCCCTGGAGAAATTCAGCCGGGGGCAGGGGCAGAGAAAAGGGGCTCCTTTCTTTCTTTGATTAAATGGGTCCCGTAGACTTGCCAGCCTGTGTCTGATTTTTTTTCTAAAGAGCGGCTCTCTCTGGCCGTAGAAATTCCGCCTGAAACAAGGGGCTTGGGTTACCCTGGAAAAGGGGGAAGATCTGATTCCGAGGCAGGTGCCTTGAAGGAGAATCCGGCAGGAAATCACCGGCAGAGCAGAGATGGTGTTGATGGTTTATTTTATTTCCAGTTGTTTTCCCTCCTGGGTAGTCGGGGAAACTTGCACCACACAGGCAAGCCGCCCTGCAAGGGGGTTTACGGACTGATTGGCTTTTAATTCGCGCCTTGTAATAACCACCTGTTCGCAAAAGGAAAGTGAAGTGATTTAGCGCTGAATGTAAACGGCAGCGCCTCTTAAACGGTGTCAAGTCCGCTGCACCAGGGCAGGGAGCGAGCTGAAACTGACGGGGCTGTGACTGCTCCGGAGCGGGTGGCTCTCTCGGCAGAACAGAAATAATAAACACCGTCTTAGCGGCTCCCTGTTCGCTTTCGGCGGCCCGAGCCGTCTCAGGGCACCTTGGAGCCAGAACCCAAATTCGGAGCTTCTGTGCGAAGAAAGACCCTGTTAAACAGCGATGTATCCTGCAGAAAGGAAGCCTTGCCCTCTGTTTTAATGGCTAGGGAACAAAACGCAGCCGCTCCTGTGAGCCTTGTTCTTTAAGGGTTTTACTTCCCTTTTGAAAACGACCTCCCGTTTTCTGCCAGCCGCAAATTGGATGTCTCTAGAAAAGCCTAAACTTTATTCTGTGTGCAAAGGGTCCTGCCTTTCCCACCCTCTCCCGGCCCCCGCGCGAGATGGTGGATACGAGCTGCTGCAGCGGCAGGAAAAGGAGCCGTGTGAACGCTGCAGGAGCGGAACGGCGTCTACCAGGCCGAGCTGATCCTGGTGAAGTCGCTTTCAAAATAGAATTTAAACCGAATTATTATTTTAAAAGAGAAAAGCCGACTGGGCATGTCTGGCAGGCAGAAATGGAAGCTCGATGATTTAGGAATAAGGACTAAATTATTTGCTCCACAGCAAAACCGACGTTGGGAAGCCCAGTCCAAACGGCTCCCGGAAAACAGGCAGCTGCTAAGAGTGACAGGTTTTGACACGTAAGCTGAACCTTCTGGGGGCTTACCTCTGTGCACATCAAATACAGACAAGCTTTTATTTTTAGATTTTCTTTTTTACCCACCGAGTGCGTTTGCAACAACACCAAAACCCACCCCGAAATCCCCAAATCAAACACACAGAGCCCTGCCTTTAAAAACGATTTTTTAAAAAATGACTTTTGTCTTTTTTACACTGGGAAGAAGAATTCTTTGTTTTTACCTTCCCAGTGGATCATTGCGGATCTGAAACCGCAGGTCCCTGGTTTCTAAAGCGTCTAATTTTACTCCGCCAAAGTCCTAATGGTGTTTCCCGGTGGAGACTTGTCCCAGTGCTCGGAAGGCTTTGATCCTGAATACAATAATCTCCCTTCTTAGGTCGATAGCCTGCTCACCTCCATCTGTCTCTCGCCGGTGAGTCGTTTCACATCAGTACTGGGAAGATCTCTGGGTTTCCGAGCCGAGCCGGTGTGCACGCAGGGCCTGGCGCTACACGGCGGTTTGATTCGAACCAAACCTCCCTTTTCCCCTCCTCGGGCGGAGCAATTTTCACTCCACTTCGCATTCCGCTCGAAGCCCTTTCTCGTGGCTTAAAATCCTAGTCTCCCGCACACCTCCAAAGGCAGCGGAACAAAAGGCTCCGGTGGTCCCGTCTATCAACCTCGGGGCCCGATCCCTTCCGGAGCCAGCGGACTCCAGCTCTGCAAGGTCTGGGGCGGGCAGACAGCGCGCCCATAAATAAACGCACACCGGGATAAAGGAGACAGGTGTTTGCTCGCCGCCCGTGCGCGCTTAAAACCCGCTTGCACCGCGCCGGGACCTTCGTTGGCGTCTCCCCATAAGAGCGTCTCGGTCTTTGTTTATTTGTTGCCCTGTGTTTATTTCTCTTTCTTGGAACCTTCTTCCTGCCCCCAGAGCCAATTCGACCGGCCCGGCCCTACCCCATCCCCCGCTTTGCGTCTCATCCTTCCCCTCACCTGCAGCCTCCTGGCTGGGTTTGCCAGGGCAGCAGTTTTGGTCTATTTGTTCGGAGCGGTGTTTGTACGTGTGTGTCTCCCAGCGCACCCCTCCCAGCCCCACTGCGGCCGAAGATGCCCAGAGGAAAAAAGAGGGGGAAACCCTAGGGGTCTGGGCAGAGATCTTGCTGGGGAAGGATCTGTGTTCGCGGCTGTGTGTTGCCTTGATCGCCCTTCCTAAGGGCCGTAGGAACCTCAGGACAGGAAAGCAAGAAGAATAGAAAGAGAGAAGGGTCTCCTCCCCCCCCCGGCCTTATTTAGTAGTCCCCCCCCCTCCTTAAATAGTCTTCCTTTCCAGCAAAAGGAAAAGATCGTGGGTTGCCTGCTTGGTGCATTTCAGCCCACTGGAGTGGAAAATAGACTTTACACCCTCATTGTAGCGGACGCTCCGGAGCAGCCCCCTCCTTCACAGGGTTAACAAAACTTCAATCAAAGTACGGACACTGGACTTCTCCAACAGGGAGCCAGAGCCAAAACCCGGGGTGAACTCTGCGAGAGAAGGGGTGGAGATCTTAGAGCAAGGGGAAGCGGGGTAACAACCAGGGCTCGGGGAGTTTGCGCCAGCGGCTGGGAATTCGCATTGATTTTTTTCCCCACACGTCCCCCTCCCAGTCTGCGCCCTAATTAAAAACACCAGGTGCATTGAGTTGGCCGGTGGGGAGAAGTCACAAAGCCAGAGCTACCCCGTCTTTGAGTCACCGGGGTCAGCCACGAGCTCAGAAAGTTAAGAATAATCAGGCCGACCCCAAAGCATGAGTGTACCCCGAGATCTTATTGTCCCGAGTGTCCTTTGATGTGAGAGATTTACATTTGCAACTGAAAAGAACCCGTCAGAAATTGTCCACCACTGAGCCGCGTGGTGAGACAGTCAGGGATGTCTGCCCATCTATCTGCACAGCGTTTATCTTCTTCCTACGTGAGCACATTCCAGGACGTCTGTGTGTGCAACACACACTCACACAATGCATGTGTGTAGTTATCTGTCGGGGATGCTTTTAAACATGGATATGGTTCCTATAAACAACACAATCCACAGTAATCAATTCTGCACGTCTTTGGAGCAGAAGCTCGAAAACAGTCTATTTAAAAGCAAACCAACCCAACCAAACCAAACCAAAAGACCCACAAAAAGACACATCGCCGCTTCTGAAACCAGCATCCTTTCCACAGCAGATCCTTTCTTGCCAGAGAAGAAATAAATCAAATTTACACGGGGAGAAAGTGCCTGCGTTTGCTGTCTGCTGGCTATGAAGGTGAATCTGAAATCTCCTAAGGAAATCAGGGAGCCCCAGAGCTGGCAGGCTGTCGGTGGGTAACATTAGGTGTTGTTTTTAAGGAATAACTGTTTGAAATAATGTGGACGCAGATTGTGACGGCGCAGCCTTAAAAACCTCCTGTTGCTCTCCTGGGTGCTGCGCTGCCCTGCGATTATGATCCACACCGCGTCGGGTTCAAAGTGGATCGAGCGATTTCTCTCCGAGGAGTTACACAACAAACACACCCGATTGAAAAGAGGGGGGGTTAGAATCGACCCCCCCTCCCTTTAAGCAGCGGAGTGGATTTCGAACCCAAAGTCAAGGTCCAAGAACCCAGCGCTCGGTGTGCGCTAAATTCGGCGTGACTCGGCTTTTGGAACTGTCCCTCAAACGAAACACCCCTTCCTGCAAAGCGGAGCGAAGAAGAGGTGTGTGTGTGTGTGTTTGTGTGTTGGGGGGGGGGGGCTTAGCCAATGGAGGAGCTGGGAGCCCCTGTGGCCGCAGCCCTGCCAAGTTTGCGTTGCTTCTTCTGCAAAGGCTCCAGTCCAGTTTTTTCAGGAGATCTCTCTCCCCATGTGCCCCCCTCCCCAACCTTAGGGCAGGTGAGTTGTCCAATCAGATGGTCCTTGCCAGGTACCAGGCTTATTTGTACTGCTCTCCGGCGAGCCAGCCCGGATTTGTGTACCGGGGTGTGAGTGTGCGTCTTGCGGGAGCGAGAGCCCCCACCCCCCACCCCAAAGCAACCAGCCTGCCTGCAGGACTCTGCTCTCCTCTCTGCAAGGGGCAAGTCTGCCTGGATCACAGCTCCCCTGGCTGCTTTCACCTCGCCGGGAAAGACACGCTTACCTGCTTGCACTTCTTCTGGGCTGGGGGGTGGGTGGGTGGGTGGGTGAGAGGGAGGGAGGGAGGGAGGGAGGGAGGGAGGGGGGCAGAGTTGTGTGTGTGTTGGGGGGGATCTTTTGCGCACACACACACCCAAGGCACAGCCCCCTCCAAAGAGCTCACTCCAGACCAAACCATGTTCCAGCCAGCAGCTAAGCGGTGCTTCACCATCGAGTCGCTGGTGGCGAAGGACAATCACTTGGCTTCAGAGGACCCCATCCGACCTACAGCCCTCAACTACCCCAACCCCTCCGCGGCCGAGGCCTTCGTCAATGGCTTTCACAGCGCGGCAGCCGGCCGGCCCCTGTACAGCAGCCCGGAGCTGGTCTTCCCAGAGGCCGTGAGCCACCCCTCCTTGAGCGTCCACCCGCACCAGCTGGGCGCCTCCCAGCTCCCGCATCCGCACTCCTTCTTCGCCCCCCAGCACAGAGACCCCCTCAACTTCTACCCCTGGGTGCTGAGGAACAGGTTCTTCGGGCACCGCTTTCAAGGTAAATCAGGAATCGCCAGCCTCGGGAAGGGAGGGAATTTCCCGGGCTTGTCGCTGCCTCGGTGCTTTGCCTTGTCGCTTTCCCTTCAAAACGCACGGACAGATCTACCGGGCAAACCAGCCAGCCGGCCACTTCCTTTAGCTGGGGTGCAGGGAGTCACAAGGAATCGCGGGTCTATGTAGGTGTGTGCTGGATATGTGTAGATCCAGGCGTATCCACACACACACGAAATGCAAGGGAAGAGTTTTAGTGCATTGAACAATTTCTTGCTGTTGATTTCTTCTTGCATTCAGCATGCTATCTATCTATCTATCTATCTATCTATCTATCTATCTATCTATCTATCTATCTATCTATCTATCTATCTATCTATCTATCTAATCTCATCTCTTTGCAGTGTTGTAAGCCCTCTTGGTCCCAGGATCTAAGAGAGCCAAGGTGGGTGAGATAAGGGTCTTTTAAAGAAACAGCGAGGAGTCCGGTGTCACCTTAAAGACTGATAGATTTATTTGGGCATAAGCTTTCGTGGGTAAAAACCCCACTTGTTCAGATGCATGGAGTGAAAAGCAATTGCTACCAAAGCAATTTCCCCTCTCTTGATCTTGATACCTCATCCTCAATTATTGGGAGTGGACCACATCCACCCTGAGTGAATTGGCCTTGTTAACACTGATTCTTCACTTGTAAGGTAACTCCCTTCTCTTCATGTGTTGGTATATTTATGTCTGCATCTGTAATTTTCACTCCATGCATCTGAAGAAGTTGGGTTTTAACCCACGAAAGCTTATGCCCAAATAAATGTTAGTCTTTAAGGTGCTATGTATATATATATAATCGTATTGCATGCGTATACTGCTTGTGTATTGTTGTGTATATTCTGAGGAAGAGTTCTGTGTAGCTGGAAAGCCTGTCTCATCCATTAACAGAAGTTGGTCCATTAAAAGAAATATTACCTCACCCACCTTCTATCTATCTATCTATCTATCTATCTATCTATCTATCTATCTATCTATCTATCTATCTATCTATCTATCTATCTATCTATCTGTCCCCACCCACCCCATCTATCTATCTAATTGTGATCTTGCCTGATACCGCATGCTCAGATATAGGGTATGTATCGCTATACGAATTCTTTCTCTCTCCAGAGGGCCTTCTGACACTTTAATACACCAAGATATTTCCAGTGCAACAATCTACACAAACAGTATATGCAGGCAATACAGTTAGAAACATGAGTGTGTGTAGACGTGTATCTGTATATGTGCCGATTTGTGTGTGTCTAGATAAAGAACCACGAGACCTGAAAACACGGCATCGCTGTTTCAAGGAAAAAGAGAAATCGGAGGTCGATGTTTACAGCGATATTTCTAATGGATGAATGCGGTAGTGGAGATGTTGAAAAGCATCTGAGTGTATTTATATTTTAAAGAACAAATATGAACGAATTAATGAGCGTGTGTGGATAGAAAACCTGGGTCTGTAGTAAATCAAATGTTTCTTTTTAGAAGAATGATTGGATGTTGTTTTCAAGCCCTCTGGTTTTTTATTTTGTTTTGTTTTTTATGATGATTTTAATTTATTTTGGGGGTTGTTGTTGGTTTTTTTTGTTTTTTTTTGTTTTTTTTTTTTTGCGTGCTCGTTTTTGTTTTCATGTAAACTAAACTCGCCCTCCCGGTCCATGCGCTGTTGTTCCTGGCCCTATCTCAGGTCAGGGAGGCAGGGTAGGAAGCTCATCCACGGGCAAGGTCTGCGGCGATAAACCTGTGGCTTCGGCAGCCTTGTTCGTAAACTCCGCTCAGGGCTTCCTGGCTGGGCTTTGGTGGACGCAATCCCTGGGTAACTGTGAATCTAGTTTCCCAGAAGAAATACAAAAACCTGGAGCACGAAATGTAGGACTTGCTCTCCCACTTCCCAGGGCGCGCTGGGACTGGGAGAAACCTCGCCCCCTGCGCTGGGGTATTTTTAATCGTAGATCTGAGCAGTTCTGGGGGCAGAGAAATACAATGATCGGATAAGGGATCCGACCCCGGGTGTCGTTGAACTCAAGGAGCCAGGGGGAGTTTTGCCATTGATTGTAAAAGCAAGGATCAGCCCCAGTGTCTAGAGGCCAGGCACGTGGAAAAATCACTTACAGTGATATTTGCATCGATAACATATATAATTAGCGATGTATCTGGGCCTCCGTGGTATGTGACAGATATAATGTAGTCTGTAAAGTTTATATGATACACTCAGTGCATGGACACAGTGTAGCCAGATTAGGTTCTATTTTACAAATATACTCCTCTCCTTATATATAATTTTACACACTCTTACGTGGCTGGGGCGGCGATCTCTCTGTGTGTGGATACACACACGCATTTACTTTGTCACAGCTGCTATAAACTTGAACCCTGGACGTGATGTGTGCCGGATTCCTAGGGCTGCCTGGTATTTCTTTCGCTCTATAACACAGACATTTACCCTACACACGCCAGTGTGATACCTGATGTACACCGAGAAGTATATGAAAAATAGAAGTATCTTGAGTAATCGACACGCACCCATAAGCGCATGCGTGTGGCTGGTGTGTGTTTGGGTATCATAGCCAATCTGAATCCTGTGCAAAAATAATTTCCGGTGCCCACGTGGGTGTATGTCTCAGAGAATTATTCCTTTAAAACGCATAATATACTGGAAATGATCGTTCCTTCCATTGCCCCAGACTCCTGCAGATTCCCCCGTAGCATCGTTATATGATCGCTCCTGCAGGGGTGTGTGTGTCAATTTCTCTTCTAGGCGCTAAAACCAAGGGAAAGGTTTCGCTTGCACCTAATCTCCAAAAGGAAACTTTTTTGGGGAGGGGGGGGGTAAGGAAAACAAGAGCCTGGGTCAGGAGCTTGACCCGGGCTGGGATTGCAAAGCGGCTGCGGAGCTCGGGAGCTTCTCCCCACCCACCCCCCTCTCCCCACTCCTCATTACGGAGTTATAAATGCAAATCCGCATTAAAGGCTTTTCACTCCATACACTAAACCGAGTCAAAAGAGAGATGGGGATCATCAAAGGCGGGCTTTGTTCTGGGCGGGAAGAGAGAGATTAGGTTATCTCCTCAGCAGCAAATTCTCTCGCCTGGCTCCTGGCTATGCCCCGCTCCAGCAAGAAACCGCCGCTCGCGAGATTGCTGAAATCGTTGGGTGTCAGCCGCACCGATCAGCCTGACAGATAAAAAAACAACAACAACAAAAAATCCAGGGGGTCAGAGCAAGTTCCCTCTTTTCCCTGCTCGCGGGAGGGGATCGGCCGGACATCCCCGCCGCTGCCCGCCCCTGCTTCTGGGCCAAAAGGATCCCTGGATCCCATGGGGCACCGGCCTCCCCCGGCCCCATATACAAACCAACCCCCCCCCCCCAAAAAAACAAACCATTTCTGTCCATTCCAGGCGCGGCGACGCTGCTGTTTCGCTGGGACGCGGCGCAGGGAAGTGGGCGACAAGGGAAAGTGTAAAAGTCACCCTAGGGCCGCTTTGCGCTTGGAGATCCCTTGTGAATGGGGGGGGGGCATCCTGCCTCCTCCTGCTCTAGGGCATCTCGGTGGAGAGAGGCTGCAGAGGGGGAGTGAACCTCCAGAGACCCGTTTGGGTGGGATCCCCCCGCCTGACCTGTGTTCGCTGCTTTATTGATGATTGATTTGTGTCCGCGCCGGATCCGGCGCCCCATTGCGCTCGACGCTGTCCAAACCTGCCGGAGGGAAAGGTCCCTGGCCCTAAAGCATCGCAGCCCGGTCCCTGCCTCCCGCACGGCCTGGGCTGTGCAGCGGCCGGGGTCGCTGGTAGCCCGTTCCCGGATCGCGGCTGGGGCCGGGCCGGTTCCCGGCGATTCCCCGGAGGAGCCGCTTGCCTGGGAAGTTGGTCACCAACTTCGCGCGGCTCCCGGAGGGGCCCGGCTGGGGTTTCTGGCCCGGTGACTTGGCTGGAGGCCCAGGGGGGAGCAGATAGGAGTGGAAACCCCTGGGGGGCTGGGAATGGGGGAGAAACGGGCCCCCCGCTGTAGAACCGGGGCGTGCTGGGCTCCCGGGCAGGCCTGGCTGGGTCTGTCGGTGTCGGGAGACACCAGCTGGGTCGGAGTCCCACCCTGGAGCTCAATGGCCAAAGGCTGCCCGCTGGCCCGTGCTCGCATCCACCCTCCTGTTTCCCCCGCTTAACTTCCCCGGCAGCCTGGCCAGCGCCAGCGGGAGGGGAGGAGACGCTTCTCCAGACGCCCCGGTTTGCCCAGAGCGGGGCCGGGGGTCCCCCCGATTCCCGCCCGACTTTCCTCCAGTGATACCGGGGGGACGGGGTCACTCGGACAAAGGCAGATGTGTGAGAAGTGTTCGCTCTTTCCCATCCCGAGCTAATGTACCTCGGTCCACTTCTGCCTTGTCACCATCGATCTCTGCTCCACTTCTTCGCCTCCAGCCAATTCCTTCCTTCCGTCCTTCCTTCCCTTGCTTTCTTTTCAGTCCTCCTTTCTTTTTATTCTTTCTTCACTTCCTAACTTTCTTTCTTTCTTTCTTTCTTTCTTTCTTTCTTTCTTTCTTTCTTTCTTTCTTTCTTTCTTGTCCCTTTTCATAATTCTTTCTTCACTTTCTTTTTCTTTTCTTTTTCTTTATTTAGGTCCGTTTTCTTTCTTTCTTTCTTTCTTTCTTTCTTTCTTTCTTTCTTTCTTTCTTTCTTTCTTTCTTTCTTTCTTTCTTTCTTTCTTTCTTTCTTTCTTTCCACCATATGTATCAATTTCTACTTCTACTCTCGTTCTTTTTTCGTTCTCTCTCTCTCTCTATCTATCTATCTATCGGACACTGGGCTAGCTGGACCTTTGGTCTGACCCAGTCTAGCCGTTCTTATGTTTCCAGGCTGTCGCTCCGGCGCTCCGGACCCGGCTGTAACGCCGCTGTAGCCGGGGGTTACTCCCATGACTTTGGCTGTCATGACCCTGCTTTTTGCGGCTCCGTTTCCCAGCCGGGGCCGGGGGCCGAGGGCCGGGGCCCGAGCGGGATACGCGCCTGCCGGTGAATGCAGCCCCTGGGACCCTCGCTAGGCTCGCCCGTTTCCGAGGCGTTGCTGGGCCCCTGGCCGGGGCTCCCCGGCTTTCCCCGCCCCTCCTTCCCTGTCCCGGGGTGAGCAGCTAATTAAAAGCTCAGCGCGCTTTGCAATTGCTTAAGTGCAGGGTCCTGACAGCCGCCACCAGGTCACTTGTCAGGGGGCTCCCGGGGGTCCCTGCAGCACCTCGCTCTTCCCGCGGCCTGACCCCGCGCGGGATGGGGGCAGAGATAAGGCCAGTTTCAAAGGGAGCCACCCTGTGATTTATGGGCACCAATAAGCGCTGCCTCGTTACTCTGCCAGGCCTTTAATTACAGGGCAGGTCCCTGCGCCGAGCGGAGCGGGGCTCACCTTGCTGGCCCGGGCCGCTCGCTGGGGGCCTGGGGCGTCTCCCTGTTCTTGGGGGGTGGGAGGGTCTCCTTTGGAAGTGGGGAAGCAGGAGGCCGGATCGATCCATCGCAATCACCCCGTCGCCACGTCTTCCTTCCCTTCCCGTCTTGGTGTGCTTTTCTCTTTCTTTCTTTCTTTCTTTCTTTCTTTCTTTCTTTCTTTCTTTCTTTCTTTCTTTCTTTCTTTCTTTCTTTCTTTCTTTCTGTTCCCTGGGGCTCCCCAGTCCTGAGGCTGCCCAAGGGACTTTCTTTCCTGCTTACGAAGATCAGGGTGGGGGGAAGGGCAGCCCCTTTGGGCAGGGACAGGAGAGGAAAAGGAGCAGCCTGCAAAGGCCCAGCCCTGAGAAATGGGGGAGTCACCCCCAGGACACACCTTCCCCCAGCGGGAGTGGCCAAGGCAGCACCCCCGCTGGTGGGGCAGGGAGGGGGCTGGGCAGACTGAGAAGCCGGGGGCACCCTGGGGAGTGAGCCCTGACCAGGCAAGTCTCTGACTCTTGGTGCTTGGTCCGCAGGGAGCGAGGTGTCCCAGGAGGGTTTGCTACTGCACGGGCCCTTTGCCAGGAAGCCCAAGCGGATCCGCACGGCCTTCTCCCCATCCCAGCTCCTGAGGCTCGAGAGGGCCTTCGAGAAGAACCACTACGTGGTGGGGGCCGAGCGCAAACAGCTGGCCAGCAGCCTCAGCCTCTCCGAGACCCAGGTAAGTACAGTGTGTATGGGGGGGATCCATCCATCCTCCCTCTATCCCTCCCTCCCTCCCTCGCCTCTCTGCCTTCTTTCATTGTGGTGTTAGGTGCCATGCAGAAATGGATAGGTCACCCTTTGCTTGGCTGCGGGGGTGCAGTAGCATGGCACATGTTTCCATGGGGGGGGCACAGAGGGGAACAATTGTACCAGGGCCTGAACTCAAGGAGGCCCCCCAAAACATCTGTAACTGGGGTGACATGGGAGGGCCCCAGGCCCCAGGCAATGTAGCAGGCTCCCAGATTTGTCATCCCAGGTCTCAGCACAGCTGCGCAGCCAGTTCCATGAAGCCGCTGCGCTCCCATTCTGCTGTGCCAACAGCCAGGAGTTAGGATGCGGGGGGGGAGGGTACTCAGACAAGATACTGCTAGGAATAGCGCATCTTGGGACCTTGAAGAAACAGGGGGGAAGGAGAACATGCCAACCTCTCATTGACTTCCGTGGGAACATAGATAAGGAAGGGCTGAGCTCTTTGGAAAACCCCATGGTATGGGCTCAGGAATTGAATCAGGAAAGCAAGGAGCAAGCAATTGCCTTTGCAGGCCAAGGGACTGGTAGTTCTGGAGCACAGAATCATTTTCCTTTTGCAAAGTCGGCTACTATTATTATGGCCTGGCTGTCCATTGTATCTGTCAAGTCAAAACCCGGTCAACTATCTACAAGAAATCATTAAGGAATAAGGATATCTGGGAAGGGGAGGAAATTCCTCATGACTTCAAAGACGCAATCTTATTACACTATACAGCCATAAAGGCAACAAATCTGACTAGCTTAACTCCTGGGCTGACTCCTTGCTATCTGAAGGTGATAAAAGACTTTCCCCTACTTTGCTCAATCAGATTACTATTATTATTCAGTATATCAAGGGCTTGAGACCCAGCAGTACAAATGTTTGTAAGATCATTTCCCCAAAAGTCCTGGACTAATGGAATGATACTATGGGGATTAATTTTTAACTTATACGTAATTATGGGATAACAATTACTGCTAATAACAATCATTACAACATGCATTGCTATAAAAAACCCTTGACCTGTAGCATTATTCCATTGCATGTAACTCTGCAAAAGAGGAACCTTATTGCACTTGTTTGTTAGTATAAACAAGCTTTACCATTTTTAGAAGTCGAGCCCGATAAGAAATAGAAGCCAGGATGGCTGTAAATTAAAAAGGAATGGAGATTCATTTTAATCTAAACTTTCCCCCATCTTGGACAAGATTTTACAAGGGCATTTTTCCTTACAGTGTTAAGAAAAACTGAAATCCAGAAATATTATAGATAGGAATGTGGATGTAAAAACTGTACCATAGAGAGAAAAGATGCAGAGGTGAAGGAACCAAGGAATATACCTAGACTGGATCAGACCAGAGGTCTATCTAGTTCAGTATGCTGTGTCCGAGAACAACAGCTTCTTCAGAGGAAGGTGCTAAATTCCCCACAGTGGACAAGCTGCCCATCGGGAAAGTTTCTCAGTCAGTGGTTGGCTTATTCCCTGAATTAGGAGGGTTTATATCCCTTCCATGTTGGCATCCAATCTAATGTAGCTGTGGATGTTCTCATTATCCACATCACTAGCCAATCTGTTTTTGAATCTTGCTAAATTCTGTGTGAGTATATATGATACGGTATAAATATATAACTAAATTTACATGTGTATTACACACGCACGCACACACAGGTTCTTGGAAGAAATCAGCAGCAAAAAGTTGCCCCAGGATTAAAAAAGTTTCTGAGTTTGGGTTATTGGGCATAATTTCAGGAACAGCTTTAAACCTTTGGAAAACTGGTTTGATAGATAGATAGATAGATAGATGATGAGGCTGAGCCACAGAATTCAGACTTGGATCCAGATCCAGTCTTCCCAGTGCTTTGGTTCTGCATATCCCCATTTGGAATTTTATGAACCCCAGGGGATCATTTTAAATGTGTTCACCCCAAATCCAATGAGACAGGTCAATAGCTGGCATGCCGAAGGCTGTAGTTTGCCATCCACCGTCATCACTCATGCTCTGCGGTCCTGTGTTCTTCTTTGCTTCTTCTGTCATGCCTCATGTATGAAGCCAGCTCTAAGAAAAACCCCAAAAGGTTAATGAAACAAATGCCAATTAGTTTTGATGGCAACAGCCGTCAAATATTGCTCCAGGTGGTCAAGGAGTCCTTGGGATTGTGCTGTGTTGCCCCAAGGCTAATTGCGATTTGTTCAGAAAATTGAAAGATGTGTATCTCTAAATCTGGGCATGTGTGCATATGTATAGACAGAAAAAGAGCACAATCTTATGCTTTAGTCTCTGTTCAGTAATATTGTATATTTATAGTTCTAGAAATCCTGTGGACACATTTTTGTAGCTTTCTAGTACAGTGTTATTTATCATCTGCATTCACTCAGTGAACACAGGTCGGCAATTTGCACTGAGAGATGTCTCTTTAGAATTGCCAATAACCTAGGGCCGGATTCTGAGCCTTTAACAGCATTTCAGTATCACCTCACTCCACAAGCCGTCCCACAGACGTCATTAGGAGTAAGATGCTAAACTGGAGAAGGAGGATCAGACCTGGCCCTGAATGGTCACCAAAGTAATTTAGCTCGTAAATGCACAAGCAGAGCTATTTCCAAAGGGAACTTTTCAATTTCAACCCAGATGTGTAGTGTTATTAACTTATTTTTTCATTTTGCTTTGTAGCTTTTTTAAATTTATGTTTGATCATGTAAAGTGTGTGTGGGGGGGGGGGGCAGAACCAATTTTCCATGAGAAATACACAAATGCTGTACCTGAAACGTGTATTACTGTATGAATGGGCATCAAAGTACGGACAGAGACCCTTACTCGTTGCTGGAATCAATCTGTCACATCCACTCTTCTGAAAATAGGAATTAAAAAGTGTAGCTCAGATTGTAACTCATATTTACAGCCACCACATATATTACTAGAGTGTGGGTATATGCTTTTTAAAATATACATACACACACCTTACATCTCAGACACACACACACTGCCAGTATAAGGTATACACTTCCTCATATATGAGACACACATGGTGTGTCATGCATGACACACGCACCATCGCATAGGTAAGATTCTCACACAAACATCCTTCTTACATAACATAGGCACCTTCTCGCCTACCGCGCACACACAGAGCCTCACATATAACCATGCCTGTACATCTTTTCGCTTTCAGATGAGAGACGTTCAAATTGCCTAAATGTCCCCCAAATTCAGTAGCTCGACTCGCGAGCCTACCCTCGCCTTGCCCCATCTCTGAGCAGTTCTTCTTCTGGCACTTTGTCCCAGTCTCAGCTAAGACTTTCTGGGATGCTTGGAAGCACCTGCCTCCTCTCCTGAGAAGAGGCAGCTGCAAGTGTCACAGCTGGAGTGAGGCACAACTGGGACCAGAGAGCAACATCTGGAGCAGCCCGGAAAGAAGGTGGAGAGGGGTCTGAAGAGACCCACCCACACCCATCCATCCCTTCGGGTCCCAGCCCAGGAAAGAGTTGGGCATTGCCCAGGCATCACCTTTGGATATAGGGTACGAGGTGTATAGAAGGGAGACTACCTCCCGCCCTATGGAGTGAACAGACACGGAGACTGGGGCATAGGCACCAGAGAGAGGGGCTGGCATAGAGTCAACAGGGCTCCAGCCTACACCACACCTTCTAATGGGGGTCAGTCTGGGGTGTGCTCACAGGGGATCCAGCCCAGACCATACCCACTAGCAGGAGGGGTGGGGAGTTATGGGTGCTGTGTGTTGATTTCGTCAGGAGGGGTGGGGGTTGGTGGGTGCTGGGCTGCCGTTGGGGGGGGGGGTGTAGTTTGTGTGCGGTGTGTTGATTTGGTTGGGGAGTGGGGGTTCATGGGTGCTGTGCTGATAATGCTGGCATGAATGTGTCGTTTGTGTTCTCTCTATGTGTGGCTTTGAGAAGGAGGCTTTGGTGTGATGTGCTGTTGCTGGGATGTGTGTCCAGCCTGTGGAGAACAGATCCACAGCATGTGCGGCAGACAGGACCCATACATTGGTCCTATGTCTAGCATCCGTGATAGCACCCTTCTTGTATAATACACGCACCTTCTCTCACACCATTCATGCACAATCACACACACACACTCTCTCTCACACAAACACACACACACAGAGATATTTTTAATTTCAGATGAGAGAAGTGCCAATTGCCTAACCAGCCCCCAAAGACACACGTACGCACAACTCCAGTGCTGATGCTGGGGGGCAGGAGGTGCCGTCTGTGTGTACTGCGATTTATACTTGGTCCTATCTTAGCCGTACATTTCTATGATTCTATGTGCCAGTCTGTGTCAGAAGGCTCGTGGGCTTGGTGTGACATGCTGATGTGGGATGCAGGTGTAATTTGTGTGTGTCAATTTGTGTCAGAGGGGTTGTGGGTTTGTTGTGACGTGCTGATATTGGGCTGCGTGTGTAGTCTGCGTGCTGTGTGCGCGTTGATTTGTGTTGGAGGAGCTGGGTGTGAAGCCCTGATGCGGGGAAGTATGCGCGGCTTGTGTGCTGCGCATGTGTCGATTTGTGTCAGAGGGGTTGGTGCGGCGTGCTGAACTGGAATGCGTGCGTCGTTTGTGCGCTGTGTGTGTGTGTCGATTTGTGTTGGAGGGTTGTGGGTTCGTTGTGACGTGCTGAGGCCGGGATGCATGTGTAGTCCATGTGCTGTGTGTGTGTTGGTTTGTTTAGGAGGGGCTGTGGCTCTGTGTTAGAGGTGTGGATGGAGGGGTAGGTGTTGGCTGTCGAGTGTGTGTTTGTGTGTGCTGGGTGTTGGAATAATTTTTCCAGCTGCAATTGACAAAATGCTGCTTGACTTTTTGTGAAGCTTTTTGGCCAATGGAAACCTCCCCGTTCTGCCAGAGGCAGGTCTCGGGGGTGATTCCTGTAAACTCCAGCTGCAAAGCAGGAGAAAGACCATGGCTGGGCGGTTCTGTTCCAAAACACTCCATCATCAGGTGCGGGCTCAGGGCTGCTCCTGGCAAAGTCTGGGGGAGCTTCGCCATTGACGTGAGAGCAGGGCTCGGCCCATCATTTATTACCCCATAATTCCAAACCTCATTCAAAGACCCCAGTGACCCCCAGGAAAAACGTGGGCTCAGTTGGGACACTTTATTGAGTTCCTTGTCATCCACCCCCAATGTGGAAAGCCACCCCACCCCAGTGGCAGTCCAGGAAAGCAAGAGATAGAGGTGCACCAGCATGGCCAAGCTGTGAAACTGGGTGGGGGTAGAGGGTGAATTTACACTGCTGAAGTCCTACAGGGTCAGTGAGGGTAGAACGGCCCCTCGCTATGCGGGAGCCGTGCTGGTGGGCTGGCAGTAAGAACGGCAGGGGTCTCTGAATGGATGCCCCTTGCCCTGCTGATCTGTGGTTTAGGAGGCAGAAACTGCTCGTTGTTCAGTGGGGAAAATTCCTCCCGCTCCAAACAGGCGAAATTCCATCAGTCAAGACTCACATAGGAAAGTGTGGGGTGCTACACTGGAGGACTAGACACCCCATAGAAGGGAGAGGTGGTAGTGGCCTGAGCACAGGCCTGGGAGCCACGCCCTTTCGAGCTTGAATCAGTGACCACAGGCAAGTCACAGCACCTCTGCCTCAGTTTCCCTGTCTCTGACATGGGGGGAAATAACCTTCCCCACCCCCTGAAAAGACTGCTGAGTGGATTCCTAATGAACATTTGGGCTTGGAAGACGAAATGTGCTGTGCAATCTCAAGGGGAAAGGCCTCCAATGTTATTTCTTCTTGCCATTGCTTTTGGCTGTGACTGGGAGGGTTGCGGGGTGGGGAACGAACCGAGCTGTCTCTGGACTAGCTCCCACTTTCACAGGCGGCAGCTCCATAGTGGCTACGGATTTTAAATGAAACCTAGGACAGAGAAGTGGGGCAAGGCCAACAAGTGCGGATTATGTTAGGAGCTGCCATGTCCCATTAACAGGCATGGACAACAGATCCAAAAGCGTGCAGGGCAGAGAGGAAAATCCATCTGTCCTGAGTCTAGCACCTGTGAGAGGTGTGCCTGAAATTAACATAACAAAGCATTCTGTTAATAACAATAACAGCACTAACAATAAAGGCCTAACTTTATTGTAGCAAAGCTATTTGGGTTACAGTGTGACTATATTGCCTCTTAAACAAGCCATGGGATGCTGTTCAATGATGGTTAAGGTAACAGAAATCATAGAATCATAGGGTTAGACAGGACAGCCAGGGTCATCTCGTCTAGTCTTGGTATGAAAATAAATGCACAAATGTTAAGGAAGTAAAGAGTTCAGCTTCCCAAAGTAATGTTAGTTTGCTAATCCCGTATCTACCACACTTAACATTACTATATTAAAGTACACTTTTAAACAGAATAACAGGGATATAAACATATTCAGTGGGACAGAGGCATCATTCTGAGGATAAATGTGGGACTAGATGCTGCTCTCAGTTACAGTGGTATAAATCTGGAATATCTCCACTGATTCTGGTGGATTTACACAGGTGTAATTGAGATCAGAATTTCCCCCTTAAAGTGCCATTAGACTCTGGAAGGTGACTGTAGAAACGGCACCATGGGGTTTTATTTATTTAGTGGCTCCAGATCCAGTTTGCTCCAACGACAATCCCAAAGATGTTTTCTTCTAACTGCCAGCCCAGCAAACTCAGCCTGGCCATCAGAAAGACAAGCTGGGCTCTTTCCGAATTCTGCCTTGACACAAACAATAAAGATCTGTGACTGGAATCTGGTTAACAATTTGGTTAACTATGCATGAGCCGGAACAGAGTCCGGCGCCCTCTCTTGTAGCTGTGTTGGCCCCTGCAGGGCAAAAAGGAGTGAAAATGTCCTTTGTCGGGCAGCTTTGACTCAGAGACTCGGATGGGGGCATGTCTGTTGAGTAAGAAGGTGTCATGGTTACACAGTCACTTTTCTGACCATAATCACTCCTTAACTCTTTCATTCCCTGGCATTTGCTCCATTGACCATAAATTCTTGTAATTGAATTTTGCTGGGGTTTTGAAAAGACAAACTCCAGAGGTATTAGGGGTGAGGAGTTTACAAAATGGAGACGCTGATTTCATGAGCTCAGCTGCTTCGGCCGGTGCCGACCTGTACCTTGGGAGTGTATTCAGGGAGCAGTTGGACTCTAGTCGATCCAGGACAGCTTAGTCCCAGCCCGGACTGAACAGTGACCCTATGTGGTGTCAATAGACAGCACAAGCTGGGTTATCCAGCCTGGCAGCTAGAGAGCCCGAGAGAACCACTGTGTCCAGCAGTCTCCATAATGAATCTCCTTCATACTGATTGGTTTCAGAGTAACAGCCGTGTTAGTCTGTATTCGCAAAAAGAACAGGAGTACTTGTGGCACCTTAGAGACTCACCAATTTATTTGAGCATGAGCTTTCGTGAGCTACAGCTCACTTATAACTCGGTCCTATCTCATCTCTCCCACGAAGGACACGGCAGGCTCTCAACATGGCACCCTAAAGATACAGTGCAGTAGGGAACGGTGCGAGTTTGCAACACAGGGCACTTCAGAGATTCTAAGGCCATAGGGGACCACTGTGATCCAGCTCCTGTAAAGAACCCAGAAAGACTGTGCTGAGTAACAGGGCAGAAATGCTGTTAAACCAGTGTTTCCATGTGTTATTTATTCCTTGCTCAGCTACACACAGGCCCCCTCCAAATACAAAGGCACCACCCACTCACCCCTTGCCATAACAACGCAGAGAGGAATGAGACAGGCTGAGAATGGCTGACAAGGTATCTCATTCCTATGCTTGCAATAGCGAGAAACAAGGGTTAATAAATATACTTCTATGGACAATGTTTCATCGCAGAAAGAAAACACTGAATACCTCAGATGGCTGGCCCTGCATTAACACAGATGGGAGGAAAACCCAAGGAAGAGTTTAACCTAGAGTAATTCCCAAGATGAGGATAATGTCCAAAACTTTGAGTGTGTATACAGGGCAGCAGATAAAAAGTTTATAAAACAATGAAAGGGATAGAGAAGGTAGCTTGGGAGCATCTGTTCTCCCTGCTTCATAACACAACAAGAGGGATGGTCAATGAAACTGAAAGGCAGCAAATTGCAAACTGATAAAAAGAAATACTTTTTCCACTCAAGGTGTGATTAGACTGTGGAACTCACTGCCACATCATGTGACTGAGGCCAAGAATTTAGTACAATTCTGAGGGACTGGATGGATGTTTATATGGATGAGAATATCCAGCATTATCATAGCTAATGCTAAAAGAGTTTTGGAAGGGATAAAAACTTCATTTAAGCCAATTTCTACTAGGGATTGGGGAGCAGATTCTCCTACCTCTGCCTACTGTGGGATTCTTGCACTTTTTCAGCAGCATCTGGCTTGTGACCACTGTCAGACAGGATCTGGGCTAGATGGATCACAGGTCTGATCCAGCCTGGGAAATCCTATGGTGTGCGGGAGCGTGGTTTACCTCTGCAGCATGGCTTTCAGGTCCCAGGCACCTGCAATGTTCGAGTGGATTTCTCCAAGCAGAGAAGAGATCAGAAAGAAGTTCTCTCTAGTGCTTAGAGCTCTCCGGCTGTCAGGATGGGTTCCATACCTTGCTCTGATTTGTGCATGATCTTAGCCATTGCTCTGTGCCTCAGTTTCCCCTTCTATACACTGGGGATAATGATACTTCCCAAGATCCTCCATGTCTGTAAGGTTGGACTGATGTTTGTAAAGTGCTTTGGAGCTGTTGAATGAAAGGCAGCTATAAGTATTGTTTTAAAAATACCCTAAAGTGAAGAAAGCAAATGAGCTGAATCCACGTGCTTTGCTTTCCCTGGGATCCACCGGCATCGCATAGCATCGGTATTAATAAAATAACCAGTTCTTAGATGTCAAGGTGAAGGATCCTAAATCGCTGCATAAACTGTATACAGGGATTATTTTGCCCACAACTGAAATGCGGCCAGCTGTGATGTGGACAGTGGCCATTGTCCAACCATGGCGCATAGTACTTCAAGACAGAAAGTAAATCATATTGTGTCCAATCGATGCGGCAGTAGAGAAGCAGAAAGTAACTACGCAAACGGGGAACCAGCCAGGCCCATCCATGGCCCCTGTGGAAATGTTCCATAGGAGTGGTCAGGACAGTGAAGCAGCACAGTGCCCCCTAGTGTCTTGCTGGGGCCTAGGCTCAGTAATACTGGGAGAGAATAAGAATCACCATCAAAGCAGAACGCTGGCTCTTGTTTATTTCCCAGAGGCCCCTCAGCCAGGTGTTGACTCACTCTGGGCACACGCGCTCTAATGAGATCACACTATGAACTCGGGCTGGGTTCGTGCTTTCCTCTGCCAGTAGTTCTGTTCTGAGGCCGGTTACTCACCCGTTTGCTTTGCAGCTTCTCAGACCTCTCCCCGTAACGTAGGCTGACGCTGGAAAATCCCGACACTGGAAATTTTATTCCTTGATCCTTTTTTCCGTCTCTTCATAAGCTTTATGCAGAAGGTAACGGCAGTTATGCTTGACTCTCCAGAGAGCAGGGGGTGGCATGCAGCCATGCGCCTTGGTGAGATGGAGGAGTGGTTTTGTGGATAAAGTGTTAGCCTTGGCATTAGCAGAGCAGCGCTCAAGTGCTTGCTCTGCCACTGACTTCCTGCGTGACCTTGGGCAAGTCACTTAGCCTCTCTGTGTCCCGGCAACGGGGGGACATAAATAGGATGAAGATTAACTGGTGCCTAATGAGGAAGCAAACAGCTCACTCAATATCCGAACATGACAAGCAGGTCATTTCTGATGTGTGGGTGCCTGCCTGCCCCCACCTACAGGCATCACAGCCTGTGAGCAAGGCCTAAACAGTGACTGGATTTTAAATGCTCCCCTAGCACATTTCACCTGAGGACATAGGTAGGTGCTGGAACTAGGAGGGTGGGGGTGGGGGGCTTCTGCACCCCCTGGCTTGAAGTGGTTTCCATCATACACAGGGTTTACAGTTTGGTTCAATGACTCTCAGCACCCCTCACTATTCACACACTGTTCCTGCCCCCCTGTCTGAAGTCGGCAGAATGCTACAAATGCTGGTGGATTACATCTCAGACCACTAGGGTGAAGTAGCTGTCATTATCCCCCTTTTACAGAAGGGGAAATTGCCTTGGCTGGTTCAGTGATTTGGCAGGCCATCAGCAGCACCAAAAATACAGCCCATAAGGCCTGGTTCCTAAGAGATCTGCTGCAATCTCTTAACTAAGCTTCTTCACCTCCCTTCTCACGCGGCTAGAGATGCCTCCTCACTTAGCTTCCTGAGCTACGACACTGAGTCTCCATCCTTGGCCATTCTGAGGACCAATTCACCTCAGGAGCATGGGCTGCCCGCTCCTCCTGCAGAACCCCCAACCCCTCCACGGCGTAGTTCTCAAATTTTTCCCTGCGTGGGACACCGGGAAGGGATGCCTCTGTCTTTGTCACTGCACAGCCCATGGTCTGAGGGCCCCTGATCCATCTAGCTGCACCTGTGAGATGATTCCAGTGGCAAAGGCTTTACGAAGTAATAACCATGCCAGTGAGGGTATTTTCTCTCTCAAGGGACTGGTAATTAGGGCCCAGACCTTCAGAAGTATTTAGGCACCTAACTCCCATTGCAATCAAAGGGAGTTAGGCACCTAAATACCTCTGAGGACCTAGGCTTACCTTCTCAGGCTCAGTTACGCCAGGCATGGTCCCTGCTCCCCGTTATGGTTCTGGCCTCCAAGCACTTTACCGACATGGATTAACCCCTCCCAGGCAGTAAGCAGCTCTGTTCGACCCATGGGGAGCCTGGGACACAGAGAGGTGACTTGCCCAAGGCCATGCAGTTAAGAAGCAGCAGAACTGGAACTCGGTGTCCTCACGTGTCCTGCTTTAACCACTTGCCAGCCCTGGGAGATTCAGCAGAGAATAAAGGCTGTGGACGGGAAGGTATGCCCATGGCTCCTCCACTCAAACAGGGCAGGGATGTGCCGTCTGCCCTCACTGTACTGCAGCCATCACTTATGGGGCTTCTTTCTCACACCCCTGCCTGTTCAGGGAGGCTGTCCTTTGGAGCTGGCAGGGGGTCCCTCTCAGAGCGCTGGAGATGAAATGTGCATCTCTGAGCTCCACGAATGGCTGTCTGGTTTGTGATTGCATTCCCCTCACACGGTGCTGCCTTCAGCCTGCCTTTATCGGGTGCCTGCGGAGCCCCCAGCCAAGCCCCCCGTGTTATTTTTGCCTGCCCTCTGTGAAACAGGCGGGTTGTTGGGAAGCAAACAGTGAGGCAGGGCCTTCCGCTGGATTGGAAAAGGGGCCGGAACCACAGGGGGCTGGATTTTAAAGCTGCCCACATGCATCAAATGCTTCCAGGTTTCATCCTAACCTAAGGGGGAAATGGCCACAAGCCTAGAGTGCAGTGGGATTTAAACCACTGTTGCTAAGAAGGGACCAAATTTCCCAGAGATGCTGAGCACCCATAGCTCCCAGTGGCTGCAAGCGGGAGTTGCAGCTGTTCAATGCTCGAAGATGTGGCCCAGTGATTTTCAGTTTTGGGTTCCCCTCTGAATCAGTTTTCAAAATGGCTTGAGGGCCAATGTAGACAGGACCAAACTACTTCTGAATCGTTCTCATTTATCTCAGGATCAGGGCCACTCTGCGCTAGGTGCTGTACAAACATAGAAGGAAACACATTCCCTACCCCCCAAATAATCACTGATGGTATTAAAAAGAATTCTGCACAAGCTATGCTACCACTCGAACAGTCTTCAGTTCTGGTCCAGGGGCCCCCGCTGCTGGCAACTATTCTATTTCCAGGGCTAGCGGGTCATCACTGAGTATGGCAGGGGAAAGATATTGTCAAAGCAAGATCAGTGAAATCTGGAGGGGGTCAGGCACTGGGTCCATCTACACCGCTAGCGTGATGGGACCCGGTGGATGTAAGGCAGTGCGGTGTGGCCTGTGAATGCAAGACCATGAACAGTGTCGCCAGAGTGGATTGTATTCCTGTAAAAAGAAAAGGAGTATCGGATGCATCCGATGAAGTGAGCTGTAGCTCACGAAAGCTTATGCTCAAATAAATTGGTTAGTCTCTAAAGTGCCACAAGTCCTCCTTTTCTTTTTGCAAATACAGACTAACACGGCTGTTACTCTGAATTCCTGTAAAGACCAGGGGCCAAATGTCCTCCCCACTAAATTTGTCCCCACTGACAAATTTAGCCCTGATAAGATGCCACGACACGAGTGTCACAATGTCGTTTAAATCGTACTTCAAGTGCTGCTGTGAGCAGAGAAGTGACTGTGAAAACCGGCCCTTGTTACACAATGGCACTTTTCCCTGTGTGCCTTCGGCATCTGATCTGCTGCCCTTCATGACAGGAATAAATCCTTCCTGCTTTTGCCTCCCATTAGCCTCGCAGAGCCAGCCCGGCTCTGGGAGACGGAGCAGGAGGCTAGAAGCTAGAACATTATCAACAGGATGGTGAACCGAGTTCTAAGTGCAAGGAGGAAGAATAGCAACACAGCTGCTACTCTGGGGTTTGGGAGACCTATGGTCAGCTCCCGGCGCTGCCTCTCCTTGCATAACCTTGTGTCTCCCTTCCCCATCCGTGAAATGAAGAGCACTTCCCTGCCTCACAAGAGTGTTGAGAGGATTAATACTGAGGTGCTCAGATGCTGCTGTATTCGGGGCCGGATAAGGACTTAAGCGTCGAGTTTGATGACACATTTTCGGCAAACAGTAAATTCAATTAAAAATGCATTTTTCGGGGCACCAAAACTATTTGCGGATTCCTGTGAAATTGAGTGAAAAGTCTTGACCCCGCCACCACCAAAAAAATTCCAAATGTTTTGCGTCAACCATTTTGAAATGCGTTGGTTCAGCTTTTCGCTTGTCAGCATTTCAGTCCGACCATTTTGAAATGAAACCTTTTGAAACGGCCTTTCATGGCGCAATTGAAAAAAACAATTTAAAAACAAGCAAGCAGAGAACAAATGCCTGAAAACCACCTGGGACAAAAAACTGGTGGTGGCAGGGGGAATTGTTCAGCGGCGAACACAAACATTTCATTCGACCTGAAACAATTTCTTTTTCGTTTCGGTGAGGGGGAAAAAAATTCCCTTTCAGTTCAAAGTGACCCAATTTTTCTTTTTAATTCTTCAGCTTAGCCCCCAAACTGAACAATGAACTAGTGCAGCTCTGCTCTGCTTAAGCTAGATAGCTCAGCTCTCAGTCATGTTTGTGTGGCCCAGGGGAGAGGGTGTTAAAATGGGGACTCACAAGACCTGGTCTCAGTCCATTGGATGAGTCACTTCCAGCACCTTTGTCTTGTCTGTTTAGACTGCAAACTTGTCAGAGCTGTGACTGTCTTTTACTCTGTGTCTATGCAGACCCCCGCACAATGGGGCTCTGACCTTGATTGGTGCCTATAGACCCTGCTGTAATATAGTATACTCCGGAGCCTCTGAATAGCAGGGGGAGACATAGGTTTTATGTGGCTAATCGGGAGTTTGGATAATCAAGAGGGCAGGAGCTGTTCTGCCATTCTGCAGTGAGGTGGCCTTCCTCGTGGCTGGGGGCTCCGGCTCCCCCTCCTCCTGGCCCCGGGGGTCTCTGCTCTGTAATCTGAACCACCGCCTTATCCAAATCCCTTCCTTGTCCCCCAGCTTGGGCAAAAATTGGGGATTGGTCCTGCTTTGAGCAGGGGGTTGGACTAGATGACCTCTGAGGTCACTTCCAACCCTGATATTCTATGATCTATAACGGGGGTTCGGAAAAAAGGAACCACACTATACTCCTAAGATAACTGCCGGTGATGTGTATGAGTCAGAAGGGACACCCATTGATTCCCAGGGCAAGGGAATGGCCCCAGCCGTTAAAAAAGCTAATCTCTGCGCTTGTAGATGGAGCAAATTAGATCTAGACACAATTTGTACAGAGTCACATTGAGGAGTGGAAGCAGGCTCTAAGCACAGTTGTTAAACATGGCCGCTTGCCCTGAGTTAACCAGCCTCCCTCTTCTTATCTGTCTTTGTGTCCCACTCTGCCTGTCCGGCCTTCCCAGTTTTCTCCCTCTGTCTCTCTCAACTTCTGATAAGCAGCACCGCGAAATGTCTCTCTCCCACCCCCTGCCCAAGAACAGCAGCAAAGTCCCCCACAAAAACCTTTAACTGTCAGTGACAGTTGCTAAATTATTTCACTAAAAATCCAGGAAGTCACCAGTTAAGGAACGTTCCCACCAGCTTAAACTCAGCCCTCATCCCCCCCCAGACATCAGGCCGCCCAAATGCATTTCCACACATCTCCGCTCCACAGGCAGCTCATCTCCTCAGCACCCCACCCCCCCGCTCCAGCCCCATTTAGAGCCACCCCCGACACCTTCTTCCAGTCACATCCACCCACAGAACCTCCTCAGACAGCTTCAGACAAACTACGCATCGACGTAGAAGATGTAGGTACTCACAGATGTAGGAGTTGTCACCATAGTATCTGAGCACCTCAGTCTTTGATACGCTTATCTTCACAACACCCCTGTGATGCAGAGCATTGCTATTATCCCCATTGCACAGATAAGGAAACTGAGGCACGCATGGTTAGCTTGACAAAGGGACTTAAGCACTGCAGTGCCTAGCAGGGTAGTCATGGTACCACCGGGACACCGATTTTATAGCTATATCGTAATCAGCCCTTGAAATGTGAAAGCAAACGGGAGGGAATTAGCTCTGTCTAGCATGGAGCAGGGTCAGGGGCTTATTTATCCTCACAACCTGCGTGTGAGACACAGATTATCCCCATTTTAGGGAGGCCCAGGCCCACGAAGGTATTTAGGCTCCTAACTTCATTTATTCAATGGGCGTTAGGTGCCTAAATACCTTGAGAATCTGGGCCAGAGAGACTCAGTGATCCAGCCATGCAGGAAGCCTGTGGCAGAGCTGGAACCTGAAGTCAGGTCTCCCTGGCAGAGCCCTAGGATCATCCCTCCTCTCCGCCGATACGGGCCACGCTCAGGTCCGATGGAAATCAATGGAGTTTTGCCATGGACTTCACTGGGACCAGGGCTAAGTCCGACACATTTGACTGTGCACTGAATGGGTGTTGGCGGATGGCTTGTAATGTGTGGTGAACGTTTATTCCCAGCAGCTGTACACGCCACCCTCGCTGTACCAGCTGCCCCGCTGGGTTCTAGGCCAGGGGCTCTCGATCTTTTTCTTTCTGAGACCCCCACAACATGCTATAAAAACTCCACGGCCCACCTGCGCCACAGTAACTGGTTTTCTGTATATAAAAGCCAGGGCCCGCGTTAGGGGGTAGCAAGCAGGGCAATTGCCCGGGGCCCCATGCCACAGGTGCCCCCATGAAGCTGCATTGCTCAGACCTCGGCTTGAGCCCCAGTTACCAGGGCTCAGAGCCCTGGGCTTGAGCCCATGCAGTGGGGCTTTGGCTTTCTACCCTGGCCCTGCTTGGCGGGACCCCCTGAAACCTGCTCGCAGGCCTGCAGGGGGGCCTAGACCCCTGATTGAGAACCAGTGTTCTAGGCAAAACCCTTGAGCCTACAAGACACAATGAAACTTTATTCTCTCTAGCAGCCACTGTGCAAAGCGCGTCCCCAGAATGCTTGGTGGGGTTCCCTGGCGCCATGGCAGTCACGCTAGAGACTGATCTAGCTATAGAGCCCAGGGAGCGAGCCACGGAAAGGTGTAGACAAGGGAGAAATTGAGCACTGCCATTGTACGAGCTCTGAGCAGTTCCTGTCACAGCCACACGTCTCCCGGTAACTCTGTCACGCAGCTGCAGTGACCCTTTTACCTTGGAGTCGCTGGTTTGACTCCTGCCCTAGGGGGCTGCTGGTGTTTGTCTTTTTATCTGGTCGACGTTACAAGCGGTGGTAACACTAGTAAAAAGAAAAGGAGGACTTGTGGCACCTTAGAGACTAACCACAAGAACTCCTTTTCTTTTTGCGCATACAGACTAACACGGCTGTTACTCTGAAACCGGTAACACTAGTGAGGCTCATCAACGGAGGATCTGAGCGCCTCACCTAGACTAGCTGGTCTGGGAGCTGCCAGGTGCTCGGCCCTCGTGAAAATCAGGGCAGCGGATAAATGCCCGCCCCACTCCCCACTTGGGAGGGAAGTAGCATCATCCACATTGTGCACATGGGGAAACTGAGGCACAGAGTGATTGACGTGACTTGCCCGAGGCCATCTAGGAAGCCCCATGGCAGAATTGGGAATAGAATCCAGGTCTGGCGAACCACAGTTGAAGGGTTTTAGCTAGAGGGACATTCTTCCTCAGCAAAGAAACCAAGTTATGAAGGGACATTTGGCCAGCACCTTCCTCTTGCCTCCTACAAATGGTTCCCCCAGCAGGGAGCAGGGTGGAGATGCTTTTCCCACCAGTGTATGTGTTTGGAGGTGATACACAGAGGGCTTTGCTGTCCCTGGCTTTCAGTTTCGCACCTTTCACAGCCGCTGCTTTCACGTCAAAAACAATTTTTTTTTAAACATTTTGTTCGCAAGCAGCACAATTTGCAGTTTGCAGCTGCTGAGCAATGCTTGTCCCATTGTCACCTCTTGGGCTGCTCTGTTCTGAGCAAAACTGGGGCACCTTTCTCTGGGTTGCCAACCTCGTTCCTCTTAGTTTTTTCCTTCCTGTCCCTATTTGAACTTGTGGAAGCTGAAACTAGCACCAGGAGAGATGCTGAAGGCTCACATAAGAACCCACAAGTCTAGCTGCTTCTAAACTCACCCCCCAGCTTGGGTCTGAAGAGCAGGGATGGAGATCCAGTAAAGTTTGGGTATGGCGCTTTCTGCTGTCAGCCAGGCCAGAAATACCCCAGGACCAATCTCTCCCTCCTGGTATTTGATCCCTTCTCATTCTACTCCAGGTGCCCACTGGGCAGTGCACAGATGAAATGAAAATGAAAAAAGCCAGCGACTCTCAGTCCATGACCCATCAGAAGCCCACACAGCCCTTCCTGGCGGCCCACAAACGGAGGGTATGTCTACACGTGAAACGCTACAGTGGCATCGGTGTAGTGCTTCAGTGTAGACATGACTCTGACAGGAGGGGTTCTCCCGTTGATGTAGGTAATCCCCCAACCCCAGGTGGTAGCTAGGTTGATGGAAAAATTCTTCTGGCGACCTAGTGCTGTCTACACTGGGGGTTAGGTCAGCTACATCACTTAGCGGGGTGGATTTTTTACACTCCCTAAGCCATGTAGCTATGCCGATGGGAACTCCTAGCGTAGCACAGCTCCTTGTGTTTTTTACCTCCTGTAATTCATTGCCAGTTATCTCAAGGCAGTTAACATGTTTGAAAAGGCTAGTGTGGACACCCTCCAGACGTTTGTCAGGCTACAAATGTTTGTAGTTTCACCTAGGGATCAGCATTGGATAAGCTATAGGCTACACTGCACAAAAGCTGTGGTTTTTTGCATCCTGGTGGCTATTTCCCTGTGAAATCCTAGTGGAAACAAGGTGTTGTAGCTTTTATATAGATGTAGATAGTCAAGGTAAACTCCCGGTGTGGGGGTAGAGGGTTGTCCTTGATTAGCTTGCTACATCAATGTAAATTATTACATGACACTACAATACATCTACAGTAAAATCAATCACTGCACCACACAAATATTGTAATCACTGCGCTACACTACTCATTCATTATAATCACTATGCTACACAGCAATCCAATACAGTACCCTACCTGTATGTCACAATCACTACAGTACAGATACATATATCATACATGTATATTACAGTCAATACACTCAACGGAAAATGTGCGAGGAAAGACCAAGTCCTGGACTGTCTGGCAAGTCAGGCTGCGGTGAGTTGGGGAGTTGGGAAAGGAGCGGGGTTCTTTCTTACAAAGTGGTCCCCCACATAGGAAAAGCTAGAGGGCCACTCTCGAGGCGTGGCTTGCTCCGGGTCAAAACCCATGCCCAGAGAGCGCTTAGAATCTCAGTGACTTCCCCTCCTCTTTCTGTCTCGCCCAGGTGAAAGTGTGGTTCCAAAACAGAAGGACGAAATACAAGAGGCAGAAGCTGGAAGAGGAAGGCCCCGAATCAGACCAGAAGAAGAAAGGTTCCCATCACATCAATAGATGGCGGATTGCCACCAAACAGTCCAACGGGGAAGACATTGATGTCACATCTAATGACTAGAAAGGGGGCAGGCTGCTGGCAAATAAACCAATGAGAGGAACAAGGTGGAGGAGGGGAAAATACGGGGCAAACAAAACAAAACAAAAACTGTCGAGATTTCACAAAGACAAAGCAATCGCCACCAACAGCTGAGTTTCCTCCGTGGTGCATGGGCCAAACAAGAGGCTTACGGACCAGTTCCTCCCTCGGCACTCAGTTCCACACACTGGGCGGCCTTCAGCAGAGCTTTGGAAATGAAAGCTCCCAGATAAGAGAGGAAACACCCCCCGCAGCCATCCTGCGCTCCTGAGAACTGAACCGAGCTGCCATCCCTCGCAGCCGGAAGCTGTCGGTCAGCCACAAGATCAAATAAAAATGTCAGCCAAGAAACTCAATGTACACAATCCTTTTCTTTTATTTTTTTTTACACAATTTTTATTTTAATTTATTATTTTATTTTGTGCGTGTGTTCCCTGTCGTAGGTAGTTAACAGCTGTAGTGTGCGTTACTGTACGGTAATAAAAGCAAAATGGGCTCAAAGAATATGTGATTACCTTGGCAGGAGGAAGTGGGGGTGAGGGAGACACGACACTGCTGCTCAAAAGACGCAGCGTTTGTGGGCACTGGTCAAATCAAGAGCTCCACTTTTCCCATCCAACCCCAGATCCTTCACCAGCGTTGTTTAAAACCAAGTTTCATTTGAATGGGACTAAAATCATTCATGGTAGAACTGTCTGAACAGGGAAATGCCTGATTCACTGTTATTTGTGACCAGGTTGATAAACTGCAATGATATTTGTGGGGCCTTATTATTCATACTTGGATGCTGGCTGGATATTAGGAATTGCCAGACGGGATCAGACCCAAGGGCCATCTAGCCAAGTGGCCTGTCTCTGACAATGCTGGAACCCGATGCTTCTGAGAAAGGTGTAAGTACCCCACAGTTGTGGAATACTCTGCCTGTGGGGATATTTTTAATTAGCCCTGGATAGTGGTTCTATCATGCCCTGAAGCATGGGGAGTTTATATCTCTTCTAAAGTGCTTGGTCATTTTTTAGTAATTTTCATTATGATTCTGGATCTTCTAGGCATGAGGTAAATTAGAGCTGATTGAAAAATCCAATTTTATGTTTTCCTTGAAAAATTCCAGGCAAAATGATTGCATTCCAAAATTTCTGGGGCAGATTTAGATTTCTGGGGGTGAAATGGAAAGTTTTAGCTCATTTCAAATGAATGTTTTGTTTTCATTTTACTTTTCAAATACCAAGCCAAAACAAAAACGATTGTGTCCTTTCATTTCCAATCGTTCTTGTTGAAACATCAAAAAATTGGGCAAAACCAAGTGGTCTTGACAGTCTCAATTTGGCTGAAACTGCATTTTTTGAAAAACAATTTTTTTTAATGAAAAATTTTGTCCAGCTTTGCTATCGAGGTCTTTTAAAAAGTAAATCCTGTAAAACTCTTGGTCTCGGCCAGTTGTGAAAATACCTGTGGATCTGGAGGCTTTTACCAGCGAATGATTCGCCTAAGGCTCGCTAGCAGATACTCGTCATTTGCTATTTGTTATTCGCCCAGTCTAAAAAAGTGGTAATTGTCCAATCAGAGAGCAGAACCGACACAAAGTGACCTAGCGCAGCAAACAGTTGATGTGAACCGCCCAGAGTCTGACAAGAATGGGTGAATCCTTGCAGACAACAACCATGGGGGAGGAATTGGGGTTGGTTTGCAGGCAGAAAAAGGGGTGATTCCCTTCTGCCATAATTCCAGGGATGCAGTAGGAAGCTAACTCTTAACTCTGGTTCCAGGTTTGCTGCCTCACGATTGCAGAGGTTCTGCCCAGGCTTCTGCTCCTGCCCTCAGGCCCCTATCCCTCTGGTTTGCTGACCGCTTCATTGGTGCTTCACTTTCTGGGGCCCCCCGGCAGCTGCCTTTCTTCCCTGCATTCAGTGAGGTTGTAGACCAGTTAATGTGGCCTTTGTCTGGCAGGAATCTCCGCACCCAGGCCTTGCTGGTACTGGGAACAGTGAGGTTCCCTATGGAGAGTGACTGTCCACCATCGCTCAGCGAAAGAAGTTGGTGGTTTCCGTCACATTCTTAATGGGCAGGGAGTCCAGCTCACAACGTCCCATTGTTCCATCAGGCGCTTGCCACCAGAGGATGAGGGCTGAATGAGCAATGGATGCTGAGATACCCTAGGGTTGAAACAGGCCGGAGGCGCTGCGTAGGGCCCACTGTATGGGGAAGTCTTGTTGAGTGTAACAGGGATGACCCCCAAAAGTCTGCACTGCTGTGGGGGCTCAGGATTAAAACAGAAAGTGACTCTTCTCATTGTAGCAGCGCTGAGAGGGGAAGGGCCCGCACATCCTGCTGGTTCTGACCCAGGCTTTTGGGCCTGTCCCTGGCATCACCACCATGCAGCAATGTTTGCAATGCCACGGAAATGCAGTGAAACTCTGCTGCAGATCAGAGCTGAATGCTGTTTATCCTGGCAATGCCAGCATGAGTGACAGCACTGTGGTTAGCAGCTACTGTGTGAGACAGGGCAGCTAACAGTTCCTCTGCGTGACAGTGAGTGGGGCGGGGTGTGGATGTGTGCAGAATTCTCACCAGGCAGCCCAGCTGGTAGGAACAAGCCCTGGTATCTCCAGGGTACACAGGCTCATCAGCCCTGGATTCCCCCATCCTTTCTCATCTCCCCATCCCTCCGCTGCACTGAATAACCTGGACAACTGCCCTGTGGCATCAGCGATGGATGAGAACCCCCCACCTCAGTAAACTCCAGGGATATGATGGTGTCTCTAGCTAGCTCTCCTGAGCTGAGTTTCACGCAAACCTGGCTTGAGATTTGCGTTCCTCGGGGACTGTTTCACCCCTCGCTGAAGCTGGATTTACATTACTGCATCTTCACTTGCTTCACTGAAGTTACTCGTCATTTGCACCAGTGCAACTGAGAGGTGAATCCGGCCCAATGAGCCTAACCTACCAGATCTTCCACTGGTGCCAAACAGTGGAGTTATGCGGCACTCCACTGCCTGACACCAGCTCAGGATCTGGCCCCATAACTTGTGCTGCCCTCACTTTAGCATGCCATATGCCGGGAGGGAGGAGACATACTGGAAAATGGCACGTGCTGGGGAGGTGCATATAATATACACGTAATGGCAGTGATCCCTGTGAAGAATGCGGGATGTACACAGTGGGGCTGGCTTGTAACTTAACCTGGCATTTACACCTGTGCAGAGTGGGAGATGAGACACAATGGCCAGGGCCATGGGTGCAGACGGCTGCTGGTGGAGCATTTCACACTCACTTTCCACAGCCGCCGATGACAGCATTAAGTTCAAGGCAGGAAGAGGCCATGCTGCCCGACTGAGTGGGGTGGGCCCCATTAGCTGGGCTGTACGTGCTCTGCCAGACCCTGTTCTACTGGGCTAGGTGAATGGGCCAGCACCGGCAGAGACAGGGAACGCTCTTCTTAGGAGCTATTGAGAAGGCAAGGTCCAAGGCTAAAGGGTCATGGGACCGTGACTAGTCAGTCTCTCCCCCCTATACCTATGAATATTCCATTAAAAACATTCTTCAAGTGACCATTAAGGCTGCAATGACTAAGTGATCAGCAGTCAGGGGATTCCAGAGTTAAAGTTGCAGGACTAAGTGCTCAGTGATCAGGTGATGCCAATGGTAAGGATGGAGGCTGACGTACTCAGCGGTCAGGTGATGCCGCTTGCAGTTTGCAATTACTAAGCACTCTGTGGCCAGGCGATGCCAAAGTTCTGGTTGCAAGACTAAGTGGTGAGATCCCAGAGATGAGACCCCCTGCCTTGCAGCTGGGGAATTTGGAGAGACAGATTAGGGACCCGGGTGCCACAGAAGTTTGGAGAGAGGGATGCTTGGGAGCCACTCAATGAAGATTTAGGACCTGGGAATTTGGAGAAACACCAGATTCGAATCAGGTTTACATGGGAACCTTGACCTGGCCCTTGGGAGGCAGGGGGAAGGTGGTTAAAGTTATCCTGCACTGCCATGCATCGTTAAATGCGATTAACAATGACCATGTCTACGCTTCTCTCCCTCCAACACCCCCACCCCACCCATGCTGTTTCCCTGTATGGTTTCTCGACCTGTTGGGAATCATGGAGCTTCGGGAGGCTGGGCCACTGTTCCCAGCCTCTGGTTTTGTTTGCACAGGCACCAAGGCACTGCAAAGCAGCAAGTGGGAGCTTCCCGGCTAGTGAGAGTAGCTGGGTTACTGGCTAACCGCAGAGATGCTGCCGACTCAGCAGCCAGCAGATTGCGGGGGCGGGGTGTTTAGCGTGAAAGTGCCATGTCCCCGGGACAGACTCAGAGGCTTGGTAATGGATGACAGAGGCTTTCACCGCTCGGTCAGTGGCTGGACGGTGTCCCTGGTTGACAGGAACTGACAAGACTGCTTGGTGGCTGCAATCCATGCCTTGCATCAAACCCTACCACCATAACGGGCAGTAGCTGGCCACCTTTTTGGCCTGTTGAAAGGCCAAGGACTGAGTGGCCCATAGAAGCTGAAGAACGTGATCTATTGGGTGTAGCCAAATCCTGGAGAGATTGTTCTTGTCCCTGGGTTACCTACTTTCTTCCTTTGTCGGTTACTATTGAGAGGCAGCCCTTTCACGTACATTACAGTGGAGACTAGAGGACCCAACTGGTGCTCATTGGCGTACTTTGGCGGCATCAGCTCATTAAGTGGCCTAGTACGGACCACTCCAGCTAAGTGTGCTCCTACACAGCTTACATGGTGTCTACCATGCCTTATAGTCACCGCCCTGTCAGTGGAGAGGGAAGAGGGGCATGGCTACCCAAAAGGGGGCGGGGAGATGGTCTCAGGACCGAACTGTGCTGTATCAGTCCTGAGCTAGCTCTTTGGCACCTTGGGGCTGTTACACGCTAGTGTAACTTAAGGCCTGTGTAACACAAATCAGTTCTAATTGAGAGTGAGCGGTCGCTAGGCTGGGAGAGCAGGGGTAGCGTTTACATGTTCCATTTTAAAGCCAGCAGGGAAGGAAGGATGGTCTTGCGGTGAATGCACTGGAATGGAACTCAGAAGATCTGAATTCAATCCCTGGCATTGCCACAGGCTCCTTGCAAATCGGTGGGAGCTAGGTGCCTAAATACCTTTGTGGCTCTGGACATTAGTCTCTCTCGGTCTGTACCGTGGGGATAATTACACTTCTGTTTTTGTTGTAAGCTCTTTGGATCTGGGACCGTGTGCGTGCATCCAAACAGCTGTTGCAGTGAGACCAGGCTCTCTTGCTAGAGTAGGTCCTACAGACGCCCAGCCAGAGACAAACGTGCTCTGAGTTTCTGCAGCACTGCTGACAACTCCTCACACTAAATCCTGCTTGTGGTACTGGCACAGGTCACAGTAGAACAGACATGCTGGCTTTCGTTGGGAGAGCGGCACATTCATGAAGGGTCAGTCATTTTTTAGGTGAGCCTTTTTCAACTGCCGAGGAGAAGGAACAGCAGGTAGATGCCTTCTTTGTCTGGTGGCTGGCTTGGAAAGCCCAGCGATGTCGCCTGTGAGCTTTCTGAGGCCTAACTGAAAGGGGAGCAAGTGCAGAATTTTTCACAACGATGCAATTTCTCCCAACAGTTGGTCAGGCATTTGAGTTTAACAGATATTAACAAAAAGGCTCAGACGAATGGTTTAAACTCTCTGACCGAAAATCTTGTCCCTTCTCCCAGAACCTCTGGTTCCACTTCCTTAGTACTTGCAGTGTCACAGCTCTAGTAGGGCCTGACTCATCTGTAGTGTCAGCCAGGAAAAACAAGCTAGAGAAGGCCCAAATTTCTGTCAAAAATCAGAGGGGAAAAAAGATTTAAAAGAAAAATACTTTCCAGGCGGACTTTTAGGCCTCAAAGAAGAAGCACACCTGGGCACATGCTTTTTCCTTTGCACCTGAGCTATTGACAGTCCATCTTTTCCACAGGAGGCCAAAAATGACAAACACCTCCACCCTCGCCTTAAATGTGAAGGCTGCAGTGACTAAACTGTTCTAATTGGAGAGGAGGAAATTAAATCTGTTTTTAGTGCTTTTGTTTGGACAATGTCATCGCTCTGCTCATGGGCCCCATTATTAGTAGTAAATTAAAGTGTTTTGCGTTAGCAGCTAGAGGCCTCAGCCAAAATTAGAACTTCATTGTGCTAGGTGATGTACAAACACACACCAAAGAGGCTGCCCTAAAAAGCCTACAATCTAAGTAATAATGCTCTCCTTTCCTGCACCCCCCCCACCCTCTCTCATACACACAACCCTCAGCCCTCCCCTGACATACACAGGCTCAGTCTACACACAAAGTTACATCAGTTTACGTAAAGGTGTGTTTTTAAACTGGTTCCTTGCCAATGTAAACTAGAGTGAAGTGACAAAACCCCGGTAAAGAGATTCCAGTGTGTCCACAAGAGCGTTTGCCCCAGTTCAACTAACTAGATTTAAAAACTGATTGTAGTTAAACCAGCGCAAGTGTGCGTGTGTTTGCATGCGTGCACACCTGACAAGCCCACCTTGTCACATTTCTATACCATAAATATACCTCAGCAGGTGTAACGGGGCACCACGCCCTGGAAGGCAGCTGAAGAGCTGGCCCATTGAAATGGCTAGTGAGTTTATATACCCCTGTCCTAGCAGCTGGGATCGAGTCTGCTCAGCACTAGGCCCCATACTAATAAGCCCTAAAGGAGATTCCAAAGGCCCTGTGCTTCCTGCAAGCTGGGGGTCTACGCCCACTCCTGCCTTGAAGTTGCGAATGGCAATTTTATTTCCTTTTGGCACTTCTGGGATGTCCCTGCCTGCAGTATCTGTGTGGTGCCTTTGGTAGCCCAGAGCTCACCCCCAAGTTTTAGGTGGCTGAATTAGTCCCAATGCTATTGGAAAATAATTGAACCAGCTGAGATGTGACATGCAGACAGATCCACCTGCTTGTGATATGCATGAAGCTGGAAACGCGGCTCGTTGTATAGTGGCTCCTTTAGCTCCTTTCTGGTGGTGTTTTCAGCCATATCCTTTCCTTTGTCTCTCCGGCAAAGAAAGAAGCTATTAGTTAGATAGCCATCTCATGAAACAAGTGCCCCTTTGTAGGGTTACACCACAAAGAGGGCCTTAGCCAGACCTTTTGGTCTCCTCTGATTTTAAGTCCTAACATATTCATGTTATTGACACTCATCACGCAGCAACGGAAACCCACTTAGCGAGGACAGGGGCTCAGAAACAGCTGGTGTTCGCCCGTTGTGTGTCTCAGGGCAGACAGCACAGGTATGGCAGGTATGCGAGGGGGGTTTATGGTTTAGCGACTCTTCACACCTGCGCCAGGTATTGAATGTCGAGGGAGAGCCTTCCATTTTCCTTGTAAGTACCCTTGAATGGCTGATAAAAGGGAGTTGCTCTAGGCCTGGGGAATCGCACGGTGGAAGTTGCTGTGTTAACAGAGCTTTTTACTTAGCAGGAACTGCCCCTTCATCACATCATTAAAAGCCCTGTAGGGTCAGTTACTCTCAGATCCCCAAATAGGGCCGTGTGATATTTCCACTGGGGTGGGGGTGAATGCCGAAGCAGGAGGAATTTGTGCCATCTCAGGTTAGATTTCCAAACAATGACACCTGGGAAGGAAGTGGTTTTATTCTCCTGGGCCAGAAAAGTGGGGGAGACACAGGCCGATGGGAGTCAGGGGCCTGAAGTTCTTTGAGACTCTGGGCCATGGTGGCTAAAGCCTCTGGGAAAGTTTGGCTCCACATTTTGCAGCTGGCCCCGAGTGCTACAACAGACCGAGCCAAACGCCCAGGCCTCAATGCTCTAAAACTCCAGGAAAGTTTGACTCTGAGCTTTTCTGCTTGGGCCCCCCAGGCCAGCTGAAAACACCCAGGTCCATGGCAGTGCAGCTCTTGCCAGAGTCCAAGTCCCTTACTGCTGTCTCGTGCCTTGAAGCTGGTGGGGGGGAGGGGGAGATATGAATGGGATTCCCTGCCCTGATTTTTATTGGCTTGACTGAATCCTGCAGCTTCGCTGTCCCTGCAGTGTCGCTGGTCTTTGGGCCACGGGGCAGCTCTGGTGAGAGTGGCATCACTAGGCCTGGTTTGTATTTACCTGTCGTTGCCTCTCTTTAGTGTCTTGCCCTGGAGAGACAGAAAGCCCCCCCACACACACACACCTCCGCCCCTCCCCAGGCCCTGCTTTGCTTTGAGCAGGGATGGCAGAATTTGCTCTGAGATCAGGTTACTAAACGCCTCGCTCTGTCCGTGTGAGTGTTCACACACCAATGACCTCCCTTCCCCCCCCACCCGCCCCTTCGCCCCCCCCCCCCCCAGCTTTAGATCTGTCTTACTGACCTAGGGGCTCAGCCCAGGGGCCTGAGAGCTGTCTGCTTAGGTCTGGGACAGGTGTCTTCCCAGAGGCTCTCAGAATGAGCCATGTAATCAACAAGGCTCAACAGCACTAAACAAACAAACAGGGATGGCGCAACACAGGGGGAATGGGATGACAGGGAGGTGAATTTCCCCCCCTTCCCCCCCCCAAGTTAGAGATAGCACAGGATAAACTACCAGCATGGCTCTCACCAGGGACAGGTAGGTTAGGACCTGCCTGCTGATCCTGCAGCCCTGTGCCTGGACCAGGGAGGGACAGCCCTCTACAAGGTGCTGCAGGGTCTAAACAGAAAGGATGATGCCAGGGTTTGCTTAGGGGAGGGTCAGTGGGGTGTAACTGGGAGGAAAGGATGGAATCCAGAAAGGTTGACTGTGTGTTTAAACCTGCTGCCTACTAATTTATGTGGATGCCCCTGGTTCGTGTGTTATGTGATGGGGTAAATAACTCTTCCTTATTCACTTTCTCCACGCCATTCATGATTTTATAGACCTCTGTCATATCCCCCATTAGTCGTCTCTTTTCAAGCTGAAAAGTCCCAGTCTTATTAATCTCTCCTCATATGGAAGCTGTTCCATATCCCTAACCATCTTTGTTCTCCTTCTCTGTACCTTTTCCAATTCTAATATAGCTTTTTTGAGATGGGACGATCAGAACTGCACACAGTGTTCAAGGTGTGGGTGTACCATGGATTTATACCGTGGCATTATGCTATTTAGTGTCTTATTATTTATTCCTTTCCTAATGGGTCCTAACATTGCTCACTTCTTCGACTGCTGCTGCAGGTCAGGGTTGTTTTGGATCTAGCTGGGTTTATCTCATAGCAGAGCACCTAATTATCACGAATACCCTTAGAAACTTGGATTTAGAAAGGGGAGGAGGGCAGCTGCTGAGCTAAGCTATATTGGTGTAAAGCAGGAGACAGGTCAGTGGGGATTACACTGCGCAGCCATATAGTTGAGACGAGAGGGGCTGGATTCAAAGAAGGTGCACCACAACCTTTGCCATAGTTTGAGCCACACAGTGTTAAAAACTTGCAGGTTCTTTTTGTGAGAATAGCTTTTTAAAATATTATTTCATTAGATGTATTGATTATTTATTAATTTATTAAAACACGCAGTTGTTGTTGTTGTAGGGACACTGTCAGCTTTGCTCAGGCCCACCATTTTGGCTGTGCAGAGAAAAGATGATTTAAAACGAAACCTGCTAGCAGTGGAAATGTTCTCCTGAATTGTTCTTTTTTTAAATGCCAGTGATGCTTAATTTAGCTATTGACACTCTCCATCAATATGGGATGCAGGGTGGTTTGTTTTTTTTGGTTTTTTTTTCCCCCCGATCTTTCTTTCTTTCAGCTAAGAATATGGCTAGATGGCAGCGTGAGTAGTTCACTTGTCTCTGAGCCATGCACACGGGCCAGATGCTGAGATTGTCGTGTGGCACTAGGGGGTGCTGCATTGTTAGAGGTGTTGTCCTGTAGCTGAGCTGTTCAACTAAGTTCCCCTGTGCCTGGGACTGACAGTTAAAGATGCTTGGGCTGTGGAATAATGTCTCCCAAGAGAAGTGGTGGGAACCCCTTGACTTGAGCTGCTTAAAAATGCAGTGGGCAAAGCCCTTGGAAATATACAAATAGGAGCTAACCCTGCATTGTCCGGGGATGGACTAATATGTAAGCTCCTTGGGGCTGCATTAATCGGTTACAGGTACAGGTGCTGGGTGAGCCTGGGGCCCTTAATCACTTGAGAAGTGCACCATGGGCCTTCTGATGTGCACCCTGGTAGAGGCTTATTGCTCTGTGCCCTTCCACTGTGAGACGAAGGCCCAACCAACAGGAAACAGCAGCGAAGAGCGAGGTGCTTTGCTAAGGTGTTTGCGCCTTTCTTTAACGTTCCTTGGACTCTCCATACCCATCCCTCAGCCTTTTTGAGCCCAGCAACCTTGCTGCTCTGCTAGGCAGAGATTAAGGCCTAGGAGCTACTTTTCACTCACGGTCTTATCTAAGAATAGTTTGTGCTATTGAGCAGCTCCCAGTTTAGCTCCTTCACTAGAGTGTGGGTTAAAAGTGGTCCAAAGGGCCTCAGATTGTGTCTGCTGGGGCAGCTTGGCACGTTGGGAGAAGGGCATCTTAAGTGGTCACGTGTGTTTCTTCAGCCCCTCACCTCAACTGCTGTCGTGTCCCCCACCGCCATTCGCCTCATAGGCTGCCTTGTCTTTGTCCTTCCCTCTCCCTCATGAACTTTTCCTCTCCTCCTTCACTGACAATAAAGGGCATAGGGATTTTTTCTGTGCCAGGGTCTTTATGTGATGAGATCTCCACTGGGATTGGTGCAAGGCTGTGTCATCATCAGAAAGGCCTGACCAGTCAATCAGAATGCAGCAGTGGACAATCTGCAAACCGTGCCCTGCCCTCGCCAAATGCTAATTGGTCTTTTTCACCTCTGACATCTAAGGCCTGGCCTGCACACAGTGTTTGTACCAGTATAACTACGCTGGTTACGGCGTGAGACTTTTTTTTAACCAAATTAGTCAGATCAGCATGTACCTACAGACAGACCCATGTAGCAACCTGCATGGAACTTGAAGGGAGTGCCCAGGTTGCAGGAGGGAACAGTTTGGAGGAGACAGCAGGAAGCTAGTCTGCATGCACATGGCTTGAGTGCTTGGTGAAGTCAGATCTTCGTAAATAATTCTTGTAATAACGAACCAGTTTAGATTTACAAGCATGGCGGCCTCTCATGTTATTGCCCAGCACACGGTACATGAAACATGGTAGCAGCAGAGAGCGTGATTACCAGGCAGTCAAAGCGGCACTTAGAAATAGAGGAACCAGGCAGCATGGAGGGATTAGTTTATTCCTCTATGGTAATACGCTATATTGGCATAACTCCATCCACACTCGGTGGGTTGTACCACGCTAACTCTGCCAGTATGGCTAAAATGTGTTTGTGTATAGCTAAGGTGCAAGTGTAACCCATGTGCCTAACGGGGAACATTTGTTGAAGAGATCTATAGAGAAAGGGGGAAGGAATGAGTTGGAGCTGGCTCACTGTTGCTAGGCAGATGCACAATTAGCACTCCACATGCAGAAGGTTCTGGAATTGGGTGTGGCAGATTTGGGCATGCTCAGTAGGTTCCCTGTTGCTGGACTCAGACAGACTCCACGAGGACAACTAGTCAGGGCAGCTGCTTTACAAAAGGCCATTTTGCAGCAGGGCTTGTTTTTAAAAAATCGATATACTTAACCGAGTGGTTGGTTAATTAGTTAGCTGAGTGGCTAACTGAGTGATGTCAGTAGGGAAGGAGGAAAAGTCTTGCATGGATTCCAGCTGAAGAGTTCTGCGAGCAAGTGGAGGGAAGATGTTGCTTTTGACACAGCAGACTGTATAGATCAGTGATACGCCGACCTCAATGGTTCCGGAGCCAAATTAGCACTCAGCATTACTCCAAAGAGCCACAGTTGTGTGAATTCATTGTGTCCTTTAACAATGACTGAACAATTTTATCAACTACAATTGGTTAATAACACCGTAAAAGCATCCTGATTGGTTAATAACTTAGATTGCTTAATAATTAAATCATGCAGTGGTTTAATATCACGTGCTGCAAAGAGCTGCAGGAAACACATTAAAGAGCCACCTGGGGCTCATGACCCACCGTCTGAGTATCACTGCTATAGAGTTTGGTGATCAAAGACTGTAAATGAGACTCAAGTGAACTCAACCTATGCTTCTGGGAACTCTGAGCTTCCTCTCACTGTGTTTCTGTGGGGACTGACCTGTTTAGATTTAACTTGTTTTCTTTATTTATGTTTATGGACAACTGTGAAGATAATGTACATGGATTATAAAGTAGCCATGTTATGTTGTAGAAATTAAGTCATAGTTGTTATTATTATTATTTATGTTTCTTTATCATAAGATTTTATAAAGTTGGTCCCTAAGAATTAAGTGAATTCCTTTTGTTCTTTTTGGACTTGATTGTGGGGCGGTTGCCCCTGTGAAATCCTTGCTGAAAATCCTCAATGATTGAATTCCAGGTCTCCATGTGCTTTTCAATGGGAATTGTTTTTAGGTACTAGGAAAAGGGCAATGAAATAAACTCTAGCCCACCCAAAGGTTATATAAGATCCTACATGCAGATGGAAGCATTGGTGTCCCATGGCATTAGAGGCATGGTCACGCACAGTAACCACAGTCTCATCTCCAGTTCTTTTCCTTACACAGTTTAAAGAGAGAGAGGTGGGGTTAGCTTCTCTTTGTGGCACATAACAAGATAGAATTTGTTATGGGCTGTGTCTAATTCCACAAACACACCTTATGAGCCATTGTGCGAGGGGGAGAGGGCACTGATTTTGTATACATTGTTCTCCATTCCCTGTAGAATAGGAGATCTTGGCTACTAATCTGTAACAGGAAATTACAAGGCCCAGACACCACATAAGTCCCAAAACAAGGGGCTCAAGTGGGCCTTGCACTGACCCTATACAGAGGTGAATTCCACCCCAAGTTACGGCCTTTTGCCCTTAACACAAATTGAGAAAGAATCTACATCCCTGAAAATCTAGGTAATGATTCACCTCATAAGTGCTGGGAAAAAATCACATTCAAAGTAATTGTTTAGGGCGTGAATGTTATTATTTTACTAACTGAGCCATCAGGTTAAAGGGTTTTTTAAAAGATTAACTCAAACCCTCTCAAATAATTAGAGTTAAATGACACGTAAACAGTCATCTGAATTAATTTCTGAACTTGGTTGGATGCATTACTGAATGCATCAATAGGCAGCCATTGCTTTTTACAGGACTAAGCAGGGAAGACTAAATTCCCATAAGAATCAATAAAGGCACTATTGTTTTATTTTTTCCACATTAATAAACTCTGAAAACATTTCTGGATGCACCTGTGAAAAATGTTGCTTTCTTGCCTGGGACATTCAGTGGGTGCCGATATGGTGCGTGCGTGTACACACACATGCAGAGAGCGAGAGAGAGAGTCTTAGTTCATCCAGCAGGGGCAGAAGAAAACACACACAAACGGACAGTACATTTTAGAATCAAATGTGGTTAGCATACGACAACGAACAGAATGCATATATTTTTGTGCTCCACAAATCCCTGCTGAATTAAAACAGACATGTATCATATGTATGATACGGATACTAACCAAGCTAGAGTCAAATCTTTTAAATGCATCTGCTTTTATTCCAGACATTTAGGAGTGTTACATAAAGTGTCATGATTGACAAATCTATTGAGAAGGTTAAAAAGACTCTGTGTGCGTTTTGGAGTTGATTGAAATTGACAGAGGTATATGTGCTTGTAAAGTTACATTATAATAACTGCTGGAAGACAAGACATTTCAGAAAGATAATACCCCTGTTTTTTCCTCATGATTACAGTTTGCCATTCAATACAATTGTAAGGTGCATTCAAATTGGAGTGGCTTGTTTTCTGAAGAGTGATTTCTTTATACAGGTTAAGGGCACATGAGAATGTCATTTACAAAACATTTTTTAAAAGGACATTTCTGAAAGGGATCCAGACAGATTTCAAGGTCTGTAAATAACCAGCGTTGTCACTACTGTTTTGAGCCCACATATTTTGCACACGTGACATCAGGAACTCTAAGCTAGTTCTTCAGCATAGCTGCCCCATTTCACTAGTTTCTTTGTAGCCTTAGAATGTTTTGCGCACAGCTTCTGTCTCTGCTGTAATATGCCTAACAGCACCAAGAAACTTCCCAAACACATCTGGGCAGCCTATCAGAGCACCTGCATTCTGAGTCGTAAGCTTTTAAAAGGAAGAGACAGCTACAGCTCTCTTGATATGTGGCGTCAATGAAATCCTGAGATCTACAGTCAGTTTTAGCCAATTGTTTCAGTGTCACGTTTTTATTCCATATTTCAGACATAAACCCAGAGACTAGGCATGCCCCCTTCCTGCTCTACTACTGTGCAAAGCTACTTATATGTCTACCATTATGTCGATACTGTGAGCGGGGGGTGTGCCTTCTCAGCTCACGTACACACACCCGTGCTAGCTCTCATCGAGCCCGTGCGAGTATAAATCGCAGTATAGCCGTGGTAGCCTGGCTCGTGGTGTTGGAGGCACAGCGGAGCTGGGTTCAGGTGAGTTTGTGCTACCATGGCTACACTGCTATGGAGGCGTATGCTAGCTCAGTGAGAACTAGTGTGGCTATGGGGAGGGGAATCATAGTACCATCACACGTAGCCTACATTGTGCTGGGCAGCCTACTGGATTTGCCAGGTCAGGAAGACTTAGAGACCAGAAGCCACCTCCTGTACTCCTCACTTTGGCTTCAATATTCACGTTATTCATATACCCCAATAAACGTGCTATACAGACAAGTAAGGAGCCAGATCCTCAGCTAGTGCAATTTGGAATAGCTCCACGGACATCAGCAGTGCAATGCCGATTTAGAGCCGCTGGGGATCTGGCCCATACGTTCCTGCCCTGGAGAGCTCACACTCTAAGTGTGGCCAATAAGTAACATGTAAACACCGAGTAAGTGGAGTTTGGCCTAAGTTGCAGGACTGGGCTTTCGTCAACAAACAAAACAAGCCATAAACAAAACCAGAAAGAGAGGAAATAGCTGAAGATGCTCAAGGAACCCAGCTTTGACTCTAAAGATATGCATGAAGCAGACATGAAAAAGCCATGAGACATTAGCTATCTCTATTGTAATCTACAAGAACTGTGCTATATTGTAAGTTTTGTTTTACAAAGTGTATTGAACAAAACCAGCTATTGCTATGCTGAATGCTAGGAGTCTATTACCTATCCCAGCCTTGGTGAGGAAAGCATCACGGTTGGACTAAAAAGATAGGCAAACTGATTTTCTGCCTGGGCTGGTACCTTTTCATGACTACTTTGCCAGCTGATCTAGCAAGGATGAAATACACAACGCATTACCACTTAGCAGTGCCTTCTTTCACTTTTAAGATTTTGTGACACATTACAGGTTTACATTATTGCTTGCAAGCGAATACAGCAGATGTTGTGACGTGTCTGTAATGAGCACTCTGTGGCCCAGCTCCTCAGATGGCATAAATTCACATAGTCCCATGGAAGTTAATGGAGCTACACTGATTCATGCCAGATGAGGATCTGGTCCTGTGGCTCCATTTGTCACCCGACGGATGTAGCTCCCTTTTCTCTACGTTACCTTATATGTACTGGTGATGAGACTCATTGTGGCTTGGGCATCTTTATAACCTCTGGCTGTGGCTAGCTGTAGAAAGATGGCCTGGATGATCCAATAGGCCTTTTCCATCTGTAGAGACTATAATATAGCCCAGCAGCTACCCCTACTGCCCTGAGCATGTGACTAAGGCCTGGTCTACACTAGAAAATAAGGTTGGCATAATTACATCACTCAGGGGTGTGAAAAATCCACACCCCTGAGTGGTGAAGTTAAGCTGACCTAAGTCTCTGTGTAGCCAGCTCTAGGTCGATGGAAGAATTCTTCCCTCAACCTAGCCACCAGCTCTCGGGGAGGTGGATTACTTACGCTGATGAGAGAATCCCTCCTGCCGGCGTAGGTAGTGTCTACACTGAAGCACTACACCAGCACTCCTGCAGCCGTGTCACTGTAGTGTTTTAAGTGTAGCCAAGCCCTTAAACGAAATGGGGAAACAGCCCCTTGGCTAACGGTTGAAGTGAAGCGGCAGCAGCTTCCTTAGACAAGGTTTCCTCAGGGCTGCCCGGGCACGCGTCTAGCATGGACCCCCCCCACCGGCTGGAATGTCCTGGCTCTCCCGACTCCTGCATGAAAGTGCAGAGCGGCTGCCTCTGTGGCATCATCCCCACAGGGCACCCGGAATCTGTACGTGTGGCATGGAGCAGGAGGCTCTTGTGAGGCATGTATTGCCCTCCTGTTGGTGGGGAATCTGCTCCCAAGTTAACATAGCCTAAGGCCTTTGTATGAGCTTGGAATCACCAGCAGCCATGCAGGTGGCCCTGGGAGCCCTAGCCTTTGGCAGCTCCCCCGGGAGCAGCAGGTCCCAGAAACTGCTTGTTCAAGACAGTGTTTGAGGTGAGTTTTCCTGTCCCACTGCCCCCTTCCACTGGGGTCTCCCACAGGAGAAGTTTCAGAGAAGCAGCCGTGTTAGTCTGTGGTGATCCAGCTGATTCCTGCCTGGGTCCTGAACACCCTTATACTACGACAACCCTCCAGTCTTCTTGAGCTTCAGTCTACATGCCAGCCTGGCCTGGGAGCAACCGATGCAAACACATCTCCCACAAGGGACTCAAACTTCTTGCTGGTTCCTTTTGCTGCAAACTGGGCCTCCTTATTTCTTAATTAACATACCCAAGAAATCAATTAACTGCTACATTTCTAATTAAATACTATGGGAGATGATCATCTCATTATTATTATCTGCTGAGGTGAACAACTAAATGTGGTTTATTTGCCATTTCTCCCACTTCCCCAATTATGGGAAATAATAAATGCAAATGACTGTGCTGTTCTCACAGATTCGAAACTCCTTTTGTACATTAGGAAAGTCGGAGAGATTAATTAGCTATTAAGTGAATGTGCATAATGTTATCATTAGCTGTTGTGTACATTGTTTTTGGCACAATTTGCTGTCCTAATAAACAGTACTAATGTGCTCTCACTCTCCCAGTGCCATGCCTTTAATTTCTAATATTGCACAAATAGCAAAGTGTGTGTGTGTGTCTGTTCTCTAAAAATGCACGCAATCAATCAGGTTAGATTATTACTCTGGATTTACTACAGGTCCACTTGAGAACAGAATTCGGGCCACTCTTTTTTTGACTTTTACAAGTAAACAGAGATCTACCATTTTGAAAAAGTGATTAGTGATTTGGGGTGCTTCCATTTTTTGGTGGGACTGCAGAGGGTAAGGAATGGGGTCCCTAGCCTCTGTTGTCAGAGGGTGGAGATGGATGTTAGGAGAGAGATCACTTCATCATTACCTGTGAGGTTCGCTCCCTCTGGGGCACCTGGCATTGGCCACTGGCGGTAGACAGGATACTGGGCTGGATGGACCTTTGGTCTGACCCAGTATGGCCATTCTTATGTTCTTATGAAAACCTAAAGGGGCCCAACTTTTAGGAAACGGTGAGCTACCACCCTCTAAAAATCAGGCCCCTTTTCAAAATGTTTCAGGCTGGATTGCCAAAAATCATTAGTCATGCTTGAAAATCTGAGTTAAAGATTTCAGAGCTTGATGTACTTAGTGGTCCAGTAAGTTAGGCCATTCTGAGCCTGTTCTGGAATTGATCGTATTTTCACATTATCACGGCACATCATTTGGGGAATAAGTAAACAGCATCAGAAGCCTGAACGAAGAGATTCACAATTCCTTACAATCAGTACCAAGCTCGCGCTAAACCCAGTTTACAGGGACGACAGTGCAAAACCAGCAATGTGAGGTTTATCCACCAGCTACATGTGAGCAGCAAGTCTGCAGTACAGTACAAGTTTCAAGTATTCTGTGGGGAACGCAGAGGTTGCGTACACAACTGCAGGTGAAACTGGCTTTTTAAGACTAATTGTTCCTCAGGGAATCAACTGCCTGAGCATCAACCACCAGGTTTGTCTTCGCTGAACCACTCGGGTGCTTTCACTGCCACCCGAACCCAGTGCAAAGCCTTCTAAAAAATGTGTCAGTGACTTTAAAAAAAGAAATAAATAAAAATTCAGGGCTGATTCAACACGGCAGCACTCCGGATTTAAACTGGATTTCAGTGGAGATACAACAGCCTAAATCTGGAGTCATGCAACGCCACGGTGAGTCTGGCCCATTATCACTGTTCTGGATTTGTGCAGCACCTCACACAATGGGGTCCTGGTCCCTACCTGGGACTGATGTTATGGACATGGTTCTTTATAGACAGCCCCCGCCCCCAAAAGCTTAAAAATCTCAAAGGGCTTGAGTGTCCTCTCACACTATGGATTTCAGTGGGGTTACTCCTGATTTACAGCATGTAAGTGGAAGGCGAGTCGAGACACGCATCTTACACTTGCCAGCGCATAGGACTGAGTTAGACAGTGACCAGTGGGAAGAAAGAGAAGGCTGGGAAAGGGTGAGACACTAAAGCAGTGTATATATATTATGACAGGTTTCAGAGTAACAGCCGTGTTAGTCTGTATTCGCAAAAAGAAAAGGAGTATTTGTGGCACCTTAGAGACTAACCAATTTATTTGAGCATGAGCTTTCGTGAGCTACAGCTCACTTCATCGGATGCATACTGTGGAAACTGCAGCAGACTTTATATACACACAGAGATCATGAAACAATACCTCCTCCCACCCCACTGTCCTGCTGGTAATAGCTTATCTAAAGTGATCATCAAGTTGGGCCATTTCCAGCACAAATCCAGGTTTTCTCACCCTCCACCCCCCCACACACAAACTCACTCTCCTGCTGGTAATAGCCCATCCAAAGTGACAACTCTCTACACAATGTGCATGATAATCAAGGTGGGCCATTTCCTGCACAAATCCAGGTTCTCTCACCCCCTCACCCCCCTCCAAAAAAACACACGCACACAAACTCACTCTCCTGCTGGTAATAGCTCATCCAAAGTGACCACTCTCCCTGTGCACATTGTAGGGAGAGTGGTCACTTTGGATGAGCTATTACCAGCAGGAGAGTGAGTTTGTGTGTGTATGGGGGTGGGGGGGTGAGAAAACCTGGATTTGTGCTGGAAATGGCCCACCTTGATTATCATGCACATTGTAGGGAGAGTGGTCACTTTGGATGAGCTATTACCAGCAGGATAGTGAGTTTGTGTGCGTGTGTTTTTTTGGAGGGGGGTGAGGGGGTGAGAGAACCTGGATTTGTGCAGGAAGTGATGCAGAACAGCTGGAGTGAGCCAGTAAAACTTGCCCTCCATCTTTGGGTAGCAAGAGGTCCATGGCAGAAAAGGATGCTGTTACTTTCGCAGGCGCAATTCCAGCTGGCCCCTTAGGATGATTTATAGAATCACCTGCCTATGTTACCTGTACAACAGTTGACCATTGGAACATGGTACATCAGTTGAGCATTGAAACAATTTACCAAGGTTCATGCTGGATTCTCCATCACTAACAATTTTTAAATCAAGATTGGATGTTTTTCTAAAAGATCTGCTCTAGGAATTAGTATGGGGCAGGCCTCTGGTCTGCGTTATGCAGGAGGTCAGACTAGATGATCACAATGGTCCCTTTTGGCCTTGGAATCTATGAACAGAAGATCTGTGCTGCTGCATTTCTAACAGACAATGGGACTCTAAATCTAGAAACATGGCCAGCAGCCACAGAAGCTTTGTCCACAAGATTGGTGAGGAATTCCTCCCTGTGCCAACCCCCACAAATCGGGGAGAAATTGTTCCTGTGACAATCTAATGTCTCCCCCTGCCCCCCCCCCTTTTTTTCCTCCACCACTGAGAGTGCAATGGGGTAAGATGATTGTTTTGATGCCAGCAGAAAGCGGTCTTGGCTTCTGCTGCTATCTCAGCTGGATAAAAGGAGAATGGCTCAAGGGAAGACCTGAGATGATCCACTTCTATGCTTTGTGGAGAACTGTGAATACTTCACCAGAACTTCAAGGACTGCAGCTACTCCAGGTAGCCTCATGTTACTATTAGGATGGTTTTCAGGGTACTGGACCTTCAAAATTTTAAGGAGTTGACCTCCTGTGCCATTGTCCATTTCATGAAGCAGAGTGCACGCAATGTATTACATAGGACATGCACACATTTTGCTCTCTCACTGAGCCTTTACTTTTGTTCTTTCTTATTCTGTTATTTTCCTTAATATATAACAATTGTCATTCATATGGAAAGTGCACGATTGATCTTTGTGTAGGAAAAACACAGAACAAGAATCCAGGGATGGGGATAGGCATAGGAATTAAGACAAGGAAACAAGAAAACAAAATTGAATTGTCTCAAAGAGAGCACAGTGTGTGTGTGTGTGTGTCCTCCCTCACATGCTTCATCCCCCATACATCACAAAATGGCCAGCTTTACAGCAGAGCGTTAGGTAAATGCCTTAGCCTTTTAAAGATGACACACAGATGAACACGCTATGTTGGGAAGAGTCAACACGGCTTTTGTAAAGAGAAGTCATGCCTCACCAATCTATTAGAATTCTCTGAGGGTGTCAACAAGCATGTGGACAAGGGTAATCCAGTTTATACAGCTTGTTGACTTTCAGAAAGATTTTGACAAGGTCCCAAATCAATGACTCTTAAGCAAAGTAAGCAGCCATGGGATAAGAGGGAAGGTCCCCTCATGGATCAGTAACTGGTTAAAAGACAGGAAACAAAGGGTAGGAATAAATGGACAGTTTTCACAATGGAGAGTGGTAAATGGCAGAGTCCCCAGAGATCTGTACTGGGACGTGTGCTGTTCAACATATTTATAAATGATCTGCAACATTTGCAAACAATAGGGAATTATTCAAGATGGTTAAGACCACACCTGACTGCCAAGAGTGACAGAGGGATCTCACAAAACTGGGTGACAAAACAGCAGATAAAGTTCAATGTTGATAAGCACAAAGTAATGCAACAACAGTCATAGAAGTGAACAGAATGTTAGAAACCATTAGGAAAGGGATAGATAATAAGACAGAAAATATCATAATGCCACTTTATAAATCCCTGGTACACCTACACCTTGAATACTGCGTGCAGTTCTGGTCACCCCATTTCAAAAACGATATATTAGAATTGGAAAAGATGCAGAGAAATGCAACAAAAATGATCAGGGGAATGGAACAGCTTCTGTATGAGGAGAGATTAAAAAGACTGGGGCTATTCATCTTAGAAGAGAGAAAAGTAAGGGGGGGATACGATAAAGGACTGTAAAATCACAAGTGATGTTGAGAAAGTGACTAGGGAAGTGTTATTTACCCCTTCACATAACACAAGAACTAGGGGTCACTCAATGAAATTAAAAGACAGCAGGTTTAAAACTAATATAAAGGAAATACCCTTTCATACATTCTACAGTCAACCCATGGAACTCATTGCCAGGGAATGTTGTGAAGGCCAAAATTATAACAGGGGTCAAAAAAGAATTAGATAATTTCATGGAGGATAAGTCCAGAAATGGCTACTAGCCAAGATGGTCAGGGATGCAACCCCATGCTCTGGGTGTCCCTAAACCTATGACTGCCAGAAACTGGGAGTGGACAACAGAGGATAGACCACTTGATTGCCCTGGTTTTTTCATTCCCTCTGAAGTACCTGGTATTGGCCACTGTCAGAACACAGGCTACTGGGCTAGATGGACCTTTGGGCTGACCTAGTATGGCCAGTCTCATAATCTTAACACGTACATAGAAAACAAAGACAGACCAGTTACATGACTACATATAATACAAGAGCCAGTTACAAAATTCAGGGATGTTTAGATCCGAGATTTTGGTTCAGGCTAGTCTCAGATTGTTACCGCTTTCTTCTGAAACCAAACATATCCATTGTGGGCCATGCTCAGAGAGGTGCTGGGCACCTGCAGCTCCAGTTAAAAGTAATGGGAGCTGCAGGTGCTCAGCGCCTTGCAGGGCAAGGCCATGTGATGAGGACAAATAAAGACATTTCTGAGATTGATTTTAGTAAGGTTAGGAAAAAGGGGATCATCGTTACGGCCTAAGCCCTGTTAAAGTGACACTGTCCAATTGTTTACCCCTGTTAGCACTGCAGTTATGGGAGAGTGAGCTGGACTCCCTCCGGGGTGACACGCCATTAACAGAGAGTTTGTAGGTCCTGACTGCAGAATCTTTATTATTATTAATAATTATTATTTGTATTATCGCAGCATCTAGGAGCCCTACTCATGGAGCAGGACCCATTGTGCGAGGGGCACTGTCCACTGACATAACACCTAAAACAACCCCCTGCCCCCAGCTTTGCCTTTTATATCTCAGGCCAAAGCTGCAGAAATGAAAGACAGAAAAATCACAGGCCAGATCTCCAGTTGGTATAAACCACCACAGCAACACTTACCCCAATGTAGCTCCATATTTTGACATATAAAGTGATCACTTTTGATATGGCTTCACTGGGAGAAAACAAAACTGGAACCTCGTGATGCACCTGATTTTGATCCCTTTTATACCAGTCCTACCATGGGACTCTTTTGATTTCAACAGAGCTATGCCTTATTCATGCAAGTGTGAAATAAGAATCAGGCCTTCTAGTTGCAATTTAAGATTAGGGCCTATTAACTCCCCAACTCCACTCTCTTCTAAAACATTCAACCCTTACAATACATCTATGGATTAGTTCCCCAGCTAATTAATGGTTTCAGAGTAACAGCCGTGTTAGTCTGTATTCGCAAAAAGAAAAGGAGGACTTGTGGCACCTTAGAGACTAACCAATTTATTTGAGCATAAGCTTTTGTGAGCTACAGTGAGCTGTAGCTCACGAAAGCTTATGCTCAAATAAATTGGTTAGTCTCTAAGGTGCCACAAGTACTCCTTTTCTTTCTGCTAATTAATGACCTGCAAAGCACTGATCTTAAACACTTTGCAGTCAAAGTTTATGAGTGAAGTGAAACAATTTGCAGTCTCTCATCCTCCTTGGGAAAAAATAACTAGTTTGACTATTTTTTTTTTAAACATTTGCAAAACTTGTGTTCTCCCTCCCCCCTACCCCCCCACCCCAGTACCTCTCTCAAAAAAATGCAGTGAGCAAATCCTTGAATATTTTTCTACCAGCCATTGTAATTAGCTCTGCATGTTGAAAATTACTCACTCCATCTGTAGCCCCGGCAGGTAGCTAGAGTTCACAGCTAGTGGAATCGTTGATCAGTAATTATGATGTAAAAACAAATCATCCCCCCTCCCCAGCAGTGACATCGCTGCAATGCAGAAGTACTCACTTCTACCTCCTCCACACCCTCAAATGACTCAGTCAACCCCTCCCTTAAGAGTCTGGCAGGATTTCAACAGAGTGGTTCGAAGGGTGACAAAACACCATGACATGGAAAATTGAACGATGCTGATAGAAAACAGAGCCAGGACATTGCTCATTGTTAACAGAAGCAGCTGATTTTGTTCGCCACTTGGATTTCAGTTCAGAACAATACAGAACACAGGCGGTGCTGCATACAGCGAGATCCAGTCTGGTTTCTGCATTCATTAGGAACATGAGATTATTCACCTTCACTTTAAACTAAGTTTAGCTGTTACACATTTGGCACATTTTTAATACTAGTTTTTCTCCACCACATATATACGTGCAGGTGTGTCTCCATCAGTTGTGGGGCTCAGGTGTATATTTATTAGGGACTAGGGACCAAATGGCTAGGCAGCAGTTCTGCGGAAAAGGACCTAGGGGTGACAGTGGACGAGAAGCTGGATATGAGTCAGCAGTGTGCCCTTGTTGCCAAGAAGGCCAATGGCATTTTGGGATGTATAAGTAGGGGCATAGCGAGCAGATCGAGGGACGTGATCGTTCCCCTCTATTCGACATTGGTGAGGCCTCATCTGGAGTACTGTGTCCAGTTTTGGGCCCCACACTACAAGAAGGATGTGGATAAATTGGAGAGAGTCCAGCGAAGGGCAACAAAAATGATTAGGGGTCTAGAACACATGAGTTATGAGGAGAGGCTGAGGGAGCTGGGATTGTTTAGCCTGCAGAAGAGAAGAATGAGGGGGGATTCGATAGCTGCTTTCAACTACCTGAAAGGGGGTTCCAAAGAGGATGGCTCTAGACTGTTCTCAATGGTAGCAGATGACAGAACGAGGAGTAATGGTCTCAAGTTGCAGTGGGGGAGGTTTAGATTGGATATTAGGAAAAACTTTTTCACTAAGAGGGTGGTGAAACACTGGAATGCGTTACCTAGGGAGGTGGTAGAATCTCCTTCCTTAGAGGTTTTTAAGGTCAGGCTTGACAAAGCCCTGGCTGGGATGATTTAACTGGGAATTGGTCCTGCTTTGAGCAGGGGGTTGGACTAGATGACCTTCTGGGGTCCCTTCCAACCCTGATATTCTATGATTCTATTTGGCTTTTATCTTCCACCCAACCAGTGCAGCAATGAAAAGCCCCAGTTTTCTTTTGCTAATTCTGTGATTTGTGTTTTTGTCCAAAGCGGTTTGCGTTTCTCAGTGGCAGGCTGGGATTTTTACGGTTCACCTCTTTGTGTGCTCCATTTCTTACCTAGCTGCAGTGGTAGGCCTGGCTTTTCATTGCTGCTGCGAGCCACATAACCCACGTACACGCTGCTTGGAATCAATGGGCCTGATTCTGTGCTGGATTCCCCCTTGTGTCATTTTAGATACCGGTGCAAAGTGGATGTTCGATGTTACCACACCAAAAAGGTACGGCCCTGGCACTCACTTTGGGCCTGATCCAAAGCCTGCTGAAGCCCAAGGAAAGTATGGCATTGACCTGAATGGGCTTTGGATCACGCCCCCAGTGCAAGTGCACGTGTGAATGACACAAGGCACAAGACTGTGAAGAATCAGTTCTTCTGGTGGTCAGATGGTGTAAATCAGTACAGTTCCACCGATCTCAAGGGAGTGGCACCAATTTACACCTGCTGAGTATCTGGCCCTGTGTGTCCTGAGGATAATGCAGCGTGTGGCTAGCAGAACGGGACTTTACAGGCCTGACTCCCTTGCCCCCAGGATACACCATTCTAACGCCCCTGGGCTTGAATCTCCTCCCATGCTGGTGAGCACGGGGGGCAGCTCCTTTGGCGAGGATGGAGTCGCTTTGGGGGAGGAGCATCAGCTCAATATTTCCATGTTCCATCTGTGCATTGGTGGAATGTGCTTCAGAATATATGCTTCCCCCGTCATTTTCTGCACCCATCAAAGTCCATTCTTGCTATTTCTTATACTTCTGTGCCTTGGTACAGCACATTTATTCCCATCTGTCTCCTAAACTCCTTAGGCTTGGCTATTGCTCAGCAGACACTGGCTGCCTCACTCATGTACATTCATGTGATCTAGTGCATTAGAAGAACTATATTGGGTTAAATTCTGCTGTCTGTTACCCTGGGGTAAATCCAGAATAGGACCCATAAGTGAAATTACTCTGGATTTACACCACCGTAACTGAAAACATGATTTGGTCCACTAAGCTAAGTATGGCTAGAATGCTTTGAGACTGATTCTCCTCTCACTTAGGCTGGTTTTAGACACTGGTGTAACTCCACTGACTTCTGCGCAGTTACTCCTGATTTACACCAGCATGGGAGCAGAATCAGATCCCTTTGGCTTGATCCACCACAGTGTAACACCAAGTTTATACTGGTGTAACTCCAGTGAGGAGTCAGACTAGCATAAAACTGGAGTAACACATAGGCCTGCCACTATGAAACATTGCAAGACCCCATCTGTATACATTCCCCCCAAAAGCCCCAAACCCAACCTGGCATTTTAATCATTATAATATATGCATTTCTATAGTGTCCATTACCATCGTACCTGGATAAAGAGCCTTTCATTCTAATTGTATTCACTGGTGAAATGCACCAATGGGACCTATTCTAAGCTCTGTAACACCAGCCTAAATCTGCAGTAATTCCACTGGCTGCAGTGGAATTACTGTGGTGTGAGCAACTAGAATGTGATCTATGTGATAAGTCAGCTTCTCCGACAGAGTCAACCAACATAGTCCCACTGAAATGGATGGAGTCCTGATGGCTTACATCAGCCAAGGATCTGGCCCTTCACCATTAGGTCTAATTCTGCTCTCATTTATAGCAGTGTAATGTAACAGAAGCCAGTGGATTTACTCTAGGGGTATGTCAGTGTAAATGAGAACAGAATTTGGTCCATTATGCAACGTTAAAGGACAGATCTGTTTTCTTTATACTAGCAGCTCTCTTCCCATTCTGTGCACTAACTTGGCAGGTTGACTTTTCGTTAGCTTGCTAGCCTGGGCAAAACCTGCAAATATGCGAGTGCATTAGGCTTGAATCACACAGAATGTCTTGTAAGTCCAGTGAATGCCAGGATACCACCCTGGTTGTTTGTCGGAGAGGGAGGGAGGGCACACAGGCTATGACCTTCATTGTGTTATTTGTTTAGAATCAAAGTGTCACAAACCTAACCAAGGAACATTGTTTTTGTGCATGATTACTGGTGCAATATTGACATTGAATCAATACTGTACACTTATCAAATGCCCTATCTAGCGCTTCTAACTCATGCACCAATCGATTTCTACAGAATTATTTCTGTGCAGCATCCAAGTGTTGAGATTTAATTCTTATTAAAAAACAAAATTGTCTTGCGTAGTCTACTTTCACAGAGAGTTAGGCATACCCATGTCAACATATCATTAAACTCCTTTCCATGCAGTGCTGTTTCTAATTCAGGACATTATATTGTAGCTAGTTCTCTAACGTGCTTGAAAGTCATTTGTTTTTGTTCTTGTTGCTAATTTAAAACTTTTAATATGAATCTTTTTGACTGATGTGAGGTGTCAGTATTCTGAAAGTGTTAATTCACTCCCAGCTCCTGAGAGTGGTAATATGTTACTATCTCTGAGTTCTAGTGTTTGTTTATTTTTCCCCCCAGAAGTAATTGTGAGCTTCCCCCTCTGCTCCTCCAATCTTCTGTGCTGAGAGGATCCACTTCCACTTACAATCCTTTATTGTAGACAACCGTCTTACTGGTAGTGGCCATTGCAATTTCTGGCTCCAGTCGAGATGTCTCAATCTGCCAAATCAAAGAGGAGGTAAGATTAGAATTGAGCTAATATTGTCTGACAGCAACGGGAGCATGATACATCAATAACATAAATAAACAGATGCAAGACTTTAGCTGACTTTATTCTGATTTTACTTATGCTGGCATAAATCACTGAAGTCAGTGAGCCTGACTCTTGTCTCATAACTGTGCAAATCTGGTGTAACCTCTGCAGGATTCAGTGGAGAGTTATAGCAGGCCCAACGGAAGTCCTCTGCTGTGAACTGCAGGAGTGTGGCTGTTAGTAACAAGCAGCAAGAACAGTGCTTGGCAATTCAGTAATGCCCTTCACCTGTGATCTCAAAGTACTTTCCCATGATTATCATAGAATCATAGAATATCAGGGTTGGAAGGGACCTCAGTCCAACCCCCTGCTCAAAGCAGGACCAATCCCCAACTAAATCATCCCATCCCAGGGCTTTGTCAAGCCTGACCTTAAAAATATCTAAGGAAGGAGATTCCACCACCTCCCTAGGTAACGCATACCAGTGTTTCACCACCCTCCTAGTGAAAAAGTTTTTCCTAATATCCAACCTAAACCTCCCCCACTGCAACTTGAGACCATTACTCCTTGTTCTGTCATCAGCTACCACTGAGAACAGTCTAGATCCATCCTCTTTGGAACCCCTTTCAGGTAGTTGAAAGCAGCTATCAAATCCCCCCTCATTCTTCTCTTCCGCAGACTAAACAATCCCAGTTCCCTCAGCCTCTCCTCATAAGTCATGTGTTCCAGTCCCCTAATCATTTTTGTTGCCCTACTCATGCTCTTATCATGCCAGTTTATATTGCATTATGGTATGTGAAATGACTCATATTCCCGCCCTTTCCAACTCTTGAAATTCTATATTAAACAGCCACACAACACATTTTTTTTAAAAAAAAGAAACTCTATTGTCTTATTTTACATACATTTCCCTTTCCCTTGCCTGATGCCACCTCTCCCTCCATCATGTCAGATCCAATCCAGTCCCCAATCCTGCAGTTGGATCCACATGGATGGATGCTTTGGGTCGGATTCACAAAGGTATTGAGCAGCCTAACACCACCCTTTTGACTGTGCCAAGACCCAGTGAAGTCAATGGGGCACTCCTTGTGGGAGCAAGAGTCTGCATGTTCAGATCCAATTCCAGGATCAGGGCCCTAAAGTCTCAGGATGGGGACTAGCAGGGAAATCCTAGCCTTGTTGAAGTTGGTGGCAAAAGTCCAGATGATTTCAGTTGGACCAAGATTTTATCCCATGTCTTCCTTAGTCCTGCCATGAGTCCAGGGGATGGGACTAGATGACCTCTTGAGGTCCCTTCCTGTCCTACACTTCTCTCTGTAAAGCACTATGCACACCTATGGCACGATAAAGAAGCATTAAAGAACATAATACACTATATAACAGACTAAATAATATACTATATAAATCTTTGAAAAGTTTATCAGTGGATCTTCATGCTGAATATTTTAAAGGCAGCGTTTTCCCATTCTCCGCTGCACTTTCTCTCTCTGTGAAATCTCTTTTATTTTTTCCAATCAGACTTACAAAAAAGCTTTTCTGTGATCCAAAAATAGTCAGAACCTCTGTACTTGGAGGACGAGATTGGGGTGGGTAGGAGGAATTCTTATTGTCCAATCCAGGCCAGGATCTCCCCAGAAACAGGACACTGCACCTTCCAGTATCATATTTTGAAAAATCCTATCCATTTAATCAGTGCTGTAGCTGACACAATGCTAGGAACCCACGTTAAAATCTAAATGCTTTTGAAAATGTTTAACCTAGTTAGACAAATTAGCAAAAATTTGTGCAAAACAATTTAGGTATTTAAAATATTCAATGTTTTTAAAAACTGGAAAAACTGTTCTTCGCTTTTCAGCTGCACAAACCCAACAAAATATAACATCAAAGCAATCTTAACATGAGGTGCAACATAACCCTTCAGCAAAGCTGTTAAACAGCCACTGAGGCATCATGGGAAATAGCACTTCATTTATTCAAATGCACATATGTCAGGTTTTTGCACCATATGTCATTCCAAGCTATTTACAGTAATAATTAAATCTTAATCAACGTTTAACCTCTGTAAAATGTTTGAAGGGATCTAATCACCCTTCAGACTGCACTAATGAAGGAGAAATATATAAACATAAAAAGAAAATGATGCATAGATAGCACACCAGAAAGAACAGTAATTGCAAAATTGTATTTCTTTTAAATATAATCAGCAAATTATGTAAAGTAAGCCAACGAGTATTTTAAGTGAAGACATCTTGGGTGTCAGAGGTGTGATCAGCTAATTTTGTACTGCTATCCATAACAGATGTAGCATATTTTCTTTTAGTGCCATTATTAGCAGCTTCACCATTTCTTCTTTTACTGAAACACAAAGTAGAGCATTATAACAGGGGGAAGCTACTCAACAAGGATAGAATAGCCTTTCCTCTAATTGTACAGGAGAAGTGACAGCCGCCATTTTGATACCAGGATTAACTCTGATCTGGCTGGCTCTGAGAGAGCTTTTCTTTCTATTTTTTCCCCTCTGGTATGGAAAGAAAAGTTTTTTTTACACATCGATGTAGTGCAGTTTCACAGATCAGTATTAAATATCACAGCGAGAAGTGCCTTAGAATTACCTAGCTAAAAGACATAGGTAAGGGAGATATATACCTAGAGGTTAGTCACAGACTCACCTCATGACCTAATTCTGTGCTCTGTTAACACACCCACACAGTTAGGTCAGGATGGGAAATTCACCTTGTGTAAAGCTACATGCACCACTTCAACCTCACGGTGAGGATACAGAGCTGGGTGAATCGGTGGAACAGGCATGCAAGGGAGTATGCTGCAGCCGATTCAAACCAGTGCAGAGGCAGTTGCTGAAGATGGAGCAACCGCAGGATCCTGCCCGAGGAGGATGCACAAAGTGGCAGCAGCTGCTATCTGAACCTGGTGGATGGAACAGTGAGTCAGGAGGAGCTGTGGTTTCCGCTTGCATAGGCTTGGGGTGTGAATTCATAGCGCCACTTAGCTCTCTGCACAATGCCCCAGACAATGGGCTTTATGTGGGAATGATGAATTTGACCCTCAACACAGAGGGGGATTTCTAGGGACAGCAAGTTATGGGCTAGATCAGTAGCTCTCAACTTTTCCAGACTACTGTACCCTTTTCAGGAGTCTGATCTGTCTTGCGTACCCAAGGTTTCACCTCACTTAAAAAACACTTGCTTACAAAACCAGACATAACAATACAAAAGTGTCACAGGCACACTCGTACTGAAAAATTGCCGACTTTCTCATTTTTACCATATCATCATAAAATAAATCAACTGGAATGTAAACATTGTACTTGCATTTCAGTGTCTAGTGTATAGAGCAGTATAAACAAGTCATTGTCTGTATGAAATTGTAGTTTGCACTGACTTAGCTAGTGCTTTTTCTGTAGCCTGTTGTAAAAACTAGACAAATCTCTAGATGAGTTGATGTGCCCCCTGGAAGAGCTCTGTGTACCCCAGGGATATGCATACCCCTGGTTGAGAACCACTGGGCGAAATTTTGCACTGTATGCACAGCCCTGCAGTAAGTGTGGACCTGCATCGCCCCGGGGGCGCTCTGGTCTCCTGGGGCCCCCTGCCTCCACTGAGGAAGACACCCCTGTAAGGGCTACAGCACACTCCCGCCACACAGCCGAGTCCCGCCTGATACTGCACAGCGAGGGAGGCAGGCACTGGGGTGGGGGAGGGAAGGCAGTAGGAGGGGATTAAGGATGGCGAAGAGGTGGCTGGTAATGCTGGTGTGGGAGCCGAGGGGACAGTGGAGACGAGATGCTGTTTGACCAGGAAGAAGGCAAAGCCGACGGGGGAGAGACCGAATTCATAGCACAGGAAGTCCAGGCAGTGGGAGGGGTCTCTTTCCAGAGACCCTTAGCAGATGATAGGGGTAAAACTGCTGTGTAAACGATCATAGGTGCCCTGGGTGCATTTTATTGCCATGCACTGTTGGGCCCACGCATGCCCCCGTTAGACTGGAATAACTGACTGGGAGATCTCTGGCACTGGGGGACGGGGAGCCCTGAGGCCAGTCCAGCCCTGCATGACTCCAATAAAGGCAGCTGGGGAGAGGTTATAAGCACTGCCCCGTGTGCACTCCCAGAAGTGCGGATGTGGTTCCGGGGCAGATAAAGGAACAAAGTACTTAGTAGAGGTACCAGAAGTGCATTGATGAGAAATGCACCCAGGGGGCTATTCCCGTCGTTTGGAAATCTAATGGGGGAAAATAAGGTGGTGATACTTTCAGGCAGTAGACTTGCAAGTCAGGGAAAGCAGTAGTTAAAAGTCTCAGCAGCAGCATTAGCTTGGCTACCTCCACAAACCCATGCACCGTACTTTCCACCCCCGTTTTGGTGTTAAAAGCGTAGTTTAATATAGTTCAGTGTATGTTGTTAGATCAGCTGCCAATATCCTGGAATCTGCTCAGCCTGGCTTTGGGCCAGGGAATGGTACTGAGACTCTTGGTTCTGACAGATGTCCACCCGCTGTCCAGATCCCAGGGGAGTCCATCCATCCTCATCCTGCTGGGCCTCTGTAGCATTTGATACCAATGATCAGCAAATACTTTTGCCTCATCTCCAAGAAGGTCTCGAGTGAATGGAAATGCCTGAATCAGGGACTTCCTCCCAGATAACTCTGAGGGCTGCTGTGGGCATTGGTGCATGTGTCTCTATACCTCTCACCTGCAGTGCACTACCAGGCTCAATCCTCTTCCACACACGACGCAACATCTCCATGAAGCTGTTGGAACTGCTGGCGAGACAACAGAGGCTGGAGTTCCTGCAGCATGGAGACGATACCCAGCTGTACAGATACTTCACATCAAATGCAAACGGCATCATCACCCAGCTCCCTCTGTGCCTGGCCAAAATCAGCTCCCGGAGAAAGAGCAGCCAGCTAAAGCCAAATGACTGTGGTGATGCTGGTGGGAAGAGGGAAATGCTCCAGAGAACTGACTTCCTCTCTTTTCAAGGCATTTGCCTTCATGTTAAGTGGTCCACAGCCCAGGGTCCTTCTAGACTCCTAAGTGCTACTAGGTTCCCAAATAGTCCTGAAGGGAGAAAAGCTCCAAACTTCCCTCTTTACCTGTCCAGAAGACCACAGCCCACCCTATCAAACACTAGCCTGGCCACCGTGATCTGCACATTTGTGATCTCCAAGGTTTGGCTCTTGCAGCTTGTTACAATGAGGAATGAAGCCCTGTGCCCTGAAAAAGCTCCAGGGGTGCAAAGGAAGCACCCACCTGCTTAGCAACTCAGATGGCCAGGAACACATCTCCCTGGCCCTCCACTCTCTGAACTGGCTCACCACTGACTGCAGCATCATGGATTCGATTTGGCACCAAGGGTCACATCACCACCCCTCTCCTCACCCACAAGGGGTGGGGCTCAGGGGGAGGAAGTCCTATGCAGATCTGTTGGGGAGAGCAGGGTATGCCTCCAGGCTTTGGAATAGGATCTAGCACCCAGCCCCAAACTCTGGGGGATCTGCAGGTCATGATAATTGGTGTAGAGGCTCTGCACCCTTACAGCTGCTCTGGACCCTGGTGACCACCCCTATCTAGCTCCCTAGTAGCACAGCTGCACTGAAGTCCTGCTACCAGGCTCTTCCTTGGTCATGGCCACCCCATGAATCCCCTTTAAAGAGATAGGTCCACAAGAAAGGGTGCTCCAAGGAACAGGGAGTACGGCCCCACTTCACTGGGTACATGGGGGGGGGGAGATGTATGTCTGCTGGGTCCCCAAACCCACTCATATGGGGTGACTCATCTCTGTCCCTCCCCAAGAAGCATCCTTTGCGAGGTGTGGTTATAATGGTGCCGGTTCTCCTTTCCACGTGGGAGCTCAGCTACACACAGCAGACTTGGGGGGAGGGGGAGGAGAGATCCCCCACTAAATCAGGGATAATAGTTGCTGGGAGGCCTGGGAGAAAAGGGACTTGAGCAGTGGGAGAACGGGTCAAGAACCCACAGAAGGGAACTGGAGTTTACAATCCCTGTCCCCAAAGAGTGCTGAAAAGGGTCAGGGAGAGAACATGGCAGCCTCAAGGGTGGGAAACCCACTCGGTAATGTGAAATGCCAAACCAAGGAGAAGCAAAGCCTACCCTGCTCCTGCCAAAGAAACCTTCACCGTCGACGTCCGCAGGAGTTGGCTCGGTCCTGGGAAATGACCTGGACGCACAGCAAAGCAGAAAAGGTGCTTTTCACAGCAGGGAACGAGCCATACTATTCCTGCTCTTGTTAAGTCAAGCTGGCTGGTCTGCCTCAGTATTATTCCTTGCACTCTTATGTTCTGGGATTCGAGGCAGTTCTGACAAGCCTGCATCCTCCCTCCAGCAGATTACCAGGTGCATTTAAAACAAATCCACCCTCTGTCCCTCCTCAAGCATCTGTTTATAAATGAGCATAACCCAGCATGGCAGAGCCGGCTTTCCAGCCACGCTCTTGACCCAGTGAAATGTATCCCTTGAGGGGAACAAAGGCACTTTAATGGGAAAGCCTCTTGCTGGTGGCCGCTGTGAGTAAGTTCTATTCCCCCCGTCTGTCCCCTGCCGTGGAAGCCTCTCTCCTCTAATCAGTACAGACAAGGCTAATTGGGGTGATAAAGAACTGGCTTCAAGAGCTGGCGTGGGCTGGCAGAACAAATGGTGCGGCGGTCACAGCTGGGACTGTGGAGACAGAGAGAAAGCGTGTGATACAGGCTCTGGGAGCTGAAAGTTTAATCAGCCCATGTTGTGTGCGGGTCTGCGAGGTTGGGGGTTGTGTGTGTTTTGCATTCGCTGCTGACATGGGTGTAACGTACACGCACGTCCAGTGAAGCAGAAGCAGGCAGAAAGCAGATGCTTTGTGTTGGGGGTTGATAATCATTTCTCTCCCGGCTCAGGAAAAGGTGTAGAAAGGAATGTGCTCCTAAGGGTGTAAGGAGGGAGACAGGTCTAGGCTTCCTGCCAGGGATCCTGTAATGATATGGAAGGCAGCTAGGGGAGACAGGACCAGATGGATTTGGCATACAGCTAATCGCTCAGCCAAAAAAAAAAAAAAAACCCAACCCCCAAAAAACAGTCTTCTAGAGGGGAGGGTCAACATGTATTGACTGAGGCTCCACCATGAGGCGGTGGGGGAAGGGGATCTGGGCTTGGTTCTCTTGTTCTATGGGGCAGGAGTAAAAAGAGAGGTGATGATGGCAGAGTTCAAACACAAGTGTTGATGCAGAACTTGCTGGGTGAGGATCCATGGCCCATGTTATGTAGGTCAGACTAATTGATCATAATGGTCCGTTCTGGCCCCATAATCTATGAATTCACCCGGAATGGGATGGTGGAACCCAGAGCACCTACCAAATGGCATTTTCAAACAAATGCGGCTAAAATCCAGTGCAGTTGTAGCTCATGATGAGCATGATTATTCTCTGTATTACAGCAGCATCTAGAGATGCCAGACAGGACCCGGGGTCCATGGTGCTGTACAATCAAAGAAGTCACAGCCTACCCTGCGGGAGATGGACAAGCAATCAAGTAGGTTTTTATCCTCTTTCGTTCCTGCAGTAAGATGGTCTATGCAGACTGTAACTGGCTTCTAAAGCTCTCCTATGTTATTTCAGAATTCCTTTTTTTTTTTTACTGACAGTAAATGAAACCATATTGTTAATAGGGATAAAATTCAAAAATGGAACCAGAACCCCGCAGTGCCATGTTTATTTTTATAAGGCTGAGGACTGCTCTCCAAAAAAAGAAAAACAATTAAAAATACATTTAAAGACAGCAAACCCTGCTCTCTTCTTTTCAGATCAAAGAGAACTTCCATGAAGCTCCCCTTAGCTCCCCAAAATTGAAACTCTCTCTCGTTAAAAGCCAGAATCAGGAAGGAAAGTGGGATTTGCTAATGTGAGAGCAGCTTGGAGATTTCCCCTTCCACAAAACTCCTGGGCAGAATTCTCCTTATGGCATCTGTACAGCCCCACTGACACCAAGCTGTTGCAGTGAAAGGAAGAGCAAGATCTGGAAATAAATGGTCCAATCTTGCACTCAAAGCTCTGACTTTGCCTGAATGGAGACTGCAGGGTCGGGGTGCACAAACCTTGCATGCTTTTAATTCCTCCATCTTCTCCATGTGTTTATCATGATTCCATCTGATTAACAACTTCCTGCCAGTGCTGGATGCAGGGAAGTCAGCCATAACTGCATCCCGTGTTACTTTTCAATAGATTATAAGGCCTGGGGCAGAGACTGATAACATCTACTATGGGGCCAGGGAATATTAGGGTAATCTAGTCTGATTTCCTGCATAACACAGGCCAAAGAACCTTGACCAGTGATTTTTCCATCTAACCAAACTACTTTTGACTGAATTAGAATAGATAATTTAGAAAGATATCCAACCTCAATTTAAAGACTCCCAGTGATCTTACCACACCTGTTCCATGATTATTTACCATTGCTGTTAAAAATTTGCATCATATTTCCAGTTTGAATTTTTCTAACTTCAAACTTCCAGTCACCAAATCTTGTGCCTTTATCTGCTAGATTAAAGAGCCCTCTGCTTTCAGAAATCTTCTCCCTCTGTAGGTACTTACCAACGATTATTAAACAGCCTCTTAATCATCTCTTTGAATAGACCGAGCTTCTCAAGGATCTCAACGTATGGCATGTTTACAAGACTTGGAATCATTCTTATAACATTTTACTGACCCCTTTCCAATTTTTCAGCATCCTTTTAAAAATATGCACTGGTCTCACTACTACCATATATAGTGGTAATAACGCCTTCCTACTTCTACTCAGGATTCCCCTGTTTATGGATCCAAGGATTGTGTTGTCCTGGGAGCTCACATTCAGCTCAAGTCCTTTTCAGAGTCACTGCTTTCCAGACTTTAGCCCTCAGTTTTACAAACCGGGCCTTTTCCTTTCCCCACGATGCATGACCATGGATTTGGCTGTATAAGAACACATGTGGGTTGACTGTACTAGCCTGCAATGAGCGTGGGCTGCATTGAAATGTTACACTGTACAAACGGCACCTTTCACTAACCAAACCTGATGCCTGGGTGTGTCCAGAAGTCAGATCTGCTGCCAGAATAAGCTTTTATTACATTTTACTACTGTGACCCTTGCAAAGCCAACACAGGGAGCGGGAGCCTGATTCTACTTTGCGTCATGCATCACCAATAGAACTGCTAATTGAATTCCAATTTGCAGTGCCAAATTTTACCCAGGCAATCCTATTGAAGTCAACAGACAAAATGTGGAGACAATGAGATTGCATGGATGTAACAATGTGGCTTGCAGAATCTTTATTGCTGGGGACTGTGGCTCAAGGACCCCTTGGTGTCAACTGACAGATGGTGTGAGGGATGCATAGGGTTTTACAGGGCTTCCCTGTATACATATTATTTTGCCAAAGGGTGGCATGTGATGTCTCTGCCAAGAGGCAGTAGCTCACTGCTCAAGATAATCATTTCAAAAATGTACATATGGATAATAGTGAAGGAGTTAAAGTATCTATCCTGGAAATTATGGTCTTAAACCCTTGAGGTTAAAGACCAGTCCCAAGGCGGTGACAGGCCTTGGACAGGTTCCCTTCAGGCAAGGGTATAGCAGACCCTTCTCTCTCTCTGTCTGGTCATGTGTGTACTGTGCATTGTATGTCCTACCATGGGCAGCTAATTGCATACTGCGCCAGATCCTCATCAAGAGTGTGGAAAATACATATGAGAGAAAATCTGCAGGAAAACAAAGCAAAACAGAGGAGTAGGCTGTTTAGGAGTGAAGACAATGAACTTTAGGGGGTATAAGGGTGTACAGAGGTACACCCTGGATTCTTTACCTAGGGGACAAGCAAGCACCACTTTTCATCTCATGAGAAAAGGATCCCAGCCAGGCCTGGATGAAAACTGCTGGAAGGACTTTGGGGTGAGCACTGCCCTAGAAGACACGGAAGTATTTAGTTAAGTAAGTCTAGGCTCTAGAAAGCCAGTGATGATTTTATTTTATATATAACCCTTTGTTTCCAATACTTCTACTTGCTATCACTCAAATCTCTATTCTTTGTTAAATAAAGTTTGGCTTGTTTTCACTATAAGCATATCTATGTTCTGTGTGCTAAGCAGAGCAGTGATCTCACGTGGGACTGGTAAGCTGAGGTGTACTATTCCTTTGGGAGCAGCGAATCTGGAAATATCATGAGTGTCCAGTGGAATGGGGCTGGATCCTCCAGGGAGATGCTCGGAGGTGGGGTGTGCCTGTCACTAACCTGCAGAGAGAGAGCAGTGCTTGTGTTCCTGGTGGCAGGTGGAGTTGGGAGCAGACCCACGGCAGGCACAAACAAGGCTTCCTGGCACTAAAGGCAGGTGGCAGTCAGGTGTCTCCCAACCCTGGGTAGCCCCAGAAAGTGTCACAGTGACAACGCTGGGAGAGCTAGAAAGTGCCTGGCTTGACTATCAGATCCCAGGATGAGTCTGTAGCACTGGCTGCTAGACACAAAGGTATTTTATATGCAGTGGTAAGACACAACAGACCCAGGCCTTCAAGAGGTTATTTTCACAGAGTCACGTGGCAAGGTTTGGAAATATCTCGGACTCCAGGCTCCCCAGCGCAGGTTTGTTCGACTATTTCAAACCACTTTTGCCAGGCAGCTAATTTTTCTGTTGCTCTGACAGGTGGCAGGGTTTCCACGACGGCTTTCCCCTAAATCGCTGGGTCCAAATTCACCCACTGCAACAGTGGCAGGAAGACAGATGCACATCAGTGTCCTTTGCAGGAGGGGGCGCTCAGCCTCCGCCGAGCCACCTATGGATGGCACTTACGCCAGGAGCATCCGTAGCCCCAACAGCGGAAGAAGAGCTTTGGGGATGTGTTAGGCTTGCTAACCCTCTCGGCCTCGGGCACCAACTAGAAATATGCTCTCTACGGCACTTCTGTACCATGGGGGTCTCTTCACTTCCTGGACAGCCACATTCCCTATCTGAGGTGTTCTCTCTCTCACAAATAAGTCAACTCTCTCTCCTCCATTATGTGGATCAGCAAATTGGGTCATTCCACAAATCCCCATAAACAATTACCAGTATGTAGAGTGAAAGAGTGGGAAAGACCCCAACATTTTTTCATACTGAATTTTCTCCATGAAGCTTAGAAAACTCAGGTGGATCATTCTTTAAATGGTCTCACTGACAAGTGTCATAATGAACAGGCTTCTGTGTTCACCCATGCCCTCTGCTGGAAGGAATCAAAACTGCCTGAATATATGTCATCGGCCTTATACTGCTCATACCAAACAGAGATTCGCCCGTAGTTCAAAGGCTTTTGGAGCAGGAGGATCTGGATGTCACCAGGAAGTTCTGAGTGGCTGTGTTGTGCAGCATAGTTAATAACAATGATGCATAGATTTGGCACAATGTACGTAACCAAACAAAAGCATAAACTGTGGGAAGTGAGGCTGAGAAATGCACGAGAAATGCAGGGATCAAAGATACTTGCACAGCTGCTGGGTGCCAAGCCATTTAGCCAGTGATTACTTTGTGCTATCGAGGGCTTTAGTGACTCATTTCTTTCTGACTCTGCTTTGATCATGGCCTTTTGTTTGGCACTTTAAAGTATGGAATTTGAAATGGAGGAATGACATTCCCTAAGAGCTTTCAATACTGTCTGGTGATGAAGGGAAAGTCAAGAATCGCCAAGGTGCTTTTTTGCTTTTGCATTAGTGGCTAGAAAACAGTCCCCCCACCCCCCTTCAAGGTGTTAAAGGAGAAAGCTTGAGGGCTTGGAGGGGGGGATACAAGGAATAGGCTGTTACACATGTGCTTTCATCCTCCTCCGGGAGGGACCTTAATCTGCATCACAAAGCCATCATGCAATCTGGCTAGAGCTGGCAAAGTGCTCCGTACACAGAGATACAGCCTCTGCCCCAAAGAGCTTACAGCCTAAAAGAAAGCAATAAGTCAGGTTGCACCAGAGAGCCAGAGGTGGGAATTGTTTAAAAAACACTCGTTATTTTTCCATTTTGAGTTTTTTTTTAAAAAAAATACAAGTTTACTTCTTGTGACGTTTGACAGGTTGGGATGTCTGGGATTGAAAGGGTGCCCTGTGCCATGTGGGGAAATGCCCACAAATGGAGGAGAAGGAAAGGGACAGGGAATTGAGAGGGGCCTCACCGGTGGTGTGCAGAGGCCCGGGGAGACACAATAGGAGACAAAGTCTGAGATGTAGGCAGAGCAGAAGCTGTGAAGGGCTCCAAAAGCGAAGTCTTGATGTGGCGGTTAAAGGGGGACCCAGTGGGCAGCATTGGTCACATTCATCATAGGTACAGGGTGGCCCTGGGCTAGAGCAAGTGGGGGCCTCTCCCCACCCCTTCCACCTGCAGTCTCCTCCACCTCTGACCCCCCCGCCGCTCCTGCTGGGAAATGGGGTCCGTGCGAGGGGGGCTGGCCCCACTCTGCCTGCCCGGCACTCCTGCCGGGGACCTGGGTTGGGGTACGGAGGGTTGCACCACTCCCCTGCAGGAGCACCGGGTGGGCGGAGTGAGGCAAGCACCCATGCCCTGACTTCGCTCCCTGGCAGGAGTGCTGGGTGGGCAGAGTGGGTTGGGGTGTGCCCATTTTTCAGGGCCCCCCCAATTAGCTGGGGCTCCTGGGCATAGGCCCTGTTGGCCCAGTGGCTAATTCGCCACTGCAGGGTTGGGATGGTGGGAACGGGAAGTGCTCCAGGCAGGGCATAAGCAGCACTGGCAGAGGGATGTGAAGGGAAGCTTTCCACACAATCCTTTTGACTGCTAAGGGGTTACCCATTTCACTTTTCAGAGTAGCAGCCGTGTTAGTCTGTATTCGCAAAAAGAAAAGGAGGACTTGTGGCACCTGAGAGACTAACCAATTTATTTGAGCATGAGCTTTCGTGAGCTACAGCTCACTTCTTCATGCTCAAATAAATTGGTTAGTCTCTCAGGTGCCACAAGTACTCCTTTTCTTTTTACCCCTTTCACTGCAGATCGGGTTTGCATAATGATAGATGGCCACTTAGAGAATAACATGCTTTAAATCTCACTAGCGTAATTTACCTGTGAATTTCATGTGGAGGATTAGTGGGGGAATTTAGGGCTCCTTCTATCCAATGTCTCTGTTCAGGGATTTACCATGTGGCCATGGATGCTTATTCTCAGATTGATATTAAAAAAAAATGTCACCCCGAGAAGCGAATTTTACATTCAGTTTTTTCTACCGAAAAAAAGCAGCAGCAGCTGATTATCGTGGACATTCAGGCTCTAGCGTTGTGCCCGTTTCAGATGCTTTCTCTGTGCTTGGTATCCGAGTTTGATGCACACGCCTTAGGTGGGATTAAAACCAGGAGATTAAAAAAAAAATCTTTTTATTTGCCTAGTGGTTTCTGAGCCATTGGGGCCACTCAGAACATGTTTTGAAATTTTTCTCCACAATTATGAGGACTAGAAAGTTTGGTTTTTATTAATGAAAGCCAAGATTCTTACCTAATCACTTCTCTTCAGGAGTTGGGGTTTTAAGAAAAATATCAGATATTGCAAAGCTTGCAGTGAAATCGTGAGAGTTGGCAACACTCTGACCCTAAGACAGTGGCGTGAAATTAAGGAGGGAGTGGAAAGGATGGTCCTTTTGAAGTGCAACAATGCACTGTGTTTGGCCCGCAGATACTGCATCTGATGAAGTGAGCTGTAGCTCACGAAAGCTTATGCTCTAATAAATTGGTTAGTCTCTAAGGTGCCACAAGTACTCCTTTTCTTTTTGCAGCCATTAGCACATTAGACGTGAGCAGGAGAGAAGCTCAGAGGTTAACACATGTAACGTGAAGTTACTGCCTACAAGCACTCACATAGTGGCAATTCCTACGCACATGACTGAATCAAAACCCAAAGTTCATCATCAGAAAACAGGTGACCCCAAGGCAAAGGCAGGGCACTTCCTCCCACACAGTGGCAAACCAGATGAAGGGACAGAATCACGACTGGTCAAGGGCAGGGCTTCTGATGCCCTTTCACGTGGAACAAAAAAAGAAGAATTTTGCCCCAGTTTGTTCATTCTGCAGGGAAGTCCTCATTATGTCTGCCGCATGGACAGCGGAAGATAAATGCACATAAAGACAACTGTTTGCTAGCCAGCAACTGGAGATTGCCCCAACCCCGGTCCTATGAAAATGTCTCTTTTAAGATCAGAGGCCGGCACAAGCCAGAACCATGTATGTTTGACCTTAAAGTCAGCTGTTGTAGTGGGCTGAGAACTCCCCCCCCCCCCAAGAGGAAGTCCTTCTGAAGTCAGCTGTGTGGGGGCATTTAACGTAGATTGTATGGGGAGAGATTCCTTACTCACTAGTGAGGAGATCAGGAAGTTTATGTGGTAGAGATTGCATTCTGGGGAAGGCCACGGACCGTCTGTAACCAAACCAGCAGGACTCGGGTTCTGAAGCAGCCCTTCTTTGTTTACTGGAATGGGTTATACAAGCCCCAGCACATACAGATACGTTTGACTTTTGTCCTCTTTTGATGGATATAAAGGCCCACACTTTCACATCTCGATGCTCAGAGTAGGCATCTACATCTGCATTTAAGCACCAAGAATCACAATGGCCTGATTTTCTGAGGTGCTGAGCACCCACACTGAAATCACTAACTTCAGGCACACGAGTGTCAAAATGTGGCCCAAAGCATACAAGCTTTTCAGCATGACTGCGAAGATTAGATAAGCTAAGCAGGGTTAGCCTAGACCAGCACTTACATGGGAGACCACCAAGGAACATGCGGGGTGCTACACAAAGTGGCACTGGTGATTCAATAGGTGGCATTTTCTCCCTGTGAATCCCTGTTGAAGAAACAAGGACATTCAGAAGGATCAGATTCCCACAATCTAACTCCCACATTCCCAGTGGTTTCAAGTGGACACAGTTTGCTTCTTCACTTCCTGTCCTCTGCTGTGGTGTTGCTCTGCCTAGCTAAACAAGGCTACATTACACTCTGAAGGGAGCTGCATCTCAATGATGTGATTAGTGAGTGTGCTGTGGAGTAACAAGTATTAGAGAAACGAAACTGGTATTTTTATACTATTCATTAGCCAAACCTACAGCGGTATAATGGAAGCTTTCCTTGAAGACAAATGAAGTCACAGTGTTTCAAGCAAGTGCCATTGTCTCTTGAAGTGTTGAAAGACAGAAGAGTGAATACCAACTCCCTTTTCTAGAGAGACAAGGTGGATGAGATAATATCTTTTATTGGAATAAAATATCTTGTATTCTCATTAGGGTTTTATTCTCATTCAGTAACAATGTCAGAAAGGGATCTGGTTTAATGTTTTTATCTCTGTCCCTGGGACACAGGTTCAAATATGTAAACTATTCATCCTGCAAGCGCAAACTCCTGCAGGTGTGTGGGTTGGCCCAGTAGAAGACATTACCTCACCTACCTTGTCTTTCTAATATCCTGCGACCAACATGGCTACAAAAACACTGCATACAACTCCTTTCTCTCTCAATCTGCAGCATCAGCAGCACATAGTTCTGACAGTGGCAATTTTTCTCTTTGGGTGAAAATGAGCAATAAAACCAGATTAAGTCCATTTTAAGGAGAATCCCTCACACAGATTGCATCGCAGGAGAAAACACTCCTGGCTGTTTGGGGGTGAATATAAAATCTCTGCAGGTATATGCTATACTAGGAGGGAACACCAAGGATAGCGTGATGGATATTACAGGATTTAGAGAAGCTGCTGTAGCTTCTGAGAGGCTGTCATAACCATACATGATCCCACTGCTACCACCATGGCAGGGTTCCCTCCCCACTCCGAACTCTAGGGTACAGATGTGGGGACCCGCATGAAAGACACCCTAAGCTTATTTCTACCAGCTTAGGTTAAAATTTCCCCGAGGCACAAATTCTTGGCCCTTGGACGGTACGCTGCCACCACCAAGTGATTTAACAAAGAATAAGGGAAAGGACCACTTGGAGTTCCTATTCCCTCAAAATATCCCCCCAAGATTTGAAAGTATCTTCTTTCCCCATTGGTCCTTTTGATCAGGTGCCAACCAAGTTATTTGAGCTTCTTAACCCCTTACAGGTAAGGAGGAATTCTAGGCTACCCTTGCTTAAGAAACTCACGCTTTCAGTGTGTCTCCTTCTGTTGGATGGGACAAAGAGTTGGACTATCAGGAATATACCACAAACCTCAAACAGTTAGAAAGGCCAATGGGCGTGACTATAATTGCTTGCCTTTGGGAAATTTGATTTGTTAGTTGGAACTTCTATATATTAACCAACTCTTCTTATGGCAAGGAAATCTGGAACAGTTCTCCTTGCTAAGCCATGTGTCCTTAACACCTCACTTGGAGTATGGCCACTGCACTTGTGGGGAGAGGCACAGCAGCCATCTCTTTGAGTAAGGGACCGTTGAGAAATGTCCTGAAGAAAGAAGGCAATTAGCAGGCCCTGGAAAAGTATGGCTTTCAAGCCTCTTTAAGGGTTAATGTTTAGCTGTTTACCTAAAGTTGTGGGATGTCAGCTCTTTCCTTTGACTCTTAATGGCTTATAGCTATCAGGAGGTGAAGATTCCTTAAAAGAGATGGTGTCAGGAATGTTTTTTATGCTCACCAGCACCCACACACCTGCAGGAGTTTGTGCTTGCAGGATGGATAGTTTACATACTTGAACCTGTATCCCAGGGACAGAGATATAAACATGAAACCAGATCCCTTTCTGACATTGTTATTGAAGCCTTCTGTGCAGTACAAAGGGGTTCTTTCTCTCCCCACCCACATTACATGACCACAAATAACTGTTCAGTTCAAGGCAATTCTTCAAACTACTGCTCTAGGGATCAAGGTTACAGGCTTAGGGCCTGATCCTGCAAGGTGCTGAGCACCCTTCTCTTTCATTAACTTCACCTGGACTTGATTTCAATGGGAGATTGGAAGCAACGGTGACAGGCCTGTATTAGGCAGAGATGCAAGGTGGGGGAGGTAATGTCTTTTATTGGGCCAGTTTCTGTGGGTGGAAAGGGCGCGCTTTCGAGCTTCAAAGGCAACCCACGGAAAGAGCAGAAATGTGGTGGGTGGGTCAGGAAACAAGTGGCCACTATCGTAAACAGACGTCAAAACACAGATCGACCTGCTCACACGTCCCTGTTGTTTGGACAGGGGCATGGGAACAAAAACCTGGGCGCTGAATAAACCTGAATATTGCTCACTTGTGACATTCAAGGGAGGAGAAATGCCAGTGTGTCTAGTAATTACACTCGGGTGCACAGAGGCATTTCTAAATCAAACCATCTTGCTCAACTGCTGCCTCATTTTCAAGAACGTACGAAGAGCAACTCGTGCTGGGAACGGGAACCTCGGAAGACAGAATTTCCATCTCTTTCTCTGCAACAACACAGGCTCAGCAAGGGCAGGAGGGAGGTGTGGGTCCCCCAAGCTGGTCACTGAGAGAGAACAAGGCAAGTCAGCCATTAATCAATTCAACCCCAACTGATGACAATTTAGGTGCCAACTGTGACATAGATGCCTGCTCACTAGAACCTGGATTCTGACCATTCAACTCATTTTACACAAGTCTCCAAGCTGCCACCAGGAAATATTTTCCATCTGCTGTCAGTCTGGGTTAGATTGAAATTGGCAACCTGCCATGTACCCCACAATGGGAGAAGTGGCCACAACTTCACTAGGGACTTTGCTATTGCTATGGAGTTTACATAGAAGGTGCTCAGACATACTACGGAGATGAGCAGCAGTATAAAACAGATAGACAGAGGGATTAGATAGATAGCTAGATACAGCTCCGTAGCTATTAAAGCCTCTTCATTTTATAAACTTTAGTTTCTTTCCATATTGAAGGGGCAATGCATTTTTCTCTCCTGCTGAAGCATGACTCAGGACACTGCACAGACTTATGCTGGAAGCATGGGGCTTCCCGCGTTACTTTAATAGTAACAAGGCTCTAAAGAGATTCCACAGGCTGCCCACAAGAAAAACTCCCAGGAGTCTGCTGTGGAGGCAGATGCTGCTTCTGGGAGATTATTGCCAATAGGTTGGCACCTGGAAAGTGTGGATGTTGTCCAACTGAGGCGAGGAGGAGGAGGAGTGGGCTGGTGAAGTGAGGCAATCTGACACCTCACCAATGTATTCCCCTCTCGCCCCAGCTACATTCTCAAAAACAGAGTTTCAAATAACGCCAAAGGATTCAGTCAGATAATTGTGATCATTGGTACCTTGGGCTTTTTATAACTAGAAGGAATGATACAGTGAGGGTAATTAAGCACTGGAATGATTTACTAAGGGCTGTGATGGATTCTCTATCGCTGGCAATTTTTAAATCAAGATTGGATGCTCTTCTAAAAGGATATGCTCTAGTTCAAATAGGTATTATTTTGGGGAAGTCCTAGGGGCCGTGTTATACCGGAGGTCAAATTAGATGATCACAGTGGTTCCTTCTAGCCTTGGAAATTATGAATACTGTTCTGATGATATGCCATCTGCCTTTACAAATGCTCTGCACACAGCTTCCCCATTAAAATGCAGTCAACTCTGGAGTAGACTGGAGCAGAGGGCAGGCTGGAAGCAGGAAGGAACCAAATGGCTGCAGTCACTTGGCTCAGCAGCTGCTTTAGCTCAGAGTAGAGTAGCAGCTCAGGGCTTCTTCCCGTCTGCATGACAATGGAGTCATTGTTGGCGGTGGGGAGCATAGGCATAGACAGGGCAGTTCCACGTGATAGGAGGGGAGAAAGGAGGAGTGGACACAAGGGTCAGAGCTAGGTGGGAGAGGAACAGTTGCGGGGTATTTGCAACACATGGAACTGACATGGAAAATGTTTTCTGATTCTTATTGCCAACATTTCATCTCATCTTATTTCCTTGGAGAACTAAAAAAAGATCCTTTCAGTTTGAACAATCATGCTCTCTGCTGGTGCTTTTTACATGCTCCAGTACTCACTGCTGGGTGTTTCTTAATGCCTTCAGAACGCATGGCACCTTGCTGTACTAATGATCTCCCAGATAGCAGCCTCCGAGAGCATCACAATTCAAGGGAAATGAAAGGGTGTAGTCGTTGGAGGAATCTGCTCTACAGGAAGCGAGCGACTGTGATTTTTTTTTTTTTTGCCCTGGTTGTTTTTGCAGCAAAGGTGTTCTGCAGATGCCAGGCTGTTAAGGTGGGATAGGGGGAGTGGAGTGGAGGTGTGAAGGGAAGGCCAAAGGGCAAGGCCAAAGGAAAAACAGCATGTGAAATCTGGCTCCTCAGGAAATGCATGCCAGGTCTGTGAACCCTGCCCTCAGACAGAGGAACAGCTGGTGCAGGTGAAAGAAAACAAGAGATGAGAAAGAGCGAGCAAGTGAGTTGGAGAGAAGAGAGATTGCCTGAACGAGGCAAGTCGTTTTCTCAAATCTCTTCTTGCTTTGTCATCTTATTTGGAAAAGGTTGATGGGAGGGAGAAAGGAAGGGATGGGTGGGAATTGAAATGTCAAAGAAACAAATGGGCAAAAGACCTTCTGCTTTAAATCAAGGCTGATCGAAACCTTTCTGACAAGCAGGCTGTACAGTTCTGACAGAGGGTCTAGTCTGCCGTTTTGAACTGATATGCTTTGCTGCCTCAGGCCAATAGTGGGAACTTTTCTTGTCCCGCAAACTATAGTTTTTAGTGTGCAATCCCCTTTCTGAGTTATATATTCCAATATTTCTGCTGTGCCGTGTGACCCTCTCTGAGCCTATTAATCCAATTAGCCACTCAGTAAAAGACTGAAAATGTGAAAGACGTCAGCATTTAGGACTATTAGCACTTTGTCAGTCTAGAGCACTCTATAAAGAGCTTCCAGCTGCTCTGGTGAAAAGACAGTTAAGCCTCATAACAGGCCTGGGAGGTAGGTCAGTATTAGTCCCATTTTACAGATGGGGAAACCGAGGCACAGAGAACAAAGTGATTTGCTCAGGGTCACACAGAGAATCAGAGCTGGGACTAAAACACTGGTCTCCTGACTTCCAGTCCCATGCTTTAACCAGTAGACCATGCTTCGTCCCTGTGGTTACTGGGGTGGGGTCCAGTAGAGAAGATGTATCCTTCCATCTAAATTAAATAGTCCCAGATGCCAAAATAAAAGGTAAAGAATGGCCCAATGAGACGACAAGATCCCCTCCACAGCTCATAAGAACAGCCATATCGGGTCAGACCAAAGATCCATCTAGCCCAGTCTCCTGTCTTCCGACAGTGGCCAATGCCAGGTGCCCCAGAGGGAATGAAGAGAACAGGGAATCATCAAGTGATCCAACCCCTGTCGCTCATTCCCAACTTCCGGCAAACAGAGGCTAGGGACACTATCCCTGCCCATCCTGGCTAATAGCTAGGGCATGATCCTAACACTATGCAGAATGAAATGGTTTCTCTGCCGCTATGTGAAGAATAATAAAGGTTGTGGGTTGTGTCCCTTCAGCCCTCCCACCCGTCAAAAGTTACTTCAACTCAAGCGAAGCCCAGGAGTCAAGCCAGATAAAACCATAAAGTCATGAGCCTGCTACCAAAAAATGTGAGAGCCATGTGTGTGTTGTCCAATATCTGCTTACAGCAGGGTGTCTAGATTTCCATTATTTCATCAGTTGAAAGGATGAGCAGGTAACCTACACTTCAGTCCTATACACTCACTCACTTGCAGCCCTTTTTTCTGTGTGTGGGGGTCACTCTGCTATACCCCAAGCAGATGCTACATCACCATCCTTGCCCTCATTTCCCTCTTCCGATGGGGTACTATACTTCTGTCCTTCACTGGACAGGGACCACTCATTCAAACTCTAACTTCAGTCAGGAGTTAGTCCACCCCTACCCATCTACTCCAAACATGAACACCCACCATCCTCCACTAGTCACCCACAGCTGAACCTGATACAGCTCCAAATACCACAGCTTTTATCTCCAGCCCACCACAGCTCATAACAGCAGCGGGACCGGCCGACACACAGGGTCTTATTCAACCCTAGTGGACCACCACTGAAGTCAAAGGAGTTACATCGGAAGTTAAATGGGTTCATGAATTACAACAAACTTGAATCAGCATTAGAAACTAAAGTTACTCTTGTCTATGAGTCATTCTGTTGGTTTGCAATAGCGCTCTCTTGCACTGAGATCCCTTCATATTCCTAAACTGGGCTAGGTCAGTACATAGAAAGGAGCTCTCCCAGGAACATCTTAAGACTGCAGGAAGAAGTGCTGGAATTTCTGCAGGTGATTGCTTTTCCCAAGGAGTGGTACCGAACCAATGACCCAGGAAAGCGTTGGCTACTGGAGTTGTGGATCTGCTGAAGTGTACATTATAGTCTTTCAGCTGGCACATAAAACTGAGGTTCTAACACTTGTGGACATTCAAGATCTCCGGGCACTTGTCACAAGAAGGGCAGTTTTCAAGGCCATCCTTGACCATAAATGTCGGTTTTGGCTAATGAGCTTTTATGCTGCCTAAAGCCATCAGCATCAAAGGACACCATCCCTCATGCCTGGGACTAAAGACAAACCACCATACTTCTCACTTCTTAAACATCTCCCCACCCGCAGCAGCTGGCAAATCCTTTCCCCCCACTCCTCTACAAATTGGACAAAACTACTGTAGAGAATCCCCTCAAGCAAGGCAGTCCTAAGGGAGAGATGGTTGCTTGGAGAACCCCTGTTGCCTTGCATCTGATTTCACTCCTAAGTATGATATAAGGATGCTTCTGAAGGGCTATGTTTGTGACCTCCATACAGCTCTTTTTGTCAAGTGCCATTTCATTAAAAAATCAGCCTTTTAACTGTGGACACATTTCAACCTCACCAAAACTGCTAATTATTGACAGTTGGTGAAGAGGAGATTTCACTTGTTCCTCCTGTTAAACTGCATCTAATTAGTAATTACTGGTTCACTGTCATCTTTACTGCAATAATCCCACTGCACATTGGCTCATTAACCTTTTGCTTTTCTAATGTAGCCTGCCAACAAGATGAAGGCTGAAACAGATTGGAAAACAATAGCTCAGTCTTGTATTTTAGATGTTTTTCCTCTTGCCCTGGAGATCTGAAGGGAAGATTATTTTTAAGAAAAGAATTTCAATTGCAATCAGCCTCATTCTTGGTGATGGTTTGTCCTACATCTAGTCAGCTACTAGAAGTCTTTAAACTGAGCCTGTGATGGGGCCTGGGTCTCTCTGTCACTGACTCCTCTTCCAGATGCTTCAGCCCTTGTAACCAGAGCCCCGTGCACTACACAGCATGCTGGACCTGGGTTCTGCTGCGAGATCCCTGGACTCTGCAGGTGAAGCAGTCTAAAAGAAACTGCTGCACAATTTCCAAATAGAAAATAAAGGGTTTGAGTTAATTAAATATGTACATGAACAATTAACTCAGTAGGGCAGCCCCTGGTTTATTTATTGGGATGCTGAATTCAATTGATTTTATGCAATTCCCATTTTCAGCGTTGGACATGTTGCAGATGTTTGAACAGGCAATGCATAACTGCACTGGAGGGACAGTCAGTGAGTATGCTGTAGGTTACAGCAGCTGGGCAGGAGGTGCTGCGAGAGGCATGGGAAGCAGTTTGAGACTGTGAGCTAAGAATATTAGCTGGCTATTTCTGCTAAAGCGATCTGCAGCGCAATACTTAGTGCTGCAATTAGGTTTCAGAGTCAACACCCTCTTGAGATTAATGGGATAATTCCCACCATATTCCCATAATATTTTAGGCTTGCTGCAGACCCAGGGAGACATCACTGCATTGGTGTATACTTGGTTTCTGTTTTCAGAGTTATCTTCTCAACCATAAGGGCTAGAAACAGAAGAAAAGAAAATTGAGCTTCTGAAGCATAGGTCTGCAGTATGAAGTGAATCAGAAAACACCTGGGGCTCTGCTCTTGACGAGATATGGGTCCAAGACAGTTTCAATGCACTGACTTTCCCAAAGCTTGGTTGATCAACTCAAGGGTTACTATTCTAATGTCTATGTGGACAGTTTTAAGGCCAGATTCTGATTTCACTTACACTGGCTTTGAACTGGTGTAACTCCACTGACTCTGAGGCAGCTACTTCTGACCTACGTTGGTGTAAACAAAAGCAGAATCAAATCTTACGGCTTAAAAAAACCCAGCCAAATGGCCTGCTTCATTAATCTTCAGAACGTGGCAAAACTCACCATTTTTCTGAGGCTTATGGGGACCAAGCAGTTAGACAGGATGGGGAAGCAGAGGTTTGGTGATAGGAATTGCTATTAAGATCTCTGGCTTTTGCATAGGTTTCTGGGGCACCCCTTTAAATCTGTTCCAGGGCTTTAACTCTGTGCAATACTGTTTCTTGAACGCTTTGTAAAGTGCTCAGAGTCAACAATGGGAGCTCCGTACAATCAAAATAAATGCATTAAACGAACAAGGCTTTTCCCTTCAGCCCACTAAACTAAATTAAGGACAGAAAGCTGTTGAAGCTCCTAAACTAAGAGAGAGCTTAATAGTGAATCAGCTGCTAGGCTCATTTACTCACTGACGTCAATAGGGTAGTACATGCATAACAGAGTCAAATTTGGCTCATTTACTGTTATTTTAAATGGTCCCTCTTTGGACCATGGTGTCTTTGGAGCTGAATACCCTGGTTACACTCCTGTTGCCAATCATTTGCTCCATGGCTTGTTACAAGCAGACTGCCTCTAATGTCCAATCTATAGCTGCTTTACACCTACTACCTCCACAAACAAAACAAATACTTGTGGCACTGGGCAAAGAGTTCATATCCAGACACACAAGAAGCATAGCTGGAAGAGGAAGCAGGTCTGGCAGATTTTGTGGGCCACTAGTGAACACACATAAGCCAAACACATCACACACTCAGATCCTGAATTGAGACTCAGGACTGATGGGCTGTGACAGGAGAACTAGCCAAGTCTGTGAAGAACTGGCTCTGAAGCGATTACGGTTTTAGAGAACTGACCTACTCCACTCACTTCCTAGGTTCTGAAGGTCTCCAAAGCTCATCAGCCATTAAATAGATTGGAATCAGATTCGCCAGGATTGGAGATTACACACACCCTTCAGTAAATGGAAACACTTTTTAAAAGACTGGGAGTCTAAGACTGAATATAAAAATGCTTGATACCTCAAGTTCCCACAGCAAGACCTTAATTCTCTTGAAGCTGAGGGACCAGAGCTGAGAACCCAGTGGATAATGAGCAATACCCCACTGGCTGTAATGGCTTCCCTTCACTGACACGATGCGTGGGCAGAGAGCACATCAGTCTGTTTTAGCGGCTAATCAGCTCTGATTCATGTTTACACTGTAGATAACACTGTTTTTGCTTTTAGAAGGTCACTTTCAATTAATCTTTGTACCATTTTAAAAGTCCCCATTGTTTGCAACTGTAATAATCTTTGATGCAAGATAGACATTAATGTTTCTCTGTAATTTAAACAGAGCGGGGACTGATATGGCCATTAACATTAATATACCCTGTCAGACCAAAATATCAGTAATAGCACTTTTCACCCAAAGAGCCTTACAGATGTCCGTAAGCATTGTTAGACTCATTTTTCAGATAGGGAAACTAAGGCACTGACTTTTTTTTTCTTTTTTTAAGGCCCAAATCTTCACAGAGGGCATATAATTTTGGATGCTTCAACTTTTGGATAACAAACTTTAGATACCTCTGGCTTGACTGGGTGCTCATTGCCTCTGGAAATCAGGCCTTAGGTGCCTTAAGATGGAGACCCAAACAATGAGTCACCCAAAATTAGTGGACAATTTTGAAAATTTAAGCCTTAATGACTATCCCAAGGAATTTCGGCCCAAGTAATTTCAGTGGCAGTTGTGATTGGACCCCAGTTCCGGTTTTACTTGAATGGTTTCCGCTACAAAACAGTTGGGTATCCCATCTTTTTTTGACTGGCATTTTGGTGACCCCGTAAGCAAGAGAACATCAAACTGGCATTGAAGTGTGGCTTTTGGCCGAAAAGTGAAATCTGACACAACCTAACATATTCTTGTTGTTAGGCACCAACAGCGTGCACTGTGCTGCACAAGACACAGAGCAAAGGCAGTCCCCGCCCTGAAAATTCAATCTAGAGATGAAATGGAGAAGGTGGAATGGTCTGAGAAGCCACAAGAACACGTATCTGCTCCTTGTGTGTCTTCCTGTCATAGAGGCCTGCTTTATAGACAAAAACAAACGCTCACTACCTGAACACTCCGGAGACAACACAGACATGGGAGGGTGAGCAAGACTGTGTTCTTCCTGATGCACCAGAAACAAAAGAGGCACTTCTGACTGCAGTTCTTTACTATGGATGTTAATGAAAGAGAATGAACCCAGCTTGACTCTCAGAGCCCAGGGTGAGCTGTCAGGGCCATCAGGTAGAACCATAAACATCGTTTGACTTGTGAACGGGGCACTTTTGACCTAGAATCACTGAAAGAGAGTAACTATGGAGGGCCAGAATATCATCTTTGCAGCGTTATTCTTTTGACTACAGCTGCTACCCTTTAAGTACAAGCAGAGAAGATGCTTTCAAGGTACATTTTTTTAAATGCCTCATTTAAATGTTTTGTGTCCCTGCTCTTCCCTGCAATTAATATGTGTTAAAACTGATTACTGCACAGCCTCAAGACAGGAGTGGGTGAATCAACTAACTCCTATGGGAGGCCAAACAGGAATGGTGCCGTGTGTTGAATTTAAACCGTATATTTCTGGCATGGAACATAGGACTTTCTACTCAGTTCATCACTGGTTAACTTCAGCCTTCACTTAATTTAATCCAAACCTCAGGAATCAAATCCTTTTAATAAATATAACAAAATCACAACCCCTTTTTTTGATCACCCAAGGCAGGTATTGTTGTAGGATCCAATCGCCAGCTAAAGGAAAGGAAAACCCACATGATCATAAAAGATGAACATGCCTCTCTGTATGCATCCAGCCATTGTTACCGACAATGTGAGCACTGCCATGTGCTGAGCAAGCTGTGATGTGCACCCCGGAGGCCATATATATCACAAGATCAAGCCCATATTTAAGTCAAGGGGACAACAGCTGACTCTCAAAGAACAGGAAGGCCTGGTAGCAATCAAACATTCAACAGAGCCATCGACTTTTGTGATTCATTGTGTTCTCCGCATACCAAACCCACATCTGCACGCATACCCTCTCTCTAAAGCAGGGGTGGCCAACCTGTGGCTCCAGAGCTGCATGTGGCTCTTCAGAGGTTAATAGGCGGCTCCTTGCACAGGCGTTGACTCCGGGGCTGGAGCGACAGGTGTCAACTTTCTAATGTGCCGGGGGATGCTCACTGCCCAACCCCCAGCTCTGCCCCAGGCCCTGCCCCCACTCCACCCCTTCCCCAAGGCACCTGCCCCTTCCCCTGAACCTGCCATGCCCTCACTCCTTCCCCCCACCCCCTCCAGCCTCCTGCACATGTGAAACAGCTGATTGCGGCTGGTGGGAGGTGTGGGGAGGGAGGGGAAGGCACTGATTGGCAGGGCTGCCGGCAGGTGGGAGGCGCTGGGAGCTGATGGGGGGTCAGCTGATGTATTACTGTGGCTCTTTGGCAATGTACCTTGGTAAATTCCGGCTCCTTCTCAGGCTCAGGTTGGCCACTCCTGCTCTAAGCTGCCAAGTCAACATTCTCTTTGTACGCCTAGGCTAGAAACAGCCAACCTTCCCGCTGACTCTTCTGGCTGGGGGCTTCCCCAAAAGCCTTAGACTGTGTGAGGTTTTGGATCCTGTTGGCTGCTGTGGTGGAGATCACCTGATAAAATCTCGCCCACCATCAGCTGTGTGAGGCAAACAAGCTGCCACGTTGCAGTGACTTCAAAGGAGCTACTGATGGTGTGAGGTATCACTCCTCTGCTTCGCGCTGCAGTGTGATACAGACTAGACATGCACTGACCTCCGACATCTGTGGAAAGAGACTGATGGCCAAGGGAAGAGCCAGGCCAAAGGCCGCGAGGCACACAAAGCCTTGCACTGGGAGAACCATCCGGGGACGGGCTCGCAGGAGAGACGTTCTGTAAAGAGGAGTGAGGCTTTGTTAGCTTGACAGACACACCAGGTTACCCCGTACCATCGTCCAGACAAGCTCTGCTGCTCTGTTAGCGCTGCATAAGGAGCAGTGGAGCGGTCTCCCTGTCTGTGACTGACTCCAAATCCCACCTCGAGATCCGACCGTCTCCCTGGCTCGGGACTCCCTGCCAAAACATTCATGAGAAAGGACCAGGTCTCTGGCCCTTACTCATGTTGAGCAATACCCTGCTCTGGGAGTGGTCCTAATGAGATCAATGGGACCCACTCACAGAGGACAAGGCTACTCACAGTGAATACAAGCATCACAATCTGTCCCACAGGGAGTTATGCCCACACAAGGGGCCAATCCTGCAGGCCTGTGTAGTTCCATTAAAGTGAACTGGCCAAACTCAGAGGTGATGTGCCTAGGCTGGTGTAGGTTGGACTCCCTGGGTGCAACTGCATACTGAGCCCCTTCGGGACCCAGCACACAAAGCTGTCTGGGCTAACAGGGGGTTGCTGTGGCCCCATAACTGAGGGAATTTCTGTAAGTTGTGGCAGCCCTGCAACACATAACCTGGAGCTGCTCAAAATAGCCATAGTGCCATCTGCTATGCCCTCAGCCATACCATGCCCCTCCTGTTCCCAGCCCCAGCTTGGCATGCCCTCCACAGGGGGTGTTTATGGCTGCCTTTCACAGTGCCTGCACCAGGGAATTCTCCCGTAGCCAGCTAAGAGAAAACAACACAAGGGTGAGTCCCTCCCCCTTACTCCAATTGAGAGTTCCTTATGTGCACTTTCCAATGTGTAACTTATGCACATAGCAGCTGAAGTATGGTGGGCCTTCTTTGATGTATACCTTCTTGTTGGTTACTTTTCTTACTGCTCTGTGCAAGATACACCAACTTAGAGGGCCCATACAGTAGCTTTTCCTACCCTCAAGCTATTATTGACTATTTGTGTTACAGCAGGTGCTAGAGGCCCTTGTCCTGGGCACGGACCAGACACCCGGGCTATACCTACCTTCACTGCAGAATTAACTCGGGTGATCAGTACCTGCATCTGAGCACCTGGGTGAGAGCTGCCGCCTTGCCAAGACATAATACCGGAGTTACGGTATCCTCACTGGTACTGTGCTCCCCGGTGTGTGTCACCAGGACTTTTGGGGACATAACCCATGGTTCTTTGCACTGCAGTAAGCTGAGCCACTCTATAATTCTTTCCCCATGAGTTGTGGGAGAACTTGTCAGTCCTTCTGAGCACAAGGGGGAGGAATTGTGGGAAGGCACCAGAGGACTATCAGCACTCAAGCCTGCGTCCTCACTGCAAAGCGGGTGGGTTACCGGCAAGAGTGAAAGCAGAACTCAGGCTCGAACTCTCAGACCCTGCCGGGCCAGCTAGCCTGGGTTTGAAGCACCACCAAACTCAGGTGAGAGGGCTTTGTATGTGGACAGGATGGGGGGTAGGGACAAGACCAGAGTACAATCCTGAGTGAACTCTGCAGTGAAGACAGACCCATAGTATAAAGACAGTCCCTGCCCCAAAGAGCTTACAACCTTAACTGCAAGACAGACCGAGGGTGGGAGGGGAAATGAAGGCCTGGAGAAGAGAAGGGACTTGACCAAGGTCATCCAGCAGATCAGCAGGGAACTCTGTTCTCCTGAGTGCCAGTCCAGTGCCTTTCCTACTCTCCATTTAAAAATCATCACTCGGGGCTTTTCACAATTCTTCTTTCCATTTGGCTCTCTGATCAGCCCAACTGTGCGCAAGACAGCATTGTAATGTCACAAACGGCAGCAAGCAAAACAGCTCTCTACCTCGAGAGAAATGGCTAGCCGCGCACCTGAGGCTCTCTCAGTCTCGCTAATGGTGATGGCTGAGAGCTGCATTTTTATTTTTCCTTTGAGTAAAGCTTGGGAATAAAAATAGGGCCAGACCCTGAGCTGGTGTAAATGAACCATCACTCCTTTCTCTTCCAGAGTCGTAACTCCTCACTAATGGTGAGTGGAGACAACAGTGCTCTACATTAAGTGTGCATTGTGCAAGCTGGGCCCATATTATCCAATATTCATCCATTTTGGGATCAGTAGCCTGGAAAAGAATTTAAGCACAATCCTTGTAGCCTATGCTTAGGTAGAATTCCTGCAGAAGGCAACAGGGGTTGTGTTTGCCTAAGAGGTTCAGGACCAGGCCCTTAATTATATTATAACAAAGTTCTAAGATTATTCTACAGGAAAACGAGCCTTCAAGAATTGCCAGCAATGAAAAAAGAAAAGGAGTACTAGTGGCACCTTAGAGACTAACCAATTTATTTGAGCATGAGCTTTCGTGAGCTACAGCTCACTTCATCGGATGCATTCAGTGGAAAATACAGTGCATCCGATGAAGTGAGCTGTAGCTCACGAAAGCTTATGCTCAAATAAATTGGTTAGTCTCTAAGGTACCACTAGTACTCCTTTTCTTTTTGCAAATACAGACTAACACGGCTGCTACTCTGAAACCAGCAATGAAAAGTGGATAACTGGTCCCCTCTCTCTCAGAGAGAGGAGATTGCGGGAACAGATACATTCAACTTGTGCTTAAAATGTCATGATCCATTAGAGCCCTTATTGAGAAACTTGTAGAGACTGGCCTCTTTCTGGCTTCCATGGAGTACAGTTTAGAACCCAGACATCATTGCTTACACCACCCTGGCACTTTAATTTGGAAGCTGCCTCCTTTTTAATTACTGCCCTGTTGGGGTCCTTAGAATCACCCAAGTCAAAACTAAACCAATTTAAAATGATCACTGGTACAGCTCCCAGGTGTGACTTCCAGGAGTGTTTTAAACTCAGGCCAGTTCAAATTACAGTGGCTATAACCTCCTAATTAAGAAGAGTTATGACTTGATTTAAAGAAAAAAAAAACTAATTAACACATGAAGTGTAATGTCTTAATTGGGACTCGGATTCTAAAATTTGTGAAGTTCAGGATAAATGATTCATAATTAGTGGAGAAGGGATCACTTTTCTTCTGCCCTTAGGATCTTTGTCCTCAAATCAGTTTTCAAAATAACATTTAGCTAAATATTGTCTTCTGCATTTTGCAGAGAGGGAATTGAAATGCTGTCTAATATCCCAACAGCTGGCTCCCCCCCCCCCCATTAAAATCTACATCTGATTTCAATTGCTAGATATTCCACAATCTCCTATTTGCAAAGCAATCATCTCGTACCAGATAAAGGAATTGCTTCACTGTTTGTTGAATAGTGAACTAGTTTATTTCCAGGTAACTAAACTCTGAGCCTTGCTCAGCTGTTACAGTACCGAACTGGAAGTCGAGAGTCCTAGGTCCTGTTAACAGCTCTGCCACTGAGACTGTGGGTCTACACTCAAACCGATACAGCAGCTCCGCGTCAGCAAAGACACTACAGCCACAGGAAGGGTTCGCCCGCTGCTGTAGTTAACCCACCTCCCCAAGAGGGGGTCGCTAGGGCCTTAGGTGCTGGAACTAGAGGTGTGGGGGGTGCTGCCGCACCCCCTGGCTTGGAGAAGTAACAACAACCCAAATACGTGGTTTCTGCCTTCAGCACCCCCCCCTGTAAGAGTTGTTCCAGCACCACTGGCTAGATCGACAGGAGAATTGTTCTGTTCACCTAGCACTATCTACACCGGGGGTTAGATCAGTCTTTAACTACACCCTGGAGAGACGCACCAAAGCCACTGTAACTTTTTAGTGTAGACCAGCCCTGACATGCTTCAGGCCAGATGGCGATGACCGTACTCCCAGGGAACGAACAGTACCTTGCACTATCAGTAGTTCCATTAAAATCAGCAAGGCTACTTGTGGAATCTGGTACGACTCAGTGCAAGTAGGGATATCCCACTTGAGCCCTCTGTGATTCAGAATATGTCAGATCAGCACAGATTTTCCAAAGTGGTCTCTAATTCTGAGTTGCTCCAATTTTTGGGTGCTCAGCTTTAGATGCATTGAGCCCAATACGTTGCTGCCCTGCATCTTGCGTTGTCGTTTACACCCGTGGAAAATGAGGGCAAAACACTAGCAAATCAGAACAGTAGTGTTTTATACCCACTTTGTACTGGAGCAAACAACTGTCAAGGCGCACAGCTATGGTGAATCGGAGCCAGTGTTCCTCAAGCTGGGCACCCAAACACAAAGCACCTAGAATTAGAAGCTGCCTTTGAAAATGTGGGCCTTGCCTCTTCTGTTCCTCTGTCTGGGCTCCTGCAAAATGATCATATTTACATCCCATTCTTCCCATTTCTGAGGCACACAGCAGCGCTGCCTTTCTCACACTCGACTGCGAAGCACAATTAACATTTGCAAATTGATCTTTGGATGAAAGACACTATGTATGTGCAAAGTATTTCTCCTCCTGCCATTGCCACCACTTTTCTCCTTCTGTCTGTCTCTCTCCCTCTCTTTTTAAGCTTTGTCTGACTACTCCCCCTCAAAATTCCCTGGGGCCTACTTTTTTGGCATCTTGCGGCTGACGCACAGTGGATCCAAGCAAGCCAATGACATCATGAGGAGCTTCTGGCTCACTGAGCTCAGGTATAAATTATTATTCTGAGATACATGTATTTAAAACACAAAGACCTTAAAGATCCCATATATATCTCTGTGTGTGTATATATATATATACACGTGTGTGTGTATATATACACTTATATATCAACTTATGCAGACAGTACATCTGCTCCACAGACACAGTGTGTTGTAGATCTTGTAAATACACCTTCATTCAACTTTCATCACATTGTTCATTAGTGATTTAAATTTTGCATAATTTGGCAGCTGCCTCTGGTGTTTTTCAGGAGGTACTGTAATTTATTCCATATGGAAGTCACTTGGTGTACTAAAAAGGAGTTATCAGGTTCAGTGAACCAGAGCTGTATTTGCCTAGAAGAAGGTGTTAGATGCTAAACTAAATATGACAGGAGTTAACTGAAATCTCCCGACTGACAGATTCTGTGGGTTTTGTCGTATTTAATATAAACAGGATCATAGCTAATACGTACATTATGAGAGACTGGGAATTACAATGGGGCAGGAACATTATGCTGATTTCTTGTGGGTCAAAGCCCAAAGTATCCTGAGGCACATCCTAGGCAGGAGGGGGCTACTCAGAACCCCTTGTTAAAACTGCACCTCCAAAATAAAGGAATGGATGGTGTGATTTTCCTGTCTTTGATGGAACTGTCCCATATCTGGATCCTGCTAACCCACCCCTGCCACAAGCAACTTATCCCTAGAGATCAGAAAAATCTACCTGATGAACACACTTATTTTGCCAGCTGGATGGCCTCTATTTTCAAAATCAGTTCTCAGGGGAAGCTTCCCCCAGATGCCCTACAAGCCATCCCCACCCCTCCATTGAGGGTCACCCAATGGAATACAGTGCTTTGGTTGCGATAAGGCAGCTGTCAAGGGAGCCAGGGACTCCAGGATTTTCCTTTTAAAAGGAAAAACAGCTTCAACTTATGACATGTGGGAGCCTCAGCATGGCATGGGTGCATGTGGCCGTGATGCTGAGCCCATTTAACTGCATTCCTGGAGACCTATCACATTAAAATCTGGGCTGAGTGGGAGCTTGAGAGAGAAAAGAAACTCTCATCTTCAGGGTGGTAAAACTTTGCCGCTCTCTAAGCATTCCCCTTAGCCCCTGCACTCTGCCGACATTACCAGCCTCATCGGACCACTGGCCAGTTTCTCACCCAGTGACCCTGTGACTTCTTCCATGTGGCCCACTGTGCACGGTATGACCTCCTGGAGCTTACCCACAGAGCCCCAACCTTGCCTGCATGTAAGTCCCTCTTGAAGACCCACTTCTGCTGGGCAACCTACAGTGAACTGAGCTGACTTGTACATAAATTCCCTGTTGTTGTTCCCCCTTTCCTTCACCTCTATCTACTTGTCTGACTGCCCTTCAACTGGGAGCTCCTTGGGACAGGGACCAACCTTGCAAAGTGTTTGGAAAGCTCTGGGTACACTCTGGACACTACCAAAAATAAATTATTGCAAAGGCACTCTGCTGGTGCCTTGCCTAGTCAGTGGCTTGAGATGATTTTCAACTATGCATAAAATGGTGCTCAACTGTTTTTATTGCAGAATTAAGGATATTTGATTAAAACGATATAACCAGTGTCTTGAACTTTATACCCTCTGCCTTCTGGACTACAACAAGGTGACATACCTGGGCATGAAGCCTTCAGCCCTTAGCAAACTCCAACTGGTACAGAACGCTGTAGCAGATCTCCTGAGCAACGTGAGCACATCACACCTGCCTTCCACTTTCTGCACTACCAAATCAAGTTCAAGGTCTCAATCCTTATCTTCAAAGCACTCAACAGCCTGGGCCGAGGTTACCTAAAGAGCCTACATCTTCAGGATGGGGACTGTTATCAATGATCTTTCTCTTCTGGCACAATGGAACTATCTGAAATAAGGGTAAAGCTTGTCTGTGCTGGAGACAGAGGTTTCTCAGGGGCCGGTTGGAGACGGCAAAATGAACTCCCTCAGGAACTAAGGACCACCATGAACCTCACCACTTTCCATTCCAAGAGCTAGGAACATGTTGTTCACGAAAGCTCATGCTCTAATAAATTGGTTAGTCTCTAAGGTGCCACAAGTCCTCCTTTTCTTTTTGCGAATACAGACTAACACGGCTGTTACTCTGAAACATGTTGTTGACCTTGTCATCTCTAATATAAACACATAGCAACGTATGTACGTGTGGGTGTATAAACCCTCCAAAAGAAAACACTCCACTGCACACACTCTGGGAAGAGAATGAGAGAACAAAAAATGTGACAGATGTGCAGTCACATTGCTCAATGCTCTACTGGAAGGCGCTAAGATACTCCAGCAATGAGTGTGGTATAAGGACCAATATAGGAAAAAATAGCTAGAATCCTCCCCATGAACCAATCAAACCAGTAGCCCTACTCACACACTCTATAGTATAAAGATTTCCAGCCAAGGGTCTCTCGTACAACTCTGTTTGCCAAAAGGTTCTGACACCTTCTTTGGCTCTGGTTACGAGAAACCCTTTTTGTTTAACTCGAAAAACAAATTAATTGATTCCCAGTTCTCCTCTCCGACACAGCACACAAACCCCAAGACACTAGGATCACAGGTTAAGGGAGAGGGAGGGAGAAATTATTGTGTGAGTTCCTGTTAAAATCTTGACACCACCTCTCTGCTCTCCACTATACAAATGCTGCTGAAAGATGTAACTGCACTCCTGGGATTGGACAGAAGATCATTCTGCTGCCTAGAACAGAATTATCAAAGTGACTGCAGCTTCCCCACTTCCCAGGTGTTTTCAAGGGAATTCTATGCTGGTGACAGATGTGCTGGAGACCGAGGTTCACTTGATATCTACAGACTGGACACAGCCCAGGCAGCTGAAATGCCATCCAGCTAACGTGCCTTCACTTGTTCCTCAAGGAGGGAGCTCAGTCTCCAACCCCATGTCCATTTCTCTGAGCCTGCCCACCAGGGGACCACGGGGTATCAGCTGTGGGGGTGGTTTTGCAATGGGCAAACTTGTCTTGTGGGGAAAGGATGGGGACTGCTCTAATAGAATTTCAGTGAACATAGGGCAACACGCAGGGTGTGAGGAGACTGTTTTCACCTTTGTATCATCAGATTCACTGCTGAAAAGTGCAGTGTGCTATTATAAACATACCCCAAGGAACCAACCCTGCAGCTTCGTGCTCCCTGGCCTTCTGCCACAATTGCTGCTTGCTCCCCTCCAGACTACTCAGAATGAAACAGCCAAGCTCATCCTCCTCTCCTCTCTTTCCAGCTTCTCGGCCTTGCCTTTTAGGCCTTGCCCAGCTCCGAGACTCCCTCCTGCCTACATCTCTGTTCTCACTTCACACCCCTGGCTCTCTCTGCTCTGCCAACATGTCCTCCTTCCCCTCTGCCTCGCTGCTGTCCTCTCATCTTTGTGTCTTCTTCCACACTGGCCCCTGCACCTGAAACACATTCTCAGTTCTATCCACTGAAGTGATCACCAATGAAATGGTCAGTGCTGACACTGGTGGGCCACCATGGGCTGTAGAGCTGACACAATGGTTGGATCAACAGGGGGCAAGAGAGTTCACCCCTCTAGGCTACTGTTTCAGACTCTCTACATACTCAAGAAAACACAGCATTGTGTACGCTCAGTTTGGGCTTGGAAAGGTTGTTTTTTTTTTTCTTTGGCAACTGCGAGGGCTAGAAACTAATTTTTCACAATCCAAATGCCATACAGGCCACGTAAATACATCCAGCAGGCTGGGTCTGGCATACCTGATTTAGGCTGTAAGGTCTCTGGAGTAGAGGCATTGTGCCAAAATCTCTACTGGTGTAAACTGGAGCAGTTCCACTGACTCCACTGAAGATGTGCCAATTTACACTCAGCAGAGTATCTGACCCCATGTTTTTATAAGCTCTATGCGCACTGGTCATGCCATATAAAAAAAAAAAACAACAACATGGCTTATTATTTTCTCATGGACGGGAGTTTGGATAAAACTGAAATTCCATGTGGATACCTCTGTATGTCCCCAAGTATTTAATTTTAGGGCTGTCAAGCAATTAAAAAAATTAATCGCAATTAATCGCACTGTTAAACAGTAATAGAATACCATTTATTGAAATATTTTGGATGTTTTCTACATTTTCAAACATATTTATTTCAGTTACAACACGGAATGCAAAGTGTACAGTGCTCACTTTATATTTATTTTTGATTACAAGTATTTGCACTGTAAAAAAACAAAAGAAATAGTATTTTTCAGTTCACCTAATACAAGTACTGTAATGCAATCTCTTTATCATGAAAGTTGAACTTACAAATGTAGAATTATCTAGAAAAGTAACCGCATTCAAAATATAACAATGTAAAGTTTTAGAGCCTGCAAGTCCACTCAGTCCTACTTCTTGTTCAGCCAATCGCTCAAATAAGTTTGTTTACATTTGCAGGAGATAATGCTGCCCACTTCTTGTTTACAATGTCACCTGAAAGTGAGAACAGGAGTTCTTGTGGCACTGTTGCAGCCAGCATCGCAAGATATTTATGTGCCAGATGTGCTAAAGATTCATATGTCCCTTCATGGTTCAACCACCATTCCAGGGGACATGTGTCCATGCTGATGTCAGGTTCTGCTCGATAACAATCCAAAGAAGTGTGAACTGACACATGCTCATTTTCGTTATCTGAGTCAGATGCCACCAGCAGAAGGTTGATTTTCTTTTTTGGTGGTTTGGGTTCTGCAGTTTCCACATCGGAATGTTGCTCTTTTAAGACTTCTGAAAGCAAGCTCCACACCTCATCCCTCTCAGATTTTGGATGGCACTTCAGACTCTTAAATCTTGGGTCGAGTGCTGTACCTATGTGTATAAATCTCACATTGGTACCTTCTTTGCGTTTTGTCAAAACTGCAGTGAAAGTGTTCTTAAAATGAACAAGTACTGGGTCATCATTCGAGATTGCTATAACACGAAATATATGGCAGAATGTGGGTAAAACAGAGCAGGGGACATACAATTCTCCCCCAAGGAGTTCAGTCACAAAGTTAATTAACGCATTTTTTTTTAATGAGTGTCATCGGAATGGAAGCATGTCCTCTGGAATAGTGGCCAAAGCATGAAGGGGCATACGAATGTTTAGCATATCTGGCACATAAATACCTTGCAATGCCAGCTACAAAAGTGCCATGCAAATGCCTGTTCTCCCTTTCTGGTGATATTGTAAATAAGAAGTGGGGAGCATTATCTCCTATAAATGCAAAAAAACTTGTTTGTCTTAGTGATTGGCTGAACAAGAAGTAGGACTGATTGGACTTGTAGGCTCTGAAGTTTTACATTATTTTGTTTTTGAGTGCAGTTATGTAACAAAAAAAATCACATTTGTAAATTGCACTTTCACAACAAAGAGATTGCACTAGAGTACTTGTATGAGGTGAATTGAAAAATACTATTTCTTTTATCATTTTTACAGTGCAAATATTTGAAATTAAAAATATACACACACTTTGATTTCAATTACAATACAGAATATAATTTATATGAAAATGTAGAAAAACATCCAAAATATTTCATAAATTTCCATTGGTATTCTATTGTTTAATAGTGCAATTAAAACTGTGATTAATCTAAATTAATTTTTAATCGCGATTAATTTTCTTGTGTTAATCGCGTGAATTAACTGCAATTAATCAACAGCCCTATTTAATTTATACCAAACTAACTTTGTGAGAGTACAGCAGCCTCTGATACTCTCACCACTGTAACCGCCGTAGCACACCTTACCCTGATGGCTGAAAAAAGTCATTGGGACCTGTCTACATTATGGCTTGAATCATGCTAGCATAACTCTTTTGTGTTTTCCAGCATGGCTACTGCTAAACTGGTTTCTTTGCCCAGTGCAGACTGGTGATTTTAAGACTTATGCTAGCCCAAAGAACAGTGTAGGCTAGCCCATTAGGTAACACACAGAACCACTTCCGAAGATGAGGCCCAGTCCTGTTCCCAATTAATTCAATGGGAGTGTCCAGCAAGGGATGAGGTTTATAACCATGTTAGGCCAGCCATGCTAGGCTGCAATTGTGTCTGAGACTGGGGTAATAATCTATACAGTGAATAGGTTCTAATTCTGCTTCTGTGAGAAAAGAAGGAAGCTGGGTGAGGGGAACGGGAGGATGCTGGGAATATGGCTGTGGCAACTGATGCTTAGATGGAGAATCCTTGTACTGTTTCTCCCTCATCTCTCTATAACCATTGCACAATAGGATACCTGCAAGTATCTGAATGATGACAACATTGTGAGATACAAGTAGGATACATTCATTCCTGGTGTAACTCCACTGAAGTCAGAGTTATGCTAAGGGGTCCAGTGAGTCTACACCAGAGAAGGCACATGATGAGTTCTCCTACTTTCTTCTGCTTTAAAATTATCTATGTCCCATACTTAGAATTTTCTTACTTTCATGGATGCATCTAAACCATACTTATATTTTATTAAGGCTGTCTTAACATAGCTATTGTTAATTATACAACTGAAATAAGAATACATCTGTGCAAAATAACTGGCATGATGCTGCTCACACAGCACATGCCATCCCAAAATAAATGTTGATTCTTTAGGTTGGATGCTTCCACACCATGTCCAGGCAGCAGGAGATGCATGAGACATGGTGAAAGAACGGAACACCGGAGAGCTAAACAGTGGGAGGTAACACTGAGTTGCCTGAAGAGCAAAGAACGAAGGCCCAGGGAGTTAAAATACGCAGCAGGCAAAGAGACTAGAGACGCCAAGAGAGCTGAAAAAAATGGCATGAGAGATGAGAGAGGCAGCTGGGGGAGTTAAAACATGCAGATGGAGAGATGCGATAGATGGCTGGGAAAGATGAAAGACCTGGATCCAAGTGGAAAGACGACCACCAGGAACTGGCCACTAAAATAAACTTTTAAAATATTGGACAAAAACCCCCAACAACACTGTATTAGTCTTGTTTTAAGCTAAAAACCATTGATGGGGACTATGGGCAAATTCTCAGCTGATGGAACACAGCTCCACTTCAGTCAAGGAAATTACACCAATTTACCCCTGGCATCAGAATGGTATTTGTCAGAGTCACTTTTCTCACTAACCACAACCTCAGATGCAAACACAGCAGAACTCTGAGGAAGATCCAGATGGAACTTTGTGACTCAGGCCTAGGTTTAATTAAAATCACCTTCAGCCTTAAAAATAATAAGTCATCATTCTCCTCACCATTTCTAAAGTAAGATGAGATTTTTTTTAATAACTAAAGCTACGTGTAATACATCTCATGTGTCTCTTGCTATAACTGCAATAAAACTTTCCCACCATAACCGGAATATGACAGACAGCTGTCTGTCAGACAGAGTTTGCAGTGTTGCTGTAGCCTTGTTGGTCCCAGGATATTAGAATATAGATTCATAGATACTAAGGTCAGAAGGGACCATGAGAATCTAGTCCAACCTCCTGCACAATGCAGGCCACAGAATCTCACCCACCCACTCCTGCGAAAAACCTCTCACCTATGTCTGAGCTATTGAAGTCCTCAAATCGTGGATTAAAGACTTCAAGGAGCAGAGAATCCTCCAGCAAGTGACCCGTGCCCCATGCTACAAAGGAAGGCGAAAAACCTCCAGGGCCTCTTCCAATCTGCCCTGGAGGAAAATTCCTTCCCGACCCCAAATATGGTGATCAGCTAAACCCTGAGCATATGGGCAAGATTCACCAGCCAGATACTACAGAAAATTCTTTCCTGGGTAACTCAGATCTCACCCCATCTAACATCCCATCACAGGCCATTAGGCCTATTTACCATGAATATTTAAAGATCAATTAATGACCAAAATTATGTTATTCCATCATACCATCTCCTCCATAAACTTACCGAGTTTAATCTTAAAGGCAGATAGATCTTTTGCCCCCACTGCTTCCCTTGGAAGGCTATTCCAAAATTTCACTCCTCTGATGGTTAGAAACCTTCGTCTAATTTCAAGTCTAAATATAATGTGAGTGAGGTCATATTTTTTATTGGACCAACTTCCAATAAAAGTGAAAGTGGTGAAAGAGACAAGTTTTCAAGTTTACACACCTTGTCTCTCAGATAGACAGACAGGAAAAAGAGCGGCCTGGCAATTTTCCACCTAAATGATTTTTTGACAGAAAAAGACAGCTTCTGCAAAATTGAAATTTTTCACTGGAAAATTTTGATTTTCCCCAAAAATTTCAATTTCCCTTCAGGAATACCTAATCACAATACTTCATTTCAGGTTGGTTACACTTGTATTGAAACATTTCACTTTGTTGAACTGATCCAAAACATTTTGTTTCAAGCCAATTCAAAATTAAACTGAATCTCTTCATGGTACTGTATTGCCTCATGGGAGTTGTAGTTCAGGAGTTTCGTGCCACCATTTTCTCCTATGGACCAGGTCCCCTGGCTTGACTATGTCTCCCATGATGCAGTGCAGCCTCCCCTCTGACCAGGCTGTATGGTGCATCATGGAAGATGTAGTCTGGTCAGGCATCTGAATTACAACTTCTATGAGGCAATGCAGCACGATTGGGAGATGCAGTTTAATGTTGAACTGACTTGAAACAGAAGATCTTAAAAATCACAATCATGATCACAACCTTGGGATTTTCCACATGTCAATACTAACATGATTTTAGCAGCTGATAACTCACAAACTGCTATAGATAAATAAAGGATAGAGGTTCATAGCACTTGAAAACTGGAGTTCCAAGTTTTCAGGTGTTATGGAACCAATTTTTAAAACACTAACAGTTCTCAAGACAACAGTGATAAGTTCATGTTGGAACTGAAGAGGGAGAAAAGCAAGGCAGCAATCAGAATAAGGTATCACAGCTTTCCAAAACTAGATATTATAATGGGAGAGATCTTCAAAGCCACAAATGGCAGCGAGACACCTATCTCTCACTGAAAGTCAATGGGAGTTAGGTGCTTATATGCCATTTGTGCCTTTGAAAATCTACTGCATTGTCTGTAAATATTATTATAAATAAGTAGAGAAATTATATTTCTGCTCATCCTTATAATATAAGCACAGTATTGCCAATCCAAAGCATTCAGAAATCGAAAGCCAGAGCCCGAACCATGATATTGGCTTAAAAATAATAAGTTTTTTTAAAAAATAATAAATAATAATTTTGTTGGTTTGGTGGTTTCTGAGCCTTTAGGGGGCACTCAGATCACATTTTCATGCTCTTCTTTGCATCCACAAGGGCTAAAAAGTTACTTAAAAAAACCTGAAACCTGAGATTCTCACCTCAGCGTTTGACTCCAGGAGACAACTATTGTATGAATATAAAAATGTATAATCCCAGCCAATGCCCCAATGGAGTCTTTATGGGCCAGATCCTCTCCTGGAGTAAACCCGTGTAGCTTCGCTGGCCAGCTCAAAACCTGGTTTATAAATCGACTTTCCTTCCTTGCTGACCCTGTCTGTTATGCCTCCACCTTCCTGTACTGACCTGAACTGAAAACTCAATTCTTCCAAAAAGGCCCTTCCTCTTTAGTCTTCCCCTCAGAGAGTTGTCATCAAATTAGACTGAAAATGTTTATTTCACTGACCACTAAAAACAAAAAACCCTGCAAAAAAATGTAGAACTGCACAGGTACATGCCTGGGGAGTCTTCTGGCTCCAGTGGGAGACTCCTGTCTTTGGGCACCCTCTGCTGGCATCCCAAAAGCTGTCCATCTCCCATTTTTAGGGACAGACAGCTCCTTACGGCAAGAAAGGAGCCTCATACTATAATAACTGGTCTGAGAAAACCATTGAGCAAACATGGATGAACAGAGCAACCACAGCAACCACACCATGCAGCAGGAAAGAGCCACAGATTTAGAGTAAGGAAAGCAAACACTGGTGGTGGGAGAAGATCACTACATCTCAGGAAATGCAGGCTGGAGCAGGCAGTACTTAGTGCCTGGGGGATTTAATGGGAACAGGAGGAGATGCTGGAGCAAGGCAAAGCCCAAGAAGGTCATGGTGGGAGAGAAGAAGAAGGTGACTACGACTGGAACAGAGGGTAGTATTTTAAGGTTCTGCCAGAATTCCCCAGGCTGGGATTTGGCCTGGACACCTGGGTTCACAGCCTGATCTTTGGGAAAAGGGGATCAAAAATTCCATAAGATCTTTAAACCACCTTGCACATGCCACACAAGGTGCTAGTTTTACATCTCATCAAACGGCACAGATTTTTTATTTGGCATGAACCATGTGGGTCTCAGGAGTCCTGGATTCAATTCCTAGCTCTGCCACTGACCTAATGGGTGACACTGGGCAAGTCACTTCCGGTCCATTTGCCTCAGTTTTCCCATGTGTAAAATAGGGATAATACCACCGCGCTTCTTTGTAAAGCGCTTCCAATGAAAAGTAAGTATCATCAGTATTCACAGCATGTCTGTTTGGAAAGTACCAAGCACAGGGTTTGTGCTACAAAAATAATTAATAGCAGGGAAGGAGGATGGTCTTGTTGTTAAAGCAATGGGCTGGGACTCTCTTTGTGATATTGGGCAAGCCATTTAAGGTTTGTTTACACAAGGAAATTATTCCACAATAAGGTAGGGTGCAATTTTAAAGCATAACAACTATTCTGGAATAGCTGTGTGGAAACTCTTATTCTGGTTTAGCTTAATCCAAACTGGAATTATTCCGGTCAATATCCCCATGCAGACAGGCCCTTAATCTCGCTCTGCCTCATTTTCTAATCTGTAAAATGGGGCTAATAATACTGTGATTCCTGCCACCCTTTGTCTGTTGTGTCCATTTAAGAGAATCCAGGGTAGGGACACTATGTGTTTGTACAGCACCTAGCATGCTGGGGCCCTGGTCTTGGAGAGGGTCTCAAGAGGCGACAGTAATACAAATGAACAAGATGCCCAGAAGCCCATCAGCCATTAACGCTTACAGAAAAAAGGCTTGATCCTTTCTTTTTAATAATAATAATAATAATATATAATAATAAATCAGAATTTCACACAGCCCAATTGCATTTATGGACCAAGGACAAAGCTGTTGCTACCCAAAGCTGAGGTTCAATACCCAGTCGTGCTAATTATTGTTTACTTTGTCAGTGGAGTGTTTTAGAGTTGCCATCATTAACATTTGCTTAAAAAATGCTTCCAGTTTAGCCATCAGAACAAAGGTAGCTGGCACTTTAGAGACACTATCGTTCAAAGCAGTAATCAGTCTCTGAAGGTTCACAGGTGACACACGCCCCATTGAAGCCCACTGAAACTGAATGAGGTGTCCAGATGGGATAATAGTAGATGGCCTCTTCTCTGGCAGAGAATTTTTTTTTAAGAAGCCAGGAAAGAGTAAACATCTAGAACAAAAAAGAACTCACTGCACTACCTTCTTAGCAGAAAAGAAAAGACATCCTGGAACACAGGGGAGGAGGAGAATGGAAATGGTCACTGGATGTAGCACATATTTTGTTAAAATGCAGGGACACTGATAATTAGACATAATATGATAATGCTGCCCCATACCACACACACCCTAACGTGCTACCAAAAACGTAGCATTTCTCAAAAATGCACTGAAATACCATGGAGCCATACATCATGGGGGAGCCAATCTTAATCACAGGAAGCCAAGTTTCACAGAGCATGCAACAGACAGCATTCAAGGCTAGTATTCTACCCATGCTTCCATACAATTAGGCCCAGTTTTTCAGAAAGAGGCCCAAGGCCTGGATGAAATTACATGCTTACGGCCTGATCCAAAGTTCACTGAAATCAATAGAAAAGGAGGACTTGTGGCACCTTAGAGACTAACCAATTTATTAGAGCATGAGCTTTCGTGAGCTACAGCTCACTTCCTCAGATGCATATCGTGGAAACTGCAGCAGGCTTTATATATACACAGAGAATATGAAACAATACCTATTCCCACCCCACTGTCCTGCTGGTAATAGCTTATCTAAAGTGATTTCCAGCACAAATCCAGGTTTTCTCACCCTCCACCCCCCCACACAAATTCACTCTCCTGCTATCACCAGCAGGAGAGTGAATTTGTGTGGGGGGGTGGAGGGTGAGAAAACCTGGATTTGTGCTGGAAATCACTTTAGATAAGCTATTACCAGCAGGACAGTGGGGTGGGAATAGGTATTGTTTCATATTCTCTGTGTATATATAAAGCCTCCTGCAGTTTCCACGATATGCATCTGAGGAAGTGAGCTGTAGCTCACGAAAGCTCATGCTCTAATAAATTGGTTAGTCTCTAAGGTGCCACAAGTCCTCCTTTTCTTTTTGCGAATACAGACTAACACGGCTGTTACTCTGAAACCTGAAATCAATAGGAATCTGTCCATTGAATACAGTGGGTTTTCAGCCCCCTAAAGAGTAATGGTAATCAAGCAACGGCAGCAATTCAGAAAGATTTCTTCTTGTTCCTTTTAACGAGAAGCCATAATACTGATATTACTGCTACAATATTTTACACTGATTGCCAAGGATGCCGAAATAACAATACAGTGTGTAAGAATACAATTACTGCATTCTACTGGAGTATACTTTTGTCCTTGGCCAGTTTGACAAGGATATTTCTCCTGAAATCACAGTTAACGTCCACACTGGAGCTTGAAGGTGTAATCTCGGGCGCAGGTAGACATACCCGTGCTAGCTCTGATCAAGCTAGCAGGCTAAAAGCAGAAGAGTAGCCATGGTGGCATGGGTGGGCTAGCTGACCTGAGTACATACTTAGGGTCTTGGCTAGCCCCCTCCTGCTGCTTGCACTGCTGTGGCTACATTGCTATTTTTAGCATGCTATCTTGAGCTAGCACAGGTATGTCTTCCTGAGCAGGAAATGACGTCTTCCAGCTCCAGTGCAGATGTACCCTAAATTGCACATCTTTACCCACGAGGCTGTTCCTCACTTTCCCTCGGCTTCCCTTTTTCTGGAAATTCCCCCCTGCCCCACATCACCCAACACTTACTTTTCCAGTATAGACATAATAATTGGAGGTAGAACCAGTATAGGCATTGGCAGGACCACTCTAGTCAGGGCTGTCTCTATCAGTGCCTGAAAAAAAAGAAAAGAAAAGAAATAGAAGACATACACTTAGAACTGCTCCCAGCATATGCCTTCTTTGATCAAACAATCCACCGGGTCAGAAATCCTTTCCCTAGCATTTTTTAATGGTATGTATATGGTTGGAATGTAACCACAAAGATTGATAACAAGGTTGATACCAGTCACTTGCATATAGATTCATAGATTATGAGGCCGGAAGGGGCCACTGTGACTATCTGGTCCGACCTCCTGTACAACTCAGGCCAGAGAACTTTCGTCAATTAATTCCTACTTGAGCTACAGCAGATCTCTAGAAAAACATCTAACACTGATTTTAAAATGGCCAGTGATGAAGAACCCACCACAATCCTTGGCAAGTTGTTCTATTGTTGTTAATTACCCTCACTGTTAAAAATTTGCACCTATGTCCAGTCTGAATTTGTCTAGTTTCAGCTTCCAGCCATTGGATCTTGTTATACATACCTCTGATTGCTCGCCTGAAGAGCACGCCAATTTCTGTTCCCCATGCAGGTACTTCCAGACTGTGATCAAGTCACCCCTTAACTTTCTCTTTGTTAAGCTAAAAAGACGGCATTCTTTGAATCTATCACTGTAGGGCTATCTCTGCACTAGATAGCTTACAGTGGCACAGCGGTACCGATAGCTGTACTGCTGTAAGGTCTCTCGTGTAGCTGCTCTGTGCTAATAGGAGAGAGCTCTCCCGTCGACATATTAAACCACACCCAATGAGGTAGCTATGGTGGCGGGAGGAGCTCTCCCTGTAGCTGCTGGATGCCAGTTGCGAGGAAGTCTTTGATTATTATTATGCGCCATGCAGGTTCGGAGGCAGTGTGTGCTAATCAACTTCCTGGATTCATCAGTACTCTCCGTGAACTCCAGGAACCTGAATAACACATACTGCCCCCTCAGCCACCCCGGAACCTGCATGGCGCATATAAAAAGCTCAGGTTCTTCAGAAGAGACGTGAGCTTTTCCCACGGGGCGGCCTGGGGTCTCAGGAGGGGAGGCGCAGAGTGGCTGCGGGAGCTCCAGCCAGCCCGGGACTCTTCCGGGAGCAGGGGGACTTAGGGCTCTAGCTGGCCCAGGGGTCCTCCAGCCATCGGGGGGTCTGGGGGCTCTGAGCACAGGGGGGGCCCTCAGGCAGAAGCGGTGGAGCCAGGGGGGCTAGTCTCCCGAAAGGGGGACTCCACCCACCGCCCATGCTCTCCCGCCGACATAGTGCTGTACACACTACCACTTATGCCAGTAAAATGTTATGTCGCTCAAAGGTGTGTTTTTTTCACCCTGCTGCGTGACATATGTTTTGCCAACATAAGTCATAGTGTAGACATGGCCTGAGTTATGTTTTCTGAACTGCTAATCATTCCCGTGGTTCTTCTCTCAACCCGCGCCAATTTATCAACACAGGGCTGGGCAGTAAGTGCTCTTCCCATCCCAGAGAGTTTTCTAGAGTTTGAAAAATGTTCCCATTCCGAATCAGGAAAGGAAATCAAAACCTTGAAATTTTTCACACACTGACAAACTGAAAAAATAATTCAATTAGGGTAAACAAACGTTTTGTTTCAATGATGACTTTTTTTAAAAAAAAACACAAAATTTAAAAAAAAAACTTTTCAGATTAAATTTACTAAAACGTGTATACAAAAAGTCGTTTGAACTTCTCTTTCGGAAAATGTCAAAAAGCAACATTTTGACAATTTCAAAAGGTTTTTTTTTGCAAAAATGTTTCGATTTGGGAGATTTGTCAAAACTGACCCCATTTGGCGAGCAGTTTTGGTTTTGATAAATCAGCATTTTTCATTTAAAAAAAAAATTGTTGAAAAATTCCTGCCCAGCTCTCTTTGCCTATATTCTGTTCTTGCTCTGTTGCTCCGAATTATGGACCAAAATCTGTGCTCAGTTATGCCAGTGTAAACCCACAGTAACTCTGATATAAACGAGAGCAGGGCATGGCCCTACCATGTAATAATAACTTAACTTTCTATCTATGAATATGGGTCAGCAATGTGATGCAGTTGTGAAAGGGCTAATATTCTGGGGTGTATTAAGGAAGATAACAATCCCATGCTATTCCGCACAGATGAGGCCTCAGCTGGAGTACTGTGTCCAGTTCTGGGCACCACACTTTAGGAAAGATGTGGATAAACCGGAGGGAGTCCAGAGAAGAACAAAAAAAAATGATAACAGGTTTAGAAAACGTGACCTATGAGGGTAGGTTTAAAAAACTGTGTATGTTTAGTCTTAAGCAAAGAAAACTGAGGGGGACCTGACAGTTTTCAAATACGTTAAGGGCTCTTATAAAGAGGACGGTGATCAATTGTTCCTTATGCCCACTGAAGGTAGGACAAGAAGTCATGGGCTTAATCTTTAGTAAGGGAAATTTAGGTTAAATATTTAAGAAAAACTTTCCAACTCTAAGGGTAGTTCTGGCACAGTCTTTCAAGGGAGGCCGAGGAATCCCCGTCACTGAAGGTTTTTAAGTGCAATTTGGCCCAACACCTTTCGGGGGCGGGACAGCCTAGGTTTGCTTCATCCTGCATCAGAGCAAGGGGCTGGCCTAGATCACCTCTCAAGGTCTGTTCCAGCCCTATATTCCTATGATTCTATGATCTACGTCATCACTAGAGCATTTGAGCCCCTCACAAACTCTGATCATTGTATCCTCACATGAACCCGGGAGGTCAGGAAGTACAATCATCCCCACTTTACAAATGCGGGAACTGAGGCACACAGAGATAACGTGATTTGCCCAAAGTCACACAAGGAGCATGCAGCAGAGCCAGGAATTAAACTTAGTTCTCCTGAGTCTTAGTCCAATACCTCAACCACAAGACCGGCCTGCCTCCAATGCACTGTGCCACTGAATCAGGCTCTAACATTTACTGTGTATGGTTTTAGCAATAAACTCCTGAGGTCCTAGCCTGCTGTTTGGTAGCCAAGGGCTCAGAGCTCAGGATGTGTTCTCCACACCAGCCCAGAGAAGTAGAGCTGAAGTAGACGCTCCTCTCTCCCCACTCCGAACTGTCTCCCAAAGGGATGAGGTGAGCAGAGCAGGAGAGGGTGAGGCTGTGTCTGCATTCACTGGCTGAGGGACAGGGGATGACACAGCTCATGCTGAAAGAAGGGAGGGGGATGAGCTGAATTGATGGGAAGCTTGGGGTGGGTGAACCTGTGTGAGTCTGGAGGTTGGGTGGTGAATCAAGGAGGAGGACACGGGGCTAACGCTGAGTGATGGGGTGCTGGGAGGGGTGCAGTCAGGAGGTGGGGGAGACAACCAGGTGCTGACAGGAGCAGACTGGTGGAGAAAGCAGGGTGCGTATGCACAGCTGCAAGGAGGGTAACTGAGAAATCTAAACACTGGTGGTGGGGGAGTGTGGCTAAGCGGCCCAGTCAGAGCAGAGCCCAGTGGCTGCTGCTGACTGGAAGGAGGACAGAGGGACAGTACAGCTGCCTGGCAAGTTGTGTGAGGTGAGACCCATCGCAGCTGAGCTATGTTTCAATTCCCTCTCCGCATGCAGCCACGCAGAGTGGGAGTGCGGAACCCCGCCCAGAGACTCGGAGCTGCAGCAGCATAGGGCAGCAAAGGTAACCCCCACACAAGGTTTTCCACCGATTGTCACCTTCCTGCATAGATAAAAATGCCAGTCGCACGTCACTCAAAATGTGCTGCCAGGTAACCAATTAAGCCCAGATTCTCAATGGTATTTACATGGTTCACTCCCATTGAATCAATGGAAGTTAGGAACCTAGCTACCTTTCAGGATCTGGGCCTGAGCCATTTGGCCAGACATTAGAACACAGAGAGGTCTTGGGCTAGGGATGGGGTGGGGGCAGGTCAGAAAATCTGGTTCACCTCTGATAGAACTGCCTCTGAGCTCTTCAGCAAACTGCTTAACAGCTCTGTGCCTCAGTTTCCCCTTCAGTAACATGGCAATATTAATAGTGACTCACCATTCCTTGCAGGCAGCTGAGAGGCTAAGTTAGTTACCTCTGTAAAGTGTTTTAAGAGCCTTGGACAGAAGGAGCGATAGACGTGCCAAGGATTGTATTATGAGCTCCTCTACCTGGATTTGTGCCTCTGCACACTTTACCTTTCAGATTAAAACCCGCTAGAAAACAACCCGGTTCAATTAGATAATCAGACAAAGCTCTGGAGACAAAGCTACTCAAGAACAGAAAAAACAGGAAAGTCATAATGTAGTCATGAGCATATGGCAGAATTTAGAAGGTTGGCCAAGGGGTGGGGTGGGGGGGAACAAACCAGGTGTTAGCAAGAGAATAAAAACAGCTGGGGTCTCCTTATAAAGGTTTGGTTGATGGCTATTAATGTCATTTGGCACATGGCGGGTTAAAGAGCTATTCAGCTGGCAAACTAAGTTTTTCTCATTTGTAAAAAGGTGTATGTTAGCTCTGCCCTATCCTCAATGTCAACTGCTTACAGCTTCCACAGTGAAATCCTCAGACTGACAGTGGGGGAAAAGGGGGGGGGGAGACAACAGGATCTCACTTAAAAGAATTCATAGATTTTTGAGGCCAGAAAGGACCAGTATGATCATCAAATCTAACCTTCTGCATAACATGCCCCATCAACTTCTGGTGGAGCTATATCATATCTTTTAGAAAAGCAACCAGTCTTGATTTAAGACCTCAAGTGCTGGAGAATCAACCACAGACTTAGTGAAGTTGATCCAGTGACCATTGTTAAAAATCTGCTCCATACATTCTTATCTGAATTTGTCCAGCTTCACCCACTGGATCTCATTCTGCCTTTTGCTGCTAGACTGGTCACACGGTAACCAGAATCATAGAATATCAGGGTTGGAAGGGACCTCAGGAGGTCATCTAGTCCAACCCCCTGCTCAAAGCAGGACCAATCCCCAATTTTTGCCCCAGATCCCTAAATGGCCCCCTCAAGGATTGAACTCACAACCCTGGATTTAGCAGGCCAATGCTCAAACCACTGAGCTATCCTTCCCCCCTTGTAGCTAACATTTTAAATGAGAGTTTCTATCACTCTTATTCTACGATTAATCTTATTTGACTAAACCAGGCATTCTGGACCAAATACTCAAAAGCAGCTTCTATCCCAACTGTACCCCTGATCTGTCACCTGTACATTTTTGTGTGCACCAAAGCCCCCAGATTTCTGAGTGCTCACTGTTCTTGTCTGCGCAAAGCAGGTAATTAACCACCATAGCCTGATTTATCTTGGATGATCAATAAGGCCTCGACTATCCCAGTTTTCTAAATGACAGTTGAGATTCTCCTTTGTTTCTAGCTCACCCAAACCAGGGGTTCCCACAGCCATGGGCTTCCTGGGGCGTAAAGGCCAGCTGTGTATGTGTGTGTGCCCTAAGCTCCAGGGAACCCCGCAGGTACATACATGCTTGGCAGCAATTCTGGAAGATCCGACAATGTTTCCGTTACTGTCCAGGACATCGATCCCTTCTTCCAGCTCTGTGTGCCTCATCAGGACAACATTGCAGATATTGGCGCTAGCTGAGGGCGAGAAAAGCACAATGGTCAGTTATCCCTCCGTCAGGTTTCACAGGACACTGGGGCAGGCTGCAGCCCCCATTTAAAAATCAAACAGCCACCTTCTGCTCTCAAAAAGAAAAGGAGGACTTGTGGCACCTTAGAGAATAAATTTGTTAGTCCTCCTTTTCTTTTTGTGAATACAGACTAACACGGCTGCTACTCTGGAGCTTCTGCACTCAGTAACCTCCATTCCACTCTGCTTTTGCTCCGCTGTAACTGAGAGTAGACCTCCAAAGGGATTTGGGAGGGTGGAAGGCTGATACTTGCAATGAGAGTTACAGGCATTCATGTAGAGGAGGGTAATACACCGAGATCACGTGCTTTGACTGACCAGGCAATTTGCTGTCACAGTCAGAGGTCGACTGAGGCAAAATGGGGCTTGGAAACACCAAAATGTTCAGCCTCCCCAAAACTCTCCTTTGTATGATGACTGCTCCTCCTCTATTGAAATCCCTCTTCTCATCCTACCCCCTGACCAACCTCCCAGAGCAGCTCACCCCAGGACGGCATTATGTGCTGCCCCACTGCCTACTACTCTACCGGTCCTTTTGACTGCAGACCCAAGATCCCAAGGAGTCTACTTTAATCTACCCCAAGGACAGCTTGACAGACACAAATTCTTCTGGCACAAATAAACGTTTGCAGGCCTGACAGAAACCTGTTGAAAATGATTTCATTGAGCCGTGGGAACAAAATCCAGATGTTTTAGATCAGCACTGCATTCAGCTCTTAACAGTGCATACGAAGTTTTGTAGAATCTAATTAGAAGCAACTTCATTAACACATGCTGTTGTAAACCCTGTTCCTGCTGAACTCCCATCATGGGGTGGCAACATTAAGGGGAAAAGAGCTGCTTAGATTTGGTTTTCTTTCTTTCTTAAAGAGAGCTACTTGCTTGACACTTTAATTAGGTATCTTTCCAAACCAGACTATAAACCGCCAGTGCCTTAGCGGGTTCCCTTGATTTTCAATCAACATTTAGCCTCAACCTCCAAGTCCGCTCCAGTTGTGCAGCTCATACCTGGCCTCAGAGAGCTGCCCTTTGCTGCGATTCATGGCTGATTAGGTCTCCGGGCTGGAATTCTTTTGAAATAACCTCCTTCCTCATTAGTCTTGACTAGTGTAACCTTGCCCCTGTTCTCAGTTCTACTCTGAATGCTGCTGCTAGCCTCAGCTGACTGGCTTGTGGCTCTGGCCATATCACCCCTTTGTGGAGTCCCTTTTCCAGTGCATCAAACACAAACTTCACATTTTTACCAATAAGGTCCTTCACTATATAACCCTTCTCAATATGTCAGCAACTTTATCTTAGCAAGCTGTCAACTTTGCTTTGCAATGCTGGCTTTCCCCATCTGTTAGTCCATTTCTCCTCAGGCACCTTCATGCTATCTCCCACCCAAGGCCTCATACAGTGGAAAAGTTCCCTGTCTTATCCCCTCTTTCGAACGCCTCCTTCCCTCACTTCTGTCACGATGCCTACAAAACCCGACCTGCGGACACTGACTAGGCAGCAGAATCTATTACCGATACAAATATGCTTGTTTCACTATTAACTTGTCCTGACTTGTCTGTCTCATTCACCTGTGGTGAGCAATCCGGGACAGGGACCATGGCCCAGAGCTTCAAAGGTATTTAGGCTTCATTGATTTCAAAGAAAGTTAGGAGCCTGAATATCTTTGAGGATCTGGGCCTCCCTTTTTATTACACGGGCCAGATCCTCCGCTGGTGTAAATCAGCATAACTCCAGCTGACTTCAAGGGAGCTAAGCCAATTTACACCAGCTGAGGATCTGCCGCCCCCCCCCCCCCACCCCGCCACAATTTCTGTACAACGCACAACAGTGAGGCCCTGATGGGCTCTACTAACAAACAGGAACAACTAGTCAATATGATCATACCTAACAGAATGGGATCAGGCAAAGAACAGCAAAACAGTCTGGTTTTGCAATACTATTCATTTTACGAGCTCCTTCCAAAGGCACGTTTCGGCAGCTCTTGAAGGGTTATAATGTTTGCTAATTAAAGTCAATTCATTTAGTATGACCCACTTTTATTTTTTTCGAGTGGCAGGAGGGCATGGGGTGCAAAGCAGCTCTCTGCAATGGAAGCTGATTTGTGTCATCACAGAATAGGAGGGAAACCGCATCCATGTGCACACATTTAAGGAGCTGGAGTACTGGTTAGGATTACGGAGCACAGTCATGTGGCAGGAAGACTGAGAACACTCATGTTATATGAGGCAACATAAAAAAGGCACCAGGGCATCTCTCACCTTAGGATGGTTAGTTATTATGGGGAAGTGGACTGCCAGAGAGAACCAAATCTCTCCTTCACTCCCCGCCACAACATACACACACGCACTCTGCTAGCTACTTCCAAGCTCTAAGTATTCTGCAATTTCTCAGGTCAGGAGTTCCCCTTCTGCCCTGTGTATGTATGTGTCTCAGAGTTTTCAGGACCATTTGCAATTATGCTATTTAACTTGGTTTTCAGCTTTGAGACTCATCTAGGAAGGAGAAGGCATGGCAGGAGGACTGAGGCCAGGGCCCCATGCTTCTAGGTCAATTGGAAGGAGAAGCGGAAGGAGAGGGGGTGGAAAGCAGTTTCTAGACACAGAATTTTTCTCATAATTCTTCTCCCTCTCTGTTTCCAGGCAGGTGGAGCCATAATGCCAACTGCTGCTAACCATCCCATGTCACAGTCGGAAAGAAGAGAGACTTGGAATAAGTTTTACTTCCTTTCTGCTACTAGGGTGACCAGATAGCAGGGGTGAAAAATCAGGACAAAGGGTTGAGGGTAATAGGTGCCCATATAAGAAAAAACCCTGACTATCAGTACTGTCCCTATAAAATCAGGACATCTGCTCACCCTATTTGCTACGTATGTTACAAACAAGCCACTGTTATATACTGGCGAGATTCCAATCATAACCACGCTCAGCCCACCCCTGAAGTCCTTGGTTTGGCAAAACTCCCATTAACTTTGAATGGATTTAGCCTGTTCCACTGGGCAGGGCACTAGAATAGATGAAAGGAGCCTTGGGCTCTGTTCCTGGTTCTGCCACTGACTTGCTGTATGGCTTTGGGCAAGTTTCATCGCTTCTGTATACCTTAGTTTCCCCCTCTGTGAAACAGAGACACTGATGCTTTCCCGGCTTCGTAAAGTGCTTTAAGATCAGGCTTGACATACACAGGTGAGGTAGGGTGGCTTATTGTGTTGTATTGGCTCTGTGGATAAACAGAGGCACAGTCTCCAGGGTGGTAAATCCAGCGTCCTTCACCAGCACTAAATGTACATGGAAGTATTTTAAAAGTGAAAATCCAAGGTTTGTGGATTACCAAATACACACTGGAAGAAGCAAAGGTGGGCGAACAGTCTGCTCGTTCTGTAAAAGCAAGCCAAATCTGCCTTATTGCTTTGAGATCGAGCTAAGGTGCTTATATGGCCCCTGTAGTATGTGAACCCCTCAATCATCTTTAGAGTGTTTAGGGAATCTGGACTAGATTCAAACAGAGATTCTGATGTTCAGAATTTGGGAAAATCCTGTCATAAATTCCTATCTGTCCATTATTTTGTTGACAATCTTTTATAATATTTAGCCCTTTATATGTTCAAAGTACTGGTCAAATATGAAAGATCTAAGATGATCATCCATCAAATGCCTTGTCCCTTGCAACATGTCCTAAGCACTTACACTAAACAATCTGTTCCACCTTGCATTTTGCCGTGACACTCGGTGTACCTTTCCCAGACCTGAAGAAGAGCTCTGTGTGGCTCGAAAGCTCGTCTCTCGCACCAACAGAAAGTTGGTCCAATAAAAGATATTACCTCACCTACTATGCCTCTCTGATTCTGTACGTATTTCACATTTACGTGTGAGTTGGTAGTCTTTATACATGGTGAATATGTCTTTTTGTTCTGCCTAAATGGAGTTGTTTAAAGAGATTAAATAAAAACAGAAAAACACCCTTGTGGAATTCCTATTTGGGTTAACAAAACGCCCTCCCCCCAAAAAAAAAACAAAAAAACCCCAACTTGGCCATAAATCTTGAAACTTTAAAGGCTTCTTTTTAGGTGAAAAAATCCCGCACTGCATTAGTGCCACTCCAGCGAGCAGAAATAAATTCCTGAGCTGACTTACAATACACACTAGCAGCATTAAAGTGCTGTTCTACTCTGAAAGGCGACTAAGTAAACAATGGCATTGTGGGGATCACTGTCTCATAGTAATTTCTCTATCAAATCTCAGAGCTCTGGGTGGGTGCCCTCCGGTATGAAGTTCAGATAAGACCCAGAGCTAGATCAATCAATCAATGGGCTCAATTTATAAATAAAAAGACATTTTTGCTAACTACCAGCCCTGCAAGCTCACCCTGGGATCTGGGGGCCTGGCATATGGGTGTTTTTCCATTGACTTCAGTGGGCTTTGGATCAGGCCCTGGGAGGCCAAACTGGTTTCTATCCTTTTTGCATATCATCCCCAGTAATAAAGGTCAAATTCTGCCCCTAGTGACATCTCTACCCCCCACCCCATATACACTTTACATTATGCCTCCAGGAACAGTGAGGCAATCTCACTGCCCCTGTATAACCGATTGGCACTAGGCCTGAACTCAGCTAAACATTTAAACATGTGTTTAATTTGGGGCCTTAGTAGACAATTCCGCTGATGAAGGACAAGCAGGAATAGAATCCAGCTCCCTCTCCCTTAGCTGTGCTGACTCCACAGGCTACACAGGAACAAAAAGTTTTAACATCTTACATTTGTTGCTGTAGTAACCAGGTACGGCTGATCTGTGTAGGTCATAGTTCTCATCTTCACAGATCAAGCTCATCTGTGGAATGGACCCAAATTTGGGGGGAACTTGAATTCAAATCTGAGCAAACCCAGACTCCACATATCAGGCCAGTAGCTACTTTCCTTTTCAAACTGCATGTCTTCACCCACTTAAATACCAAAACCAGATGGATTTTATAGGCAACATTTCTTTCCACCATGACAATACTTCAGAGAGGGAAACAGAGAGCAAAGCATGGAAAAGGCTACAAAAGGACGCAAATTCATACTTGGTGTAAATGTGAGCAGCTCTGCAGACTATGCTGGAGTTACAGCCACTTACTCCAGAGCTGAATTTGGGTTCTTTTATCTATTTTTAAATAAATGCCTATAACCCACACATCCCAAAATTCTACCTCACACATTCACCTGAGGCGAGTAATACATGTAATATATTGCTAGCTATTTCTTTATCATCAAGGTAAAGGGCAGGAAAGCAGAGTTTGTGGCTGGGCTGGTACATTTTCATGATCATTCTGCAAAGCTGTTTATAACATTTTTGTTTCTTTTAATAAAAAGTTCCTGGAATCTCTGGAACCCAACTCTCTCTTCCCATGTTCCATAGCCCAATGCAGTTACACCTGGGATGAATTTGGACCATTGGGTCAGGTTTCTTTTCAGCACCACTCCATGGGCCAGTGATCTCTTTCATTCTCTCTTGAAAATGCTACATTGGAAAGAGCGAGAGTCAAGAACTTCCCGTTCATCTTTTGCAAGAGAGAGGAAGAAGACTGGGGCTGTAAATGGCTATCGAAAGAACAACATGATACATGCATTGTGGAGGGGGTGGGGGGACAGTGGAAGTTCAGAATTGCTTCTGTGGGGACTCAAGATACACTGTGATATGCACTCGCAGGTATCTCCACAAGGATGATCGGTCTTTTGTAACTTGGGGGCATGTTTTTCCTGTAATAACAAGTGAATTAATTTTGCAATCAGCTGCTCACATGAGGTGACAAGAGTTATATTTTCCCAGCCTGGGCATTTCCTGAGGGCAACAGATCCCTCTAGGATCAAACAATATGATCCTTCTAGGAATGCAACAGGGTTCCCTGGTTTGTTATTTACTTCACTCATGCCAAGTTTTGACAAGCCGATTTCCTAACCAGACCCATCTCTTGGAGATAGTGATTCTATCAATAAATGTAGCATGCGGTCAATCCACCAGCACAGTGCAGTGGAGAGCAGGAGTAAGGAGACTGGGGTTTCCTTTTCAGCTCTAATACAGGTTCGCTGCCTGACCTTGAACAAGTCACTTAACCTCTCTGTGATTCAGCTTCCCCATTTGTAAAATGAGGATAATGGACTCTCTTTCATGTCATGCAGACTGTTAGGATATAGATATTCGGGCCTGTCTGTAAAGGCCTATGCTCTAAGAATTTAGGTGTATTCTTATCACTTAGCGAGTTATAGAGGTATAAAAGAAAGAATCAAAATCACTGTCTGCCGGTGTAAGGGCCTTCTCTTACTGTGACAGTCTGAGGCCCTGTTCTTAGGCTAAGATCTCTGGCTAAGCAGCAGAGGCAGCCATAAGCTGGGAAACGACCGGTCACCTCCTCACATAAGGCAATAAGGCAATCTGGGGTTGTTAGAAAGGAGATCTGATCTATCACCTCCAGAGAAAGGGAAGAGCCTAGAGGATGTAAACGGAAGTTTAGTTTGATAGTTTTCTGTTCAGTAAGAACTCACTTATCAATAGACACAGCTGGGAAACCCTTATGTCTTTATAGATGTAGTTGTGAAATCCTCCCTTCTGTATTGTTTTGTCATTATAGTTCCCACTTTGCTATTGTTTATTTGCATGGTCTCTGTCTGGTTCTGTGATTGTTTCTGTCTGCTATATAATTACTTTTGCTGGGTGTACACTAATTAAGGTGGTGGGATATAATTGGTTAAATAATCATGTTACAATATGTTAGGATTGGTTAGTTAAATTTCAGTAAAGTGAGAGGTTAAGGTATAGCTGAGCAGAACTCAAGTTTTACTATATAGTCTGCAGTCAATCAGGAAGTAAGGGGGGGAATGGGAACAGGGAATGGGGGTGGGAAATTGGAATCATGTTTTGCTAAGGGGGGGAAATGGGAACAGGGACACAGGTAAGGCTCAGATAAGCTGGGAAGGGGGGCACTAAGGAAGGAAACCGGAATCATGCTTGCTGGAAGTTCACCCCAATAAACATCGAATTGTTTGCACCTTTGGACTTCGGGTATTGTTGCTCTCTGTTCATGAGAGAAGGACCAGGGAAGTGAGTGGGTGAAGGACTAAGCCCCCTAACACAGACAATGAGGAGTTCTGGCTGGGGCACGAGCCAATCAATGCACTCCTAGAGTGGAAAGTGTACATGGGCAGATGTATTTGTTCATTCTATCCCTGTGCATCCAAGGAGTAGAATGTGCAATTCCATTTCCTGTGACATTGCCCCGATTGTCTATATTGTCAGTTGTTTACAGCTCAGTACAGATTTTGCCCTTTTCCTAACACAGTGGCAGCTGGGGTGCTTGTGTTGTATTCAAATAAAGTATTTGCACAATCTAATGGGAAACAAAAATACAGAAAATTCAAATCAAAGCTTTTATCCAGTCAGACTGACAAGAGATAAATTGGTATGGATAGAACAGGTGAATCACAACTCCATATAAGAGCATTTCCCCTGGCAACCAAGAATGTGGGCATGCAGGGCATCACTTACTTCCCTCGCTTCCCTGGACCCAACCCCTGTGACTTTCTGGTTGCCTGTACTGGGTCTGTAAATCAATATGGTATTTGACTCACTCCTGGTGAAAGTACTCCCCCTATCCTCACATCTGCTCTGCAGTGCACAGCACGCCCTGACAACACGAATGGCATTACATGCATTGACATCCAAATGGTTTGCAGGCAGCACCAACTTGCTTTTAGTCAGTCAAAGTCATATTCCACCACCTTCCTGCAACTGATCAGTGTGTTATTAAACCTTCTTCTGCCAGATGCTCTCACATCAGGATACAACTTCATGAGCCAGGCAGTGGAGGACAACGCAAGTCCTCTAAAATAACAGTGGATAGAGTTACCTTACTGATAACCATGTTGCTGGGAGGGACGAAAGTCCTCCCTTGTCCAAATTTGAAAACACCCTGGAATTTTTCTCTGGAATACCCTGGTGTCATGCACCCATTCACGTTGATGTACATGAATCTCCTTCTGTGGTCAACCAAGGTCTGCAAAATGAACAGGTAGTATCCTTTCCAGTTGATGTATTCATGTGAACCTTGTGGAGGGTAGACAATGGACATGGACACGTGTGCCATCCATGGCTCCGGGACAGTTCGAGAACCCCATTCTCCCACAGCCAATACTTATTTTGGGGACATTAGTGATCCTGATCACTTATGGGCAAACCACAACAATAACTGAGTCACAAGTCTCCATCACCACAGCACTGACAGCTGACTTGCCAACACCAAACTGGTTAGCCACTGATCTGCAGCAGTTTAAGATAGGCAGCTTCCAGATGGCAATAACAACCTGCTTCTGGACTGGTAGGGACGGCCTCATACGCATGTTCTGGTGCTGAAGGACGAGGGCAAGCTTCTCACACAGCTCCATGAAGGTGGCCTGCCTCATGTGGAAAATTTAGAGTCACAGCTGATCACCCCAGGTCTGCAGGATGATGCAGTTTCACCACTTGATATTTGTGGTCCTGCTCCAGAACTGCCAGTCAGCACAGTGAGATTCCACAACTATTAAAACCTGTCTCAACGGTTTCCGCTGCTCCATCTCTGCATGCCTCTTGCATGATCTCCTTAGCAAGGCCTGCCACCACCTTCTCAAGGCAACAAGCCACTGCCTAAATTTCCTCCATTGCATCTCATGCCCTGCATTGGTCTGGTGTCCCAGAAGCGAGAGCTGCATTAATGCTGACAGCTAGAACAGGTCATCAGCATCCTGGTGCAAGTGCTAGAGGAGCCAACTGGGGGGAGCTTTTCTTGGCCTGCTGCTCACAAACCGGGAAGAATTAGTGGGGGAAGCAAAAGTGGATGGGAATCTGGGAGGCAGTGACCATGAGTTGGTTGAGTTCAGGATCCTGACACAGGGAAGAAAGGAGAGCAGCAGAATACGGACCCTGGACTTCAGGAAAGCAGACTTTGACTCCCTCAGGGAACGGATGGGTAGGATCCACTGCGGGAATAACATGAAGGGGAAAGGAGTCCAGGAGAGCTGGCTGTATTTCAAGGAATCCCTATTGAGGTTACAGGGACAAACCATCCTGATGTGTAGAAAGAATAGTAAATATGGCAGGCGACCAGCTTGGCTTAACGGTGAAATCCTTGCGGATCTCAAACATAAAAAAGAAGCTTACAAGAAGTGGAAGATTGGACAAATGACCAGGGAAGAGTATAAAAATATTGCTCGGGCATGCAGGAGTGAAATCAGGAAGGCCAAATTACACCTGGAGCTGCAGCTAGCAAGAGATGTTAAGAGTAACAAGAAGGGTTTCTTCAGGTATGTTGGCAACAAGAAGAAAGCCAAGGAAAGTGTGGGCCCCTTACTGAATGAGGGAGGCAACCTAGTGACAGAGGATGTGGAAAAAGCTAATGTACTCAATGCTTTTTTTGCCCTTGTCTTCATGAACAAGGTCAGCTCCCAGACTGCTGCGCTGGGCATCACGGCATGGGGAGAAGGTGGCCAGCCTTCTGTGGAGAAAGAGGTGGTTAGGGACTATTTAGAAAAGCTGGACGTGCACAAGTCCATGGGGCCGGACGCGTTGCATTCGAGAGTGCTAAAGGAATTGGCGGCTGTGATTGCAGAGCCATTGGCCATTATCTTTGAAAACTCGTGGCGAACCGGGGAAGTCCCGGATGACAGGAAAAAGGCTAATGTAGTGCCAATCTTTAAAAAAAGAGAAGAAGGAGGATCCTGGGAACTACAGGCCAGTCAGTCTCACCTCAGTCCCTGGAAAAATCATGGAGCAGGTCCTCAAGGAATCAATCCTGAAGCACTTACATGAGAGGAAAGTGATCAGGAACAGTCAGCATGGATTCACCAAGGGAAGGTCATGCCTGACTAATCTAATCGCCTTCTATGATGAGATTACTGGTTCTGTGGATGACGGGAAAGCAGTGGATGTATTGTTTCTTGACTTTAGCAAAGCTTTTGACACAGTCTCCCACAGTATTCTTGTCAGCAAGTTAAAGAAGTATGGGCTGGATGAATGCACTATAAGGTGGGTAGAAAGTTGGCTAGATTGTCGGGCTCAACGGGTAGTGATCAATGGCTCGATGTCTAGTTGGCTGCCAGTATCAAGTGGAGTGCCCCAGGGGTCGGTCCTGGGGCCGGTTTTGTTCAATATCTTCATAAGTGATCTGGAGGATGGTGTGGATTGCACTCTCAGCAAATTTGCGGATGATACTAAACTAGGAGGAATGGTAGATACGCTGGAGGGGAGGGATAGGATACAGAGGGACCTAGACAAATTGGAGGATTGGGCCAAAAGAAATCTGATGAGGTTCAACAAGGATAAGTGCAGGGTCCTGCACTTAGGACGGAAGAACCCAATGCACCACTACAGACTAGGGACCGAAGGGCTAGGCAGCAGTTCTGCAGAAAAGGACCTAGGGGTGACAGTGGATGAGAAGCTGGATATGATTCAAAAGTGTGCCCTTGTTGCCAAGAAGGCCAATGGCATTTTGGGATGTATAAGTAGGGACATAGCCAGCAGATCGAGGGACGTGATCGTTCCCCTCTATTCGATATTGGTGAGGCCTCATCTAGAGTACTATGTCCAGTTTTGGGCCCTGCACTACAAGAAGGATGTGGATAAATTGGAGAGAGTCCAGCGAAGGGCAACAAAAATGATTAGGGGACTGGAACACATGACTTATGAGGAGAGGCTGAGGGAACTGGGATTGTTTAGTCTGCAGAAGAGAAGAATGAGGAGGGATTTGATAGCTGCTTTCAACTACCTGAGAAGTGGTTCCAAAGAGGATGGTTCTAGACTATTCTCAGTGGTAGAAGAGGACAGGACAAGGAGTAATGGTCTCAAGTTGCAGTGGGGGAGGTTTAGGTTGGATATTAGGAAAAACTTTTTCACTAGGAGGGTGGTGAAACACTGGAATGCGTTACCTAGGGAGGTGGTAGAATCTCCTTCCTTAGAAGTTTTTAAGGTCAGGCTTGACAAAGCCCTGGCTGGGATGATTTAATTGGGGATTGATCCTGCTTTGAGCAGGGGGCTGGACTAGATGACCTCCTGAGGTCCCTTCCAACCCTGATATTCTATGATTCTGGGCTGGATCCATGCTTGCTAACAATTGGAACGCAGGCTGTGAACAGCAGTGTGGAGAGTGCCTATCTGGAAGTGCTTATATCTACTGTGTTGGTGAGCTCAGACTTCTGCACAGGGACCCAGGAAAGACAGGTAAATTGTCCCACAATACACTGCAAAACGATTCATAGAATGGCACAGTTTATTGGAGTACTAAAACACAGGGGATATCCCCCAGCAATTCTAGTGCCTAACCTGAGTTGCTACAGAACCAGCGTGGACACAGTTACACAGGTGTGATTTGAGTGTGGCTTAACTGCTGGACACTCACATTCCTAGACTGCTATAACTCCCATACCTGATTACCTGCAACCAGGTAAACTGCAGTGAAGACATACCCAGTGACTCTGGTCAAAATCTTATATTCTTGACCGGGGGTGCGAAGTGTACTACTCTGCACAGGGTAGTGGCTGCCTTCCACCCTAGAAGTGGATGCATTTTACTGAAGTTCCATCACTTCTGAAAGAGGCTAAGGATGGTAGCAAGAGTAATTCATTTTTATGACAAGAGAATTTCTACATAAACACCCTGAGAAACACAACATGGTTCAGATGCCTGGCTGGTGTAAATCAGCGCAGCCCCAGTGAAATCAAAGGACTAGATCCCCATCTGGCAAAAATCAGAGTATTTCCACTGTGTGCCAAATCCCCAGCTGGTGAAAGACGGCACAGCCCCATTGACATTAGTGGAGCTATGCCAATTTACATCAGCTCAACATCTGGCCCCATGTCTTCACAAGGTTAAATCTAGCTCATTTCTGGAGGCTGGTAGTGAAAGTTAATATGAAGACAGATCTTTAATTAAACAGTTTACCCAGGTCTCCAAACCAATAACTTCCAACTCTCAAAACAACCAAAGAGCAATTAGTGGGAGGCTTCCTGATGTCCTGGCACACAATTAAGCATGACAGTACACAAATAAATTAAGAACTAGAGAATTAATTAAGGGCTAAACAAATTAATTAGGGTCCCCAATCAATTCTGACGCCAGCTTAACCTCTTTCTCCTAACACCTCTGTGTAAAAATAGAACCACCTGGTGGCAGAGGTTTTGTAACGTGCAATGCAGATCCAAGCCTGGTCTGAGACGTAGCTTTGAAATCTACTCACAATTTTTAATGCCATTTTGAAGCCAAACAAAAAAGGATGGTTAAAATAAAATTTTCCACTAAATACATATCCGAAACAGGAAGAACTGAGTGACCATCATGGTAAAGATTTTCATGATAAATAATAATGTAACGCTTCTTTAGCGCTTTTCACCCCTAGATCTCAAAGTGCCTTTTAAAAGCAAGGGAGTATCATCACCCCCATTTTGCAGATGGGGAAAACTGAGACTTAAAGCGGTCAAGTGGTCTGGCCAAGATTACACAGGGAAGTCAGTGGTAGACAACAGACTTTTTAACAACAGTTTCCCAGTCGCACTGTGCTTGTGAATGGAAATTATAATTCACTATGCAATCTCCCAGCGTTATGTGGGCTCTGCTCATGGGGGCCAATGCAAGAGGTGAAGGAGATTGTATAGAATCTATTTATGTGCACATTGAATGAAGCAGACCTCTGCAGACCCCTGCTTTGTTTAGGGACTGATCCAAAGGCCATTGAAGTTAACGGAAAAGTTCTGGAGCCCAGATCCTCAAAGGTATTTATGTGTCTAACTCCCACTGAAATGGATGGTAGTTAGGCCCAGATCCTCAAGGGTATTTCGGTGCCTGCACCAAAATACCCTTGAGGATCTGGGCCTAACTGACTTCAATGGGCTTTGAATGAGTCTCTGAATGAAAAGATTATGCAGGACATAGCATTTAACTGCTGTCTACCAAATAATTCCAGGAGATCATATTGTTTTTGTTTTTAATTTTTATATATTTTTAAAATAAACCTAGGACACACTGCAAATAACGATGTTAAAGCACTCAAAGCCAGGAAATGCCAAAGTTGAGATCAGCCATACAAACTTAACTCTGCCGCTTTGGGGTGTGCTGTATGATACAATCTAATTACATGGTTACACGAGATTTTTCCTGCTGGACCTCTGCCTCATTCACAGTACAGGCTAGCTGGTGAATCGATTAGGGCTTGTTCAATCACTGGGGCTCAACAGTGTGCAATGGATGAAGAAGGGAGCACGCCCTGGGCAGTCAGGATAACAACTAACTATTGAACAGCTTCCTCGTTCACTGCACACCATCCGACCTGCACTCTCAATGAGCATGGAGTGCTTCACTTTCCAACTTCGACATCCTTTTCATGTTATCATGTATTTATTTTGCCTGGAGACACAAACACATGGTTTGGGTGGATGACACGACAAGTGCCAGAGGAAAGCAGCACTGTCTGCTGATTGGATCAGAGAACTTTGAGGCAGAAGACCAAGCTCCTGCTCCCAGTTCTGCTGCCACTGACCCACTGTGTGACCTCTCAGTGACTCAATTTCCTCACCTGTAAAACAGGGATCATGATCACTTTTGTAAAAAGCTTTGAGATCTTTGGAGAAAGATGATGCATCTGTACTAAACATGACCAGGGAGTGTAATATGTGTTAGTCTAACATAACACTTCCCTTTGGGCTGCCCAGTCAAACAAGACATGCTGGCGGATATCAGAGGAGGCAAGTTAATATGTTCTTTGGATCATAACTAAAGCTGATTGGGAATATCTAGATGAAACTTTTTTTCATTGGAACCGAAACTTTTTGCGGAATCATCGGTTTTGCTGGAAATGTCATTGAGAAAGAGTGAGAGACCCCTTCCCCAGAAGAGCCAAGGGCCTGATGGTGAAAGCACTTGTCTGGGATGCTCCAACTCATCTCAGTGTAAGTAAGAGAAAGATCACATACCTTGTGCAATACTGTGCAGTATTTACCTCCACCCTCATCCTGGTGGACACCACAGCCTGATGAAGCGCAGCCAGTCCACGTACAACAGCACTTTCTTCTCTTATCATTTAACGAGAACTAACAGGAAGTGTGATCACATCCTGCACAGAAATCATCTTGCCTACTTCAGGTGTCCTGTGCAAGCTTAGAGTTCTACTGGATTCATCACACGTGGATACAATGGACGTATGCACACCCATTTACCAAAGTGTCCAGAAAGGCCTTCTTTGGCTGGCCAGGAGGCTATGACTTTATCTCTCAGACACAGACGTTGCTATTCATGCTTTGTCACATCAAACTAGATTACTGCAACATGTTCTACCCTCAGCTGACCAAAGAGGACACCTGGAAATTGCATGTGATCCAACACACAGCAACTATCATTTTATGTGGAGCAGACAGACAAGAGTGTATAAGATCGTTGCTTTGTGCTCTGCATTAGCTAACAATCCAATCCTATATCTTGCACATGCAAGTCCTATTGTTTGGACAAAGAAGTGACTGGGCACAAAAACTGTGCGTGCAAGAAACTTGCACGTACAAAGTTGGTGTACACAAATGGAGCCTGGGCTGGGGTGATTGCCCTTTAGAAGTATGGCTCTGTGTGTTTCCCACTGAGCAACCTAGGCAAAGGCAAAAGTGAAATCTTACCAGTCACCATGGCCCAGATCCTCGAAGATATTTAGACACTTAACTCTCATTGAAATCAATGGGAGTTAGGTACCTAAATACCTTTGAGGATCTGGGCTGCTGTGCTTACTTTGCAGTGGTCTGAAGCAGTGATGAAAATTCTTTGATCAGTCAGCAGCAGAATCAAGCTCGGGCAAAAGTTTTTAAAATGAACTGAGCCCTGAAGAGTTAGCACTTTAATGTTCCACTACAGAAACAGAAAAAGGTTAATTAAATGTGTGGAGTCGCTTTAATAATCATGATCCGAGTCAGCAATGGCTTATGACTGGTGATTAGCCCTTTAAAATACTCAGGCATAACTTTTATCCAAGCGATCTAGAAAACGTGGTGGTGCAAGACTGACTCTGAGGAACCATACCGTACATTCAACACTTTTGTCCCAAGGTCGGGGGAGGGAGGTCTCCTCTTAGAGCATAGAATATTTAACGGATTTACTGTGGAATGGTTTCAATTTGCATCCCAAAAACTCACAACGAGGGGTAGAGTGGTAAATTATTCACACAGTTCTGGGCTTCTTCAGAAGCAGCTCTTAAAAGCCTGCATTTTCGCAGGAAAAATATTTTCATCAATTTTTATTGTAAAAAAAATGGCTGCATTGCTGGCTTAAGGACTTGATTCTGTTTCTGATTCAAACCGTGAATCATGAAGTATCTTAAAAATCAAATGCCTTAGGATTCAGAATTTCTGTGTTCAAACAATATTTATTATTATTTCAACGGCCTTATAATGGAAACCTCACTTAGATAAATGACTGTCCCGTTTCAATGTAGCTTTTTGTAAATAGGTTTGCTATGAATTCCGGTGGTGGAACGCTGCTTTGTAACTTCCTACGGCAATTCTCAGTGATTCACAGAAGACATCCCTCTGCCTTCTATAGCAATAGTGCACTAGGGGGAACTCTATTCTTCTCATTCGCCAGTGCAGGAGCAGCCGTACGGATATGGAAATCTGTGATGCAAGAGAACTGTCTGACTCAAGTATTGCTCAGTGAGTAGTGGGTAAGGCTATGTATAGTAATTCAGCCAACTGTATTCGTAACCCCTGTGTGTTCACTTTCCACAAACGTTCAAGCTTCACTAGCAGGATCACTTGTGGAAGTGAACATTGCGACTGAATGCTCAAATAGCAGCCGGCAGCTAAGTTTGAACTGTGTATTTGATTTCAAAATGTGCAATTTCTGACCGATCTGCTGACCAAGAATCATTCACCAAAGAAATCTGTGAAGTTTTGAACAATGAATAAATGAAATTGTTTTAGTGCTGTATGCAGTGTTATTGTAGCCGTGTCCGCCCTCGGATATTAGAGAGACAAGGTGGGAGAGGGAATATATTTTATTGGACCTTCAAACAATCCCCCAACCTCTCCAAGCTCATCATCGGAAGCAAGCTCCCCACAGATGAGGACACACCAAATCAAAGCAGCACCAGATCCTGCCAGAACAACAGATGCAAAACCTGCAGACATATCTCCACTGCTACAATGACCAACACCCCACACCTTTCAAGATCCATGGCTCCTACACATGCCTATCCCAACATGTGGCGTACCTCATTCAGTGCACTAAATGCCCCAATAACAACTATGTGGGTGAAATTGGAGAGTCTCAAATGAATACACACAGGAAAATGATAAAAGGCAAAAACACTGTCACCCGTGGGTGGAAATTTTTCACAAAGCAATCACTCCATATCTGGTCTCTCAGTCCTCAGCCTCAGAAGAAACCTGCACAACGTCTTCAAAAGACAAGCCTGGGAGCTTAAATTCATAACTTTGCCAAACACTTTGCAAAATCATGACCCGAAAAGAGATACTGGATTTATTACAACAACGTGTAACCCACTAACAACCCTTTTTGTCCTATGAGGTGTTGATGGGGCACTTCACTTTGAATAATCCAGAATATGTGCTAACTTCTTATGCTAAACAATCTGTTCCACCTTGCATTTAGCTGTGACACTCGGAGTACCTTTCCCAGACCTGAAGAGCAGCTCTGTGTAGCTCGAAAGCTCGTCTCTCAACAACAGAAGTTGGGCCAATAAAAGATATTACCTCACCCACCTTGTGTCTCTAAAACAATTTGAGTAACATACAAAAACCATCAGATACTTTATAAAGAATAAGAACATAAGAATGGCCATACTGGGTCAGACCAAAGGTCCAACCAGCTCAGTATCCTGTCTTCCGACAGTGGCCAATGCCAGGTGCCCCAGAGGGAGTGAACCTCACAGGTAATGATCAAGTGATCTCTCTCCTGCCATCCATCTCCACCCTGTGACAAACAGAGGCTAGGGACACCACTCCTTGCCCATCCTGGCTAGTAGCCATTAATGGACTTAACCTCCATGAATTTATCTAGTTCTCTTTTAAACCCTGTTCTAGTCCTAGCCTTCACAACCTCCTCAGACAAGGAGTTCCACAGGTTGACTGTGCGCTGAGTGAAGAAGAACTTCCTTTTATTTGTTTTAAACCAGATGCCCGTTAATTTCATTTGGCGGCCCCTAGTTCTTATAATATGGGAACAAGTAAATAACTTTTCCTTATTCACTTTCTCCACACCACTCATGATTTTATATACCTCTATCATATCCCCTCTTAGTCTCCTCTTTTCCAAGCTGAAAAGTCCTAGCTTCTTTAATCTCTCCTCATATGGGACCCGTTCCAACCCCCTAATCATTTTAGTTGCCCTTTTCTGAACCTTTTCAGGTTCAGAATAATTTGCTCAGCTCTAGTCTCCAGGGTGAAATTTATTCCTATGCAGAGGGTCAGCCCCTAGCCTGTGCACCACTCAGAGGGCCTGATTCTCTGGCAGTATAAAGGAGCTGTAAAGAGGGTGTAATTGTAATTAAAGCAGAATAGTTACACTGGGCCTGATTCTGCAAGGTGCTGAGTGATGAACTCCCATTAACTTCCAGCAGAAGATGATGACCCCCAGCACCTCATGGAGGGAGCTCACTGTCTCACAGGATTGAGTCCTTAACATGTGGATGTTTAAAGACTAATATTCATGGTCTTTACTTCCAATGCCTTCCACAGGATTGGTGAAACCCACCTGATGGAGTATCTTACTCTCCAATATCACAACCTCTTATGACAGCTAAGTTCCACTGGAATAATTACACTGTCAGCTTCAGGAGACTTGTCTACAAATGACTTGTCTTGCTCATTAGTTGATTCCCAGTTCACCCAAGAGCAAGACTGGTGAACAGCAGCTTTCTCTTCAGCGGGCCCACAGCTGTGGGACCTGTTTCCAGGAACGATCACAATGACCACGAATCTCAGAGCCTCCATAACGAACTGCAGAACCCACTTCTCCAAACAACAAACTTCAATACATCAAAGCCATGAAACTCTCCTTGGAGAGGTACAAAGAACGTGGTGTACTCCTTTCAGTGTTAGTGAGGTGCGCAAACACTCGCTGCAGCACAAATTCCTAGACAAACTAGCTTAGATTAGAGTGGAGAGACGGCTGAGGGGGATACCTTACAAATGGCTTTTTGAAGGCTGCTTAAGTAATGATGCATGATGAGGGATTTGATAAACAGTTAAAATGTTTATGGCAGATACACACCACCCCCATATGCATCATTCCTATCACTCAATAAGACAGACAATCAGTTAAAAAACCCCACCAATGAAGACATCCATAACTGTTTTCACTTTTGAGGGTCTAAAATTAGTCACCCTTGCCATGGATGAAAAGGGAAAAATTATTTTAAAAAAAGAGACAGAGACAGAGAGAGAGAGAGAGAGAGAAGCAGCAGCCCATATGGCAGGGATGGCCACACCACAGCTTGCAAACCGCATGCAGCTCTTTTAGAGGTAAAGTGCAGCTCGCAGAGCCCCCTACATGGCCCTCCCCCCACATTTTCCGCTTACCAGACTTAGTGGGGGAGCTCGGGGCTTCTGCCCTGTGGCAGGGTGGTGGGGCTCTGGGCTTCAGCCCTGCAAGGTGTGACAGGAATGGCGCTTCAGACCCAAGCCCTGACAGATGCGCCCCAGCGGGCTGAAGCCGCAAGACCCCCCATCCCCACAGGGCAGAAACCCCTAACCCCACCACCCCGCTACAGGGGAGAAGCCCCAAGCCCCTCCATGCCACCTTGACAACATATCAACTGGTTTTCCAAAGACTTACAACTAGGATGGAAACCCACAAGGCCTCCAGCTCTATCACTAATTAGCTGTGATACAGTAAGTAGGATGTTAATATTTTAAAAAATGCGTGTGTGAAGGTTGTGCATGTCTGGCAACTCTCTGGCTTCTGAAGATTATCGTATGCAGCTCAGAGGGTTCGTAAGTTTGGCTATTCCGTCTATATGGAGAAAAACAAGAACTTGTGTCCTTTGTAACAGTTTACAGAGAGCTTTTCAGGTTTAAAGTGCACTAGGAACATTAATCTTCAGAAAACCCTTGGGAGGGAGGTAAATATACTTATTATTTATTATTTTTTGCAGCAAAGAAAGTGTGCGAGGCACCTCACAGACCAAATTGACAGCGTCCCTGCCCTAAAGAGTTTACTTGCTATATTCCCGTTTTACAGACTAGGAAGCTAAGGCCCAGAAAGGTAAAGGACATCATTTCCAAAACTAGCCCTGGATTTTGGGGGCCTGACTTTTTGTGCACACAGCTCAAGACACCTGGGGCCTGACTTTCAGAAGCACAGATCACTCTCAACTCCAGCTGGAGTCAGGGGGAGCTGCAGATGCTCAGGGGGAGCTGCAGCACCTCTGAAAAGCAGGCGCAAGTGGGGTATGCAAAACAATAGACATCCAAAAGTAGAGGCCACTTGAAAATTAGTCTGTAAGTGATTTGCCCAATATCACACAGGGAATCGGTCAGAGCCAGGATTCTAATTTCAGAGCTCCTGGCTTCCAGTCACATGCATAAACCAGAACACCTCACCACCTCCCCCTCACTCCAGAGGTTATGCTGGATTTTATGGGCTATGGCTGGCTGACCTCTCTCTCCAGTGGAACCAAACAGAACAACCCCATATCTGTGATATTAGTCGTTCTTCAAATAGTTAAAAAAAACCAACAATTTAACCTTTTATTGACCCACTGAGTCCCTAAGTGAAGGTGTCTAAGTCTCATTGACTTTCAGTGGCGTTAGGTCCCTAATCTGCTCAGGTGCTTTTGTACATCCCATGGCGGCTATCTGCATCTTTAGGTGCTTAAATACATTTGTAAATCTGCAAATTTTGCAGCCTGGGATTATGTGCAGCAGCCCCTTTTACTGAATTTACAATAACCAGATCATGTTGCAAACAGACTATATTAGTCCTTGCATTCACACATTTTTTTCCTGTCTGCTTTTGGAGTTAATTTTAGTGTCCTCAAAAGCAAGGAGCTGATGGCACTGACAGTCACTAAACCAGATAGCCTCTTCACATAATATTTGTCAGTGCACCTCAGACTTAAACTCCAATGTTTCAGCACTTCTGATTCAGAGCCTCTAGAAGTTGAACAATGACACATTGTGTAGTGGATATTTTAACGTCATTTTGAAACCACCAGCGAGTGGGTTAAGACCACCAAACTCATTTCACTTGGGCTCTACACCATGTTTGAACCTAGATCTCCAGAAGCAGGTAGCTATTGTGTTAAGACCAAGGTCTTATTACCTTCATTCATACTGAACACTGGTGTCTAATGGGAGAGGCCAATAGCTACTCCGTTATATATTGGAATACACCGGTCTTAGCCTAGCAGAGTACTGGGGTACCGCAGTCACTGCTTTCAATAATTGCACAGCATGCAAATTCCTGCACTCCAGCCACGGTCCTCAAAACTCACTTCCTGTGTGACTACAAATATGCCCGTTTCATCCTGCTGATAGTTTATGTTATGTCTCAAATATATTGACTAAAACATTTCAGGATAATAACTTCTTGTGAGTACTTCTTGTTAACTTGGATATAATGAAATCTTGGGCCAATAAACACCAAACCTAGGAATTTATTCAGCCCAAGCTATGGTTACTACCCAAGGAATGAATGGTCATCTAAATGGTGAAGATTAGAAGAGTCAGAACTCATTCTGCATTGTCCAGTCCTCTCTCTGACAGTCTGAGTGGCCCACACAGGTTATTCCCACTGAAACAGTGAATTTCAATCCTATATTTTATTTAGAATAACAACATCTCAGCCACTCATTGCACATCTTGCAGTGCTGCCAGCTTGGGGTTCAAGCAACAGTATAAATCACAAAGGCAGAAGCTACCCGTGTGCCTCAAATGCATTAAATCCATACTTAGGGCTATATCACACACACAGAGAGTATAGAAGTATATCATTTCTTACCTACAGCAGGGAATGGCACAAACCTCTGGATCAGGAGACGGGTGGCTGGCGTAAACTTGTTTGCTCTCTGAACCAGAACATTAAGGCCCACCTTTAGACAGAGAAATCGAAGAAAGGTAAAAGCATTTAGTTCCAAATAGCGGTGCACGTTCTATGCCCTGAAGTGACTAAGGAGCAGAGACAGAACGAGATGAGAGAGGGAGAGACCTTTGCTTCTAAATCCATTCCAAAGCTAAATCCGTTCAGGTAACCTTATGTGTAGCCCTTCCATTGCTTCCACCCGCCCCACAATTCCAGCCCTCCACAGCCACCCCCAAAGAAAGAATGGGACCCATTACAGTGTTACTCTTCTGGGTTGTTTCTTCACCATTGCCTTTAACAGAGATGGCCCTATATTGCATTTTTTATCCAGTTGATGGTATTTTCTCAGCCAATCTCACTCCTCCAGCAGAGTTTGGATGGGATTACGGGTTAGCCACGTAGAGGATAATGTATAACTGTAACACCAACGGACCCTAGTTGTCGTCGGCTGGTATCAAACCTGGGACTTCTGGAGCTTAATGCATGAGCCTCTCTCTACTGCATGAGCTAAAAGACAAGTCTTTTAGCCAAGGCTGTAGCAGGCTCATCAATGTCTAGCTGGTCTAGGTGCCACGAGAGGGGGACAGAGTGCCACACCAAGCAGGCCTGGGTTCCATAACTATACTTTTTCACCCGTTTCCTCCAGCATTTGAATGAGGCAGCGTGCACTGCATTCCTTTTTTCTACAATCCTAAAGTAGCTGCACATATGTAACCCAAAGCAACAATGTGGGTCTTTGCCCAGCTGCTAGGGAGGACAAAACCCTACAGTCTAACAGTGTCGGTTATAGAGTAAGGCTGGTAAAAAAAAATCCATCAAAACTCCCCCCCCCCCCCGATAGAAAACTGGGTTCTCATCTAAACACAATTTTATTGCAGAAAGCACCTACTTTCCTCAAAACTTTCTATTTTTCATCTGAAAAGGCCCCAAACCAAAAGGTTTGGCTGTAACCTAAATGGTTTTGACAGTTTCTGACTGAAAGTCTTCACCCAAAAAAGTGCAATGCAAAAAATGTTTAGCCAAAAACGGCTGAAAATTTTTTGGTTCTCAGAGCTTTCAATTTTCTTACGAAATAAATAAATACACGCACAATAAATAAAAAAATCAAAATTATCTGTGGTGGGAAAAAAAAACCCAACATTTTCTGGCCAGGTCAGTTACACAGGCACATGCAGTGTCATTGTCTTTCTTTGCAAAGATGCTAAAAAACACGATTCCTGTTTAAATAGTGCGTGAGCACAGTTAGGATTTTCACATCCTCAGCACCCCTCCATACCTAAGCAGGTTTCCACTGGGACACTGAATGACACTTCTCTTCCTATGGGGTATTTCCCTGCCAACTCGTCCCTTTCTGCTTTCACTCCCCTCCCCACCCACACTTTGGCATCAGTGGCGTTCAAAAAGAGCCATACTACATATTTTTAAAATAATCAGAAACATGTTTTTTCCCTCCCTCCCCTTCTTCATTCTCAAAAATGGCTGAGCAGCATTAGCTCAAACATTCCAAGTCCTGGAAAATTTAAGCCCCAAAGGTGAAAGCTAAGTTGTGAGCTACTGGAAAAATGGGGGTTTAGAAAGGAAATGCTCAGACAATCCTAACCACGGTTCCTGGCACCGCTACACCTACAATACAGCTACAGTATTTATACATTTGATTCACTGAATCTGCAGAGATGTGATATTTTGTTTAGCTAGCGAACGCCTCTGCTTGGAGCTTTGCAGGATTTGAATGCAAAATGCAGGAGCAGCAGCTTTTGAAAAGAGTTGAGTTGAGTCACTGCTGTGAAGTTACTGGTAATAAAAACCATTTTACTTTCAGATTCAATTTGGTGCCACAGATGAACTCACTCTTCTGTCTGTAACACCCACCCTGCTGTGAATATGAAATTAAATGTTGATATAGATTTAAATCCAATCTCCCCAAATTCTCGACACAAGGTCTAGATTTAAGAAACTAATGAGCGTTTGTTTTTACAGTTTTGAAATTATTTTACCCAATCTGTGAACTCTTTCCTGCAGGTCACAAAGTGGGACCACCGTAAATTGGGAAAGGAGACTGCCCTGCAACACACGGGTATTTCTGATCTCAGATCATTGCAAATAAAAGGGGGACCAGCAAAGACTTGTTAATGGGTTTTAATTGCGAGGGGCTGGCCAGAGGTATTATGTCCAGTGGGCCAAATGCATCACTACGGTAACTCAATGCTAATGGAGTTATTCTAGGGGTGAGTATAGTTAATTTTTGTTATTTATTTGTACTACCATCCAAGATCAGGCCCCATCTGCAAAGGTATAACAAAGAGACCCTGTACCATATAGTGTACAGTGTTTGCTTAGTAGCTGGAAAATAACATTGCTTTCTCTCCTGGGTCAACATTTGTCTCTGGCAAACTCTATTTTCCCTTCCTATTTTTTTATGGAGGGTCTTTGCCCCACTTGCCTATTGTCAGCATCCATAATGTGGTCAGCTCAGTGTGGAGAGCAGAGTTTGCAGTGCTGCCAGAATGCTGGATTTTACCATGAATGCCACCACATTTGGTGGGTTTTTTTGAAGTCCCAGCTCCTGGAGTCAAGAGATTATGTAAGAACCTCAGCTCTCACAAAAAAAAAAAAAAATTCTTGCCCTTCTGGTTGCCGAGAAAGGCTTGAAAACACAACCCTAGTGTAACCTGAAGCCAAAACACAAATTTAAAAAAAAAATCTCCCCAAATTATTATTTTTCAAATCTGTTTTTCAGCCAACTGTGATTTTTCTGAGATCTGACAAATGGTTTTTGGGGTTGGCAATGCTGAGTTCGTTCAATAAAGGCCCAATCCTGCTCCCCATCAAATCCATTGGAAAGCTCCCAGTGAGGGCCAGAACTGGGATTTGTGCTCACCCTGATATCTGTTTCTGAAGTAGCGGAGTAACCATATTAGCGGGTCACCAACCAAGAGGTGTTTTTATTTATTTTTCAGTGGTGGATTTTGACAAAGAAATAGATACTGAGAACCCAGAGAACACTGCCGATCAGACCACAACAGCTCTTCCCCTCTAACTACGAAGGGTTAGGAGGAGACTTACATCGGGGACAGATTATCCAACATCTGCCTGTTGGACGGCTCCTTGCACCTTCCTTTGAAGCATCTGGTGCTAGCCACTGCTAGAGACAAGGAGCCTGGGCTAGATGGACCATGGGTTTGATTCAGTCTGGCAATTCCTATGTTCCAACAATGTTAAGGCTGCATAGGCGCTGACTCCGTGGGTGTTCCAGGTGCTTAGTACCCATTAGCAGCCAGCTCCCTCCTCCTCCCAGCGCCTCCCGGCCGCCTGCTGCCCTGCCAATCAGTGCCTCTCCCTCCCTGATCAGTTGTTTCATGGCGTGCAGGAGGCTCTGGGAGGGAGGGGAAGGAGTAGGGATTGGGCACGCTGTGGGGAGGGGCCAGAACTGGGCGGGAAGAGGCAGGACGGTGGGGCTTGGGGGAAGAGATGGGTGGGGGCAGGGCTTGGGGCAGAGCGCGGGGTTAAGCACCCCCCGGGCCTGGAGGAAGCCAGCGCCTACGGAAGGCTAAGCTTAATGCTGGCATTTGAACTATCAACCTGCCAGTGTCCACGGAAGGAGATTCAGACCTATGGAAAGGGAACTAAATGAGGCTCGCCCATCCTTCACCCTCAAAGTCACCAGCACAAAGCTTCAGAGGGTGCAGCATAAAAGGGGCCAACAGAAGGCACAAAACATAGCTAATAAAAAGGGTGGGTCAAGATAGAAGAAGCAGAACACCCACTTGAATTCAGATGCAAAGGAGGAAGGAGATCGGGAAGCAGGCAGAGACAAAGGTGGGGAGAGGGTAGGAGAAGGGAGTGAGGACAAGAGAGAGGGAAGGAGTGTGGGTTGGAGCAAAGAGGGAGACGAGAGGAAGAGTTGGGATCAAGGGGGTATGGGATGAAAGAAAGGCAGGAGAAGGGAAACCATGGAACCAGAACCAGCATTAGAGGAGACTGTGGAAGTAGGGTGAAGGAGAGAGATTGGTTTGGGGCAGAGGGACAGATGTTTCTATTGAACAGAAAAGGAAGTGGTGGGGCAGGGGCACAGGGGCAAGGTGGGATATGGTGAGAAAGCAGGACAAAAATGCAGGCTTGGGGGAGTCATGCAGGGCATTGAAGGACAAGAATCTTAAACCTGATTTGGTAGGTGACGAAGATCCAGTGGAGGGACTCAAAGAGGGGAAAGACATGGTCCATGCACAACCTGATCTATGTCCCTATAAGTAAACTAAAGATAAACAGCCATGTGGCACAGAAGGGGAAGAGGCTTTACTTACAAATGCACATCAACATTAAAAACCCAGCAATCCATGCAAATGGATATTGCCCTTCACAGAGGCAACAGTATGCCCATGAGTAATGAGATGCAGCAGGCTGTAGGAGTGGGGCAGAAAGCTGCTCTGGTAGCGGTGAAAGAGAAGCCACTGCAGCAACAAGGGGAAATACTGTAAAGAAGAATCATAGAATCATAGACTTTAAGGTCACAAGGGACCATTATGATCATCTAGTCTGACCTCCTGCACAACGCAGGCTACAGAATCTCACCCACCAACTCCTGTAACAAACCCCTAACTTATGTCTGAGCTATTGAAGTCCACAAATCATGGTTTAAAAACTTCAAGGTGCAGAGAATCCTCCAGCAAGTGACCCATGCCCCACGCTGCAGAGGAAGACAAAAAAACCCCAGGGCCTCTGCCAATCTGCCCTGGGGAAAACTTCCTTCCCTACCCCAAATATGGCAATCAGCTAAACCCTGAGCATTTGGGCAAGACTCACCAGCCAGACACCCAGGAAAGAATTCTCTGTAGTAACTCAGATCCCACCCCATCTAACATCCCATCACAGGCCATTGGGCATATCTACCGCTAATAGTCGAAGATCAGTTAATTGCCAAAATTAAGCTATCCCATCATATCCCACTTATCCCAACTTATCGAGCTTAGTCTTGAAGCCAGATATGTCTTTTGCCCCCACTGCTTTGCTTGGAAGGCTGTTCCAGAACTTCACTCCTCTGATGGTTAGAAACCTTTGTCTAATTTCAAGTCTAAACTTCCAGATGGCCAGTTTATATCCATTTGTTCTTGTGTCCACATTGGTACTGAGCTTAAATAATTCTTCTCCCTCCATGGTATTTATCCCTCTGATATATTTATAGACAGCAATCATAGCTCCTCTCAGCCTTCTTTTGGTTAGGCTAAACAAGACAAGCTCTTTGAGTCTCCTTTCATAAGACAGGTTTTCCATTCCTCGGATCATCCTAGTAGCCCTTCTCTGTGCCTCTTCCATGTTTAAAAAGGATGAATTCAAACTGGGAGACCAGAACTGCACACAATATTCCAGATGAGGTCTCACCACTGCCTTGTATAACGGTACTAACACCTCCTTATCTCTACTGGAAATACCTCACCTGATGCATCCCAACACCGCATTAGCTTTTTTCACAGCCATATCACATTGGCGGCTCATAGTCATCTTGTGATCAACCAATACCCCGAGGTCCTTCTTCTCCTCTGTTACTTCCAAGTGATGCGTCCCCAGTTTATAACAGAAATTCTTGTTATTAATCCCTAAATGCATGACCTTGCACTTTTCACTATTAAATTTCATCCTATTACTTTACTCCAGTTTACAAGGTCATCCAGATCTTCCTGTATGATATCCCGGTCCTTCTCTGTATTGGCAATACCTCCCAGCTTTGTGTCATCCGCAAACTTTATTAGCACATTCCTGCTTTTTGTGCCAAGGTCAGTAATAAAAAGATTAAATAAGATTGGTCCCAAAACTGATCCCTGAGGAACTCCATTGGTAACCTCTTCCAGCCTGACAATTCACCTTTCAATGTGACCCGCTGTAGTCTCCCCTTTAACCAGTTCCTTATCCACCTTTCAATTTTCCTATTGATCCCCATCTTTTCAAATTTAGCTAATAATTCTCCATGTGGAACCGTATCAAATGCCTTACTGAAATTGAGGTAAATTAGATCCACTGCGTTCCCTTTGTCTACAAAATCTGTTACCTTCTCAAAGAAGGAGATCAGGTTGGTTTGACATGATCTACCTTTTGTAAAGCCATGTTGTATTTTGTACCAATTACCATTGACCTCAATGTCCTTAATTACTTTCTCCTTCGAATTTTTTTCCAAGACCTTGCATACTACAGATGTCAAACTAACAGGCCTGTAGTTACCCGGATCACTTTTTTTTACCTTTCTTAAAAATAGGAACTATGTTAGCAATTCTCCAGTCATATGGTACAACCCCTGAGTTTACAGATTCATTAAAAATTCTTGCGAATGGGCTTGCAATTTCATGTGCCAGTTCCTTTAATATTCTTGGAGGAAGATTACCCGGGCCCCCCCGATTTAGTCCCATTAAGCTGTTCAAGTTTGACCTCTACCTTGGATGTGGTAATATCTACCTCCATATCCTCATTCCCATTTGTCATGCTACCATTATCCCTAAGATCCTCATTAGCCTCATTAAAGACTGAGGCAAAGTATTTGTTTAGAAATTGGGCCATGCCTAGATTATCCTTAATCTCCACTCCATCCTCAGTGTTTAGCGGTCCCACTTCTTCTTTCTTTGTTTTCTTCTTATTTATATGGCTATAGAACCTTTTACTATTGGTTTTAATTCCCTTTGCAAGATCCAACTCTACATGGCTTTTGGCCTTTCTCACTTTATCCCTGCATGTTCTGACCTCAATAAAGTAGCTTTCCTTGCTGATCCCTCCCATCTTCCACTCCCTGTATGCTTTCTGCTTTTTCTTAATCACCTCTCTGAGATGCTTGCTCATCCAGCTTGGTCTACAGCTCCTGCCTATGAATTTTTCCCCCTTTCTTGGGATGCAGGCTTCTGCAGCTTTGACTTGAAGTAATCCCAGGCCTCCTCTGCCTTTAGATCCATAAATTCTTCAGTCCAATCCACTTCCCTAACTAATTTCCTTAATTTTTTAAAGTTAACCTTTTTGAAATCAAAAAACCCTAGTCACAGATCTATTTTTGTTTATCCGTCCATTTAGTTTGACCTGAATTAGCTCATGATTGGTTGAACCAAGGTTGTCCCCTACAACCATTTCTTCTATGAGGTCCTCACTGCTCACCAAAATCAAATCTAAAATGGCATCCCCTCTTGTCGGTTCAGCAACTACTTGGTGAAGGAATCCATCAGCTATTGCATCTAGGAACATCTGAGCCCTATTATTATTACTAGCACTCGTCCTCCAGTCTATCTCTGGGAAGTTAGTCTCCCATGATCACACAATTCCAATTAGTATTTACTTAATTAAAAACATTAAAGAGGTTTCTAGCCACATCCAGATTGGATCCCGGCCGCCTATAGCGCACCCCAAGTACTATCCCAGGGGAGGCTCTAGTAGCTTTCTTCCCCAATGTGATTTTTGCCCAGACGGACTCTGTCTTATCTGTTCCATCGCTTATTTCTTTACATTCTACCTCATCCTTGATATACAGTGCTACTCCACCACCTTTGCCTTTATTTCTGTCTTTCCTAAACAGCACATACCCTTCAATACCTGTAGCCCAGTCATGACGACTATTCCACCATGTTTCTGTTCTCCCTAGAATATCTGGTTTCACTTCCTGCACCAGTAGCTCTAAAGTTCCTCCATTTTGTTACCTAGGCTCCTCGCATTAGTGTACAAAGATCTTAATTTTTACTGTTTGGCTTCACTCACATTCTTTACCCGATTGGGCACAGACATTCTACCACCAATATTACCTATTAGATTGGTAGGCTGCCCTTCCGCCGTATGTCCATTCTCCTACCCACAGCTGTATTCTTTCTTACTTCTTTTTCTTCCCTCTCAAAGAGAAAATCCAGCATGGAGACTACCTGGACATCTCCCCCGAATTCCTAGTTTAAAGCTCTCTTGATCAGTTGTGCCATCCGCCATCGTAAAAGTCTATTTCCCTCCTTACTCAGGTGAAGTCCATCCCCAGAGAACAGTCATAGAATCATAGAATATCAGGGTTGGAAGGGACCTCAGGAGGTCATCTAGTCCAGCCGCCTGCTCAAAGCAGGACCGATCCCCGACGAAATCATCCCAGCCAGGGCTTTGTCAAGCCTGACCTTAAAAACTTCTAGGGAAGGAGATTCCACCACCTCCCTAGGTAACGCATTCCAGTGTTTCACCACCCTCCTAGTGAAAAAGTTTTTCCTAATATCCAATCTAAATCTCCCACACTGCAACTTGAGACCATTACTCCTTGTTCTGTCATCTGCTACCACTGAGAACAGTCTAGAGCCATCCTCTTTGGAACTCTCTTTCAGGTAGTTGAAAGCAGCTATCAAATCCCCCCTCATTCTTCTCTTCTGCAGACTAAACATCCCCAGTTCCCTCAGCCTCTCCTCATAAGTCATGTGTTCCAGTCCCCTAATCATTTTTGTTGCGCTCCGCTGGGCTCTTTCCAATTTTTCCACATCCTTCTTGTAGTGTGGGGCCCAAAACTGGACACAGTACTCCAGATGAGGCCTCACCAGTGTCGAATAGAGGGGAACGATCATGTCCCTCGATCTGCTGGCAATGCCCCTACTTATACATCCCAAAATGCCATTGGCCTTCTTGGCAACAAGGGCACACTGTTGACTCATATCCAACTTCTCGTCCACTGTCACCCCTAGGTCCTTTTCTGCAGAACTGCTGCCTAGCCCTTCGGTCCCTAGTCTGTAGCCGTGCACTGGATTCTTCCGTCCTAAGTGCAGGACTCTGCACTTGTCCTTGTTGAATCTCATCAGATTTCTTTTGGCCCAATCCTCCAATTTGTCTAGGTCCCTCTGTATCCTATCCCTACCCTCCAGCGTATCTACCACTCCTCCCAGCTTAGTGTCATCTGCAAACTTGCTGAGGGTGCAATCTACACCATCCTCCAGATCATTTATGAAGATATTGAACAAAACCGGCCCCAGGACTGACCCTTGTGGCACTCCACTTGATACCGGCTGCCAACTAGACATGGAGCCATTGATCACTACCCGTTGAGCCCGAGAATCTAGCCAGCTTTCTATCCACCTTATAGTCCATTCATCCAGCCCATACTTCTTTAACTTGCTGGCAAGAATAATGTGGGAGACCATGTCAAAAGCTTTGCTAAAGTCAAGGAACAACATGTCCACTGCTTTCCCTTCATCCACAGAGCCAGTTATCTCATCATAGAAGGCAATTAGATTAGTCAGGCATGACTTGCCCTTGGTGAATCCATGCTGACTGTTCCTGATCACAGTCCTCTGTCCATGAATGCTTCCCAGTGGCCATACATCCCAAAGCCCTCCTTATAGCACCACTGCCTGAGCCATCTGTTGATAGTCATAATCTTGTCACACCTTTGTTGCCCTTCTCTAGGAACAGGCAGAATCCCACTGAAGATCACCTGAGCCTCTATTTCCTTAAGCATCTTCCCCAGCCTGGCATTGTCTCCCTTGATACGTTCCAGCGAGAATCTGACCGTATCATTTGTTCCCACATGCAGGATAGTCAATGGATTCTTTCCCGCTCCCGTTAGGATCCTCTTCAGCCTCAGGTCCACATCCCATATCTTAGCATCTGGCAGACAGCACACCCTTCTGTTCTCTGGATCAGCTCTTGTTACAGGCCTGTCTAGTCTTCTCAGTAATGAGTCCCCAATCACGTAGACCTGCCTTTTCCTGATGATGGTGCGATTCTCCAGTCTATCCCTGTTCCATCTGGCCGCAAGTTCTCTCGATTCCTATTGTCCCTTGCAATCCTCTGCAACCCATCCCGTATCCTCCTGGGGCTCATATTCGGTGCTGTTATCTTCATTGGCTCTTGCCCTCTTCCTATAGGACAATCTGCTCTTCTCTTCTTCCTTGCCCTCTCACCTTCAGTGGCCACCTGCTGAGCTCCTTCTTCATTTTCCAGCTCCGCAAACCTGTTCCTGAGCTCTATTTCTCCTTCACTGCCCCGTCTTTTCCTCTGCCGGGTTCTCTTAGTCACATGCTTCCACTGTCCACTTTCCTCACCCAGCAGTATCTCCTGCTCCCATCTGCAAATCTGAGCTTTTCCCTTCAGCCTCCTCATGTCTTTGCTCTACCATCTGCTAGAACCCCCTTCTAAACTCAACCAGTCTCCACTTGCATGTCCAATCCTCGGATCTTCTCTTCCATCAGCCCTATCAGGTGGCACTTCATGCAGACGAAACTCTTCTCACGTACCTCCTCCAGGATCCTGTACATGCCGCAGCTTCTACATGCAGTCATCTTCAATGCGTCTTCCACTGCTTGGGTCACTACCGCTGCTGCCTCTGGTCTGTCATCGCCTTCCCGCCTAAGTCCCGTTAGTCTGGGAAACACAAACCAAACCAAAACACCACCCCCCACAGCAAAACAAACCCCCCAGCGAACACCACAACACTGCCAGACCACCACACTCTCCCTTCACTAGCCAGGCTGTTCCTCTGCCTGGCTCTCTTAGTCTTCCTCCCAAACTCCCCTTGCAAACTGCCCCCACTCCAACTCCCCTGTTTACAGCTCTGTTTGCTGGCTCCTGTGCTGCTGCAGCTGTCTGGGCTGCGGCCTGACTGGCTGGCTCCCTTTATAGGACCCCGAGTCAGAGAAGCCCTGCCCCCTAATCAGGGCTCAGCTTCTCTCCCAGCACACTGCCCCTACCAGCCTCTCTGAATAAGGAAAGAGGTGCTTGGAGGGAAAAGGCAGCAGGCGGAGATCCTGGAGTTTCCCACAAGGTGGTGAGCCTTTGGGTGGCATGGAGGACACTGAGATACCTATCCACAGTGCACCATGCTTGTAGTGACACAGCACATACTGGGTGGACACAAGCAGTGGGGTGTGTGCTGGCACACGAGGCATGGTATGAACACACTCCACCATAGTGTTTTATTGGCTGAACTGCATCAACAAATCTTAAACCAGTACCACTCCTGTTTGTGGACACGTCCTCGGATAAGTCTGGCTGTCCGCCTGACAGATACGCTACAGCTCCAGCAGACGTTATGGGTTGGATGAAGAAACTACTGGGTGAGGTTCTCCGGCCTATGTTATGCAGATGGCCAGAGTACATGATCATCACCAGACAGTGGTAGATTCTCCATCACTGACTATTTTAAAATCAAGATTGGATTTTTTTTTTAAAAGATCTGCTTGAGGAACGATTGTGGGGAAGTTCTGTGGCCTGTGTTGTATAGGAGGTCGGACTAGCTGAACTCACAGTGGTCCTGTGATGGGGTGTCTACCCTACACAAGGCCTGAGAAGGAAAAAAACCCCAACTAACCCTGTGACAGGCTGCATCTGGAGGAGAGTCGGGACGGATACTGTCTAAGGAGCGATGAACCCTAGCTGCGGGAGGAGCTGGGCTAGGCAGAAAAAGAGGAAGTTGGTGGTATGAAGGGGCAGCAGGAAGGCACCCTGCAGCAAGCCCTAGAGAGGATGGGAGTTGGTAATAGACAAGGAGGAGTTCTAGGAGGAGTGAGGCCTGAGATTCTGCCTGGGAATGTTGTTGTTCCTTTGAGTTTGAAGATGACCACGACATCACTGATTGATTTGGTTTCTCTGAATATGTGAATGGCTGATCAGGCAAATTTTAGCTTTGAACTGTCTCTGGCACATTGAACAAGAGATGCCGCTATGGGTTAGCTGATTAAGAGCGGACAGGCTGCGGACAGGTGAGATTTACACTGCTGGTGTTTCTGCTCTCTCTCAGTAGTTCTCCTCTGCTCATAGACTATAGCTCCAGTATGCATGAGACTTCGCCAGGTAGGAGGATCTTGAGCGAGATCTTCCGACTCTAGCAAGAACCCGGGAGAGGCTGAAGTAGCCAGAGGGAACAGAGAAGCTTCTGGTAGTGACCCTGGGGTGGGCCAGAATATGGTGAAGGAAGATAAGGAGTTCGGGGAAGATAGCGACAGGGTCTGGGAGCAAACAGACCGTGGTTGCCAAACACAGGGTGCCTGGGCTGGAACATGGAGCAGTGGGCAGGCCTGGGTTCCCCTAACAGCCCCTGGGAAAGTGGCACGGGCTGGGCAGCAGAGCGGAAGAGCACCTGAGACAGTTTGTATGGAGAGACTTTGTTACTGCGGAAGGGGAGGACTACAGTGACCTGGCTGGAGGCCCAAGTCATGAAGAGGGAGAAACCTGACTCCAGAGAGAGAGAGCGAGCAACTGAAAAAGGGGGCGTGAGACTGGCCAAGAGCTAATCCCCAGAAAAGCCTCTCAGCGGTGAGTAGTGAACCCCAGGACAACCCTGCTCTGGCCTTGGAATTCATGCATCTGTGAATAATGGTCCTTTCTGGTCTTAAAATCTATGACCAGTTAGGGAAGGAGAGAAGCAAAGAAATAGGAGCAGGAGCCTTTGGGAGTTTGCTCAGGGCAGGGATCCAGGACTCAGAGCTGCATACTAACGTACAATAGAAGTCAAACAGGCAAAGCAAGTTATCACCTGCTCTTAGAATCAGGAGCAGGAGAAAAAACCTGTGAGTGACAGAATCCAGGTTCCTGCTAATCTCTAAGGAGGCATGGGGCCACTCTCCCTCCCCTCCCTCGCCCTATTTTGAACTGACCTCCTCCTAGTTCTAAATGTTTCTTTACCACACTAAGTGGTAGAAAGTCCTGAGGACAGTGGGTGGCCGCCTGCTCCCTCTCACAAACTGATTATGGGCTATAACACCAAATTCACAGGCTGTCAATGCAGCCACGCCACACTACTCACAAACAATTATCGGGAAGAGGGAGCTGGGATTAGAAAACGCCACAGGGGCACCTTTGCCTAGACAGGAGAGTGAAAAATTGTGTGTGTCTGAGAGTTGGTGTATGATGGGGGATTGCGGTGGGGAAGAAAGCAGGGAAGAAGACTACCTTGCAGGAGATAACAGGGGATATGGTGAGTAAAGATGGCTACTTGATCACTCTGTGCTTTAGCATTTAAGCAGAGTGCACAAAAGGCAGTTCCTGCCCTGTTATGCTTACACTCCCAACGAGCCAAACACAGAGTAGACAGGAGGTACTTGGAAGCCCAGAGAAGGAAATCACTAGTATGGTGATGTCTTTAGATTTGTCATTGTGGTATATTATTGACTCTCTTCTTGTGGCCAGCATGGAGGCAGAAAGTCTTTAGGAGGGAGTAAATGAAGAGAGGGAGGTGATCAGGAAGGCGTTCCATTCACAGGACAGAAGCTTGGGAAAAAAACAGACACACATTTGCGGGACAAGTGGATGAACATGGCAACATGGCCCCAGCATTGATGAAGCGGAGTGTGTGCGTGTTGTACTAGGGGTATGTCTACACCACATCTGAGGTCATGGTTCAGGCTCTCCGGCTATTTTAGGGAGCTAGCATGAGCCCCACTAGCACAAGTCTGTGTACCCAGGCTGGGAGGCTGACTCCCAATGCAGTATAGATGTACCCTTAGTGACTAGATCAGAGATGTAGACTGTAGTGGGATTACGAAAGGCCTTGAAGACAAAGAACAGACACTTGAACTTGTGGCAGTGCATAAGAGGGAGTCACAGGCCTTCCTACTGAATGATCAATTCATTTCTATTCAAGTGACATTTGTGAAAACCAACTGTTCCTCCCTCTCTGTTCTTATTGCACAGACAGGCTCTAGCATCGAATGTGCATGGACAAACAGCAGGCATCCTGCTAATACCAGTCTGAATCAAAGTTCTGATGAGTACTAGCAGAGTACCAAGTAAAGAAATGAATATTGCTTTCCACTAGCTATAGTGCTGGGACACCATTTCTAGAAATATTCTCTCTAGACTGAGATACTAAGACTACAGAGATACCCATTCACTGAACAGCATACCTCGAAGTACGTCCAAGGAAACCCAGGGTAATGGTGCTAGTAATTCTGTAGATACTGCTCCTACTCCTGCCGTTGACTTGCTGAGTTAATAGCAGGAGGGTTATCTTTCAGATGAGGCATCACACTAAAGTCCTGATATTTTGTATTCACATTTGCTAAACTACTCATGGCATCTTTAAACCTAATTTCCTGGCCAAGTTTTAATTAATCTAATTACATTCTGTGGCCCTACATTCTCCCTCAAGTTTCAATTAAATATTCTGTTCTCCACTCCCTGTACTACACTGGTGTGCCATGCTGCTGCATGCTGTTCAATGATTGGCACATTCCACCTCGCAAGCGGCTGCTCTTCCTGATATGGTTTTTATAGACCCATATTTTCAACTTTAAGACGGGGGAGCTGTGAATGCTCAGTACCTCTGAAATTCACACACTCATCTTATTATTAACTATTTGTATTACCAGAGTGCCTAAGAGCACTTGTGATGGGCCAGGACCCAGCTGAGAAGTCTAAATGTAGTGGATATTTTTGAAAATTTTGGTCTAAATTTCTCAAGTACTTGGTATCCTACAAGTCAAGAGATGCTATATTACTACCATTCAGGGTCTGAGCCTTGGGAATGCGTGCACAGTTTGGAAAGACCAGGGCAGTAAAATACCATCTCTGCTGACAGACATCACCTACTACACAGTGCTCCCGACCTACAGGCTGCAGGTCACGTCATGCAAGGCTCCTCAAAGATCTCACATTACGAAATCACAGTAGTGACCGCATAATGTTGTAACCTGATGTCCACCATAAGCCTGATATTTTTTGAAACTCCTTCAGCTTCCAATTTCTTTTGGGGGAGAAAAACAAAATCCTTCTATCGGAATTCTGCACTGTGTAGTCTCTAGCCTAGAGGAAAACTTTATGGGAGAGTTTTAGGTTAGTTGAGCAGGGCGTTTTTGAGGTAAGGGAGTTTTTGGTTTTGAAAAGGTCTAACATTTTTCTGCACTGTCAGATCTCAAAAAATAGCACAGTCAACAAACTTCTCTTTATTGTATTCCATTAGTGCTGGTGGAGAACTAGGGCCTATTCCAATGCCCAGTGAAGTCAATGGAAAGATTCCCATTTGACTTCAGTGGGTTTTGGATTGGCTCCTTATTGCACAGAACTATTTTTGATGATGCTAGATACAAAAGTTGGGAGTTGCACGGAAATTATAGCCTCAGAGCTCCAGTTCCCAGCACAATCTACAAACTTCTTCACTCCATTTACCATCTCTGTAGAAACACAGAGAAAAAAATCAAACCAAATAAGCTCTGATTCAAGCAGCTTAGCACCTGTACAGAAGCCTCAGTGGAATCTGTAAGATCTGGAAGCCAAACAGTTCTGGCTCAAGGAGTTAAGAAACTTGGTGGATTTCTTTGGGTGTAGCAAGTTACATAAGTTAAATAGCTCTGGTTGTATCTCAGACAGAAGCTACTGCAAGACTGTACAAAACAATTTCCATGGTATTCTTTTCTGTTTCTTTTTAAAGGTGCAAGTTAAATCTTTCTGGAAGTAGCATCACTAAGAACTAGTCTACACGAGAAATTTGCACTGGTATAACTTTAAACAAGTGTTTAAAACACAGTGGAATTAGGGCACTAACCTACAACTTGGGGAACCTGGGTTCAAGCCCTGCTCTGCCACAGATTTCCTGTATGATTTTGGTCAAATCACTTGGCCTCTCCAAACCTCAGTTTCCCCTCTGTACAATGGGGATGACAACACTGACCTGCCTCTTAGGGGTGTTGCGAGGCTAAATCCATTATGGGAGTGCTCAGATATTTCAGGCGATCTCAATACCCAGGATAGATAGAGTTAAACTGGTGCAAAAGGGTTTGTGGACACACTAAATTTCAGTTTAAGAGTGGTTTATTTCAGTACAGTTAAGCCTGTTCCAAGTTGACTTAAACTAAATTGAAATAAGTCTCACATACTGAAATAAGTATCCACAAGCCTCTTGCACTGGTTTAACTAGATCCGTTTAAATTCACAACTTAAATTATACTGGTACAACTTTCTCAGGTAAACAAGCTCACATTTAACTTCAATGGGATTGCTTATGTGCTGAAAGTTTAGGCACATGCTTAGGTACCCGGTTGGATCAGGACCTAATCCCCAACTCAAAAATCCATTACAGATAATGAAATCCATCTTAAGCAATGTAGCTGCCCTGAGCCTCACAAAAATATGCTACCGGTGAGAGCTGGTCCTTTAATTGATTATGTACAAACCCTTGGATGCTTTAAAGTGATTGTTTAAAATAGTGGGGTGCCTATTAGAGATACAGTCCTTAGTGCAGTCCTTACCGCATATAAAAGAGCATGAGAGTTATGCCAAGCATTGGGTCTGAGCATCCCTAAAACTGTAGCTCACCTTTGCACATGTGCTAAATAAAGAGTAATTGGTTTCATTACATTGTTTCCAAGGGAAAATGTATTACATCTGATGTCTCAGCCAAATAGACAAGGTAATTAAGAGACTATGTTTCTCTTCTGTATTATATCCAGACTGTTTTTACATCAAATTCTCCATTATTTTCCTCACCTCTCTTTAGTTTCACTGCTCCCTAGAACACCAGGGTGCTCATCAGCAGCAAAATCAAGTTGGCCAGCCTCCACCATGTATATTAAAAGTCAGCATTTGGGGGGAAGGAGGGAAAAGTAGCAATTATACCACCATAAAATTACAGTGTTGTTAAAAGACAAATGTTTCCATGTGAACAATGACTGGCACATTAAAATGTTTATGTAACATGATGCCCCTTGGTGGGTCATCGGCAGCAGGGACTGAACCTAGGTCCTCTGGATCTAAAAGCATAAGCCTCTACTGCATGAGCTAAAAGACTCAGCTGTCAAAGCTGTCGCTAGGGAACAAGATGACTGCCTTCTTACGCACCTATCTCCAGCATGAAGGAAAAAGAACTGCATAATCATGGGGGACTTCAGTTTGAGAGTGACATATGCTGGAGGTCTTGTGCTGCCAGGACTAAAACATTCTTGGAATTTCTAAACCTTATAGATGTCAATTTCCTAACACATTCCAAAAGTATTGCCACCAACCAGGTGGAATTCTTTATTAGACCTTGTCCTGATGGATAAAGAGGAAATGATCACAGAACTAAAAATTAATGGGCTCTTAGGTACAAGAGATCATGACTTGATCACACTTATAATGTGCAAGCAAAATAAAGTCCGGATCAGTAATATATATAAATACTTGGTGCTTTAATAGGGCCAATTTCACAAAGCTGAAAACAATTATAAGCTAAATAAGGTGGGAGGAAGAATTTAATCAGAAAATATGAATGATAATTGGGAATCATTTCAGAACACCTTAGTAGATGACTAAAATGCCACAATCCCACAACTGAGGGAGAAACCATGCTGGTTAAAAAAATAACCTGCTTTACAGGGGAAGTGAAGGCAGCTATAAAAAAATAATATATAACAAATGGAAGAAGGGAAAATTAATAGTAATGAATATAAATCATAACTTAGGAATTGTGGAAATTTGATAAGGGAAGCAAAGGAACACAAGGAGAAATCTATGATCAGCAGCATTAAGAAGAAAGAGTTTTTAAAATATATAAGGAACAGAAAACAATCCTGACAATGGTATTGGTCAATTACTAAATGGAAAAGGTAGACTTATCAATCGTAATGCACAAAAGGCAGAAGTGTTCAATAAATACTTCTGTTCGGTATTCGGGGGAAAAACAGATGACCTAATCTCATCAGACAGTGATGATAACACTCTTTCCATTCCCCTAGTACCTCTGGAGGATGTTAAAAAGAAACTACTAAAGCTGCACATTTTAAAATTAGCATGTCCAAATAAATTACATTCAAGAGTTTTACAAGAGCTGGCTAAGGAACTTGCTGAACTGTTAATGCTGATTTTCAATAAGTCTTGGAGCACGGCGAAAGTTCCAGAAGACTGGAAGAATGCTCATATTGTGCCAATTATTAAAAAGGGTAAATGGGAAGACCTGGGTAATTATAGTCCTTATCAGCTGGACGTCAATCCCAGGCAAAATAATGGAGCAGCTGATATGGGACTCAATTAATAAAGAAGCAAAGCAGGTTAATGTAATTAATGCAAATCAAAATGGGTTTTTGGAGAAGAGATCCTGTCAGACTAACTTCATATCTTTTTTTCTATAGCTTTTGACTTAGTACCATGTGACATTTTGATTAAACACCTAGAACAATAAAATAGTAACATGGCACACATTAAATGGATTAAAAACTGGCTAACCCATAGGTTTCAAAATGTAATTACAAGTGGGGAATCATCGTCAAGAAGGTGTGTTTCCAGTGGGTCCTGCAAGAATCAGTTCTTGGACCTACACTATTTCAGATTTTTATCAATGACCTTGAAGACACCATAAAATTATCACTGATAGAGTTTGCAGATGACACAAAAATTGGGGAAGTGGTAAATAATGAACAGGACAGGTCACTGATACAGAGCAATCTGGATTGCTTGATACACCAGGTGCAAGCAAATAATGAATTTTAATATGGCTAAATGTAAATGTATACATCTAAGAACAAATAACATAGACCATACTTACATAATGGGAGAGGACTCTACCCTGGGAAGCAGTGACTCTGAAAAAGTTTCGGGGCTATGGTGGATAATCAGCTGACCATGAGCTCCCAGTGTGATTCTGTGGCCATAAGGGCTGATGTGATCCTGGGATGCATAAACAGGGGATTCTCAAATTGGAGTAGAAAGGTTATTTTACTTCGGTATTTGGCACAGATATTACTGCTCCTGGAATACTGTGTCCAGGTCTGGTGCCCACAATGCAAGAAGGATGTTGATAAATTGGAGAGGGGTCAGAGAAGAGCCACGAGAATAAATAAAGGACTAGAAAACCTGCCTTATAGTGATAGAATCAAGAATTCAATCTATTTAACTTAACAAAGAGTAGGTTAAGGGATGACTTGATCACAGTATATAAGTACCTACATGGGGAATAAATATTTAATAGTGGGCCTTTCAATCCAGCAGAGAAAGATATAACATGCTCCAATAGCTGCAAGTTGAAGCTCGACAAATTCAGATTGGAAATAAGGTGTACATATTTAACAGTGAGGGCAATTAACCAAGGGTCATAGTGGATTCTCTATATCTGACCATTTTTAAATCAAGAACAGATGTTTTTCTAAAAGATCTGCTCTAGGAACTATTGTGGGGAAGTTCTCTGGCCTGTGCTATACAGGTCAGACTATAAAAGGCTGTAGCAAACTCAACCCTCTATGTGATCCAGCCACTGGAGGCATCAGGTACCACAGGTCTTACACCTAGGCCCACTGAATGGGAGCCTTATCCTCTGTGCCACTGAGCTGTAAGGGGTGAGGAGGAAATTGCTTCTAATACCCCGCCACCAGAAGCTACACCCATTGACTAACAGCAGACTGCTGACTGGACACCACTGGGTGTGCCTGTCCCATCTGAGCAACTAACTGATAGGCCTGTTGCTGCCCATACTCTGGAGGCCAAGTTCCTCCTTCCTTGCCTGGCTCCTGCTCCTTGTCCCAGCTACCATGCCTCATCCCTGTTCCTGCTATCATGCCTTGCCCCTTCCTGCTACCTACCATGCCTTGTCCCTGATTCTGTTACCATGCCTTTTTCCTGCTTCCTTGCCCTGACCTCAGTTGCTGACTCTAGTTTTACCCTTGGTGTGACCACAACCCTGACTTTACTCCTGCTCCAACCATTAGTTCAGACAGCCCATGCTACAGGCCCTGACAGCTTGCTCAGGCCAACCTTGATCTTGTTCAGGACTCATTGTTGACTCCTGGACTTGGCATGGACACTGCTGGGGGTCCCACCTCGCCATCACCCCAGGGTTCTATCAGGTCTCAGGAGCAGATTGCTGGCCTTCAGGCAGAAAACCAGAAAAGGAGAGACCAAGTACTACAGGTTTCAGAGTAGCAGCCGTGTTAGTCTGTGTCCGCAAAAAGAAAAGGAGGACTCGTGGAACCTTAGAGACTAACATCCGATGAAGTGAGCTGTAGCTCACAAAAGCTTATGCTCAAATAAAATGGTTAGTCTCTAAGGTGCCTCCTTTTCTTTTTGCAAGTACAACAGTTGCAGACAGGAAATCGATTCTTGCAGGAGCAAGCTGCAGCACTCTGAATGGTTGTGGGTAGCCATTTGGCTTCTCTTACGACACCGGCCCCAGAGTTCTTTTGCCAGAGAAATGATGGTATTGGCAATAAGTTTCATGGGTTCGGTACCCAATGCAGACTTCTGTTTACGCTCTAGCCCCAGGAGCATGCCAGATATCAAGTTAAGATGGGCCTGCTTACTGGGGAGGCCCTGGTGTGGGCCTCTCCCTTTCTAGAACAGAATCATTCGGCATTGACCAAGTGGGACTCTTTCTTACAACGCTAAGCATTTGCCAATATTTTTGATGACCCTCCCTGGGCAGCATTACTCTTGCTTGCTGAATTTGCTTCATTGCTGACTCTGGCTTTGACCACTGGCATATGACCCTGATCCTGACTTGAATCCTGGCTCCAGCAACCACTAGCTCAGACAGCCCATGTTACAGGCCCTGACAGGAGGAGACAGACTGCTACAATGAGTAAGCATGGGTTACATTTATATGCAGTTTTATTTATTATAGTCTGAACAGAAACACACCCTCTCTGCCCTTCCCTTTTTCCCCCCCAACATCCACTTAAGGTTGCAAAGCGATAAATGCATTGTTATCTGTCACTTAATTTCAAAACCCAAGCACTTAGAAGAATATAAATGAACAGTTACAGAAAACACAGATCTTATGCTGCCCACACAACAAAGACACACATTAGTCTTATACACTACAAACAGCAGCATATGGATTTTTTTCCCTTCAGTTTTTAAGATGGAGAAATTCACAATAACCCTGCAGTCAACAGAGGGCAACATGCTCAAGCAAACATATGCTCAGCCCCATGATTCCTAGCTGATGACTGGATTTACTTCCAGCTTTTCTTCGAAATTCAGTCTGTACCCATGGGAAAGTATGGTCAATAGCAACCTTACAGACATTATTTTCCATGCACAAAAAGGGATTCAATCCCAACTATAACTGGAAATTGGAATGCAGTCTTAACTATGGAGTCACCACCGATGCCTTCATGTGGAATTACATATACCACACACACATCATCATACAGAGCTTAATTCTGATCTCATTTACACCAGGTTCTCATCACTATAACTTACTTACTTTATAAGTTATATAAAGCTTAAATATATAAAGCTTTAAGCCGAACATCCTGGTGTGAGATCAGAATGATGCCAACAATATCACATAGCCCCTCTGGGGTGGAGGGCAACAGGTAGACAACTAACCAGCTGAGCAATAAGCTAAACAGCACATTGCGCAGTTGGGAGAGGTCAGAAATTTAGCCAAAGGACCTGGAAAAAGCCCTTACTCTTCTGAGAAATCCCGTGGGATCTTTACATAAAGCAGGCAGGGCCTTGGTTTTGAAGGCTTGTCCAAAAGATCCTCCTACATACCGTACTGATTGGAACTCCATTTATCTACGCTGGATGATCCTGGAAGGCTTTGAACCTCTGGTTGTAAGGATCTTAAGTGTTTCAAATTGGATGCTTAAAGGCCAGATCCAAAATCTGCTGAAATCAATAAAAAGAGTCCTATTGACTTCAAAAAGAAAAGGAGTACTTGTGGCACCTTAGAGACTAACCAATGGACTACAAGCCATCAAAAACACTATCCCCGATAATGTCACGGCTAACCTGGTGTAAATTGGTTAGTCTCTAAGGTGCCACAAGTACTCCTTTTCTTTTTGCGAATACAGACTAACACGGCTGCTATTCTGAAACCTATTGACTTCAGTGCACTTTGGATTGGGGTCTAAATCACTAAAGTTAACCCTCTCAGAATCTTATTTATATACAGCAGATTTTTGCTACCCTTTATTTTACTGCTAATAATTGATGCAAGCTAGGTATGATAGTGTTATCCCACACCACCTCTGATCCTTCCACTTAAGAGAGAGCTACACTCAATGTAACATCCCTGAAGATAATTTCTTTGCTTGTTTATTGTCCTCAACCTCATTACCTTACATTTCTCCACACTGAGTTACCAAGGTTGTCTGCTCACTTCTTATTCTTTTTCAATCTTCCCACTGAAGCTGGTCAGAAAATTTCCTTCTGCAGGAAATTCTGAATATTTTTGTGCTATATTGGAACAAAGTCAAAATTTATAAGACCGTCATTTTCAAAATGTATTGGCTAGAGATCTGCTGGCGTATTCTGGAGTTCTAAGCCAGATTGAGGCTGACTAACATTCCCCATTCTCCTGATAGTCATTGGATTCCTTGCTCATCTGATCTGACATGCATCTGATTTCCTCCCCTAGAAAATGTATGTCTCATTGCTGCGCCAGTCCCCCTTCCTGCTCTGAGAACACCAAAGCAAAGAATGAATTTAAGTATTATTTCAGTGATGTCTTTTTCTTTCACCAAGTTCCCCCTACACCTCCTAGAGAGCCCAATGTTTTCTTTTTGGAACTCTTGCTCATTAGAGGCTGGAAGGGGTAAAGCCTCAGTTGGAGTAAACTGATGATTCGGAGCTACACTGATTAACATCAGCTGAGGGGTTGGTGCAATAAAGTATATAATTGATCTTACTCTATTGTACCCTACAAGGCTCCTTTGGTTTAGTGGATTGCACACAGGACTGGGAGCCATAACTTCTGGGTTCTATTCCAGGGATTCTCAAACTTCATTGCACCGCGACCCCCTTCTGACAACAAAAATTACTACAAGATCCCAGGAGGGCGAACTGAAGCCTGAGTCTGCCCGAGCTCCACCGCCCCAGGTGGCGAGGGGTGGGCAAAGTCAAACCTTACGGGCTTCAGCCCTGGGGGGGGAGGGGGGGCACGCCTGTGCAAAAGGGTGTCCACCTCTACTTATTGTCAGTGAAACCACACAACACTGAACTGTTTTCCCTGCTCAAAAGGGTTGGATTTGTAAAGATCTACGCAATTCATGGTAAAAATCACATTCTGTTACTTTATTTTTGGTCCTGGGCAGTGGGGCTTAGTCTTCGGTTTTGGCCCCAGCAAGTCTAACATCAGCCCTGGTGACCCCATTAAAATGGGGTTTGCAACCTACTTTGGGGTCCCGACCTACAGTTTGAGAACTGCTATTCTATTCCTAGCTCTGATTCATTGGGTGACCTTGGGCAAGTCCTTTAAGCTCTCTGTGTCTCAGTTACCCCCTCTGTGTAACGCAAATAATAGCGTTCCTCCATTGTAAAGTGCTTTGAGACCTACAGATGTAAGGCCACATATAATAGCTATTATGATATGTCTCGGCTCCCCAGAGTAGTTAGTGGGTGGTTTCTCTCCTCCAAAGTCAGTCAGGCAGCAAAGGACCAACCAGACGCCATAGATTTGGAGCCAAGGTCCTCTTCTTTCAAGCCCTCTGGCTCCAAGCTCACTGGTCTCTTGGGCTAAGTCCACATGCATTTGGGAGCCCATAGGAGCTCCAAGCCTGGATCTATAGACTTAGCCTTGCACTTATGCTCTAAAAATAGCTGGAAAGACAGTGCTTCCAAGTTGTGGCTTGGGCTGGCGTTCAGGTTCTGCAGCAGCTTCAAAACACTGTCTGCACAGCTATTTTTAGAGCACTAGCTTGCACCCCACGAGCCCAAGTTTGTCAAGCCGGTCTGGGATACTCACTCCTATGGTCTCCAAAGTGCTGTGTAGATATACCCTTGGTGAGGAAGGCAGCAGGTGTCTTATATTGAGGGGCCATTTTGGAGCCATGAAGACTGCACAGCCAAATCAGGCTCACACCTTCCCTAATTGGGAACCCTCCAGTGTTTTATTACAGGGCCTGTGTATCTGAAATGCCAGCCAAGCAGTGCCCCAGACATCTGCCAGTATGAGCAACTCCAAACTGGATGTCCTCACTTCATTTCAGAATTCCCCACGGCAGATCTAGGTGTGGGCACAACACCCAAGGGTTATGGTGACAGGAGAGAGGGGTACCCTCCGGACCACCCCTTCCACGTGTCCCCGTTTTCTGAGGAAGAAGCAGACACTCAATGTTCAGGCAGCTCATAAAAGGAGCTTCCTAATGAAAGGTAGCTATTTCTGACAGTCCCCCATGCTCTGTCATGCTCTCATAGAAAAAAAATCCATCTTCTCAGCCTGGTGTTGGTCCCACTGGGCTCTGGTGAAGAAATCCCCCCCACTCAGACATCCTGGAGTCTCTCTAGCATGAGGGTTTCTCAGCTAGCTCCACAGGGATCCAAACTTCAGACCTCGAAAGCCCCAGGGGCTCCACTAGGGGTATCTGTGGGAAAATCAACCGTATTGTGACTAGATTCCTAAAGGTCATGTACTACCTTAAGCTTCCAGTGACATCCCTGCTCCCTCCCTGGAACCTCAACAGGCTGCTCCAGGCCCTTTGTGCCCCTACTATGGTCTCCTGGATGATAGCACTCAGACTAGCGTCACCTCCACTTGAAGGGCGAGGGGGCTCAGAGCCGTGGCCTGCAATTGCTCACCTCATTTTACCTAAGGGAAAAGCAGCATTTCACACTTGTTCCCGCTTCTTTTCATTTTAAACAGGAGATTTCCCACCCCAATTTTTGCGGCGACCCCAAATGCAGAAGGAAACCTCAGACGCAGTTGGAAATCCAAGCGCCGGAGGTTGTAGAGTCTTGAAGACCTACTTGTCATGAACAAAGGAGTGGGGAAAGCCCTATTCCTTCTTCATCCTCGAGGTTTCCTGCAAGGGGATTAAAGCATGTCTGACCATGCTCCCTTGCTGTATCCATCCTGATCACCAATACCTCTGCAAGCCTCCCCACCCTGATTCAACGTCAAGCCCATTCTGTCAGAGCCACAGCCACTTCTTGGGTAGAGAGAGGAGAGGCCTCTTTTGGATGCGCTCTGGAGAGTCAGCTGCACCTACACCAATCGCCACTGACTGGACCTGCCTTTGCAGCAGATGAAGCATTGGCATATAGAGTGCTCCAAGACACTAATTTATTACTGCCCCTAAGATGGCTTTCCTCAAGGGAGGACTCTTCCTTCCCAGACTGCCCAACTTTCTTCTCCTGTCACTGTAGCCCGTTCAGTTAGTTGGCTGTTAATTTCCCATTCTCCTCCCTGGGTGGGTGTTGCTAACCAGACCCATCATCCATACTGGGAAGCCAAGCCACAGAAAAACAAAAAATTTCTTACCTGCTAATTGGTTTTCCATGGCTTGCTGAGCCAGTGAAGACCCCCCACCCAGGCAGCCCTTTGGACTAACGGATACTGCCGGGAGCATGGTGTAGGCTAAGCAGGTTTAGTTGCCAGCTTTGGAAATCATTCACGGCGGAGCCTGGGAACAGAGAGTCTGATTTTCTGTTCATGAACACTGGAGTAAGTTGGAGTAACTCCGCTTAAACCACTGGAACTACAATGGTATAAGTGCAAGGAGAATCAGGTTCAGAGTGTCTGAAAGGGGAGGAAGGCTTGGTGCCAGATCTCTTCCCTGGACACCAGAGGAGAGCCACCCTTCATCATCCACGCTGCTTGTCAAGCCACAGAAAACCAATCAGTGGTTCTATTGTACATAGTTCCCCACCTCCCTGTCTTCCACTCTTGCTTTCTGGATTTTTTCTTTTTTTAATTTAAAACATTCTTTTAAGCTTCATTCCAGGATCATTCTATTCCTCCCCCCAGCCAATGTTTCTAATCACTTTTATACCAGTCCTCTATTGCCCATTTTTCCTATGCCTAGCATGACTTACAGAAGTCATTGATGGAAAAGACCTATTGGATCACCCAGTCCATCTCCTAGGCAGTATGAGATTGCTTCCTACAGTGCTTTGTACAATCTAGTTTTAAAAGCCCAAAAGAATGGAGCAGGCACCACTTCTCTAAGGAAACTATTCCACAACCCCATACATCTCACTGTCAGGAAGTTTCTCCATATTCAGCCTAAATCTTCCATTTCTTTTTATCTTTACTGGCTGTTATCATGAGCCCCCCTAGGCATTCTTTAGACAATTTATACACATATGTAGCTCCTTTAATCTTTCCTAGTAACTCAGTCCCTCCAGTCCTGATCCTTTTCTTTGTTCTTTGAATTCCTTCCAAATTATCAGGGTCTTTCTGGTAATCTGGTGTTGCCACCAAAATGTAATACAACTGAACACAAGTACAACTGATTGATTGATGGAACACATACCCCTTTGATAGCACAGGAGTTGCATGAGCCTCTGGTTCAACAACCTACTGTAGACCCATTTGATCGCCATGCTGTGCATTCGGCTGTTTGTTTTGGTGACATTTCCACAGCTGCACGCGATTCTTGTACTAAGTTGCTTTATGTCAAAGAAACAACACAGCTTTAGGGGCATTTCTGACCCCCAAATGGAAGCTGTTATCACAGCGTAAGCGTACTGGATAGTTGACTCTGACGCAGGAAGGGTTCACAGTTTAGTACTGGGATTAGTGATGGGTTCAAACCAAAGCCCTGGGTACAAACACCTATACTTTTGGCATGTTTGGATCTGGAACCTAAGAACTATGTCCAATTACGATGCTTGCGAAAGTTATTAACAGGAACAATAATGTGCTTTTCGCTTTCATAGCATTTTTCACCTTCCCAAAGCTTGAAGAATTACAGATATGGATGTATGATTACAAGTAAATGGTTTTCAAATCATTATAAACCCTTCCAACTTATTACAATGGTTGGAGCTGGAATATTTGGGAAAAAAATATTTTAAAATATACCTGGTTTCTCTCAATTCCTATCAATGTTCCCTGTCTTTGTCTGTCTTGTTTAGGAAAACCAGCTGATATTAATTGTACTTCACATATTACCACAGTGAACAGCAACCAGATATCCATACTGGGTAAATAAGCTCTAACAACAGGACTCTGATTGATGAAAAAGAACAATTCCTGCTTAGCGTTCAGATCAGTTAAGCATATAGCAATCAAAATAAGAGGCAGAAAGAAGGCTTGCTTTGGCAAGTATACAGAGAACAAGATAAAAATACACCAAAATCACATAGATAAAAAAATAAATCTAGGTTACTTAGCAGTAACTAGAATCCTTTAAACATATTGCCTCCTTAGAGCCACACGCTTGGAAGTTATATGCTGTGCTGCATCGATCCAACAGTCTTTAAAATAGTTAGCTTAGCTCTACATATGTGCTCAATGGGGGAAAAGACCACATCTATCTAAAGAATCATGTCTACCCTCCCCCCTCTATTCTTGTCCAGAACACAGGACGCAAGTGTATGTCTGTGGAGGCAATATATTTGCAGAACATCCTAGAAAAACTACATAAATCAGTGATGGAAGAGACCTGTTAAATCTGCTACTTTATCCCCTTCTTCCTCAGCCAATGCAGGATTATTGCCTAAAGTATATTCTCTAGTTTGTTTTTAAATGGCTAATTTATCTGGAGATTGGGTGGGTGAAGAAATAAATTCCTGGACCTGGTATCGTTTTCCTTTCCCAAAGTTACATTATGCATCAGTGGATGGAGAGGGAACAGGTTCCAGGGCCAAAATCTTTAGAGATGGGTCCCTATAGTTAATCTAATTAATCCACATTGAGGCACTTAAATAAGTGGCCTGATTTTCAGGGATGCTGAGAAGTGGCAGCTCCTGCTGACCTCATTTGGGAGCTGCAGGTGTTCAGTACATCTGAAAATCAGATCACTTCTTTAGACACCTAACTTCAGTCACCCAATTTGAACATTTTGACCTACATCTCCTGTCTGACTCTTAGGTGCTCATATGGCCACCCTTAACATGGTAGCTGAGTGCATCACAGTCTTAAATGTACTTATCCACACTTTCTCTGGGAGGTAGAGAAATGCAAGCTTCCCCATTGTACGAATGGGGAACTGAGGTACAGAGAGATAAAGGCTCAGCTCCTCAAAGGCATTTAGGCTCCTAACTTCCAGAAGGTAAATACCTTTGCGAAGCTGGGCCAAAGTGACTTGTCCCAGGTCCCAGAGGAAATCTGTGATAGAGGAAGGAAGTGATCTCAGATCCCAGGCTAGCACTCTAACCACGTAGCCATCCTTCCCGGTCACAATCTCAAGCCATTAGACCAGTATTGCCTCTGAATGAAAATCTTGTTTACTGTCAGTAGAATTTGTTCATGAAAGCTGACGAACACCATCAAGCCTGATTCTCCTCTCACTTCTACTGGTAAAAAGCAGGAGTAATTCCATTGACATCACCTGAGTGCAATAGGATAAGCAAGAGCCAAATAAACTCCTTTTTTCCTTTTCCCTAAGAAAACATGTTTAATTGATCCCCAGAAAAGATGACAGCCTCCTAAAGAAATGCACAGCAAGGAGGCCAGGCTGAAATTTAATTGAGGATCTTATATTCCCTACTGCATTTGAAACAGAGCTCAAAAAAAAAAAAAAAAGGTACCACCTATGGCACGAGATGTGTAAACGAAAGTCACAGGACCAATAAATGAGTCAAGCAGATAGGAACTAGATTCGTAAGAATGAACAAGGCAGCTCAAACCAGTAAATGCTGCTTTTGCGATAATGGGGAAACGATTGTTTATAAAGCATTACAGAGCTTTTTGGTTAATTGCTAAAAACACAGGGCCATATTCTGTTGTAAGTTACACCCCTGCAACCTGATTTGGTCGTATAGGTGTCACTGAGAGCAGAACCTAGCCCACTGTGGTTAGATAAAGACAAAGGGTATTTAAACTATGGGAAAACATGACCTCAGATCAACTGATTTGTCATGACCTTTCTGTACTGATTTCCCCCTCCCCCCCCACTAGCTCTCCTCCTTCTGTCACTTGCATACTGCAAACATGGAAGGGACTCACTTTAATTAATACAAGGTCTCTGCAGACCACTGGAGATAATGGCACTTGTTTTCAGGTCATCTAGTCTTAATTGGCTCACACTGGGAGGTGATTTGCTGCTAGTTGACAGCAGAGATCAGTTAATGAGGTCTAAGGCCTTAGAATCCCAGGGAACAAAAATTAAGGCTCTTTCGAAATCATTTTTTGTTTAACAGATAGATGTGGAATACCTGTTTCCGAAACTTTACTCTGCTTATTAACCTAGATGCTTACCAGGTAAAATCATTGCATCTGTAAAAAGTCTCATCTCCGCACAGCAGGAGGATCTCACTCAGTTCAAAACTGCCCTAAAAGGAAGGGAGCTCCAAGTGAATTAGACTACTTTTACTCAAACTGAAAGGGCCAGGCACTATATAAAAATGACACTATATAAGCAAACAAAGTAAAAACTGTCCTGCAAGATGTGTTGTTCAGATTATAATTCCAACATGATGGGCTAACTGGACTGAAATGATTTAGGATTCATAATAAATATGAATGTTATATTTATACTTACAGTACAAATATATGTGAGAGGACACAGTGCCTTGTGATGTATCATTATGACAAATGAGATCAGCCAGGGTGCCCCTTCTAACAATCCACAGATGTGACTGTTTATGGGCTAGGGCTGAGCTTTGTCAGTGGAGGGTCCCACATCTGGAATCCACTTTTTCTGCTGGTCTGAGAGCTACTCACATTCAGGAAATGGTGAAAGGCTCATATTTTCTCCCAGGCTTTAGCCTGCTCTATGTGCACACCTGGAGGGCTAATGTGTTTGGGGGAAAGGTGTGGGGTGGGAGGTAACTGCTTGATGAAATATTGAAGAAACTAGGACAAATTCAGCAGTTACATAAATTGTGGTGGAAGTTGTATGTAGAACGTAAGTGGTAAAGCAGAGTAACTTGGTAATCAGTAATTGTGCAAAATGAGTGTAATTTACACTCAGAGGCAGAAATTTACATGTAGGAGGAAAAACAACTAAGCCCTGGTCTACACTACAGAGTTAGGGTGATGTAAGGCAGCTTACATCAGCCTAACTCTGTAAGTGTCTACACTAAAATGGAGCTCCCACCAATGTAACTCGCCCACTACACCAACTTAATAACTCCGCCTCCATGAGAGGCGTAGCACTTAAGTTGATGTAGTTAGGTCGACACAGTGTCACTGTAGACACTGCGTTGCTTACATCAACTGTTACTACCTTGCGGAAGCCATCCCACAATGCCCACACTTACAGTGAAATTGTTGTAAGCGCTCCTGGTTAGGATGCACGCCAACACAAAGAGCATAGTGTGGACATTTAAAAGCAGTTGAATTACCGCAGTGGCTGTAAGTCAATGTAACTTAAGAAGACTCAATTTTGTAGTGTAGACTTACCCTAACACAAGAGTGTCAGATAAAGATATATACTTTCAGTCCAAACAATCTCAAAACATTCGACAAACTCTGTGCTCAATCTTGCTGTCCTTACTCAGGTAACACTGGTGACTTCTTTCAGAGTAGCAGCCGTGTTAGTCTGTATTCGCAAAAAGAAAAGGAGGACTTGTGGCACCTTAGAGACTAACCAATTTATTAGAGCATAAGCTTTCGTGAGCTACAGCTCACTTCCTCAGATGCATATCGTGGAAACTGCAGCAGGCTTTATATATACACAGAGAGTATGAAACAATACCTCCTCCCACCCCACTGTCCTGCTGGTAATAGCTTATCTAAAGTGATTTCCAGCACAAATCCAGGTTTTCTCACCCTCCACCCCCCCACACAAATTCACTCTCCTGCTGGTGATAGCCCATCCAAAGTGACAACTCTTTACACAATGTGCATGACAATCAAGCTGGGCTATTTCCTGCATAAATCCAGGTTCTCACATCCCCCCACCCCCATACACACAGAAACTCACTCTCCTGCTGGTAATAGCTCATCCAAACTGACCACTCTTCAAGTTAAAATCCAAGTTAAACCAGAACATCTGGGGGGGGGGGGGGGGGGGTAGGAAAAAACAAGAGGAAACAGGCTACCTTGCATAATGACTTAGCCACTCCAAGTCTCTATTTAAGCCTAAATTAATAGTATCCAATTTGCAAATGAATTCCAATTCAGCAGTTTCTCGCTGGAGTCTGGATTTGAAGTTTTTTTGTTTTAAGATAGCGACCTTCATGTCTGTGATCGCGTGACCAGAGAGATTGAAGTGTTCTCCGACTGGTTTATGAATGTTACAATTCTTGACATCTGATTTGTGTCCATTTATTCTTTTACGTAGAGACTGTCCAGTTTGACCAATGTACATGGCAGAGGGGCATTGCTGGCACATGATGGCATATATCACATTGGTGGATGTGCAGGTGAACGAGCCTCTGATAGTGTGGCTGATGTTATTAGGCCCTGTGATGGTGTCCCCTGAATAGATATGTGGGCACAGTTGGCAACGGGCTTTGTTGCAAGGATAAGTTCCTGGGTTAGTGGTTCTGTTGTGTGGTATGTGGTTGTTGGTGAGTATTTGCTTCAGGTTGCGGGGCTGTCTGTAGGCAAGGACTGGCCTGTCTCCCAAGATTTGTGAGAGTGTTGGGTCATCCTTTAGGATAGGTTGTAGATCCTTAATAATGCGTTGGAGGGGTTTTAGTTGGGGGCTGAAGGTGACGGCTAGTGGCGTTCTGTTATTTTCTTTGTTAGGCCTGTCCTGTAGTAGGTAACTTCTGGGAACTCTTCTGGCTCTATCAATCTGTTTCTTTACTTCTGCAGGTGGGTATTGTAGTTGTAAGAAAGCTTGACAGAGATCTTGTAGGTGTTTGTCTCTGTCTGAGGGGTTGGAGCAAATGCGGTTGTATCGCAGAGCTTGGCTGTAGACGATGGATCGTGTGGTGTGGTCAGGGTGAAAGCTGGAGGCATGCAGGTAGGAATAGCGGTCAGTAGGTTTCCGGTATAGGGTGGTGTTTATGTGACCATTGTTTATTAGCACTGTAGTGTCCAGGAAGTGGATCTCTTGTGTGGACTGGACCAGGCTGAGGTTGGTGGTGGGATGGAAATTGTTGAAATCATGGTGGAATTCCTCAAGGGCTTCTTTTCCATGGGTCCAGATGATGAAGATGTCATCAATATAGCGCAAGTAGAGTAGGGGCTTTAGGGGACGAGAGCTGAGGAAGCGTTGTTCTAAATCAGCCATAAAAATGTTGGCATACTGTGGGGCCATGCGGGTACCCATAGCAGTGCCGCTGATCTGAAGGTATACATTGTCCCCAAATGTGAAGTAGTTATGGGTAAGGACAAAGTCACAAAGTTCAGCCACCAGGTTAGCCGTGACATTATCGGGGATAGTGTTCTTGACGGCTTGTAGTCCATCTTTGTGTGGAATGTTGGTGTAGAGGGCTTCTACATCCATAGTGGCCAGGATGGTGTTATCAGGAAGATCACCGATGGAATGAGCTCTCAAAAATGGATACTCTCATAAAAAACCAACCTTCCACACAAACTTCCTCGTGGCTGGATTTTACTAAAACTAGACAAGCCATTTACAACGCACATTTTGCTTCTCTACAAAAGAAAAAGGACACTAAACTTTCTAAACTACTACATGCTACAAGGGGCCACAGCAATGGTTCCCTCAACCCACCTAGCAATATTGTTAACCTATCCAACTATACTCTCAGCCCAGCAGAAGCAGCTGTTCTATCTCGGGGCCTCTCCTTCTGCCCCTCCACCCCCACGAACATGATACAGTTCTGTGGTGACCTAGAATCCTATTTTCGACGTCTCCGACTCAAGGAATATTTCCAAAATACCTCTGAACAGCATACTAATCCACAGAGGTCTCCCTACCAACACTACAGAAAGAGGGATTCTAGGTGGACTCCTCCTGAAGGTCGAAACAGCAGACTGGACTTCTACATAGAGTGCTTCCGCCGACGTGCACGGGCTGAAATTGTGGAAAAGCAGCATCACTTGCCCCATAACCTCAGCCATGCGGAACGCAATGCCATCCACAGCCTCAGAAACAACTCTGACATCATAATCAAAAAGGCTGACAAAGGAGGTGCTGTTGTCGTCATGAATAGGTCGGAATATGAACAAGAGGCTGCTCGGCAGCTCTCCAACACGAGTTTCTACAAGCCATTACCCTCTGATCCCACTGAGAGTTACCAAAAGCAACTACAGCATTTGCTCAAGAAACTTCCTGAAAAAGCACAAGATCAAATCCGCACAGACACACCCCTGGAACCCCGACCTGGGATATTCTATCTACTACCCAAGATCCATAAACCTGGAAATCCTGGGCGCCCCATCATCTCAGGCATTGGCACCCTGACAGCAGGATTGTCTGGCTATGTAGACTCCCTCCTCAGGCCCTACGCTACCAGCACTCCCAGCTACCTTCGAGACACCACTGACTTCCTGAGGAAACTACAATCCATCGGTGATCTTCCTGATAACACCATCCTGGCCACTATGGATGTAGAAGCCCTCTACACCAACATTCCACACAAAGATGGACTACAAGCCGTCAAGAACACTATCCCCGATAATGTCACGGCTAACCTGGTGGCTGAACTTTGTGACTTTGTCCTTACCCATAACTACTTCACATTTGGGGACAATGTATACCTTCAGATCAGCGGCACTGCTATGGGTACCCGCATGGCCCCACAGTATGCCAACATTTTTATGGCTGATTTAGAACAACGCTTCCTCAGCTCTCGTCCCCTAAAGCCCCTACTCTACTTGCGCTATATTGATGACATCTTCATCATCTGGACCCATGGAAAAGAAGCCCTTGAGGAATTCCACCATGATTTCAACAATTTCCATCCCACCACCAACCTCAGCCTGGTCCAGTCCACACAAGAGATCCACTTCCTGGACACTACAGTGCTAATAAACAATGGTCACATAAACACCACCCTATACCGGAAACCTACTGACCGCTATTCCTACCTGCATGCCTCCAGCTTTCACCCTGACCACACCACACGATCCATCGTCTACAGCCAAGCTCTGCGATACAACCGCATTTGCTCCAACCCCTCAGACAGAGACAAACACCTACAAGATCTCTGTCAAGCTTTCTTACAACTACAATACCCACCTGCAGAAGTAAAGAAACAGATTGATAGAGCCAGAAGAGTTCCCAGAAGTTACCTACTACAGGACAGGCCTAACAAAGAAAATAACAGAACGCCACTAGCCGTCACCTTCAGCCCCCAACTAAAACCCCTCCAACGCATTATTAAGGATCTACAACCTATCCTAAAGGATGACCCAACACTCTCACAAATCTTGGGAGACAGGCCAGTCCTTGCCTACAGACAGCCCCGCAACCTGAAGCAAATACTCACCAACAACCACATACCACACAACAGAACCACTAACCCAGGAACTTATCCTTGCAACAAAGCCCGTTGCCAACTGTGCCCACATATCTATTCAGGGGACACCATCACAGGGCCTAATAACATCAGCCACACTATCAGAGGCTCGTTCACCTGCACATCCACCAATGTGATATATGCCATCATGTGCCAGCAATGCCCCTCTGCCATGTACATTGGTCAAACTGGACAGTCTCTACGTAAAAGAATAAATGGACACAAATCAGATGTCAAGAATTGTAACATTCATAAACCAGTCGGAGAACACTTCAATCTCTCTGGTCACGCGATCACAGACATGAAGGTCGCTATCTTAAAACAAAAAAACTTCAAATCCAGACTCCAGCGAGAAACTGCTGAATTGGAATTCATTTGCAAATTGGATACTATTAATTTAGGCTTAAATAGAGACTTGGAGTGGCTAAGTCATTATGCAAGGTAGCCTGTTTCCTCTTGTTTTTTCCTACCCCCCCCCCCCAGATGTTCTGGTTTAACTTGGATTTTAACTTGAAGAGTGGTCAGTTTGGATGAGCTATTACCAGCAGGAGAGTGAGTTTCTGTGTGTATGGGGGTGGGGGGATGTGAGAACCTGGATTTATGCAGGAAATAGCCCAGCTTGATTGTCATGCACATTGTGTAAAGAGTTGTCACTTTGGATGGGCTATCACCAGCAGGAGAGTGAATTTGTGTGGGGGGGTGGAGGGTGAGAAAACCTGGATTTGTGCTGGAAATCACTTTAGATAAGCTATTACCAGCAGGACAGTGGGGTGGGAGGAGGTATTGTTTCATATTCTCTGTGTATATATAAAGCCTGCTGCAGTTTCCACGATATGCATCTGAGGAAGTGAGCTGTAGCTCACGAAAGCTTATGCTCTAATAAATTGGTTAGTCTCTAAGGTGCCACAAGTCCTCCTTTTCTTTTTACTGGTGACTTCATACGTCTGAGCATTTTATTTATAGAACCACCACAGAAACACCCACTGCTGCTGTGAAGGGCAGTAGCCTACTGGCAACTGCAGGAAAGTGAGAGGTGGGGGATGTTTTGGCCAAGATAACAGGGCAAATCCCTAGTCTTACAAAAGTTTCCATGGGATCTTTAATGTCCAAGCAGAGCAAACAGAACACCTTAGTTTTTAAGGCCATATTTGAAAGCCCACCTTGAAAAGAAGAATGGCTGAGTCAACTCTGGAAATGTATCTACTCTACACAGATGAAGAATAGCTGAGCTGAACTTGTGCTTCTACGAAGTCTAAGAATTATAAACCTGATTGTTACAGCACTAAGCCATAAACTTAGAGATGTAAACTTGTAAGGGCTTGTCTTCTCTGGTGAGTTAAGTTACAACTTGAATAATGCCATAACTCAAATCCTGCCCCGCCACAAAAACCCTTAACTGAAGTGCAGTTTTAATGTGAGTTGACCCACCCATTGAGGTATAGGCTAAACCAGAGGTGGGAAACTACGGCCCGTGGACCACATCCAGCCTGCGGGAATGTCCTGCCCGGCTCTTGAGCTCCCGGTTGGGGCAGCTAGCTCCCCGGCCCCTCCCCCGCAGTGCTCTGGGCGGCATGGCTGCCTCCGGCTGGGCCACACGGCTGCGAGCTCCTGCCACTCTGAGCAGCATGGTAAGGGGGTGGGGCGGCTGGATAAGGGGCAGGGGGTTCCGGAAGGTAGTCATGCGACAGGGAGGTTGGATAGGGGGTGGGTGTCCTGGGTGGGGGGGGCTGTCAGGGGGCGGGGTGTGGATAGGGGTTGGGGCAGTCAGGGGACAAGGAGCAGGGGGGGTTGGATAGGCATGAGAGTCCCGGAGCGGGGGCCTGTTGGGGGGGTGTGTGTGTGGATAGGGGTTGGGGCAGTCAGAGGACAGGGGCAGGTTGGATAGGGGGTGGGGTCCTGGGGGGGCAGTTAGTGGCGGGGGACAAGGAGCGGGAGGCGGGTTGGATGGGTCGGGAGTTCAGAGGGGGGCAGTCAGGGGGCGGGAAGTGGGAGGGGGCAGATAGGGAGCAGGGGCCAGGCTGTTTGTGGGGGCACAGCCTTCCCTACCCGGCCCTCCATACAGTTTCGCAACCCCAATGTGGCCCTCGGGCCAAAAAGTTTGCCCACCCCTGGGCTAAACTCAAGTTAGCAGAACTCATCAGCTGCTAACACAACCAATCTGTGCAGCTAATACAATCATTCTATGCAGCTCAAGTGCCATTATACAGTGGGGAAGTGAACTTGAGCATAAATAACTCTATTTAATTTTCAGTGAAGACATACCCATGACTTCTACTACAAAGAGCGAAGGCCACGTCTACACGAGCAAGCTTACAGCGGCACAGCTGCACCGATGCAGCTGCGCCCCTGTAAGATTGCTCGTCTAGCCGCGCTATGCCAAGAGGAGAGAGCTCTCCCGTTGAAATAATAAAAACTGCCTCAACGAGCAAGCAGTAGCTATGTCGGCAGGAGAAGCTCTCCCACTGACATAGCGCTGTGCACACTACCACTTATGCTGGCAAAACTTACGTCACTCAGGGGTATGTTTTTTCACACCCCTGAGTGGCATAAGTGGTAATGTAGTCCTGGCCTTCGTAGAGCGTAATGCCTTGGTGGTGCAAAGGCTGGCTGCCTATGGACAGAGAGCCCTAAGTGTTAAGAATCTTTTCTTGATATTCAATCTAGGTTTATGTCTATTAAAGTAAAGCCATTTGCCATTTCAAACAAACCATCTCTCAAAAAAATACAAAATTAATATGGGGGAGAAGTTATTTCTTTAGAGGAGAGAAATATAAAGTGTTACCCACTGCAATTGAGACAGCACTTATGACAGCTCCCAAGTAGCCCTGGATGAACTTGGATGTTGGAGAAGGCTTTGGAAAGGAAAGAAAAAAACAAAACAATTTCAACACAGAATTCTGGTTAGGAAAATAATTTTGAATTATTATTATTATTTTTTAAATGTTTGGTTTTGTCACAGCTGCTGGGTTATACGTGGCCCTGTTAGCTAGTGGGATTGCCAAAACAACAGGAGTTACAGCCTGATGGAGTAGGTTAAAGCAGTGGTTCTCATCCAGGAGTACACATACACCTGGGAGTACGTGGAGGTCTTCCAGAGGATACGTCAACTCATCTAGATCAATGTTTTTCAACCTAGGGGTCAGGGGATGCATATAGGAGGGTCGCAAGGGCAGGGCTGGCATGCAGGGTGGCAAGCAGGGCAATGCCACAGGGGGCCCTGTGAAGCTAAGTTATATGCTTCAGCCTGAGCCCCACTGGGCAGCAGGGGCTGAAGCATGTAACTTACCTTTGCGGGCCCCCTGTGGTTTTTAAGTGACGTGAAACTTAGGGTACGCAGGACAAATCAGACTCCTGAAAGAGGTAGAGTGTTCTGGAAAGGTTGAAAACCACTGAGTTAAAGGACTTGGAAAATTATTTATTTAGCACCAGAAATTTACTCTTTGTCCCGGAAATATTATACATAAATGCGATTTGGCAAAGTGGCAGAACTATTCACACACACACACCCACACACACATACATTATGAACCCAAAGCTTTCTGATTTAACTATAGCTCTTTGAAAGGTTATCTTGACCTGACAATTTCTTTTAGCTTTTAATGAGAATCTATTGCATGCAAGTGCAAGTGCTCTCAGACATCATGAGAAGTGATACAACAACGTAAAAGTTTGGGGAAGGAGGTGTGAAAGAAAGACTAGGAGTAAGAACACTTTAGTTCTGCAACTGTATTGAGAGGAACACCCCTGGGATAGTAACAAAATGAGGGAAAGACTTGTCCCCCGCCTCCCACCAGGGGTTGTATATTTAATCGCCGAGTCTTCTTTTGTCATCAGAAAAGCCAAATATCTATCATCGTTGCTCTTTACTATGTTAAATTAAGTCACTTCTTACCAACCAAGACTATCAACTGGGCCAGCCCAATGGCAAACTGCAGTCGCGGCAGCACGTTGTCTGCCATGTAGGAGAACAAGATCTGGAAGAGAAACTGACTCATCTCCCCAAATTAGTGGCTCCCATGTGCACTGGAGAAGAGAGAAGCTTGGTGTCTGGAAAGAGGCCCAGAATCCCCACTTTTAAATGCTCTTGAAAATGATAGCATTAGATACAGAGGGCATGCCAATGCAGCTCCTGCGCTAGCTTTATCTAACCAGTTCTGCCAGTGTACCTGTAAAGAGAGAGGACCCTGCAGAACTCCTCTATGCAGTCACCCTGATTTCAAATGCTTGCAACCCGTCTGAAGGTGTAGACTGAATACTGCGGAATCACACTAGCAGATGGTTCTTATTAGCACTAACCAGCAAGTACCAGAAGGAACCAGAATCTAGAGCTGAGAGGTCCTGCCTTGGGGAATGGTTTTATGTCTGGTTGACGTTATTTGAGTTACCAATAAAGTCAAACCCTAGGAAGGAGCTAAATTAGGATTACAGACAGCATGCATACATTCTACCAAGCAGAATAGGAACTACACCTGCTTATATCACCTAAACCCAGACCAGCAACAGCCCTGCTATTCTGGAACAATACCCCTGGTTTTGGTACTTTGAGGATTTGAACAAAGGACAACCAGGGACTAGACTGAAAACAAACTCAGTCCATTTATTTTCTAAGACAATTTAATAGTGAAGGCTCCATAGGAGAAAGGCCAATCCATAAACCTGCTGTGGCACCTACCCTGCAGTTTCTGTTAAAGTCCAAGATTCAGGAATTATGCTTCCAGTGTCAAAAAAGATCAGACTTACTGTAGATACTGCCTATGTAGCATCTCCTCACCTTAGTTGCATTTCGGTTTGCATAGTTGACACATGCGTTGTGGCTCTGATTCAACCACTGAAAAGGAAACAAAAGGAAATAAGAGATACAAACAACTGTTTTAAAAAAGAGAATGTATCTATGTCACTACTGCTGCCAAAAAAAACGAAAAAAAAAACAAACCCAAAAAACTCCCCCCTCCCCAAACATGATACAGAAAAGTCCACTTTATCCAATTATACCTCCACTGGGTCATGGAAGCTTTGTGATATCAACGAGAAGACTGTTATATGGCTGTGAAAGTACAGGGGTAACGGAGAGGAAAAACTAAATGCAGAAATGTAGGTTATCCACTCTACACACACATACGCACGCACACAAACGACCGCCACCCCTTCACATTTCTAAAGCTTTGTGCATACTTAGAGTCCAATCCATTCCCCTTTTAAGTCAAGGGGTGTCTTTTAAATGACATCAATGGACAATGAATCTGGCCCTCTGACCACAGTACTAGCTGCAGTAAAGTTTAAAAGGGACACGGTCCGATAGTTTAGTCCCTAAATTTAGGTTTTTTAAATAAAAGTTTTATAAAATCTATTAATATGAATATTTTCATGATACTTAAGAAAACCCAGTAAAAACAGTGGGTGTGCTCAGACTTAAACGTCCTATTACAGCTATCCCAGAACAACAGCCTTGTACTATTCCTATTATTGGTACTAGCCTAGAGGTTCCAACAGAGATCAGAGTCCCACTGTGCTAGGTGCTGTAGATACACATAGTGAGATAGTCTCCCCCACTGGTCTTTTGTTTAAGAGTGGCTGTTTGATCCCTTTAGGGGCTACACCCAAAAGAAAGACAAATAGGCTGGTCTCTCCCATCTGTCTGGGGGAGAGGGGGGAGCGAATCTCTCCTTGGTATCCTCCACTGTCACCATTTTGTTATATTGCATCCCACTCCTGGCCCTACAGTTGACATCCCAGTGTCTCTGACCCTCTCCTTTTCACCTGCATTAAATTCACACAGACACGGACGCACACTAAAACTAGAAAATAAAAACACACCCTAAATTAAAACAGTAAAATTGTGATAAAAACTGATCTAAAGCTGGAAAGATCAAACCTTTTTAAAAATTCTTTGCATAAATGATAGCATCATTGAAGGGTTACAGAACACGGCAATTTTAACATTAAACATCCTTCTTCCTGCTCTGTTCCATGACATCCCTTATAGAAAGTTGCAGGATATTATAGGGCCTAGCAGCCAATCTTTTAGACGCTCATTAAACTCAGTGGTTCTCAAACTGGGGGTTCATGGGAGGCTGGGGATCATGAATCTACTGTACCATTTAGGGGATATGGACTGGATGATCTAGTTGGTATGTCCATCTCTGACTTCTAGGATAAGATTTACTCCAATGGAATTGTGCCAGCAACAGTAATGGCAACTGGAGAAGAGTAACGCCGTGCTTTTGAACTGAAGTGCTTTATCCACAGCAGTTGTGAATTAAAAGAACTACGGTTCCCCACCCCACTCCCAAAGCAGGTGCCACACATAATGTGCTTCAATGTAAGAGTAGGATACTACTGGTTCTTCTCCAGCTAATGGCCAGAACCTGAGAGGAGAGAAAGAAGAAAGGGGAGAAACAGAGTCACCAAGTGGTTAAATGTGGGGAAGGCATAGGCACAGAAGGACCAAATTGGGAAAAAGCGGTAGTGGTGGCCCACAAGCATGTTCTTCCTATTGATCTCAGAACTTTCACATAAAGGAATACATGGGGCCACCAAAATTTGCCTTTTATGCTAAAAAAAATATGATTTATGAGAATTTTGTTTGGCAATAGGTGTTTGGAATTTGTCCTGGTTTCCAAGTGAGTCTTTATAAAGCTCCACTAATCAAACTCTACTGAAGTGGTCCATCGAGCAGAGCTAGAGAAACTTCTGTAACAGACACTCAATCAGGTGGAATTGGGTTTCATTGAGAACCCAATACTCACCCCTGCTTGATCACCATCCCACAACTCCACCCCAGTTACAGACCAGAATCTCAGCTCAGAAATAGAAAACTGGGACAAGTTTTGCCCCACTCCCTTCCTACCTTAAGCAGTCTTTAGAATGGGGATGGATCAGTGCCCTGTTATCCACTCTCTGGCTCTGCTGTCTTCTGGGGTGGCTGGCTGATACACTTCTGGACTCTTCAGGGGGTGGCTGGATGGCCCACTCCCCCTGTCTGCAGAGTTCAGAGGGGGTGGCAATGGTAGTAGGGCCACTCCCCCCACATCCAGGAAAGATCAACTGGAGGGAGGGCGTTCTGAACATTCCCTCAATTCAGCAAAAATGGGACTCCAAAGGCTCAGAGGGTCCCACTCATGCTGCTCCAATGACTGCTTACCTCAGTCTGGGGCCTGACATGCCCTGGACTGCAACATGCGTACTCAAGGTGCTGTGGTTAAAGTATGTCAGTGCAGGCGCACGGGGCTGCTCTTCTCCAGCTCCTGGTCAGAACCTGAGAAATGATACTGAAAGGAGAGAAGAAGGGAAAGAAACAGAAAGGAGTCAGAAAAGGAGAAAAGGAGGGGGAAAAGAGAACTGGAAAGATGGAGGGGTAATGGGGATAGAGGAAGAAGGGAAAGAGGGAACACGGATGGAGGAGCAAAAACGTTCTCTCCCTGGGAAGTCGGGTGACCCCCATATTTTTTGCACCACAAATTAAGTTGGCATCTGAAGTTTGAGAGAAGCACTCCCAAAATGAACCTCTCCTGTTAACATTGTGATCTGAGGCAACTTGGTCTGACAGTGGGTCCAGCAGGCCGTCAGGACCAGAAAAAGTTTGAGAACCACTGAAGCAGCCTTCCAAGCATGCTCCGAGTTAGTCAAGTTGAAGGCTATGTTCCTTTTCTTTGCTGTGGGCTGGGATTGCATCTGATCACAGTTTGTCAAGCAGTTAGAATCCTACTTTTTGCATGTCGAATTCTACCTCTACATAAGCACATGTAACTCCCAGTGAAGTCAATGCTGTTCTACTATTGATCTGGGACTTGAAATTTGTATATTCTGTTAATGAATTTATCTTGGATTATGCTCTTGTGGGTTGTTGACTTTTTTTTTTAGAATACTCTTTCCAGTTCCAAATAAGGATTCTGACACCCTTATTTACACTGAATAAATGTATTCTTCTGAGCGTATGTGCAGTGTGCCTCAGGTGGCATGTAACCAGGATTCATCACTGAATTTGGTCCACTGGTTGGATCATTAGCTTCCCCAGCCCGGGCCAGGTACTGATGGGGAGTGCGACGTGAGCGCTGATCCATGGCCCCCAGTAACTGCATAGTAGTCCCTTTGATTTCAGTGAGACTTATTGCACAGTAAGGTACTACTCACAGTGTATACGAATCTGGTCCTTGAAGAATTTCACAAAACGTGTCTCATGTGCTCTTCATGTGTCAGTATAATAATGCCAGCATCTGTAATTTTCACTCCATGCATCTGAAGAAGTGGGTTTTTTACCCACGAAAGCTTATGCCCAAATAAATCTGATAGTCTTTAAGGTGCCACTGTACTCCTTGCTGTTTTTACAATTAAACAGGTTTTGTGCTGTGCTTGTAGCTGGAGTCCTAGTTAAGAACAGACCCTTCAGTTTACCCCTTCAACTTTCTCTAAGTACAGAACACAAGGTTCACCTTTCACTGTGAACAGGGACTCTTTAGGGTCTTATCCTGCTACCCTTAATCACATGAGTAGTCTTTACACATGCCAGGAGTCTCATTGACATCAGTGGGGCTATGCACATGAGGAAGAGTAGCATAATCAAGTGTCTGATCCTGCACCACTGAAATCAAAGGGAGTTTTGTCACTGACTTCATGAGTTCTTAGGCATCATGACAGTGGGAGAAGTGAAAAACTCTAGACATTTCCAGCCACACTGCCTCTTAAAGTTGTATATTGCACAAGATGCAGCTTCAGCGTTTGAACTATGTGGCCATAACTTACCTTGTTGAATTTAAACACAGCCACAAGCTACTAGGATACGCTTATGTTTTCTGTTGACTGCACATACCCTTTCCAAAGTCCTAGATAGTTTGCATTATGCCTTGATCTTCCACGGCTGGCATGACATTTTATAGCACTATTTACTTTGAAGGCAATAAACAAAGATTTTTAAGAACAGCTTGAATAAGTCTTTTTATTTCAATTATTCAGAATTGCTTATTTGGGATAACCTTTACTATGGCTCAAATTCTCACACACACACACACACCTCTTAAATAGCTTTGTACAAAGAAACTATGTAGGGGTAACTGCAGAAAATTTAGCCAAGCCCCCACTCCCTCTCCCAAACCCGACTCAGCACGCAGAACTGGCATGGAGCCCAGCTATCAGCAAATGTGGAGTCTTCTGCATGTAAGTTCCGCTGCCTTGGGGACCTTCTGAAGCCTCAGAGCCCTGTGGATGAATTTCACTAAGAGAATATGCAGTGTAGCTGTAGTTGTGTCGGTCCCAGGGCATTAGAGAGACAAGGTGGGTGAGGGAATATCTTTTATTGGACCAACTTCTGTCGGTGAGAGAGGCAAGCTTTTGATCTACACACAGCACTTTTTTCTAAGAGCTCCATGGAGTTTGAAAGCTTGTCCCTCCCACTAACAGAAGTTGGTCCACAAAAAGATATGACCTCACCCCCCCCCCCCTTGTTTCTCTGACAGAATATGTCCTTTTCAAGGTATGTAAAGGCTGGAACCTAAACTACTTGACAGAATGTCTTCAAAACAGCAGAGGTGTGAGCGTCAAGGGCCTAATTCTCCATGGCTTTGCACCTCATGTCATTGTTTACACTTGAGCAAAGTGGGTGTATAGTAATACAATTTGGATTTAGCACCATTTTACACCTTCTTTACACAGGTGTACATGATAACACAATGTGCAAGGCAGTGGAGAATCAGCCCCATGGGTTTATTTGCAGCATACTCCAGTCCTACCAAAAATTTCCAGTTACATCCAGCCATACCATCTTCTCATTAACTAAGATGCTCTTGATGCAGAAAAGTAAATATGCCTTAGTCACGCTGTCCTCATTTTTTGGGTCTGTACTGGAGATGTAATTCAATGATGCCTTTCTTTTTGTCACACAAGTCCATAGACTCAATGTGCCATGGCAGAAGATTGTTACCTGCCAAAAAACAGTGGACACCAGCGTCTGGTTTGGCAGGAGAAGACCAACAACCTACAAGAGAGAGGAACGATTAAAATAAAAAAAAAAAAAGCATAATGAATACACTGTCGGTCTCTTTGTGGGAGGGTGGAAAGGTTTTTATTCTTTGATATGTTTATTGTTTCAACTTTTGGAAATGTAGCTCCTCTAGAAAATGTCAAAAAGAGATCAGATTTTAATGTTGGAAAACCCTGAAGTTCAAGTGCTCTTAATTGGGACCAATTGCTTTAAAGATCATGAGTTTACATTCCTCATACCCACAGTTACAAGGACCCTAGAGGTCCAAATCTGGGCCATGAGTTCAGTCCCATGTTCACTGGGCCAATAGGGATGGGGATATTGGGCCTCACATGGGTATGTAGGGAGCAGCACAGAAAGGCTGTGTCCCATTCCACAAGAGAAAAGGTGCCACAATGCATGGAACTGAAGAGGGATGGGAAAGGAAGTATAAAGGAACTCCTTAGGTTAACCCCCAAACAAAGCTCCCAGTGAGATGAATTGTCAGCTAATGGGTAGATATAATAGGATATGCCTTCACATTTTTATTTTTTTTTCCCCTCCAGCTACCTAATTCTCTGGGAATTAGAGTGGAAAGACAAGCGTGGATCTGTAATGTGAAGACTGTCTATTTCAGAGCCCAGCAAATCAAATTTATTCCTGAATGTGTGCATTTTTCATAGGAGCCCATGTTACCAGGAGAAAAAATGCTCCTCATAGTACCACTCTGACCTCGGGGCTAGAAGGCTGTGGATTCACCCACACTCTTGGACTTTGCACTAGGCCATCCTCTCTGATCTTATTTATGCTGAGGATGAGGGGAGGGTAAAACCTGATATAACAGCCAAAAGAATCAGTCAAAAGGAAGGGAGGTGAGCCCACGATCACCACTCATTTGCAGCTGCATCAGTTTTGGGGGTACAACTCACAGCCTAAGAATCCAGAAGAGAGAAACAACAACTAAAAAGAGGGTATAAAAAAGGTTGGATGGGCTGGTTTAGTTTACACCTTCCTGTTAAGTTGATTTTTCCTCCTACGTTCTTTCTTGAAATATAAGTTACACCTACTTTGCATGCCTGTCGAGTGCCAAATCAGTGAGTTACACTAACTTACCATTTACATCCAGCATGTAACTAACACCACGATTTACATTATCGGCAAACTTGGCCCAGATATTTCCATAGGAGTTGCACCTCATTCCAACAGGTCTGAATTTGGCCTCAAGAGGCAACGGGTTAAAAAGATTGGGGAAGATGAGGCAGCCCAAAACATTAGTCATTTATAATCTGAACTTCAGTGGAAGAAAACAAGAAAGAGACTAAATGAAAAGAAAAAGAACACCCAAAATCTGCATGACTGAAAGAGGCACATTTAATGCAAACTCTCCATATGTGCAAGAGTCTGCCAAGGAATGTACAGCTTCACTTTTAATTACTGTCAAGGAAAAAAAACAGCTAAAAAGGAAAACAAAATAAAAAACCCTAAACACCAGAAATATATCAACCACCAAATTCTAATTGCCTGACTGATGTGATGGTCATTGTGGCTTTGAAGCCAAGAGATGTAGATGCTTTCCCTAAAGATTTGCTGATTCTGACAAGACTCTAGCTGAAAGAGGTCAAGTGGGATGAATTACCAAGAGGGATCTTTATGTTTACAAAACCAAAGTCCTTTCCTACTGGTTAAGGAAAGTGGATTTATCTGTGAGTCCATATTAACAATAGTACTCAGCTCCTATCTACTGCAGTATTGCCAGTCCCAAGCAGCCAAAAACCATGAATCAGAACCCAAGAAAGAAATTAAAAACAGATTCCCAAATAATCACACAAATCCAGGAGCTGAGGATTTAAGAAAATTGCCAAATATAATGAGACTCGCAATAAAATTGCAGGAGTTGGCAACACTGCGGACTGCTTTTCATCCCCAAGTACTTTACAAAGGGAGGCAAGTGTTTCCCCCTTTTACAAAGGGCACATGGTGGTAGAAGTGACTTGCCTAAGGTGACTCAGCAGGCCAGTAGCACAGCCAGGCATGGAACCCTGCTCTCTTGACTCTGACTCCAACGCCCTACCCACTAGGCTATGCTGCTGAATTAAGTAAGCTCAGATGAAGCCTCTTCCTAAGTTGGTGTCTTGTTCTAGGCTAGAACCATAAGACTGCTGCACAATCATTTTGCTCAAGGAATTCCCATCCCCCTATGTTCAATGTAAGATTCACACTGTTTTTATGCTAGAGCAGGCTGCCAATTTTGTCACTAAATTTCACAGATAGATTGGCATAAATGTTACATTTTAATTTTAACATTTGAAAATGCTTCTTTAAAAAAAAAGACAAGAGGTTCCAGTTTATCCTTTACAGCTAGTGAAATTGGACTCATCTGACAGCTCTCAGCTCTGCTGACAGATCTGGATTTGGGCCGATTTCATTGTCAATTTGATCGTTAACTCATTTCTGTTTAACCTAATTTTTGTTTAAAATAATGTCCCACCACAAGTTGCCACCAAAATGTAGGTTACAACAAATTAATAACACTAATTTTAACCTCTATATTTTGGTGACCATGTTATCACCTTCCTTGGAGAGGATCATTACTCTTATGCCTTATAGTGATAGACTCAAGCTCAATCTGTTTAGCTTAACAAAAAGAAGGGGTGATTTGATCGCAGTTCGTAAGTACCTGCTTATGGAACAAATAATTGATAATGGGCCCGTCAGTCTACTAGACAAAGGTATAATATGAGCCAATGTCTGGAAACGTGGAAACAAATTCAAACTGGAAATAAGGTGTCAATTTTTAACAGTGAGGGTAATTAACCACTGGAACAATTTACCAAGAGTCCTGGTGGATTCTCCATCACTGGCAATTTTTAAATCAAGATTGGACGTTTTTTCCTAAACAAAATGCTCTCGATATTATTTGGGGAAAGTTTTATAGCCTTTGCCATACAGGAGGTCTGACTAGATCAGGGATCAGCAACCTTTGGCACGTGGCCCATCAGGGAAATCCGCTGATGGACCAGGACGGTTTGTTTACCTGCAGCGTCTGCAGGTTCGGCCGATCGCAGCTCCCATGGCCGAGGTTCGCCAATGGGGGATGCGGAACGCAGCGGCCAGCACATCCCTCGGCCCGCACCACTTCCCGCAGCTCCCATTGGCCTGGAACAGCAAACCACGGCCAGTGGGAACTGCGATCAGCTGAACCTGCAGACGCTGCAGGTAAACAAACCGTCCCAGTCCATCAGCGGATTTCCCTGACGGGCCGCGTGCCAAAGGTTGCTGATCCCTGGACTAGATGATCACAATGGCCCTTTCTGGCCTTGGAATCTATGAATGAGTGTTGTATGCCTCAATGCACTTAGTTTATGAGGTTTCAACCAGCAGATTTCAATCTTTACAATAGTTGAGGCAGCATGATCTCGAGGATTTAAAAAAAAAAAAAGCTGGAATCCAAAAGTATATGAATTTTTCATCATGGTACTGATATCAACTTGCTATGTTGCCTGGGGCAAGTCACTTAAAATTGCTGTGCCTCAGTTTCCCAATCTGTAAAATGGGGGTAATACTTAGCTACTTCACAGGCAGAGGGTGAGGAGTAACTGAAGTTTAAGCATTATAAATGCAGTCAGGGAAACCTCTAATCTGGCCTTCACTCAAGATATTGTCCCCAAATGTTAATACAGTCAACTGAAAATAACAAACATGAACTGAGAGATGCACACTTAGCAATAACCCATAACTAATGACTTTTCAACAGTTCATTAGAGAGGATTTTGATTTTCATTGGGGGAAAGGAGTTATTGGGGGTGTGGGGGTCAAATAATCCTGGGTACTGTGACGTAGCTCTTAAGTTTGCGGGGCTCTCACTAGATTTGTCACATTCTGGAAGCAGCTTGTCAATTATACAGAGGAGGAAGGATCTGAAGACCAATGCAGAAGTTACATTTTACAGGTGATCAGTGCACCTTGGGGTATTAGACACCTGCGGCCGGCCCATGCCAGCTGACTCAGCCTTGTGGGCTTGGGTCAAGGGACTATTTAATTGCACTGTAGACTTTCAGGCTCAGGCTGGAGGGTCTTAGAGCCCAGGCTACAGCCTGAATCCAAACATCTAGACCATAATTAAACAACCCCTTAGCCTGAGCCTCCGCGAGCCTGAGTCAGCTGGCATAGGCCAGCCATGGGTTTTTAATTGCTATGTAGACAGACCCATTATCTTTCTGGAGAAAGAGCCAGGTAGAAGATTAACCAAAAACTAGAAGATATTACAAAAATAGCAGGATACTATGTGCAGGGAAGGAAGTGAATAACGTGTAACAGGCAAACAACCTTAAACATGACAAGCTAAATCCATCAGGGCACATTTTGCACAATGAAACCCTCGCTAACGTGTGATGGGAAAGGTGTGAACATTTTGTGAATGTCACACCGAAGTAGTGTGGAATTTGGAGAATTCTATGTGAGTGCTAAAAAATGCATTTCCTGTTACACTCAGACTGGGTGGGGAGAGATGCTAAAATACTTACGATGGGTGTTCCAAAAGGAATGTAACCTATAAAAAAAAGAAAGAAAGATACGCACATTTTAATACATAGAGATTAAGGAGGTATCACACCTGAGAAACCTGGTGCTGCTATAAACATAGGACAGGAAACACATAGGGCATGAGTCTGAGGGTCCTCTTGTTTGCACCGGTATAACTCCAGTGACTTTAGTGGAGTTACAGCTTGACAATCAGGAGTGAGAGAAAAATGGACTCACAGTTTTTACCTCACTTTCCCTTCTCAGCTCTTGGGTGTTTTAAGTGTTAACCAAGGGTTTTTTTTAGGCTTTGCCTGCACTGGAAAAGTCACACTGGTGTAACTACGTTGGTTAGGGATGCAATATTTGTACCGATATCCTGATATATAAACCCTAGCATGGATGTAGTTATAACACTATAAAGGAGCCTTATACTGGTACATCTTTTTTCTCTTCCCAAACCAGAATATGTATAGCTATAGCTGCATCCACATTGGAGGAAGGAGGGTGTACTGCTTTAGCTATAACAGTATAGTTAAAATGGAAACACTCTAGCGTGGGCAAGCCCTTACCCGAAATATCAATGGCCCTCTACAAAAATCACATACTCCACATATTGCCTCCCTCAGCAAGAGCTGCCAGTTACCACACTTCGCTCTGCTACAGCACGTCTCACCAGAGAGTCTAAGAGCATGTTACAAATATTAATGCATTAAGCCTCACAACCCCAGTTGACAGACAGGGATGTCATAGCCCAGGGAGGTGAAATGATTTGCCCAAAGTTACACAGCAAGTCAGTGGCAGAACAGGGGAGAGAAAAGTTTTTAGAGAATGAAGCACCAATCCTGCCATTTCTCCCATGCTCACAGGTTGTTCCACCGCATGAGCTTATTTCCCAGCATAGCACATTAGAAACCAGATAAGGTCCCTTCTAAAAGGGGATTCAGACTCTCCCTGCTGGTTGCTCTCCCAAGAAGGTACCAAAGGAACACTTCTGTACAGTAATTGCCCCACAAACACAGCCACAGCTTGATCCACAGTAAAGGAAGGTAGTGCTCTTTTGCCTCAAGGGATGGAACACTACTGAAAAGAGGGGGACGAAGAGGCTGATTTAATGGTGCAACAGCAGCTGTCTCACACCAAGGCTGGATGTAGTATGGCACAAAAGAAAAGCATTCTGTCTCTGAGGGAGAAAGAACATGGGTTGGCGGTATGAAAGGTGCCTTCCAAGAATTCTGTTCTAGTTAGGTTCTTCTACTATGCCCATCGCTGTGGTACGTGGCCCAACCCACTCTCCTTAGTGGAAGAAAGTACCAGAGTGTTTGTTTATGTGGCAGCTTTCTTTCCTTGCTCCGAGGTTAAAATGAATGCTAACACTTAAAAAGAGTGCCTGGATACCACAGGATGGGCACTTTAGAGAGGCCAGAGATGAGATAAGCCACAGTTCACATTCAGATGTCCAGGGGGTACATCTGAGAGGGAGAAGAATGAGGCAGACATTAAACATTTAAAAGATTCAGAGAAAGAACTGGGACAAAAATGGGATTATAACATTGACTATGTGTTTTCAGTAAGATTAGTAAAACAGATCAGTACACTGATTAGAGGATATACTCTACCTGACATTCTGAAAGGCATGAAGATCTTCTCATTAGTATCAGGATGTATGATGGCCTACAAAACAATCAGTAAATAGACATGGTGAAAGCATGGAAGTGGCTGGCAAGCAGCAAAGAGCCTGACCCTTCCCATTATGTACAATATGTTTAACCAGAGAGCAGAGAGACACACGTACGTGTCTCTACAGCAGCATAAGCAGCATGCTGCACGTGGCTTTTGCAGCACAGATCAGTGGCCCATGACCATTCAGTAGTCTTCACAAAACCCTCCTCCTGCTTATTGGTTTTCTGCTCCTTTAAAAATTCTTGACATAACTGAGTGCTAACGAGAAGTGACAGCTTGACAACACTGGAGACAGAAGCATAGAACAAGTACATAATGAGCACTAGCAATGTCCACAAAGAACATGCATCAGTGTGCTTTAACCCTGACCTGGGAGGTACTACCTCTAGGGACAAGAATAGAATTTAGTCTCCATGGCCCACTCTGTCCTTAGTGTCTGCTAACAATGAGACCGGCTTTGTTGGTGGTTTTGTAATCTGGACACTCAGACTAAATTCACTGTACACAAGACACTAACAGCCATTAGATAGTAATAAGTCATTGTCAAGTGGATTAGATGGGAAGCAGCAACCTAAATCAGTGCAATGTTGCTCTCCTGTCCTGTGTGTAGGTTTGAAGTTTTGATACAGTAAAGTTTTTGAAGAAAAAAAAAATCAGTTCTAAGCAAATGTTCAGGACAGATTTTAAATTCAAATTATTCAGAAGTGTTACTCAGCTCTCCTGCAGTAAATTGAGTTGTTCAGAAATTCCTGTGATTATAAAATTAAAAGCATATTTTCTGAAATGACAGTTTTTATTTAACTCTTCCTGACTTTATACACGATGGGTTCTACTCACAACCCCCATTCCTACTAAATCTATATATACATTTTCCTCGGATTAAGGGTGAAGAGTCTCTCAATAATCTATAACAATAACGAAAGCTCTCTCCATTCACATGTATTGTAAATCAGGTTGAGGCAAGCATGGACATTTGCATGGAAATCCAACAGAGCCTGACCATTGTGTTGCCAATTGAAAACATGATTGTATGGTCATCTGGTGTTACTGAAACAAAGAATTCTCCAGTAAAATCCTATCGACTACCATAATGGTTCATTGCACTACTTTATGGCCGCAGGAGAAGTTCAGCCTTCATGTCCATCCAGTTCTTGGCCTCACTGTGGAGACCACTTACAAAGGAGCCAACTGTGGTAGTTTTGTGCTGTGGACACCTGTTCATTAAGAACTGGACTGAGACCATCAATTTATTCCATTCTACAGCTGTCCATAAAAGTCACCTTTGGTCTTTCTCACTTTAGGCAGATAAGGACAGATCTCCATATGAAGCCAGTGAGGATGCACCAGTGTAAAAACTGGTGTAAACAGGGGTGAGACTCAGTCTGCTAGTGTTTTGGGATTGTCCAGGGGAAAGATATAACAGAGTTTTTATTGATTAACCAATTTATTTGAGCATAAGCTTTCGTGAGCTACAGCTCACATCCGATGAAGTGAGCTGAAGCTCACAAAAGCTTATGCTCAAATAAATTGGTTAGTCTCTAAGGTGCCACAAGTACTCCTTTTCTTTTTGCGAATACAGACTAACACGGCTGTTACTCTGAAAAGAGTTTTTATTGTTATGGAAGAAATGTCAAACCAGTTAATGGAAATGTGGAGACCAGGAAAACTCTAGGCTAGATAAATGGGAGAAAATGAAGACATAAAATTATATATATAAACAATAAAATAAAATTAAGACTCTTGTGTGGGGAAAAACTTATTTGCACATGCTATTTTATCTTGTCAGAGAAAATGTAACTGAAAAACCGTGACAGACAAAGAAGAACCACCTTTCCCCCCATTTAGGAAAAACAGAAGGGAATAGTGATATTTTAAAAGAGGAATAAAATATTTAAAAGCATGTTACCTGCTTTATTTTTTGAGCTCCCCAAAGCTAGAAAAATAAAATAAAATATTAGTTTTTAAAACATCAGCACAGAAGAATCCACATTAATCCTCTGATCTGTTACATTAAAGGAACGGGGAGAATCGCTCTAAGAAAGAACTTTCCTCTGGATGTCAGAGACGGTTATTAAGGGCCCTATTCTACCACCTTTACCCACATTGAGAAGTACCTTATCAGAGCCAGTAGTTCTACTGAAATGAATGATACCACTTGGAGAGGAAGACACTGTTCAACATAAGACAGAATGGCAGAATTCAGACCTTATATTGTAAGCTTCTGAGATGAGGAACACTGCCCTCTTTACTTTTTTATGTACACATCTGATTAGCACAATAACACCTTGAATGAGCTCCCAAGACTCCCACCTGACATCAGTGGTCATTGGAGGGCATTCCACTCTAAGGTGAGTAAACTGCAGTGAGGTATTTGCAAACATTCATTCAAATACAAACTATGCATTAGCTTCAATAGGACGAGTGGCCCATTTTTCACTTTTCCACAAACAATTGTGCAAGGAAAATCTTTTTCATTGAAGAATGCTCACTGAAAGGGAAGGTGTAATCAATATTCATAAAATACATGTTTTTATTATTGTTTATAGCACATAAAGGACCTAAATCAGGGGCAGGGCACCACTGCAAAAAGTCACAGTCCCTGTCCCATACAGCTTACAATCTACTTTATGACAAAATGAAACAAGTGGATGTAACAAACAATTGAAAGGAATAGGAAAGGAGGATGAGAGTAAGAGAGAGAGAAAAGAATATCCAACATAGACTCGCTTTGTGCAGAATTTGGTGGTTCAGTCATTTAAGGTATGGAATTTTTTAAAGTAAGTTATAGGATTGTGCCACCCTCTCTCACGTTGGGCTTGGTCCTGTTCCCATTCAAGTCAATGGAAAAATTCGCATTGACTTGGTGCAGGATCAAGGCCCTTGAGGAGTAGGTTTCAATGGAAATATTCACGGGGTAAGGTACTACCTCCAGGTGAGGAAGCATAGTAGAAATTGGCCCATAGCTATCAGCAATCCCTATTACCTAGTAATTATCTACACCCAGATTCCGATCTAATTCACAAAGGTGTAAATCTGGAATAACTATTGATGTCAGTTACTGTGGTATTTGAGCCTCTCACAATTTTTAGTGTATTTATCCTCACTACACCACAGTGAGGTAGGGCAATGCTATTATCCCCATTGTACAGAGGGGAAACTGAGGCATGGAGAAAGTAAGTGATTTGTCCAAGGTCACACCAGGAGTGTGTGGCAAAGAAAGGAATTAAACCAAGATGAATTCAAATCCCAGGCTAGCGCCCTACATATGGGACCATGCAGCCTCTTTAATACAGCATATGCATAATGGTATAAAAAACAATAACTGACCTTCAGAATATTAAACAAAAAACACCTTCAGTAAAAGAGGAATTCTACTGTGTGTTTCTACCTCTTCTAAATGCATTATACAGCAAAAGACCATGTATTTTCTGGCATGATCTTAGACATGGGTGCAGAGAACTGGCCTTCAGCTTCTCTGTTCAGCTGACTCTGTTTTCAAATGCACTAGTGAAAAAACAGTCCATGAGGAAGGACGGGCGGTTTCTGAGCAGGTTCTATGGGCATTTTGGTCAAGGTATCTAATTTCACTAACTGGTATCAATATTTCTGCTTTTCCTTGCTGCAGAGCAAATATTCTCAGAACACTGGATTATCCCACTGCTTCCCAGAAACCGACTTTACAAGATGCACCTGATGAGTCACCTAAAGATTCTGCCAGCTCATTTTCACTTTTTTTATCCTCTAATTCATTTTCTGTTTTCAGCAAGTCTGCAACATTTTTCCAATAGATTCAACACTGTGAGTAGTTGGTTTTGCCAGCCAGTAGCTGGCTGCTGACAGCAGGTCTCTGTTTTAACTAGGGATTCCATTCACACTTTCTCTGGCCATGTTAGAGATGGGGGGCCAAATTCTGATCTCATTTACACTACTGTGAATCCAAAGCATTTGTACTAAAGTAAGTAGAGTTATCCCAGATTTATGCTGGTCTGAATCAGCCCATGGTTTCTAAATAAGGGGCTACTTTTGGGCGGTCTCCTACCACAGGTGTTCCTATTTCACACAGGAGTTACTGTACATTAATAACATAGAATTATATACTATGCGTCACCATTCAGGGCACCTGAATTTCCCCTTCATGGTTCAGCAAAGTCACCCACTCTAGGCTCCCAGATCCTCAGCTGTCATCTCTCTTGAGCGGAGACCCACATTTCTCTCCCCCCGATCGGGGTTTTTCCAGGCTGCGCAGTTCCCTGCTTACACTGAGAGTTCCCCAGAAAGTCAGACTGCCGAAGCAGGCCTGCTTTGCTTTCTCCACAGAGGCTATAAACAGAGTAATTGCCCACAGTTACCACACCACTCTTTCTAAGCAAGCACATTTATTCTTAAGGGGAAAGCATGACAGAGAAAGCATATTAAAACAATAGAAGAACCTACACACATGCTAATAAGCTTACCAGAGATCACCCCAACTCAAACAAGAGCTCTGGCAGGTGTCAGTCCTTCAAACCCCACCCAGGGGCTCTACTGTGGTTACAAGTTCATAACCCCTTTTGTTCAGAACAAGAATACCCATGAATCTGAGTGTCCCTTCTTTATACAGTTTGGGCCTCTGATCTTGTCCTCATGTAACAGGTGATAAGCAGACCAAGGTTCCCTCCTAAGGGCAAAGCTTCTAAAAGCTGAATTCTTGCACAGATGGAGGAGTTTATGCTTGCATACACTTCCCCCTGGAGATTTCCTGGAAAACCCACTTCACTTTAAAAGTTCGTTCTTGTCTGCCCATTGTTTCAAATAGTTCTTTGAAGCTCTTAACACTTCCTAGGGTTTACATTAGTCATGTCTGCCCCCTAGAGACATTATATGCAAACCCAACATAATACATTACCATTTGCATTTTTAATACAATGTACTCCCAAAGTACTTAATCTGTTAAAGTTTACCCAGAATACTGCAGGAAATTGCCATGCCTGTCACACTAGCCACTTTGCAGTTTGTGTCCTCTCCAAGTGTTTGCTACCCCTCCTGTTTTGGTATTAGTGGCAAATGTGTTCACACTTGGATTTACACAAAAGAAACATCAAGTAAAAAAAAAAAAGAAAGAAAAAGAAAACCAGAGCAAACCAAACCATTTAAAAAAGACTTCACTTTCTGTGACGCAACCCAAATGGGCAAGGGGCAGTGGCTCAGTCTATGGCCATTGCAACCTTTTAGGATGACAGGTCTGCCTCCTGTTTCATTGACACATGCTTCACCACTGTGAAGGAATTAGCTCCAGGGGCCATTTGCAAGTGCTCCAAGATTATAGTCTAATAGCTCTCAAACTAGTTGATGACAAGCTAGTACTTTTTAATCCATGATTTCCAAGATGCTATTTTCCCTTCAGTTCCAAGAGCAGGGACCCTACAACCTTGTTACTGACGCACCAGAGATTTGTGTAAAGAACAAGAACATGTGAACTTAAGGTTTCAGAGTAGCAGCTGTGTTAGTCTGTATCTGCAAAAAGAAAAGGAGTACTTGTGGCACCTTACAGACTAACAAATTTATTTGAGCATAAGCTTTCGTGAGCTACAGATGAAGTGAGCTGTAGCTCACGAAAGCTTATGCTCAAATAAATTTGTTAGTCTCTAAGGTGCCACAAGTCCTCCTTTTCTTTTTATGTGGACTTAAGACATCCCCAGGAGTTTCTACTGTGATTATTCAAAAGTTGGAGGGGATAACACCCAAACCCATCAGATAATTGGAGATCCCTGGAGATTTGTAGAAAGGGAGCTTAAATCACAGAGAGCTCCCCTGTAACTACGCTCCTACAGAGCTTAACAGCAGATAATGAAGCAGGCTGGATGCATCTTCCCAACAAGCTCTAACAGTACCACAAAGCTTCATGAACCCAGAGTGCGCCCACACAGCTCTTCTTCCTACTCACTTCCTTAAGGCTGGATGTGTCTGGCAGCAAGGCTTTGTCACAGGCTTGGGAGACCCAGAGCACAGCGAGGAGACACAAACCCAAGTAACCCCAGGGGAATGGTAACTGATCTTTGGTTAAACAGGAGCTTTACTCAGTTGGGGTTCGTTGTAATAACTGGGCCTACAAATTTGCCCTAATTGTGAGCCAAACTGGATAAAGTACATAAAAATTCACAAAATGTCACAATAACTTATAACAACAAATGCTGATGGGCAAAGGTAGGAAAAGGAGACAAAATAATTAAAATTAGTCCAAACATGAAGGCCTACTAACTAAAGCAACTAATGGACTGTGTTACAAATCATGCTTTATAAAAATAAATAAATAAGTGGGAAAAAAACATCAGCTAACCAAAATTCATGTGTCAGAAACGACCTAATTGGTGAACAAAATAATGAGGGGATGGGCTATTCCGCCCACCATTCCCTTTGAGAGAGCTTAAAATAAGAGATTCTAAGGAGAAAAACTGGCTACTAGAGCAAGCTTCACCATCATGACTGCCACCCCCACCACCAACTGGGACCCTGGCTTTCATCATCCTGATCCTGAGACGTCCTGACCAGACTGGGGCAGAGAGAGGGACCCAGATGACATCACCACCTCTACCAGCTCCACCTGAAACCCAACCGCTGCCTGGGATGAAACAGGATCCAACTTTAACAACAGCTCTAGCCCATCTCAACTCACTTCTTCTCTCTTCCCTGGCAGGACCATTATTACCGTCTTTGATACCATCTAAGAGACTGTCTGACAAAGGAGGGGGTTTGCTTCTAAAATTCTCTCCAGCTAAAGGGAAAGGGAAAAAGGGATGCTGTTAAAATGAAAGCCTCAATACTTTCCATTTCTTCTCTCTCTTTTTTTTTTAAACTGTTTTTCTTTCCTTTCTTTATCTTAAATAAAAAAAAAGGTAAAAGTAGTTTAAATGGTGTATTTACCATGGCACTAACCAAGCCAAAGCCTCTGTTTACAAAACCTCAAACCTTGTTTCACATTGTTTAATGTGGGACAATAACTGAATTATGTTTATACCTTTAACCTATATATTTCACCTACATTAAATACAAGTTCCACTGTATAAGACAACACTTGAAAGTAACTCTTCAACCAAAAAATATAAAGAACACTTCAACACCAAGCTTATCCGTTAACATATCTGATTGTAAAAATATGAGCGTTAATTGCGTAATTTGAAGGGAATAATTCTCCTTTCACTAACTGCAGTAACATGTAGAGTCCATGGATCGGAGAGTGGATTATTTTCTGTTCACATGCTGAAGCCTTGTCTACTCTAGGAAACTTTGGCAAAAATTTCTCATTGTTGCTCAAACCAGAGTTAGCAACACTGGAGACCTACTGTAGATGAACTGCCAGCCTGCATAAGCAAGGAAAGACTCACCCTGTGTAGGCTCAGAGGATACCGTGCTTTAAATGCTGCAAGGAGCCCATCTACACTGGAATTGGCAACAGTGATAAATCTTTGCAAAAATTTCCCTAGTATAGACAAGACTTAAGAGTGAATCACTAGAAAGAAGTGAGTAGTTGTTAAGTAACTGTCTCTGCTTCTCTGGACAATGACATAAAAGTCTCATTTGGAACCCTGCTAGCCTCTTTCTTGCTCTAACAGGGAGGTTTTCTAATCCTTTCGCAAGATCCTGCCTGCTCCCACAAAACTTCGATGTTAACGAGATAGCAGTCTGGAGTTTGCACCCAGTCAGCAAGTGCCAGTTGTTTCTCACTCTGGAAACTGTAAAAGATTTACTAAAGCAAAGCTCGGATTATCTATCCCACACTGAATTCCGAGTGTTTCAGCATAGTGACTGGAATGTGTGATACATCAAGGCTTGCTTTATGTACAAGAGCATCTCATGTCATTGTTCTTTTTCCCAACCCCTTAAAAAAAAACTGTTTAACTCCCAGCAGGAGAAATATTGTCCCTACCAGGGTGCTATTTACTTTGCTTTGGAAGTTCACTGAGAAATATTTCAAGCCAACAGCAAGGACCGCTAAGTGGTTCTGTTTAGTGCTAGTACACACATTAATGAATCAAACAGGACGTCAGTGTTGTCAGGTGGTTAGAGTCAAGAGGTGCCCCAGGTCTGCCACAGTCACTATGACCCAAACATTCAAAATGGGGGAAAGGGGTGCCCAACTTGAGACACGTAGGGCTTAATACCTAGAGATGGTGAGCACCTGCAACTCCCATAGACTTTCACGTGCTTAGGACTCGCTGAATTACAAGGAAATTCATGGGAGTTGGGTGCCTGACTTACTTAGGCTGGGATTTTCAAAGATTCCTAAGGTATTTTGGTGTCTAGCTCCCACTGAAGTCAATGAGAGTTAGGCGTCTAAATAGCTTTGTGGATCTGGGCCGAAGTGCCATAGCACCCAAGTTTGAAAATTTGGGCCTTAAGCTCTTTGCTCTTGAGTTATCCATTCATAAAATGGACCTTCTGGGGATCTAGAGAGACTTCACGGATTAACTTTTATAAAGCTGTTATAAACATCCTCAAATGGAAGGTGATGCAGGAATGGAAAGCATTAGTTATTGTCATTATTATCGGTGGCAGCCAGCAGCTGTCAAGGGTGGACTTCAATTTTCAAGGGGCATCTCTGTGACATAAAAAGCCACAATCCAGATAAGTGGGGGGCTTTGTCACCCCCGCCCTGCAACCTTTGGTCCCTTACAATGCCTTGCTGTAGTAGCTCCCACCTGGGCCACTCTCAAACAGCTTTTCAACAGCAAAGCCACACACTGAGTGTCTGTGTGTAACTGCACCCTGCCAGCTACACTCTGGCTCTCACCAGTCTTGGTTATGTAGCAGGGTGAACCGAACACACTCCCAGTCCTGGATCATCCCCCAGAAATGTATATCCTGTACTGCCCAACCCTCTCCTGGACAGTACAAATATATTAAGTTTGTTATTCCTTTAAGGGAATAATATAACAGTTTATTACCTTAAACAGTTTCCCAGACACTTCAACTTAAACACACTGGATTAGATAAAATAGCAAAGCAAGTTTATTAACTATATAGAGAGAGATTTTAAGTGAGTATAAGTAAAGAGACATAGAAGTTAGAAATGGTTATAAGAAAAATAAAGCTCAAATGCTTACTAGTGCCTAATTTAACAAACTATATTAGATTCAAGTAAAATTTCTCACCAAACGCTTCCAGTAAGATTACAGACCAAACTCTTCAGGTCAGGACCCCTTTCCCCAAAGTCCAATCGCTGTTTCCTTTTGTCTTTCCTTCCCACTAGCCAATGGAGCATTGGTTCCTACAGGGCTGTGTGTTTTCAGGTGCTTTCACGTGCATCAAAGCAACAAACCCCATCTCAGAAAGGCAGAAGGAGCACTACTTTACATCTCTCAGTACTTGTCTCTCAGGACTTATCTACCCGGGGGGGTAATGTGCGCGAGGGGTGTGGTCTCTAATGTGCACTACGGCGTTGCACACACCCTGTTGGTGAGAACTAAAAGTTCCCCGGTGTGTTTTAAAGTTGTGTTGTTTAAAACAGTACTGCACTAAAGCGCTCTCGGGAACAATGACTGCACACCAGGAGAGTCTACAAGAGTGGTCTCCAAACTGTGAGGCACAACTCATAGAGGGGTGCAGGGGTGCAGAGGAATATTTGGAGGGGTGCAGCAGGGCCTGGGACAGCCCCGCAGGGGGGTGGGGTGGGGAGGGAGCGCTACCCAGCCCTGTTCCAGCCCTGCCCCCAGAAACTCCTGACAGCCAGTGATTCTCTGCAGAAGCCATAATACCGTCTTGGGGACTGTGTTATCTTTCCTACCTAAGTGTGATGAATCTGGGTGGGTGTGTGCGCGTGTGAAAGACAGCAGAACAACCTGCTTTACTCCCAGCCTGCCCATTCCTCTCCCAAGCCTACTCAGCCTTTGCCCCCTCCCCCATCAAGGAACCCACACCTGCTCCGGGTAATGGAAGGTGCCCAGCAGGCAGCTGAGCCCCTTCTGCATCAGAGGGAAGATTCACACATGGAGCATCGGGGTTGGGAGTGGGGTGTTTACACACATACAATGGTGGCTATTGGGAACTAATTTTCCTGGCTGGGATCTTGTTTTGGTGGAACTGATTTTAGGCATTGCTTCCAGGTTCTGTTCTCCACCCAGTATCGATGGGGCCAGAGTGTCACAGTTCAGATTAAAATGCAGGAGAGAGGTGCTCCCAGTTCTGTCCTCAGCCCATTAGAAAACATCCCTCAAAAAGAAAGGGAAGCAATGGGAGACCCAGTATACAGCCTTCTGATAAAATGTAAGTAAGAAATAGCGGATCGGAGAGGGGAAGAGTACAGTTTACTGCAAATGGACCTCTTTGCTCATCATCAACAATGTTAAGAAAAGTTATTATTCTCTAAAAGGGATGCTGTTTAGCCTTCAATAGAGTCATTGTTCTCTGCCGTGTCTGGGACAGCATGAGCAGCTCTTCCTGCTGTTAGCACAATTGAAGGAAGAGCACAGTAATCAATATATGCCCATTATACTGGTGAGTCTTTTTTCACCTCACTGAGACTAATAGGGGAAGAAATGAAACAGTTTCAAAACTACAAGTGGTCAAAACTGCATTTGGAAAGGCTCAGGAGTGAGAAGCTACCAGTGACATGCCTGAGCGCATGCTCAGCCAATGCTCACGGAATGGGGCTGGATGGAGGAAGAGTCTCTCTCTCCTAGGACAAAGGCGGATGCATTTCAAAAGCTCACATTTCTCTCTTGCTGTGGCTCATTCAATTTCTTTCAGTGACACACTTGTGTTTAAAAGGGTGAAGATTTCTGGTTAGATATCTTGAGGGTGGTAGAATGAAAAATAATAAAAAACCAAAAAGATGAGGGAGAAAGGCTGTCTCTTTGTTATCTCAATGTCAAGATACTGCAGTGATGGGTGCATGAGAAATACACAGACAGTTCTTTTCCATTTATATTGCCATAGCTCCCACAATGTGCTCAGTTTTCTACAAACATATAGAAAACACAGAACCTAGAATCATAGAACCATAGAGTTAGAAGGGACCACAAGGGTCATCTAGTCTAACCCTCTGCAAAGATGCAGGATTTGTTGTGTCTAAACCATCCAAGACAGATGATTATCCAGCTTCTATTTGAAAACCTCCAGTGAAGGAGCTTCCACAACTTCCCTAGGCAGTCCGTTCCATTCTCCTACTGTTCTTACAGACAGGAAGTTTTGATGAGATTTAATCTTAATCTGCTATGCTGTAGTTTGAACCCATTGCTTCTTTTCCTACCCTCCGTGGCAAGAGAGAACGATTTTTCTCTTTTTTATGGCAGCACCGAGCTCCCAATCTAGGGTTCTGTTTCCACAGACACCTATGCACATGCTTAATTTGAGAAGAAAGATGGTCCAGTGTTAAGAGCACTAGCCTGGGACTTTGGAAACCTGGGTTCACTGCTCGACACAGACACCCTCTGTGATCTTGGAAAAGTCACTTAGGGCAGGTCTACACACCATTTTTTGTACTGGTTTACTTATCTCAGTTCAGAAACCAAAATAGTGAAATTGGTGCAATTGGTTTCTAAACTGATATCGTTAACTTGGTGCAAAAAAAAACCTCTGTAGAATTAAGGTGCATTTCGGCCTTTATCTTGCAGGTCCTTATGTGATGCACGGTGAGCCATGTATAACTGGCATACAGCACCGGAACCTACAATAACACTGTGGCTCTTTGTTCTCTCCTAGTGGCAAGACCACAAATAGACACTGTGGCACACCCCCAGAGGGCAAGAGTGAGAGGAAGGATGGTCAGGAGGAATATAAAATTGCTGCAAATACTTTCATGGTCTGTTTTCTGTCTGTCTCGTTATTTAGTCTGCAACTAGGTGTCTGCTGTGCTGGGAGCTGCATTGATCCTGACTGGGACCTCTGGATGTGGCTGTCATACAAATATTAAATAGCAATAGTTTACACTCTTGGCTGATCCCAGAGCACACAGACATTCCCATAGAGATTTATTCAAAGGAAAGGGTCGCCAGGACACAAAAGGCGCAATGGGATGGATGTGTTTTGCTGAACATACCAGGTAGGTTGTTTACGGGGAAGTGATTCTACTGGTTTGTTGTTACAGCTCGAAAGGCTTTAGCACAGAAAGATGAAGATGTGGGCCCTTTCAGTAACATAAAAGTCTAGCATCACGGGGAGATGGGTTGAAAGAATGTTGCAGTTCTTTAAATTAATTTGTGAAAAAGCATTCACAGCACCGATTCCCTAATTTAGTCCTTCAACAGGAGACCGTCACCCTGCATTTTACAGTGCCCAAGCAATACTGTCCATGTCCAGTAACCTTTGGTAAGTTCCTTGGGAGAAGCACCTGTTTTTCCTGCATTGCATGTTTGTGCAGCACTAATAAAAATAGTAAAGCAGCCGTGTTGTCAAACAAGGATTCTTTAACTCTCCCCTGTGTAGCTGGTAGCCATCAAGTACGGCTTCTTTCAACTTTTACCACCGCTGACATGCCAGCATCAATCTGTTCTTCCAATCTGTGCTGATCGGTGGCTCAGGTTGGAAAAGGGACTCTTGCAAATAGAGGACACAGATGCAGTTCTACAAATTAGACAAATGATGCAAAGAAGCCTGGAAATAAAGGACAAAAGCCACATCGTAATGTCTGCAGTTGGTGAAGCTTTTTGGTTTGAGGATGTGTCTGGGCTGCAGAAAATGCCACTTTTAAGTAGTATGCAGCTTTATTCAGTCCAACAATATTTTTATGACTGGTATTCTTCTTCAGAGAAGTATTTATTCCTTCAAATGAAAATGCTTTTGTTCCAATGGAGGCTCCCCACAGGAGGCAGTCTGGGGATGGCTGCCCTGTTTAGAATTGGAGGTGTTACGGTCTATACCTTCTGCTGCAAATTGGCTCCGAGTGCAAGTGTGTGTGTCATTTTCATCTATCTCCTTTCAAATATCACTAGCCACCAGAGTTTCATGCTAAAAGCCTGATCCCACCAGCGGCCCTTCAAGAACCCGGGGGAAAATCTGCAAACAAAGAGCTCGCAGGATTGGGCACTTTACATGTAACATGTTGCCTCTCTCTCACTGCATAGAAGCTTGTAATGAATGCAAATGAAAAAGATTTTGCAAACTCAGTAATGGAACTGTTTAAACTAGGAGCTGGGGGAAAGCTGACAGGTGCCAAGGAACGCTCAGGTGGGACAAAAATCTGGTAGGGCTCTCAGTGACACAAAGGTATCTCTGTACACAGAGAAAGGTGGGACAGATGATACACTCTCTCTCCCTTCAGCAAGGATCACACCACTGCCACTCTAAGCTATTAGACAGGTCTACAACTCTCTACTGTTAGCTCCTAACAGGCCTAAGAGACATGTCAGAAAGCCTGATTCTCTCATTGCTTCCCTTTTAACTTTTCAGAATACAGTTTTCATTCCCAAACTGAAATTAGATACTGATGCCCCTTGTGTCAAAACATTTTCAGATATGTTGTGTTCATGTATCTCCTTCATAGCAGAGTTCAAAAAAACAAACAAACCCCAACAACAAACCAGGCGAACCCCAAGCCACCACTAGATTTTTTTCCCCCAGAAGAAAAAGATAAATTTTTGTAATGTAATTATTTAGGAAGTTTTAACAGGTTTACAAATCATTGCCATGTAAATATCTAAAGTATTAATCATTACAACACTGAGGTGATCTTTTTGTTTAGAGAAACATTATGCAGTAACAGAATCATCAAATCTCTTTGTTTAACAGAGTTATCATATTACAGAGTGAGCCTCTTTCTGCCACCCAGGCTGTGTTATTTCTGGGGATTTTATTAAACTGAGTGAAACTACTGACTCTACTCATATTTACCAAACCATGCATGCCTGTCAAATGTTAACATTCAAAATAATTGGACAGGCGTGCTGCAGGGAGGGGTTTGGCAGTACTTTTAGTATTGAATAAACAGTAACTAAATATCTATCTGTCCTCTGACAATTTTGCGGGGTACCTAATTGATGCATTGAGTTTTTCCATAACAATCTCCCATATGTTCTGGAACCACTCCTCTAACTTTTAGCTATTTTTCTTTTCCCAATGAGAGGTTATCAGTAGTCTAGCAGCTACTAGCAGATTAGATGAATTTTTCACCTGTTTGAGTGTGTCCCTTTTCCCTAGGAAGCCCCTGGGAACAGGTTACAGTCTTAAATTAGTGGCCATTTTGGTGAGCAGGAGAGCAGATCTATCGTTCCGGATCAAACAAAGAGGGTAGGAGGAGTAAGTGGGCAGCTAACATGTCAACATGAAGTTGAAGACAGCGAGGATGAAGTTGTGCTGTGAGGAAAAAGGGAGAGCAAAGGAGCCAGAGAGGAAGGTGGATGGGGAGGAGTTGGGGGCAGTAGATGGTGACTACATGGAGGGGGAGTGGAGATAAGAGGCAGGAGGAGTGTTTGAAGAGGAAGAAAGAGTGGTAGGGTTGGAAACAGCAGAAGAGAAGCTCTACACCTCACCTCACTCCTTTGCGGACTACTTGAGGTGGAGCATGTGAGAAAAGAGGTCACTGAGAGTGTGTGGCTGCAGCGGCAGTGTCAGGAGAGGGGATCCAAAGTTCCTGTAAGTGCCAGGAGATAGAGGGAGAAGGAGACGAAAAAAACATGGATAATGGTGGTCTTTGAGATGCAGTGTGTGCAACCACTGGGTATTCCAGAGGGAGCAAGAGAAGAGGATGACAGGGAGACGGCTTGAAAAGGAAGGGCTAGAGGTGGTGATGGGACAGGGTGCAGGAAATGGGACTGGTGGGGATGGAGGCTGGGTCAAATATCGCACAGAGGAGGAAGTGGAGGTGGAATTTGGATTTGTGGAGGTGAGAGGGGGTGAGGAATGGGCAAAGGGGAGAACAAAAAGGGAGAAGCAAGGGTAAGGTGGAGATGGTGGATGCAAGTGAGGAGTGGGGAAGGGAACCAGTGGAGGAAGGGATGACAACACAAAAGAGAGGTGTCAAGAGAGTGAACAGGGAGTAGTGGCAGAACGTGGTTAGGAAAGAGCAGCCTATGGGGTTGATAGGAGCATACGCTCAGCTAATGCAGACAAGAGCAACAGAACAAATAATCGAACCAAAGACTGTATTACAATGTATATGCCCAGAGGCAGAGTTAAGGCTGGTCATGGACTGGAACTGTGGCATTTCCCCAGCTTTTGAGCACTTCACTTTGCAGCTGTAATGTTTTTTACATAGATACTTCTACTTTAAAAAAAACAACAACTGAATATTTCTTATTTTGTGCCTGGATCAGCTCCAGCTATTTGCTCTGTCTGGAAGAGGCCTGATTTTGTGCAAAATTCTGGCGGGTTTCCTTGCATTTTCTAGAGGATTTTTAGATTAAGATTACCCTGTTTCATGCTATTGAGCAACAGCTGAGCTTTCTAAAATAATTTCTTCTGAATCCAACAAAGGCTGTGCTCCTATTGGGATCCGGGAAGTAGCTGCAAGGCTGTGAACCTTTCCCCAGAGGATAACTGGGGATGAAGAGTGTTTACTCCAGCATCTGCCTTGTAAGGAGGGTCATGGCAAGCAGGAGCAGAGTGCAGGTAAGGGGCTAAGGAAAGCCAGTTCTGGAAGGAACTGTCCACGACTGTTCCATTTCAGAAGGTTGAATCTATATAGAAGGCGAAATTTCTCTTTAAAAGCCCTGCCAAGGAGATGATAAATGTATTGAGAAAATATTTGATGTTACAGACTTTCTGATGGTCTTTTACACTTTCATTTTTCAAGTACTGGAATTGTTTCACCAAGCAATGAAAACAAACTAAGCATCGTTATTACGCCTTTGGCTGCTGCCGGGGAACCCTTGGCAACATGCACTGAATGGAAAGAAGGCAGTTTTGGATACTGGCGTAACACAAAACTGAACACTCGCTAGAAAACGTCAGGTGGCACATTAATTTAATGGCTCCTTCAAAACAAGATGTTCACTGGACTAAGACCTGATAGTAGGTTGTGCCTGGGCTGTTCCAAGAGCTGATAAGGGTTTCACAGAAGTATGAGTTTATCTTGTAGGACTTCAGCAAGCTAGAGAGATCTACTCTTTCAACCAGTTTTGCACCCATCGTCTAGAATTTCATCTAGACCACACACCCCTAGTTTACTTATGAGAATGTCGTGTGGGACTGTCTCAAAAGGCCAAAGGTGCTTCCTCCTTCCACTAGGCCAGTAACCATGTCAAAGAAGAAAACCACACACACTGCAGCCTCACCGAGGTGTCCAGACACCTGTCTCATACCTGAGCCCCAGTGAGATCATAAACCAGGACAAGATAGGTGGAGGAGCCATACAATGTAAGTGCATTTATTTCAGTGAGGCTGTATCAGCAATTAACGTGACCCCCTCAGAGAAGGAGGGTTTATAGACAACTCTGGCTGCCAATACATGGACACAGTGACATGCCTGGTGAGAGACTTCAGCTTAGTGAAGAAAGCAACATATTTTTTAGGATCTAGAACTGGCAAAATACACATTTTGTGAGAGCTGGAGGGTAGTGATGGTGCTGGTGATGAATGTTATTCTTAATTGACACAATTCTTTAAACTCAAATGTTATGCTTACGTTTAATAACAATTTTTATTTAACATGTTTACAGGTTAAACCACCTCTTGTGGACTTTTGCTCAGCAAAACTTTTTAAAATGCCTAACAAAAGCCCCCACAAAAAAACAAAAACAAAACACCTGTCAGGTATGGCCTAGGTATTCTTGGTCCTGCCTCAGTGTGGGGAGAAGGCCCAGATGACCTCTCAAGGTCCCTTCTAGCCATTCATTTCTACGATTTCTATGAAATTATTAGTATTAACGTGACACACACCGAGTTACTATGCCCAGTGCCAAAAAGAAGATGGAATAGCCAGTGTAAGACATCCAGTTCCTTCCAGAAGCAGCATATATTGGCATTATAACTAATGCCAGATGAGATCCCAGCACTGGGACAGTCATCAGCTGTACCATCATTAAGGATTTATTTAAAAAAAAGTAACACTTACTAAAAACAGATCAGTAACAGATGATAACTTGTGGTAATCATGACAGTACAAACCCAGGAAAGTACCAAACTGGTGACTGGCTACAAAGACATACATGAAATTTTCCACTGAATGCCTCCGATGAAGTGAGCTGTAGCTCACAAAAGCTTATGCTCAAATAAATTGGTTAGTCTCTAAGGGGCCACAAGTCCTCCTTTTCTTTTTGCGAATACAGACTAACACGGCTGCAACTCTGAAACCATACATGAAATTTGTTTTTCTTCAGTAAAGTAGTTGTCCATGCACAAGTAGGAACCCAGTAAACAACTGCTCGTATGTATTACCTCTTTGTTGGTGACTCCAGGGGGTAAAGTCCCATGTTTATAATCCTCCAGCAATTGCACAGCTTCTTTCAGACGACTCTGCAAATACATAAAACAATAAAGCATGATCAGCAACATTTGTTCTGCACTGACCACGTTAGACCTAAGGCTGTGAATCTAGGTTACAGGGCCACGTGCAAGTCTTAAAACACACTTCTTTATGCAAGCCTCGGGATAGGTGTATTTTTTATATATACATACACATTTAGTACATGTTTCTGTGTTAGATTTATATTATCAGCTTCTTGAGAGAGGGACTGCAGCTTCCTCTCTGTTTGTACAAGTATCTAATAATACATAATAATTATGTGGGATACACAAAAGAACAAGGAATGCTGGCACAAATGGTATCAGAAAGTCTGTTCAGCTGAAGTCTTCTTAATTAGCATGATAAATCTGATTTACTATCTCAAGAAGGAGGCTGGATTCATAATGCAGCTAGGGAAATACTTTTTTGAGGACAAAATGACCTACACAGGTGCAATGGACAGTGCACTTATGGGGAATCAATTCATACCTTTCACCAAACTCCAGAAACCATCAAAACACCCACTGAAGTCAAAAGGAGTTTTGCCTACATAAGGACTACAGGACTGAAAAATATGGTAAAGTAAATTCAAGACCTCAAGAACTGCAGTAAGAGGCAGTAGCCCATATAATTAATCTGTATTATTAAAAGAAAACACACACACACAGAGTGGCCACCCTCAAAGCTTCAACATCTACCAACAATTATTAAACAGCATGTTTGATTCTGATCTCAGCTACATCAGAGTCGAGCAGGACAATTCCACTGAAGTCAATGCAGTTTCTGCTCTCAAATGGGTGTACCATCACTGAAATCAATGCAGTTATCCTGCTTGACACCAACATAAAGGAGATCAGAATCAGGCCCCATATATCTGAGATACAATAATATTTTCATATATTTCAGAAATGATTTAACTGTGCTATCTCGGGTACCAACATGTGGTAGCTGTTGGCAAATGTTGGTATTTTAATGATAACCACTATATTGTCTATATATTTGGGCCAGATTTTCAGAATCAGTGTTGGCATCATTCTGCTCCCACTGAAGTTAATGGGAGTTTGATTGCTGAAGTTAATGAGATCAGAATTAGGCAAGAGCCGAGGCCATTTTAAAATCCCACCCATTATACACACACAAACACATATAGAAATAAGCAACTTCCTCATGTTGCACTAAAAGGCAGTTTTTAAATATCTCATGCATTCAAATTATCGCAAGTATTGATATTCATGTATTGCTGAATCAAAAAGTCCCATTTGTTTCCAGAATATATACCCATATTTCAAGGGGAAGTATGATCTTGCAATTAAGCACTGGACTGAGACTCGTAGGCCAATTCTTTTGATGTTTGGTAATAAAAAGGGGAAAGTAATCTCCATTCAATTAATCCAAAATGCAGAACATCAAGTCAGGCTGTAAAGGCTGGCTTCAGTGAAGGCCACTGCTTTTCCAGTGCCCTGCCAAACCTGCAGTAAGGCTGCAGAAAATGTCAACGGAATAGGGAAAGATTTCTCATTTATTTAAAAACAAAGACAATTCAGGTTATTTACCTGGATGATGGATTTCCTGCAGGAACCTTAATGTTTTTAAATGTTACTGTCAGGCTTGTTTAGTTGAACATTCCTGCCCTAGCTGTTACAACTATTATTTCTAGATAGGGATGCTTTATAAAGATTTTTTTTAACACGATGATATCTGATTATAATCTACCTAGGTATTTATGGCCCTTAGCATTGTATCATAGATCCTCACAAACATCAATAAGCTTGTCCTTCCAAAAATTAGGCAAGTATCATTAGAGCAAAACTTGTTCTTCTATAGGCTGGGCTAATTGCTGGCAGATTATTAGTCCCTTTTTGTTGCAAACATCAAAGAATACTTTGTTGTTTTCTTGGAAATACCAGCAGTTAGGCCAACCCGAAATTGGCAATAAATGAATGACTAGTGCCTTTCAAGTGTTCAGTACATAAATGCATTAATGAAAAAGTGGCAATCCCAGCTTTCTACAGAGCAAATGTGTTGTGGACGGATCAATGCCCATTTTTGCATACACTAACCTAATTCCATATATATTCACATATTTTTGGCCTTGGTATTACATTTATTAGCAGTGATTCAACACACATGTAAAAGTGAGTAGTCTTTGCAAAGACACCTAATGAGGTTTAATTTCAGGAGACATGAAGAAAGGAAGAATTCAGGAAACATTCAAACAGCCTGAACGAAACGTGAACACTAGAGCAAGCTTCTTCTCTTCAGGCTCTGCAATGGAGGTCAGTCACGGTTATCGGGCTAGCTGCACTGCTGTCACCTCTCTGCATTTGCCTGAGAGCATCTGAACAGGTGACAAGCTGCTTTTTGTGGGGTGGAGTCACCCTTTTCTCCCACTCTTAGACTAGAGCCTGGGTTGCAGATGCTTGTGCTCACCAGGATTACCTCAGCAGGTCTGACTTCGGTTAGGTACCTGCAGTTTTGCCCCTCGGGAATCGTGACAGTGGTATATCCACAGTAACTACACAGCCTTGTCAAAACAAAGTATTGTTTATTCTTAACAGTCAGAACGCCAAACAGCACAAGACAGGATTTGAAAACAATAAAATAGCCTAAATACAGACATACTTACATAGCACTTACTGTTCCTCTCTCCTTCTCCACACAGTGTTAGCCAGGTACCTCAACCTCTTCAGACTCCTGCCACACAGACTCTCTCAGTCTCAGCCTGTTCCCTGAATAGCCCCCAACAACTGACCCTGCTTTCTCTCAAGAGAGGGACTCTATTTAGTATCCTTTTGATCTTAAGCCCCCAGCCCTGGCAAAGTAAGCCTTTTAAATTTGCTGGAGCCACAGCAGGAAGTCCCTTCCTAATTATTAGCCCAGCCATTGTTCTTGCAATGGCCCTTGAAGCATTTGCCCCAGAGATATTTTATTTCTAGTAAAAAGAAAAGGAGTACTTGTGGCACCTTAGAGACTAACCAATTTGTTAGAGCATAAGCTTTCGTGAGCTACAGCTGAGGAAGTGAGCTGTAGCTCACGAAAGCTTATGCTCTAATAAATTGGTTAGTCTCTAAGGTGCCACAAGTACTCCTTTTCTTTTTGCGAATACAGACTAACACGGCTGTTACTCTGAAACCTGTCTTTATTTCTAGTCTTTGTTTTACAGAACAGCCCCTTTTGACTCAGCTTCAGGAGTCAGATCACAGCCCTTACAGCAGTCGGACAATCATAGAGCATTTGTATGTTAATACAGAGCAGCCTTCATGTCTTCCACTGTCATTCAAATGTTTTGTCCATATATATTCATTTAAAGCAAGTTTTATCAGACACATTACCTGGTAAACTCAAGTCTCTTTTCAGAAAGCACTAGCCTCATCTGAAACCTCCCTGCACCCCACCCACTTTCTCTGGGAGGTTCCAGAATCACTCTGGGCTTATATTTGATCTTGGTTTGGTTTGCTGACTTAACGAAGATACACTCCAGCAATGTGAAGTCATCCTAAACTAGCAGTGTGTTCACTCCGTTCATTGGGTGGGACTGGGATGTGTTGGGGACATCCGGGGTACAGGCACAAGTACTGGAGAGAAACACCACACCCTGCTCCAAAGACTAGGGATTACGTCAGTATCCAGGCTCCGGAAAACTGCAGACACACAACTGGAACACGCACACGGTATTTTAAAAAATAATGAAATGATCCTCCTGGAATTAATCATCCAGAGCTTTAACTTCTCACAGTCAAGCAGCTTTAATGTGTGAGCGAGGGGAGGAGAGTTTGGGTCTTTTCTTAGCAGGACCTGATTTACTTAAAAAAATATACACAATAGTGTCTAGGTATGACAACGATGGGCACCTTACGAGTAAGGCTAGTCATATGTCCTGTGGTCAATGCCGGTCACAGATACCACAATTTTTACAAATAAAAAAAGGACTGTGTGGAATTATCTGTACTTTTGTTCAAATAAACAAAACAAGAAAAGTTCGCTTTTTAACCCTGATGGTTCTCAGAATGATCTAATGGGAAAAAATGAGGCAGCGCCATCTTCCTAATCCTTCCAGTAGATAGAGCTTCTGTGGAGCATTCCTTCTTTCATATAAAGGGGTTAGAAATGACAGGAAAATTGTAAAACCATATAATTTAGGAATTATAACAAGCTCTATCAAAACACCACCAAGTATAAGAATGTTATCGATATCCTGTGCGTAGTAAGGGTTTATTCTACCTGAATAAGTTTGATTTTTATTTTTATTTTAAAAGATAAAAAGGTACCTCGTGTATATGAAAACATAGGCAGCCACTTTCGGGAATGAAGGGGGAAGAGAGCAACTGAGAAAAAATTATGACCTTTGCATTTTTTTGCTATGACAAAAATTGATTTTTTTCCAATTCACCCCCACCCCAGACAACACAATTCTGATACTCATAAAGGAAGGGAATATTAAAATAGAACTAAAGAACAGGAGAATCCAAGATGGCAGTGCAGGATCCAGAGGTGAAAAGTCAAAGACTACAGAATGAATAATAAGTAAAGGATCCAGAGAAAATAACCAATTTTCCCTACAAAGCTCCACAATAAACCAGTATTGCCAGCTCAATATACTGGAGAACCATTCATTCTCATTATTAGTATGGAGATTTGGGGGCAGGGTTTTCCACTGAAATTACCTACACTGTGTGTCTTGCAAATCATCTACACAGAACAGCATGTAACTTTGAATGAAAGTCTAAAGTAAATAAATGAATGGATCTGTGTTCTATTTTTTTCCTCTTCTCTTGAGGAAATGTTAGTAGTTACTATAACAACCCTGGCTGGATCTCATCTTGTTTAGTACAGCAACAAACAGAAAAAAAAAACCCAATTTTTGCTTTTAAACTTGCAGTCTCCTTAAATGTCTCCTTTTGGCTCAGCAGGCAAAAAAAATAAATAACGCTTTATGAAAGGAATGAGCCTCCAAACAAAATAGCTGAGGGTTGTGAAAGATTACAAAAGGCTTAAAAACAACTTATGAGTGTCCTACAACAAACAAAAATGTAAAACATAATGATCATACTAAGAATATGAAAGCACTTGGTTTAGAACGGTTCAGATTGTTTTAATAAAATATTAACTGCCCCAAAACTTTGCTAACACAGAGTTAAGATTAACCAGCAGTGCCTCATGTAATTCCAAAATGCTGAGTGCACCTGTTCTTTAAAACCTCCAAAACCCAGGAAATACAGAGTTGCGGTCCACATCAGTCCAACGACGCAACTTGCGCCATGAATAGCTCCTCTGACCCTACAGTGGCGCAGCATTATTATGGTGGGGTGATGCCAGCACAGTTAAGGTTGCACCAGGATTTCCATTTTACGAAGGGTAAAAAAGGCCTGCAAAAATTCTATCTGTTGGTTTGAACGTTTATTGTGTACTGCTTTATTTTTCTATAGCAGTTTGTGGGAAGAAATATCATTTGAAGTTTGCTATGACTGCTGCTGCTTACTGGCGTCTTTCATTTTCCTTCTGTTTAATTTAAGCTATTTTCTTTGACAGTACTTCTAAATCTATAAAGTGGAATGTGAATATCCATGTGGATTTTCGGTAACTTTGAAATATTAGCTTTTTACTCAGAACCTGTGCTCTCACAGCAAAACTTCCAGAAGAAGCCCCCACCGAATGGAGGCAGAGAGCAACCAATTTGCACAACACAAATTCTCAGAAAGCTGTGGAAAGCAGGACTCAACTCACAGCATATGGCTGCTGCTCAGGTTCAATAGCCACAGGGTAGCACCTTGAGCTATCCAATTATCTGTCTGCCTGAAAACACTGGCTTGTAACAGAGCCCCAGCCTGCTGCAAATACGCAAAATTTACTTTCTCTGGCTCGTCTACTTGGATTGAGCCATGTTGTAAGGACAACTTTTAACCTGAAGAACTTTTAAAATATTGCTTCCTCAGAGGGGCAGTAGGTGCTGAGATCAATCTTGAGTAGGTTATATCAGTTTGGGGAGAATCAGTCCCTAAACTGATCCGCAGTTGTGTGAAAAAAAAAAAAAAGAAAAAGTTGTAATATCAAAATGATAGGGTTCTTATATTTATTTGGAGGGGAAGAGGACATATCTAGAGAGCTCCTTGTTCAAGTGACCTCAAATGTGGACCAGTTTTCAGAGTAACAGCCGTGTTAGTCTGTATTCGCAAAAAGAAAAGGAGTACTTGTGGCACCTTAGAGACTAACCAATTTATTTGAGCATGAGCTTTCGAAGTGAGCTGTAGCTCACGAAAGCTCATGCTCAAATAAATTGGTTAGTCTCTAAGGTGCCACAAGTACTCCTTTTCTAAATGTGGACCAGTAAGTCTACCATAGACGTCCAGAAGGCACTGCAATTTTCATGACAATCCAATCAAACGTGGATTTTACATAACTTAGAAAAATCAGGTATTAAACATTAAGCTAGTCTCATCCTTAACGATAGTGGGGCTAGCTCCACCAGAATGATTCACTGGGGACTGAACAGCTCAGGGGATTGGTAATGGGATATGAAGCCTTCAGGTGCTTGGTTCAGGTTCACTACAGTCCAATAGTGACTGAAGGCTGTTTGGCAGTCTTAACCCAATTCCTAGCTGGCAAATCTCCACCTTACAAATGGACTTTCTTGATGTCTGTCTCAGCAGAAAGGTTGAGGGCTCAACGGTTCATGGAATCTGAACTAGAGGTGGTACCACCAGATCCAGGCTGAGAAACAGTGGCAATGGGATATGCCAAGGACCAAGTGCATTGGCACGGTCTGTGAGATATCTATTCTGAGGATACTCAGAAGACTGCAGGATTATTAGACTGGTACCTTTTCATAGAATCATAGGAGTGGAAAGGTGTGGACTCCGTCTATAAGGGTGTAAATGCTCTTTGACCTGTGTCTTTTCAGCATTTAATGACAGAGCTGATTAGACTCAAGAGTCATAGAATCATAGGACTGGAAGGGACCTTGAGACATCAGCTAGTCCAGTCCCCTGCACTCATGGCAGGACTAAGGATTATCTAGACCAGACAGGTGTTTGTCTAACCTGCTCTTAAAAATTTCCAATGATGGAGATTCCACAACGTCCCTGAGCAATTTATTTCAGTGCTTAAGTTTTTCCTAATGTCCAACCTAAACCGCCCTTGTTGCACTCTAAGCCCATTACTTCTTGTCCTATCCTCAAAGGTTAAGGAGAATAATTTTTCTCACTCCTTCTTGTAACAACTTTTTATGTTCTTGAAAACTGTTGTGTCCCCTCTCAGTTCTCTCTTTCCAGAGAGAAACAAACCCAATTTTTTCAATCTTCCCTCATAGGTCATGTTCCTCCTGAGCAAGCAATGGTTTTGACCTCACAAAAAGAAGTTTGCTTCACTGAACTTCATGCTGACTTTATAGAAAGCATGCTCATGAATCATTAGCTGATGTTTCCTTAGTGGCAAGTCAATGGGCCAGCAAAGGATTAAAATCCTGAAAAAACATCACAGCGATTTCATTCGTCAGAGGCACACAAGCCTTTTTCTTAGCTTTTTACGAGGCAAACACCTTTGAACAGCTGCTTGGTTTTTGCATCATGCTGAATATTATTATATAAAGACACTTGTGGGCCACCTCCTGATCCACTGAAGCCCATCGTGGTTTTGCAATAGGATTTGGCCCTCCAGGATGTAGAGGGTTCTCCTGCCCTTGTGAAGAGCGATGGATCATGACTAAGAATGTCTTCTTTTGAAGTTGCTCTTTTAAAAATGCCTTTGGAAGGCACTTATAGGTCAGTGGAGCAACTCCAGATTTACGCTGGTGTAACTGACAGCAGAATTTATCAGGGGATTTTTGAAGGTGGTCAGGGGCCCAGTTTTATGGGTCATAGATTCCAAGGACAGAAAGGACCATTCTGATCATCTAGTCTGACCTCCTGTATAACACAAGCCATAGAACTTCCCCAAAATAATTCCTAGAGCAGATCTTTTAGACTGAGAAACATCTAATTTAAAGGTTTCAGAGTCGCAGCCGTGTTAGTCTGTATTCGCAAAAAGAAAAGGAGGACTTGTGGCACCTTAGAGACTAACCAATTTATTTGAGCAAATAAATTAGTTAGTCTCTAAGGTGCCACAAATACTCCTTTTCTTTTTATCCAATTTAAAATGATTTAAAAAATGGTCAGTGATGGAGAATCCACCACACTCCCTGGTAAATTGTTCCAATGGTTAATTACCCTCCCTGTTAAAAACGCACGCTTTATTTCCAGTACAAATTCTTTGAGCTTCAACTTCCAGCTATTGGAGCATGTTTTATCTTTCTCTGCTAGACTGAAAAGCCCATTATTAAATATTTGTTCCCTATGTAGGTACTCAGAGACTGTGATCAAGTCGTCCCTTAACCTTCTCTTTGTTAAGCTAAATCAATTGAGCTCCTTGACTCCATCACTATCAGGCATGTTTCTAAACCTTTAATCATACTCATGACTCTTCTCTGAACCCTCTCCAATTTATCAACATTCTTCTTAAACTGTGGGCACCAGAACTGGAAACAGTGTTCCAGGTACAGAGGTAAAACAACCTCTCCTACTCAAGATTCCCTTATTTATGCATCCAAGGATATAGAAAGAGGAACTGTAGGAAGGTGCTGCCCAGCATCATGCTCAGCATGCATTCTCCTCCAGAAAACCATGCAGGCATATTTAAATTGCAACTACAGTCAATATATAAATCAGGGGTGGGCAAACTACAGCTCTGAGTGACGTGGTTAAGCCAATCATTGTAACCAGCGTTAGGTTGACTGAAGAATTCCTCTGTTGACCTAGCTACCGCCTCTCAGAAAGGCAAGTCCTAACTACAGCAACAGGAGAACCCCTCCCATCGCTGTCGTGAGCGTCTACACTGAAGCGCTAGGTGGTGCAACTGCGACTGTGCCTCTTGAGCGTTTCTAATGAAGAGTCAGTGAATTTCACCTCTGTGCAGAGAACCAGCACAAGCAGCATGCACCACTTACATCCCTCTTCGACATCACAATCCCTGATCTGAAGTGGAGCACGTGTCCTGTGCTGACACACTGCACAGCAGTGGATTTAACCTAAGCAAGGTTCAGATCTGATCTGCTGAGTACAAAAAGGTGGTTCTTCTAGCGGACAGCACCACAAACTCAACCCAGCAGAGCTGGATTTCCAGATCCTCTTTCTGCCACTTATGCAATCACTGGTAAATTATTATAGCTGACGATTCTACTGATGATACACAGGGCAGACTAGAATCCAGCTGACTCTACCGTATTCAATCTCCAGTGAGAGATAACGGGAACAAGAAACTTTTTGTCAGTGTAAAACCCGCAGACAGGACAGTGAATAAACACAGACAGCAGATCTGCTGAGTAAGAAGGTATCTTTCAGATATGCGAGCATGATCCCACTTTGGACCTAAGTATGGGGGCTGAGGATGCTCAGAATCATGCAGAGTTGAGCCCTTAATACTGATGTAGGGAGAGACAGAGCTTCTTTGTTCAGACAGAGCATAAGGGAAGAGATAAAACACAGCTTTTCTGAATGCAACTTGACTCTTAATTCTTATTTAACTTTTGCTTTATTATAAGCTTTCTTAAATGAAGGGCCTCTCCTGCAGTGTGTTAACAGTCTGTCTACGTTAATGTCACATGGAATAAATTAGGCTTATAAAAATATCTGCCGATCCCTATTGCTTTCTCTGATGGGGCTTAATTACATAGCAATTTAAAGTATTATTCCAATCATTTTAATCTCACACTTTTCAGAAAATAGGCATGTCGCCCACCAAGAGGTTTCACATAGTCTCAACTGCAAGAATAGCTGGGCCTGACCTCAGCAGTGCAATGTTTTCTGCTTATTAGGAAAGTTTGAAATTTGTTGCTGGGAAAATTATTTTGTCATAAGAATTCCCTTGTCTTTAAGGCTTATGTGCAATGTTAACTAAGGGTTGAAGCCTAGATTTCTGTGTGACAGATGCACTAAAAGTATGTAAAATTAGTAGATTTTGGATAGATCACCACAGGGCAGCATGGCCTAGTGAATTTGAACAGATACATGCAGAGCGTGGAAATCCTCAATTCTAATCCCAGCTCTGCCACTTGCTTAACATCAGTTTACTCATTTGAAATGTAATTATATCATAATGTAATACCAATTACCTACCTCATGGTGCGGATGAGTTAATATCTGACGCCCTCAAAAATGCAAGGCACTCAATAAATATTAAGAATCTACATCAGAGTCAGATTTAATCTCATAATTTTGTAATGCATAAATGTCAAAGCTGCAATAATCATCATCTTCATAGCATCTTTCATTCTAACAAAGCCCCAAACTCTTCATAAACTTTACCAATGGACAATACAAAACTATGGGTCAAGCTCATCCATGACACAACTCCATTTGGCTTTCCCATGCAGAGGAATCACTTGGCTGAACATCAAAATACAGCCACCTCTGGGATTGAATGCTGCAACTGCCTAGCAATACAAAACAGTTTAGAAAAGGAAATGGAAAATATCCATCTGAAATCGCTGTGGAATTAATAATAATCTTCTCAGTTCTCATTAGAAAGCTCATTTGTCCATTTCTTCCCTCTGATACTGGGCTCCTCCAAGACAAACAACAATCCTTGTGTTCCATGAGAAGAACTCCAGGCCCGAAAAATGTAGCCATCTGTCAGCAGGAAAGGGCTTTCTACATAAGGCTGTGTTCTACCTTTTACTTTTCCAGCCATTAGATTTCATTCTCCATTTAGAGTATAAAACAGAACAGAATGGTTTTTTATATTTACACTCTAAATATTTCAGAGCAGTGAGTCAGACACCAATTTCATAGACAAACAAAGCAGATTGTATGTGCTTAGGGGTTCTTTATGTGATCCCAGATATTAATATTTGTTTTACTGAGAAAGAGATTAGCCAAGAGAAAAGAGTTAATGTTGCTCCATGATGTGCTGCAGAGGGTTCATGGGAGCTTCAGTATACTGTAATTCCATCCAAAAAACGAGAGAGATGATCAGGACAATTTCCCTTTCTGGGAATCTGCTAAACAATCCCTGAGAGATCATCATGATATGATAGGTTTAACTAGCATGGTTTCTGCAGAGGCAAATAATGTCTCATTAACTTATTGGAAGTCTTTGAAGGTGTCAGTAATGAGGTGGATAATGGAGAACCAGTTGACATAATTTATTTAAAGTTCCTAAAGGCCTTTGACAAGGTCCCTCCATAAGAGTCCACTAAAGAAGGTAAGTAATCATGGGATGGGGCGTGGCGGGTCAAGTTTATCATGGAGCAAATTTGGCTAGATGGCAGAAAGCAAAGAGAAGGAATGAATGGTTAATTTTAATCATGAAAAAAGGTTAACAGCCTGGGGGCGGGGGGTTTAATGGTCCCATATTACGTCCAATGTTTAATATATTTATAAACAATTTGGGAAAAGGGGAGAATAGTAAGGGGGAAAAATTTGTAATTGACACAACTACTATGTTAGTCAAGTACAGGGAAGACTAAGGCTATGTCTACACTACAGCCTATGTTGTCATAACTTACGTCGCTCAGGGGTGTGAATAAACCACCCCGCTGAGCAACATAAGTTACACTGATATAAGCGCTCATGTGCCCAGCGCTAAGTCGACGGGAGAGCTCTCTCCTGTCGGCATAGAGCGTCTTCACCGGATGAACTGCACCACTGCAGCGTGGTACCCATAGACATGCCCTAAGAAATGTCAAAGGGCCTTCACCAAGCCAGGTGACTGGGCAACAAGATGGCAGATGAAATTCAATCTTGACACATGAAAAGTAATGCACATTGGAAGGAAAAATCTGAGCTCCTCATACACCTTCCAGGATTCTAAATTAATTGTATCTGCATTGGAAAAGGACCTAGGTGTCATTATGTACAGGTCAGTGATGACCTCTGCTCAACGCACAGCAGTGGTCAAAAAAAGCCAGAAAGATGTTAGGATGGATAAAGGATGGGATGGAGAATAATACAGAGACTATTCTAATGCCATTATACGAATCAGTGATGCACTTTCACACTTTGTGCAGTACTGGTCACCGTATCTCAAAACAGGACACTGCAGAATTAGAGGGGTTTCAGAAATAGGTGATAAGAATTATTAGAGGCATGGAAAAGCTCTCAAATTAAGAGAGAGCTTTTAAAAATAGATTGGGATGGATTATCTTAGAAAAGAGAAGACCAACAGAAGACTCAATAAAATATACAAAATAAAGACTGGCCTTAAGAAGGTAGCACAGATTCTGCTTTCACAGTCTCATGAAGCAAGAACAAAGGGACATTCAAAAAAATCCTAGGCAATAAACTCCCAAATGATAAAGTAAAATATCGTTTCAGACAGAGCATATTTACCCTGTGGAACTCACGGTCACAGAATGTCAGTGAGGCCAAGAACTTAGACTGATTCAAAGGGGGATTGGATATTTCTATAGAGAACAAGACTCCCCAGAATTGTAATAGTTAGTGCTTTAAAAGGTTTCAGAGGGGTCGCCGTGTTAGTCTGTATCAGCAAAAACAACGAGGAGTCCTTGTGGCACCTTAGAAACTAACACATTTATTTGGGCATAAGCTTTCGTGGGCTAGAACCCACTTCATCAGATGCATGGAGTGAAAAATACAGTAGGCAGGTATAAATATACAGCACATGAAAAGATGGGATTTACCTTATCAAGTGGGGGGTCAGTGCTAATGAGGCCACCTCACTCAGGGTGGATGTGGCCCATTCCCAACAGTTGACAAGAAGGGGTGAATATTAACAGAGGGGAAATTAATGCTTTAAAAGAGAGCTTTGCAGCTTCAGGGTTCAAGCCCATCTCTAATTCTGAGGAGGTAGGAGGAAACCTTAATCATGGGGAGGACAGGGTGGGTTCCTATTGAGAGTCTTTGTTTTTTCACATCCTCATTAACAAAGAAAACTAAGAACTTCTGCATAAGGTTGATAACATAAAGGAAATTAAACTATGAAATTTCTCTTTACAGCTGAGAACAGAAAACTTTTTTGCTGCACCTCTTGGGCCCAGTTCTGATCTCACCAAAAATGAGTTCAATGAGTTCAATTAAGTCACTCCCAATGTGAGTGTTGAAGAGAATACACAGCAATGCACAGTGGAAATTTATCCCCCCCGCCCCCAGTGTGCATTACTTCACATTTATCAACAGTGAATTTAATGTTAAAGAACAACAGCATCAAGCCTTAATTTGTAGTAATTTTTCTATTTCCACATGCATGCTCATGTTCTCTTTAAATACCAATTCAAGCGTTAGCGAAAGCCATTGAATTGACAAATAACAGCATCTCTTTCACCCTGCTTGATCTTGCTCACAGACATCCTCATGAGACTGTAAACCTCTCTCTTGCTAGTAGGTTATTTCTTCAGACTGCATCCGATGAAGTGAGCTGTAGCTCATGAAAGCTTATGCTCAAATAAATTGGTTAGTCTCTAAGGTGCCACAAGTACTCCTTTTCTTTTTGCGAATACAGACTAACACGGCTGTTACTCTGAAACCTCTTCAGACTGTGTTCCACATCAAGGACGCTGCCTTTTGAAAACTGGATTTCATATTTCATCCAAACCTGTGTTTTTATAAGTGAAGCTATAAAATTCGATTTTATGACATGAGAACAGCAATTTTATTCTTTGCGGTTCTCTTAGACAGGAATCCAAAGAGAACTTGGGTGAACTATCCAATAGCTTTATGTTTTTGAATGAAACTGATCAATTCTGGAAAAAAGACAGACATTTAAAACTCTGCTGGGCATGTTTTCAGTATGGTGAGCAAAGAACTGGATCCAGACTGCCACTGACTTTAACGGACAGTTCAGCTGCCAATGCTCTGCATAATGCGCTGAAATTAAATTTACATCCCTGGCTGCATTTGCCACACACAAAAAAAGTGTGAATTTTTTATCGTGTCATCCCCTAGACAGAAGCGTGCATCTTTGTTTAAGAACCAACTGAAATATATCTTTTGGGGAAAATAATCTTTAAGGTCAATAATCCTATGAAATATTAAATGCAAACAAATGTTAACGTCAATCTCAATGCAAAATTAAATGCACATAAATTATGTAAAATTGGAGTGTTTTTATAACCATGAAAGTCACTATGTAACAATGCCAACTTCTTACTCAGAAGACGTGCTAGCTGCCCTGTGCTTACTCAGAGTTATACCATCTGACTTTAATGGCATAATATCTTTTGACAACATTTTATTACCCTGGTGAGCATCACAATGCCAACACTGCTGTACAGTGGGGAGTGAGTTATTTCTATTCTGGCTCTTGCTGCATCAGTAGAATTGTTAACTAACCTCCAATTACTGAATCTCTATTCCAGGTGACAATGCACAAGCCAGAAAAGACCAAGGTTGACTTTCAGATCCTGGATGAATTTGTGGGACTGTCAGTTAGAAAATAGAAAAAGGTTTTACCTGTAAACTAAATAAGTGTCATCTGAAGATACAGAGATGATCAACAAGGAACTTCATAGTGCCATTTGTACAAGAGTCATTTCTCAGAGTACAGACACACTTTTAGGTTTCCACAGCAACCTTAAAAATGACCTCTAACAGATTTTATTTATTTATTTGGACTTGTGCCCTTTACTGCTCCTCTGATGTGTAAAGGCTTGAAAAGGTTTTTTGTTAAGTTTGTTTACGGGAGTTTTTCCACCTAGAAATACAAGGAATGTCAAGTCTGGTCTTCCCTTTTTGCTGAAGAATCTCTGGGAGGTCTTGGGGATGCTTATTGTGAGCTCTTCTACTTTAATTGAAAGGACAGGGGAAATTGGCTCTGAATTTCATGGTTTTTGTGCAATTACAGCCTCATCCTGAATGGTAGAAAGCACCTTCAGCTCTCACTGAAGTCAAAAGGAACTGAGCATGCTTTGCACTCGACAGATTTGGGCCCTCAAAACAATGCTAATGTTATATCAGTGGACTCTCTTGCACTTCTGCATTTCTCTTTCCTTCTCTCTTTTAAACCAAATCAAATAAGCAGCATCTTAGAGATTAAACAATGTAAATACATTACCTCAGTAACAAAGAGAGTGCGGGGGTCAACGATGTCTAAGAAGTGCCTGAATCGGCCATAAAACGAAGTCTGGAGGACAGAAAGAAAGAGTTAGACAAGACGGTCCTTTGTAAAGCAGAAAGGCATTTTATTGTTATTTCCTCTGGAGAACTACATAGTAACTAGGAATGCTATTTACTAAAAAGCTGACAAGATGTCTCTTCTTTATAAACTCTCTATAGTGGACAAGGAGATCATCCAATCTAAGCTTTGAGGCTCTGAACAAGTACATGGATGCCAGATTAAATGACAGTGTCATCAAAATGCAGTTTATTTCCACAACTGAACAGAAATATTTTTCACAATTTAAGGAGGAAAAAGATATTTTTAAACATCCCCCTAGAGTTTTCAACCAGAGCTCCCAATCCTGCAAAGGGCCAGATGTGGGCGCACTGATCCTTTGCAAGATCGGAACCTAATATACTGCAGTCTTGTGCCAGCACATGAGAACCTGGCAGTGAAATGGTTGTGCCCATTTTCATCATCCAAGATGCCAGGTGCAAATTAAACTCTCTAATTTTTAGTAATCTCAGGTGAATCAGAAACACAGTTAAGGGTTTCTTGCTGTTTTTTCTAAAATAAGTTTTAACCCGAAAGTACTGGGTGCTTTACAACACCCACACACGGCCCTGGCCTGGAAGATTTTATGCTGCATGAAGCAGTCCATATTGATTTGGCTAATTTGAAGAGCCTGATGAGTACATGTAAGGATTGAAATGGTTTTTCAAGTCTCTAAACTTGATTAATGAAGGCCAGGATGCACAAGCTTTTCCTAACCAATTGCCATCTTGGTCCCTTGCTATTTTAGATGACTGCAGGCAAGCTTTAACTGGGCATCATTACCTTACGTTTTTCATTATCACACACTCCTGTACCATGAATTATTACCAGTAAATATTTATATTATGGTAGTACTCAAAGGCCACAATCAGGATTAGAGGCCCTTGTGCTATACAAACACAAAACATTTATAATCTAAATGACACAAACAGAAAAATCTCTAGCATGTGGATACAACATTCAAACAAATGAATATGGTGAAGAATTGGCACAGCTTTGGTGGTTACATATATTGTAATTCCCTCTGAATCGCTTCTGACTCACTCCAGTGCAGAGGAACTCCACTAATTCTGCTCACCTCTGCAGAAAAACAAAACAAAACTATTTTCCAGGGACACAGTTTAGAGTGAATTGGACTTTGAATACTCATTACTAGTCACTTGCACTCTGCAGCGGGTGTCACTGATACTCCTGAGGGCATTCTGCACCAAAAAATTAAAAATTCTGTGCCAAAATATTAAAATTTTTGCAAAATTCTTGAGGCTCGGTGAAGGGTCTCGGTATGAGGGGATCTGGATGCCTGGGACTTGGGCGGATGGGGGAGCAGCTCCCTGTACAGGGATCCCTCCCTCTGAAGCTGAGGAACGATGGGTGCAGGAAGCAGGGGTGGTTGGGTTGTTTGCAGAGCTTCCTGCAGCTGGGGGAGAAATCTGGGGGTGAGTCTGACCCAGCTCTGGATGCCATGCAGGGGAAGAGAAAATCCTGTCCTCCCCAGCCAAGACGGAACTAGCAGCTGAGCCCACCACATGGTAGGAGCCACCAGCTGTATCTTCCCCAGTCCCACCTCCTGCCCCACAGTGATTTACCTCTCTGCCCTGGGCACCCAAAACATACTGCTGGGGAGGGTCGCATGACCGCTCTTATGGCTTCCCTTTGCTTCCCCATCAGAAAGTTATTTTTCTGCAGGGAAGCAAAGAAATCTGCAGGGGACATAAATTCTGAGCATGTGCAGTATTCCCCCAGGAGTACACTGAGAAGCACTTGTATCCAAAGAACACAGCACTTGTTGAATGATTTGGCAGCTCCTGATGCTGGTAGTTGTCATGAGTATGGCATATTGAAAACTGCATTAAAATTATGAGCTGTCACTTTGAACCCTAAGGGGTTGTCTGGTCCTGCTTGCAAGGTAGGGAGTTCTGTAGGGAAGTGTGCAATTTGTGTCCTCAGCAGTTTGCAGACAGACAGCCTAGTGTAAGTAGGGTTGCCAACTGACTAATTGCATAAACCCAAACACCCTTGCCCTGTCCTGTGCCTAGGAGCCATAGGGACGTGCTGGTCACTTCCGGGAGCTGCGCAGAGCCAGGGCAGGTAGGGAGCCTTAGCCCCACTGCACTACCAACCGGACTTTGGCCTATTAAAATCTCCTGGATTGCCTTTAATAGTCACTGGGAGATTGAGGCCAATTCCAGGAGACTCCCTGCCAATCTGCAAGGGTTGACAACCCCAAGTGTAAGTGGGACAAGTTGTACCTCTCTGTTTTGGGGTTCTTGTGTGTTATTCTAAGAAATAAAGTAGTGTCATGTTGCAACTTTCTAGCAAGAGTATTTTATGTTTTCATCTCACTTCTCTGTTTGTATGCTGTGAAACATCCTTTGCTTTAAAGGAGATAGTCAACTACTTACCAAAGTGCACCCCATGCAGAGACAGACAGACTGCCAACTCCCAGCCATTCCCCCCACTGCTCTTAGTCAAGGAAGCCAAAGAAAGAGGAAAAAGAAGGATAAGGTCTAGTTGGCTCCTGAGCTTGGTATCCACTTTCTATTCTATTCGAGGCAGGGCTGGTAGTGCTGCTGCCTTTAGCTCAGGTTACCTGACACTTTCCATTGTAAGACCCTGTTTTCAGTTGTTCATAATTTTGCCAACCTTTTACCATTTGGACTGACGTTTTCCATGGCAGATGTATGCCTCAGACTGATTAACAATTCAGCAGTTTTTCAGAATGAGGTTAGGAAAAAACTGGCTGTTTCACCCATGTTAAAAAATTCTTCAGTTTCGATGAGGAGCTCCAGCACCCCCAGGCTTTGGAGCAGGGACCTGAAATATGGCAGGGAGCTTGCCCCGATGTCAGGGATGTGCTTTTTGATAACCCCATGAAAGTCTGCCACATGTAGCCAAGTTATGAGCCTCTCAAAATCGCAGTTCACACATACTCAGTAGAAAGTTGTTACAAATTGACAGATAAATTCTCCAAACATTCCATCTGCCCTGGGCCTGCTCCAGCCTGGGGCCACAAGGGCTGAATAAGACTCTCTCACGTAATTGCACACCCCATCTACTATGGGTTTGCTGTAGTGCTAAGCACAAGAACTGAAAGCAGGGAAGCTGTTTCTTCTGTGCTCTTAATGCCCTAGCTAAGTCAATGAAAGCTGTGCTGTTAACACAAATTGCTAGAAAATGCTAAACTCTCTAGGGAAAAGAAAAATCAGGTCATAGATATCACATATTGGGCACGCAAAATTAATGGGCACGTTTGACCTTAATCTCTCTTGTGCCCCAGTTCCCCATCTGTAAAACAAATAATAATGCCACCTCTCCTCAGAGGGGTGGTTTGAAAGTAAATTCATTGTTTATGAAGCACTTGGAGGCTATCATGATGAGCACCATATATGAGCCCACAAGGAAGTTAATATTTCTGTTTTCAGAGCAGGCTTCGAATAGTGTGCAGCAAATAAGGCCTGGGGCCACACGCTGACCATATAGGATAAAACAAAATATTGAATAGCTGCTCATTAAGTGAGCACCATCTATCCTGTACACTGAATGAGACAAGAGTGCTGCGGAAAAATAGATTATGGTCATGTCATTAAAGAGTATTGTAAGACATACGCATGAGAGGGGCAAATTAAGGTTGCAGAGGCAACATTAATTCTAGCATTTCCTAATTGTAGAGTGCTTAGACTTTACAACATTAACTTCATTTTAAAGTCTATATAAGTTCTTAGACACCCTCATCACCATAGTATGAGTGCTTTGCAGTAGTGGATTAATTGACATGATTAACATCTAACACAGGGGTGGGCAAACTTTTTGGCCCGAGGGCCACATTGGGGTCGCGAAACTGTATGGAGGGCTGGGTAGGGAAGGTTGTGCCTCCCCAAACAGCCTGGCCCCTGCCCCCTATCCACCCCCTCCCACTTCTCACCCCCTAACTGGCCCCCTCAGAACCCCTAACCTATCCAACCTCCCCTGCTCCTTGTCCCCTGACCACCTTCTCCTGGGACCCCCCCACCCCTAACCGCCCCCCCTGAACCCCACCCCCATCCAACCCTCCCCTGCCCCCTAGCCACACCCCCGCCCCCTGACAGCCCCCCCAGGACTCCCATGCCTATCCAACCCCCCCTGCTCCCTGTCCCCTGACTGCCCCCTGGAACCCCCTGCTCCTTACCCAACCCCCCCACTCCCTGCCCCCTTACCAAACTGCTCAGAGCAGCAGGAGCTCACAGTCCCACCAGAGCCAGCCACACCGCCCGCGCTGCCCGGTAGGAGCAGCAGGCCAGAGCACTGGCAGCGCGGCATGGCAGGGGAGGGGCCGGGGGCCAGCCTCCCCGGCCGGGAGCTCAGGATCCGGGCAGGACGGTCCCACAGGATGTAGCCCACAGGCCACAGTTTGCTCACCTCTGATCTATCATGTGTGGCGCGCTCTCTCTCTCTCTCTCTCACACACACACACACACACACACATTATCTTATCCTGAAGGCTCCCACTCTGTGGTCTCCTACTTTTTCCCCACTGCCCCTCCTTTCGGTTTTGTCAAACAAAACTTTAACAAGCAACGGAGACATTCAGAAGAGCCTCAAGATTCAAGATCCTCAAGATTCAAACACGAACAGGGGAGGTATCTGGACCTGACATCTCCTTTGCCTTGCAGTTAGTGTTGTTATTTAAACCTGTGCAAAGTAAGTGTGAAGTGAAATGCTATCAGGTAGTGTTTTACACCCACTTTGTGAAGTTGTAACGAGGATACAACGTGCAAGACAGGGGAGAATCAAGCCCTTCTGTGCTTGTTGGTTAACATTTGTATCATCCAATACTGAGCATTGTTATGAAACATATGGTTTTATTGTATAATAAAGTACAAGAGACCAAAATCCTGTGTCTACAGGAAGAGGACAGAATAGTCTCTGGTAGATTTGTTTGGGGGTGGGGTTCTCCAACTTCATGGAATTCCCAAGATCTATAGGAAAAGTCTACTGCTCTTCCTGCCTCTCCAGAGGGTAACCCCCAACGAGTCAGGCTGCCCCTGCCTTCCAACCTGCTCTTGTGCCACAGACACCCACAATCCTGAAGAGACTCAAAAGGTCTGGACTGGAAACCAGTTAGAATTAATGCTGACACAAACATCACTGATTCCTAGAGGCATTGCCTCGGGGCTTGCCAGGGGATGAGGCTACATAGAACCCCACCCCCAAAATGCACACACACTTCCCGAAATCAAATGCTCTCCCTCTGAGACGGCTGATCATTTGAGTGGTTTTTCCTGCTCCTTTCATTCCTTCTTCTGAAAGATTTGAGGGGGATAATCCAGTCCATGTCTTCCCCAGCCACAGACACAGGCAATGAGAGGGCAACGGCTCTGCTGTTCTGGGCTAAGGCCCGAAACGGAGACTGAGGGCTAGTCTACACTAGAAACACTACAGCGGCGCAGCTGCAACGCCTCTGGTGAAGACACTCTATGCTGATGGAGAGAGCTCTCCCGGCGGCATAAGAAAATCACCTCTACAAGAGGCAGTAGCTATGTTGGCGGGAGCAGCTTTCCTACTAACATAGCGTTGTTCACATCGGCGCTTAAATCGGTGTAACTTACATCACGCAGGAGGGTGCCTTATTCACACCCCTGAGTGACATAAGTTATACCAACGTAACCTGTAGTGTAGACAAGCCCTAATTCTCCTGAATTTCCAATTATTTGGGGAGGTAGGTTTCCAACTAATAGGATCAGCCACAGTTTTGTGGCAATTAATTTTTCCTAATGAAGTAATGTGTTTGGAACCTATGGCTACCGGCCTGGTTTGCACACAGATGTTAATTTCAATCACATCCCACGTCAATGCCTTGTTAAAGCTAGGGATAGTCGTGTAAGGCAAGTACAAGCTATGTTATTAGCAAACATTTCACTCTGCTGTCTCTAAACCAAATTTCTTCAGACAAGACAACAGCACTAAACCTCATTCACTCCCACGTCCAGGCCAAATTTTTAAAGAGCAGCTTTGTTAATCAGGCATCTGAAAAAAAAATGTAATTGGTGAAAAACACTTCCTCCTCTCTCCTGATTCTCTCCCTCTCACACACACGCAAGCTTGGCTCTCTCACAAACAACCAAAATGCTTAAAAAAATATATTTTTTCATAAAAATAAAACTTGGCTTTGGACAGAGAAGCAACATGAGAAGAAGCATGGTGTTGGTCAGGTTAGAGGACAGGAATTCTAATTCCCAGGCCCAAGCCCTATGGCCAAAGGCTTTGGGAAAAATCACTTTACTTCTCCATACCTCTGTTTCCCCATGTTTAATATGAAGATAGTCCTTTTCTACTACACAGACTGTTCTGAGGCTTAATTCACTTATTGGAAAACCATATGGATGGAAGTTGCTACACAGTGCTGACAGTGGTCTAAAAAAAAAGTGAGAGGTCTATCATAATCTGGGAGCAGCAACTTTGCTAAGACAGTACTTAAAATGCCCCCACACTTTAAACCAGAGGTTCTCACAACAAAATTTTTGGTGGCCTCAGAATGAGACTACCAACTCCTGCTGGTGGCCACTCTGACAAATTTCCCTAAAATATTTAATTGACTTTAGGAAAAACAAATAAATATGCACATATACATGCCCAAATCATTGTAAAATTTATGCAGGGGGTTTCTGCAGACTCAATAATAAAAATAATATACAGTTGTATGTTAGTGCTCCTGGCCCTGCTGCCTCCCCTCTCCTCCACAGATCCTCCCCTGGCCCCTGCTGCCTCCACCCACTCCCCTAGGCTCCCCACAGACCCCTGTGCTTCCTCCCCCCTATTGCCCTGAGCTCCCTTCCATGGCCTCACAACCCAGGCTCACCCCACTCCTTGCCTCTTGACCATGGCGCCCAGTAAGACTGGCCCTGCTGAAGCCCCGTTCCCCCGGGCTGATGCCTAGAACCAGAGCCCCATGGCTGGAGCTGGTGGGAGACGGGGAGCTGAAGCCCAACCCGCCTCTGGAGCCTCCTGGAGTCTCATAGCTTTGCCCCTTCCCCCGTCTCTAACCAGGAGGTTGTCATGGCCACAGGAAAACCCCACACTGTGGCTGCATTTGAAAAACGCTGCTTTAAACACTAGTGCTACAGAAACACACGTGTATATTATATAGGAAAGAGAGAAATATCAGCATAAAGAGTACTTCTTTCACAAAATAATAAGCCGGGTCTTAAAAATTCTCCTCTCCTTGCCACTGCTGAATGGGAAGCTTTCCCTTTCAGGTGAAGGGGTAAAATCCACAAATTTTTGCAAAATTTAAGCTTTCATTTTTGAAAAAGGTACATTTCGAACATTCATGGTGGTGAAGGGAACCTTCCAAGCATGAACTGTATGTGAATTAAGACAGCGTTCTCTTCTTGAGGCTGTACACAGACAGTTCTGTTGCCTCTGTGTCTGCTCAAGCTATCCCAAGAAGCAGGAGACTAAGGTTGTGCCTGCATGACAAGCCTGGGTGTGAATCTACAGTGCACCACTTGTCACACAGTAACATCATGCGTGGACACTGCAACAGTCCCCTGAAAGTCCTGGAGTGCCGCTTAGCAGCCTACCATTTGAAAGCATAGTTGCGAAGCTGCAGCGAAAGTCCTGGAGTGTGCCGTAGCAGTGTCCACACAGGATGTTCCTGTGTGGCAAGCTAGTGTGCTGTAGATTCACACCCAGGCTTGCCAGGCCTCATCATACAAACACAGCCTTTAATTGACACAACTTCACTGCTGGTATCCAGAAACCTGTGTGCAGAAGTAAAACTGACAGCAATCATGTAAGTTTCACTTTGCTGCTATGGTAGGGTCTGTTGCCCCTGGACCTTACTAGGTGCTTTCTCATCTTGCATATCAGCTTCTGGTTAGTAGGTTTAATCTCTTAGTTAGACTGTATCTGATAAATGTTTCAAGTTCTGCAGAAGCAACAAAGGACGTATCCACTTATAAGCATTTACGCCTAAATCAAAACACTAGATCCAAACTTTCCTCAAACATTGGAGCAGTTCAAATTCTGATCAAAATTTTGTATCCCAAAGCCCATCTCTATTTTTAGTCAGTGTGCCTTCTCAAACATAACTACTTGTAGCAAATATGTCCATACATTATGCATCTGGTCTCTTATTCAAATTCAAGTGAAAGCCTAGAGCACTGCATGAAAAGCTAAGGGATAAGTAGCTGAGAAGTTGCAAGGCATTTTGCAGATTGACTACCACAGATCAACAAAATCGGTTCTCAAAGAGAGTCTCTTAGGCATTTTTGGAAATAGAAAAGGTTCAGAGCCACAACTTCTAATAGAATTATGAAGATTCCAACCAAAGAGCTCCTAAACACCTTTGCTTTTAATTATACATTGACATTTAACACTGCTTACTTGCCATACAGCAGTCACTGAATGATGCAACACTTTGCCATCACTTTTATTCACAATTAAACAAGACACTGCATCTCATAAAGAAAACAATGCCTTTTTTCAGTCATTTATTAAGGCCTTAATGCTGCAGCCTTTGAGCAGCCAAAGCTCCCACTTAAGTCAAAGAGATCTGTGGCTGCATTCGGATGGCAAGTGTGGTATTAATTTAATTGGACCTAGAGACATAGGCCGCAATTGGTAGTTCTATCTGCTTAGTTCACCTTGTAAATAGGTTCAGTGGTCAAATTAGTTCCAACAACAGTACTTTTAAAATATATTGCTGGTTTTATTGTGATCAGTTTTTCAGTTTGATCCCGAAGTATGTAAACTATCTAATACTGTTCCTCTTACTCTTCCTATCAGACTCTTCAAACATTGCCATTAATAAAGCAAATCATTTTAACACATTTACGTGAGACAAAGCACATCAGACATATTTTTCAACAAGATTTCCCTTATTCTTCCCACCACATTAACTAAAAACCTACTAGTAATTTGGGATTGGTCATTCAAACTGTGACACCATTTTTACCAGTGAGAAGACTAGGCCTCTGGGAACTTTGATCAAACAAACAAACAAATGGGGGTTGTTGATTAATCAGTGCTGCTAATGAGCTAAACGGTCACTCTAGTATCTTCGAGTCTTGTCCTTGGGAAAGTGAAAGGCCCCTTACGGAAATATGCCACTGTCCTAGTGGCAACCAATGAACAGCAAGAAAAGCCAAGAGCAAATCCTAACAACACTTTTAAAGTTATACAGTGTGAAAATGGGGTCATGAGCACACAACCTGGCCCAAAATAAGGGCTCCTGCTGCCACATAAAAGCAGAGAGAAGCCTCAGGCCTGATCTATGCTACAAAATTATGACAGCCTGGCTACGTAGGTCAAGAGTGTGGTTGTGGAAAAAATCATCTCCCTCAGTGAACATAGCTGTGCCAGCAAAACCCCCAGTGTAGATGCAATTATGTCAACAGAAGAGCACTTCTACTGGCATAGCTAGTGTCCTTTGGGGAGGAGATGTTTTCCAGCAGAATGACTCTTGGGGGTTTACACTGCGTCTACACTAGGGGGCTCTGTAGTGTAGACATGGCCTCAGACCCAACATGTTCTAAACAGGAGACATTGCTTGTGAATCAGTGTTATTTGGGCCTCACTCATTACTGCTTCTCCCCTGGCTCTCTGCAAACACACTCTCTTGCCCACTGTTTTGACAGATTCCAAAACTTATGAGGTGGTTTGATTTTTGTGTTTCTTTCAGATACCCATCCAATTAACTCTAGTTATGAAAACTCATTAACAGAATTCCCCACTAAGCATACACTATTCACTGCTCCATTGTGTCCTCCACTTGACTCTACTTCTTCGCCTCTTCACTGCTAGACGTGTAGGTTTATCGCTTCCTCCATGTCTCCCTATTTCTTCCTCTCTCTGCCCCCCTTTTAATTCAAGATTCTCTCCCCTTCGTCTTCGATACTCCAGGGGTTGCATATGGGTGATAAGATGTTATGCCTACAGTCAACCAGAAATGCAGGTGCATGGTACTTCTAGCTTCTTTGAGGCTTGAGTTGAACATACTGCCTTCTGCTGCAATCCCAACATCTCATAACTCAGATGAAAGTGCAGGTTCAAATTTAAACTCTGAGGTGCTGACTAGACAACAGAGGCAACTTCCTCTTGTATTGTTTGTTCTTCTCAGTCCCTACAGAGCAACTCCTGAAGCTCAAGAGGCCTGGAGTATATTGCACCACCTGTAGATAGGACACCCCCAGTAGCACTTCAAAGGAGCAGAGTGAAACTGATGAGGACAATCCTTGTCTGTTTCACTCTGTTCCTGCCAGCTCTGCTAGGGATGAACTGCCTTTGGCAGCAAAGGCGTGAACCTCCTCTGCTAATCTTTCAGAGTCCATCTGCATATTCTGTAGGGAGGGAGGGATAGCGCAGAGTTAGAAATTTTATCTAATGGAGGCTGCTGCAACAGAATGATAGGGGTTTGGTGTCCTTCTCCATTCCAACTGCTCTCCTAAACACTCCACAGTGACTCCACAGTCAGCTAGAGAATACCTTTAACTGAAAATATAAGATGTTTCTTTTATTAATAGGATTATTTCCAAGGGCCTAAAGTTCTGGCTGGCAGATTCCTTAGGAAATGACTGCCTAGATATTTCTCCCATATTTCTACATAAGGAGTAGAGTTTAAAAAGCAAGACACTTGCAAATTTACTTGACCTTCAGATGTCCTCAGGTACCATAAAAGTATGCATACAGCCTCTGATTCTTTTAACAGCTGTTGTAGTAAACAGTTCACTGGAAGAAAACTGAATAACACAAATTTGCTGTGATTAATCGAGGCTATTTTGGTACCAGTTCTCACCAGCCTGAAAGCAGGGTTCAGTTCTAAAAAGTGGCTAGGAATATTAAGTCCTCTGTATAGCACAGCAGTTCATAGGGAGCGAGAGAGTACATTACAGCTCCATTTCAATTAAGTCACTGTGCTGTAGGCCATGTGAGAGCCAGCTGACTTCAAGATAAGTACAAGAATGAAAATACTTCTTACAGGCTCAGGAAATTCAGGAAGAGGAGAGGAGGTTAACAGGCAACTGTAACTTTTGATTGTCACCTTAAATTTAAATGAAAGTGAAAACTGACATTTCTTAAACTATATACACTGTAAACGTATATAAACGAACTGGACAGATTGGAGGATTGGTAATGGAAGACAAGACTTGCCAACCTGCAGAGTTGTACCAGTTTAACGTGAGGTATCATTTTAAAGTGATTTAATTAAAACAGTGCAGAAGGCCAAGTGGACATGTTTATTCTGGTTTCAGCAAGACTTATTTCAGTTTAGTTTCAATAGATTAGGAAGAAGTTTGAGATAAAACAAATTATGCCATCAACAGTGGATGGGAATCTGGGAGGCAGTGACCATGAGTTGGTTGAGTTCAGGATCCTGACGCAGGGAAGAAAGGTAAGCAGCAGGATACGGACCCTGGACTTCAGGAAAGCAGACTTCGACTCCTTCAGGGAACGGATGGCCAGGATCCCCTGGGGGACTAACTTGAAGGGGAAAGGAGTCCAGGAGAGCTGGCTGTATTTCAAGGAATCCCTGTTGAGGTTACAGGGACAAACCATCCCGATGAGTCGAAAGAATAGTAAATATCGCAGGCGACCAGCTTGGCTTAATGGTGAAATCCTAGCGGATCTTAAACATAAAAAAGAAGCTTACAAGAAGTGGAAGGTTGGACATATGACCAGGAAAGAGTATAAAAATATTGCTCGGGCATGTAGGAATGTTATCAGGAGGGCCAAATCGCACCTGGAGCTGCAGCTAGCCAGAGATGTCAAGAGTAACAAGAAGGGTTTCTTCAGGTATGTTGGCAACAAGAAGAAAGCCAAGGAATGTGTGGGCCCCTTACTGAATGAGGGAGGCAACCTAGTGACAGAGGATGTGGAAAAAGCTAATGTACTCAATGCTTTTTTTGCCTCTGTTTTCACTAACAAGGTCAGCTCCCAGACTGCTGCGCTGGGCATCACAAAATGCGGAAGAGATGGCCAGCCCTCTGTGGAGATAGAGGCGGTTAGGGACTATTTAGAAAAGCTGGACGTGCACAAGTCCATGGGGCCGGACGAGTTGCATCCGAGAGTGCTGAAGGAATTGGCGGCTGTGATTGCAGAGCCACTGGCCATTATCTTTGAAAACTCGTGGCGAACCGGGGAAGTCCCGGATGACTGGAAAAAGGCTAATGTAGTGCCAATCTTTAAAAAAGGGAAGAAGGAAGATCCTGGGAACTACAGGCCAATCAGCCTCACCTCAGTCCCTGGAAAAATCATGGAGCAGGTCCTCAAAGAATCAATCCTGAAGCACTTGCATGAGAGGAAAGTGATCAGGAACAGCCAGCATGGATTCACCAAGGGAAGGTCATGCCTGACTAATCTAATCGCCTTTTATGATGAGATTACTGGTTCTGTGGATGAAGGGAAAGCAGTGGATGTATTGTTTCTTGACTTTAGCAAAGCTTTTGACACGGTCTCCCATAGTATTCTTGTCATCAAGTTAAGGAAGTATGGGCTGGATGAATGCACTACAAGGTGGGTAGAAAGCTGGCTAAATTGTCGGGCTCAACGGGTAGTGATCAATGGCTCCATGTCTAGTTGGCAGCCGGTATCAAGTGGAGTGCCCCAAGGGTTGGTCCTGGGGCCGGTTTTATTCAATATCTTCATAAATGATCTGGAGGATGGTGTGGATTGCACTCTCAGCAAATTTGCGGATGATACTAAACTGGGAGGAGTGGTAGATACGCTGGAGGGGAGGGATAGGATACAGAAGGACCTAGACAAATTGGAAGATTGGGCCAAAAGGAATCTGATGAGGTTCAGTAAGGATAAGTGCAGGGTCCTGCACTTAGGACGGAAGAACCCAATGCACAGCTACAGACTAGGGACCGAATGGCTAGGCAGCAGTTCTGCGGAAAAGGACCTAGGGGTGACAGTGGACGAGAAGCTGGATATGAGTCAGCAGTGTGCCCTTGTTGCCAAGAAGGCCAATGGCATTTTGGGATGTATAAGTAGGGGCATAGCGAGCAGATCGAGGGACGTGATCGTTCCCCTCTATTCGACATTGGTGAGGCCTCATCTAGAGTACTGTGTCCAGTTTTGGGCCCCACACTTCAAGAAGGATGTGGACAAATTGGAGAGAGTCCAGCGAAGGGCAACAAAAATGATTAGGGGACTGGAACACATGAGTTATGAGGAGAGGCTGAGGGAGCTGGGATTGTTTAGCCTGCAGAAGAGAAGAATGAGGGGGGATTCGATAGCTGCTTTCAACTACCTGAAAGGGGGTTCCAAAGAGGATGGCTCTAGACTGTTCTCAATGGTAGCAGATGACAGAACGAGGAGTAATGGTCTCAAGTTGCAGTGGGGGAGGTTTAGATTGGATATTAGGAAAAACTTTTTCACTAAGAGGGTGGTGAAACACTGGAATGCGTTACCTAGGGAGGTGGTAGAATCTCCTTCCTTAGAGGTTTTTAAGGTCAGGCTTGACAAAGCCCTGGCTGGGATGATTTAACTGGGAATTGGTCCTGCTTTGAGCAGGGGGTTGGACTAGATGACCTTCTGGGGTCCCTTCCAACCCTGATATTCTATGATTCTATGATTCTATGAACCCAAAATAAGAGTGTCCACATAGGAAGCTGAACTAATTTAATTAAAATGGTGTAAGACAGGGCCAGAAAGCCTTTCATCTCTTGCTCTCTGGTACAAATCCAGCCCAAATTGGTAGTTTTTAAACATGGGATTAACATCCTTTGGCCCTGTACACCCACACGCAGCAGCTACGCTGTATTGCAGATACCGATTTTGCTCCACTCAGGTTTGAACTGTGTTTAAACATGGTTTTAAGCATGGTCCTTTGGCCAGTGAAGATGGGGCCTCAGGTGCAAAGCAAAGCAGCTTGACAGCCAAACACATCTCATGGCAGAGGATTTTAAAACAAGACAAGGTGGTCCTTGAAGAAGACCTCTTCCCTCAATGGCTCTTAAGGAGCCCTAGAGGAGGCAGAAGGCCCTCATTCGCTGAACACTTTCAAAATGGAAAGTGTTAATTTAGGCAGCCTGAGTAGGAACTGACCTTTCATATAATGTGTTTGACAGCCCCAGTTATTTCTGCTTGGCGAAAGATCTACACCTTATCTAAAACCTTGCCAGGCATGTCTCCACATCTGTTTTGATAGGGGCAAATTAATTAACTTTGCAAAGAACAGCAGCTGAGAAACCATGTAAAATCAGGATAAGCTTGTCTGCCCCTAATGTTTCAGGTCTAACACTTACTGCATTTCAATCCTGCAAAGAGAAAGGGGAATTCTCTAGCATCGGGGAAGCCTGGACATGGCTTCAATTCATTGTGGGTTTCCCTAATGACAAGGAGATGATTCTAGATCATGCAGAGGGTCTCTCTCTCTCAAGATTCTGTAACTTCTGTATTGCTTCATTTATTTTAAAAAGGGGCTTCTTTTGCCAAAGAGGCCAAATAACCTTGATTTGAAGGCAACTAAGAAATAAAAAAATGTTTGTGTGACCCGAGACGCTTTTAATGCCAGCCAGCAAGGGATTACAAGAATATCCTAATTCTGGTTCACCAAAAGAACGTCACATGGAGTTTCAGACGAATGCCAGGCTCACACTGGTCATGAATATTGTTGTGAAATGTGCAGACACTATGTAAAGAGTTATGTATGTATACTGAAAACACGTTCCTAGATTCTGTATTCCAGCGGAGGTGGACAAATAGACTTCCTGACAGATAAAAGTTGTTTATTCACCAGCCTCTCTGTTGGAATGTAAATTAAGCACTGTAAGTGAACACAAGGGAGGCATATTTACATACAGAGAGACATGAAGTCAACAGGGAAGAGCACAGCATGGAAAGAGATACCCTTATCAGGAGATACACTTCAAAGGTTTGCTGGACTCTATGTGGGGAACAAAGAAGACACCCGATCCTCTTGCATCTAGGAAGTAAATGGGCAGTGCATTTACATTCATAAAAACGGGATCTCAACGAGCCTGGGCTGAAAATGCTGGCAAAGGCTTTGGGTGAGATAAACTTCATTAGACAGGAAGTTAACCTAACAGTAACAGTTAAGTTTAGTCTCTAGAAAGCATATTATGATTCTATTTTATATGTAACCTTTTGTTTCCATTACCATTTCTCATTATCTCTTGAATCTTTGACAATGAACTTATTGTTTTCACTATAAATATATCTCTGTGCTGTGGTATTAAGCAAGGAGCTGATCCTGCACTGAATCATACAAACCAATGTGTGCACTATTCCCTTGGGGTCAGTGGACCTGGTATTTCTGTGAGCATTTGGAGACGAAGGGGCTGGACGCTACAGGTGAATGCTTCAAAGGGACTCAGGGACTGGAGTGTGCTATTTTTACCCTGAAAGGCAAGGTAAGGGCTGGCATAGCCACCCAAGCACTCTGCTCTGGGCTAACAGGCTGGAGGTGTCAGGGAGCAGACACCCAGTTAAGAACAAGCAAGTCTCCTTCATTCTGAATGCAGAGGGGTAACAAGGTGATTCAAGTCCTGTACCCCGGAAACCATCCCAGTGAGAGACTTGACAGTCTTAGCACGATCCTGAGGAAAGTAGCTGAAGTGATTCAGGGGAAATGGGACAGATTTCGTCATTTATAACTGTACCAGTGGGCATGGAAATTTTCAACAAGTCGTCCTAAATGTTGTGTTAAATCACTTTCTCCGGACTCTGGGAAACAACGGGAAGCGTGAAACCATCCTACCTCACATAAATCAATCCCCACAAAATGCAAGTGTTTCCCTCCAAGGTTTTGTTCCTAGCAGGCAGCTTTTCCTTGCTTTTCTCCTCAAGGACAAAGATTCTTAATATAGCTCAACTGAATTTTTCACAGCCCTTGTTTGACTCAGATCTCCTCTTAAAGGGCCACAGGATTGTTTCTAGCCACCATTTCTGTGAAGAAACAGAACAATGTGATCCGAAAGTAGTAGTATTAGAATTTAGATAGCAACACAAGTCTCCCTGGTGTGTTATAAAACAAGTAAAGATAAAAGTGCCTTATCAATCAGATCCCTACACCAAGGATCTTCTAGACCAGTCCAAATGTCACACAGCAGTTGATGACAATAAACAAAGAATTTGGGAACACACACTCCTTTGGTCAGTACCAGGGGGCTGAGGGAGAAGGAGAGGGGATTTCATTGAACAGTTGATATAAAAAGAGTGTTTGCTTTTTAAGACACATTACTTTCCCCCCTAGGTTATCACGTTCATTTAGTCACGGTGAAAAAAGTGCCAGCATGCTTGCCCTGGAAACTGAGAGTATGTCTACACTACAAGCACACAGTGGCAGCTATGCCACTATAGTGTAGACACTTGCTACAGCGACAGAAGGGGTTTTTCTGTTGCTGTAGTAAATCCACCTCCGCAAGAGGTGGTTGCTAGGTTGACGGAAGAATTATTCCGTCAACCTAGTGGTGTCTACACTGGGGCTTAGGTCAGCGTAACTACGTCCCTGAGCAAAGTAGCTAGGTCAACTTAAGTTTTAGTCCTCTAACTTCACAACAGGGGATAACATGGGCAGCAGCCCCACCAGCTTATGCTGAACTGGAGTGAACTCCAACACAGGTCTTGTCGATACTAGATCTTTCCTTTCCCCCTAGAATTTCCCCTTGCTGATGCAATGGAAGCACTAATGTAGACATGCTACCAGCATTTTTAACCTTCATGTCATCTATTTAGATCCACTCTAAGCAGGATTATTCGACATTTTGGTTAAAGCAATAGCATCGGGTCTGCATTCGTGCTCATACTGTTGTTCCCATTCATGGAACTCCACTGGTTAGCAACAAGAATAGGAAACACTAAGGGAAAAGATCTAGTCACTTAGCAATGAGAGAAGTCTACATTCCTATTCAAAGCTTGGTCTCTGTCTAGCTGCCACAGAACTTTTGCTGATATGGTAGCTTGTCTCCTTGGATGCGGATGAGACCCACGACCTGGACAGACATGTTAAAATGTGTATGTGATTGTTAACGTCCTGCCCTACCCATTCCAGATTGATTTCTTTCTTTTTTTCTTTTTTTTAAAAGCACTGTTACAAATGATGATCGCTCCTTAATGAACAAAATGCTCCTGGGTCTGTGCCTGAAGCCCTGCCAAGCCTGGCTAATATAATCTGTGTTGACTGTATAGTGTCTCCTCCTTCTGTCCAGTTAAAAAGCTCTGTCTGGTCAATTTGAACATCCCTTGACTTATTGAGACAAGCAGGTTATTAGCACAATGAAATAGCCCCTCGCTGCACGTTATTTCTCACTGTACTTCCCCAACTCTCCTGACTCGGTGTCCTCTGCCTTAACCACAAGCCCACCCTTCCTTCAGTAGACAGGCAGGTAAGTAGTAAGGTAGGTTTGCTTCCCACCAAGCAACTAAACTTTACATTATGTCTCTGAGTCATAGAATCATAGAATATCAGGGTTGGAAGGGACCCCAGAAGGTCATCTAGTCCAACCCCCTGCTCAAAGCAGGACCAATTCCCAGTTAAATCATCCCAGCCAGGGCTTTGTCAAGCCTGACCTTAAAAACCTCTAAGGAAGGAGATTCTACCACCTCCCTAGGTAACGCATTCCAGTGTTTCACCACCCTCTTAGTGAAAAAGTTTTTCCTAATATCCAATCTAAACCTCCCCCACTGCAACTTGAGACCATTACTCCTCGTTCTGTCATCTGCTACCATTGAGAACAGTCTAGAGCCATCCTCTTTGGAACCCCCTTTCAGGTAGTTGAAAGCAGCTATCAAATCCCCCCTCATTCTTCTCTTCTGCAGGCTAAACAATCCCAGCTCCCTCAGCCTCTCCTCATAACTCATGTGTTCCAGTCCCCTAATCATTTTTGTTGCCCTTCGCTGGACTCTCTCCAATTTATCCACATCCTTCTTGAAGTGTGGGGCCCAAAACTGGACACAGTACTCCAGATGAGGCCTCACCAATGTCGAATAGAGGGGAACGATCACGTCCCTCGATCTGCTCGCTATGCCCCTACTTATACAGCCCAAAATGCCATTGGCCTTCTTGGCAACAAGGGCACACTGCTGACTCATATCCAGCTTCTCGTCCACTGTCACCCCTAGGTCCTTTTCTGCAGAACTGCTGCCTAGCCATTCGGTCCCTAGTCTGTAGCTGTGCATTGGGTTCTTCCGTCCTAAGTGCAGGACCCTGCACTTATCCTTATTGAACCTCATCAGATTCCTTTTGGCCCAATCCTCCAATTTGTCTAGGTCCTTCTGTATCCTATCCCTCCCCTCCAGCGTATCTACCACTCCTCCCAGTTTAGTATCATCCGCAAATTTGCTGAGAGTGCAATCCACACCATCCTCCAGATCATTTATGAAGATATTGAATAAAACCGGCCCCAGGACCGACCCCTGGGGCACTCCACTTGATACCGGCTGCCAACTAGACATGGAGCCATTGATCACTACCCGTTGAGCCCGACAATTTAGCCAGCTTTCTACCCACCTTATAGTGCATTCATCCAGCCCATACTTCCTTAACTTGCTGACAAGAATACTATGGGAGACCGTGTCAAAAGCTTTGCTAAAGTCAAGAAACAATACATCCACTGCTTTCCCTTCATCCACAGAACCAGTAATCTCATCATAAAAGGCGATTAGATTAGTCAGGCATGACCTTCCCTTGGTGAATCCATGCTGGCTGTTCCTGATCACTTTCCTCTCATGCAAGTGCTTCAGGATTGATTCTTTGAGGACCTGCTCCATGATTTTTCCAGGGACTGAGGTGAGGCTGACTGGCCTGTAGTTCCCAGGATCTTCCTTCTTCCCTTTTTTAAAGATTGGCGCTACATTAGCCTTTTTCCAGTCATCCGGGACTTCCCCGGTTCGCCACGAGTTTTCAAAGATAATGGCCAGTGGCTCTGCAATCACAGCCGCCAATTCCTTCAGCACTCTCGGATGCAACTCGTCCGGCCCCATGGACTTGTGCACGTCCAGCTTTTCTAAATAGTCCCTAACCGCCTCTATCTCCACAGAGGGCTGGCCATCTCTTCCGCATTTTGTGATGCCCAGCGCAGCAGTCTGGGAGCTGACCTTGTTAGTGAAAACAGAGGCAAAAAAAGCATTGAGTACATTAGCTTTTTCCACATCCTCTGTCACTAGGTTGCCTCCCTCATTCAGTAAGGGGCCCACACATTCCTTGGCTTTCTTCTTGTTGCCAACATACCTGAAGAAACCCTTCTTGTTACTCTTGACATCTCTGGCTAGCTGCAGCTCCAGATGCGATTTGGCCCTCCTGATAACATTCCTACATGCCCGAGCAATATTTTTATACTCTTCCCTGGTCATATGTCCAACCTTCCACTTCTTGTAAGCTTCTTTTTTATGTTTAAGATCCACTAGGATTTCACCATTAAGCCAAGTTGGTCGCCTGCCCTATTTACTATTCTTTCGACTCATCGGGATGGTTTGTCCCTGTAACCTCAACAGGGATTCCTTGAAATACAGCCAGCTCTCCTGGACTCCTTTCCCCTTCAAGTTAGTCCCCCAGGGGATCCTGGCCATCCGTTCCCTGAGGGAGTCGAAGTCTGCTTTCCTGAAGTCCAGGGTCCGTATCCTGCTGCTTACCTTTCTTCCCTGCGTCAGGATCCTGAACTCAACCAACTCATGGTCACTGCCTCCCAGATTCCCATCCACTTTTGCTTCCCCCACTAATTCTACCCGGTTTGTGAGCAGCAGGTCAAGAAAAGCACCCCCCCTAGTTGGCTCCTCTAGCACTTGCGCCAGGAAATTGTCCCCTGCGCTTTCCAAAAACTTCCTGGATTGTCTATGCACCGCTGTATTGCTCTCCCAGCAGATATCAGGAAATAAAATCAGTCCTTAAAAGCAGATAGGCTGCCTTAGTACCAGGGAAGCTGCCATCTACAATTAGCAAGTCAACTGTCTGGCAACTTTGCTGTCACACTGAGATCCTGTCCAGATCTCAGCAGGATAGTGAAAACATCTCCTTGGAAGCATTATGGCCTTTAGGACAAATTCCCAATAATCTGGTGTGGGAAGGGAGGAATCATATTAACAAGCAAACTCTTGTGATTAACTTTTTTTGTTTGTTAGCTAGAAGCACATGAATTGAAAACCAGATCTGACATCTCGGTCCAGTGCTCTCATGTTCACTTCAATGAAAGAAACCAACAATTGTTGGAGCAGATTACATAAACTGCCACCATCCCAAAGAACTAGAATATGTGGTTATATTTCACTGGACAAGATTTGGGCAAGTTCTTTGTGGGCCAAGCCATGGCCAAGAATGGTCCACACAACAAAATCCCCACAATCTCTTAATGCAGGAACAGCCAGAATGCAGAACGGAATTGGGCGCCTAACAACTCCAAAATTTGCACTCACTTTTCATGACTCTACATGAAAATTTCAAAAGGAAGGCATGTTGACCAAACCTAGTCTACTGTGCACATCTACAAGTTTCCTAACCACCAGTATTTACCTAACTCGTGTCATCTCTGGAGCAGTTACAGTACTGTACACATACAGCTACCAAGAAAGCATTTTTAGACAAAAAGAACAGTAGTACTTGTGGCACCTTAGAGACTAACCAATTTATTTGAGCATGAGCTTTCGTGAGCTACATCCGATGAAGTGAGCTGTAGCTCACGAAAGCTTATGCTCAAATAAATTGGTTAGTCTCTAAGGTGCCACAAGTACTCCTTTTCTTTTTGCGAATATAGACTAACACGGCAGTTACTCTGAAACCTGTCATTTTTAGACATAAATCCTTTATTTGACAAACCATAACAGTGATCGTACAAGTAAGTAATTAGACTGTTAAATGGCCATTTGAGTCAATGGACAAGAGAAGCTACTTCAGAGCAGTTACAAGTAGTTATTTTAAATGGGATCAAAATTCCTCCCTACCCTTCATAGAATCATAGAATATCAGGGTTGGAAGGGACCTCAGGAGGTCATCTACTCCAACCCCCTGCTCAAAAGCAGGACCCATCTCCAATTAAATCATCCCAGCCAGGGCTTTGTCAAGCCTGACCTTAAAAACTTCTAAGGAAGGAGATTCTACCACCGCTCTAGGCAACGCATTCCAGTGTTTCACCACCCTCCTAGTGAAAAAGTTTTTCCTAATATCCAACCTAAACCTCCCCCACTGCAACTTGAGACCATTACTCCTTGTCCTGTCCTCTTCTACCACTGAGAATAGTCTAGAACCATCCTCTCTGGAACCACCTCTCAGGTAGTTGAAAGCAGCTATCAAATCCCCCCTCATTCTTCTCTTCCGCAGACTAAACAATCCCAGTTCCCTCAGCCTCTCCTCATAAATCTTCCTGGAGAGAATCCAGAAAACTCAGCAGAATGTTCACCATGTCAGGTCTTGCCTTCACTAGCCTCCCTAAGGACGTTTCCTCTCTTTTATGCCGATGCAGCTGCATTTTTATCACGTTTTCTAGACCTGCTCTGGGCAGAGACAGCTGACATGATGATGAAGATGCCGATGCCTTATCTATTGACACTCCTGCTCCCACCACTGCAGTTGTGTCAATGCTATTGCACTGGGTTGGCGATTTCCCAACCAATCTCCCTCTGCATACACAGCCCATTGCACATCTGTGTTGAACTTCGACCCAGGCAGTATAAAAATAAAGAAATCAACAGAACTATCACACGGAAACACGGGCAAACGTTTTAGCAAAGGAGTGTTTTAAAGTCAAGGTGGGAGAAACAAAATGTAATTTCATTCTATAATAATCCACTCCTTCAAGGAAGCGCCTCGCTAAAGTGTAATTATCAGCCTCATACAGAGATCTGTGCATAAGCGGATTTTTATTACATCCAATATTTACTTTTCTGAACTGTCTCCATATCTAAAAAAAAAAAGGACGATAAGCTGTGAAATGGGTTTCCGCCTTTCAAAATAACCCGATTCTTGTCTGCGCTGCAAAAGAAAAGTCAGGCACGTCTCGAAGTTGCTCTCCCCTATAGGAGACCCAAAAGGCCCTTCGTGGACCATGAATTATGAGCAACCACGGGGCAGCAGGGCTCAGGCGGGCGGACCTCACGCACCCCACTGCCGGATTTCAGAGCCCGGCCAAGGGGGGAGCCGGAGCCCCCGCAGTCCTGCGCTGGCAGTCCCACCCAGCGCCCGCAGCGGAGAGGCAGGGGGAGCCTTCGCTTTCCACGCAGGGCCGAGAGGCGGCACCTCTTCCCGCGACCGCCCCGGGGCGTACGCGGCCCCGTCCGGCCCAGGCGGGGGCTCGAACCCGCGGAACCAGGCTCCGCATCCCGAAGCCACGAGCATCAACCACAAACCCCGCCACAGAGCCGAGGGAGGGAGGGAGGGGCGGGGCGCACGGGCAGTGAGTGACAGCGCGGAGAACCAATAGGAGTGGAGGTCACCACCAATCAGCGCGCGGGACGGGGGTGAAGCCGGCAGAGGGAGGGAGGCGGCCGTCCCCACCGGCGGCTCCTCGTCCCGGCGCGGGGCGCCCCTGACAGCCCCCCTCCCTGCCGCGCCTCGGGGCACCCCGACACGGCAAAATGGCGGCCGTACCTGCTGGAAGCGGGGCTTCCCCAGCTGGAAAGGGGGGTACTCCGCCGGCTCCGCCATTCCCCTCACGCCCTGCAAGCGCCACCACTTTGAACGGCCTCCTCCGCCGCCGCCGCCGGGTCCGGCCTCGCTGCCGCTGCTATTGGACGCAGCCCCCGCAGGGCACGCTGGGGGATGGAGTTCCCCCCCCCCCTAGCCGAGAGGTATCATGGGAAATGTAGTATTCGCAGCCTGGAGCAAGGCCTCCTGGGCAACGTAGTCTCGGCTTGGTGAGGCACGCTGGGAGGTGTAATTCAGCACTGGTGCATCATGGGGAATGTAGGCTGGGGAGTGGGAAGAGGGTACCATGGGAAATTGAGGCGGCAGGAAGGCTCCTCGGTTGAGAGTCCTATCCCACACACACACACACACACCCCTTTCGAGCACCCAAAGCAGGATATAGCACCGCCCAGGTTTAGCCTTCCCGTAGAGGGAGACAGAGGCAGGACCAGGCCAACCCTGACTGGGCCTATGACCCCAAGGCGGGGTTGCCATGCAGGCCTCTGCCTTGGGTCCTGTTTGAAAATCTGCCCCTTCCCGGGCAGCCTTGCAGAAAGTGTTAGTTTCAAGCAGGATAATGGGCTAGGGGGGTCAAACCAGGACCCTCCTGCAAACTCCAGGTCTTCGCAAAAATGGGATATACTAGGAAAAAAATTAAAAAAAAAAAAAAAAGAGGAATGCCTGAGATTCACAAACCTCACCCCCTTCTGCTCCAACTGTATGGCCCAGTTCTTTAGCTTGCCTTCTCTAACAAATACACATCAATGTGTATATTTAAAAAAAACCAAAACTCTGTGTTTAACAAGACTTTTCATTGCACACACTGCTGTCTCCAGAGAGAGGACAAAAGACCAAACACCACTTAACAGCTGTTAGTTACAGAAATGTAGGGTTTCATAGACTGTCATAGAAATGTAGGGTTGGAAGGGGGCTCAAGAGATCATCCAGTCCGTCCATTTCCCCCCCCCCCCACTGAGGCATGATTAAGTATATGTAGACTATCTATCTCTGAGAGGTGGTTGTCTAACCTATTCTCAAAAACCTCCTAGGACAGGGATTCCACAACCTCCGTAGGTAATGTATGCCAGCACTTTATCCTTTCAGCTGTAAAATTTTCCCCAATACCTAGCCCAAATCACCCTTACTGTAAATTAAGCAGATGGTTTCTTCTCCTTCTCGCAGTGGATACAGAGAACCAGTGATCAGAGCCCTCTTTATAACCACCTTTTACATATTTGATAAAATTTATCTCCCCTTCGTTTTTCTGGACCAAACCTTTCCTTAAAGATCTTGTTTTCTAAACCTCTTATTTGTGTTGCTCTCTTCTGCTCTCTCTAATTTAGCCTAAACTTTCCTAAAGAGTGGAGCCCAAAACAGGCACAGTACTCCAGCTGAGAACTCACCACTGCCGCGTAGAGCACCACTCTACTTAAAAAGAAAAGGAGTACTTGTGGCACCTTAGAGACGAACCAATTTATTTGAGCATGAGCTTTCGTGAGCTACAGCTCACTCCATCGGATGCATACCGTGGAAACTGCAGCAGACTTTATATACACACAGAGAATATGAAACAATACCTCCTCCCACCCCACTGTCCTGCTGGTAATAGCTTATCTAAAGTGATCATCAGGTTGGGCCATTTCCAGCACAAATCCAGGTTTTCTCACCCTCCACCCCCCCACACACAAATTCACTCTCCTGCTGGTGATAGCCCATCCAAAGTGACAACTCTCTACACAATGTGCATGATAATCAAGTTGGGCCATTTCCTGCACAAATCCAGGTAAAGTGTCAGTGGAAGGCACTCATATACTATGGTGATGAGCATGGTATAAGAACCTATACAGAATGAGGAAAGAGGCATTGTGGGAAATACAGGATTTCCTTTTAGGTAAAGAGGAGGGTTGTAGCTCCTTCACTGAAGGAGAAAAGTCTAGACCAAGAGAGGCTAGAGCAGAACCCTACTCATCGATTGCTACGGAGTCACACATCCAACCATCTGGAATTTAGGAGGCAGCACCTTGCCCAAAGATTTTCTTTAAAAACAATGAAGAACATTGTGCCAGCCATGCTCTGTTGAGACCAGTCTTACACTAGTCCGTCACAACAGAGAGGGACACTATTTGCCCCATTACAATGTCATAGGCTTTGGAAAGGAGTATGGGACCTAGGAGCTTTCCATGGGATAAGCCTCTTACAATCGTGGCTGTGCTACCTACTATGACGTTCATAGCACCCTGAGTTTACTTGATGCTGAACAGCACAGCCAATGAATTGGACCAGAACAGATACAAGCCTCTGGTACAACACCAGCTAAGACACCCAGCATGCAAAGTGGTTATTATAGCAGAAACCCTTCACAGCAGAGCCCCTTACCTATTTTTCAGAGGACTTTCAGAATCACCTGAAGGAAAAACCACCCTTTCCCCTTCCTCACGATGTTACCTCTTCTCACCCGCTCCATTGTTTTCCTTTTTTAAAACAAAAAGGCCCAATCAGTTTAGCTACCAACGGGGCTCCAAAGACAATGGACCACAGAGAACCCAGTGCGCTGGGAGTATCTCTGCTTCCTGGAACAAACACACTGTTTTGGCAAACTCATTTGCACCATTAAGGGCTCATTCCCCATGCTGTGTGATGGTTGTATCCAAATGCTGACTGTCCAATTCTCAGTGACAGATGCAGCAGGCAGAGTAAGCACAGTGAGACATGGATGCCACAGTACCAGGGAATCTTCCACTGAATGACAGGCATTTGCATTAACTTTAAAGACGCAGGTTGAGCAAATGCAAATACATAGGAAGGTGCTAGACCAGCTTGTTGAGCAAAAAACAAAGTGAAGATTCATCTGTTCTCTTTGGGGAATTTATAGCTCACAGCACACTGGAAGCACATCAGCTGACATTGACCTTTAAAATGGGTGATAGAGCAGGAAGCTTGAAAATGCAAATGAACACAGGTTACTTGATCTAACACCTCAGTTTCACAATTCAGAAAAATAGATGCACAACACCAAGGTTTGGGTGGAAGAGGGACAAATGTGGTCTACATGAGGCACCCGCTAGTTTAGAGAGAAAAAACACGAAGGGGAATATAGCAGTCTACATATAGCTGAAGAGACTTAAGAGGACAGGAATCAATTATGTACAGAATAGTAACAGGCCAAGAACTATGCTGGAGACAAAGATCAACTATGCTGGAGACAAAGATCAAATCGTGGAAGTCAATGAATGGCTACGCAGGTGGTGTCGGAGAGAAGGCTTTGGATTCTTTGACCATGGGATGGTGTTCCAAGGAGGAGGAGTCCTAGGCAGAGACGGGCTCCACCTAACGAAGACAGGGAAGAGCATCTTCGCAAGCAGGCTGGCTAACCTAGTGAGGAGAGCTTTAAACTAGGTTCACCGGGGGAAGGAGACCAAAGCCCTGAGGTAAGTGGGGACGTGGGATACCGGGAGGAAGCACGAGTAGGAGAGTGCGAGAGGGGAGGGCTCCTGCCTTATACTGAGAAAGAGGGACGATCACCGAGTTATCTCAAGTGCCTGTACACAAAAGCAAGAAGCCTGGGAAACAAGCAGGGAGAACTGGAAGTCCTGGCACAGTCAAGGAATTATGATGTGATTGGAATAACAGAGACTTGGTGGAGTAACTCACATGACTGGAACACTATCATGGATGGGTGTAAACTGTTTAGGAAGGACAGGCAGGGCAGGAAAGTCGGGGGAGTTGCATTCTATGAAAGAGAGCAGTATGACTGCTCAGAGCTCCAGTATGAAACTGCAGAAAAACTTGAGAGTCTCTGGATTAAATTTAAAAGTGTGAGCAACAAGGGTGATGTCATGGTGGGAGTCTGCTATAGACCACCGGACCAGGGGGATGAGGTGGACGAGGCTTTCTTCCGGCAACTCACGGAAGCTACTAGATCACACGCCCTGGTTCTCATGGGAGACTTCAATCACCCTGATATCTGCTGGGAGAGCAATACAGTGGTGCACAGACAATTCTGGAAGTTTTTGGAAAGTGTTGGGGACAATTTCCTGGTGCAAGTGCTGGAGGAACCAACTACGGGCAGAGCTCTTCTTGACCTGCTGCTCACAAACTGGGAAGAATTAGTAGGGGAAGCAAAAGTGGATGGGAACCTGGGAGGCAGTGACCATGAGATGGTCGAATTCAGGATCCTGACACAAGGAAGAAAGGAGAGCAGCAGAATACGGACCCTGGACTTCAGAAAAGCAGACTTTGACTCCCTTAGGGAACTGATGGGCAGGATCCCCTGGGAGAATAACATGAGCGGGAAAGGAGTCCAGGAGAGCTGACTGTATTTTAAAGAATCCTTATTGAAGTTACAGGGACAAACCATCCCGATGTGTAGAAAGAATAGTAAATATGGCAGGCGACCAGCTTGGCTTAACAGTGAAATCCTTGATGATCTTAACCACAAAAAAGAAGCTTACAAGAAGTGGAAGATTGGACAAATGACCAGGGAAGAGTATAAAAATATTGCTCGGGCATGCAGGAGTGAAATCAGGAAGGCCAAATCACACTTAGAATCATAGAATCATAGAATATCAGGGTTGGAAGGGACCTCAGGAGGTCATCTAGTCCAACCCCCTGCTCAAAAGCAGGACCCATCCCCAATTAAATCCCACAGTATTCTTGCCAGCAAGTTAAAGAAGTATGGGCTGTATGAATAGACTATAAGGTGGATAGAAAGCTGGCTAGATTGTCGGGCTCAACGGGTAGTGATCAATGGCTCCATGTCTAGTTGGCAGCCGGTGTCAAGTGGAGTGCCCCAGGGGTCGGTCGTGGGGCCGGTTTTGTTCAATATCTTCATAAATGATCTGGAGGATGGCGTGGATTGCACCCTCTGCAAGTTTGCAGATGACACTAAACTGGGAGGAGAGGTAGATACGCTGGAGGATAGGGATAGGATACACAGGGATCTAGACAATTGGAGGATTGGGCCAAAAGAAATCTGATGAGGTTCAACAAGGTCAAGTGCAGAGTCCTACACTTAGGACGGAAGAATCCCATGCACCGCTACAGACTAGGGACCGAATGGCTCGGCAGCAGTTCTGCAGAAAAGGACTGAGGGGTTACAGTGGACGAGAAGCTGGATATGAGTCAACAGTGTGCCCTGTTGCCAAGAAGGCCAATGGCATTTTGGGGTGTATAAGTAGGGGCATTGCCAGCAGATCAAGGGACAAGATCATTCCCCTCTATTCGACATTGGTGAGGCCTCATCTGGAGTACTGTGTCCAGTTTTGGGCCCCACACTACAAGAAGGATGTGAAAAAATTGGAAAACATCCAGCGGAGGGCAACAAAAATGATTAGGGGACTGGAACACATGACTTATGAAGAGAGGCTGAGGGAACTCGGATTGTTTAGTCTGCAGAAGAGAAGAATGAGGGGGGATTTCAACTACCTGAAAGGGGTTTCAAAGAGGATGGATCTAGACTGTTCTCAGTGGTAGCAGATGACAAAACGAGGAGTAATGGTCTCAAGTTGCAGTGGGGGAGGTTTAGGTTGGATATTAGGAAAAACTTTTTCACTAGGAAGGTGATGAAGCACTGGAATATGTTACCTAAGGAGGTGGTGGAATCTCCTTCCTTTGGAGTTTTTAAGGTCAGGCTTGACAAAGCCCTGGCTGGGATGATTTAGTTGGGATGATTTATTTTAATTGGTTCTGCTTTGAGCAGGGGATTGGACTAGATGACCTCCTGAGGTCCCTTCCAACCCTGATATTCTATCATCAAGTAGGGAATACAGGTGGGAGAGCAAGGAAGACTTGGAGAGCAGCAGAGGAGAGCTGAGTGGGAAACAGAGCTTGGTCAGAAAATGGGCTTTCCCTCAATGGAATATTTAAATGAAAATGGCAGGGAGATGTGTGTGTGTGGGAGGGGGGACGGTTTGGTCAAAGTTTCAATAGAAAAGTTTGACTTTTCAATCAAAATATCTTGAGTCAGAAATGTTGCTGGGGTATCTCATGCTGCCTTTCTCCTCTGCAGACTAAGGTCCTAGTTGGACTGCATCTCCCATGATGCACCATGGTGTCTCCTCATGGTGAGGGGCAGCAGTTGCATCATGGAAGCTATAGTCTGGCTGCAGAATCCAACCTCTGGACAACAGCGTGGACATGAGGAAACCTGAACTACAACTCCCACAAAGCACCGCGTCAGGATATCTGAATCAAAATATGTCAATTTTCAGTCAAAATATTTTGAGTTTTGAACCTTTTTTTAAATGAAAAATTGAAAATTTCCACAGAAAGTTTTTTCTGAAAAATTCTTTGCTCAAAAACCTAATTTACTGTTAAAACAAACAAGCGAATATACAAACAAAACATACAACATTTCTATACCAGAGAATTGGACACCATGTGTAGCAAATGGGAAGTATGTAGGGTTGCCGACTTTGTAATATTTAATAACTGGACACTCATGCAGGAGTGCTGGAACTTCCCGCACCCTTCCTCTTCCCTTCGAGGCTCTGCCCTCCCCCGCCTCTTCCTCCTGAGGCCTCGCCCCCTATTTGCTCTTCTTCCCCCTACCCCTTCTCGGCTGGGTCAGGAGGGACTCGCCTGTGGAGCCCGTAGCTGCAGCTGCCCAATGCAGGTAGGAGGCTGGCACGGGTAATAACCTAGTGCCTCCCCTGTCCATGGTAACTGGAATTTGGGTGTCTGGTCAGTAGATCTGACCGGACGCTGCCAGATCCCCTTTGCAACCCGTCTTTCTGGTTGAAAACTGGGCACCTGGCCACCCTAGACGTATGGCAGGTTGGGAGGCTCCTCCAGACAGGTCTTAGTCAGCCCAGACCTACTCCACCCAATCTTCCCCCTAGCAAAATCCTTCCCCAGCTCCCAACTAGTGCTCCTTGCACAATCCACCTGCCGTATCCTAAAATCATCCAGTTTCCAGGCATCATAGAATCATAGAAATGAAAGGCTGGAAGGGACCTCAAGAAGCTATCGAGTCCATCCCCCTGTGCTGAGGCAGGACCAAGTAAAACTAGACCATCCCTGACAGGGGTGTGTCCAACCTGTTCTTAAAACACCTCCAGTGATGGGGATTCCACCACCTCCCTTGGAAGCCTGGTCCAGAGCTTGTGGCGGAATTAGCTCTCTCTTGTGCAGTTTCAGTTAGAAGGACACTGTCAAGTTAATAACCCTGTTATCCCTTCTTGCACTGCCCTTCCCTCACTAGTTTACTACTGACACCAGCTTTGTCTGTCCATTCACTGAAGTTCTTATCTAACACCCATTCACCATGCTGGGGATCTTAATGCCTGTTGTTCCCTCTCTTGCTTCTGAATCACTTCCGTCTCCCCCCACTTGGAACATTCTCCCCAAATCTAGTTGGAAGACAACAGAAAACTCTGGACAAATCTAACTGATCCATCGAGAGGCGCACATACTTTACTAAGATTATCGTCTTATGAGAGTCACCCTTGTCCTTACTGTCCTTTTCTACCACTTGTGTTGTGTCTGAGTTTAAGTTATATGCTCTTTGGGGTAAGGACTGGGTCTTTGCTTTTTTCCACGGAAAGGACTTGGTATATTTTTGGGTCTCCAAAAAAGCAAAAATATTACATTTTTTAAAGAAGGTCATTGCCACTTTTATGAAGAGCATTGGAGATCATTAAAAGGAAGAATTTTAGATACACTGAAGACTGATTCTGCAAAAGTTACTCACCGAAGCCACCCCAGTAAAATCAATAGGACTGTTCAGATGAATGAGGATTATCAGGGTGGTCAACACTCATGATTTTGTCATGACTCTCATGATAATTATTGTTTTCCTTAAAGCTGCAGCTCCTGGAGTCAAATGGGTATGTGATGATTTCCACCTTCATTGTTAAAGAAAAAGTATGTTTCTAGCCCTTGTGGCTGTGGAGAAAGCTTCAAAATGTGACTCCAGTGCACCCTAAAGGCTCCAAAAACAGAATGCAAATAAAAAGAATCCCAAATCTATGATTTTTACATAATCTTACAGATTTTAAAAGACAATTCATGATTTTTGAACATTTGGGATTGGCCATACTGGATTACTCAGTTTAGAAAGGACTAAAGGACCCAGGCTCTAAGGTCTTGCGTACATGGACCAGTTTTATTTCTTATAACTACACTAGCCTCCTTTGTGGACACTCTTATTCTGGCAAAAAAGGGACTTTCTTCAGTTTTATCTTAAATCCCTCCTAACAACATAAAATAAGCCAAAAGCAGCCACTCATACCAGAATTAGCGTCGGCCCAGGAGATTTTGTCAATATTTACCGATCTCGTCCCTCGATCTGCTGGCAGTGCTCCTACTTATAATTAGATTGGTTTAAATTCACCCCTTAGATTATACCCAAAAGTTTCCTGTATAAGCAAGGCCTAACTTCCCCAGCACCAGCTGTCTAGTTTGTCCTTTTCTCTCAGTTTGGACGGGTGGAGGGGAACCAACTAGTGAGTTTCTCTTTGGCTTCTACTCAATTTCAGGTTCTCAGGCAGTAGCCCCTGGCATGGCATTTGGGTTGGGAAACATCACCAGTGGACTTTAAAAGAAAAAACAATGGAACCATTACAAAGGTGAAAATAGCAGAAAAGTCCTATTTCTACAAAATCTAAAGCATGCAGCAAGCTTGACCCTTGAAACTCTTCATAAAGTCAGTTATCTATCTGCAGCGAGATGCCCTGCATTGGCAGGACCAAGGACTAACCAACTGTAGCTCCAATCCTGCAGAGAGACTTGTGGTGTGCTTAACGTTTTGCCCAGTGAGTAGCCCTATTGAAATTAAGCACATGATTAAGCCAAAAATGTCTTTTCTCTCCAGCTTGAAGGATCCTAATTTGCCTCCATCTTCTTAATTACTTCTGCTCCACACCCAACAACTTTGATTATTCCTGCAGCAGACACAACCTCCCCAAGTAATTTCAGGCTCTCTTTACTTAGTGTGGTCTTCTGGGGGTCAGTGTTCTGCCATTCCTGACCCTGCACAATAACATGCTGCACATTTCCTCCCAAACTGGTCTATGCTATCAGTGCTAACACGATACATCTAAACAGGTGCCAAGCTAGATAATAGAAAATGATCCTGCTGGATGAAAAACAAACTAGGATTATGGATAACTAAACACCTCTGTTTGAGCAGCAAAGTCATCTACCAAAGCTTAAAGGGAATTTTAAAAAAATCTAAGGGGATGAGGAAAGTCATGAATAGAAACCTGGGCCTTGAAAAGAAAACAAAGGGTTGATAAAACAACAGGTGGAGGAGATTAGAAGAGAGAAGCTGGAAGCTCTCGTATAGAGGCAAAAGCTCAGCTGGGGACTGGTCCTGTGCAAAGCAGAGGCCCAATGCAGTCTAGGTCTTTTAGTGGAATAATGGTATTCGGGCTTTAATTCACAGTCAGACCCGGGATGCCAAAACACACTTGGGTGTCACTCAAAGCACTACAGGACAACCCCCGCTTAGACCTCTAATGCCCTCTTTGTTTGGTAAATTCTGCTCATTGCAGGATGCTGGAAATATATCCTCCCCCTTTCCAGTATTCCTCTGTTTTCACAGGTGTGCCGGGATCCGTGTTTACACTGAACCCTGACCTCAGCTCAAACGCAGACTTAATACTGATAATGATGGCAGTTTAAAGAGTATTTGACAATATCTGTTTTCCAAAAGGGCTTTTGAATCGCCATCACAATTTCCCTTTCCTCCCCTTATAGGGAGGCCAGTTGTCACGAAACATGCTGCACTCTGGCCTCTTCTGCAAAACATTCGGAGAAGCACAAAGGTCCTCTATGCCCGCCCCAACACGTAAAACCAGACGCTGAAATGCTCCCACTGGACGGAGTCCTCAACACATAATGCACCTACAGAGTTTGCAATTAGCATCAGCAGTTCGGATTATTTGACTCTCTTTCCTTCAGAAGAATGAGTTCATTCACCCCTTTCAACAGCAGCAGAAAACATTCGTTTTTAGGCTCAACTGAGGTATGAAACTGAAGCCACTGTCTTGGTTCCCATTGCATTCATGCACCTTATGGATAAGGAATGAACTAGCACTCTCCTTCGAAGGGTCATATATTAACATGGCAGCACTGGAACAAAAACAGTGGTCGATACGCTGGCAAGTGTCCCCATTCTTAGATGCCATTTTCATTCAGCCAAAGCTTTCGCTTGTTGGACTGGAATGTTAGAAAAAGAAGATGCAAGTTACCTCTGCATGATCTTTAATTCTTACCACCTAGACTTGGATGTTCCCCCCTCCTAGAGGTGAATGGGGTAGAATGGCGAGTTCCCACCTTTGTTGTGGCTAAAGAAACTTTTAGGCAAAGCAGGGCATCTAAAAAGCAAGAGACGAGGGCAGCAGCTACTGAAACAAAAAGGTGCCAAGATTTTGAAAAATTGTGCTCAGAAATCAGGTGCCTAAATAGGCAGCCTGGTTGCAAAGGAAGCAGCAGCTAGTGACACTTACAATGGCCCTCCTACACACTGGCCCACCAGTTGCCTCTGGGCTTGTCAAGCCAAACAGGAGCTACCCACTCATCATTAGGGTCTGCGATAGGAACCCAAAGTACCTTTACATTGGAGCTACCTTTATCAGGGGTTTAGCAGCATGAAGCACAGTGAACTGCACAGACGGGAAGTGAAGCATACCTTTTCCAACTGAAGCTGCAGGTGGGAACATCGGCAGGGAGAATACAGTTGCAGAATTTGGCCAGGACATAGATTCAGATTCTAAGGCCAGAAGGGACCACTGTGATCATCTAGTCTGCCCTCCTGTATAAACACAGGCCACACCCCTATTCTCATGAAGAGTGTCACTTATTGGATCTTCGGTTACAAATCATCAGGAGCTTCAGCAGCACTGCTCCTCTACAGGGTCACAAATTCGGTACTGACTCATCTTCTGCATCGCCAGCCCGCTGTTGTCCCTTGGCCGTGTCTCATCCAAGACCGGCCCCAGTCTCGTGCTGTGCAGTGTGGGAGATCGGATGGGATGGCTACACACCTCAAACACCGTACCGGAGGTCAGACACTACAGAAAGAAAAATGTTAAAATATTGAAGGCAGAGAGGGGTACCTGGCTCGATCTATTCTGCCTGTGTTTGTGAGCGTGTGTTAGCAGGAGGCGGGGCTAAGACTGTTCACCTCCCAAACCTTATTGTGTAGCAACTTTCTTCTTCAGTTTAACATCTTATGTGAAGTTTGGGGACTGTAACCCTATGGAAGCTTTAAAAGCAAGTCTGCTGCCTTAGGGCACATCTACACTACGGGTGCTGCAACAGTACAGCGGGAGCCGTGCCACTGTAGTGTAGACGCTCCTTACAATCAATGGAAGGAGTTTTTCTGTCAATGTAGGTAATCCACCTCCCCAAGCAGTGAGAGCTAGAATTCTTCCATTGACTTACCCGTGTCTACACTGGGGCTAGATTGGCTTAACTACAGCGGTGAATTTTTCACACCCCTGAGGGATGTAGCGAAGTCAATATGGATATTAAGTGCAGACAAGGCCTTGGTAAACAATCTTGTCCGTCTACTGCAGGGGGACTTCTCTTTCTCTAGAAATAAGTAGCCTCAGGTACTGGGCTGATGGCCTCACATTTCAGGCCCATTAATCTTGGTCGTGTCCTTTAGAGCAATTCCTACTGTTTTTAATGAAGTTCTCACTCACGCCGCAGCATCTTCCAGAACTTCTCTCTCCCCGTTAGAAGTGGTTTTGCCAGTACCCATTTGTACACAATTTTGTATTCAAGGGCAGCACCTGATTTCTAAAGGATGGCTAAGGGACAAAAATAACCATATGCCCAAATCTACCTGGGATCCAGGCTCTGTGCCTCATGGATGCCCCACGTGAGCCTGCCTGGTTATAGCAGATGTTTGCAGCTCAGTAGGGCTGCTTACTACTAAAATGATAGCTCTGCAGTTTGGGTGGATCCAGATCCTACATAGCCTGACTCCACCCCTGAATAACTCCAACACGGGCCATCTGATGGCAATCCACCCTCCTCCTTGATAGGGGCATAGGAGGAGACATTACTTTAACACGATGCTGGATTGATTGTGAGTACTTCAAAGTATGGTCTGTCCCTCCCTTCGGGGAAGAGGGGTTGGCTGAAATAAAGAGAAGCAACCACGTTTGGGAATACTGTGGAAATGAGGGCGAAGTCTGCCAGTATACCTTGGCTACAATGCCTTGCAACGATTCACCTTTAAGGGTATGTCTTCACTGCTTTTAGTCTTGGTGATCAGCACCCAGGTTAGCCTAGCCTAGCCCCGCCCCGCCCAGGTGTAAGCAGCCACTGCAAAGCCCCACCTAAGTTACTATAGCCTCAGTTTTGCAGCAGCCACCCCATGCGTGGACTTCTGGGGGCACATCCCATGGTTCTGCTGCTAGGATTCTATGCCAGTGAATTGTGGGAGAATCCATCTGTCCTTCTGGGCAGGCATTTGGAGGACTATCAGCACTCAAGTGATTGAGTCTGGATCCTCACTGCAAAGTGGGTGGGTTACTAGCCTGGGTGGGAGTCTGACCTGAGCTCTAAACCACAACCAATCAAACTGTGATCGATACAGACACGCTGCTCCTGAAGCACAGGGACCTCCGTGTGAATGAAAAATAACAGACCCGACTCCTAAAGAGAGAAACCGATAGGAGACCATCATTCTATTTCGCGTGGGGGGGAAGTTAACCGATCACTCAGTTCCCAAGCACCAGTTAGCACAGCCCTTCCCATCAGTAAATCAGACGTGTCTAGGAACAGCTTGAACAATTTTTATTTTTTTTAAAGTGCTTAAAACGTAAATAACAAGCTCTTTATAAACATTAGTTGCAACTGTTAAATCAAGAAACATAAGCAGAACCCTCTTCCCAACTCTGTAAAGATTACGGAAATCAACATACCCCCCAGATTTGAACACTCTTAACCCTGTTTTTTTGGGTGCATTTCCAACACTCATTTATAGCACAGAACATAACACGGTTTTTTTTACAAACAAGATCAACCAACTCAAATAGACTGAGTTTACAAAACACTGTTCAGTATCCATATCCCCTCAGGTTTGTTCCAGTTTAAGGGCATTACTGGACATCTCTTCTGTACCCCCTTCGTCCCTGACCGGAAGAGAAAATAAAGAAACAGACTGCTTGATGGGCTTCCTTTTTAAAAAAAAGTTTACTGACCCTTTGGGGTGACAACAAAGCATGACAAACGCAATCAGCTGCACATCTGCAGAAAAACCCTGCAAAGCAGTTTGTGTGGGGGGAAGAGGCCGAATATACTGGGATGAAAGACAAAGTTACGGGAATGGCCTTGTTTCAAAACTGAATAAATAGGCACACTGTTGACAGCAGGTGATCTAGACATATAAAAGTCATCTCACCTGCAGTGACTAACCCTCACCAAGAGGGTTCCAGCATTAGACTGGTACATAGGGACAATGACATATTTTCAACTCCTTGTTTTCACACAACCACCTCCTTTAAATACGGATACAGGACAGGAACATCAATCGTTTTTAGACAGATACATTTCTATTGTACTCCGCTCTCTCCTACCTCCTTTTTGTAAGACATCTACATTTTAAAATCTTCACATCAGGCTCTCCATTTGGTACTAAAAAAATGTATTGAAGTTAATTAAATAGCCACTTTGGTTTTAACCGAGTTCTCTGGACACTTGTGGCATATTTAACATTCTCTGCTCCGTTATGTGGCGCATAATCTCTTGGGAAGGAAGTTTTGTAAGGTAGTGGAGGAATGGAGGACAAAACAGTAAGTGGACTTACCAAAGAAACCTCTCCTCAAGGATGCCTTTCCCTAGCCAAAGTTCAATCACAAATGCCTGACTTCTGAAAAGTCTAACGGTCAATTAGATGACACCCATAACAGGGGAGGGAGGTGTGGGGAGTATGGCACAAACCTAATGATTGTCTTGGCTAAGAGGGTGTTGTACCTCCCTCCCCTGTTATGGGTGTCATCTAATTGACCGTTAGACTTTTCAGAAGTCAGGCATTTGTGATTGAACACAATCCTATGAAGCCTATGGGGTTCAATCACACAGCAGTGACCTTCAGAGGGAGAAGGACAGGTCATGGAAAAGAAACAGGCTTATCGTTAAACAAGTCCATTGTCCTGGTACAGTTCTTTGTGAAGCAGCTCTTCAAGGTTATCTTGAATAGATAAAGTGGCAAACATTCAAGCTTCGACAAGGCAGAAAACCGTCTAAGGCAGAGAGATTTTGTAGATGTGATTAAATCATAACAAAAGGATTAAGAAGCAGTGGATAGGGGTGCAGAGAGCTCTTTCAAAACATTAGCACTTGTGTGGGTGTAGAAAGCACCTACAATAAGTCAGTCCTCAGGATGAGAAGATGAAACAAAATTCTACAAGAAAGACTAGCCAAGGGAGCAACTAATTGGCTCTAGAGGCTGTCCAGGGATCAAGCCAACATGAGGAATGGTTTGGTACCAGGCAGCATGATTTGGTCTCATACGTTTCTGCTGAATGGTACGCTGGAAGAACAGTGAAATGATGCCAGTCCCACATCGGTGCCAAGGAAGCAGGTATATTTCAGAGGACAGACCGAACGGGGCATGCATCTTTTATACACAGGCTGCTGAAAAGCCAGCGTGGACACATTTATTCTCACAGAGATGAAATACTACAGACTTCCCTCCTTTTTAATGCCCATCTGACACAGGCCTCCATATTCCAGCTCAGCTGTCTTTGATTATGCCCTCCCTTCCATGCCCTGGTGTGGTAGGTTTAGTTGCATAATTGTTTTTACGCAAGTTTTGCCTCCTTATACCACACTGCATGTAACTCCTCCTCACATAAAAGGAAGACATTTTCCAAGAGGCATAAAACCAGGAAAGGGACCTGGCTCTCACTCTAGGGGAACCTTTTGATTGTACGTGCAAGTACTTGAACTTGTATGAAGAAAGAAAAGCTGGATACACTTCTTAAAACCCCGCCTTCCCCAAGACACATGCACACAAAGAACAACAATGCAGGCAGACAAGTGCAAACCCCAGACTTCTTTCCTATTAGAAACAAAGTCAAATAGGACCGAAATGCTCATGGCCAGTGTTTTCAAAGGGACTAACAGAGGACCTCATTTACACCAGCCTTACATAAAAGTGTTCCAGCCCCAGAACACAAAGCTACTTGCCCACCATTTGCCCAGGATGGTCTGATTTATTTGCCTTAAAAAACAAACCAACACCACCTCCAACTTACCTGAGCCTGGCGGGCAAGTAGAATTTTGCAAGGCTGGGCTAGGTAAGGACAATAATCCATTGGACTGCAGGTTGGGTTTAAAGAATCAACCATTTTAACAGGAAACTGCCTTTATTCTATTACAAAAAGGCACAACTTTCTGAAGTCAATTTAATACATTTCAACAGGTAGTGAAAGAATGTGAAAAAAGCTTAAAAACGACAGCAAAAACTTCAGGGGTTCCAGTGGAAACAATGCCCCTTTGCCCAGCTGAGGGCACTGAAGTCCAACTCGAGTTAGGTGTCAGGCCCTGTCCTCACTGTCTTGATGGGATAACACAGCCGCTCTTTCACTTGCAAGAGAACCTGCCACCCAACACCTTGATGGAGCAGAGGGAAGAAACTAACAAGAGCTAAAAACCCAAATGGAAGACAGCAGCAACTTCTGGCCCCGCCCAAGGGCACATCAGAACCAGCAACTATGCTGTTTTCTACTGTGGCCAGATGTACCAGTCATACTCAAGCCTCAGACTCACCATATCTGCAGCGACTAAACCAACCAGCCAACAAGGAGCTTGTTCATTGAGGCCCCAAAATCGAACGCTACATATACACCTCCTGAGAGTGCTGGCCCAGTGAAACATCTAGGCACTGGCACAAGATTTAAGAGTCTTGATGTCGAAATAGATGGGAGAAAGCCCTAGACATAATGTTAATCCTGGGGGTAATTTTAGAGTGGTGAATTGCTAGTTTATTACAGACTGTCTGTCTGGTGTCTGGCTAAATTTGCTGTCATGCACGCAGACAGGGCACGCAGTCACACTCTAGCTTCTGTTTCTTACGGCATCTTCCAGGCACATTAAAAAAAGACACATAAAAAGAAGTAGGCAAGTAGTGTCAAGGGCCATGGTGGTTTCAAACACGCCATGTAAACATGGAAAGAGGCGTTGAATGAGACAGCACTGTGCAGAAATATCAGCAGTGACTGATGCCAACAAGTCCACAGTGCGTGCCTATAGCATACACATGGGTGATTGGTAAGGTGGCTTTGTGAAGGAAGTTCTATGGGACAGATGCTGCACGAACATTGACAGGTCCCTTCCCCGGAAGCCCTGGGGATGAAGTTCTAGTCTGAGCTGGGTAAGGAAGAGTTGGTTTTGTCACAGAGGCAAACTTGCAGTAAAGTTACCAACACAGCTCGTGCTCCAGCACGGACACATGCTCAGTCACGCTCAGCCGATTTCACCAGTGTCACTTTTTGTCTCATCTCCCATACGTCCAGGAACTTAGTGCTTAGAGAGAAGCTTGCCAATTGGATGGGGAACCCTTTCCTTTGGGCTGGCAAAGAAATGGTGCCCATCGAAACACAAGAGAGGTGAAGCTAGACCTCCCACTCATCCCTTGCCACACTGACATGTACAGCAACATGGGGAAGAGCCACACACTTGTGATTTTCAGGTGTCACATGTAAAATTCCTCAGCAGTGGCAGCGATTCAGAGAACTTTCTAGCAAGCCAGGACACCTCATTTCCGATAGAACAGGGTCATTTGGGAACACAGGCAGGGGTGGTAGCTCGAAGCCAGGGGCTAGTTGGCACATTTCCAATTTTCAGACGTCCAGTTCCAGGGACTCGTTACGGCTTTGGCAGGAGCTCTGTGCAAGATGTTCCTGAACCACTCTGCCAGGCCATGGGGGAGAAGTCCAGTTCATGGGCTGGGCATTGCAGTGTTCTATGCCCCAATGTAGTCATTTCCTGGATCTAGAGCACATTTGTTAGGTGATACAGCTAGTCTTTACTGAAAGACTCTCAGCAAATTTGTGTGGGCACCAGAGCCCTCTTGGGTTTTACTTGTAAGAGGTGGGGACAGTGTGTGCGCAGGGGCAGAATCAGGTGTCTTTGGCGTGTTTATTGCTGGAGTGCTGTGGGCAAGTGACGCCAAGGAGATCTCTGAGCAGAGGTTACTTGCTGGTCGTGTTTTTTTCCAGGGGGATCTGAAGGAGGGTGGGAGACTGTTCCATGATGCGCACCAGCAGCTGGTCAATGTAGTTCTCCAGTTCATGGACATGCTCCTCCTTCCTGCTTAGCTCCTTCTCCCTCTGCAGCAGCAGCTGGATGAGTTCATCATGGGTCAGGTGATAGTACTTGGCAGACTGGTCAGGCAGAGCAGCATCCTACAGCAGGAACAAAAAAGAAGCAGGCCTAGTGAGCTTAAATGAGACCTTCTCTGTACCTTGCAAAATACACCTGGAAACTGTATGCATGGTAAGTAACTGAATCCAGCTTGTGACTCAGACAGATCTGTGTGCACTAGAAAATAATCTGTGCATGTTTCAGTTCTGTATATTTTGCATGGCAGCTTTCGTGTAAGTGGCATCCTAAAGCACTGTACAGTTATAGGGCTACACTGTAAGAGGGGGACAAATTCAGTGTAGAGCAGAGACCCTAAGCGTAATGGAGACTGAACAGTGCAGGAGCTGCAGAGGAAGCAGTGAAGGGATGGAGAGGAGACTGCAGGTAGATGAGCACATGGGAGTAGACACAGACAAGATCTGCGAGCTGGGGGTGGAAGAATTTAAGACAGGTGGTTGCAGGCTGGATCCGGAGATGCACAGGGAGCATCAGCGGGGGTGTTTGAGCGTGACAGTGATGTGGTGGCATTTCTGTGTACATGGGAATCACAGAAGTAGGGCTGGAGGGGGCCTCGAGAAGCCATCCAAGTCCAGCCCCCTGCGTTGACACAGCAACTTACACACAATAGAGTCTGGAGAACTGGAATTGGGGGAAGCAAAGAGCAAGGAATTGCAATAGCCATGGGAAAGGGAGATGAAAGCATCCATGAACTTATCAAGGGACTTTGTGGTTTGCCAGTCAGCACACACTGGCTTTTGAATGCACCCAGCCAGTACTGCCTTATTAGAAACTTCCCACCCTCCCCAGCAGGCAGAACCATTTGGGATATGTCTATGCAGCATGGGGAGACTTGCACGAGTGCACTAAGAACAGCAGTGTGGACGTTGTGCCGCTGGCAAAGGCACGGGTTAGCCACCTGAGCTCGGACGGAGGGGGTCAGGCGGGCTTGGACTCAGCTGGCTACCCCAAGCCACCACCAATGCCTCACCCCCCACGCTGCTGTTCTTGGCACGCTAGTTCAAATGGAGCTAATAGGAGTTTGTCTACCGGGTCTGGGAGCGACGCACCCGGCTGCACTGTTGACATGGCCTTAGATTTTCCCTGAGATTGTAAAGTCAGGGGCAGTGCAGCAATTGCAGTATCTTGTTGTTACCCTGCTGGTTCCGTACGGCTGAACATGCACTGTGAAACCCCGCTCAGCCGGAGAGAGACAAGGAAACATCAGAGTCCAGACAGTAAAGGAAAGAGCAGATAACATGCTCACCATCCCTAATCAGAGCAGGGTCCTGCCCAGTGCTTAGAACAGGGACTGGTGGCTGGAGTCTGGGGTAATATCTGCAGTTCTGCTGATTCAGTGGTGTAAGGGGTTCTCACACACAGTGGTATCTCTGCTAGGTATTTCTAGGCCTTCAATCACCACTGTAACTAAGCATCAATAGGAGACGTAAATCCGTGCGGGAGGAGAATATGCGCTATAGGTCAGTGGTGGTGACCCTACCTTTAGCTTTTTGGACTCCATTTTCTCCAGCTGCGATGAAGGAGTCACTGGCTGGACACTACTCGTGGTGACAGTCTTCAGCTTTTCCAGGCCGCTGCTCAGGGCAGTGGTCAAGGTGGACCTGTGCTGCTTCTTCTCCCCGGAGACCTCTGCCACTGCAGCACTTATGGGCTTCACTGGATGAGGACTAAAGGGAGCAAGGAAATCAGAGAGTTAGCACCACACAGAGCTGGGGGACGGGGAAGCACGTCTGCCCTTTGGTTTCTCTGCCAGTGGGGGAAGGGAGCAGTACATCAGTCAGTGGGTTCCACACAGCTGCATCCTCCACCATGCACCGCACTGAATGTTTACCTGCTCTTGAGGAGGGGAGGGGGAGGAGGAAATGGCCCACAGAGCAATGCAGCCCGAAAGTTCTGAGACAGAGATAGGACCCCTGGAGACTACAAATCCCAGGATGCAATTCTTCCTGATACAGGCAGTCAGGCCCAACTGCTTGCTGGCACCCACTGTCTCCGTGGGCTGCTCCAACCAAGATCGCAGCATTACATGCTGGGGCCTGCAGTCACACAGTGATTCAATCTGCTCCATTTTGGGTAACTTAGGCATAGCTCTGAGGCCCAGGGCTCTTTGCCCAGCTGAGGACCTTGTTGACCAAGTCTGGGCCCCCTTGGGATAGCGTTTGGAGCCACGACTGACTGGCTGGGGAGTTACGTACCACAATGACCCACAGCTGGTAGGCTGCCTATTGGCTATTTCCCCATCTATGAGAACTTTGCAGATCTGCTGACTCCACCAAGTCATAACTGCCCTATTTTAGGGTGTAAACCAGAGGTGGGCAAACTACGACCCAGGGGCCACATTCGGCCCTTCAGATGTTTTAATCCAGCCCTCGAGTTCCAGCCGGGGAACAGGGTCGGGACTTGCCCCACTCCATGCATGCCATGGCTCTGCACGGCTCCTGGAAGCAGCAGCATGTCCCCCCCGTCCGGCTCCTATGCATAGGGGCAGCCAGGGGGTTCCGCACACTGCCCCTGCCCCAAGCGCTGTCCCCACAGTTCCCATTGGCCAGGAACTGGCACACCTCCGTGTAGGAGCTGGAGGGGGTACATGCTGCTGCTTCCGGTAAGCGCCATCTGGAGCCTGCACCCCTGACACCCTCTCATGCCCCAGCCCCCTGCCCTGATCCCCCTCCCGCCCTGTGAACCCCTCAGTCCCAGCCCAGAGCACCCTCCTGCATCCCCAACCTCTCAGTCCCCAGCCCCCCCTAGAGCTCACACCCCCAGCTGAAGCCCTCCCCCCTGCACCCCAACCCTCTGCCCCAGCTTGGAGCCACCTCTCGCACCCTGAACTCCCCATTTCTGGTCCCATCCCAGAGCCCACACCCCCAGCCCTAATCCTCACTCCCTCCCGCACCCCAACCCCCAATTTTGTGAGCATTCATGGCCCGCCCTACAATTTCCATACCCAGATGTGTCCCTTGGGCCAAAAAGTTTGCCCATCCCTGGTGTAAACATACACAACCCTAAAAGTCTGATTTGTCTTGGTGTATTTCAGACAGTATACTGCAGTATACTGGAAAAGATTCCGTGACTTGCCCACTTTAGGGATTACAGCGAGGATGCACCATGCACGCCCCAACAATCCCCTGGCCCCATGCACCCACGCCAGTAGGACTGCACCAGATGGGCTCCTGGCAGTTTGCCATGGTGGCTAAGAGCACCACAGAATTTGCACCAAAATACATTACCCAAACCGATAGGCGCAAGCACAGCATTTGCGTGCACCTTCCCTGACAGAGGAGCGGGCAACGGCTTTTCTACCAGCTGCTGCCCCACTCCTCCCCCTGCAGTCACAAGCAAGGCTGGAGGTTCATTTCTGGCCTCAGCCAGGCGGCGTTTGTCCTTTGGGCTGAAGTTTGGGCTCCCCACAAAACAATGGACAGAGAAGTGTCCCAAGGCAAACTGCGCTGCCAACTCCTAATGGGGAAGACAGGAGGTGATGTGCAGGTTATACGTGAAATCTGTGCCATGACATTTAGTAATAAACACAAACCGAAATGCCGTGAAGCAGTTTTACTCCACACACGCAGCAGCTACCCTGCGAAGAATTATAACCATAGCTGATGCATACGCAAGCTAACACATTACGTAACCCATCAGAGGAACGCAAAGCGCTTTGCAAGCATGCATCAGTTCTCACAACACTCCAGGGAGGCAGGCAAGCACACTGCATTTACAGATGGCACAATGGCTGCGCAGAAGAGAACGGCACTGGCCAAGGTCAATGGGACCACAACCTCTTCTCTCCTCATTTTCAGGCCTGTGCGCTACCCACTAAAGCATGTTCCCCCTCAATTTCTAGCTAAGCACAGGGGATACCAGGCTTGAAACTTGTGCCTTGAAAAGGTTAACTCAGGTTCAGCCCAAAGCCATTTACAACACAAACAAGTTATGAAGCTTCCTCTAGCTAAAAGCTGTGAATGGAGAGAGGACGGATCAGAAACTCTGCATTCCTGAATTCCAGCTTCATGCAACACAAAGAACATCCTTGGCCCTTACCTGGTCAGTTTTGGAAGCTTCCTTCCTATTCCAACTTGTTGGTGGACCAGCAGGGATGCTCCACATTATCTGGTTACTGATCACTGTGGGAGATTTTAGTCCCACGTACTACAACCCCCCTCTGAGCAAGCCTTCCAGCTAGGAGGGCAAGGGCAAGACAGCTGAGCAGTCAGGCCTAAACATAATTGGTCCCAAATTCCATGGTACCCTCACATGGCCATCAGTCTGGTCAAAGGCTTCCTACTCAGCATCTGAGAGCGCACAATACTCGCCCAGTCAGCCCAAGAGAGAAAAACATAGTGGAAGGGAAAAGGAAGGGGTTGAAACCCCTAACAAGAGATTCACATGGGGACTGATTGGCAGAAAAGAGTATCCCCAGAAGACACAGCTCCTCTGCCTACAGGAACATTTTAGACATTGAAGGTACTTTCTCTGGCCCAAGCTCACTGAGGGGACAGCTTCTAGATGCAAGCTGGGACCACAAAGGGATGATCAAGAGTTGTCACAGATATGGTCAGAAGAAAGTTCATTTCTCCCCCAGCTCAGGCTGCGTGCAGTTTCTTAGTTCTCCTGCTAGGCAGGGGATGCATTATAGCCTTCGCCTGCTGTGGAATTTTGGGAGATTCTTCCCCCCGCCTCCGCCCCCCAAAAAAGCTGGCAAAAGTATTTTTATTTTTCCAGCAGTGCCTCACTCCTGTCCAGTATCCCCCAATCAACCGAAGAGTTGTCTGCAGCCAGGACTGCGGGGAAAGAGTTACTTTGAACAGACAGCAGCGGCTGCATTTGCCATACCAAGTTACCTTATGACTAGTACCCAGCTCCTGGCTTTGCAAGGCCCAGGAGGTGGGGGACACACATAAAAAAAGATCGGGGAGCCGGCCTCAAGGCACTTTCCCTCCAGCACACTCTGCGTGAGGGACTAACGGAACAGAAAAACCGCATTTTGCAGGCCTGTCCCTGAAATCCCAAAGGACTGTTTAAAAAGTTGCACTGGATTTGATCAGCACAGCAGATTAATGGCAGACACATTTGGCACACGTAAGAGGCAGCTGGTATGTTAAACTGCTGAGCTTTTATATACTTAGCGCTGAGGGTAAACCACCATTGGAACAACTTACCTCAGGAGGCGGTGGGTTCTCCACCACTTGGGGTCTAACTCAAGGCTCGAGGTCTTTCTAGAACATTCACCCTAGCTCAAACTGAAAGCACTGGCTGAGGTTCTCTGGCTTCTGTAGTACAGGTCTGACTAGATGATCAGAATGGTCCCTTCTGGCCTTAAAACCTACGTATCTTTCCAAGGTGGCAGTTGCCATACTGTTGGCATTTGTTATACCAGCAAGAGGGAGAGAGTGTGGTCTAGTGGTTACAACACAAGACTAGCGTCAGCAGTCTCCAGTTCTAATCCAAGCTCTGTCTACTGACTCATCACGCAATTTCAGACGAATCTCTCAGCCTCTCGGTGCCTCAATTTCCCTGACAAACTGGATGCCTAATGACCTCCATCACAGAGGTATCCTGGAGCTTACATTTCAGTTGATAAGCACCTGGAGGCTCCTGAAAGGGTCAGTTTTCGTGACTTTCACAGCGGTTTAACATTAACAAGAATAGAGCGATGGCCTAGTTGTCAATCTTCACTACAGCTTCTCCTGCCTCATCTATTGAGCAATGCTTCCTGGGCCACATACCAGGTAAAGAGAGATTTCCTACAGGAAAGCAGCAGCTGTCAGTGAGAAGCCAAGTCAATGCAGTCACGGCCACAGGTATTTCTAGACAATTAGTTGGAAATCCAGGAGTTTTAACATAGCTATTTAAAGTCCAGAGGAGTCTGAGAACAGGCCTGGGAGCCAGGAACGCCAATGTCGACTGGATTCCCTAGGTATCGTTCCTGTTAGTCTGTAATACGCTTGAAGGTATAACGTGCCAGGGAAGTGGAGAAGAATACTTAACATGATCACTGCACCTCTCCTTACAAGTTTGTTTTCCAGATGGTTAATGTGGTTCCCGTGGTGCTGCCAGCTCCAAGGGACAGAGCTACGGTTGCGGCATTGCAGGGGAGACCATTTGTATTTCCTGGTTTGCAGAGGTTTCAGCTCAGCCACCCTCCTTGTTCTGGTGGGACACAAAGCAGTGCTGGGGAATCTTAACTCTGCATTAACAGCGTTGTTGGGCAGTTAATCCTAAGTAACGCCCAGCTCTAGCCTCACAATCTGCTGGCGTCACCAATTGGGTTCCCTTTCAGCAATATTGTGCCACTCCAAGGAGCAGATAGATCAAAGGTATTGTGAGAAACGCCGCTCCCCATGTGAATTTTCTGAACTGTGGGTGCAGCTGACCTGCAATGACATGGGAAAAGCTATTTTCTGACTCAGTTCCATTAGCAGTGTTTTATGGGAGCGTAAAATTAGCTCTGGGGTTTAAGATCTAGGGTGCAAACTTTTAGGCAAATTCATATAAACCTCAAATTTACAGGCAATTAGATCAGTAACGGAGGGAAGACGGACTTAAGCAGCTGCTGAAAATTAAATCCAGAGTAGGACATTTTTGCCTACAAGTGAGTAAGTTGCAGATCAGCCTGGTTCTGTCATGAGACAGTCTATATACAAGAGTTACTAGGTGAAATTTTATGGCCTGTGTTACGCAGGAGGTCAGATTAGCTAACAATATTTTAAAATCTCTGAACCTATATGAAACCAGGCCCGGATCTGTTGCAGCCACCATGAACAGCTAACATAAAACATCCCACCATGTTCTGGGCAGAAGATCTTCCCCTGCACCAGCTTGGTTTTCCTTGCGTGAACTGACCTGGAAGCAGTAAGGGCAGATACCAAAGTGCTTATTCCCCCCTTCACCGGCTGTCCACCTGCCCGGTTTGCATCTGTTTCTGTTTGCGTAGGTGGAATATTAAAGCAGAGAGTGACAGCTGACAGCTCTAGCATTGCTACTGTGACCCACCACCACCTGGCAAGCAAAACACTGAGTGCTGGAATCGCTGTCATTATGGTGAGGAAGGGGAAGGTGCAGGAGTCCTGCTCCTGGCACTTTGAGGCTGGACTAGTGGAAAGTAGTTGGGGAAGTCTGCCGAGGACTGTCCTCCAGCCCCCTTCCTGCCCATGCTTGTGCCACAGTACAATAGTCCCACACGTACTTACTCAGCATCTTAGCGAAGTCAGGTTGCTGCGAACGGGGGAGTGTCTCCAGGGGCAGGAGGTGGGGGTGGTAGGAATGTTTTCCTACCCAGGCCGCTTCCATGGCAGCGGACCTGTTCCATGGCTGCAACTCCACCTCCACGCCTCTCATGCGGCTACTCCACAGCAGGGCATGGCCTGTGGATGCATTCCAGTTGTCCATCCACTGCCTCCAGCTCCAAGCCCTCGCTGAGCAGAGCAGCAGGGAGTCGCTGCACGGGCGGCCTCTCCAGCATGCACTGCAGGAGACTCCCCACGTCCTGCCTCACCCCAACCACTCTGGTTTTACGACAAGAGCCCTCCCTGGCTGCAGGGTGGCGACAGAATTGGCCCCAGAGAGGCGAGCTGCCTCCGCTCATCTCAGCGGAGCCCTCCTCAGAATTTTCTGACTCCATCTTCGATTCGCCCTTCCAAACTGGCATGTGAGCAGAACCTCCAGGAGGCTTCGATCACCCCCTCCCGCTCCACACCCTCACACTCTCCGGGCTCCGGCGCAGAAGAGCCTGGAGGGTGGAAGTTACAGACCTAAGCCAAATGTGTCTCTCCCATTCCGACTGACACCACTCCAGCTGTGACTGGCTGAGACCCGCTCTGTCTATCCGTGGGGCTGTACACAAGCAGCCCAAGAACAGAAACCTGGCGAGAAGTTCTCTTTCCACCAGAGCCAGCCCCTCCTCAATGATTTCCAGCCCCCCTCCCTCCCCAGTCAGCCTTCCCTGGAACAGCTGCCCCAGACCCCAGCACTACATTTCTCTATCTGCTGGACGGGTGACTTGTTTCCCAAATAAATCTTTCGTTCCTGCTCTAGATTTGAAGATCCTCCTTTGTCACATTGTGTGTCCTTCTACAACATCAGACAGCTGCAGTAGCCAGCAAACAGAGCTGTAAACAGGGGAGTTGGAGTGGGAGCTCTGTTGGAGGAGAAGATGAACAGGATGTAGGTGGGAAGGCTGTGACAGCTATAGAGGCAGCAGTGGGAGTGACCCTTGTAGTGGAAGACACAATGAAGATGACTGGATGTGGAAGCTGCAGTATGTACATGATCCTGGAGGGGGGACCTGGAAAGAGTTTTGTCGGCATGAAGTGCCGTCTGCTAGAGCTGATGGAAGAGAAGATCCTAGGATTGGAGATGTAGATGGAAAGTCTGGTTGAGTTTCGAAGGGGGTTCGAGCAGATTACGAAGCAAAGACATGAGGCAGCTGAAGGGAAAAGCTCAGACTTCCAGATGGAAGCAGGACTGAAGAATTCTGAGGGGAGACTGCTGGGTGAAGAAAATGGACAGTGGAAGCATGTGACTAAGAGAACCAGGCAGAGGAAAAGACGGGCTAGTGAAGGAGAAATAGAGCTCAAGAACAGGTTTGCAGAGTTGGAAAATGAAGAAGGGGCTCAGCAGGTGGTCACTGAAGGTGAAAGGGCAAGGAAGAAGAGAAGAGCAGCTAGTGCTATAGGAAAAGGGGAAGAGTCAATGGAAACTACACCAAATGTGAGCCCCAGGAGGATACAGGATGGGTTGAAGAGGATTAAAAGGGAGAATAGGAATGGAAAGAACTTGCAGCCAGAGGAAACAGGGGACAGACCGGAGAATCGCACTGTCACCAGGAAAAAGCCAGTCTACATGATCGGGGACTCCGTACTGAGAAGAACAGACAGGCCTGTAACCAGAGCTGATCCAGAGAATAGAAGGGTGTGCTGTCTTCCAGGAGCTAAGATACGGGATGTGGACCTGAGGTTGAAAAGGATCCTAAAGAGAGCGGGAAAGAATCCACTGATTGTCCTTCATGTGGGAACAAATGATACTGGTAGATTCTCACTGGAACATATCAAGGGAGACTATGCCAGGCTGGGGAAGATGCTTAAGGAAATGGAGGCTCAGGTAATCTTCAGTGGGATTCTGCCTGTTCCTAGAGAAGGGCAACAAAGGTGTGACAAGATTATGACTATCAACAGATGGCTCAGGCAGTGGTGCTATAAGGAGGGTTTGGGATGTATGGCCACTGAGAAGCATTCATGGACAGAGGACAGTTCTCTCGGGATGAACTTCATCTGAGTAGGGAAGGAAATAGACTTCTAGGATGGAGGCTGGCACAACTGATTAAGAGAGCTTTAAACTAGGAATTTGTGGGAGATGTCCAGGTAATTTCCATGCCAGATTTTAGCATTGAGGGGGAAGAAAACAAAGTAAGAAGGATACAGCCGTGGGTAGGAGAATGGACATAAGGAGGAAGGGCAGTGTGGATACCAGTCTAATAGGTCATACTGGCTGTAGAATGTCCGTGCCTAATCAAGTAAAGAATGTGAGCGAGGCCAAACAGCAAAAATTAAGATCTTTGTACACTACTGCGAGGAGCCTAGGTAACAAAATGGAGGAACTAGAGCTACTGGTGCAGGAAGTGAAACCAGATATTCTAGGGAGAACAGAAACATGGCGGAATAGTCGTCATGACTGGACTACCGCTATTGAAGGGTATGTGCTGTTTAGGAAAGACAGAAATAAAGGCAAAGGTGGCGGAGTAGCATTGTATATCAAGGATGAGGTAGAATGTAAAGAAATAAGAAGCGATGGAATGGATAAGACGGAGTCCGTCTGGGCAAAAATCACATTGGGGAAGAAAGCTACTAGAGCCTCCCCTGGGATAGTGCTTGGGGTGCGCTATAGGCGGCCGGGATCTAATTTGGATATGGATGGAGCCCTCTTTAACATTTTTAATGAAGTAAATACTAATGGAAATTGTGTGATCATGGGAGACTAACTTCCCAGAGATAGACTGGAGGACGAGTGCTAGTAATAATAATAGGGCTCAGATGTTCCTAGATGCGATAGCTGATGGATTCCTTCACCAAGTAGTTGCTGAACCGACAAGAGGGGATGCCATTTTAGATTTGGTTTTGGTGAGCAGTGAGGACCTCATAGAAGAAATGGTTGTAGAGGACAGCCTTGGTTCAACCGATCATGAGCTAATTCAGTTCAAACTAAATGGAAGGATAAACAAAAATAGATCTGTGACTAGGGTTTCTGATTTCAAAAGGGCTAACTTTCAAAAATTAAGGAAATCAGTTAGGGAAGTGGATTGAACTGAAGAATTTATGGATCTAAAGGCAGAGGAGGCCTGGGATTACTTCAAGTCAAAGCTGCAGAAGCCTGCATCCCAAGAAAGGGGAAAAAATTCATAGGCAGGAGCTGTAGACCAAGCTGGATGAGCAAGCATCTCAGAGAGGTGATTAAGAAAAAGCAGAAAGCATACAGGGAGTGGAAGATGGGAGGGATCAGCAAGGAAAGCTACCTTATTGAGGTCAGAACATGTAGAGATAAAGTGAGAAAGGTCAAAAGCCATGTAGAGTTGGACCTTGCAAAGGGAATTAAAACCAATAGTAAAAGGTTCTATAGCCATATAAATAAGAAGAAAACAAAGAAAGAAGAAGTGGGACCGCTAAACACTGACGATGGAGTGGAGGTTGAGGATAATCTAGGCATGGCCCAATATCTAAACAAATACTTTGCCTCAGTCTTTAATAAGGCTAATGAGATTCTTAGGGATAATGGTAGCATGACAAATGGGAATGAGGATATGGAGGTAGATACTACCATATCTGAGGTAGAAGCGAAACTCAAACAGCTTAATGGGACTAAATCGGGGGGCCCAGATAATCTTCATCCAAGAACATTAAAGGAATTGGCACCCGAAATTGCAAGCCCATTAGCAAGAAATTTTAATGAATCTGTAAACTCAGGGGTTGTACCATATGACTGGAGAATTGCTAACATAGTTCCTATTTTTAAGAAAGGAAAAAAAAGTGATCCGGGTAACTACAGGCCTGTTAGTTTGACATCTGTAGTATGCAAGGTCTTGGAAAAAATTTTGAAGGAGGAAGTAGTTAAGGACATTGAGGTCAATGGTAAATGGGACAAAATACAACATGGTTTTACAACAGGTAGATCATGCCAAACCAACCTGATCTGTTACTTTCTCAAAGAAGGAGATTTTTTAGACAAAGGAAATGCATTGGATCTAATTTACCTAGATTTCAGTAAGGCGCCTGATACGGTGCCACATGGGGAATGATTAGTTAAATTGGAAAAGATGGGGATCAGTATGAAAATTGAAAGGTGGTAAGGAATTGGTTAAAAGGGAGACTACAGCGGGTAATACTGAAAGGTGAACTATCAGACTGGAGGGAGGTTACCAGTGGAGTTCCTCGGGGATCGGTTTTGGGACCAATCTTATTTAATCTTTTTATTACTGACCTTGGCACAAAAAGTGGGAGTGTGCTAATAAAGTCTGTGGATGATACAAAGCTGGGAGGTATTGCCAATTTAGAGAAGGACCGGGATATCATACAAGAGGATCTGGATGACCTTGTAAACTGGAGTAATAGTAATAGGATGAAATTTAATAGTGAGAAGTGTAAGGTCATGCATTTAGGGATTAATAAGAATTTAAGTTATAAGCTGGGGACGCATCAATTAGAAGTAACGGAGGAGGAGAAGGACCTTGGAGTATTGGCTGACCACAGGAGGACTATGAGCCGCCAATGGGATATGGCTGTGAAAAAAGCTAATGTGGTCTTGGGATGCATCAGGCGAGGTATTTCCAGTAGAGACAAGGAGGTGTTAGTACCGTTATACAAAGCACTAGTAAGACCTCATCTGGAATACTGTGTGCAGTTCTGGTCTCCCATGTTTAAGAAGGATGAATTCAAACTTGAACAGGCACAGAGAAGGGCTACTAGGATGATCCGAGGAATGGAAAACCTGTCTTATGAAAGGAGACTCAAAGAGCTTGGCTTGTTTAGCCTACCCAAAAGAAAGTTGAGGGGAGATATGATTGCTCTCTATAAATATACCAGAGGGATAAATACCGGAGAGGGAGAGGAATTATTTAAGCTCAGTACCAAAGTGGACACAAGAACAAATGGATATAAACTGTCCGTCAGGAAGTTTAGACTTGAAATTAGACAAAGGTTTTTAACCATCAGAGGAGTCAAGTTCTGGAATAGCCTTCCAAGGGAAGCAGTGGGGGCAAAAGACCTATCTGGCTTCACGATTAAACTCGATAAGTTTATGGAGGAGATGGTATGATGGGATAACATGATTTTGGCAATTAATTGATCTTTAACTATTCATGGTAAATAGGCCCAATGGCCTGTGATGGGATGTTAGATGGGGTGGGATCTGAGTTACTACAGAGAATTCTTTCCTAGGTATCTGGCTGGTGAATCTTGCCCACATGCTCAGGGTTCAGCTGATCACCATATTTGGGGTAGGGAAGGAATTTTCCTCCAGGGCAGATTGGAGGAGGCCCTGGAGGTTGTTTGCCTTCCTCTGTAGCATGGGACACGGGTCACTTGCTGGACGATTCTCTGCACCTTGAAGTCTTTAAACCATGATTTGAGGACTTCAATAGCTCAGACTATAGGTGAGAGGTTTATTGCAGGAGTGGGTGGGTGAGATTCTGTGGCCTGCATTGTGCAGGAGGTCAGATGAGATGATCATAATGGTCCCTTCTGACCTTAGTATCTATGAGTCTGTGAACATCGTTTACCTGGGGAGCTCAAAGAACTTTACAAATATTAATGAGTTATGCCTCACAACAGCCCCATGAGGCAAGTATCCCCATTTTACAGATGGAGAAACTGAAGAATCTAGAGCTTAAGTCACTTGCCCAACTTCATACTATTGAAGGAATCAGTGGTAGAGATGAGAACAGAATCCAGATCTCCCGGATCCCAGTCCTGGGCCTCGACCAGAAACCAATCCTTCTTCCCACAGATGAGACCTGCCCTGGATTATCTATACAGTCAGTTTGAAGATGGCGACTAACCAATTGGTGTGTGTTGTACACAAAGAGTCTGATGGGACCACACACTGCCTGTTACCTAGCATTACCCTCTTCGGATTTCCAGGATACATCTCTTTCCATGAAGCACAGTAGCACTTATCTATACACAATGATTTTTTTACCTGCAGGTTTTGAGCCGGGTTACCAGTTAGAGGATGAATAATTCAGTTAAGGACAGCACGATCCAAGGCTCTGGCCAACGTAGAGCCATTAAATGGAAAAATACTGGACTGATCCTGAGGTCATTTAGCATGCAGAACTCCCACTGAAGTCAAGGAGAGCTTTGCATGTGAAAGGACTACAGTACAGGGCCTAAAAGGAAAAGGGGATTCTACTGCACCCATCATGAGATGGAAAAGGATTCTGACTGTTGAAATCCCTACCAGCCCCTTAGAACTATGTTTTCCCAGGTGTAGCAGAAGTAAGACGATCCATCAGGGCCTAAGACAGCTCTCAGATAGGTCCTCGCAGTTCCCCCTGAAATCAATAGTCACCTCAAACCTGGGAGCAGAATTTTGGTCCTTGACATGCGATGAGTAAAGACAGATCCCTATAACATTCCCTTCTTCTCCCAGTCAGGCCGCACAATGGTGTGCCAGGAAAACAGGATCAGCCACAGAACACACCTCTACCTCCAGAATCTCCCTCGGTTTCTACAAGTTACAAAACTCTGACCAGTGGTTAGGACTGGACTAGGCCTTCCCTCGATACTCCCCACACCCCCAAATATTTCAGGGCCAAATTCTGTTTGCCTGTCTACCACCAGGATTCCTCAGAGGAGGCTGGCCTCGGCTCCAGTTACGCTTTAACTATGGAGAGAAGAGAATTTTAGTACCTGAAAGCCCCTACAAAAAAAAAACCAAACCAACCAAAAGCTGAATGAATGGAGGAAGAAACAGCTGCCAACATGCCATGAAGCGTTTCGTGAGGGCGTTAATGGGCAGAAGTTTGGGGACTCCCCCTTGCCGGACACATATACGAAGGTACGCATTTTGCAAGAGCAGTGCACGGAGGGGAAGGGAAAGTCCGTGGGGAGCTGAAGTTAGTGCAATACATTGAGTGGCAACAGCCTTTACAGTTCTGCGGGGGCTCAGGTTTCAGCTGGGGCCTATCTGGGCAATGGTTACACCGCTAGCTCTCGGCAGGCACAGGGCGGCCGCGGAGAGCTCTGGTCCGACAGAGCTAAGGATTTGAGCCGATCCAATGGAACTCTCGGGGGCCTACAGGGTTTTATTTGAAAATGGGATTAGCACGCTTCACTTTGGAAGTGGGTAAAGATCTGGGGGACGGGGTAGGAGAACAAAGGCAGGCTGAGGCAGTTTCCTTTGCTGCATGGATTACTTGACAACTTTGGCCAACAGACGTTCTATCTGCAGGTGCTACCGAAAGGCCCAACAGTGGAAGGGAGGAAGGGGGCTATTTTCCCTCGAGGACACACCCTTCACCTTCCCCGGAGTGCTCACCTGCTTGTCTGATGGAAAGAGGGCTTCTCAGCCGGCTGTGTCTCCTTGGGCAAAACCGTGAGCGTTGAGACTTTCATGCCACTGGTCTGCAGCAAAGGGCAGGAGGACTGGGCTGCTGCCCGGCTGGTCACCGCAGGCACCCCACCAGTTGTAGGGCACATGATGGGGGAAGGGAAATTGAACTGCTGGGGGTTAGTCGCGGCCACAAGAGAAGGTGTGGAGAAGGCCAAGGGCTGGTTGCCATGCAAGAAAGGAAGCTCAACTAACGGGTCCCCAGGGAGGTTAGCGGGCTGGAAGCCATGGGGAGCAGCTTCCTTGTGAAGGTCTTTGACGTTTAAGCCTCCCTGACCAGGCATTTCGGGTGACGTGGCCTGAATTGGGAGCACATCTGGTGGCTTTTCCACAAAGGGATTGTTTGGGGACGAGGGGCTGACTCTGGGGGTGAAAGGGTTGCCCAGGGTTGAAGTGTCAGCCTGCTCTCTGCTCTCCTCCCCGCTAACTGGCCTCCAGAATTCAGCCTTTTTGAAGTCTATCACTTGATCCACTGACCAGCTAAGCCGCTGACTCGACAATGGCTCGGGCCTGTCAGCTGAATAGCTACCCGGCTCTGACACGCAGGTCAGGCTCTCTAACGCTTCTGGGGTTTGAGGCTCCCGTTCAGCTGGCTGGGCTGGTGCTTTGCCAAGATGTCCCTGGTTATCTCCCTTCCCCGATTTAGGCCTTGGCTGCGAGGGATGCTCTTGCAGAGCTAACCTTTCAAGCTGGTCAGCTGGGCTGGGGCTTGGGTATTGCGTAGCGGGCCGCTGCTCCTCCACAGCTGTGCAGAACAGCACCGATTGGCTGGATTCTGGATCTCTGGGAGTATCGGGCTTTGAAGGAATCAGCTGCTCAGGGAGTATTTCGTTCCTCTCTGGGAACGCCGGTGCAGTCTCCGACAAGCCCCACCCGGCGCCGGAGCGTCGCTCGGTGAGCTGTTGTGACTGGGAGTGGAAACTTGGCTTTACCATTTCCAATTTGTTTGAGTCTTCTTCAGCATCTGACAGGCCTAATCTGTCTAGAGAGAATTTCGAAGGGCAAGTCTCGAACTGCTCAGCCCCAGTCTCCTCATTTATCTCTAGCAGGTTTTCCCCAGAAGAGGTGTCCCGTTTTGTGAACTCATTAGCTCTTGCCTTCAAATTAGCCACCCAGTCCTCTGTGGCAGAATCAGCATCTCCAGCAACCAAAGGGATGCGCCTTGCTTTTGCTTCAATTATCGCTGCTCCCAACACAGGTGGGCTGGGAGCCACTTGGGAAACATTCTCTCTGCTTACATGGGTATATTGCGGCTGAACTGCCACCTTTGGGCCCTCCTCATTTTCACACTGATATTCGTTGCCTTGCTGGCTCATCTGTGTGTCCAAATTGGCCTCATCATCTTCCTCTCTGAAATCCCAGGGTGTGAACCATCTCGGAGGCTTTGGCGGCGGTGCCCCCATGGTTATCTCCAAACCAGCTGCCCCACTGCTCTCCTCCTCCCTCTCTGGGGTCTCAGTCCATACAGCAGAGGGGATCTGTCTCTCGTGAAAGTCAGAACCGAGTTTCATGCTGGCTTCATCTGCCTCCAATTGTGCACTAATCTGAAGCCCACCTGGTGGCTTTATATCAATCATCCCCTCTGTGTTACTAGAATCCTGACCGTCACCGATGTCGACTACAGCTGATGGCTTCTCCGCCGCTTCCACTTTTGACCCCAACAGTGACAGGGCAGCCTTATTCTGAGGAAGTGCCTCACTGGGTTTCTCCAAGACTAAGTTGCTTTTGGTCAAAAGGCCGGGGGCATTCACAGGGCTGCTTTCCTCTTCGAGGATGCCCTCGTCGGAAGGTGGACGTGGCCTGAACATGCTCTCCTGAATCTCGTGTTCCTTCTCGGCGACGGTTTGGTCACTTTCCCATAGACCGCCAATTGTTTCTGTGGCCGTGGTCGTCCATTCATCTTCCCCTGCACTATTGGGCTCCTCCTCACTGTATGCTACAGTCAGTTTTTCTACACGCACAGTTTCGCTGTCCCATTTCTCTCTAGCACTATTTTGAGTAGTCAATGCTGCTGCTGCATCCTCCTTCCCTGAAGCTCCCAATGCAGACCAGGCTTGAGAGGCGCTAGTTTTCTCACTCTCCAACAGAGAGCCCAAATGACCCAACACACCATCTTCTTTCCGTGTAGCTTCCTGCACTGTTTTCAGTACATTTGCCTCCATTTCTTTTAAGATTGTGACATCTGCCCAGGACCCTGGGCCTAGAGACACTTCATCAGCACCTTGTGGCTCAGCCTTAGCTTTCTCAGTCTGGTTTTCATGAACCAGTTCAGCTGGGCTTCCTGTTGGACTTGGATCATCGATGTAGGCCACGTCCTCCATAACTACAGAATTCAAAAGGCTTTCCTCCCGAGTTTCTGGTTTGAGTCTACTCGTCGCAAAGGCATCAAAGGTGTCATCCCAGTCAAAGATGGAAGGAGTAGCAGGAGTCTGTTCTCGAGGAGGGCTGAGTCCTTGGGATGTGGGAGTGGCTTCTGGAATAGGGGCACCAGCGCTTTGGGTTGAAGACTCCTGCTGTGGTTTGTGAAGTCCTAGGGAGGCAGAGGGACTGTAATCCTCAGAGGAATAAAGGTGCCCAACGACCTCTTTGGTAGCATGCGACCCAGACTGGAAACTAGAGAAAAAGTGAGTAGGGGAAGGAGAGTTTAGTACCTGGTCAGCAAGGAGGTCCTCAAAGAAAGGGTTGCTGTGCAAGGAGTGGAGGAATGGGTTGGTAGGGGACAGGCATCCAAACTGGCTTTCTTCAGTAGCAGTTAAAAGGTTAGTGCTTAGCATGCGAGCAGGATGGACTATACCAGCAGGAGGACATTGGACAGGGGAACAAGGGGAAAAGTGAGAAGGTGCATCTGAGCTGGTTTCTACCTTAGGAGACACTTCCAGGCTGTGGAGGGAAGACAAAATAGTCCTCCTGGTTAATACTATGACAGCGCTTAAGTATATTCACCCCACCCCACCCCACCCCACCCACCCCACAAACACTTATGGTCAAAGCTGTGCAGTGCTGCAGGGATCACACATTCCTTCCTGTTAAGCAGAGCAATGATTAAGACAGAGATGCATGGATAGTGCATGCACTGGTATAAAGGAAAGGGAACCCCTTGTTTTAAGGCAGCTCTTGTGCTCCCCCCCACCCTGTTTCTTTACAACATACAGAATTCCTACTGCGCTGAACCAAATGACCTTGGAGGAACACAGAACTGGAGAGGAGCCCCATTTCAGCACCTGTGGCCCAAACTCCCTGTTCATTGATTGATAACTTGTTCTGGATGCCAATTTTCCAATTCTACCCATGCGAGTAGTCCCACTGAATTCAGGAGGGCTCCTGGAATGAGTAAGGCTGACTCACGTGAGTCAGGGTTGCAAGCCCAGCCCTTAGTGACTTACTCCAGAGTCTGGTCGTGTGCTTGGTTTCACATTAGGTCAGCAGAGAGAGGCTCTCAAAATCCTCCCTTTCCCCTCCTCCCACAGAGCCCCCTGAACACTGAAGTCAGCACAGGAACTGCAGTTATAGCTGAAGAGAAAACAAACAAACAGCAGGGGGCAGCATGTGGCCAGGGCACTGGGCTGGGAGTTAGGAGAGCTGGGTTCTGTTCCTACCTCTGCCGCTGGTTCCCTGTGTGATCTTTGGGCAAGCCACTCCCATTCCGTGTCTCCGAGGCAATGAGCTATCCCTTGTCCCACTCAACGGAAGCTGCAGGGATCTCAGCACCACCAAGAAACAGGCCATTAACCCCCCCCCCCCCCCCCGCAACTCAGTTTCCCTGGCTGTACCAATGGAGATGCAGATCCTTCCCCACCTTTACAACGGGTCAGAGGCTATCATCCTCCTCCTTTCTGGAGTGTTGCCAGCTCAACTCAACCCATTTCACAAACCTCTGGAGTGGAGCCGCATGAGGCCCTGGGCAGCAGATCAGCAGGATTACCCCTGGGTTGAGACACAGAACTTAACAGACTTGCATGAGGTCACACGGGAGACCCTGGTGCAGCCAGGAATTCCCATTCCCAGCCAGTACTTCAATCACAAGGCAATCCTTGCCCTCAAACCCTCTCCTCCAAGACTCAGCAGTCAGAAGCACAAGGGGGATAGCTGAATCTCCTTGCCCAGTACTCCCTACAGAGTCTAGGGCTTTGGGGACACATTTATCCCAAAAGCCCCCCATTTCCAGCAGCACCAGGGGGCAGCACCCTCACAGCAGCTCCAGACTCTTGAGCGGTGAGAACAGAGAGGTAACCAACACGCTCTGGTGGCAAGTTCCCTGCCCCAGATTTCAGATCATATGCCCTACAGCCAATCAGTGCGGTTTGTGCTCTCTGGCTCCTGCAAGGATCCTCCCCTGACAGCAGGTAGAGGGGTGGTTGGGGACAGACTATAAAGACGAGGGGAATCAAACAAATAGTATACAAATCATAAGCCGTCACGGTCACTTGTTTGGCACAGGAGCTGAGTCAATGAGGACTTTCCAAAAAGATCATTTTTTTAAAAGGGGTCAGTGATCTGGTACCTAACGCTGTGCCCATCCCCAGCCTGCATAATTGTGTGATCATCCCGCTATCTTCCCAGCCTCCTTCCTATTGCTTGGCACACTCACTTCATACAAACGAACTGAAGATGGTGACAGGGTCTCTAGAGCAGGGGCTGCTTCAGCACACTTAGGCCCTGATTCTTGCACAGACCTTTGGGCATTATGTTCTCCTCATAAGACCCGAATTCAGGGTCCTCGGGTGGGTGCCCTTGCAGGAGCCAATGGCATTGCTAATCTCTGAGTGGAGGGGAAAACATGTAGCTACCTGCTCTGCTTTCAGCTACCAGCCCTTGTCAGAGAGAAGAAACCACAAATGCTGGGCTCTTGGCAAGTCTGGTGCCTCCCAGAGAACCCTCCTCTTGCTTGAGCAGCTCTAAGGTAAAGTGGTCACGGAGGAGGGATTACTTTGAGATCCATTCCTCCTCCTCCTCCTCCCCCCCCCGCTTCTAAAAGCTAAGGGATCAGCTGAGACAGTAACTAAGCAGCCAATTCTAGGGCCTGCATTCAGCAAGCGGGCTGCATAGTGGCAAAGGCAAATGGCAACGGTCAGATGAAGATGGCATAAAGACCAGAGTCTCACGCACCAATGTGGGGTCCCTTCAGCAATCAGCCACTTGTCTTACCATGTGTTCTTCAGACTGAGGTTTCTCGGTTACTTCCTGGTTGGAACGCTGCATTCTCATATGGCCTCCTGCATTCCCTGGGAGGGCTGAATGGGCAGCACCTGACCTGGCTATAGACAATTACCCACCACCTTTGTGCTCAGAGCAGAGCAACTCAAATAGCAGGAGTACCAGACCTCCTATGGGGCAGAATGATGCAGCGAACTACCATTCTGGGGAAGAGCCACACAGTAAAAAAAATCAGATTTTAGGGTGATCAGCCACAAGTGAAATATTGATGTCAATGACTTGGGCAAATCAAAGTTTGTGGAGGGGGAAGAAAAAGTCAAAAACCCGTATTATACTGTCAGTCTCTAGCCCAGTGGTTTTCAACCTGTGGTCCGTGGAGCAATGGGGGTCCGTGGACTATATCTAAGATTTCCAAAGGGGTCTGCACCTCCAATTGAAATATTTTAGGGGTCTGCAAATGAAAAAAAGATTGAAAGCCACTGTTTATTCTATATACAGCCTAGTCTTGTTCTCACTGATGTCACAGGATTGGGCCTTCACTAGTCACAGTAGCCACTAAGCAAGCATCTCTCTGTGTGTAGCTAAAGTTCAGCTAGGAGGAAATGTAAAAAGCACCTTCTCTTCCATCCCCCTTCAGCCTTCTCTCACAGAGACAGTTTACATAAGAACATGAGGCTGCATAACTTCACTGGAGCTTATAGGCACCACTTGACTTCTCGTGCCATCAAGGTATTTTAAAATAAATTTCCCATCGAAATTCTCTCTTCCCCTGCTCCCTTTTTTTGTGATTTATAAACTTCTCCATGAAGGCTGTAAACTAAGCTCGCTTCCTTAGTAAATTTCAGTCATCGTACACCTCTAGGCTGATCTGGTACTGGCAGGTTATTGCCCAAAGCCAGCCGGTGCAATGTACGCCGGGAGAGTTCCAGAATAGGAAACGAACGCAGCATGGATGCATGTTTTCAAAACCAGAGCTATACATAAAAGTTTAGATGGAATGGGGGAAAGCAGCAGCAAAGGCCAAAATGCCGGCCTTACCAACCTCAGCAGAGCTGCTTTGGGAGGAACAAAGCCAAGACAACTTAAAGACTTTATCATAGCAGATTAGGGTTGGAAGAGACCTCAGGAGGTCATCTAGACCAACGCCCTGCTCAAAGCAGGACCAATCCCAGCTAAATGAATCTCTGAATTTTTGGGGGGGGCATTATTGTTACATATATATCATGCCACTTAGACTGAAAAAATAACAGCCTCCCCCACCCACCCTTTACTTTGTGTTTGACCCATTTTACCTTCTGGCTAGTCAGTTTCACCTGCTGTTTGTGGATTTGTCCTACTATGACCAAAAGAGAAACTGTTTTCCTTAAAAAAAAAAAAAAAGTCATTTTGAGGCAAGGGGCAGAGTTTGGGGAAAAGTGCAGGGCCTGAAATTATGTTACTTTTGCATAGTGGACTGCATTTCAAGTTGTCTGTGTCCCTGGAACAGGAGTGTAACATGAATTCATTTTTACATGACCCCATCAATTCTATTGATGGAGGAAAGGATCTGTCTATTCTTCCTCTTAACGGCAGCTCCAGCTACGATCCACACTAGACAATGAGAGCAGTCAAAGAAATGCAGTTCTGGTGAAACTTAAATGAGCCTTCCACTATCAGCATCTCCCCCCCCCCCCCCCCCACATTACTTATTTTTTAATCGGAAAGAATAGAAAGCTATCCAGGTGCAGTGTTGAAAATCAAGGCCAGATTTCTTTACAATGAAACTAAGGACTCACTGGGACAGATAAAGCCTCTGAATTTCACACACGTGGTTTGTGTCCCAAGCCATAAGGCAGTCCCAGCCCATGAACCTTCACTAAGATTGATGAATATGGCCCAACATAAACTTGACACTGAAACCAAACTTTGGGCACATTCTGTATTGTTCCAGGGTCCACTGCAACCATCTTTCACGGATGGAGCATTAATCGTCCTTGGGTGGAAGACAGAATGCTGCTACATGAAGGATATAATGGGCCAAACTCCATGGAAGACAATGGCATTACATCAGGGAGCCATTTTATTGAATTATTCACAAGATTTCTGTGGCACTCAGTACTGAAACATGCAAGCGTCTAACAGGTTTATGCTGGTAACACTGCTGTGCAGTAAGGAAGCATCATCCTCATCACCCCTGCTTTACAGATGAGAACCACAGACAGATGACTCAAATTCCCCACTGCCTGGCATCTTGTGTTGCCATTCACATCTGTGCACAGCAAATGTAAAAACACCACCAGGGTGTGAGCAGAGAATTCGGATTTGGGACCATTTTACCTCCCCTTGGCACAGAGTAAGAGACCCCACAAAGGAACCAAGTGGTGGAGGCCCGAGATTATCCCACAGAAAGCCCGTGGAAAGGCCAGGAAGAGAATCCCGCTCTCCAGAGTTCTGGGGCTACAGCTTTAACCACAAGCCCATCCCCTGGGTCCACAGAGCCACTGTCTTGTTTGTCTTGTCCTGCCTCCAATCCACCTTTGCTCAGGGGGTTGTAAAGCACATCTGGATATTTCTCTTGACCTTCCAGCTCTACAATTCTCCACGGCTAAATACACCAGCAATCCCTGGCCCAGGGTATGCAGCATTGCACCTGCAGTGCTAGCTCTGAATTGGTTTCGGTATTTTTTGGCCAAGCAAAGCAAGGCCCTACGTTCACCTTGACGGCATTTCTCCAGTCATACGTCTGTAACGCGACAACTTCAGAAAACCACATCCGAGCAATGGTAGAACGTCGGAGAACGTTCAAGGGAGCACCAGGCAGACCCCTGCTGATTTTGGAAGAAACTAAAAGAGCCTGAAATTAAGCCCATCATAAACTGCCCATTTTGTGATGCCGGCAGAGGAAGCTCTCTGGAGCCCTATGGCTGCTGTCTACACATCAGAGGCAGCAGCTTACAAGCATGGAGGGTGAGCGGCATACCCACACAAGGCCCTCCTCCCCATTCCAGCCAGGTGGCTCCAAAATCAACCCTCACCGCCCCCAATGCAGCGGCCCCACCCTCCCGGGCTCTTGTCCCCAGTCAGCCCCTCACACTCTGGCCAGCCCTACCTCCACCCCGACCTACATTTACACTTAAAAGGTTGAACAAGGCACAGAGCTTGGTCAACATGAGCAGCAAAGTGTGCAACCCTCTGCCATTAGCTACAAAAACCTGTACATTTCTCCCTGTAGATTGAGAGAACTATATTTCTGCTGGAAGAACAGGAGTTACTGGAAGCATAGCTATGTACACCCTTCCAGCCACTGTTCAGCCTCCTGACCTAGTCACCTTACGCTTGGCCACCCCAGTCTTTAGCGCTAAAGCCAAAATCCTTCCCACCCTGAAAATAAGACTGTGAACTGTCCCCAGTACGCAGGGCATCCTTCCAGCTCTCATCGACATAACTATGAAGGGATCCACTCCAGAACAGCATTTCTCGCTGTGGCCCAAGAGGCTGGGGGGGGGGGGAAGCAAAGCCAATTTCAACAGATTTAAGAACACTGAAATGTCACATTTCTGCAGGATCTGGGACCAACTGTACTCCCTTCGAGATACACACAGAACCCCTGGCATTCAAAGGGGGTTACACACACACACACACACACACAATACTGGAGATCATACACGCGTCTGACGCTCTAATACTTGGCACTCCCTTAGCCTGCCGTGTCTTTGATCAGCAGGGGCAGCTCTCACCTTTGCTGGCTGTTCTCTAGTCCAAGGTACAAGCTTTTTAGAAATGGTCACAGTCTTTAGAAATCCTCCAGAAAGCAGAATTCCTGCTTCTGTTTTACTCCTCTGAAATAAAGAAACTTTACACTAGGGGGAGTGCGTGCTCTGCATTGCCTCAATGGAAAGTAAACTCCCACTTTAGTTTAAAAAAAAACAAACAAAAAAAACCCCCTTCTTCATTTTATTACTGAGGTCAAGGAGCGGTCCTGAAAACATAAGTGATGTTTGATGTATTAGGATCAGAGCTACACTTCCACCCTGCTCAGCAGAGCCCAACACCCAACGTTCCCATTCCCTAGGGAAGGTTCGAGGACTTCTTTGGCACCACGCCTCTGATGGACAGCATTTACAATGCTGCAAAATTGTCTCCACTGCTTTTACATCTAGAGGAGTTTAACTGACTTGATCTTGCTTTCACTTTTGTCAGTCTCCTCACCTCTCCCACATACATTCCATTTCTCTCCCTTGCTGGCAGCTGGCCCCATGCTTCCCTCTCCTGTCAGAAGAGTAGCCCTGGCTGGGAGTTTGAGTACGGCCCATGCATAACAGAGCACTGTGCAGTCAGAGATCTGATCAAAGAGCTGGGAACCAGGAACTCCCAAGTTCTAACCCTAGCTCTGACACCAGCGACCCCTGTGATCTTGTCCATGTCACTTTGCCACTCTGTGCCCCACATTTCCCATGTGTAACACTGTGATAATACTTGCCTATCCCACAGGGCTGCTGGGGGTTAGTAAATGAATGTTTGTAGAGAGTTCTGAAGAACAGGGCTGTAAGTATTCAGTGGGAGTTGATTTTTCTGCTACAGTGCTCTCCATAGTTGGGGACTGGTCCTGCTTTGAGCAGGGGGTTGGACTAGACGACCTCCTGAGGTCCCTTCCAACCCTGATATTCTATGATTCATAGACACTGCTTGGAGGCTCTTTCATATGAAGTTGTGGATGCTGAAAAGGAGAAGTGACCCCCTCTAGGGCTACGCTATTCTACCCCCACCTCCTGTCTCCATTATTCAGATGCTCCACCCCTGTGATCAGTTACCACGCCTACCTCCACTGATGCACCACTCCACTCCACCAGCAGCATGAAACGGACACGATCCTTGAGAGCATGGCTTCTGCCTACCAGTTCTGTACAGCATCAGTGAAAGTGACCAGAGTGATGTTAATTTCACTCTGGGGCAGCTGGCAAAGACCTGAGGGGCAGCCAAGGCTGCAGGCTCAGGGAGGTGACACTGCATAAGTGCAGGTTTCTACTCACATTCGGAAAAAAATACTTCACAACCAGAAAGGTTAAAACTTTTTTTTTTTTTTTTTAAATAGTGCTGCATTGTGCAGGTCCCTTCACTTGCCAGAGGAAACTTCTCCCTCCCCTATGGGAAACAGGGCTTTTGCAGCCCTGACACCAGGAGGACATTAACACCATCACCTTGCACTTAAAGCACATTGCAAATTGGCAGGATTGGAACACATTGTATTTTCGTCCCCCTTTCACAGGGGACAGACACAGAGGTTAACTGACCAGTAAAATGCATCGAGTCAGCACCATACACAGGGCTAGAACCCAAGAGTCCTGACCACCAGCTCCTTCTACAGCTGCCACTCTCAGCCACACCTCTTTAAATATGGGAAGGGAGGAGCTGAGCTCCCATTCTAGAAATTCTGCTCAATACCTGTTTTTGACGGGGGGAAGGGGGGAACTTGTATGACGACCACTCCTGTCAACATCATAATCCAAACAGGCATTTCCCACCCCCCGGAACGTAAGGTGATAGAAGGATAGGCATTTGCCAGAGAACCCAAGAACCTGAAACTCCTCCTACAGCCTCTGAGGTGGGGTGGGGATTCAATTATTTTCTGCTCCTGTTTGAATTTAAAGAACAAAAACAAACAAACAAAAAAATCTGTCATGTGGAGAGAAAAAAAAATCTTCCTATTTCCCTGATGTTAAATTTTTGTGCCTGCCCTCCCAGAGCAGTAAATGAAACACCCAGACTAAAAGACTTTTAAAAGCTTCAGAACTGAACTGAGCTAAAATCCTTTCACAGTAACTGTGACAGTGCTGGACTCTAAAAGCGTATGTCTCAATAAAGCCATGCTATGCCCGAGAGCTGTTCTCACAAAACTAGGAAGAGCAATAACCAGTATAGCACTTTTCAGTCCAAGGATCTCAAAGCTATTACCAAAGTTAATGGATCTCACATCCTTCCCACCCCCAGATTTACCCCACCTGCAAAATTGGGATAATAAGGCACAGAGAGGCCAAGTGCCCAGTCCTGCAACAAATCTGTGGCAAAGTTGGGAAAAGAACCCAGGAGACTTGGCTCTCAGTCCCTAGATCTAATCCCTGAACAACACACTCTCTTCACCACATGGGCACCAATTCAGCTAAAGCTTTACCTCCATTATCCCCCAAATATTTTTAGCTCTCAGTTAAGAGCTGCACAGCAAGAATCCAGAAAAAATATCAGCTGGGTCAGGCTGAGCATCCTTGACTTCAGTGCCTTTTAAAATATTGTACTGGTCTTTCTAACTAGACACCGGCAGCCCAATCACCCCAATTCAAACCAGCTTGGTACTGGAACAGGAGGTGGTTATGCTAGCTTCCTAGAAATCTGCCTGTAGGTTGTGTTCTCTTCACGATGCTCCCCGGGAAGCAAAGGTGTTTATCTGAGACCAACCATTCATAGGTGTAGCCAGCTATAAATTATTGCTTCTGGGGGTCAGAGGAGGAATAAAGGCTAAAGAAAATATTTCCCATCAAATATTTAATCACAGGCATTATGTACACACTTGATACTGGGCTCTCCAGCATGCAAAATCCCTATCCTTGCCACTGGAAATCCATGTACCTTGACAGGGATTGGACCACGGGGACGTACCTGGCTGGACATAGTGGAAGCTTTTCCAGATTTCCCCTATCAATCCAAGAGGAAAGTGACAGGTGACAGCACAAACCCGTTCACCACACCCTTTCCCTAGAAGGCTCTGTAAGACCCTAATATTTTGGCGGCTCATGATTTTAGATCCTGAACATGACAACACTAGAAATTATTTAAGTGTCAAACTGAGATGGGGCCAGCAAGGTCTAGCAACACTAGTTCCTTGTTTGGCTCTGTTACAAAACCCTGCAAACCACACACACGGCTCGCTTACCTAACACACCTTCCTGTTGGCATTCACTTGTCCTCATTTGCCACACTCACTCACTGAGTCACTTTCATCCAGATCGCAGGCTCTTTGAGGCAAGAGCCGTCTCTGACCAGGAGAGGTGCTGTACAAACCCCCAAAAAGGCGCCCAATCTGATTTGGGCACTTGGGCCCTCCTGCTGTACAGCAGGAGTACTTATCTCCTTTTCCTAGCCACCACTCAATCCACTTCCTTTAGCTTCCCTCCTTAGACTTTAGGAGAAGAGCCAGTGCCCTGGTGTCAGATAGTTGGTCAAGCCTAAGTCTCCGCTCTTTCTCTCTACTCCAATTCCAACACCTCAAGTCATCAGACTCAGAAATAATAATAGCACTTAGCAGTTTATATACACCTCCCTTCATCTAAGGTGGAGGCATCATACTCATTTTAGCAATAAGAAAACTAAGGCTGTCATCAGGTGGCTTGCCCAAGGTCTCAGAGTGAGCCAGTGGCAGAGCAAATGACAAGGCCTGTCAGTCTACAGCACCCACAGTCAGACGAGCTCCCAGCAAGCCTGTTAAAAGCAACCATTTAATCACTGCCATACCCCTCTTGCTGCCTACCCTCCTCCAGAGCCTCTATTAAACTATTCAGTCTCCCCTTCGTGCATTCTTCCAAACAGCCCCTTCACCTGAAACTTCCTCATTGTCTGTCCATTGACCAAACTACCCCCACCATAAAACCACCCTCAAGGCCCCTTTGCTGACACCCAACAGGGCTTCCTTCACAGTCTATGGATGTTCTTCCATTACAGGCAAGCTACTGTCCGTGTCTTTAGATTGTAAGCTCCTTGCAGCAGGGACTAGGAGTTTCTCTAGGTCTGCAGACCACTGAGTACACAGTCAGAATTCAATCAACAACAAACTTTCTCCCTTGAGTCTCTTGCTTGAGCAGTTACCAGGCAAGCTTTCACACCAGGGTTTGGATTTCCCTTCCCTAGCCCCACCCTCTTCCTCCCCCACTCACATTCTCATGGAATAGCCAACTGTAGAAAACATTCCAAGAAACGCATCCCAATTCTTCCTACCATATCAGCTATTTGTCAGACTATGATCTGAGGGTGTTAAGGACTACACAGGGCCCGCGGGGGGGGGGGGGGTGTCCATATATTTGCAGCAGCCTAGACTCACAAGTCTGCACTGCTTTTTAAAACAGTGGCTCTCAACCTTTCCAGATTACTGTACCCCTCTTGGGACTCTCATTTGTCTTGCGTACCCCCAAGTTACACCTCACTTAAAAACTACTTGCTTACAAAATCAGACATAAAAATACAAGTGTCCCAGCACACTAGTACTGAAAAATTGCTGACTTTCTCATTTTTACTATTTAATTATAAAATAGATCAACTGGAATATAAATATTGTACTTACATTTCAGTGTCCAGTATATAGAGGAGTATAAACAAGTCATTGTCTGTATGAAATGTAAGTTTGTACTGACTTCGTTAGTGCTTTTTATGCAGCTTGTTGTAAAACTAGGCAAATATCTAGATGAGTTGATGCACCCCCCTGGAAGACCTCTGCGTACCCCCAGAGGCATGCATACCCCTGGTTGAGAATCACTGTCTTAAAATACTTACTAACCCAGCTACTCCCATAAAAGGAACATACAGATCAATGAGCAAAAATAAATGAATAAATGTGGGGGGAAAGGAATCCACTGTTTGGCAGTATTTTGTATATCTTGGCCTCCCTCGATTAAAAAAAAAAAAAAAAAAAAATACAAGCAACTCGAGTGCCTCATCTTGGGCCAACAGCTAATCAGTGAGATTTCTCCTACAGTTCCCAGTCTGCTCTGCAGAGTAAATACAGCAACACTGCACTTCGTCCAACAAGCACTCACAATCCAGAGATTGCACCGTGCTTTGCAAAAGGAGGGTAAATCTGTATTAGAAGAGAAATAAAACCACATGCACATGGAAAAGCTGAGGCACAGAGGTCAAGGCTCAAATTCCAGCCATAATAGAAACGAAGATCAGGTGTTTTTCCCCTCAAACAACAATGGGAAGGAATCGCCCCCCTGTGCTGCTGTGGGCATTAATGGAGTCAGAACTTTGCCAGCAGCCCCCAGCCAGCACCATGGAGTACCCGAGGAAAACTAGCACTTTAAGGCCTTCGCTTCCTGCAGGGAGAGACCAGAGGCAGCAGTTATATACTTTCCCAGGGCCAGGCCAAGACCTCTGAGGCCACCTGGCCCAGCAGCCCCCCAAGGGTGTCCGTACCCTGGACTCTGAGCCGTGTTGCAGGGCTGGGGACGAGGGAAAGTACAGTAACCGGAGTGGGCATTAGTTACAGGTAGGTCTCCGGATCACCTTCACCGGCAAAGGCTTCAGAGCATACACTGCACATCTGATCAATGGGATTTCTGCTCTCCCAACGCACACCTGGAGGGACCCTCCCCTCCTGCCCCCTTGGGAGCAGCAGAGTGAGCACCCCAAAGGCCCCGCACCCGAGGGAGTCTTTAGTGTTTTAAACGTAAGGGGCGGGGAGGAAGAGAGTCCATGTAGAAGGGGTGAAACAAAAGTCAGTCTAAGAGCTACAACGACACTGCATACAATCTTAGGGCTCGCAGCCCCTTCTCCAAGGGGAGGCCTGAGTGTTAAGGGATCGGGGGGGGTGGGGGGTGGGCTACGGGCATTTTTAATGAGGGCATTTCGAACGTCGGCGCCGTTAAAGCACAGAGCTAGTCCGAGCAGCTCAATGCTGCCGCCATTTTTCACACCTGCTCGGCGAGCCTCTCGCCTGAGACGGCGGGCAGGGGCCGCCCCGCCCTAGGGGCTTGCACAGTGTCCGGCCCAGCGAGCCCCCCGCTTCCGAACGGGCCCTCGGGAGCCGTGACACCAGCAGGCAGCGGAGACCCACCCACCGGCCATTCGGCGCTCGGTGTCCCAGGGAAATCCGTCGCCGAGGCAGGGAGGGGAAGGGAGCGAGGCCCTCCAGTCGCTTTGTGGCGATGCCCCCCCCGCAGCTCGGTTCTCCTATCGGGGGGCTGGGGCTCTCCTCCGCCTCCTCAGAGCAGCCGGGGAGCCCCCCCCAACTTGATCGTCTCCCCAGGCCTGGACCTCTCCCATCCCCCTCACCTGCAGGGACTAGGCTAGGCCTGGCCGCAGGAAGGGCCCGAACGCAGAGTCAGCCAAGCCCCCAGGGGCACCCACCTCCGGCGCGGCGGCTACTCCGTGCGCTGGCTGGGGCAAGCTGGTGCCGATGCTTGGGGAGGACGGTGCCGGCTGGCCTGGCCTAGCCCAGCCCAGCCCTTTCCAGGCCGGCCCGGCAGGAAACAGGAAGTCAGCCGTGAAGAAGCGGATTCATCCCTCGCCCCTCTGCAGTTTCCTAGGCTGTGGGAAGGAGGCGGCCGGGGTGCAGGAGCCCTCCCGCTCGAACCTCCGCAACGGACTCCAGCCAGACCTCTGGGCAAGTCGCCTTGGCCCGAACGGAAAGGAGGAACCACTGATCCGCATTACCCGACGCGACACACCTGGGGCCTGAACTTCAGGGGTGCCGAGCGCCCCCAGCTACACCTGAGGCCGAGGGGCACTCCAGGTGATCAGCACTTCTGAAAACCAGGCCCCAGCTGTCTAAGGGGGCACCCCCCCCCACTCAGTGGCTACTCTTGAAAATCTGGCTGACTCCCCGACCTGTGAAGTGGGAGAGGCCACAACCTACTGCACACTTCCCAGGGATGTTGTAAGACTTTATTTCAGGACCGTTTCCATCATCTGCCCTGAAGCCATCTCCAGTGCTGGGGTAGTGACAGGTTTCACTGAAGTGGGATTGCATTCGGAGACTTGCAGCGACAAGGGCCACTGGCTCAGCAAAACAATGGGGGCCCGATTCTCTGCTACCCTGCATGGCATGATGTCACTTACCTCTGTGTCAAGTGAATGCAAGGTGGGTGCAAAATGCCACCTGGCAGCACTCCCCTCTCTCTCACCCGAGGTAGCGTTTTACACCCGATTTACACAGGTTTAAATGGCTACAGAAGGTGCACGGCCGTGCTGAATCCAATACCTTAATATGTCCAGTTGAGCAGGTTGGTCAAGTTAGGTCAGGAGAGCCACAGAGCTGGCAGAAGTTGTGTGCAGCCGACTTCAAAGTGCACAGAGCTGCTACCAGCGATTAGTCAATAGCTCAGGGAGGTCTCCCTTTAGGCTAATTGAGTTTGTTTGTAGTTAGGGGGTTTTAAAGCCCTTTGAAGATATAAAGTGTTGTGTGTTTTTACCATAACCTCGCTTTATGGTTAATGGGTTGAGTGAATTTCTATATTTGCAATTTGCCCCATTAATCCTATTTAACGACATATTTCACTATTCTATTGGCCCTTGGTCACTAAAATATACTCACTTGATCATTCCAACCCAGTGGCTTTCAACCCTGTGGTCCGCAGACCCCTGCTGATCCACAGACTGTGTAAAACATTTCCAAAGGGGTCTGCACCTCCATTTGAAATTTTTTAGGTGTCCCCATATGAAAAAAAAGGTTGAAAACCCCTGTTCTAACCCGTTATACCCCTCCAACGCATTATTAAGGATCTACAACCTATCCTAAAGGATGACCCAACACTCTCACAAATCTTGGGAGACAGGCCAGTCCTTGCCTACAGACAGCCCCGCAACCTGAAGCAAATACTCACCAACAACCACATACCACACAACAGAACCACTAACCCAGGAACTTATCCTTGCAACAAAGCCCGTTGCCAACTGTGCCCACATATCTATTCAGGGGACACCATCACAGGGCCTAATAACATCAGCCACACTATCAGAGGCTCGTTCACCTGCACATCCACCAATGTGATATATGCCATCATGTGCCAGCAATGCCCCTCTGCCATGTACATTGGTCAAACTGGACAGTCTCTACGTAAAAGAATAAATGGACACAAATCAGATGTCAAGAATTATAACATTCATAAACCAGTCGGAGAACACTTCAATCTCTCTGGTCACGCGATCACAGACATGAAAGTCGCTATCTTAAAACAAAAAAACTTCAAATCCAGACTCCAGCGAGAAACTGCTGAATTGGAATTCATTTGCAAATTGGATACTATTAATTTAGGCTTAAATAGAGACTTGGAGTGGCTAAGTCATTATGCAAGGTAGCCTGTTTCCTCTTGTTTTTTCCTACCCCCCCCCCCAGATGTTCTGGTTTAACTTGGATTTTAACTTGAAGAGTGGTCAGTTTGGATGAGCTATTACCAGCAGGAGAGTGAGTTTGTGTGTGTATGGGGGTGGGGGGGATGTGAGAACCTGGATTTGTGCAGGAAATAGCCCAGCTTGATTGTCATGCACATTGTGTAAAGAGTTGTCACTTTGGATGGGCTATCACCAGCAGGAGAGTGAATTTGTGTGGGGGGGTGGAGGGTGAGAAAACCTGGATTTGTGCTGGAAATCACTTTAGATAAGCTATTACCAGCAGGACAGTGGGGTGGGAATAGGTATTGTTTCATATTCTCTGTGTATATATAAAGCCTGCTGCAGTTTCCACGATATGCATCCGATGAAGTGAGCTGTAGCTCACGAAAGCTTATGCTCTAATAAATTGGTTAGTCTCTAAGGTGCCACAAGCCCTCCTTTTCTTTTTTAGAAAAACATGGGTGAATAGGTCTCAGGCCTGGACAAAAAGAAGGATTCTAGGTGGACTCCTCCTGAAGGTCGAGACAGCAGACTGGACTTCTACATAGAGTGCTTCCGCAGACGTGCACGGGCTGAAATTGTGGAAAAGCAGCATCACTTGCCCCACAACCTCAGCCGTGCAGAACACAATGCCATCCACAGCCTCAGAAACAACTCTGACATCATAATCAAAAAGGCTGACAAAGGAGGTGCTGTCGTCATCATGAATAGGTCGGAATATGAACAAGAGGCTGCTTGGCAGCTCTCCAACACCACTTTCTACAAGCCATTACCCTCTGATCCCACTGAGAGTTACCAAAAGAAACTACAGCATTTGCTCAAGAAACTCCCTGAAAAAGCACAAGATCAAATCTGCACAGACACACCCCTGGAACCCCGACCTGGGATATTCTATCTACTACCCAAGATCCATAAACCTGGAAATCCTGGGCGCCCCATCATCTCAGGCATTGGCACCCTGACAGCAGGATTGTCTGGCTATGTAGACTCCCTCCTCAGGCCCTACGCTACCAGCACTCCCAGCTACCTTCGAGACACCACTGACTTCCTGAGGAAACCACAATCCATCGGTGATCTTCCTGATACCACCATCCTGGCCACTATGGATGTAGAAGCCCTCTACACCAACATTCCACACAAAGATGGACTACAAGCCATCAAGAACACTATCCCCGATAATGTCACGGCTAACCTGGTGGCTGAACTTTGTGACTTTGTCCTTACCCATAATTATTTTACATTTGGGGACAACGTATACCTTCAAATCAGCGGCACTGCTATGGGTACCCGCATGGCCCCACAGTATGCCATTTTTATGGCCGACTTAGAACAACGTTTCCTCAGCTCTCGTCCCCTAACGCCCCTACTCTACTTGTGCTATATTGATGACATCTTCATCATCTGGACCCATGGAAAAGAAGCCCTTGAGAAATTCCACCATGATTTCAACAATTTCCATCCCACCATCAACCTCAGCCTGGTCCAGTCCACACAAGAGATCCACTTCCTGGACACTACAGTGCTAATAAACGATGGTCACATAAACACCACCCTATACCAGAAACCTACTGACCGCTATTCCTACCTACATGCCTCCAGCTTTCACCCTGACCACACCACACAATCCATTGTCTACAGCCAAGCTCTGCGATACAACCACATTTGCTCCAACGCCTCAGACAGAGACAAACACCTACAAGATCTCTATCAAGCATTCTTAGAGCTACAATACCCACCTGCAGAAGTGAAGAAATGGATTGATAGAGCCAGAAGAGTTCCCAGAAGTCACCTACTACAGGACAGGCCCAACAAAGAAAATAACAGAACGCCACTAGCCGTCACCTTCAGCCCCCAACTAAAACCCCTCCAACACATTATCAAGGATCTACAACCTATCCTGAAGGACGACCCAACACTCTCACAAATCTTGGGAGACAGGCCAGTCCTTGCTTACAGACAGCCCCCCAACCTGAAGCGAATACTCACCAGCAACCATACACCACACAACAAAACCACTAACCCAGGAACCTATCCTTGCAACAAAGCCCGTTGCCAACTGTGCCCACATATCTATTCAGGGGACACCATCACAGGGCCTAATCACACCAGCCACTCTATCAATGTGATATGTGCCAGCAATGCCCCTCTCCCATGTACATTGGCCAAACCAGACAGTCTCTAAGTAAAAGAATAAATGGACACAAATCAGACGTCAAGAATTATAACATTCAAAAACCAGTCAGAGAACACTTCAATCTCTCTGGTCACGCAATTTCTGTTCTCAAAGTGAGTATCCTTCAACAAAAAACTTCAAAAACCGACTCCAACGAGAGACTGCTGAATTGGAATTAATTTGCAAATTGGATACAATTAACTTAGGCTTGAATAGAGACTGGGAATGGTTGATTCATTATAAAAAGTAACCTATTTCCCCTTGTTTATTCCTCCCCCCCACTGTTCCTCAGACTTTCTTGTTAAACCCTGGATTTGTGCTGGAAATGGCCCACCTTGATTATCATACACATTGTAAGGAGAGTGATCACTTTAGATAAGCTATTACCAGCAGGAGAGTGCAGTGGGGGGAGAGAAAACCTTTTGTAGTGATAAACACCTACTTTTTCACGGTCTGTGTATATAAAAACCATCTTCTGTATTTTCCACAGTATGCATCCGATGAAGTGAGCTGTAGCTCATGAAAGCTTATGCTCAAATAAATTGGTTAGTCTCTAAGGTGTCACAAGTACTCCTATTAATTGGAGGGTTTCCCCTATTTTTTGTCATCAGCAAAAATGACTAATCAAAAATCCTCCAGCCACTGTGCTTATTCCCCCAATTCCAAACTACCCTTCCCACATGCCTTCCCGGCTCCTAACAGTACCCCACCCAGACACTGAAACCTCCAACCTCACCCCTGCCAACGTCTACCTGAGCCAAAAATAAGCTGCACACTGAAAATGGAAGGACATTGTACCTAGTTAATATTTAAACCTGACACAGAAGGACCCCGTAGTGATTTCATTTTCTTATTGAATTCAATCAAACCTGAAAGTTTAAATTGATCTGCACCTGGCACAGAATTCCACAAGTGCTGCAGAAACTAGGTGCCGGTGAGTTCACAGGGTCTGGTGTGTTCCATTACCCAAAAGTAGAAACCACCCACACTAACTACATGGCCTTCACTTGTGACATTGTTAAGTTGCCTGTAATCAGGCAACTTAACAATGGGCTCTTTACCCATGTTAAGTTCTACTTGCTTACTCAGTTGACCAGCTGGAGTTACTCGGCTTCAAAAAGAGGCAGCAGAAAGGAAGTCGCCATTCTAAGGGAGGCTTGGGTGGAGGTTTTCTTGCAGGAAGACACTGCTGCTGACTTGCTCAGTTGCTTCTGGGTTACTGAATGGAGAAGGGCTGCTGCTTGTGGTTCCTGAATACCACATCAGAAGCGAAGCAGGAAGAGCTTGCCACCGACTTACCACACAGCCCCGGACACTTCACTAAACTTGCCTGCTTCAGTTAGCCCAACTTGTAAAATGGGGCTAATGCTGCCCTACCCGTAGAGCACAGGGGCGTTGGCAAATTGGTCAGCACAGAGATATACAGTAAAACCACAGAGTTACGAACTCCAGAGTTACAAACTGACTGGTCAACCACCCACCCCATTTGGAACCGGAAGTATGCAATCAGGTGTGGCAGAGAAAAAAAAACAACCCGCAAATACAATATGTATAATATGTATACAGAGATGTGTTAAACGTAAACTACTAAAAAATAGAGGGAAAGTTTAAAAAAAGATTTGACAAAGTAAGGAAACGATTACTGTGCTTGTTTCATTTAAATTAAGATGGTTAAAAGCAGCATTTTTCTTCTACACAGTAAAGTTTCAAAGCTGTATTAAGTCAATGTTCAGTTGTAAACTTTTGAAAGAACCACCAGAACATTTTGTTCAGAGTTACAAACAATCTCCATTCCTAAGGCGTTTGTAACTCTGAGGTTCTACTGTATAGTCAGCACAGAATTAGTGATCCAGAAGCAGAAAGTGAAGTTAACTAAAAACTGACTAGTTTAATTTCCCTCGCCAAGAGGAAAGAAATATAAGATGTGAACATACTGGATAAAATTTTCAAAAGTCACCTAGCAGCCCAAGTCCCATTGACATTTAATAGGAGTTGAGATCTCAGGAAGTCCTTTAGTGGGTAAAACTCTTTCAAAAGTGCCCATCAAATACAGGAACTCCTCACTTAAAGTCGTTCTGATTAACGTTTCGTTGCTGATCAGTTAGGGAACATGCTTGTTTAAAGTTGTGCAATGCTCCCTTCTAACGTTGTTTGGCAGCCGCCTGCTTTGTCCACTGCTTGCAGGAAGAGCAGCCGGTTGGAACTAGCTGGTGGGTGGTTGGAACCAGGGTGGACCGGCAGCCCCCCTATCAGCTCCCCGCTCTCCTAAGTTCCCTGTGCGGCAGCTGCTCAGCAGGCTATCAGTTGCCAGCAGTTCAGCTGTCCCTTCCCGCACTGCCATGTGCTGGTGCTGCTCCTGCCCTCTGCCTTGGAGCTGCTCCCCAAGACTCCTGCCTTAGGCAGGAGCTGCAGTCTGGTCTCAGCTTGCTGATCTAATTAACAAACCAGTGTACTTCTGACCCCACTCTTCATACTTAAAGGGGCAATGAGCATCTCTCTCTCTCAAATACACACAGGGTGTGTCTCTCTGTCTGCCCTCCCTCCTTTCCGGCTGCCTTGTAGAGTGTGAGAATTAACCCTTGAGGGCTCAGCCAATTGCTAGTTCATCATTTAGCAGTAAGGCATTCCCTGGGAAATATCCCACCCTCTGACTCCTCCTCAACCAAGCTTCACAATCATCACCACTGTGTACCAGTATTAAATTGTTTGTTTAAAACTGGTGAAAAAAATTTCCCTGGAACCTAACCCCCTCATTTACATTAAGTCTTACGGGGAAATTGGATTCGCTTAACATCGTTCGTGTCAAGTCGCATTTTCAGGAACATAACTACAACGTTAAGTGAGGGGTTCCTGTAGCAAGCAGTAAGATTGTAATTTGTAATATCTGACTTGATTGTCAGATGTAGCAAGCACTGAACCCTCCCTCTGCCCCAAACTGCCGTGGGAGCGAAGCTCTGATAACGTAAGGTGGAAGTCCGCGAGGTGAGGAATGTCTTTGAAAAGTGATTTTATTTTTTCCTTTTATAATTCCCCCTTTTAATCTGATTCCATGTGTCCACGGCCTCCTGCAACTGTAGCATTTTCCACAGGGGTACAAGGGAAGAGTTATTTTTTCCCCTTAATAATGAGCATGCAAGGTAGCCATACTTTATCATCCTTGTTCAAGCTGCAGGAAGCTAAACCTGTTGCACTCTGATAACATTGTAAGAAACCCTTTTAGTATGTGAACCGATTGTTTCAGCACCCCAGGCCCTTACCTCAAACAAACCAGGGATTGTACCTCTTATGCAGCCCCAGACCAGCATTCTCAAAACACCCTTTTATTTTTTTTTTTTTTAAAAGCTTGAGTCTCCAAAGAGCAAACAAACTTTTCCTCCTGCTTCCACTCCAGGCAATGTTGTAAACCTAAACAAATTCTTAAGAACAAGAGCTAACGGCACAGCGAGCCAAATGTACTTCAGAATTTATTTTCCTTGATGGACCAGGGATAAGCCACCAGTTAGAGTTACTGCATTCATCCTTTTTATTGAAGTCAGTGGTGGGTGGGTTTATTGCTGGGTTGGGTGGGTTCACTCCCTGCAATATCAGCAGGAAGATGGGGCTGAAAATGGCAGACAAGAATGCACAGGTGATGGAACTAGGGGTGCTCCTGCACCCCCTGGCTTTTAGTGGTTTCCATCAGACACAGGGTTTACAGTTTGGTTCAATGGTTCTCAGCACCCCCACAAGAACTCAACCATTAAGAAGAATGAAGAGGATGGGGGTGGGAATTGCATCTCCATGATAGAACCAGCATATAAGAGGCACAAAGTTGAAATAGTTCCATGTGCCACAGACTCCTGCACCTGTGTAGAGGATGAATAACCACGCTATGCTAGAGCAATTAGAGATGCATAAGCAGGAGGAAAGAGGGAAACAGCAGAGCTGGGATTAGCCACTTCAAAAGGGTTCACTCACATTACCCAGTGTTACCCACCTACCACCCTCCTGGGGCTTGGGCAGCACAGTGCCACCCTGAATCAAAGATCAGGGAGGCATCCTCCTTTGTAAGCAATGCACCTGTCACTAGCTATCTTGATCCCCCAGATCCCAACTGGGGTGCAACAGGAAGTACAAAGGGAACGTTAGCTACCTAGGCATAATATTTTATAGCACTTTCCCACCAAGGATTTCAAATATGCTTTGTGAACATTACGGAGTTAAACCTCCATCCCGGAGAGAACTGTATCATCCCAAAGGCCCAGAAGGGGGACCTGCCTTGACTGAGCTCACATAGTGGATCTGTGGCAGAAGCAAGAATAGAACCCAGGGCTCCTGACTCCCAGTCCTGTGCTTTAGCCACAAGACCAGCCTTCCCCCTGCAGGAGACGCCGACAGATATTTATACCCCCTTAGAAGTATTTTTTCCTATCACAGCATGGCTAGAAAATAGGTTTGGAAAGTGCGTCTAATTTGGGATCACAGCTCCATTTACACTGTAGAGCAACGTCACAACAGCATGGCTTTTTAGATTGTATCTTGGGGCGGCTTGGTTAAAGAGCTACAGTGGCCTCTGAAGTGTGACTGTAGGGAGCAGTTCAGCATAGTCCATAATCCTGGTTCTACTGACCTGGGTTTCTGAGAAGGTTCTTTGGTGTCCTTGGATCCAAACCAGCTGCTGCTCTTACTCTTCTCATCTCCAGCAGCTGTTACTTGCGGAGATATGGTCAGGGATGATCCCAGCTTCTCCCCCAAGCTCTTGTTCCCTGCATCACCTTTAGTGCCCCCATGGTGGAAGAAGCCAACCTTGGACTTCTTGTCTTCCTTTCTGGTTTCCTCATGGGATTTGTCTTTTGTCACCTCCATGGAGAAGACCATCGGCGTTGCGATCTGCACAGGTTTGGTCTCTAAGCGGCTGCCTTCTGCCAACTTGGCTCTACCTAGATGGTTGCTGAGGGTTACAGCTTTGGTTGAGACTTTGTTCTCCTCTTGTACTGCTAAGCTGGGAGGAGAGGGAAGGAATCTGGGCTCTTCTTTCTGCTGCCTGACTCCCCATGGCAGGTCTTCAGAGTCAGGAGGAGGGAAGCCAGCGTGGAAACCCTCCTCAGACTTTCTGGTGATATTCTGTAGAGGCAGGGACAGCGGCAAGGAGCTCGGTAGGTCAGACATTGGGCTCTTTGGTGCAGGTTCATCACTGTAAACATGGCTTCCATTGACACAGAGAGAGGATCTGGAGACAGGGTCATCCTTTGGCTTTGGACTTTGGATTGCTTTCGGCTCAGCTACCACGTTAACTTGGGAGATCTCATCACTGAATGCTCTCTTGTGGGCTAATTTTGGAGAAGGTAGATAGTCTTTAACTAGAAGGAGGAAAAAGCAGCATCAAATGAGAACATCTGCCTTGACCCCACATATTTCACACAGCAACATTGCCTTCTACCACCTGCCAATGCTGAAGGTATCAGTGAAACTGCTCCAACTCCCACCCTCACAACCCCAGCTGTGGCTTCTCCCAATCATATAATGTAATTATAATAAATCCTGAGACAAGAGCATGAGCACATTGCTATAGAAGTCTCACCAAGAGTAGCAATATGATTTCACTGAAGGATCAAGGGAGGAGGAAAGGAGGATAAAACCTTCCTTTAAAATAAATCTGAAAATTAGTAATAGAGGCAAGAAACTATCTGAAAAGATCTTAGCAATATGTGGATTTGTGCGGAAGCATCGCTTAAAATTTTACATGGGGAAGGACTGCTCCTCTAAGATTCACTACAACGACTATGCTAACACACTGCTTTGTGAAGAACTGTCAATTTAGTTGAGGACATTATGGCGAATGGGAAAATGTGACTTAAGATTTCCCTGCATTTAGTCCCATTTCCAGGTGATACAGTCATACATGCAATAACTTTTTGCAATTCGTTGTAGAGTCCAATCTGGAGAATTGCCTGACATTAAATGGTGCACATCAGATTCGACCTTCCCACGCAATGTGGTTTTTCCCGCGGATGCATATAATTGTGCGAGAGCAGTTATGTGCATTCTCACTCCAGCACAACCCAGGGCATCAAACTTAAGGGAGCAGACAGCATTGTGTGGCTAAGAAGCTGGTTTTTAATGCATTAATACTAGGGCTGTTGATTAATCAGCTAACTCATGCGATTAACTCAAAAAACTTAACTGCAATTAAAAAAAACAAATTGCGATTAACTGCAGTTTTAATCGCACTGTTAAACAATAGACTACCAATTGAAATGTATTACGTTTTGGATGCTTTTCTACATTTTCATATATATTGTATTCTGTGTTGTAATTGAAATTAAAGTGGATATCATTTTTTATTATAAATATTTGCACTGTAAAAATGATAAACAAAAGAAATAGTATTTTTCAGTTCACCTCATATAAGTACTGTCAAGCAATCTCTTTGTCCTGAAAGTGCAACTTACAAATGTAGATTTTTTTTTGTTACATAAACTGCACTCAAAAACAAGACAATGTAAAACTTCAGAACCTACAAGTCCACTCAGTCCTACTTCTTGTTCAGCCAATTGCTAAGACAAACAAGTCTGTTTACATTTATAGGAGGTAATGCTGCCCTCTTCTTATTTACAGTGTCACCAGAAAGTGAGAACAGGCATGTAAATGTCTTGCAACACCAGCTACAACAGTACCATGAGAACGCCTGTTCTCATTTTCAGGTGACATTTTAAACAAGAAGTGGGCAGCATTAGCTCCTGCAAATGTAAACAAACTTGTTTGTCTGAGCGATTGGCTGAACAAGAAGTAGGACTGAGTGGACTTGCAGGCCCTAAAATTTTACATCCTTTTATTTTTGAATGCAATTATTTTTGTTCATAATTCTACATTTGTAAGTTCAACTTTCATGATAAAGAGATTGCACTTCAGTAATGGTACAAGGTTAACTGAAAAATACGATTTCTTTTGTTTTTTTACAATGCAAATACTTGTAATCAAAAATAAATATAAAGTGAGCACTGTCCACTTTGTATTCTGTGTTGTAATTGAAATCAATATATTTGAAAATGTATCCCAAACATCCCAAAATATTTAAATAAATGGTATTCTATTATCGTTTCGTAGCGCAATTAATCACGATTAATTTTTTTTAATTGCTTGACAGCCCTAATTAATACTTATTGTTAACAAGGACCCGCTTCTTGATCTAATAAGGGAATTTCTGAATGTACTGTCTCAGGCCAATCAAATCGTTTGTGGATTAATTATAGATTTCTTTCAGCAAACAATAAAAGCTAATGCACCGAGATGGCATCCCTGTTCTGTGCATTGCCTTCAGAGTGCTGAGACTGACAGAACTCAGATTGCTTTAGTCACTGGAGTCCAGCCACTGTCTGAACAGACACTTTTCATCCAAGCCTGAAAAGTTCCCTGAGACAGGAGATGTAGCAGGGAAGCTCGGTAAATTAATGCTCCATTCTGCTTGACCATTGTGCATTCAGGGCTCACTGCTGGGAAGACACTGGATGCTTGGAACCTACTTTCGAGAGGTAGAGCAGAATTCTCCGTCTGTGGTGTATGATGATCATCATCATTGGAGATTTTTAAGAGCAGGTGAGTCAATCACCTGTCAGGGACGGTCAAGATAATACTTAGTCCTGCCCTGAACGCAGGGGACTGGACTAGATGACCTCTCAAGGTCCCTTCCAGTCCTACAATTCGAAGAACAGAAAAAATGGATCCACAGTGAATCTTTAACGTATGGATGGGCAAAGCTTTTGGGGACAGCATAGAATATGCTGGCATCCATACATTAGGACTCACCATTTCTCCCACCTCTGCTCCAAGCAGATTAACAGGGGGGGCCATTTTCTCTTTCAAATGGCATTCACTAGACCCCAAGGAGAGAGTTCAACACCCGCTGAAGGATGCTGCTCTTCCAGCTGAGGTTTAGGGACTACACTCTTTCAGAACCATTTTCCTGAGCTGAAGACAGCTTGGTCTTCAGCTGCACTCTGAACCCTGGGGAGTTGGCAGGGCACCACGGGGGAATTTTGCCTTGCTACAGACTGCTGTACCAGTTCTGTGCATAAACAGAGGGTGTCAATCTCCAGGTCTGTCAATCTGGCATTAGAACAGCCCCACCCACCATTCATTACTGGGGGAGTATCTCTGGCACCTTCATGCCAGCACCCCAGCCCCAGCCACTCAAGCGTATAGTGAGCCTCACAGAGGAAAGTAACTTATAAAGGACACTACCTTCCAGTGAGCAATCAGTTAATGTACCCAAAGTACCCTAGGCAGCCCCTTATTTAGTGATTAAAATCAGTATCCTCTTACCAGAGCGCTCTGTGGACAGACTGCTGTGTCTGCTCGGGGATTTGGTTACCTCGGGAACATTGATGGTTATGCCAAAGTTGTTAGCCAGGCTACCGCTGGCTGAGGAGATGGTGCTGTCGGAGCCCAGCGAGGTGTTGGACTGGGTCAGGGAGGACTTGCGGAGCTTGTTCTTGAAGAAACCGCCCTTCCCTTTGGATTTCTTGCCCCCTAGCTCGTAGTCCTCCTCCATGTCAAGGGCCCCCGTGCTGCTGGGGATGATAGCAGAGGCAGATTCCAAGTCGTATTTCTTCTTCCCCTTCATTTTGTCCTTCAGCTTGCCGAAGGGCGACCGGGGCTTGTCCTTCATGGAAAGATCGAACATGCTGGCCGTCAGGTTGTTGCGGGTAAACTGGATGGTGACCTGGATCGCTCCTCGCTCCTTCTCCTTCTTCCCGGCCTTGGAATGTAGCTTGTGCCACCTGGAGTTTGAGAGAAAAGGGGAGAAGAGCCTGTTATTTCCAAGACCAATGACTGAGCCAGAAGGTGCTCAGAGGGAAAGGCCTAAGACAAGAGACAGCAGGAAAACAGAACCGATCAGGTCTGCGCAGCGGCTCGTGGAATTAGCTGACATACTGCACAGGGGAGAGCACCTGGTCACTAAGACAGTGCAAACAGGCTGCTTTTCAAATCATTAGATTTGCTGCTTCTTGAGTTCCCACTCAGCTGTGATCCCTTCTCACAAGCCAGGGAGCCCTGGTGCATGGAGGCTTAGCTGCCATCAGGTTTGTTACATCCCTCAGAGCGGTCACTGGGGCTCTCCTTGGGGCCTGTGTGGTCCAAGTTCACTCCTAGGACATAACCTGCACCTCCACAGCACCCCGTGTCTAAGGAACTTGGGGCACTCGACAAGCTAGTGAATTAACTCTTTCCACCCTCCTTGCGAGGAGAGGCAAGTTTTATGATCCCCATTCCAAAACTGGAGACGCAGAGACCCAGAGAGGAAAAGTGACTTCCCCAAGGTCACACGGCAACTCTCCGGCAGAGATGAGAACAGAAGACAGGTCTCCTGACCCCCAAGTCCTGGGCCTTCTCTCCACAAAGGCCTGAGGTCCCATCCCACAGCCAGAGGATGGAGCCCTGTTGAAACAGCTTACGTGATCTGGTGAGAGGAAGCCAAGCTCTCTGGACAACTGGCTTGTGGTACCTCCTTCCACCCATGCTTTAGCTCCCTCCTCCTGCTTTAGGAATCTCCTCCCCCACACTTCCCAGCTGCTGCTACCCTACTCAGTGTCAACTTCACCACCCCAGCCTAATAAAGTGAAAGGCCTAATTTTTAAGGACCATGTTTTACTGCGAAGTGCCTAGGATTCTTTTCAGGCTTACTTGCTGTATGAACAGTGTGCTGTTAGCCTATTCCTGCTTTGCTCGCTGTCTGGCTCGCTAAGTGTTCTACTGAACCACCGACATTATGCATGAAGGTCAGAAGTTCCTTGTTTATATGGAGACCTCCAAGGCCCAGGCTCCCAGACAGGACACATGACAGCTTTGATCTGATTAGGGCAGCAGGCCAGAACACAGTAGGTACAAACACAGCAAGGACTTCCTCCAGACGCTAATGGAGGCTAAGTGTGGACAAGGGGCTCTACATAGGATGTTGTGGGATTCCACATGCGACTCAGTTATGCTACATAAGGCTGATAGACAAGAAACTCGCTGCAGGTCTCCCACCTCAACCTGGGCTTGGTCACCACCAGGGACAAAGATGCTGCAAACAGAACGTAACAAGCTTTCCGACGATGTCTGAGCCAGCCCAGAATCTAGCTCTCCCCACTATGGGATAGTGTAACCCCCAGAGCTCATGTGGGGTCAGTGGGTTGATGAGATTCATACACACACACACACCACTCAGGGCATGAAGGTGCCATTTGTAAACAGACCTTTTACCGATGCATGCCATATTTTAAGGCATATTCCTACATTCAGTTCTCACCCTATTTCCACTAAGTAACTTGTCCACATCAAGACAAATTACCCTCCATAGTAATACTGCATGTGCGTTCCAGAGGAAGGCCCTCACTGGTCACGTTTTAAAAATGACTGGTCTATGAACAGACACAAGGTGGAGGAGGTCATCTCTTTTATTGGACCGACTTCTATTGGTGAGAGAGAACAGAAAAGAAAAGAGATTACCTCACCCAGCTTGTGTCTCTAATATCCTGGGACCAACATGGCTACATCTACACTGCACAGCCAATTAATACCTTCTTAAAGAAGATTCTGGTCAAAAGGAGACGAGCTTGGAAATTCAAAATTAAGGCTCGACCTGAAGAGCGGATGCCCCCCCTGCCCAAACCGTGACTGACTAGCTCTCCCAACCCGCCTGCCCTGTGCCTGGATTTGATTTTGCCATAAGGAGCATCTGTTAGGAAGGGAGAAGAAAACCATTGCGGTATGGGAGAGGCAGAATAGCTGAGTGGTCCAAGCACACATCTGGAAGCCAAGAGTTTCTTTATTCCAATCCTGGATCCACTGCACACACCCCGCCCCCTCGGGAGAGGATGAGGGAACAAACAGGTGACAGATGTGAAGTGCACGTACCACACTACTGGACGGTGCTCGGAGACTACGGAACCTACATACAAGGGGAACGTTAATCCCAGTCTCCTGGGGAAACTCTATGGCAGTATCCATTAGGCCGCAAGTTCCTTGAGGCAGGGACCGGTCTGTGTGTGGTTGCTCAGCATCTAGTTCAACAGAACCCAGACCGAAACAACAGACCGCTACTGCCCCAGCCACTGTCTTCATTTCCCATCCGAAACTGTTGCGGAGGGTTTCTGGGCAGCGTCACAGATGGCTGAATTTCAACTGTATTTGAAATGATTCCTGTGCAGTTTGTAAAGCTTTCTGGATCCCAGGGGATGAAAGATGCCATGGCGTCCTTGAGGCCACTACCCCCATATCTCCTTCAAACGCCTCCCCAATATCCACATCAGCCGTGGCGCCTGCCAGAAGTCAGCCAGCCTGCCAGGGATAGTGGGAGAAACTGGTGTTGCTAGGGTTAAACCCTCAGAACTCCGAGCCATCGGACTGCCAGCCTGATCATATTACCCGCACCCTCCCTCCTACCGGCTGACCCTCAGTCGTGTCTGGTTTCAGAATCAGAGGAGAATGTCTTTTGGGCAGGCCCTTGTCTGTGTTTCTGCACAGAATCCAGCACCATGCAGCCATGACCCCAAGCAGCGTATCCGAGTGCTACCATGATACAAAATAATTAATAGAAACTTGGCATCTCTGTCAAGTGACTGGCTAGCTTCAGACCTGTCGTGGAACATTATTCCAGGTCACAAAGCCAACATGGCACTGTCTGCACTGGGACAGCACTTCGACCCCGGGGAGAGGGGGAACGCTCCTTCAGTCCAGCCCAGCTTTGGCCTTGACGTCCTGAGCACTGCCAACTCTCGCTGATTTCAACGGGAGCAGCTCAGGATCAGGCCTCCTCTGCCCTGGGTATCCAAACAAGGAAACCTACAGACTTGTGGTCGGTGCCTTACTGGATGTACGCCACCAAGAACAACAGCTCTGCAATACTGCTCAGGAAAACCATCCCAGCAAGCAGGAGGAAGGTGCTGTGAACACACCTACTTCCCTCCAAGCCATCCTGCAGCTTAAGTGTCTCCATGCCAGCTCCCATGCAGGGTTTATGCTGTCTAATTTCCTCCAGGGGCACTTCAGGAGCATAAGACAAGAAAACACCACCCTGTGTGCTCAGATACGTTGCTTTTTTCTAGCCACAGCACCTCCTGTTGGTCAGATTACAGGGAACGTACTAGCCCAGTATTATCTACAGACATGCAGCATGCACAACCAAAGTATCCAGGAGCACATCCTGCAAATCAAATCAGATCCCACGCTGTCCAATAAGTCACAGGCACCAACCCCTCCCCACAACACAGTGCCCCATCAGTTTGAGTTTCACAATCAGGTGCACACATCTCTGGGGGTTCAGCTTTCCTGTGAAAACAGGACAATAAGCAGCCATTTATTGCTATTTTTATACAAAAAAACTGGTAAGTCTTTCAAACTTAAAATACAAGCAGTGCCCCCCTCCGCTGTTTCTGCAGGGTGTATACCACACAGTGCCATCAGCACATGACGGGACAATCTGTGACGTCAGGGCTACGACAACTCTGGTCCCAGCATAACCGTCTAAAGGAAGCTGCCAGTGAAATGTATGCTGGAGGACGTGAGCGGTTAATGTGAGCGTAGAGCTTTACTACAACTGCTCGGAGCAGAGATCATGGTATCCGGTCTGTGTTTTGCTTAAGGCTGGGTGATGTTACTCAAAGCTGTATGAATCATAGAATATCAGGGTTGGAAGAAACCTCAGGAGGTCATCTAGTCCAACCCCCTGCTCAAAGCAGGACCACTCCCCAACTAAATCATCCCTGCCAGGGCTTTGTCAAGCCTGACCTTAAAAACCTCAAAGGAAGGAGATTCCACCACCTCCCTAGGTAATGCATTCCTAGTAGTGCTTCACCACCCTCCTAGTGAAAAAGTTTTTCCTAATATCCAACCTAAACCTCCCCCACTGCAACTTGAGATCATTACTCCTTGTTCTGTCAAAACAGAAGGAATGCATCTCTCTCCACAGCTTCTGATAACAGAAATGTAGGGTGAGAAGGGACCTCAAAAGACCATCTAGTCCAGCCCCCTGCACTGAGTAAGTAAGTTAGACCCTCCTTTGTCCAACCTGTTCCTAAAAACCTCCTATGATGGGGACTCCAAAACCTCCCAGGGTAACTTGTTCCAAGTGCTTAATTATCCCTATAGCTAGAAGTTTTCCCCAGTATGTAACCCAGATTTCCCTTGCTGCCAATCAAGCCCATTACTTCTTGCCCTGCCCTCAGTGGCCATGGAGAACAATTGATCACAGTTCTCTTTACAACAAGCTTTCACACAGTTGAAGACCGATGGCAGCAACTGCGGCTTGCCCACAGCCTTCAGCATCTTGGGCAAAGTGAAGGAGACCCGCATTTGAAAAACACACACATCTGTACGTCTGCCAGTGCTGCGAGGGTGAATGTGATCCAAGTGGACCAGCACTTGAATGAGACCCAGCTGAGAGATGCTGCAGAACTGCTGCTAATCGGTTAGGCTGCGATCTTCTCTCTATCTTGGCATTTGACCAATGCCTATAGCTGGTGGCCCCGTCTTTCAGAGGAAATCCAGAGAGGTGCCGATGACCAGTTAAGTGGTGCAATGATATCTTTAAAGAGGTGATGGTCAACAAATTGCTGGTCAAACGCCGAACTCCGTTCAGTCCCTCAGTCTCTCTTGCAGTTGCGGTTGGATGGAGCATTCTTCACATCTTGCATGGCTGCTGTTAGACCACTGCCATGTTCCACCCAAGAGGTGGCTGAGTTTCAGTGGTGGTGGCAGTTAATCCCCTACCTAGCTCACAGGGGTGTTAGGTTGAGAGTAATTCATAGTAAGAGAGACATAGTAAGAGAGCCATACTGGGTCAGACCAATGGTCCAGCTGGCCCAGTATCCTGTCCTCTGACAGTGGCCAGTGCCAGGTGCCCCAAAGGGAATGACCGGAACAGGTAATCATCAAGTGCTCCATCCCGTCGCCATTCCCAGCTTCTGGCAAACAGAGGCTAGGGACACCATCCCTGCCCATCCTGGCTAATAGCCACTGATGGACCTAACCTCCATCAATGGCTGGACCCACTACAGAAATGAGTAGCAGAACTAAGTTTCAGAGTAACAGCCGTGTTAGTCTGCATTCGCAAAAAGAACAGGAGTACTTGTGGCACCTTAGAGACTAACCAATTTATTTGAGCATAAGGTGCCACAAGTCCTCCTTTTCTTTTAGCAGAACTAAGAGATGAGTTTCTGGAACCTGCATCTCCTGCAATGGTAGGGAAGGAAAGCAGCATTTAGACCCTCTCCTCCCACCCCCAGCCCACCTATCCCCAACTAGGATACACGTGGTTCCTTCTGCCCCCTTCCTCTAATTGTCAGCAGTATTTCTCCCCAAGCTGCTGGCTGCCACATCAGAAACAGAGGCAGTGAAATCCCCGCAGATGTTCGAAAGATGGAAGTCAGCACAAACCACCCACTTGCAAAAGGTATTTCCCCCCCACCCCCCGTACACATCCAGAGAAATGCAGAGTCAGCCGGGCTTATACTACAGCTGGGCCTCCAGTTGTATGTACTGGAGTATGTGAGAAGTCACTGGATCAAGTCTATCCTCACTATTTGGATGGCTCCAGCCACTGCAGGTTCTGTAAGCAGCTAACGCACCAGACAGTGGGAGCTGCTCCTCCCAAGCCAAGCGAGCACATTGCCATCTGGCACAGCTGCCCTGTATCTCTCTGCCCCATCTCCTCACCCTCCATTTAAAATCTCAGCTGAAATATCTTGCTGTAGCTGGTGCCTTCTAGAAGGAGAGAGGAATTCACCTTTATTTTACTGAAAAACATTCTGAGATAACATGATAATATGCAAAACACGATGTGTTCTATAAGAGAATTCTGGAGAAAAGCAAGGAGGAGTTGTGTAACTATTTTACTTCATTATTTTAATTGTGCATGTGTGTGTGTACAAAAGAGCTTCCTGTATTATAAATGGTTTCAGAGTAACAGCCGTGTTAGTCTGTATCCGCAAAAAGAAAAGGAGGACTTGTGGCACCTTAGAGACTAACCAATTTCTTTGAGCATGAGCTTTCGTGAGCTACAGCTCACCTCATAGGATGCATTCAGTGGAAAATACAGTGGGGAGATTTTATATACACAGAGAACATGAAACACTGGGTGTTACCATACACACTGTAAGGAGAGTGATCAGGTAAGGTGAGCTATTACCAGCAGGGGAGGGGGGGACCTTTAGTACTGATAATCAAGGTGGGCCATTTCCAGCGCTTTACAAGAAAAGTAGGAGGGGAAATAGTTCACCTGCACATCTACCAATGTGAAACAGGACAATCTCTACGTAAAAGAATAAATGAACACAAATCAGATGTCAAGAATTATAACATTCATAAACCAGTTGGAGAACATTTCAATCTCTCTGGTCACTCGATTACAGACCTAAAGTGGCAATTCTTCAACAAAAAAAACTTCAGAAACGGACTCCAAGGAGAGACTGCAGAACTGGAATTAATTTGCAAACTGGATGCAATTAACTTAGGCTTGAATAGAGACTGGGAGTGGATGGGTCATTACACAAAGTAAAACTATTTCCCCTTGTTTATTTCCCCTCCCACTGTTCTTGTCAACTGCTAGAAATGGCCCACCTTGATTATCACTGCTGGTAATAGTTCACCTTTCCTGATCGCTCTTGTTCCAGTCTGTATGGTAACACCCACTGCTTCATGTTCTCTGTGTATATAAATCTCCTCACTGTATTTTCCACTGAATGCATCCGATGAAGTGAGCTGTAGCTCACGAAAGCTTATGCTCTAATAAATTTGTTAGTCTCTAAGGTGCCACAAGTCCTCCTTTTCTGTATTATAAAGAAAAGTTTACCACCAACAATACTTAATTACATAGCACGTCTCACCCATAGATCTTGAGTATTTTACAAGTCAGCTAATTATCCCCATTTTACAGATTAGGAAATAGAGGCACAGAGGTGCAGTGACTTGGCCAATGCCACAGTGAGCAAACTGGGCACAGAACCCAGGAGTCCTGACTCCCCACTCGTGACTGTCCCGGCTTATCAAGGGAAGCCTCATTGGTAAAATTTAACATCCAAGTGAAAAATGGGTCTGCGTGAAATAATACAAGAATTTATTTGGGGGAGTCATGTAAGTTTCTAGTTTTATGTCACAGATTGAAGTAAAGTTACCCGGTTAAAATTTAACTGAGTTGCATTTTGACCTTACGGGGGCAGAAATGCTAATTGAGCCTACAGCCTCAAAACATCAGCACTGTATTTTCCCGAACATCTGCTGACTCTGCTCAGAAGGACCAAGCATCAAAGTGAGCTCATGGGCATAAAGTGCCCAGGAAGGGTGTCTCTGCTCAGAAAGGGGCGCTCCTGTCTTTCAACAATGGGGAGGCTGCACAGGTGCTAAGCTGGAGGCTTGGATAGGGCTCAGATGGTCTCACCAAGGTGATGCTGGTTTTCCTGATGCAATGGTAAAACCCATCTGCCTACCCTGTAAGGGTATTTCCAAGTGTAGGAGAGGCTTCCAATTGCACACTTAGGGGCTACTGAACTTGTAAAGCAGCATCGCTCACTAGCAGCAAGTTAGCAGGCTTTCAAGTGCCTTTATTCACAGGAGACTGATTGAACAGGGACGTGTTACAGGGTATGATCTCCCCTTATCAGCCAGGACCAGGCTGACTAGTAAATAGGAGCACAATGCACCGTTCTCCTCTAGGTTACTGGTCACTCCTCATTGGACCTTAGGTACCAGTCCACTAGGAACTGGACTACTTCACAAAAAAACCCAACTGGCTACCTTGCCGCAGGCTCAGAAGAGGTCAAAAGGCTAGATATGCCGAGAGCCTCAGCTGCCATCTCCTGCCTAGAGAGGCTTCCAGCTCAGAGACCAAAGGGATATTGGCAAGGCAGTGCTGGGAAGCCTGCACGAGTGGTACCCGCACTGTACCTGTTCTTTGGCTTCAGGCTCCAGGGCTGCCTATTTGCAGCACTGCGAAGATTTACTTAAAGACTCAGCCATAACAGCTAAACACTCTGCTAACAGAAGACGAGCATGCGTCTTCCCCTCCAACTCCTGTTGCTGCATTAGATGCAGTTAGTCGGCCCCATGGCTGTAATAAGCACAACACCCAGCAGCTAAGATCCTTGAAAGGCATGTGGGGTAATGGCCCACAAATGGGCGACTCCCACGTGGCTGCGATCCTGCCATGACAGGGGGGGTAAGCAACTCGCCAAAAGCATAAAGCGTGCCAATAAAAATTTAAATCTGCTGAAGGGGCTATTTAAATACCACAAAGCCCACGAGCCTCAGGGAGCAGCGAAGAGGGAAACGGTCCAGGCATCTGTAATGCAGGGGATCACACTTAGTCCCTGTCTGAAATAAGACAACTCGCTGATCTACTGTTAGGACCAAGTATCAGAGGAGCAGCAGTGTTTGCCGCTTTTACAGATCCAGACTAAGAGTCCTGTGGCACCTCATAGACTAACAGACGTACTGGAGCATAAGCTTTCGTGGGTGAATGAATACCCACTTCGACGGATGCATCTGATGAAGTGGGTATTCACCCATGAAAGCTCATGCACCAATACGTCTGTTAGTCTATAAGGTGTCACAGGACTCTTTGCTGCCGTTAAGACCAGAGTTCCTTGCAAGGGAGAGAGCTCCCAGCTACCCATTCTACAGCACTATGTACAAGGCACCTCTCAGTCCATACTGACCAGGCCTAATTTAGAGCCAGAGGCTACTTAGGGTCTGAGTGGTTTCCCATCTTATGCCTTGCCAGCCATGGCCGCACTCAGAGAAGCGCTAGTGACATAATAGGATAGAATAGCCCTATTTTAAAAGGGGCGTTCCTTCCACTGCTGAGACAGGGCACCCGAGATGCCCCTTGGGAACCACGGTGGGGTGCGCTCCAGGCAATCATCAAGCAAAACAGGGTTGCTCGGGGGTAACATGCCAGTTTGGAGACGCTGCAGGGAGAACAGGTATCCCACACACAGCCTGGTCTGGGCAGATTCCTAGGTAAATCCTTGGGCTACCCTAATAGAGAGGATGCCAACAGGTAATTAGGAATGGGTCTAAGCTACAGTGTTTGGGTCGGAGCTTCCCCCCAAAGCTCAGGGCACACATAGCTAGGTCATTAGGTCTGGGCTCATCAACAGATCATTAAACAACTGCTAAATTGCACTTTAAAAATACCCCAAACCACCCTCATCTTGGGTTAAACATTTGACGGTTGGGGTAGGTTGGTTGGTTTGTTTTTGCTGCCCTGCCTATTTCCTTGACCTATCGTATTCCTCTGAGCCTTCCCCGGCTTCCCCAGCGATCAGCATTTCATGGCTCCATGCAACAGAGGTTAGCGCACTGACTTGGATACAGCAATGTCTATCAAAAGGAGACTGACCAGTCCCCTGCTGCCTATCTAAAGTGTGATGCTGGCAGACCAGATCATGCCAGAGTGCATTCAGGCCAACTCGCTTGTGTAGTAATACAGATCAAAGTGACTGCTGAACGTGGAAGAGTGTATTTGGTGTTTTAAGTTCACGAAAACTAAAGGGACGTTACTTGCATTGTTTTCACTTATCTGTATCCTGTTATAAAGCAGTAGGAAACATTTACATTGTGCGTACCCCATAACAAAATAACCCATCAAACGAGAAAGAAACCTTGTGGAATGCTAATGAAGGACTTTAATAGAAAAGCGCTAATTTCAAAGCAAGTGGCCGTTGTGTGTGATGACCTGAGGTCAAAGACTCAAAGTGCGTTCCTCACTCAAGTCATCAAAGGAAAAGCCCATGTGGCTAGAGACACTGTGAGCTTGTTTTCTGTCAGAAGAAGCTGTAAGTATGGATTCAAGGAAAGAGCCTGGTCTTTGACAGGGAAGTGTATTAGAGGCAAAGCAGAGATCCCTAGACACAATCCGGGTACCCTGAAAAAAATTTTGGGCAACGAGCTGTTTAATACATCACTGCCACCAGTTGGAATTACCAAACTGTAACTCACCTGTACATATATTTTTTACCTACTTTAACCTCTTAATAACTTATTTCCTTTTCTTAACTAATAAACCTTTAGTTCATTTTCTATAGATTGGCTATCAGCATGGTCTTTGGTGTAAGATCTGGAGTACCAATTGATCTGAGGTAAGTGACTGGTGTGTTGGGACTGGGAGCAACCTGATGTGGTGTGATTGTTTGTGTAAGTAACCATTATCACAAAAGTCCAGTTGTATGGATGACAAGATTGACTGGAGTGTCTAAGGCGGGGTGGGCAAACTTTTTGGCTCAAAGGCCACACCTGGGTATGGAAATTGTATGGGGGGCCATTAATGCTCACGAAACTGGGGGTTAGGGTGCAGGAGCGGGTGCGGGCTCTGGGGTAGGGCCAGAAATGAGTTCAGGGTGCAGGAGGGGGCTCTGGGCTGGGGCAGGGGGTTGGGGTGCGTGTGTGCGTGCTCCAGCTGGGGGTCTGGGCTCTGGGGTGGGGATGAGAGGTTGGGGGTACAGGAGTGTGCTTTGGGCTGGGACCAAGGGATTTGGAGGGCAGGAAGGGGATCAGGGCTGGGGCAGGGTCTGGGTGGCACTTACCTCAAGCAGCTCCCAGAAGCAGTGGTATGTCCCCACTCCAGTTCCTACGTGGAAGCACGGCCATGTGGTTCTGCACGCTGCCCCGTCCGCAGGCACCACCCCTGCAGCTCCCATTGGCTGTGATTCCCAGCCAATGGGAGCTGTGGGGGCAGCACTTGGGGAGGGGGCAGTGTGCGGAGCCCCCTGGCTGCCCCTACGTGTAGGAGCCGGAGAGGGGACATGCCCTCGACCCCGCTCCCCAGCTGGAACACTGGAGCAGGGCAAGCCCTGGATCTCGCTCCCTGGCAGGAGCTCGAGGACCAGATTTAAAGCGTCTGAAGGGCCAGATGCGGCCCCCAGGCCGTAGTTTGCCCACCCCGGTCTAAGGGGACAGTCTGTGACTCCATGATAACACTGGTATAGTGATCCAGGAGTTCAGATGTGTTACAGGCTTGGTGAAATCCAATTACAAAACACATCATCAGTTTGGGGCATTTGTCCTATTTTCTGACAGTCTGCCCTGAGGCAGGCACTCACAGTCGTGAGCCACTGCAGACATTCTAAGAGTTAGTCAAGAAATTCTTTGGAGTCACTGTTTATGTGGTTCTAAAGGGATGGTCAGTGAAGATCATACCTAGTATCAGAAATGCAGGTAGGTTTGTGACTGTATTTACTGACTCCTCAAACTGCTGCAGAAATGTTTCACCCACATTTAGGGCAAAGTTTACCGCATATGGTCTAGTGGACTGAGAAAGTGATTTGGAGCCAGGATACCCTGGTACCATTCCTGATTTGGATACTGTCTTGCAGTGTGGCTTCTTTTAGGCAAGCCACTTAATATCACACTTGAAAGATGACTAATTATCCCCCTTTGTTACAGTGCTTTTGCATTGAAGCCCCATACCTTATCGTGCATTATGCATCCCAGTTGTACACACTTCTTTGCATGGCCAACTTTGAAATCTATTGCTTAGATTATATTAAAATACTGGAGGTGTTTTCTATGGCAGATGGTCCCTTTAAACAGAGCAGTATCACAAGGCGACTATTAACTAGGAGTCACATCTGGCTTGTCTTATTGAATCGGAGACTTTATTTCAGTGGGTGAAAGAAACGACAACTGCACTAACATTCCAGTGTAATATCAGCCGTATCATAGGCCCCACCACTGAACAGGCAGCAAACCAATCCAAATTTTGACCCCATTAAAGCCACCATAAAACACAACGTATGGTCCAACATACATCTTACAAGAGTGCAACTAGAGTATTTGGGGTAGTCTGCCAAGTGTTACTCTTTGCTCCGACACACTCTTTGCTCCGACACAAGGAAAGGATCAAGTTTGAAAGTTCAAAGTTATGTACATCATGTTGTACTGATCACTGCCAGAACATGCAGGGCTGGGCAATGGAAGCAGAAAAACACAAAGCCACAGAACCGTAAGCTGCAGAAGGAGCAATCTGGTTTGCAAAGCTGCTACAGGCAAAGCAGCAGAGAGTGCCCTTATGGCACACACGGACAGCTAGTTATATCCGCAGCTCTGCAATGGACTTCTTTTGACCTTGGGCAAGTCACTTAATCACTGATTTAGTTTTCCCATTGATAAACTAGATAGAATTCTGTCTACCTCATAAGGAAGTTAGTGTCTTTGAAAGATTTAAGACGCTCTGAGATATTGACAGGTTTCAGAGTAGCAGCCGTGTTAGTCTGTATTCGCAAAAAGAAAAGGAGTACTTGTGGCACCTTAGAGACTAACCAATTTATTTGAGCATAAGCTTTCGTGAGCTACAGCTCACTTCATCACAGACAGACACCCTCACCAACAAATTTCACTAACCTATTTTTAAACACCCACTACCAAGTTCAGTCAAAACTTAGCAGCCAGAAGATGTAATCCCATTAGATCCCACAACCTAAGAAGGGTCAAACTGGTCCAGTACTTGCTATAGTGAGGTCTTCCATCCAACTATTATCTGTACTTAACTATTAGCAAATCAGTCCTGAGTTCAAATCCAAAGCAAGACACTAGGGATGGTGCCGTGTGGGAAATTTTTACAGAAAGTCTAAGTCTCAACATTTTGTTTTCACATTTTATTCAGACTTTACAAAAAGTTATTTCTCTCTCAAAATTACCTTCATTTGAGCAAAATGATTAATTTTCGAACTATTAAATTCTGTTTTGACAAGTCAAGAGGAAATCTGAAAGCTTTATAGCACGCAAAAGTTTGCTGGGACCTTCCGGAACAAAGGCTAGACTAATTCTTACTGCCAAGTTTTACAAAAAAGGAGTCTAGACATTTCCAGGCATAAAATTGCAAATATGTTCCCCAAAGTTTCATGGGAAAAAAACATATCCCAAGTGTATCATGCATCAGATTGTTACAAACTATTTAGAGAGAGAGGACAATCACCAAGACGGGAACCAAATTTAGAACAGTCCCAGGGCGTAACCAGAAGTAATGGGATGAAGAAAAGGAAGGAATTTCGGCTGAATATCAAGAAGCTATTAGGTTCCTGATTGGGAGATCATCAAGCTGTGGTACGTGACCCCAAGGGAAAGTCTCACTGTCTGAGAAATTTAAAAACTTGACTGGACAAAGCACCTAGAAAATTATCCGTAAGGAACAATCCTGTATTGGCCAAGGGAAATGCACTAGATCAGTGTGTCTCAAGGACCGGTTTGTGGACCGGCAACAGTTCCGGAGATCTCCCTGACACAGTTTAGGAAGGCAGCAAGCCAGTCCCTGCTGAGAAACATTAGATGACTAGGCACAGTAGAGAAAAAAATTTAGTTTGGTGCAGGATCAAATCCAGCATTTAGGATTCGTGTGGGGTCTATAGAAGTCAGGTATATTTCACCACCACAGGACCAGTCCGACAGAAGAGCAGCTCTCTCAACACACAGGGCAGCCCACACCAAAAGGAAGCAAACTACGCAATGCCTCCTTCCTACTGATAGGATGTTTGCAAAGATTTTTTTTTAAAAAAAAGCCAGGGTTACGGAAAGCCCCTGTGGAAAGAGAACTTGCAAGAGGGACTACACCCTTTCCAGGCTGGCAGGAAAGAAGTTGATGCAGCATCAACAAGACTTAGAGAGGTGCTGGCCCAGGGCAGACAGGCCTGGTGTTATCAAAGCACAATGCTCTGGCTGTGCAACAAAAATAATTTCACTAATGTGGAGGGAGGTGTCAGGAGACCTGGGGCCTAAATCCCAGCTTTGCACTGCCCTGATGCATGACGCCGGGCAAGTCACTTTACCTCCGTGCCTCAGTTTCCTATGTTTACCACCCTCTCACGCACCTCCAGATCTGCAGCTGCAATGCGCTATGTTAGAGGCAGGGTGAGGACGATGAGAGTTTAGAGGTAATCTGAAGATTTTCTTCAATTGTGGTTTTTCAGCACCCAGAAATTAGTGCAAGGGATCACATTATGCAAACTATTCCGTTCGGATAGCACTTGACACGTGCTCACACTAGTTCAGTGAACCCCCCCCAACAGCCCGGGGAGGGAGCCATTTTAGGCCCAGAAGCAGATCACATTAGTTTCCCCAAGGCCATGCAGCAGGGCCAGGATTATGGAATCTCAGGAATTCCTGGTTTCCAATCCCAGGGCTCCCTTCGAGAGGTGGAGCTCTCTCACTACAGCGCACGATCACCCAATGCAAGCCCCACAGCCAGTGCGGGGCTGAATTCCCCATCTATCCTCCAGCAAGGGAAAAACTCTCACTGAGTTCCTCAGGAACAAGGCTGGGGCTTCAGTCAATTGATTGGATCTCCTTAATCACTTCGGTTGCTCTTCCTATGCACTCTTAATTCAATGTTCCCTCCTTGGTGGAGACATGCACCCCCTGCCCACCCGTAGCTGTGAGCAAGCTACATTAGTGCCCTGTCACTCTAGAGTTCCACTCTTGCAACAGATCTGGACCAAATTCCTGCAGGTTAGACTCCATCCCACGCAGTGCTTGAGCTGGCAAATAACGGGATCGAGGAGAGAATGTATTAAGAGAAATATCCCTCTGCATGGAGCTTGCAGACATAAACAGAGCCCTAAAACTGCTCAGTTTGATGCCAACAAGCTATTAAGAAACCAGCGACAGGTGACTCAGGCAGATTCTTTCCGTTAAGAGGGTGGTGGAAATACTGTTTGGAATAAACGGCAGCCAAAGCAAATAATTTTTATTAGCCTGCAGCTCAGTTGAAAGCAGAAACCGGAAAAAGTGCAGACAAATGGAAAGGATGTAGCAAATGAAGGCAGAGGAATGGTGGAGTGACTAGTTTTACAACACCAGGAAAAGAATTTACAAGTAATTTTTAAATATTACATCATATAAAGGGATTAGATATGTCAACTTGAGGGGAAACAGACTATAAGAAAGAACCTAATATCCTGTTAAAATATGGCTCATGTTTTTACCTTGCTAACTATATAGTAACGTAAGTTATCTTCTCCCATTGTTTCTCTTATATTACGATCCTTTAAAATTAATCTGAGATCAGATGCAGGTATTTTTGAAACTCATATATTCCTAGATACAAGAGGCATGTTTTTACAAAATATAAATATACCCCTAGCAAAACAACTTCTCTTGCTATGGAAGGAGGGCACTTGTAATTTATGTTCTGTGACTTGCACACACATTTAATAATCTAATATTTACCCGTAAATAGTAGATTATGAAATAAACTGGCAATTTCAGAAGTAAAACCTGGCTTGCATCCCAGTGACTAGCAGACATATTTAAAAAGGGGCAGCGTTAAGTCAAATATGGCTCAAACTTCAGCCTTAAGTTTTTTGAAAAGCTTCCATTAATACCAAAGATGAATGGAAGTGCCTTGGTTTAGTTTAGAAAGATTTTGGAAGAGGGGACATCTCCCTATACACATTTCCTCTCCCATCAGTAAGGCTACTGGGCTGACCCAGTATGGCCGTTCTTATGATTTCCCCTGCAAGAAGGAACTTGTGCATCTGAGCACTCTGGGTGTAAGTGCTCTGCAAACGTCTGGCACCCTATGAATGAGGAGGAGCGTTAAAACATTTCTATGCCTTTTTACAAAATTCCAGTGGAAACAGTCCTTGAGCAAATACTTCCTGTGGAGTGTTTGCAACCAGACCACTACAGAATCCTGCTAAAGACTCTAAAGGAGAAACTAACTAGAGGAGTGTGAACCTGGCTGGTCTTTGTTTCTGGGATCAGGACAGATTTCATGGCCTACAGCAGCAAACATAAAAGCAGGGGTATTGCCCAGCTGCAACTGTCATTTTCACAATATCCTTTTATTACTACTTTGTCCTCCCACTCACCCCTCCTCCCATCTCTTTTGTCCATTTCTTCTCCCTTTGACACCTTTTCAATTGGAGACTCTGAGCTTTCTAGGGTAGGGACGGTATGTGTTTGTACAGCACCTAGCTCCATGGGGCCCCAATCCCCAACTGGGGCATCTAAGAGCCACTGCAATGTAAAAATAAAGCGGATTTTTTTCAAGACCATACACCCCTCCCTCCTGCCACAAACTGGAATTCACACACAGCTCTGAATTCTGGTCAGTCTGAAATGCTGCGGTGGAAGGATTATCCGTGGCCAGCTCAGGCTCCGCGAGCCAGCACCTGACTAAGGTTTGCACGGACCAACAACCAGCTCAGGAGGTACAAGCTTCGTGGTTCGTTCATTTTTTCAGGACATTTATCAGCACGTCCAGTAGCGTTCCCAGCAACACGCACCCACCCCATCCCTTTAACAGTTTGCTTCACACACAAAATCTAATCTCGTCCCTCACTTCCCTTGACACTCGCCCCCGCTCAACTCATGTGCCACCTTCCCCCAGCACCACCTACCTAAGACACCTCCCACGCAGCTCTCTACGCCTCTTATTCCTCTACCCTGCTAGGCCTGGAGCAACTTCCGCACCCACCACAACCTCACAAGTTTCCCCATCACTGCCGCCACTCATCCCTGTCCTTGTGCCTTGACCTAGCCCTCAACACTGTCATCACCCTGGAAAGGACAGGAACCACCCAGAGAGGACCCAATTCACTTCAAGTTGGTGTGCCAGCCTCTCTCTACCCTTGTCTGCATTTGGTCTAGTTTAGATTAAAAGTTCCCTACCCCTCTTTTTGCAGGGCACCATCCCCATGTGGCATCACACAAATGAATAAGGGCAACTCCAAGGGACCCGTAGACACAAGGTGCCGACAGGACGCGGAGCCTCCAGCATGAGGTCGGTGGTTCCTGGGTGAGGCTGGGACATCGTGACACCAGTAGCCGTTCAGGGGACAGAGTCTCTCCGTTACATGCTGTCCCACACCTTCACGTCCCAGTGCCCTAACCCTGGTCCAAGCGTTCGGGGACAGGTGCCGGGATCGCAAGCGGGCTCCCTGCTCGACAGTGAGAGACGGAACAGGGCGTAGATCCCCAACTCGCCTCTCCTTCGCAGGGCTACACGGGAGAAGCTGTGAGCGCTGCACCTGCTCAGCAGATAGAGGTCTTGAGCATCTGATAACCAAGCTACTCTCCCCACATCTCTCCAGCAGCCTCACTGCACACTGCAAGGGGTCCATTCCCCACCGCAAATGAGGTCTGCCACGAATGAACATCGGGAGTGGGACATATTGAAACTGATCAGTGCTGGGTTCATGCAGGACGTGATTTGGGCTCCTAGCCAAGCCACTTGCCTGCCCTTAAGGGGTTCAGCCAGGAGGCAGGCTTTCCCCTCCCCTACAGATCAGTCTCCCACTTCTCCACAATGGAAGACTCCAAACCTTGCACTCTTGAGAACAAGGATGCTTTTATTGTCTGTGGCAAGCTAGTTCCAGCAGGAATCTGCTGCCCCATGACCTACAGGCGCCCTCTCCTCCCCGCTGCAAACAGCCTGTGGGGTTGCTACAGCTTCTTGAAGGGACATCCGCCACCGTCTGCTCCTGGTCCTGTCCTCTTCCCCCGGGGGAAGCGTGGGGTGGATGAAGGGCGCATGAGGTCTTGCAGGTGAGTGGCCAGTTTCCCTCCCATGCTGCGGACCACTGAGATGGACACAGCGGAAACCGAGCCAAGCAGTGCTCAAAACCCCCACATGTGCCCAGATTAGCCATCCCAGGATGGGGTTTGGGAGCTGCCAGCTTCCCAAAAAAAGGTCTCCCCTCAGGGCAGGAAGAGCTCAGGAGCGAGTTTAAACACAGGCTTCCCACCTGCTCAGGCAGCTGCGGGTGCCTGAGACACAGGGAGAAAATCTGGGTCCAAAACAAGTTTGTGGAGGCAAGTTCATACATCCCACCCTGTACCCTCACTTGCTGGGCATACGGACTACACCAGATGCGTTCTGGGACCAATTCCCACGGCTACAGGCAACGTTACCAACCCAACACAGCTCTGTAAGTTAGCTGGCCACGCTTCATCCACCTTCTGGGACCATTAGTTTCCTCTCTCCTCAGCACCCTCCCTAATGTCTTTGGGAGAGCAGAAAACAGACAGTCCTTAAAAACCAAAACCAGACAGGTGTCCTGTTCAAACCAGTCTCTGAGGTTCCTGTTGGAGCCTGGGAAGCAGCATGTTTGCAATCAGCCAGACAGCAGAGCTACCCACACCTGCTCGGCACCCCTTTCCCTCGCCTCCCAGGAATCCAATCCCTGCAACTTTTGAAAACCAGTCCTGGCTTGTAACTTTCCCAGGGCAAACAGCTGCCAAGTGCAACCAGCAACTGACCCCTTAGGCACTGAGCTTATGTCCAAATTCCCCTTGGTTCCATCCATGCGCACTGGGCCCATGCTAATCCCCACCTTCACTGGGACCTGCTGTCTGGAAAACCCATTGTTTGTTCACAGCCTTCTGCCCCCTTTGCTGGCTTGAGGCTCTGTATAACCACAAAGCCGGCCCATGTCACGCGAGCAGCCTAGCCCAGTGGGTGACCCTCCCCCAAAATACCCCACAGGGCAGCCTTCTGTAACACAACACAGGCGCTTAATTAAAGCCAGTGCGAGGACCTGTCAAAGCTCGTTTCCCTCGCTGGTTCTCCCAGGCTGACCAAGCCGACAGCGAAGGAATGTGCAAGGCCCAGGAATGCAGGGAATGCAGCTGTTAGGAAGTTTCCCTGACCCAGGGCAAGGCCAGGCTGGAGGGTTCTCAGCTGACTGCTTTGACCCACGCAGATCCCTTATCGGGAAGGCTTCAAGGGTTCCCCTGACGCCTCCTGAGCGCACTCACTGAGAGACTGGTCCCCTGTATCCGGGGACCCTATAGCTCAGCCAGAATAGGGAGCATTTAAGCTGTTGCGGGGGATGCGGAGCTCTGGACTGGCACGAGCCCCATCTTTGTGATCGGCCCCCCCACCAGCCCACTCACCCCCAGCAGCAGACGCACAGAACGAAAGGGCAGCAGGTCTTTCATTTTTCAGAGGAGAGAGACTTCTGCTGGGCACCCTGCAACGGAGAACTGGCTTTATTCCCCTTCCATGGGCTGGGAAAGCTGCCACCTACCCTCCACCACGGGAGCAGACAGCAGTCTTGCTCCCTAGCTAGGAAGCTTGGAGACTTGCTGGAAACAGACCCACGTGTTCCCCCCCCCCCCCCAGGATAAAGTGACGCGAGCTCTCTGCCCCAGCAAACCCACTTCAGAGCCTGCACAGCAAGGAGAGAGGCGGGGAAAGAGGGACAGAAGAGTGCAAAGCTGAAGGTGACAGGAGGCCTGTTGAATCACCCCGTTTGTCTCCCACGGGAGTGGCTTTCCAACGACCAATCTATTGCTTTGCTTTGCAAGCAGCCCACGCTCCATCTCCTCCAGTCAATAGCCGCTATTAGCACTTATCCGGAGTTCTGCCTCCTCCAGCCCCACAGGATCACGGCCACCTAAACCAACGAGTGCAGCATTCCCGCAACGTGCACCCGCCAGCTACAACAAAAGACCATTTCCTGCCCAACCACTGCCGTTTTCCCCAGCGACACCCCTTGGCTGAAAGTCAACGGGAACAGCAGACGATGCAGAACAGTGGGTAAAAGGCGGGTTTGGAGGGGAAATAAAAACAGAGCAGCCTCTATTCTGCACTTACTGCAGCTGGGATCTGTCAGAATAAGCTGTGATGTGGTGGGAAGAGCGTTTCAGGGAAGGAAAACACACAGGCCCTCTCTGACTGCATCAGATGCAGAGCATCACAGCTCACGTGCTTACTCTGCTTTGGCGACCGCAGCAAGCCCTGGTCGACACGACGTCGTCACTCGGGGCGTGAATTACCCACCCCCGAGCGATGTACTTACACCGACCTAAGCGCCGGCGTAGACAGCGCTATGTTGGTGGGAGAGCTTCGCTGTCTAGACATACCCTGCCTAACTCACCCTTTCTACCCTAGTCAGGGTCAGTTCCTGGGCATCCTCGTAGTGCCCAGACGCTCCATCCACAATCATGGCCCTATCGTGCAAGGGGCTGTACAAACCTACAGCAAGACAGGCCCTGCCCTGAAGAGCTCCCAGGCTAAGCTGCAATGGGTGAAACAACAGCAGGGAAGGGGGAGGGCAGCAGTACAGTCTACGTAACCACATGTTCGGTAGGGGCACAAGTGCATGGTTCCGAGTCCATTAATAAATTGCTCATTTTAACCCTTGCCGAACCCCGATTTCTCTTCTTACTAGCCTAACAGCGGCTATTCATTAACTTTAACTTTTGATTTCATTTCTTTTACTCCTCAGCCCATTTCTGACCCATTGGGCCTTTATTCTTCCCCAAACCTTCTGCCTTTGGTTTTGTTTTCTTTCCTAAGCTTGTCCTGGGGGAGGGCTGTCGGTGGCCACCGTGGTGGGATGGAGCGGTCGAGAGGAGAAACTGAGGCACTGAGGGCAGAGGAGAGGCTCGGGATGGGCAGAGGCGAGCGGAAGGGAAGACGAGCTGGGTGACAAAGTAAGCAGCTCACGGTGCTGTCTAAAAGACCGCCCAGTTCGTTCGCTGCAGCAGGGGGACTCTGGAGACCAAGGAGTTGCTGTGGCAAGGACACAGGCAGGATGGTGGGAAAGCCCCTGCCCCCCTCACTGGCGCAATTCTGGATTCCAAAGCTCTTCCCCTGAAGGCCTCGGGCTACAAGGACCCGCCTGCAAGGACGCAGCACTCCACAGCGGAGCTCCCGTTCGGTGGGCCGTTTTAAGGACAAAGTACTAGGGAAGGGGGCTGCAGAAGGGAACCAGAGAGCAACGGAACTACCATTTGGGGGCACTCAGACAGACATTGGCAAGTCAGCGGTACGACAATGGCAAACCTCCCACCTCTCCGGGGTATGACACCATCCCATGTGCTGACAGCTGCTTCCTGCTACCACAACCGGCTGAGGTACTGCAATAACGAGCTAGTCATTTACGTAGCATCTTTCATCCCAGAGCGCTTTACAAACACTGTGTGGGGATCAGTTCAGCCACCGGCGAGATGCTGTCACTGCTGGGACTGGACAGAACTTGAGAGGGGGTCAGTTTGGCCATGGAGAACAGCCCAAACACCTCCTGCCATCAGAAATGCCATGGCATCTCATGTCCGTGCCCTGCCAGCAGGGCATCCGCACACCGTCTCTACTGAAAAACGCTCTCCTTGCATTGCTGTGGAGGCCAGTGAATGGGTATCCAGAGTGCAATCCATCCAGCTGACAGCTCGGGAACCCCCAGGGCATGCAGCAGCTCACACTACCAACCCCCACCGAACCATCTCTGCCCTTCCTCCCTGATCATCTCCCTTTCCCTGCTGCCCTACAACCAGCTTCCACTCTTCCCACCAGACCCAGAGCGGACCGTGCACAGGACAGAAGGGATACGAAGGTACAGGGCCAAAGCTCACCTTTCATTATGCCCCGGGGACCCCACGGACGTCGAGGGAGCTCCTTGGGCATACATCCAGAGCAGAATGGTCCAACAGGAAGCTATTTTCAAGCACAAAGTTTGTTTTAAAGGAGCCCAGTTGTGTGTGTGTGAGAGAGAGAAGGGAGCGGGGGGGGGGGGGGGGGATGGACAAGAAAGTACGAAATCCAGTGCGGTGCGCTGACAACTCTGGACATTTCAAACCTTATTCATTCCCAGAGCAGCAGCAGGCCTTGCTTTCCCCATGCTGACCTGAAACTGTGGTCTCTGATAAAGCCAAGTGTTCACAGGCCACTGCTGGTCGCAAAGCCTAACATAGAACAAAGAAAACAGCTGGCAAAAGAAGAGGAGCACCAAGAAGTTGGTTAATAAGGGGATCTAACCCAGGGGAGGGTGCTGAGAGCACAAGTTTCCCCAAGGGTCAGTGTCTGGATCACTGCCACGTTTCCGCTTTACGTAAGTGACCTAGATAAAGGAGGCCAAGGGAAGCAGAGAGGCTTGTTGAATCGGGAGTGTGACAGACACGGATCAATGCTTTCCCCTTATTGCTAAGTACCCCAGCTGACAAACCAGACAGTACATCAAGTTATCAAGGCAAGAGTGCTATTAAGTGCTCACCATAATAAATTCAAGGAAACTGTAACTGTTTCCTTGCACAAGGTAAGTATTTGATTATGCAACAGGCATGGTCTCCCCATTTAGAGTGGGGGGATGGGGACACAGGATTTCTGGGTTCTATTTTCAGCTCAATTAGGTTCACTGAGAGAGTTCAGGAAAGTCACTTCAACTCAGTGCCTCAGTTTCCCCAGGAATAAAACCAAGATACCATCTACCTCACAGGGGTATGGAGAGGATCCGGTCATCAGTGAAGTCCTAAGAGTGGCTGTAAGACTTACTAAGGCCTGATTTCCAGAGGTGATGAGAACCTGTCTCCCTCAGTGACACAGCTGAGAATCGGGCGCCTGAGTGATGGGGAACACCCTGTGGGAACAAAAACTTTGCACATTTAAGTACTTGGCTAATAACATGAGCTCAGGGAGCTGCTGGTCAGAAACCAAGTGCCCTGTTTGGGGAAAGGACAGTGGCACGGCACATGGCTTCCTTCTTCACTTCCAGAAGTGCCAGATTCACTCCCTCTACACCAGTGGTTTTAAAAAACCTTTTTTTCTGGGGACCCGGCTTTAGAAAATTGTTGATGCCCACGACCCAACGGAGCTGGGGATGACGGGCTCGGTGCGTGGGAGGGGCTCAGGGCTGCAGCAGAGGGTAGGGACGCGGGAGTACGGGCTACGGGGTGGGACTGGGAATGAGGGGTTTAGGGTGCAGGAGAAGCTCTGGGTTTGGGGGGGGCTCAGGGTTAGGGCAGAGGATTTGGGCATGGGCTTACCTCCGGCAGCTCCCGGTCAGCAGCACAGCGGGGATGCTAAGGCAGGCTTCCCCCACCTCTCCTGGCACCGCGGACTGCGCTGCGCCCCAGAAGCGGCCGGCAGCAGGTCCGGCTCCTAGGCGAAGGCACGCAAGCAGTTCCGTGCAGCTCTCACCCACAGGCACCGCCCCCATCAGCTCCCATGGCCGGGAACCGGCCAATGAGAGTGCAGGGCCAGCGCTCGGGGCGGGGGCAGCGTGCAGAGTCTCGTGGCCCCCCCCACCTAGAAGCCAGACCTGCAGCTGGCCACTTCCACAGCACAGCGCAGTGTCGGAAAAGGTAGGCACTAGCCTGCCTTAGCTGGGCAGCACCGCCGACGGGACACCCAGTCGGCGGTGCTGACCAGAGCAAACCAGTGCCGGGTCACGGCCCAAACTTTGAAAAACACTGCCTTACACTGTCTTTATGGATGTGATCAGTTGGCTATAGACAGACCTAATACCACAGCCACACCGCAAGGCTGTGAAGTTGGACACACATTCTCCTTCCCCCTTACACTTCTGTTCAGGCATGAGCATTCTTAGACCAAGGCCAGCAACTACTTCAGGCATTAAACAGAACGCATGGAGTCTCTTTAGAGATCACTAGCTAGGCTAGCTCTGCTAACGGGTTGAGTCAGACACCCACTTTAAAGAGGGCCTGCAACGGAAGGGGGGGCAGAAATTGGGCATGTGCCCTATTGCATTTCTGTAGAACAGAGAAAGAAGGTGGGACAGGTTTGTCAAAGAAGCATATTCCTGCTTGTTTTTTACCTTTGACACAGACAAATTGTGACACTCGGAGGACCTTTCCCAGACCCGAAGAAGAGCTCTGTGTAGCTCGAAAGTGTGTCTCTCTCATCAGCAGAAGTTGGTCCAATAAAAAGTATTACCCCACCCACCTTGCTTCTCTAATATCCTGGGACCAACCCAGCTACACCACCACTGCATAGGCAAGCTCTGAATTTCTGGCTGCCAGACAACTAAGATATCCCAAGAGACAGGAAGACATGGAACTTCTAGTCAAACTGTTTAAAAAAACTTCACCTGGTTCTTTTAACATCTAATTCCTTTGCCTAATCGACAGAGGGGACAGAAAGACTGTTAAAGATTCGCAGTTCACATCTCCCAAAACACACCAGACTAGACCATTTGCAAGTTAAAATCCATGTTTTCTGCTTCTTTAATTTAAATACAGGTTTCAATTGTTTGTATAAGACAAAGGACAAAGCAAAACTGGCCTGACCCCAGTTTATAAGGAATCTTTTGTGGGTCCCCTTTCAGGGACGAGGGGTTATAGCTGACCCTGCTCTCAGAGATGTGAGAGACCAAGGGCACCATCCCTCCAACCTATCCTGGACCCTCAGGGACACTTATGCAGCAACATCAGACCCTCTGCATACCCGCTCAGACTGGTCTTAGAGAGGACGTGGCTTTGAGGAACATATCAGCCTCACTAACCACCTCACATTCTGGCATTTCCCTTCCACTCACTCAAGAAGGGCTCCAGCTTTTGGATGCTCTTAACAATAACAGTGACCAAGAAAAGTTTCCAGAGCACCTGCTCACCCATCTCACTGCAAGACATCGTGACACACAGCGGACTAAAGGCGGCACAGCTAGTCCTAAGGCCGTTCTCTGAAACGGCTTTGGACTGCTCTCCCTGATCGCTGAACCCTGAGTGGATCTGTATCTTATCTGACAATTTTCACCAATTTCTCTTCAGCCCATGTGACCTTTTTTGCTAGTGACCCGTTATTCCCTGACATGGCTGCCGATGCTGGAAACAGGCTCTGGCTGTCGGCCTATGGAAAATCCCCATTTACGTCACCACCCTCAGCTTTTTTTCCTGTTATGCTGGCAGGGCTCTATTTGATCAAGAACAAGCAGTCGCTGCTTTGGTAGCTATTTCTCTTCTCAGCAGGGGAGCTGGGGTTGGCGCGGGGGGAGAATCAGACTTCAGTTGAAGCCATTTTCCCCTATAGTTTTTATTTTCTATAAAATACACACCCGCCACTAATAAATACCTGTTACTTTAGCACCTTTTATCCGAAGATCTCAAAGTGCTTTTCCAAAGGGAGATCACCCAACCACATCCATTTTACAGAATGGGAAGCTGAGGCAGGAGTTTGACACTGACTCACCAAATGACACTGGTCAGATCACTGATCTGGAACTAGAACTCAAGTCTGACTCTCCATCATACACACTATCCGCTAAACCCTACAGTATTCATTACAGGTATAATTTACACATGAAAGTTAACCTGGAATGAGGTAAAACATGAATTTGGAAGTGGATTTCCTATTCCTGATTAGCTCTGTGTGTGGACACACTTATTCCAGAGCAAGAGTGCCTTATTCCAAATTAACTAGTCTGCTTGGGAAGTGGTTTAAAACTAATTTGGAATAAGGTAAATAAGGTACTCTTTTTCCACAATAAGAGGGTCCATCCACGGATATAATCAGGAATAACTCCCTGTGTAGACAAGCCCTAGATTACGAGAATTTAGTGCCGGTGAAGAGCAGATGGATTAGCCACCCGGGACAACAACGCTGTGTTAGGTAGAGCAGCAGATTGCCCTACACCTCACCCCACTGACATGCCTCAACTCTGGAGGCACCAGATCCTGGAGGAAGTTCCGTCTTCATGCCCACCGGGTGTAAACAGTGTAATCCCATTTTACACTCCCATGCAGAATGAAGTCCCTAATGGTTTCCCAGCCCTCAAACATGCTCCATCAAGAGCAGCAGCGGCCAAGTCTTCTCAGCCACAGGACCAAACGTTACTGCAAAGAGGGGCCCATCCTGTGTTCCCTGTAAGCTGCGCGCTTCAGCGGCCCGCAGGAGAGATTTGAGTGTCACCCAGCTGATTAGGAGAGCATGCACAGCCCGCAGCATGTGTTCAACTGCCCCTCCGCCCACATTGCTCGTCCTGCAGCTGCTCCTGGGACCCTCCTGCTGGCAATGCAGAGCGGAAGGGGGGGGGGTAATATATCAGGGTGTTCCCCTATCCCCTACCCCGGTACCCATCTCCACAGAGCAGGGCAGAGGGGACACAGACTGGCTCAGGACTCCAGCGGGGAACAATGAGTGACTGAGTGTCTTTCTTAAAGAGACAGTGCACTATTTCTCAATAAGAAAAGGAGGACTTGTGGCACCTTAGAGACTAATAAATTTATTTGAGCATAAGCTTTCGTGAGCTACAGCTCACTTCATCGGATGCACGCACTATTTCTGAGATTTGTGTCTGTCTCTCACACCACACACACACACAGAGTCTCTCCCCCTCCCCATGTCCCCCATCTCCGTAGAGCAGGGGAGGGGAGACAACAGGGCTCAGGACAGAGCAAGAGAACTTTCAGCCAGTGTCTTAAAGAGACAGCGCAGGGCGTCTCTCAGAAACTTTCGCAGCAGCCAGCACACACACGGTCTCTCTCTCTCTCTCACACAGTCTCTGTATCACTCACACACACACAGTCTGTCAGGCACACACAGTATCATGCACCCTGTCTCTGTGTCTCACACACGCACTGAAGCGTGCTCAATGTCACGCACACAGTGACACACACACAGTCTCTGTGTGCCACACACCTCCCAACACATACTTGTGTTATTGTTGTTGTTACTTTTTGGTACTTCCTGCAATGCACATACATTCTCTGTAATTTTATTCTTTCAAGGTGTGTTATTTTAGAGTTTTCACTGGTCTATGCATTTTGTAATTTTTATTTCTCTTACGCTTAAATTTAATTCTTTGAGTAGTGAGTTCTATAATGCCTAACCTGTCCTGGCTGGAGTAATTATCCCTATTTAACTTTTTAAAAATATATATCGTATCTAGGTTTGTTTGTTTGTACTGGTAGGTTTTTTGTTTCTACTGGTGGCGCACATACCTCAGTGCACATAAAATTTATTCCACGCATGGATGGAAAAAATTAGAGGGAACATTGGCCCCATCAGCCATTTCCCCAGGCTCAGCCTAGCTCCTCTCCTGCAGGCTCCCACAGTGCAGCAGGGAAACAGCCCGAGCTAGTCTCTTCTCACCTGTGATGCTGCAGGCGAGTTACTGAGCAGCTGCAGGAGGAAAGAGACAGCAGAGCACTCAGACCTGCTCCTGGGGCCACCTCCACCATCTCCTCCTCAAAAAACTGAAGTTCACGGTCACAGGGCATGGCTCAAAGAGCACACTTTCCATTCAGAATCAAATCCAAGTCCCGGAAGACTGGAAAAAGGCTAATGTAGTGCCCATCTTTAAAAAAGGGAAGAAAGACGATCCTGGGAACTACAGGCCGGTCAGCCTCACCTCAGTCCCCGGAAAAATCATGGAGCATGTCCTCAAGGAATCAATTCTGAAGCACTTAGACGAGAGGAAAGTGATCAGGAATAGTCAGCATGGATTCACCAAAGGAAAGTCATGCCTGACTAATCTAATTGCCTTCTATGATGAGATAACTGGTTCTGTGGATGAACGGAAAGCAGTGGACGTGTTATTCCTCAACTTTAGCAAAGCTTTCGACACGGTCTCCCACAGTATTCTTGTCAGCAAGTTAAAGAAGTATGGGCTGGATGGATGCACTACAAGGTGGGTAGAAAGTTGGCTAGATTGTCAGGCTCAACGGGTAGTGATAAATTGCTCCATGTCTAGTTGGCAGCCGGTATCTAGCGGAGTGCCCCAAGGGTCGGTCCTGGGGCCGGTTTTGTTCAATATCTTCATTAATGATCTGGAGGATGGTGTGGACTGCACCCTCAGCAAGTTTGCGGATGACACTAAACTGGGAGGAGAGGTAGATACGCTGGAGGGTAGGGATAGGATACAGAGGGACCTAGACAAATTGGAGGATTGAGCCAAAAGAAATCTCATGACGTTCAACAAGGACAAGTGCAGAGTCCTGCACTTAGGACGGAAGAATCCAATGAACCGCTACAGACTAGGGACCGAATGGCTCGGCAGCAGTTTTGCAGAGAAGGACCTAGGGGCGACAGTGGACGAGAAGCTGGATATGAGTCACAACGTGCCCTTGTTGCCAAGAAGGCCAATGGCATTTTGGGGTGTATAAGTAGGGGCATTGCCAGCAGATCGAGGGACGTGATCGTTCCCCTCTATTCAACACTGGTGAGGCCTCATCTGGAGTACTGTGTCCAGTTTTGGGCCCCACACTACAAGAAGGATGTGGAAAAATTGGAGAGAGTCCAGCGAAGAGCAACAAAAATGATTAGGGGTCTGGAACACATGACTTATGAGGAGAGGCTGAGGGAACTGGGATTGTTTACTCTACGGAAGAGAAGAATGAGGGGGGGATTTGATAGCTGCTTTTAACTACCTGAAAGGTGGATCCAAAGAGGATGGATCTAGACTATTCTCAGTGATAGCAGATGACAGGACAAGGAGTAATGGTCTCAAGTTGCAGTGCGGGAGGTTTAGGTTGGATATTAGGAAAAACTTTTTCACTAGGAGGGTGGTGAAACACTGGAATGCGTTACCTCGGGAGGTGGTGGAATCCCCTTCCTTAGAAGTTTTTAAGGTCAGGCTTGACAAAGCCCTGGCTGGGATGATTTAGTTGGGATTGGTCCTGCTCTGGGCAGGGGGCTGGACTAGATGGCCTCCAGAGGTCCCTTCCAACTCTGTTATTCTATGATTCTATGATTCTCAACAGTTATCTTCAAGGGAAACAACCCAGTGCCCTCCTAGGCCACCAGTAGAACATCAGTGGTTTAGAGACGTTCTTCCCAGGGTGTGGAATTCAACGAGTGACTTTCCTGATTTGTGCCCACGCACCCCATTAACAGTAAACGAAGCCCGAGAGAAGGCGTTTTAACAAGAGCAGTTAGAAACTGGCCTTGGTGACCCACACTTCCGTGCCCATCTTCAACAAGTGCTAGCAGCCTACATGTCTGCCACATGTGACCTAACTCTGCCTCAGTTAGGAGCTCAAAAGTTCTTCCCCCACAGCTGCCTTACCTGATCTGAAGGTTGAGGGGGCACAAATTTGCAGAAGTGCCTTAGTCCCATTTTCACGAGTGACATAAGCTCTTAAGGGCCAGATTTCAATGAGAGTTAGGCCCCTATATACACCTTTAAAAATCTGGCCCTAAGAGCCTGTGTCTTTTTTGCAAAGCACCCAAGACCCATTTTTCAATTTTTACCCTGGTTTTTTTTTTCCCCCATAAGTGTGCTCAGAGCTGCACAACTGCATGAAAGGAAAGGCAACAAGCTTATAGTCAAAGAACACAGAAGAGATGGTCCTGAGAAATCTAAAAGAGACGGTCCTGAGAAATCTAGAAGAGACATCCAGAGAAGGCAAGGGGGTTGGTTCTTCACACCACCTTGCCCTCATCTCCCTAATGATTAGGGACTTACTTCTGGGTGGCATCACAGGGCTGTTAAGAGGAATCTGAATGAGATTACTAATGCAGATACAGTACAATTCACCTGAAGGGAAGATGCTTGTTAAAGCCCTACAGAAGAAATGACCAAAAAATAAAAAGTCACTAGACTAGCATAGAGGAAAAGCAGAGGATGGAAACAACCCCAAGGAGTTATTTGGTTTATGGGATTGATTTCAGGCTACTTTATACAGTCTCCCCGCCAACTGGGGAAGTTTTCCAGAGTACCAATTTATTTCATTTTGTTTTTAAATCTCCCTTTTTGCAAGTCAAACCTCTGGCATTGCAGAAAGCATGGAAGGAACAGAAATAATAGACTGTTAGGAAAGCAATGGGTAGGGAATACCAGACGGAAAGAGGTTTGTCTCTCTGAACACTCCTTTGAGAATGGCTGAAAGACGATTCTTTTTAGAAAGCATTAGGTGGCCGTGGATTCCAGTGTACTCTGAGCGGATTAGATGCAGGAGGTGAAGCTATTCCTCTCCAGCTTTGATCTGGCCAGGCCACCACTCGCTGCTTTTCAGTATGACAGGCTTCAAGCAGGAACAGTGTCCAGGTGCAGGCTATGGATGTGGAAAGAGCACACAGAGCATAATGGCGCTGTCTTACTATGGTGAGTGAGCGGGAGGCGTACCATACCCTTGTGGCACAGCTAGCTAAAGAGAGTTTCAGCCAGTTTTTCATTGCTATAGGACATCAATAGCTGCCTGGATCAAGGCTATTAAACATCAAATCCTTCGAGCACAAGAACCCACCCCGATTACACCCAGTCTAGGGAGGGAGCACTCTCCCAGTGGCCAGTGACTGGGAACCAATTCTGGAGACTACACGCAATGCTGTCCCTGATTTGCACTGACCTTAGACAAAATACTTAGCAACTCTGCGTTTTGCCGTCTGTAACGAGCTTTCACTGTGCTGGGGTGGTGCAAGGACTAAGGGCTTGTCTGTACGAACCCTTAGTTCACTGCAAGCTGGAGTGTAAATCTGCCATGCACTAACCGCCCGTGTGGATCCTGCCGCTGCGTGCTAGAGGTTCCACAGTGCACTGCGATCTGTCCCACTTTGAAACAGGAGTGGACTCAAGCACACCAAGGAGCTTTCAGAGCGCTGCAGCGGGATGCACAGACATTTAGTATGCAGCCGGCTAGTGCGGGGTAGACTTACACTCCAGCTTGCCGTGAACTAAGTTCACCAAACCCCAAAACAGTGAATTTTTGAAAGCCGGAGACCAAGCTCTCTCAGCAGCCAGCCCAGGCAGTGCTGCTTGCTGCTGCAAACAAGCAGAACCCCAAATCTCACAGCTTCCACTTCACCTCCCCATAAACCCAGACACATGAAAACAAGGTAAAAGAGACAAAACCACCAAAGACTGGACTGCCCCTGGGGAAAGCAAGGAAGAAACCACATCCCCCTACACAGGCTCACAGAGCAAGGGTATACATGTGCGTGAGATGAGCACAGTACAGAGGTGTAGGAAGATATCAAGTGCTATCCTGCATTATTTATTAAATCCCACAGAAGGACTCATCTACAGGCCCAGAAGAGAGTGCACGTCCACCTCTACTTCGGGAGACTGAGCAAGAGTCAAAGAGCTTCACGGGCAACTTTGCTCGTGACTGGTACCGGCCCACCCATCCTACAGGTTCCTGCAAGCGTGAGCTAGGGCCGAGCCTTGCAGCTCAGAAAATGGAAGCAGATGAGGAGATGGGCTCCTTTTTTCACATGGGTCACTCCTCTGCTGGGCAGGAGTAACCAAACAGAGGAAAGAGACCGGGCTACCGCATGTACCCAGGAGAACCAAACACAAAAAGATGACGAGTGTCAGGTTCCCCCAGTCTGGGTGTTTCTGCTGTTGTAGTCACTTAGAATCTATGTGAATGAGCCAAAAGCCAGAAGTGCCAACCCAGGAAAGGAGCGTGATCACCAAACAGCATTCGTTAACACGGCAGCTTCAGCTACTGACCCTGGACCATTCTGCCTTCTAACCAAGCGTCACCACACCCTGAAATAAAATCCCCAATCATAGCCGAAGAAGCTGAGGCAGAGAGCTAAGGTGATTCCCGAGCCTGGGAATAGAACCAGGTGGATCCAACTCAACCCTTTGCTCTCACCTGAGGACATCCCACGCCCGCTGTTCCAACATGCCCAGTCTTTATAGTTCTGGGAGTGAAACGGTGACCGTGTCTATATGACTCAAGCCATAGGGCTTCCTTTGTTCCCCTTGTAAGGCTATCTTACATCTAACAGGCCCAGGGTTTTCTCTACAGATATGCCTCAGTCTAAAGCACAAGCAACCACAGAAGCAAAAAGGGCTTTGGCAGAATAGCTGCAAAGCAAAGCTGAAGCAAATGCAAACTGCCTGCCAGAATCCCCTTTCCGTGGCCGCCTACAAGTTAAGAGTTAATGTTTCACTTGAGGGAGAGTAAAAAGCTTTCCAGCAAGAGACCCCAACTTAATAAGAGGTCAGCATGTGACCAGCTACTTCACTAATCTAGCCAGGAGAGCTGGTGCCAATGGACCTGGACAGAGAGCAAAACAGAGGCTTGCCTTAACTAACATTAACCAGCCCTCCTCCCCATCCCCACCACCATGTGAGCAACCAGCGACCAGGGCAGGAGTGGAAGCAGCCAGTGCTGGGGAGCTACACAGAGGGGGCGCTAAGGAAAGGTTTCATGGAGGTTGTCCCAAGCACACAGGGCGGTGAGATACAGGAGTCAGGGTGAGCCCTGTGCAGCCCTGCAAAGCCCTTACCCCAGCTCGGAGCAGGACAAACACACACAAGGAGGCAGGCAGCGGCAGAAGCTGCTTACATTGCATGGTGCAGGGCAGCCGCGCAGAGCCCTCTGCCCCATTGTACTTTTGCATGTGTCATTCGACGTTTCAAGTGACTGGCCAAGCCGTTTTTCCTCTCTACCCCAGGCCCACAGGAGGGAAGCGTTGGGGGGCAATAAAGAAAAATTCACAGAAGCCCATGATCTGTCCATGACTTTTACTAAAAATATCAGTGACAAAATGGGAAGCTGAGGGCCCCCACCACCACCCGCCAGCTCCTGGGGGCCCCCCGCAGCGGTCAGGACCTGTGGGGTATCTAACCCAGGAACCTATCCTTGCAACAAAGCCCGTTGCTAACTGTGCCCACATATCTATTCAGGGGACACCGTCACAGGGCCTAACCACATCAGCCACACTATCAGAGGCTCGTTTGCCTGCACTTCTACCAATGTGATATATGCCATCATGTGCCAGCAATGCCCCTCTGCCATGTACATTGGGCAAACTGGACAGTCTCACGTAAAAGAATAAATGGACACAAATCAGATGTCAAGAATTATAACATTCAAAAACCAGTCGGAGAACACTTCAATCTCTCTGGTCACTCAATTTCTGATCTCAAAGTGAGTATCCTTCAACAAAAAAACTTCGAAAACAGACTCCAAGGAGAGACTGCTGAATTGGAATTAATTTGCAAATTGGATACAATTAACTTAGGCTTGAATAGCGACTGGGAGTGGTTGAGTCATTATACTAAGTGAAACTATTTCCCCTTGTTTATTCCCTGCCCCCCCACTGTTCCTCAGACGTTCTTGTTAACTCCTGGAAATGGCCCACCTTGATTATCACTTCAAAAGGTTTTCTCTCCCCCCACCCCACTCTCCTGCTGGTAATAGCTCATCTTAAGTGATCACTTTCCTTACAATGTATATTTTTTCATGGTCTGTGTGTATATATAAAATCTCCTCACTGTACTTTCCACTTTATGCATCCGATGAAGTGAGCTATAGCTCAGGAAAGCTTATGCTCAAATAAATTGGTTAGTCTCTAAGGTGCCACAAGTCCTCCTTTTCTTTTTGCGAATACAGACTAACACGGCTGCTACTCTGAAACCACTGAACATGGTGGCTCGGAGCTTGGGCGAGGGGGGTATCCCACAGCTCTGAGCTACCGCGGGCAGCGTGGGGACCTGGCAGCTCCCAGCTGCTGTGGGCTGAGGTCACGGAGGTCTCTGGAAGTCATGGATTCCGTAACTTCCATGACCTCAGCGACAAAATCATAGCCTTACTCACCACCAATTCTCAAATGCTAGGCGATAGGAATTGCAGAACTGACTATGGAACAGAATTTCCAAAAGGAAGAGAAAAAAAATGGAAAAAGTCTGACATATTGTAAAACTGATACAGGAAATACAACGCTAGTCAAACAAAGCCCCACTGTACGCTTTTCAAGCCCTGCAGGGAGTGGCATGCCTAAACCAGCAAGCCCATTTTCAAGAGTTAGCCTTCCAGCACTTATGGTTGCAAAACAGTGCTGTCCAGTCTGCTACAGGGAGTCTGCAGACAGTTCCAGTGCCTCTGTTGCTGCTCACAACTGTCTCAAGAAGCTGAAGAGACGAGTTAACAGGAGCTGGTCAGTTTTCCAGCTGCTAGTCAGAAATCCTGAGGTAGAAACTGCCAGATTGGACTGCTGCAAAAGAATTGATTCACAGATCACTTCGTGCACCCACCTCTGGAGAAGAGCACAGTGGCTATTTAAAATATGCAGCAGTGTTACTTAAGGGGAAAAAGATTAATGTTCCAAGCACTGCACAAACCAGGAAAGCACTGTAAGATACCTTATCCAACTAGAAGCGGGAAAGGACTACAGGAAGGCAGAAATGGTATACATGAAGATACTGACTCAAAGTGAATCCTAGCCCCAAGAGAGCTTATGAAATACAAAATAAAATACCTCTTTGCTAGGAGGGAATGTAACTCAAAGTGCTCGATGCAGCTTTAAAAACAAATCAGCACTGCAAATTAAAATAGTGCTTTGCTCATAAATAGGTCACGCACCAATTGTTCATTCATAACATCAGTAACTGGCACTAGGTCATGAATCATACATGTTGTATTCCAAGACCACCTGATTGAGACCAGCTGACTGGACCACAAGTCTGAGCTAGGACAACTATGAACTAAGAAAAGAGAAGAAGATAGGCCGCCTAACAGGAAATCACCCTAATGATTCTCTTTCATGCACGCCTCCCCTTGGCTGCTTTTCTAGTTAAAATTGAATCAGCTGCAGAGATTCTATTTGTGTGATGAATGGAGTAATTCCAATGACCTTACCAAAGCAGAAATACCAGGACAGCAGGACACCCCCACTTCATCCCCAAAGGGCATTTAAGTGGTCTCCATCCTAAAACTGAGGGGCAAACCTGCCTTGCAGAATTTCATTCCAACCATTACAACCTACTTTCTTTGTGCAACGTGAAAGCCTGAAGGTTATCCACGAATTCCAGTTTAAAACAATGTCGTCATGCATTTAGCACCAGCCCCATGTTTAGCCACATAAAAACAACCTACAGGAGGATCCAGTCTACACATGAATTTCTTCTGCCTACCTGCTTCCAAGAAAGGAGCGCATTTTAGAAGTCTGAAACCATGCAGAATCTCGCAGGGAACTGAGCCTGTCTAAATAAGGCCAAGTTACCAGCTTGCACCCGGCCAGAATTTTTCAGTTTATTCCCTCCGTTCCCAGCATGCTAACCCAAAATGAACTAGGTATTTTCAATGGATGATCAAATTAGCCTGTGGAACTCACTACCTCATTCTATAACAGATTTGAAAGTAGCTATACTTGAACAGAAAAACTTCAGAAACAGACTTCAAAGAGAAACAGCAGAACTAAAACTGATTTGCAAATTTATCATCATTAATTTGGGCTTGAATAGGGACTGGCAGTGCCTGCCTCACTACAAAAGCAGCTTTGCCTCTCCTGGAATTGACACCTCCTCATCTATTATTGGGAGTGGACTACATCCACCCTGCTCGAATTGGCCCTGTCAACACTGGTTCTCCACTTGTGAGACAACTCCCTTCTCTTCTCAATATATTTATGTCGGCATCTGTAATTTTCACTCCATGCATCTGAAGAAGTGGATTTTTTACCCACGAAAGCTTACGCTCAAATAAATCTGTTAGTCTTTAAGGTGCCACCAGACTCCTTGTCATTTTTGTGGATACAGACTAACATGGCTACCCCTCTGAGACTTGACTACCTCATTACAGAGGCTAATGAGTTTCAATTCCAAAAGTGAATGAGATGACACACAGCAACATCCACAGCTACGTTATGGTTCACAAGGGCCAATCCAGTGCTTCCCAAACAGTGGGCCCAAGAAGGTTCTAGATGGGTTGCCACATCCCAGGCCAGATTAACCAATCACTGAACACTGGCCTAGGCATACATATATTTCTCCCAGTCTGGTGTGGACAGTGTGGGGGCAGGGAAGGGGGTGTTGGAGAACAAACCTGCCCTGCAAAGTTGGCTCCTGTCCTGCAGGGCTGGGCCCAGCTCCCCACTCTGGGGGCTGCAGCCTGACACATGGGGTCCCAGCACCACACAGGTTTGGCCCAACCGCCCCTCTGTAACAGCCACACCACTTGCTCCAATTTGGCCCGGCTATCCCTCCAATGACTATGGGGCAGCGGGGCCAAACTTGATGGTGCTGCAACCCCTTGCACCAGGCTGCAATGCCCGGAGTGGGGGGAGCTGGAGCCAGGCCCATGGGACAGGGGCTGCCGCTGAGGAGTGTGCATGGTGTAGGCTCACTCTCCAGCCCCTGGCCCCCCCCATGCACTAGGCCAGGATGAGAGTTGCAGTGCTGAGACGAAAGGTATAGATATGTAATGGTGGGTCACAAACAGAGACAAAATGCCACTGGGTAAAAAGTTTGGGAACCACTGGGCTGATCAGTCCCCCTGCTTCATGCCACACGTTGATCAGCCCATGAGGTCGGAAGAATTTTCGCCACTTTTCTTCCCCCTCCGCCTCATCATGGCAATAGCAATGCCTAATTCTGTGCACTTCCTTCCGAAATATCAAGTATTAGACACCAAGGCAGGACATGTGACTAAATGGATCATCGGATCCTTCAAGCATGGCAATTAGTGGTCTTCAATCTATCAAACCTGCCACAGTCAAAATGCAGGAACTCTTACACATTATAGTAAAATATGCAGAAAGTCTCTGGTGGATAGGTTATTCCATAATTGCCCAATATGGGCCTGCTTACACCTGAAGCAACTGGTTCTGGCCACTGTCAGAGAAAATACTAGATTTGATGGATGGCGGTCTAATCCAGCATGACATTTCCTACATTCCCATGTCCATGACACCAAAGCAGGTCTCCATCAAATTCAATGTCACCCTTAGTAGTTTGTTACCCACCTCCAAGTCTGTAATCCTGTGCAAGATTTGCCATATCAGGTGACGTTTGCGCACCGCAACAATGAATAAGCTTCCTGCATCGGGACACGCACAGAAGTTCTTTTGTCTCCATAATATTTGTTCTCTGGACCGTGCCGCAATGTAGTGATTTTGCATCACAGTCCAGTACGTTCTCCTGTGGCAAAGCGTGCCCAACTGATCACTGCATTATCCCCATCAACCAAATCCTGAACTGCAACAAACTTCTGACAAGCCCTGCAAAAAACTCTGTCAGTCGTTTCCACATGTTCAGCTAACATACGTGCTCAAACAAGTCAGCGGGGGGAGAATGTTTGAAGGCACTTTTAATAACTGGCTGGTGTTGGAAAACCGAGGTAACTCAGACTGGTATTGCAAAAGTAAAAACACCTTTTGATAGCTATGCAGAAGACACACAGAAGGCCTTACAGCCAATACACCTGCAGCGGAATAGATTCCAAAGCAGGCAGGCTTTCTACACGTATTGTGGGCCACTTCCAAGAAGTTTACACGCAATATTTATTACTGAGCATGATTTAGGATGTTCCTTTGATCAAACAGGGATGAAGACACTCAGTGTAGGCTATATGCAGATCTTAGCAAAAATAGGTCAGCTGAGAAATTTTTGGGGCGCACTGCATGTTTCAGTGTTCATCTTGGTTTGCCTGGCAGATTGTACACACAAACAGAACATGAAAAGAACATTAATAAGGCTGCAAAGTCTAGCACTCAAAAGGTAAGAAATGCCAGAATGGAGAGAGCCTATGCACCTTTCATTTGGCCTCCTTCTGTACAGGATTTATGATACAGTCTTTAACTACACAATCTTTTATTATCGTTTCCACAGGCCCCCTGCTTCATTCAGAGCACAGGGCAGCGATCACTGAATGAGCAGCTATTCAGTATTTTGTTTTCTCTTCCTTGGTCAACGTGTGGCCCCAGGCCTTATTTGCTGCACACCATTCAGACCCTGTTCTGAAAACAGAATGGTTAATGTCCACAGGGGCTTTTCTATGGCCCTCATCACTATAACATCGGAGAGATTCACAAAAACTAATGTATCTTCATAACAGCCTGGGAGGTAAGGGGGCGCTATTCTCCCCATTTTACAGATAGGGAGCTCAGGCCCAGAGAGACTTAAGTCAGAAGTGTCCATGAATTTGCGGTGCACAATTTTAGATGCCTAGGACCTGATTTTTCAGAGTACTTAGCATTATACAGCCAAAGCACAGCTCCCACTGACTTCAGCTGCAGCTGTGAATGCTCAGTACTTCTGCAAATCAGACCGCAGGTTCTCAAGTTGGGTACCCAGAAAATGAAGAACACACAGTTAGTGACCATCTGTGGAAAGTCTGGTGCAAGTGACTTGCCCAGCACCCCACGGGAACTCCAGTACAAACAGGGATGGAAACCAGTTCTCTAAGGCAGCATTCAGCTTCCTTAGCTATGAGACCTTCCTTTTTCTTCCTGCTATCCCCTTCCTCAACACTAGACACCTCCGAACTTCTGCAACAAACAAAGTTTGTCCCAAATGCAGCGTTATTTAACATTTTTGTTAATGACCTGGATGGAGGCATAGAGAGCACACTGATCAAATTTACGGATGACACAAAGCTGGGGATGTTGCCAACGCTTTGGACAGAGCTAAAATTCATAGGGCTCATGATAAATTGGAGAACTGGGCTATATAGACAACAAAATGAAATTCAACAAAGACAAATGTAATGTACAGGGCTACACTTCGGGAAGAAAAACCAAACACACAAATACAGAATGGGGGTTAACTGGCTTGGCAGCAGCACTGCTGAGAAGGATCCGGGAGTTGTGGTGGATCACATCCTCAACATGAGTTAACAATGTGATGCTGTTGAAAAATAAGTAAATGCAATTTTGGGTTGCATTAACCGAGGCATAGCATGCAAGTCACGGGAGGTGATAGTAACGCTCTGCTTAGCCCTGGTTAGGCCTCAGCTGGAGAACTGTGTCCAGTTTTGGTCACTGCAGCATAGAAAGAATGTAGAGAAACTGGAAAGGATCGGAGGTGAGCAACAAAGATGATCAAAGGGATGGATTGCAAGGCACACAAGCAAAGGCTGAAGGGGGGAGGGATAGCTCAGTGGTTTGAGCATTTGGCCTGTCAAACCCAGGGTTGCGAGTTCAATCTTTGAGGGGGCCATATAGGAATCTGGGGCAAAAAATGGGGACTGGTTCTGCTTTGAGCAGGGGGTTGGACTAGATGACCTCCTGAGGTCCCTTGCAACCCTGATATTCTATGATTCTATGAACTGGGTATGTTTAGTTTGGAAAAGAGGAGATTGCCGGGGGACAGGATAATGGTCTTCAAATACTCGAAAGGCTGCCATAAACAAGCTGGAGAAAAACTGCCACTGAGGGCAGGACAAGAGGCAATGGGGTCAAACTACAGCATAGCAGATTTAGATTAAATCTAAGTAAAAACTTCCTGACTGTCAAAACAGTAGGAGAATAGAACAGATGCCTAGAGAGGTTGCAGAAGCTCCTTCATTGGAGGTTTTCAAAAAGAGGCTGGAGCCACCTGTCTTGGATGGTTTTTAGACCCAACCAACCCCGCGTCTTGGCAAGGGCTTCGACTAGATGACCCTTGAGGTCCCTTCTAACCCTGTGGTTCTATGAAGGTAGAGGGTCTACAACAGGCTCCTTTACAACACAATACTGATTCATCCACAGAGAACCATCCAGCCTGTGCACTGAATGAGGCAGGGAGTCCGGGGGGCGGGGGGGGGGATCACGTGATCGTGTAATCACAGACTGTACCATGACGCTTACACAACATGGGGACCAAGTTACGGTTGCACAGGCTATCGTCATTCTGGCATTTCCTAACCCGAGCACCTACTGTGCAACCTGAACCATTTTTAGATCCACCAAACCAACCTGAGCCACTTGGGCTAGCAGAATGGTGCTAGTAGGTTGTCATCCTCGACGTGGACCAGCACTCCTCCATGCTGCCTGGGTGCCAGGCGGAACAGCATTAAGAGCAAAGGAGACACAGGCTCCCTGCCCTCAGTTCCAGGGCCCTGCCCCACCCCAGCGCACAGCTGCCATTGCAGGGAGAAATCTGGCTGCACCTGTAGCCTGGGGCTGGATGGACCAGGCAGAGTTGCTCTGTGGGTACGTACAGCTCATGCGCCACGTCGTCAACATTAAAAGCTGTGAGAGGCTACATTAGAGCATGCTCATCAGGGGCCGAACGGTCAGACATTTTAGCTGCTAAAAATCAAAGGAATCTGTGTGGAGCATAAGCAAACGGCACTTTTTCAAGGGTTTATAACTTGCCCAAATGTGGGTGGATTGTCACAGAGATGGCAAAAGGCACATCCCTAACAGAAAACTTCCCCCCACCCCCAAAAAAACCCAATTTCAGATCCCTGCTTCTAGTTTTGTTCTCAGAAACTGATCGATCATTCCGCAGAAACATTCTAAAAACCATCAGCCAGAGGCAGACACCTGGCATGACCTTGGGGTTTTATTCAACTTTCCTTGGCAGTGTGGGGCACAGGTCACTTACCAGGATCATATGGGTCTCTCTCACTTAATCAGTCCCCTGCCAGTTTGCATGAAGGAGCATTGGGGATTCACGTACTTCAGTTCCTCATTCTCAGCTTCTGGCTCACAATAGCTTAGTCTCCCAAGGATTGTAATACTTCGCTGGGTTTAGTGTGTGGGTGCTGGTGGCTTGTCACATACAGGAGGTTGGACTAGATAATTTAATGGTCCCTTCTGGCCTTAAATTCTATAGGAATTTTTAGCCCAAACAGCTAAAAAGTTGCAAAGTTATAAACAACTGAAAACAGGGTCTTACAATGGGAAATGTCAGGCAACCTTAACAGGCCCAACCCACCCCACATATAATACAAGGAAGGGAGACAAGGTGGCCAGAAATCAGAGTCCAGTTCACAAATATACAGCAGGAACTTTACACAGGATTTCACACTGCACCTCTGGACCAGGTCTCGGTAATAACAACTGCTCTTCTCTAGCAGATCAGGTATCCTCACTGGTCCCTCTCTCTAGCAGAGCACAGCCTCAAATGGTTTGAGGCTGGTTGGAGGGATTCCTCGCCTCTCTAATGAGTACAATATGTGCTCTCTCTTTTCGCTTCTGTCTGAAATTGCTCAGTCTGAAAATTTCTGTTTCAAGCAGAATCTACAATAATTAAGGGAGAGATCAGAGAGATTTCCTCCCCTACCCCGGTTTGCTTTCCCTGGACACGTAAAGTATTTTGACTGAGTGAAAACTGTACAGCCAGTTTCACAGTCAGTCAGTCTTCCCTGTTGAAGTGGGTCATCATACAGCAACAAGAAAGTAACGCTTTTTTCAAAGAGACAGGGGATTAACTGTCAGCCCTTTGCTAGAAGATGAAAAGAAAGAACCATGCGGAAAGTAATACGTGGTTTCCCTTCCAGCGCTGTGAGAAATGACTGTCATTAACTTGCTTGTATTTTCTACCCAATCCCAAGTTACAGACATCCCCTTCAGATGGGCAACTGCTAGCACGGTCAGACTAGTCATCAGTGGCCAGGATGCTGCACCTCACAGCATCAAGCTGTTATTAAAACAGACAAAGTCCTAGAAAGGGGATATATCAAGGCAGACAAGACCAAGAGATACTCTCATTTTACAGGCGGGGAAACTGAGGCACTGGATGATTAAGTGTCTTGTTGCAAGTGACAGAGCAAATCAGAAACAGATCCGGGATAGAATCCAGATTTCCAAACACTGAGTCAGTGCATTAGCCAGGACGCTCATCCTATTTTTCTCCTCAAGCTGCGCTTTCAAGGACATGCCCTTTGGCGACTTTACTGCAAATCCCAAGGGAATATGAAGGGAATTACTTTAATGACACACACACCAGGAGACTCCCAGCCCTAGGAGCCACTCGTAGCCCTGCACATGAAGTTAACATAGTATGAGGCACACCCACTGTCCGAGGCTTTGTACAAACAGGTCCTAGACATGGTTAGTGTTTGTCTGTGGCTGTTAAGGGAAAATGCAGCTTGTGCCAGTTTCTCCAGAGCTCTTCACACGACAGCGAAGCACCGTTTACAGAAGCGCTGTATTTCCAGCTTTAAAAACCATACTCTAGTCTGAATATGAAGCAAGACTGCAGCCAATACACCAAGCTACTCTGATCAGAATATAGGCTTCTTCCTAGCAGACACACTCCGTTCGACCTCCATTCAAGGCATCCCTACCACAACTTCCTGCTGGAGCCAGATCTCCCTGTGCCGTGACCTGGCCAGATCTCGCAAGCTTAGCGGGCGGTCAGTACGCAGAAATCCAAGGAAAATCCCATCCCAGGTGGCGGAGAAGACAGTGCTGACAGCCCTGCAGGCAGCCATGCGTCATCAGCAACCCAGTACTTAGCTGCAAGTGGGATGAGCCAAGGCCAGTGGTGGACCTAGCCAGCTGGTAGTCTGGGGGGGCCCCCATTTTGCCCTATTTATACAATTGCAGGTTTTCCCCTGTGGACGGCGTGAGCTTATATTTGAGGAATAAATCTGCTTTTGAAGCCAGTCACGTCACAGGACTTTGTCGGCTTGTCCCCGCCACAGCCCCCAAAAGAGGGCTCCTCCTTCCTCGGAGGCGGCAGCGGAAATCAAACCAAGCCTGACGAACCCTGCGAACAGCACTTGGAGAGGATCGTTTTCGTGTAGTTATTCTCCCCACCTACCCCCAGGTTAGTGGCGTGCTGTGTCTGGGGAGGGAAGAAGAAAAGTCACTCAGATAGAAGGCGCAAGCTTTCCAAAATTTAGCCTAGTTGGTGATTCAAACCTGCAGGGCCATCTTGGATTCATGTCGTGGGGTGCTTGGTTTTAAGACAGCTGACTCATCCTAGCCCATGTCAGCTCAGCAGCCGCACGGTCTGGCGTGAACCGCCTCTCAAGGAACGTAAGTCAGACCCCAATGCTGCCAGTAACCGAACAGAAAGCACCAGCTGCTCAGAACCCGATCTGCCTTTTAAGCCCTGCCAGGGTGACTGAAGAGAACAGGAAGGCTATTTGTGTGACTAACACGGATTGTGAGAGCCAGATGGATCAAGTGCTCTGCTGAACTGGAGACAGCTCTGCAGCAGGTGTCTGCGTCTTGCACTCTCCAGTGGGTGAGAGCTCGCAGGAACACGGGGGAGAAAAGGCTGATTAAAGGAAATAGCGGAACTTGTTTTAATGAAGACCGGCTTTGAAACCAACGTGCATTTGTTAGTTCCTTCCTAAACCAAGCAGTTGACCCAGCACGCACAAAGCCCTTCCAGCAAGGCTGTTTTCTCAGAAGCCCGCAATAATGAGCAACATGGAAGCACAACCCTCACTTGTATATCAGAAAACAGCAGCCTATAAGGGCGCCACAGGTACAAAAGGCCCTTCAATCCCTCCACAGCCCGGGCCATAGGAGATGGTAAGATGAGACTGCCTACAATGGCATGCAGCTGATCTGCATCTGCTAGTAGCAAATATCCCCAATGGCCGGTGATGGGACACTCGATGGGAGGGGCTCTGAGTTACTACAGAGAATTCTTTCCCAGGTGTCTGGCTGGTGGGTCTTGCTGAAATGCTCAGGGACTAACTGATTGCCATATTTGGAAGGAATTTTCCCCTGGGTCAGATTGGCAGAGACCCTGGGGGGTTTTCATCTCCCTCTGCAGCAGGAGGCATGGAGCACTTGCAAGATTAAATTAGAGGACAAGTCTATAAACTATGATTTGAGGACGTCAGTAACTCAGCCAGAGGTTATGGGTCTCTTACAGGAGTGGGTGGGCGAGGTTCTAGGGCTTGCAAGGTGCGCGAGCTCAGAGTAGATGATCACTCCCCTTCTGGCCTTAATGTCTAGGAGACAGCACGCTCCGTGCTGCACAAGACCCTGCTCCAAGGTCCTTGCACTCAAACCAGACACACGGGGTGAGTCAGAAGAGAACAACACAGAAGCTGCAAGGTCTTCAGCTCAGTTAACACTTTCCTGGAGGGATTAACATTTCAAGGCTTTGTGGGAGGAGCACCTCAGAGGAGGGCGAGTGGCACAGCAAGGATGTTGAGAGAAGGAGCGCAGAGAAGCAGAAGTTAGGCCAGAAGTGGGGGGGGGGAGCGGAGGAAGCCAGGCCACGCCCCACCCTTCCGCATATCAATTAGGGGCACTGCGGACATAAAAACACAGCCACACACAGTCTGCAGCCCCCAGGACGCCACCTGCTTGTCCTAGCTCCCACAGGTGTAACAGCCAAGCCGACAGTCACTGCCAGGGGATGCGCACAGCCCCGCAGTGACTATGACACACAGTCTCAGATCTAACAAGGACGGACTTCACAGTATGCCCAAAGCACTAACCAACCCCCACAGCGGCCTTTTGGATACAGGCAAGTGCCATCCCATCCCTATTGCAGGATGGGGAAGCCCAGACTGGGGCTAAGCAACTTGCCCTAGACCTTAGTGGGAGGCTGATCGGATTAGAATACAGGAGAGTTCCTGACCCCCAGCCCTGTGCTCTGACCACTAGCTCCCATGCTAAGGAGATCTCATTCCTGGGCCTCCAGTTAACCCAGGTGATCGGTAATAAAGTGCAGCAGTCACGTGGTACAAGGAGCACACCAAACCAATGTTCTTCCCAAACATATACAGCAACCGCAGCTTTTACTGAAGTAGCGAGGTCACCGGGCAAGGACAGCACCTGGCTGCTGAGCAGAGAGCTCTTTGCACACAAGTCACATTCCAAAAGTGCAATGGGAAAGGAAAACGGGACTGCGAAAAACAAGAGCCTGCCCGGAAAGGAATAAAGCAAGGTCACTGCGGGCAGTGCGTAGTGCATGAAACACCGGGGCTAGATTCAGCCCCGCTCAACCCCACCCAGCGACACAGGAGGAAACAGTGTCACGGGGGCAGGTGGAGGGATTCCAGATGGAAGGCACTTGTCAGAGAGGAACAGCAGGGAATCGGCCAGTCGTGCCTCTTTCAAAGAGCCAGTGAGATCCTGCCTGGGAGAGGGGGGGAGACAAGGGTGGTGGGTGGACAATGGGGATTGTGGGTGGAGAAATAGCTCTGTGTAGCCAGGAACCTGTGTGGTCACCAGTGAGACATCATTTGGAGGCTCAGTCCAGTTCCCAGTGGGCAAACCCGCCCCCTCCCCGTCATCGAGTCTCTGCAGAGAGCAATGCTCTTTCCAGGACAAGGGAAGCGGCATTGCCGCATCTCCAGTGCCTCCCTTTGCCCATCGTTCTAGCGAATGCAGAGCTGGTAAAAAGTTTCCAGCTGAGGTGCCAAGTATGACAGAGACCCACTCTTGTGATAACTGGGCCGACAAACATACCCTGGTTTTCAGTTCCCCTGGAAGAAGGGAGTGAACCTTCATAAAATGGTCCAATCACCTGCCATACCAAAAAACAGTGATGGGAAAGGGTAAGAAAAGTCCGGCTTAGAGGGGTGCCTAGGATTGTTTATAAAAGTTAGTGAATGTGAAAAACAAAGACTGAGTTAGTCTGAACCAAACAGCTTTCCTGATACAACTGAAAGACTGTATTGAGACTGTACCTGGCAAGCAAGGAAAGTGGGGGACTGGAAGTTAACAGATTATGGACAGTGGGTCTGGTAGATTGGTGAACAAATAGGAGGATGGACTATTCCACCCATCATCCCCCTTTCAGGGCTCTTAAAGAGAGATGGGACATGTGAACCAACTGGGGAATTCCTGGAGGAGGGGGATGGCTGTTAGGCCTCCATCCTGCTCCAGGGACTTTGTCCTTCACCTGGGGATTCTGAAGGTTACTGCATCATCAGGAAGTCCAGCCCTTGGCACGCCAGCAGGGACACCTGGTCATCACCACCGCTCCAGTGGAGACCCCCGCTGGGAACACAGGAGATCCTGTTTGTCTCCCAACGTCTCTTTGTGTGTTCCTTTCTATCTGACTATTTCTCCTCCTATCCTCTCTCGGCTTTCTAGCTTCGCTGATCCAGAGATCAACTTTGCCACAAGCACCAGCACAGTGAGAAAAAACAGCCCATCCAGCTCGGCCCAGTAGGAGAGAGACCAGACCAACCAGATGATGTCCCAAACCAAAAGATGACTAGAGCCCACAGCACTGCTATCGCGGCTGACCTGCCAACCCAGCGCATTCGTCTGTGGCTGACCTGACGCCACAATACCCAGATCACCACCAAAAGCCGCATTTCCTCCCCCTTTACTAGCCCGTCCCTTCTCCCCTCATGTCTGTTAAAAGCAAGAACAGAGACCACCCTTCATACCTCAGAACTGAGCAAAACAACTAACCAGCCCTTTCGCTCCCGGTCACGGGTTGTCCAATCCAATAAGGGACCTCTGATATCCTCTCTGAAAGGGCCTGAGACAGGTTTTGGTGAAGTTTGTTTTGCACGCTCATTTCATTTCAATTTTAAACTGCATTTTAACGTGTTTTAGCATCTTCTCTTTTATGTATCTTAGTTCACACAATTTCTAAACTTTGGCATAAGCTTCTTAGTGTGTTTCCCATGAAACTAACAAACTCTGGTCTCTGTATACCAAACCCCGAACCTTGTTTAAAGCTGTTTAAGGCTGCACAGTTTCAGGGTCACGGTAATACCTCTGACTCTTTGACCCCTTTTATTCCATCTGAATTGATACACCACCACTCAAAGCATTCAGCATAATCATACCCTCTACGTCCCCCACTCCGAAGGATCGGCTTACTAAGTATGGGTTTCAGCACAGCCAGGCATTTCCTGGCGTGGTCAAGTTACTGCGAAAATATCCCCTTTCAGCTGCCTTTCCAGTCCCAAAAAACAAAGATTTCATCACAGCTCACGCTGGGCAATGCAGCAGTCAGACATCCACCCTCGCACAGGGAAGGGAATTTCAACACCTTTGTTTTTCAAAACCCAGCTGGGCCAAACGGGAAGTTCATGAGTTGTCATATTTCATTTCCTCCCACTCCCCATTTTAGATGTGGAGAAACAGGCACGGAGAGTTTAAACCGACTCGTCCAGCGGTCGCACCAGAAACAAAGTGGAAACAGATCCCAGATCTCCCCAGCTTGTGCCTTAACCACAAAGCACTACGTCGGATCTGCATGTCACCCACAGATAGGGAGGCCAGCACTACACTGAATGAACCTGCACTGCTCAGCCAGACACAAAGGAGCAAGACAAATATAGGAACCACTCTTATCTAAAAATACAGGACACACATGGAGTTGTATTTGCTAAGCCATTCAGGAGGGTCTAATCATGCTGTGGCTTTGCTGATATGACCCTACTCCCCACAGCGCACCAGGGCTTTGGGCTAGCCACAGAGAGAGCTCACGAGTTAACATGACAGGCAGAGGGATACAAGAGAGGGGTTTTACTACATCCGGACTCGCCCCAAAGCGCCCTTCTCCCAACCCATTAGTAGCTAGGCAATTCTTTTCAGGCCTCGCCGTAGAAGTGGGTCTTCGGAGGGATCTGAAAGGCGAGGGCACAGCAGTGTCAGGAGCCAGTTCGGGGAGGGTTCCCACACGCCAGGGGGTGCGAGGAAGGGCGTGCAGCGACGGCTGTGGACAAAGCAGATGAATGGGGTGAGGAGGGAAGATGAAGACTGGAATAAATGGCTGGGGGAGGGGGTTCAGGCAAAGTCTGAGAAGGGTCTTGATGCAGAGGGGGAGCCTTTGGAGGGATTCTGGGACGGTGACACAGGTTGCAGAGCAACAGGCAGGGAATATAATCCTGGTGGCTGTGTTTGGCGTGGGCTAGACGGGCAGCCTCTGTTTACCTAGAGGATCCCATGCAGACGCCACTGCAGTGCTGTAACCCGGGACTGGAGGAGCTACCGAGAGAGACAGGAAGATATTTCTGCAGCACAACTGAGAACTGGAAGGGGTATGACTACAGACTGAAATCAGCCCTGTCTGAGAGCCAAGACATTCTGTACAAGCCACGTTTTGGTCACAACTGACCTGTGCTGGATTCAAAGTGCCACCCTTGAGATCAGAGTCTCTGTAAACCATTTAAGAGCAAGCAGGATTAAATATTTACCTCCCTTCTCCCCCAGACTAGCTCTTCTCACACATCAACGCCCACTCAAAAGCAAGCCTGCTGCGGGAGTCAGTCAAAAGCACAATCATCAAAATCTTGGGAACAGGAACAGCTTGCCCTGGGAAGTCTTGAGGTATCACTCCCTCCTTGCCAGACAACAGCTTTTAAAGAGGAGAAAAGAAACCCATCCTGGAATGAAGCATGGCTTCTGGGACTTGAACCCAGAGCAGCACAGAGTTTCCATCATGTCCCAGCAGAGGTGGGGCACTGCATTCAGTCGAGTTTCTCTGAGAGGTCTCATTCCACTCCAGCCGCACGGAAAGGAGACAAGGAACTGATGTTGCAAGCCTGGGAAGTTTTGCCAAAGCAGCTTAAGACAAGGAACATCCAGTGGGTAGAGGAGGGGGGGAATGGGAAGCTGGGGCTCCTGGGATCTTTACCCTGTTCTGCCTTGTGGCACAACCTTGGAACAGTCACTTACAGAAGAATAAAGTGAGGTGTGGAGGGTAAGAAAGGAAAAGACACTTACTACTTATGTATAGGGACGCCAGGAGCTTGCCACAGATGCATAAAGCATTTTGATATCCTGGCACCAAATGAACCTATGTTCTGGAGCAGCCTGTTCCTATCGCCAACTGAAACACGCAGTTTCTCTGCACATGGCCACCAGGACCTGCTTATAGCATCAATAATGGAGTAACATCATCGGTCTGCTTCCAGAGCAACTGTCATCACATGGTTTTTCCTTCTCTCCTAATCAGAACAGCGGCACCTTTTAGTAACAGAACAGAAACCCCACAGCGAGTGACCGAGTTATTCCACAGAGATTGCTTAACGCAATCAGAAGATAAATCGGAGGACAGGGGAGGATTGGTTTTAAAGATCAGTGCTTGGATTCCCAATGCTTTTATCAGATTAAGCAGCAACCAAGCCAAGTGGAAGAGCCACCGTTATGGAAAGAAGTTTGGGATGGATACATGCTGCAATGTAAGAGTAGATCCTGCATCTTGGAAAGAGGTGAAGGCAGAGACAACAGGTGGAACCAGCCTAATGGACAAGTTCCTGCCAGTCCAGTTCGTAGCCCCTATATTTCAAGAGTGAAAGAGAGAACAAGCCCGAGTACTTTTCATCCCGGCTGATAAAGCAACTCATTGCTGCATGCAGAGGTGGATTTGCTGGGCACTGATGCTTCCAGGGGTGAAAGATTAGTACAGGAACCCAGCACACTTTAAGCTACAGGTTAGCTAGAACAGCTTTTTTCTGGTCTGGGAGGAAGGAAAGGGGGGGGGCGGCACGTTCACAGAAAACAGAGTTGGACTATGGGCCAAACAGCCCCGATATAAACAGGATCAACTCCACTGAAATGGCACCTGTTTACCCCAGCAAACTGCCTTGTCCTTTAAAAGTGAAAGGCACGAACAGGCCCAGCTTTGAAAGGCATTTAGTCAGATGTACCAAGTCTTTCCACAACAGAGGGGGAGCCAGTTTACGTGATGACACAGGCCCTTATCCCACTGTATCATCGTACCACGGCCATCTGTGATCATCTTGCCCAGGGCCTCTCTAACTTCATTGCACCGCGACCCCCTTCTGACACTAAAAATTACCATATGTCCCCAAGAGGGTGGACCGAAGCCTGAGCCCGCCCAAGCCCCTCTGACCCGGGGGACGGTGGGGGGGGGGGATGGGGAGAGCGGGACAAAGCTGAAGCCCAAGGGCTTCAGCCCCAGGCAGGAGTCCTGTAACCTGAGTCCCAACATGCAGGGCTGGAACCCTCAGGCTTCGGCCTCAGGTGGTGGAGCTCAGGCTTCGGCCCTGGCCCCAGCACATCTAAGGCAGCCCTAGTGACCCCATTAAAATAGGGCTGCAACCCACTTTGGGGTCCCAACCCACAGTTGGAGAACCACAGATCTAGTCTGACCTTCTGCCTCACACAAGCTAGAGACCCTCACCTGGTAATTCTCACATACAGCCGACTTCTGGTTGAGCTACAGAATCTCTTTTAGAAAGATATGCAGTCTTGATTTAAAGACTCCAGGTGACGGGGAATTCACCACAACCCTTGGTAAGGTGTTCCAGTGGTCAGTTACCCTCACTGTCAAAAAACTGCACTTTATTCTAGCCTGGATTCGTTTAGCTTCAGCTTTCAACCATTGGACCTAGTTGCACCTTGTTCTGCTAGATTAGAGAGCTGACTAATACGGTATTCCTCCAGCTACCAACCCATCCCTGAAGCAGCAAGGGGTCCTTCTCTACTTCCCTGTAATGGTCAGGGGGAGGGAGAGAAGAGTAGAGGGACAAAGGGAAAGGAAACTAGTGTATGGAGCAACTTGGGGGCAGTGGGTGTGTGGGGAGAGAAGGGGTGGGCTGTGATGACAATTTTGCAAGGCTACTTAACCAAGGCTGTTAAACTGCACCAACATTTCAAGGCTGCTCGGCCATACAGCCAGCGTGCAGGAAGCCGTTCTTGCTTATTTGTTTAAAATCAGGGGCACCATTGAGCAGAATGAAGGGCTGAGTTGATACTGTAGAAATGTGACCTTGGAACCCCAGGGAGTTCAGGGGTTCCAAATACACGCAGGCCACTAACCTCTTCCTAGAAGCTCCCAAAGGTGCTCTAGTCCCAGTTCCTACTGCTGTGCTGACGGCAAGGCAAGCTCTGCACTCCACTGGGGCGGAGGCACCTCCAGGAGCAATCTCTGCCTCCCCGCCCATCCTCTTGACCTCTTCGGCCATGCTGGGATACACACTCACTGCACAGTGACTCTTTCCAGCAATAAACCGCAGCCCTCAGCATTTCTGCAGCAGGTTTGGAGCAAGACAGAGGCTGCAAATCCCCAGAGTGCAAACCCTGCCATGACTATGCTTGGGGGCTTTTCTTAGCACCAACCCCACTGGAACTGGAGAGGGGGGCGTCCCAGCCCGATTGCTCCGCATTACAGTAGAAGAGTTCTTCCGCTCAGCTCTCCTGAATTATAACAGGCGCTGCTGTTGGTACCTGGTTTCATGCTGCAGCACTCGGCATAACACAGGGAGAGTTTAACCGCTATTGCTCATGTCTTCTACAGCCCATTCGAGAATCAATCCAGAAACTCCAGCTGCCAGCCTCGGGACAGCCAGCAAGGTTATAACAACAGATTAATACAAGTCAAAAGGTCTTTGATTTGGCAAGCCTGGAGAGTCAGTCCAGGATACAGAACTTCTGGAGTGCCGTGTCCACTGTCTGTGTTCTGGATCAGAAGCCAGAATTCAACATGCACTTCACTCACAGAGACTCACACCTGCAGGGCTTGAAAAACGTACTGGACGCCTACCAGCCGGACGCCAACCTGAAAGATAACCCCCTCCCCTCTGAACAGCAGCCACGGGGAGGATGTTGTACTCTCCTAATGCTTGGGAAAGTAGGATGCTGGAGAAGCAGAGGTAGCAGGTGTGCAAACTCCAACACAAGACCCAACAGCTCACAGGGGGGAGGGGGAGGCATCTTTGCAATGACATGGACTAGAAACAGAAGTTAATGAAGTGAAAAACTTCAGTTCTGAACTAAATAAAACCAGCTTAGGCAGCCCGCAAGCCACATTTGCCAGGAGGAGTTTCCGCTTGCCACTGGGAAGTAGGTTTTTTGAGCCCTGCAAAACCACATCATCTGCAAACACACCCAGAGGCCCCCATCTCTTTCAGGGTACAACTGAACTGGACTTTCATGTTTAAAGCCCTCTAGCGACTTGCGCTGGCCCACTTCTGCTCCTCTCCCTAACCTAGGGCCTTCACACACTAATCCCTGGTGGTTTGACACCCTTCGCCTGGGTGGCTCTCATTATCTGGAGCAACCTCTCCACTTCACTGACACATTTCAGGGGCAGAAGACGACATTTTCCTCCTTTTGTTTCATCCCATATTGTGCAAAGGAAGACGTTTCATTCAGTAATTGAACTACTGTAACTCCCTGAAGCGTCTGCAGATAGTTTGCATGAAAAAGATGCTATACAAGAACAGCCTTGCACAGACACAGAACAGCTCTGCTCCTGTGAGATCTACCCCTTGTGGCACACAGCCCCGGGATTTGTCGGAAGCCCGCTGAGCCCATAGTCTCAAACACTATGTGTGCACCAGAATGAATGCTGATGGCTTCTATTAGAACTCTGTTAGTTTGACCTTTCAGTGCATCGTTCCGTCCAAATAGCATAAGGACAGATGGCGCAACCAGAGCTGCTGGATAGTGGGTGGCAGGGTGGGACAGATGGTCAGATGTGCATGGGAGAGGGAGGGGCCAGTTTTAGGATAGTGCACATTTCGTGATTTCTTGCCATGCTGCAGGTAAGCTGAAGCAGGAACCCAGCAAGCTAGCTCAATGCAGTCACCAGAGCAGTGAGACACTGTTGTTTCCTATACACTAAGGGGATGTATAGATTTGTTAGTCTCCAAGGTGCCACAAGTCCTCCTTTTCTTTTTGCGGCTACAGACTAACACGGCTGCTACTCTGAAACTACAGGGATGGCAGCATTATGGATATGCCATTTGACCAACCCTTAAATTCAGTTCTCACGCCGGTACCAGACTTCAAGTCCTGAGAGTTGTCAGTTACCCACAGAAAAATACACACAGCACTGGAGGTGCTAGGTCACGCTGTGCTGCCCGGGCCCCCATGTGCCTCATCCCTGACCTGGAGGCATCACCTCTACTGGCGAGACCAGTTTGTCTCCCATGGCCCATTCATCCTTGGCAGCTTTAGCAGAGGCCAGAGGGGCCCACCAGTCTCGGGGGCAGTCATGACGGAGACTTGTTCTTTTGGAAGTGGACTGAGGCAGTTCATTTTACCTCGCCCACCACACCACCACCTGGATAATGGAAAGCAGCTGGGACCATTCGGCAAGCTTGGAATCAGCCTCAGAGTTTAGGAGGGGTCCTAAAAGGAAAGGAAGCAGCTTCGTCTCCAGAGACATGCGGTACCCACTCTCCAGGGCAGAGCTATGGTTCCCTGCTTCAAAGATGTGTCGAGAGGGTACAGCACAGGGAAACAGATAGGAAGTGGAAACTGAGGCCTGAGACCATCACAAACACTTGGAAGACAAAGCAGGTGAGGTAATATCTTTTACTGGATCAAGATCTGTTGGTGAGAGAGACAAGCTGTCAAGCTACGCAGGGCTCTTCTCCAGGTCAGCTCAGGGATCTGAAGACGAGCTCTGTGTAAGCTCGAAAGCTTGTTTCTCTCGCCAACAGATGTTGATCCAGTAAAAGATATTATGTCTCTCTAATATCCTGGGACCCACACGGCTACAACCACCACCAGTTATGTTTAATTAACGTTTCTAAAAAATGACAGATTATAGCAGGGGTGGACAAACCGCGGCTCATGAGCTGCGAGCAGATCTTTTACAGTTGAAGTGTGGCTCCCAGAGCCCCCCGCCTTCCCCATTCGCCGCCTACCAGACTGGGGTGGGGTGAAGGGAAGAGGGGGATCTCCGGGCTTCTGCCCTGCGGCAGGGGGTGGGGCTAGGGGAGTCTCCCAGAGACGACTGTTATCTGCTGAGAGTGGGGGGCACAATCTAAAGGTTCAGCCCTCCCAACAGCTTGAGTCACACTCCCATCCTGGCACACACACACCCCCCCCCCCAACCGCAGCAACCGCTCCTTTCAGGTCCTGAGTGTTAGCTCTGCAGGGAGATGCAGCGGCAAACAGCTGGGAGCTGCAGGGAGGGGCCTCTGCTTTAGCTCCTTGGGGGGAGGGAGAAGCAAAAGCACCAGCTTCCCCTGCCGCTGTCTCTACCCAAGGCACAGCCCCCAGCTTGCCGGCTTCAGCAGCTGCCCTGCGGGGAGGGGGTCCAGCAGCACCATGTGACCGAGCGGGGCCAGCCAACCCTGGCAAAAATTGGGGGCAGGGGGCACGGGACCCCACATGTCCCCCTCACACATTGCTTCTGGCTTCTGAGCAGTAGGGAGGGTGGTCTCAGGGCTTCAGCCCGGGCTCAGGACTTCAACAGAAGCAGAGCTGAAATCCCAAACCCGGTCAGGTGGCTCCCACAGTGCTGAAGCTCTAAGACCCCTCTCCTCACAGGGCTGAAGCCCTTAGCCCCGGCAGCATCTCCTGTTGGGCTCTCAAACTTCTGAAGATTGTCATATGCAGCTCGGAGGATCAGTAAGTTTAGTCACCCCTGGATTATAGTTTTCTAACACCAGGTATTGCATCCAGTGCAAGATAACTATTTGGACCTAATTATGATGGATAAAATTGAATTCATCAATGGCCTGGAAGTTGGTGGTTGCCTAGGGACCAGCAATCATGACCTGACTGCATTCAATATGGGCAACAGAGGTCCATCCTAACCAGTCACCTACATACTTGGTGCTTCAAATGGGCTAATTTGCCATAGCTGAGGAAAATCATACGCAAATTGATTGGAAGGAAGAGCTAGACAGAAGAGTGTGAATGAAAACTGAAAGTCCTTCAAGAAGGGCTTGTTAGAGTGCCAAAAAGCCACAACCAATAAAAAGGACAACTCTGGCTAAAAGCCCATCATGGTTCAGTGGCAAAGTGAAAGCACCAATTAGAAATAAAAAAGCAATGTATAACAAAAGGAAATAAGGGAAATAGATACTAATCAATATAAGTTATTAATTGTAGAAAATTGATAAGGGAAGCTATAGGCATCAGTGAAAAATCCATGGCTGACAGGGCTAAGGATAACAGAGGTTTTTTTAATGTATATTAGGAACAAAAGTAATCCTAGGCCCATTCACCAAAATAGTAAAATTGTTGTTAATAATGTAGAAGAGGCATACGTATTCGATACATTTTTCTGTTCTGTATTTGGAAAGAAGCAGTCCGATGTACTCGTATCTAGGGCCCTACCAAATTCACGGTCCATTTTGGTCAATTTCACAGTCATAGGATATTTAAAATAATAAATTTCACAGTTTCAGATATTCAAATCTGAAATTTCACAGTCTTGTAATTGTGGGGATCCCAACTCAAAACAGGTCATGGGGGGGCGGGGGGTTCGCAAGGCTAGTGTGTGTGTGGGGGGGGAGGGAGGGTGGTCACAGTATTGCCACCCTTACTTCTGTGCCTTCAGAGCTGGGCAGCTGGAGGGCAGCTGCTGGCCGGGCACTCCGCTCTGAAGGAAGCAGCTTTTGAAGTGATAATCAAGGTGAGCCATTTCCACCAGTTGACAAGAAGGTGTGAGGAACAGTGGGGGGGGGGGAGAATAAACATGGAGGAATAGTTTTACTTTGTGTAATGACACATCCACTCCCAGCCTTTATTCAAGCCTAAGTTAATTGTATCCAGTTTGGAAATCTGAAAAGGACTTAAGGGTCATCCCGGACAAACAACTCATCATGAGCTCTGGCTGTGATGCTGTGACAAAAAGGGCTAACCTGATCCTTGGATGTATAAACAGGGGAGCAGTGGGTAGAGAGGTGATTTTACCTCTGTACATAGCATTGGCAAGACAGATTTAATAATTTTATTAAGATAATGTTGAAGTAAAAAGAAAACAGTACAGAGTTTAAGCACAGAAGTTTCTGGTTATCAGGGAATAAAGCACAGGTTATCAATGGGTGCGAAATTTGGTTTAGGAACGGGTGGCGTAAGGAAAACATAATCTGCAAACTCCCCGATTGGGGGTAAAAGTTTAACGAGTCAAAGTACAGACATTGAGATATGTTGTCCATATAATGGCTATGTTCAGGTGTGGAGTATAATGAGTGGATACGATGATGGGGATGGATCTACCCTCATTTGGTGGGATTTAATGTTCAGTGAGTTTATGGTTCCAGTTCATACGGTCCAATGGAAAAAGCCTCTCTACTAGAACACTGCAAACAGTTCTGGTGTCCACATTTTTAAATGGATGTTGAAAGCTGCAGTAAAGAGCCACAGAAGTGATGCAAGGGCTGCAGCCATTGCCTTACAGGGAGAGACTTAAAGAGCTCAACCTGTCTAGTTTACCTAAAAGATTGAGAGGCAACTTTATTAGAGTGTATAAGCAAACACTGGGTACCAAAAGGCTCTGTGATCCAGTGGTGAAAGGTGGAACAAGAGCCCCTGGCTGAAAGCTGAAGCCAGCCGAATTCAAATTGGAAATAAGGCACAGCTTTCTTTTAACAGTCAGGGCATTTAGCTATGGGAGCACAGCACTTAGGAACTGTCACGGTTTCTGCTCCACGCATGATTCCTTATTACACTCTTGTCTTTGTCTCCATGGCTTCCTGTCATATAGGCCACCCCCACTCCCTAGACCTTCTCCTTGACCCTACCTGCTATTCCTCCTCAAGATGCTTCTTTGAGACCTTTAACACACAGACTGTGTCTTTTCTCAAAAAAGAGTTGCTTAGAAAAAGCACATTTTATTAACCTATGCAACCAGGCTTTGATCTTACTGCTGTAACCCTTGCCTTCTCTCCCCACCCACCCCCAGTTTATCATCTCCCATCCTGTCATAACACTGGTTGTAAGCTCTTCAGGGTGAGCAGCCACTGCAAAGCTCCAGTTGCATTTACATCACCATATAATGATACGGTAGTTCAGTTCTCAATGAATTCCTGAAGGCTCCATGTCTGTCTTGAGGCATACGGCCTTGGGGAGACAGTGCTGCGCAGTCAGCGATGTGGCCTCAAAGCACTGAGCTGATTTTTACCTGAAACTAGCAGACATTCTCCCAAACAAAATTGTCTGCAACTGATTCAACCAGACTTTGAAAGTTTACTTCCAAGTTAGGCAATTATAAGTTACTGTATAACACAGCTTGTTGAACTAACTCCTCAGACTTGTAGGGTTTTGCGCCATTTCATACCAACCCACAGGCTTGCAGTCTCCCGCGATGGTTTGCTAAGCAACCTCTGTCTCCTCCAAAGAGACTCCCCAAGGTCCATATGGGCCCCATGAAGTATTCACTCTGTGACAGTTTACAGCTTGTTCTGTGCTGCACCAACTTGCCTAAAGAATGCAAGCACCTGAGGCCAGGAGTCACTTGACGTAGTTATCCACTGTACAGGACTTGCTGCACTCTGATGCTTGTGATGAAAATCTACAAATGGCTCCGCTGTTATCCAGCACGGCAGACCTCCCAGTTACAATGCGCTGCTCTGAACTAGCTAGCATTTATGCAACAACCCCCCTCATTAAACAGAATCAGAACTGCTCAGCTATGGGTCTTAGCCCCTACTCTGCTGACAATGAATGGAGAGTCTCCTATGCTTTTGGTACTGGAGCACCTGAATTTTCCTCCCACTATCCCATAAAGCTCCCAGTTGTCACATGTCTAGCCCCAGACAATCTCAGGTGTGTGATGGCACAGATCATAGAATCTCAGGGTTGGGAGGGACCTCAGGAGGTCATCTAGTCCAATCCCCTGCTCAAAGCAGGACCAATCCCAATTTTTGCCCCAGATCCCAAATGGCCCCCTCAAGGATTGAACTCACAACCCTGGGTTTATCAGGCCAATGCTCAAACCACTGAGCTATCCCTCCCCACCCCCCGCCCCAATAGCTTAATAGCTCTTCCCTTGTGCAATTTAGTGCTTAAAGAGTTGCTTTTGCCATCAATCAATAAAAGCAGCCAGTGTTTGGTTATTCCATGTTGTCCTGAGATGCAAGGTTTGGTTTAACCTACGTTTAGGGTGTTTCTACATCAACATTATAAAGCTGTATGTATATTCAGCCAGTGCCACAACTTAAGCTGGGTTAGAGACACAGCTCCATATGACACCTTCAAAGAAACAAACCTAAGCAAAGAAAAGGGTTAAGATGAGCAGAGCAGAGTTACTGGGCAGGAGCCCACTACTTGGGCTGCACACCAAAGTAATCTTACTGCTGTGATGCAAGTTATCACATGAGACACCATCACTGCCAGCTCCTGAGCAAGTCACAAGAAATGGCAGGCAAAATAGCTAGAGGAAAAGCCTACAAAATGTAAACACTGGAAAAGGTTCACAAGAGAACAGCAGTATGGTACATTTGTTACTGTTGCTAAAATAGCACCCAGGGACCTCAAAATCAGGGGCCAGGTGTGCTAGGCACTGTCCAGCCACACAACGAAAAGATCGCTCCTGCCGCAAAAGAGCTTCCAGCCTTAGGCTCCATTCCCACATTCAGTGGGACTACTCCTGTGCACAAAGTTAAGCACATGCTTACCCAGCTTCAGGATCTGAGCCAAAGTAAAGCCAGCCCACTCTGTTTATTTAACACTGTTGGGTTTCCCTAATTAAATATTTAGCATGGTGGGGACACAAGGCCTCTCCCTTTGCACTATCACTTTCTTTAAATACTCTGACAAAGGGGCATTGGTTTCCTTATGGAGAGTTTGTGCATTCCAACCTTGTCCAGAGTATGATCCATCAATGCCCAGAGCAAGCTGCAAGAAGCACTGAAAGTTAAATTTAGTTAAAGTTAAAAAAGTTAAACTCTCTCACACACACTAAAGTGGGACTGCCTCCAAATGGTTGTGATCTAGCAATCAAGTCTCCAAGCCTGCAGATAAACTGTTGCCTTGTGACTTAAATAGGACTTCTCTTTCGAACCATCCGCTCTTCCAATCTCTTCACCTCGGCACCCATGTAAGAGTCAAGCGATCAACTTATTTTTCTGGGAGCATTTGCTGAACTACACAGAGGAGAGTTATTCCCTTTTTTCATCATTACCAACCCACCCCCCTCTTCACCAAAAACTGCCCGTATTAGGCAAGCCAGAGCCCCAAGAGCCTTGTTGTGCTGTGGAGCAAAAACAAACCAGATTTGTTTGGGTTTTTGGGGAAAGCAATGTTCTGACCCCTTTAACACTGTTAATCCTGGTCTCCACAAGATCACCACTCGGTCTCCTGGCATGCCCGGGAGAGGGACGCTACCCAATGGATGGAGAGTGGAGCTTATGCCCAGCCCCTCTGCAGAGACTCACGCAGGCCAGCCAAGCCTAAGTGATCAGAAGGGGCTAGACGCCCTGATGTTTAGGATTTGGTGCAGGCAAGCTGTGAAACACGCCCAACTCTCGGAAAGACGAGTTTGCATTCAACCCGATGCTTAAAAAAAAAAACAAAACACAAAAAACACTCAGCTGCCAGCCAAGCACCTCAAAGCTTTTTTGAAACCCCCTTGGCCCAGAAGGGATGGGGAGACCCCGCTGCAGCAATTTCAGCAGGAGCTGATCCAAGTCTTCCCGGTGCGGGAGGGAGCCCTGTAAAAGGCTGAACCGCACCCAGCTTCCTGTGGCGCGGGCTGCGCCATGGCCAACCAGCTCCAGCAAGTGGGCTCACAACATCTGGGGCGCCGCCAGGCAGCTCCGTGCCACGCAGACCCGGGGGGCCGAGGAAGTTCATGGGGGACGTTTCTTGCACGCGATTGCTTGAACTTTTCGCCCACCCCGCCCGGAGTTGGGGGGGAAAGACCCATTTCCGTAGGGGTGACTCAACTCCCATGGGCTTTGCCCGGCTCAAAGGGCTGGGGGGGGGGGGTGTCTTAACTTTACAACCCAGCGCTAGCAGATTGCAATGCGGAAAGTGGGGCGTGCGTTGCAGCCTGGACGGATTTGCATTGGGGGGGGGGGCGATGCCGTTGCAACACGGGGGTAAATGCAATCCTCGCCCCGACACCCAGCCCCAGGGGAAGGGGACCGATCCTGCCGGATACTCACTGGCTCCTCATGGAGCGGCTCTCCCTGAAGACCGGCTGCAGGGCCACGGTGGCTTGGCCCAGGAACTTGTCCAGGCCGATGAGCGCCCGGTGCATGACGGTGAGCACCAGCTCGCAGCCCCCCTGGCCGCGGGGGGAGCCCCCGCCCCAGTCCGCCGGCTCCCCCAGCTCCAGCGCCCCCGGGGGCAGCTCGAAGGAGCATTCCTCCTTCCACTCCGGGCTGCCCGTGCTCTTCTCCACCACCGAGGTGCTGTACTTCTCCCGGCCCAGCTGGATGATGGTGTAGGCGTCGCTGGTGCCCGGCTTCCCCCCGCCGCCCCCTCCCTTGGTCCGCAAGCCCCGGGCCTGCAGCACGGTCACCTGGACGTGGGTGGGCAGCCAGCGCTGCGCCGGCGGCTCCGGCTCCGCCACCCGCAGCAGGGACATGGCTCCGGGCGGGGCGGGGAGACGCGTCCCCCGCTCCCCGGGGCGCCCCTGCGGAAGGACGGGTCTCTGCGGCGCCGGCTCGGGGCCCGCTGCAAGGCACAGCCCGGCTCCCCGGGCGAGGCGGCCGGAGCCCCGGGGGACCCGGGAGGCTCCTGGCGGGGACGCTGCAGTGCCCAGAAGGGAGAAGCTCCCCGCTGCGAGGACGATGCGGTGCGACCTCCTCGCCGGGGAAAGAGGGAGGCTCCCTGCGGCTGCAGACGCCCTGCCCGCGGCGGCGAAGTAACTTTCCTCCCCGGGAAAAAGGGGGGGGGGGGAACGGAGGCAGCAGCAAAGCAAATCCCCGGGCCGCCCTGCGCCTCCGACTCGCTCAGCGGCTCGCACAGCTGCCGCAACCGGGCCTTGGACCGGACCCGCCCCCGCCAGGTCCAGATCCCCTCCCCCTGCTCAGGCTCCTCCTGCCGGGGCGGTGCATGCATTGGCCAGGGGCAAAGCAAGCCCTCTAGCCGCTGCGCTCCTGGCCGCTCCTTCCCCAGGCCCGGGCGCGCTCTTTGCTCCGGCTCCCGAGAAGTGCAATGGAAGAGCAACGGCGTGGCCCAGCCTGGGGGGAGGGCTGGACGCCAGCCTTGCCCAGCCCAAGCGTTCCCAAATCCTGAGTCAGGCTGCACGGCAATCAGGCAGGGCCAGTCGCTCCGGCTGTGTGGACACAGCACAAGTCACAGGGTGGCGAGAACAGGGAGCTGGAACTCTCTCTGGCTGGGTCTGGCGACGCTGCCAGGTGGGAGCCCAAGCCCCACTGCCGTCCACACACAAATCAGCCTGGTTGGGGTCAGCAAGCGCTCAGGACTCAGATCCTAAGACCCCGCTAGGAGACTGGGTCAGAGTCCAAGTCCGACTGTCCCTCGGGTCAAAGCCCAGTCATTTTGCAGTGTGAACTGGGGTTGCCAACTGTCTAATAATAGCACAAACCCAAAGACCCTTCCCCTGCCCCTTCCCTGAGGCCCCACCCCCACTCCATCCCCCTCTCTCTGTGGCTCCCTTGCTCTCATTTTCCCCAGGCTGGGGCAGGGGGTTAGGGTGCAGAAGGGGATGTGGGGTACAAGCTCTGGAGGGAGTTTGGGTGCAGGAGGGGGAGCAGGATGCAGGCTCTGGGCTGGGGTAGGGAGTTTGAGTGTGGGCTCTGGGAGGGAGTTTGGGTGTGCGCGATGGGATGGGGTTGGGGTACAGGAGGGGGTGAGGGGGCCGCGCTTACCTCGGACGGCTCATGAAAGTGACCAGCACATCCCTCTGACAGCGGCTCCTAGGCGGAGGGGCCAAAGGGTCTCCGCACGCCACTGCCTGCAGGCACTGCCCCCGGAGTTTCCATTGGCCGCAGTTCCCGGCCAATGGGAGCTTTGGAGTCAGTGCTTGGGGTGAGGGCAGGGCACAGAGACCCCCTGCCCCTCCCCAGGACCCAGAGGGACATGCCGACCGCTTTTGCGAGCGGCACAGAGCCAGGGCAGGTAAGGGAGCCTGCCTTAGCCCTGCTGCACCAGTGGACTGTTAGTGCTTAAAATCTCCCAGTTTGGCTGCAGTAGCCTCCAGGAGATAGAGTGTGATTCCAGGAGACTCATGATGAAACCGGGAGGGTTGGCAACCCTAGTGTGAATGCAGGTCAACCCAAGACCAGATCAGAAGATCTGTGTGGCACAGTGTGGACACGCTAGCACGGCTGTGAGACTCAGGTCCAGCAATTGTAAACCCAGATTTGCAATACACTCAAGCACGGGGGTTTGGAAACACTGACTCAACAAACGCAGGACCCACAGAACCGGGTTTAGAGTGCAGTGTAGACATACCCTATATGTGAAAGAAAGCATAGAGTCAAGTGAAGTAATCTTAAATGAACCAAACTGTACCATAGAATCACTAAGGATAGTAATTCAATGCTTGAATAATAAGAATATAGCAATACTGCAGACCATTACAAAACTCATTACTAATGAGGGATTTCAACTTTCCCCATATTGACTGGGTACATGTCACCTCAGCATAGGATGCAGAGATCAAATTTCTTCACACCTTAAATCAAAGAATCAGAGAACTGGAAGGGACCTCTAGAGGTCATCTAGTCCAGTCCCCTGCACTCAAGGCAGGACTAAGGATTATCTCTAGACCAGCCCTGACAGGTGTTTGTTCACCCTGCTCTTAAAAATCCCTAATGATGGTGATTCCACGAGCTCCCTAGGCAATTTAGTCCAGTGCTTCACCCCCCTGACGGTTAGGAAGTTTTTCCTAATGTCCAACCTAAACTGCCCTTGTTGCAATTTAAGCCCATTGCTTCTTGTCCTGTCCTCAGAGGTTAACAAGAACCATTTTTTCCCTCCTCCTTGTAACAACCTTTTATGTACTTGAAAACTGTTATTGTGTCCCCTCTCTGTCTTCTCTTCTCCAGATTAAACAAACCCAATTTTTTCAATCGTCCCTCATAGGTCATGTTTTCTAGACCTTTAATCATTTTTGTTGCTCTTCTCTGGACTTTCTCCAATTTGTCCACATCTTTCCTGAAATGTGGTGCCCAGAACTGAACACAATACTCCTGTTGAGGCCTTAATCAGCGCTGAGTAGAGCGGAAGAATTCCTTCTCGTGTCTTGCTTACAACACTCCTGCTAATACATCCCAGAATGATGTTTGCTTTTTTTGCAACGGCGTTACACTGTTGACTCGTATTTAGCTTATGATACACTATGACCCCCAGATCCCTTTCCGCAGTACTCCTTCCCAGGCCGTCATTTCCCATTGTGTATGTGTGCAACGGATTGTTCCTTCCTAAGTGGAGTACTTTGCATTTGTCCTTATTGAATTTCATCCTGTTTACTTCAGACCATTTCTCCAGTTTGTCCAGATCGTTTTGAATTTTAATCCTATCCTCCAAAGCTTTTGCAACCCCTCCCAGCTTGGTATCGTCTGCAAACTTTATAAGTGTACTCTCTATGCCATTATTTAAATCATTGATGAAGACATTGAACAGACCCAGAACCAAACCCAGAACTGATCCCTGTGGGTCCCCACTCATTATGCCCTTCCAGCATGACTGTGAACCAATGATAACTACCCTCTGGGAATGATTTTCCAACTAGTTATGCACCCACCTTGTAGTAGCTCCATCTAGGTTGTATTTCCCTAGTTTGTTAATGCCGGCTTCTTGGAGCAGCTAGTCCTGGAACCAACAAGGGGAGAGGCAATTCTTGATTTAGTCCCAAGTGGAGCACAGGATCTGGTCCAAGAAGTGAATATAGCTGAACCATTTGGTAATAGTGACCATACCAAAATAAAATCTAACGCCCCGGGGGCTGGGAGGGAGGGCACCGAAGCAGCCCACCGTGGTAGCATTTAATTTCAGAAAGGAGAACAACACAAAAAGGAGGAAGTTAATTAAACAGACATTAAAAGGTACAGTGCCAAAACTGAAATCCCTGTAAGATGCATGGAAAGTTTTTGAAGACATCATATTAGAGGTTCAATTTAAATGTATACCCCAAATTAAAAATCATAGTTACAGAACCAGAAAAAAAATGCCACCCTAGCTAAACAACAGAATAAAAGAGGTGGTTAGAGGCAAAAAGGCATCCTTTAAAAATTGGAAGTGAAATCCTACTGAGGAAAATAGAAAGGGGCATAAATTCTGGCAAGTGAAGTGTGAAAGTATAATTAGGCGGATAAAAAAGAACATAAAGAGCAACTAGCAAAAGACACAACAATTAACAGGGAAAAAAATTAAGTACATCAGAAGCAGGAAGCCTTCCAAACAATCAATGGGACCCCCAGATGATGGCAATGCTAAAGGAGCACTCAGGGAAGATAAGGCCATTGCAGAGAAGCTAAATGAGTTCTTTGTATCAGTCTTCACTGCAGAGAATGTGAGGGAGATTCCAACATCTAAGCCATTCGTTTCTGGTGACAAATCTGAGGAACTGTCCCAGACTGAGGTGTCATTAGAGGAGGTTTTGGAACAAATTGATAAATTAAACAGTAATAAGTCACCAGGACCAGATGGACCCAAGAGTTCTGAAGGAACTCAAATGTGAAATTGCAGAACTACTAACTGTGGTATGTAATCTATCATTTAAATCAGCTTCCGTACCAAATGACTGGAGGATAGCTATTGTGACACCAATTTTTAAAAAAGGCTCCAGGAGTAACCCTGGCAATTACAGGCCTGTAAGCCTAACTTCAGTACCAGGCAAATTGGTTGAAACTATAGTAAACAGAATTATCAGACACATAGATGAATACGGTATTTTGGGGAAGAGTCAACATGGTTTTTGTAAAGGGAAATCATGCCTCATCAATCTGCTAAAATTCTTTGTGGGGGTCAACCAGCATGTGGACAAGGGTGATCTAGTGGATAGAGTATATTTAGATTTTCAGAAAGACTTTGACAAGGTCCCTCACCAAAGGCTCTTAAGCAAAGTAAGCTGTGATGGGGTAAGAGGGAACTTCCTCTCATGGATCAGTAACTGGTTAAACTATAGGAAACAAAGGGTAGGAATAAATGGTCAGTTTTCAGAACGGAGACAGGAAAATAGTGGTGTCCCCCAGGGGTCTGTACTGGGCCCAGTCCTATTCAAGATATTCATAAATTATCTGGAAAAGGGGGTGAACAGTGAGGTGGCAAAATTTGCAGATGATACAAAACCACCCAAGACAGTTAAGTTCAAAGCAGACTGTGAAGAGCTACAAAGGGATCTCACAAAACTGGGTGACTGGGGAACAAAATGGCAGATGAAATTCAATGTTGATAAATTCAAAGTAATGCACATTGGAAAACATTAACCCAACTATACATATAAAATGATGGGGTCTAAATTAGCTGTTGCCACTCAAGAAAGAGACCTTGGAGTCATTGTGGATAGTTCTCTGGAAACATCCGCTCAATGTGCAGCGGCCATCGAAAAAACAATGTTGGGAATCATTAGGAAAGGGATAGGCAAAATAGCCTATTGCCTCTATATAAATCCATGGTAGGCCCACATCTTGAATGCTGCCTACAGATCTGGTTGCCCCATCTCAAAAAGAGATATACTGGAATTGTAAAAGGTATAGAAAAGGACAACAGCTTTCATATGAGAACAGATTAATACGACTGGAACGTTGAGGTTGCAAAGCCATGTACTCAAATGTTTAGAAATGCCAGAATAAAGGTTTCCATGCAGTCTTCGTTCAGGCTCCTGCTGCCTAAGCACTGTGATTAAGGATACGATTTAGTCAGAGAAGTCACAGATTCTGTAACTTTACCAGACCTTTGTGACCGTGACTTCTTTGGCTTTTGCTGTCAGTGGCTGTGGCCAGGGCAGGAGGCAGAGCTGTTCCCCCACCCATAGTAGTTTCATTCCTCCCTCCTTTCCCCCCCGGTTATTTTTAGTAAAAGTCACAGAGAGGTCACAGGTTTCAGAGTAATAGCCGTGTTAGTCTGTATTCGCAAAAAGAAGTGAGCTGTAGCTCACGGAAGCTTATGCTCAAATAAATTGGTTAGTCTCTAGAGAGGTCACAGGCTCCTGTGATTTTTTGTTTATTGCCCGCAACCTGTCCGTGACTTTTACTAAAAATAACCGTGACAAAATCGTGACCTTAACTATGATACATTCTGTATGTGATCGTGTAATTACTCTTTTTTTCCACTACTTATTTTGTCTTTTCCTAGATCTTTTTAAAACTGAAAAAACCAGCTATTCCAGCATGTGGAATCATCTCGACCCCAAACAAGTCATCAGCAGGATTGGCGCCTTTAGATCCATAGCACTGACCTCTGCAGCTAACAGAGTACCTGATAGCAGACCAATACCCTCTTGTGGGCCAGCCACTACAGGTGGCTGGAGCGTTCACTTTCCCCCATGGGTTTCACAGCTAGCCAGCAGAGAAACACTGAAACGTGGGAATCGTGGGTTCTATTCCCGGTTGTGGAAGGGAGTGTCTCCTAGTGATGATAGACCCTTCTTTCACCAAACACCTCCAGCCTCCCCTTTCAGCCCCTGCCACTGTCACAGTTCCTGAGGTAACTGCACCTCTGATCCCATTATGACTTTCCTGAGGAAACGCCACTTATGTGCAGGTCTCTAGACGTTACGTTTTCCAGGGTGGAGTCCCACAATTCTCTTCCTCGAAACCAAAGATCTAGGCTGTGATCCCCTCAGCAGATCACACAATAGTTCAGCACAGGCAGCCTCTTCCCTCAGGGGCAAGGACAGGGTTAACCAATGGCCAGACAACTTCCACAAAGTATTGTTTATACAGAATAAAAGCATGACAGAGAAAACAGATCTGAAAAACAATACACAGCTTATCTGCATGTCCAGCTCCCCAGGTGGCACCCACCTTCCACATGCAGACGCTCATGGGTTTCAAAGGATCACTTCAGATCCTCTTGCAGGGCCTGCCCTGGTCAGTCTTATGGCAGTTTTTGGATTGGGAGTGAGCGTTCTCTCTCCATATAACAGGCTGGTCACTTTATACAGCTTTCAGTTCTTTCTTTGCTAGGCCTCTTGAATCAGGTCAGACCAATCTGCACAATTTCCCCATTCTCCAGACCGGTTACCTGCCTAGGGATTTGCGTGAATTACGCCCTAGTGATTTCAGTTCCAGCAGGAAACACCTGTTACAGCCCCCCGGAGCAAGAAAACAATCCCTAGCCATGCAGATTCAGTTCTGTCCTGTACAGGTTCTCATACTACACTCACTGTAATATCTGAGCACCTCCCAGTCATGCATTAAACAAGGAGACAGATACATGTAACAATGCTAACGTTGATACCATAGTCTTTGAATACTCCATGTGTCCACTGAATCTGTCACAAACCCCTTCCCCGCTCCTCCGAGCTGATATCTGCCCTTATCCCTCTCCCCACAGCATGCTTCTGCTTCCCAGCTTATCTTCAGTCCTAATCATAGGCACCGACTCCAGGGCTGGAGCACCCACCGGCAGCCCGCCTATCTGCACCTCCCGCCTGCCGCAGATCAACTGTTCCGCAGTGTGCAGGAAGCGCTGGGAGGGAGGGGGAAGAGTGAGGGCAGGATGCACAAGGGCAAGGGGACGGGAAAAGGCAGGGCAGGGGTGGGAAGAGGCGGGATGGGGGTGAGGCCTTGGGGGAAGGGATGGTGTGGGGGCAGGGCCTGGGGAGGAGCACCCCCCAGCACATTCGAAAGTCGGCACCTATGCTCCTATTCCCCAGCCCCCACCTCCCACACCTCCACATTCCAGCCTGCCAGTGTCCTTGTTCTCGGGACAGCACAGGAGAAACTATCTGATTGCTCTCGGTTCCTGTGTCTGGTGATAAAGCAAGCCCTGGATGTCAGAAGGAGCAATTGATGAGAAAACCCTGCTCAGCCCCTGCAGTCCACTGTGGGGATGGCACATGCGTGGTCCACTCGGCAGGTAGGAGCTGTGAGGGACTGGAGCGTGCTCAGTGCAGATGAAAATTTCAGAGGATTTAGCTGTCAAATTCTAACAAACCTATACTGAGCATGTGTGAAATGAGATTTTTTCAGACACTTATAACTTGACCAAATTTGGGTGGATTCTCACAAGACCAGCAAAAGACTCACCCCTGACACCAAGGCAGCTCCTCTGCCAAATTTAAACTCCCTACTCCAAAGCATGGAAATGCTAGAGCTTCTCCATGAAACATAGGGAGCGGCCTGGAAGGGGTCTCCAGAGTCATTGCCTCCAGTCCCCTGCTATCGCAGACAAGCCCGTCATATCACCCCATTCAGAAATTTATCAAGCTCCCTCTTAAAACTAGTTGGGTTGTTTGCCCCCACTACTCCCATTGGGATGCTGTTGTGGAGTCTCCCTTTTCCGATGGTGAGAAACCATCTTCTAATTTCCAGCCTCAATTTACTCCTGGCTAGTTTATTCCCATTTATTCCTGTCCTTAACTTTAATAGCTCTTCTCCCTCCCTAGTGTTTATGCCACTGATGGAGTTGAAAAGAGCCTTTTATTATATTTTATTTTTTTGTTAGGCTAAACAAGCCAAGCTCTTTTAGTCTGCTCTCATAAGATCATTCTCCTGATCATCCTAGTAGTCCTTCTCTGCACCTGTTCCACTTCCATTTTGCCTTTCTTGAACATGGCTGATCAGAATTGTACAGTATTCCAGATGGGGTCTTACCAGTGCCTTGGCATTCCTACTTCCCTATCTCTACTAGAAATATCTTGGTTGATACATCCTAGATTGTACAACTAAACAGTTAGACCGCTTTTTTTTAACATAGACAAAACAGTGTATTTTCCCCTAAGCTTGTTCTGGAATTGTTGAAGTGTTTTAGCTGAAACTGTAATAAAATAAAACAAAATAAATAAATGCATAAATCAGTCTGATCCAGACATCCAGCATGGAAAATTTCAGGCCAAACATTTAAAATTTGGAAAAGTTATAAGCAACTGAAAACAGGGTCTTAGAATGGGAAGTGTTAGGCAACCCTAACCAGAGGGCTCACTCCCAGCTCCACCTATAATAGAAATTGCCCAAGTGCTGATGCCCTGCCGATTATTTATGTGACCCCCAATTGCACAGCCTGGCTCTGTCCTTTCCATGGTTGGACCACAGACAGGTTTACGAGTCTGCAACTGGCTTTGAGCCAACAGAGCTGTGTCTTGCTGAGGCAGTGAGGTCTACATTTCTGGGTCAGAAGATCCGAAATCCAACCCTGGAGCCGCTGACCCAGCCAGGGGCGTGGTGGAACATGTCAGATTACAAAAGCGAAATGCAATACAATCATCTTACCCCACCCACCAGCAGCACATCGTCAGACTGACTACAGCTGGTCAGTGTCTTGCCATCTCGGCACCTCCCTCTGGGTAAGTCGAGGCTGGAGCTGGAGGTGTAATTCCCAGCTCAGGTAGCCATACCTGGGTGAGCTTTGATTGAGCTAGTGCGCGAAAAAGAGCAGGGTAGCTGTGGCTGCCCCGGCTGGGGACGGGCTGGCTGCCCTAAATACAATCCTGTCTGGACCCCCCGAGGTATGACTCGGGATGGCTAGCCTGTCTCACCACTCACGCTGCCACGGCTACCCATCAGTCTGTTAGCCTGCTGGCTCAACCAAAGCTAGTATGGGCAAGACTGCTTGAGCCAGCCCCGACGTAGGCACACCCTTTGATTCCTGCCGGCTCATGAATTCTACCCTCCATCTCCCTCTGGGGTACTTTTATGACCCCAATTATAGTCTCCAAGTGCCTGTATCTCCCTAGGGCAGGGAGGTTCTTAAGACCCCAGTAGGACTTCCTCCTAAAGAAATATTTGATCCAACCCCTTTGAAGAAAGACAACTAGATATCAGAGATAAGTAGCAATGAATTCTCAAAGGGCTGCACCCAGGAGGCTGTGTACACTTACCCAGGCTCAGAATGCTCCTTTGAAGCGACCCTGCAGCTGTTAGTATGCCCCAAAGGCAAAGTGCGGGGAAGTTACTCCAGGCATGTATCAGAAACTTAGATGAGCATGTTGCATAGGAGGCAGATGTGCCAGGATTACTTTTCTCTGAAAACTACAGAGTTTTGGCCATTTTAACAGATCTACTTGGAAACTCGAGCTATCTCCTGATTTTCCTGAAGTTGGGCTCAAGCCCCAGTGTATGTGTATGGGATGGATATCAGAGAGCACTCTGACAGGTTTCAGAGCAGCAGCCCTGTTAGTCTGTATCCGCAAAAAGAAAAGGAGTACTTGTGGCACCTTAGAGACTAACCAATTTATTTGAGCATAAGCTGAGCTGTAGCTCGCGAAAGCTTATGCTCAAATAAATTTGTTAGTCTCTAAGGTGCCACAAGTCCTCCTTTTCTTTTTGCAGAGAGCAATCTCTGTGTGTTAAGAAATAGCCTTGATACTACAGTGTGTCAAAGTCATCTCCTGTCTGCCTAATACCTCCCATCACTTAGATTCTCCCATATTCACATTCCCCAGACTGTCTTGCAGGATATGATGCTAAGCAAACTTTTCGATTTCTTTTTAATATTCACACCTCTCAGCTTTCTCCTTTCACCCTACTCAGCTTTCGAATTGGAGATGAGAACTTCTTGCTGTTTTCTGTAGCTGTTCCCTGAGGTCACAGAGCAAATATTTTGGCAGGGGGGAAAAGTGGAAATGCGTTTTGTGTACACCCTTAAAACAAAGCACATGCATAAGTGTTTGCAGGACGGAGACCTTCAGATGTACAGCCCTTCTAAGTTCACCGCTACAGAATTGTTTTCAATGGCTTGATTTTCTGCATTGCTTTCCCCCATGTGGGGGGTATGGAGGGAGAGGGAATTTAAGGCTAATTAAATTAGGAGTAGGAACCATCCTTTACCGTATTCCTGCAACATCACCGTAAAAGAGTAGGAACAATATCGGAAATACGGCATGCACAGTTTTGATTAGTTTATATACAGCATATGAAACCTGGCAGACATTCTACGCTCCCTACCGATGAATGCAGTTTTCTCAGTTTGCTACAGAAGAACTTTAAAATGGAAAGGCACACGCTTTTGATGGTTTTGCTTGAATTTACGCAACTATAAGAAGATGCATGCACATTTTCTGTATGGGTTTTTGTCAACGGATGTTGGCAGGTAGGATGATAGCTGTGTGGCCTAATGGATAGAGCACTGGCCTGGGACTCAGGCGACCTGGGTTGTATCTCTGGTTGTCCCACTGTACTGCTGGGTGGCCTTGGGCAAGTCACTTTGCTGCCGTGTGCCTCAGTTTCCCCATCTGTAAAATGGGGATAAAAGACACTGACCTCCTCTGTAAAGTGCTCTGTGATCTACTGATGAGAAGTGCTATATAAGAGTTAGGCATTATTATAAAGATTAAAGGAGGTTTGCCATGGCGGAATGACAATGTCTAAACACGGACTGTACAACAGCGTTGCTTGTGATGGTAGGAGGCAGGGCTCAGCAACCCTGGGACTCATTTCTGGTTTTCGTCTTGATGTTCCTAAAAGTTCATGTTTCAGGGTTTCAGCTGCCACCTGCAGGGGTCAGGAAGGGATATTTTCCACCCAATGTATTAATCTCCTTGAAGCATCAGTTTGGCCATGGCTGGAGATGGGACATTGGGCGGGGAGGGCCAGCGCTCTGAGGTGGCACAGAGCGTTCAGTCTCTCAGGTGCTTGCCTGGCTGGTTCTTGCTCACATGCTCAGGGACTAACTGGTCACCAGGGAGCGGGAAGAAATTTTCCCCACATCCGATTGGCAGTGACCCTTGGGGGTTTTCACCTTCCTCTGCAGCATGGGGCATGGGTCACTTGCCAGGATTATCTGGGTATATCCCACTTAATCATTTTCCTGCCATTGTGGAGGTCTCGGGCATCGATGCCCCTCAGTGCCTCCTATTCTCTGCCTGTGGCACGTAACAATCTAGTCTCCAGTGGGCTGTAAGACTTTGATACAAGGAGGTCAGACACGGGTGCCGGAACAGGGGGAGGCAGAGGGCCACGGCCCCATCACTTCCTACTGGCTGTACACGCGAGCGACGGCAGGGAGGGGCCAAGAGGAGCGAATGGGCGGTGGGGTCTCGGGGTGGTGGTGATGCCATATCAAACCAAGCTAATGTCCTTTGACAGAGGAACAAGCTTTGGGGTTGTGGGCTGTGCGATACGGTGCACTCATCTCCTGAGTGCCTCCTAGTGGCTGGGGTATGGTACTGCACACTTGTACTGGTCCTGGTGCCCCTTGTAGGTTGCCAGCTTCGCTAGGCAGGTCTTCAGCGGCCCAGCCCTCAATCAAAAATGGACAAACCCTGGCCAGGTTAGCAAAAGTCCAGCAAAACTATCTGCCTTCACCACGGTCTTCAGCCCTGTTTCTGGGCCCTTTAAACCTAGCCCCTTTTGCTGGGCTTTTAAACTAGCTGTGTCCCCTTTCTGGGGCTTAGCCCACTTCAGTACTGGCTGGAGGGAGACCCAGGCCCACCCACAACTCTGGGTCCCAACCCAGGGACCCTATAAGCAGCAGCCATGTACTGCTGCCTCCCGTTCCCTGTTGCTGTTCTCTGGGTCTTTCCTCACATAGCCCCCTTATCTTTACCCCTCAAATCTCAGCCAGGAACTGACCTGCTCATGCCCTGCAGCTCCTTTTATCTGCGTCAGCTAGGCTCTGATTGGCTGTTTCCATGAGGCCTGTCTAGGCAGGCCTGGAGGACCCATCTCTGCTGCACCTTCCTGGGGCAGGCTGTGGTAAGACCATAGGGTCTCTAGCCCAGGGCCATGAAAGGCCTGGTGCACCCTGTTATGGGAGAAGCAATAGATGTGACCAATCTCAACTTTAGCAGGGCTCTTGATACTGTCTCACATGACTTTCTCATAAACAAACGAGAGAAATATATCTTAGGTGGAGCTACTATAAGGCAGGTGCACAACTGGTTGGAAAGCATACTCAGAGAGTAGTTATCAGTGGTTCACAGCCAAGCAAAAAGGGCCCCGCAGGGATCTGTCCGAGGTCTGGTTCTATTTGATAGCTTCATAAATGACTTGGATAACGGCATAGAGTGTACATTTACAAAGTTTGCGGACGATACCAAGCTGGGAGGGGTTGCAAGTGCTGTGGAGGACAGGATTAGAATTCAAAATGATCTTGAAAACCAGTAAGTACAAATGCAAAGTACTCCACTTAGGAAGGAATAATCAGATGAGCAAATACAAAACGGGAAATGATTGCCTAGGAAGAAGGACTGCAGAAAAAGATCTGCGGGTCATAGTGGATCACAACCAAAATATGAGTCAACAGTCTAACACTGTTGCAAAAAAAAAACAAAAAACAAAAAAGCAAACATCATTCTGGGATGTATTAGCAGGAGTGTGGTAAGCCAGAGACAAGAAGGAATTCTTCCGCTCTACACCATGCTGACAAGGCCTCAACTGGAGTATTGTGTCCGTTCTGGGCTCCACACTTCGGGAAAGATGTGGACAAACTGTAGAAAGTCCAGAAGAAAGCAACAAAAATGATTAAAGGTCTAGAAAACATGACCGGTGACGAAAAATTGGGAAAAAACAGGGTTTGTTTAGTGTAGAGAAGACTGAGGGGGGACATGATAACAGTTTTCAAGTACGTAAAGGGTTGTTATAAGGAGGAAGGAGAAAAAATGTTCTTCTTATTCACTGAGGACAGGACAAGAAGCAATGAGCTTAAATTGCAGCAAGGGCGGTGTAGGTTGGACATTAGGAAAAACTTCCTAACTGTCAGGGTGGTTAAGCACTGGAATAAATTGTCGAGGGAGGTTGTGGGATCGCTATCATCAGAGGTTTTTAGGACTGGAGAAGATAAACACTTGTTAGGGATGGTCTAGATAATCCTTTGTCCTGCCTCCGTGCAGGGGACCGGACTAGATGATCTATCGACGTCCCTTCCAGCCCTACATTTCTATGATTCCTGGATTCTCCTCACTCTTTTGCACTGTGCGCCTTGGTTTATTATGAATCAAGGAGGAGGTTTTTTGTGTGTGCAGGTAGCAAAGACATGAGAAATGTTTAAATGTTTGTACATAAATGACCTTAGCTGAAGTGCTTGTGGGACCCTGAAAATCAAGTGTTGCAAATGAAAATTTAGCTCAAATTTGAGCTAAAACCTTTCTTATGCCTCTACTACTCATGCATGATGGCAAAAGAAAAATCCCCTCCACTGCAGAGTTAGCTGGGTGCAATCTATGGCCCGTGTTACACAGGAAGTCAGCCTAGATCATCAAAATAGTCCCTTCCGGTCTTAGATGAGATTTTCACTCTCACTGGAGCCCCTATAAGCCACTGTGGGGCCAGAAAAGTCCTGTGATGGATCTGCAAAGCAGGAGACTACAACGCCTATCAGCCCCCCTCCCCACTGCACTTCCCTTTACCTGGCCAGGTGTCTGAGCAATTATTGGGACCCACCAGGGCTAGCGCTGCCTACAAGGCCTAGCTGCTGAAGCACCCACAGGGCTTGCCTCCAAGTCACGGTATCCTGGCGAACTACTGAGCAACCACACTAATTACAGCCCCTTTAGCCAAACAGAGGGGAATCCCTTCCCCACCCCCACCCCCGCCATTGCAGGTATTGCATAGGATAGCTGGGGGTCCAGGGGCATGCCACAGGCCCATAGCATCTGGTGGTACGGGGATTCTGAGCAGCACTGCTACACACAGCCAGCTTGGGACCCCTCTCCTCCCCTGCCTGGTTGCCTAGCGTATGCCGGGGTTATTTTGGCATTCAAAGCACCGTTGAATCGGGATGGTGCACAGGGGGCTTAAAACCTCCTTTGCCTCCACCCCCTTGCAGTTGGGCCCAGTGTGGAATCTGATCATGTGAACTCCCTGCCCTCCCAACCCCTGCTCTGTTCCTTTGATTCACTGGTGTCAACGGGAGTTTTCCTTCGAATAGGCCCCAGATAACGTGACTCACCGTCTCCCAGGCAGCTGGCATGAGAAGGAGCCGAGAGAGGTGAAGTGAGAGAACAAGAGATTGATCACAACATATACACCATGTTTGTACAGCCACTTGGTAGCTTCCTGATGCATCCCGTGGGAGGCCAGGCCACGGCCAGTCCAACCTACAGGCCAAATGTTGGCCTGCAAAGTAGAATTGGAGTTTGACTGGGGCTTATACTGGAAGAGCAGGAAGGCAGGGGTGTGTGTGTGTGAGAGAGAGACAGAGAGAATCCATGTGCTGCAGTACGTCTTGAGCCTGCGCTGGATTCCTTGGGAAGTTATCCTGCATTACGACCAGATCCTCTGTAGATAACGGGCCCCTTACCTATTTCATTTACAGCAAGGCCATTGATGTATCAGCTGCACAGGGAGGTGCTAAGGTCACAGCCTCGCCCTAATCCCCCCTCTCTTGTTTGGCAGGTGTCTCTTTGTCCATTGCTCCATTAAAGAGGGTGGATGGTCTTGGGTTTTAGGCAGTGGGTTGGGACTCAGGAGATCAGAATTCACGTCCTGGCTCCACCACTGACTCCCTTGTGACCTTGGGCAAGTCACTGAGTTTCCTACCTGTAATGTGGAGATCACGCACTTCATTTCTCTCCTGACTTTGTTTGCCTTAGTTATCTATTCAGATTGTAAACTCTTTGGAGTGGGAGCTGTCTCTCACAGTGCCTGGCACAATGGAGCCCCTGATCTCAGTTGAAGCCTCTAGGTGCTTTTGTAATACACACAGGGCTAAGAATGTTGATGGCTTTAATCTCACCCACCACCATGGCGTCTCCGCATGGGTTTAATTCCATTTGGTGACAATGGAGTACAGAAATGTTTTCTTAGGCTCTGGGTTTGAAACCCAGCTTCCCATCTCATTGGTGCAATTAGATGGCCATTACATTGAATGTCTAGGGACCCAATTCCCATGGCAAGCTTGGATGACCAGGGTTTATGCCCACAATTCACTGTGCCCTGAAAGCAGGAAGACAGTGGTCAATAGCAGACCCTTGAAGGCTATGTTTTTCTGCTTTGTGAACAAGCATCTACAGTGTGAAGAGGTGATCAGTGAGGAAGACCCATCCTCAACACAACAACAGCAATGACCTGCTTTCCCCCCCCCCCACCGTGGGAACTAGGAACATAGGACATAAGATTGGAAGGGACCTGCTGGGTGATCATGTCCAGCCCCCTGCTCTCACAACCGACCCACTCACATAATCCCAGACTGGAACCACCAGACTGGGTCAGACCAGGGTCCCTGTCTTTGACAGAGGCCAGGACCAGTTACTACTTAGACAATGGCACATGGAACTCCCTAGTGAACAGTTATAGGGGAAGAGTCATCCTAGGCCTGTCAGACAGTGATTGTCTTATACCCTGAAGCAGGAATGCATATATCCCTCCCAAAAGCCTCTGGTCCTAGCAGTGCAGTGGTGGACTGTCTCATTACTGATGTTAGTGTTTCTTTGGGTTTCTGCAATAACAAAAAGCAGCATCTAGCCAAAGTCTGGGGCGCCCTGATACAGTTTACCCCCATCCCACAGCCGACAGAGCCCAACCCCCTACCAAATGCGGATACGTTTGATCCCTTTCTGAATTACCTTAAGCTTTTGGCCTTAGTGTCTAGTGGCAATGAGTGCCACAGGTTTTATAGGTTTTGTAGGCTTTAAGACCAGAGGGGACCATTTTGATCATCTGCTCTGTCTTCCTGCATAACACAGGCCATAAAAACGTACTCAGTAATTTCTGCATCAAACCGATAACTTGAACTAGAACATCATCTTTCAGAGAGACATAGACTCCAAATGGCGGAGAATCCACTAAGTCCTTAGACAAGTTCTTCCAATGGTTAATTACCCTCACTGTTAATAATGTGCACCTGATTTCGAGTCTGACTTCGTCTAGCTTCGGCTTCCATCCACTGGCTCATGTGAGGCCTTTCCCTCAGCCCTTATTTCCTCCTATGTCGCTGACACAAGGGGCAGTCCGGGTTCTCCATTGATTACTGGGGATCGCCAGTTGTAGTGTTCTTCCCAGGGGACTCCAGTGCATTCAATCTTCTCTGTCACTGTCTTCTGCTTGTTCTTCCTTGGCCTTCCTTGCTTTCTCTTTCCTCCCTCAGGTATCTAATCCGACTGAAAAGCTGTCTACAGTCAGAAATCTCTTCCCCTCATTTAGGTTAGGCAGAAGTGCCCAAATTCCCTTCTCTGTCCCATTCATTAGTTTGTGTACCTCTATCACATCTCTTCTTATTCTTCTCCTCCCTAAATTAAACATCCCCTGTCTTTTCAATCTCCCTCACTACTGACACAGCCTCCTCCTAGAAAGCTTCTGGAAGCAGAGAGATGTCTGTAGCAAACCCCCTGCTCCACCCATCATCTCGATTCTCGTTATCTCTAGGCAGATCTAGATTATCTTCATTAATCATTTATATAGCTCCATACATTTACACAGCGCTCAGCATAAAGAGCAAGGCAGAGAGAGATAAGCACTCATGCAGGTAATTTTGTATGATGTTAGTCATTTAGGGCAGTGCTATTCAAAGTGGTGGTCCCTGGACTGGTGCTGGTCCGCGAGCCATCGGCTGCCGGTCTGCGTGCACATTGGGGAAAAAATTTGCTGGTCCCCCACATCAGAGAGCTTGAGAAGCACTGATTTAGGGGACACATTTTTCAAGGGAGATTTAGCTCCTCGCCTGAGCTGGCCCCTGAACTCATTTGCAGGGATGGGTGCTGGCATCTCGATGTCCGTTTGATTTGTGGGCACAGCGAGGTGGATGTTTGAACTGTCTCCTTGCTACCTGCAAGGAGCTCACAAAGGACCGCAGGCACAACAAGGGAGATTGTCGTTAACAGAAATTTGGTCTCTAATCGGTGTTTGTTTTATTGCGGGGGAAAACCCAAAGCATGAATGGAAAGAATACATAACATGACTGAGCAAGCCAGTGGGTCAGAGCTAAGGAGTTCCTCATCCCAGGTCCAGAGTATGATCTTCCAGGCTGTTATTTCTCTGTCCTCCCCTGCCCACTTTAGGCAGTGAATTTCGCTCGGAGGCTGTTTATTCCCCCTTTTCTGATCGTGAATGAAGGAGGCCAGGGCTAACACAGCCCCCTCGCTACTGCCCATTGAATCACAACACACCCATGGGGAGTTCCTGAGCAGACCACTTGGGAGAAAAGGTTTCCAATGACTGCTAGAGCACAAGCAGTGCTACGGGAGGGCAGCGTGATCCAGTGACAAGCTCCTGTACTGGACCTTGGGGACCTGTGTTCTAGTCCCACTTCTGCTATTGCCATAAGGGGGTGCAGCATTGATTTATACCAGCTTACACCAGGGGAGGATCTGGGCTCAGAAAAATGTTGAGAGCAGGGCCCGCGTCGTCTTCCACGCCACGTGCAGCCCGAAGCGTATGGCTAGCACTTAAACAGCACCAGCCCCTTAGCAGGGATGTACTATTGCCTAGTAATTAGTGCCTGGGAGCTAGGACCCCTGGGTTTCTCTGACATTCCCTTGCTCTGTGACTTGAGACAGACCCTTTACTTTGTGTCTGGTTAACATTTTACCACTTCACAGGGGGAGATGTGAGGGTTCTTGGGTGGTTGGAAAGCAACGAGAAATCCTCCAACAACAGGTTCTAACTAAGAGCAAAGTGTTGCTGTGTGTCTGGGCGAGGGAATGATCTGCATGGCCCTTCCTCAAGCCTGCGGCGGGAAGGGTATTTCCCCTCCGATGGGCTGTGCCACTGACATTGTGGTTTGGGTCCCACCCAGATCTGGTGTCGGAGGGGGTGGGGGAAGCACAAAAACAGGAAGCCTGGCGGTTCGGTGATAGGCGCTCGTTTTTATGCCCGACAGAGCAAATTTGTACATCCCAAAGCACTCCTGTTACCAGGTGGCACATACGTGACCGCGCGTCTGCTTAGCAAGAGCCACTCTGAGCCAGGCTCAGGCAACAGGACCTCCTTTGTTTCCTCCTCCCAGCTTAGAGGTGGAAGTGGAAAAGAGGGCGTGTGTGGGGGAGTGGGCTGGGGAAGTATCAGCTCAGATAGTGCCCGGGTGCTCGGCACGAAATAATGCGGTGTAAAATGAACCTGCAGAGGCTGCAGACATGTGTCCCCACCACTCCCCGCAGATGACTTAGGTGGGTTGGAAGGACTTTTATGATGCCTCAGCTCTGCAAAATCCAAACAACAAACCAAAGGTCCAACCAGAACTCGAACAACTCACACAAAACAAATATACCCCCCTACACACACACAATCACTAATGGCCCCAGGGCTCTACTGCCAAAGTCTGGAGAAATGGTGCAGCTTTGCCATGGGTCCTGCATGTGACCATGGTGGCATGGTACCCTCTCACACTGAGGATAACTGTCTTGGGGAGGAGACCCCTATTCTTAGGAAGAGACAGGTAATAGCAATGGGGGATTCGACTATTAGAAATATAGACTTTTGGGTTTGTGGAGATCAGGAGAACCGCTCAGTGAATTGCCTGCTGGGTGTGATGATCTTGAGACATCTAGACCAGTGGTTGTCAACCAGGGGTACGCCTACATCTGGGGGTGCACAGAGCTCTTCCAGGGGGCACATCAACTCATCTAGATATTTGCCTAGTTTTACAACAGGCTACAGAAAAAGCACTAGCGAAGTCAGTACAAACTAAAATTTCATTCGGCCGACTTGTTTATACTGCTCTATACACTGAAATGTAAGTGCAGTATTTATATTCCGGTCGATTTATTTTACAACTATATGGTAAAAATGAGAAAGTCGGCAATTTTTCAGTACGAGTATGGCTGTGACACTTTTGTATTTTTATGTCTGATTTTGCAAGCAAGTCGCTTTTAAGTGAGGTAAAACTTGGGGGGGAGGGGGGTACACAAGACAAATCAAACTCCTGAAAGGGGGACAGTCGTCTGGAAAAGTTGAGCGACACTGATCTAGACAGCCTGATGTGCAATGCTGGGAAGGAGCCAATGGTTACAATATTTGTAGGTACCAATGGGGAAAGGTAGGAGAGAGGTCCTGGTTTAGACTGTTAGGTAGGAGATTAAAGTCCAGGACCTCCATGGTCGCAGCCTCTGAAATGCTTTCAGTTCCACACCCAGGGCCTGTTATGCTGGCAGAATTGCAGGGTCTCAATGTGTGGATGAGACAATGGTGTAGGGAGGAGGGATTTAGGTTTATTAGGAACTGGGGAACCTTTTGGGAAAGGAGGAGCCTACACAGGAAGGATGGGCTCCACCTAAACCAAAATGGAACCTGACTGAGGTCATGTATAATATAAAAAATTGTAGAAGAATTTTTAAACTAAGGGCTGGGGGAAAGTCGACAGGTTTGGAGGAGCACACAGTTTGGACAAAGACATTCGTAGGGGGAGGATCTATTAACAGGGATTATATCCTAATAAAGAGGAGAGGATAGATGTTGATAAAGCGTAGGTAGGAATTGAAGAGAAACAGTCAAATAAAAAGAGTCCCATTCAATTACATCACATGAAGGCGGACAAACAAATATTGACAAATTTGATAAGTGCTTGTATACAAATGCTAGAAATCTAAATACTACCATGAGTGATCTTGAGCGCCTGGTATTAAATGAGGCTATGAATATAACAGGAATCACAGAAATTGGAGGGAATGATGGTAATCCATGGGACACAGTAATACTATGGTATAAAATATATCGGAATGACAGAGTAGGTTGTGCTGGTGGGGAGTAGCACTATATGTGAAGGAAAGTAGAGTCAAATACAGTAAAAATCTTCAATGAATCAAACTGTACTATAGAATCTCTATGGATAGAAATTCCATGCTTGATCAATAAGAGTATCGCAGCAGGAATAAACTACTGACCACCTGACTAGGATGGTGATGGTGACTGTGAAATGCTCAGGGAGATTAGAGAGGCTATAAAAACAGAAAACCTAATAGTAATGGGGGATTTCAGCCATCCCCATATTGACTGAGTGCATGTCACCTCAGGACGGGATGCAGAGATAACATTTCTAGACACCATTAAAGACTGCTTCTTGGAGCAGCTAGTTCTGAAACCCACAAGGGGAGAGCAATTCTTGATGTAGTCCTAAGTGGAGCACAGGAGGTGAATATACCTGAACCAGCTGATAATAGCAATCATAATGTACTTACATTTAACATCTTTGTGTGCAGGTGAAAGGGAGCGGGTGAGAAATATCAAAGAAACTCACCACAGTAGCATTTAACTTCAAAAAGGGGGAACTACACAAAAATGAGGAAGCTAGTTAAAGAGAAATTAAAAGGAACAGTCACAAGAGTGAAAAGCCTGCAAGCTCCATGGAAACTTTTTAAAAGCACCATAACAGAGGTTCAAACTAAATATATACACACACCCCACCCCACCCCAAAAACAAGACTGTTTAAGAGGAGGAAAAAATGCCACCCTGGCTAAACAACAGAGTAAAAGAGATGGTTAGAGGCAAAAAAGCATCCTTTAAAAATTGGGAGTGAAATCCTACTGAGGAAAATAGAAAGGAGCATAAACCCTGGCAAGTCAAGTACAAGTGAAAGTACAATTAGGCAGGCCAAAATGGAATTTGAAGAGCAACTAGCAAAAGACACAACAAGTGACAGGCCAAAAAAATGTTTTAAGTACATCAGAAGCAGGAAGCCTGCCAAGCACTCAGGGGCACGGGCAGGGGGAGGGGCTTAATTTGTAATGAAAGAGGTCCTGGGACTCAAGCAATCTTTTAATTTTCAAAACTGACGAGGCAAGCCCAGAAGTGCTGTCAAATCTAAAGGGGCCAGGGCTCAGCCCTGGCAAGCCCTGGCACAAATTAAGCACTGAGTGGGGCCCCTGGACAATCGAGATGCTAAAGGAGCACTCAAGGAAGACAAGGCCCTTGCAGAGAAGCTAAATGAATTCTTTCGTCAGTCTTCACTGCAGAGGACGTGAGGGAGATTCCCTCACCTGAGCCTTCTTTTTAGGTGACAGATCTGAGGAACTGTCCCACACTGAGGTGTCAATAAAGGAGATTAAATTAAACAGCAATACATCACCAGGATCAGCTGGTATTCACCCAGGAGTTCTGAAGGAACTCAAATACGAAATTGCCGAACTACTAACTGTTCTGTGTAACCTATTGCTTAAAGAAGGCTCTGTACCAGATGACTGGAGGATAGCTAGTGTAAAGCTGATTTTTTAAAAAGGCTCCAGAGGTGATGATGGCATTTACAGGCCGGTAAGGGTAGCTTCAGTACCAGACACGTTGACTGAAACTACAGTAAAGAACAGAATTACCAGACACATAGATGAACACAATATGTTGGGGAAAAATCAAGACCGCTTTGGTAAAGGGAAATCATGCCTCACCAATCTATTAGAATTTGTGGAGGATATCAACAAGCTTGTGGACAAGGATGATCCGGTGGAGGTAGTGTACTTGGGCTTTCAGAAAGCCTTTGACAAAGTCCCTTACCAAAGACTCTTATGCAAAGTAAGCAATCCAGTCCTCCAATGGATCTGGTTAAAAGATAGGAAACAAAGGATAGGAATAAATGGTCAGTTTTCACAATGGAGAGAGCTAAATAGCCGTGTCCCTCAAGGATTTGTACTAAGACCAGCGTTGTTCGACATATTCATAAATGATCTAAAAAGGGGTAAACAGTGAGGTGACAAACTTTGCAGATGATATAAATTATTCAAGATACTTAAGTCCAAAACTGACTGCAAAGAGTTACAAAAGGATCTCATAAAACTGGGTGACTGGGCAACAAAATGGCGGATGAAATTCAGTGTTGATAAATGCAAAGTAATGCACGTTGGAAAACATAATCATGTTTCATGTTCTCTATGTAAATAAATCTCCCCACTGTATTTTCCACTGAATGCATCCGAAGAAGTGAGCTGTAGCTCACGAAAGCTTATGCTCAAATGGTGTAGAGAAAGCTTATGTTAGTCTCTAAGGTGCCACAAGTCCTCCTTTTCTTTTTGTGGATACAGACTAACACGGCTGCTACTCTGAAACCTGTCATAATCCCAAATATACATTGTGGACAGTTCTCTGAAAACATCCTCTCAGTGTGCACCAGCAGTCAAAAAGCTAAAAGAATGTTAGGAACCATTAGGAAAGGGATAGATTATAAAACAGTAAATATCATAATGCCACTATATAAATCCATGGTACCCCACACCTTGAATACTGCGAGCAATTCTGGTGGTTCCATCTCGGGAAGGATATATTAGCATTGGAAAAAGTACAGAGAAGGGCAACAAAATGGTTAAGGGTATGGAACAACTTCCATATGAGGACAGATTAAAAAGATGGGACCTTTCAGCATAGGAAAGAGACGACTGAGGGGGGATATGATAGAAGTCTGTGAAAATCATGAATGGTGTAGAGAAAGTGTTCTTTACCCCTTCGCATAACACAAGAATCAGGGATCACCCAAGGCTATTAATAGGCAGTAGGTGAAAAAACAAACATAAGGAAGTACTTCTTCATAGAACACACATTAAACCTGTGGAACTCATTGCCAGGGGATGTTGTGAAGGCCAAAAATATAACTGGGTTTAAACAAAAATAAGTCCCTCAAAGGCTAATAGCCAAGATGGTCAGGGATACAACCACAAGCTCTGGGTGTCCCTGAGCCTTTGACTTCTAGAAGCAGGGACTGGATGACAGGGTATGGATCACTCAATAAATTGCTCTGTTCTGTTCATTCCCTCTGAAGCATCTGGCACGAGCCACTGTTGGAAAACAGCAACAACAGACTAGGTGATCATGATGGTCCCTTCTGATCTTAAAGTCTATGAGCATACTGGGCTAGATGGACCATTGGTCTGGCCCATTATGGCCACTCTTATGTTCTTAACAATTCCCAGCTCAGGCAGAGCAAGGCAGGAAATGAGCCCCAGACACTAAAGCCCAAATCCACAAAGGTGTTCAGGTGTCTAACTCCCATTGACATCATTGGGATTTAGGCACCTAAACCCCTTTGAGGACCTGAGCCTAGGATCCTTCTGCACCAGCCCAGTCAAGAGGCTTTCAGCTCAAGTGCTGATCTCAGGAGGCGTCACCTAGCTATGACTGACTGGCTGATTCCAAAATCCTCTCTCCATATTCTGACTCTCCTCTAGTACAAAGGGCACCGTCAGGTTAAGTGGAGCAGAGGACAGTGACATTGAGGAGGTGGAAATGACCCATAACGGCACCTCCGGTCCAGTTTACAGCAGCTGGTAAAGACCTTGATGTATCTGACTCAAAGAAAGGGACACCGTGGTCTGTTCATTGGTGAGATGATGGATTTGCTGTGGCCGAGCAGGATTTAATAATGAACAAAGTCACTTAGCAGCTGCGAGACAGACCCCTACAGCCTGATCTGTGAAAGTCACACGATAAAGTAAAGCACTGCTCGGTCACCACCACCTCGGCTTGAACCTGACACCATCAGCGAGCAAAGCAGGCCCTGCTACTGTTTGAACTAGGGGAAAGGAGCTCTTGGCTTTTAGCCCCACTACTGACTGCAAGCAATGGGCTGGTTTGCGATGTGCTGCATCAGTCTGGGGGTAGATCTCAAGATAGGGTGACCAGACAGCAAGTGTGAAAAATCGGGACAGGGTGTGTGGGGGTGTAATAGAACCCTATATAAGAAAAAGCCCCAAATATCGGGACTGTCCCTATACAATCGGGACACCTGATCACCCTATCTCAAGCTGAGCTTACCCTGGCTGAGTGTGGGTCTTTGGCCCCCTCTAGTGGCTGGTCCCCATAAGGGAGTAAGAGTCTACTATAGCTGCCAGCTATTACTGGTTTTGCTCTAGCAGAGCTTGTGCTTTGGTTGTGGAGCTCAAGCACTGATGCCCCAGCTGAGAGTGGTTATACAGGCAAATGCCTGGGGGGAGGGGCACGGGGGTGACGGTCAAGCCATCCCTTTCCCAGAGCTGTATGGAGGGAAGCAGAGGCACTCAGTCGCCTTGAGGAGAGTCAAGCGGGAGAAAGCTGCAGGGAGAGGGCAGCCCTCTGAGCTGTGATTTGGCCAGGGCATTAGCCTTAACGTTTGCCTGAGCCCAGATCCTGCCCTGGTAGAAATCAATTGAAATCAATCCTGCAGCCACTTCCGCCACGGCTTTACCCGACCCTTATTTTAAACTATACTTCCGGACTCTTGCCACCTCCTCCTCTGCGCCAGTCGATGCCCAGGCACCCTGGGCAAAACCTCTAAGGGGTGTTGGCTGGTGGTTAAAGCAGAAGCGTCAGGCCTCCTGGGTTCTAGTCCTGGCTATGCCACAGCTCTTGCTTTATGACCTTAAGCAAGGCTCTCACCTGTATTTACAGCAGGACTTCCAGCAGAACCTTTCTTGCCAAGCATTCATCCCGGGCCCCGGCCTCCACTCAGAGAAGAGGACTTAGGAACCAGTGCCAATGCTAGGGATTTATGGGAGTGTCCCTGAGAATTATGGGAGTATCCGGTCTTCTCCCACAGTCCCCATCAAAATCTCCCACAATCCACTGCCTCCAGGGAATTACAATGGGATAGGGAACTGTTGTATTGCTCTCAAAACTCAAAAGGGTTAACGGTGTTATAAACTCTTTCACTCTTCAGCACTAAACAGTGTTATAAAGGATTGGGGGTGGGGGGGGGTTACAGAATCCTTGGTTTACTCGATCTCTTGGCCAACACCCAAACGCACTAATTCTAAGGTCAAAAATTTATTGATCAGACACAAGAAAGAACAAGAAATTAAAAAACAGGCATTTATACTGAAACTGAAATTGAGTGATAGGGCAAAACAAACAATCAAAACCTTTAATGTCTCTCTCCTTCTGGAGGCACGTCGGTCTCTGATTTTCAGAACCGCCTTTCTTTGATGAAAAGGAAAAGGTTGATTTTACTCTCAGTCCTAATGTGGAAAGGGTATTCACTTCTCCTGTTTGTAACAGACAGACAGACACCAGGTGGAGGAGAGAGAGGCTAGAACGGGTGGGGGAAATACCATTTTTGCTGATGTCTTTAGACCACTGGATGGCGGGTCAGTCACGAATGGACACTTTGGCCGGCAGGACGAACACAGCCTCTGTTGCTTAAACCCGGGTTCACAATCCCATCAGGGAGGTCATCTGGTTGGGTCTTTTCTCCTTAGACAGGACAGGGCTGTGGTCATCTCACCTCACTGCACTGATGCAATGCAGTTGATTTCAGGTTTTGATGAACAGCCAAGAGATAGGCTAGACAGGAGGGGGAAGCAACGCAAAAGGAAGAGAACAGAACGGGATTTTACATAACTCTGCAGGGCTGGCAGTTCAGTATCCTCACTGATGGGCTGAGGACTGGATGTCATGACGATAGGATTTTCAGGACTCACAAATGCAAAACAAAGTTCTTTGAACAAGAGTAAGGCTCACTGGCCTTCTTAGGCAGAAAGTCTTCCAGTCTGGTCTGCTTCTTCTGGCGTGGGGTCAGAGAAGATGAGATGAGACGAGCTGGGAGACAAGGTGGTTGGGGGATGAGAGGTCTTTTCAAAGTCTCTTTTTAAGAAATTCAAAAATGGGTGGCATCCTCCTCGTAATTTGCTCCATTCATTATGCCTAATATCCATCACCCCAATTTTGGTCCACTGACTTCTGGTTCCACATCATTTGTTTTTAGCAGCCATTATTTAAACAGTCCTTGAATCATATCAGCAGGCCCTTTTTGTTTCGGCCAATGCAGTTCCTTAGTCTGGCTTTCTTCCACCTCTTTATAACATTTCATTATTGAAAACCACTCGACCTGTTTCCCTCTGTTCATTCCCAGGCAGGCAAAAGGCTAGAGCCACACTGCACGTACTTTTAGGTCCAGCGATCGCAACGGTGCACCGAGGGCAATGCAAGGTGAAGACCGTACAGAGCACAAGTGCAGACAGAGCTGCAATCCAAAGAGCGTGGCTGGTGCAAACACATTGGTGCTTGCTTAGCTAGGGTGGACGCAGCCTGGGGGTGAGATCCGCAGTGCTGAAATGGCAGCAAAGCAATCTGGGTGAGAAATTCCCCAGCTCACAGCCATTGTGGGCAGGGCCTCCCTGTCAGCGCCAGGGGCCCTCTCTGCTGGGAGGGCTGAGCACGGCCCTAGACCTGGTGTGTCGGGAGGAGGGCACAGGCAGGACGCCTGAGATCTGTGTGATATGCACGCCAGGACCTTGACATGGGTGCAAACAAACACATCCCAGCAGGCGTTCAGGTGCTGGGAGGGGCCATGCAGATCTCAAAGGGGAACGAAATCTTTCTGAGACAGTGAGAACTGAGCTCAACCATCCCCTCCAGCCAGACCTGAGCCCCGCTTTCCCCCTTTGTCTGGGGCTGGAGGAAGTGCCCTCCATTTCTCTGGGTTTGCTTTTGATTTGCCTTTGAACTCCAACTCACTTGCCACACAGATGGCTTAAGTGAGTCGACTCCATGGCGAGCCCCGAGATCCTCTGATGGGAAGGTGCTGTGACCTGCAGGCAAACGGCCTCCCGGTTGCAGAACTAAAAGGCTCCTGCCCATTTCCAGCCCACGATGAGACCCCTGCCCACACACACAGAGGCTAAGCCGGGGAGTGTATTTACCAGGACTGAGGAGCACATAATCCAGCACACAGTTTAGGCACTAAACTTAGGGCCAGTTTACTGGTATGAAGCTTTTGCTGTTGATACCTGGCTGGCTGGCCGACCTCCCCCCTCAGCTAATGGTTCTTATTGCAACTGTAATGTCGACAACTTGTCGGTGGGTGGGATCGAACCTGGGACCTCTGAAACTAAACACGAGCCTCTACTTCATGAGCTAAAAACTCCATGGCTCTTAACTAAAGCTGTAGCAGACCCATTAATGTCTAGCTGGTCCAGGTGCCACGGGAGGGGACAGAGCACCACATCAAGCTGGCGTGGGTTACACAATGCTCTCCTTTCCTCCTCTGACAGGAACTCCATAATTACTTGTACCGCTAGGCAGCCACAGACCAGGACCCCATGGCGCTAGACGCTGTACAAACACGGAACAAAGAGACAGCCCCTGCCCCAAGGGGTTTCCAATCCAAGTATCCAGCCACTGGTGCCCATTTCCCTTTCCATTGGGCTGCCCCAAATCCCGCAGCATGCCAGCTGGGGTCTGGGGGCATGACAAGTGGGAGCACAAGCAACACAAAGGAAGGCAGGAAGGGCAGGCTCGGCTCAGAGACTGCCCCCTTGTTCAGCCCCATGCTGGGTGGAGGTGGTTGGCTTTATGGAGTTTATAGAAGTTTTGTTGTTGGTGTTAAGGAGAGTAGGAATAGCCCTGGCGTTAGAAGGGGAGTCTTGGGTGATTATTTATTATTTGTATGGGGGGGAGGGCTTAGGAGCCCCCATTATGGACCAGGAAGGACCCTGTTGTGCCAGGCACTGGACAAACAGAACCAAAAGACAGACCCCATCCTGAAGAACTGTCAGTCCAAGCACAGCGAACACCCCATTATCCCAGGTGGGGTAACGTGGATATTATTCTGATAATTGGGAGCCTGGATAATCGAGAGGGCAGGAGCTGTTCGGCCATCCAGCTGTGGGCAAGCTTCCCCCATGGGCAGGGGTTTATCGTCCTCCTGGTGGTCCTGGCCAGGGGTCTCTGCTCTGTCCCGCTCACTCGCCGCCGTGATGGGTGGCTGCAGAGGACTGACAAGGTGCGTGGCGGAGCAGGGACCCCGGTCAGGACTGTGCTCTGCCCTGCCTGGACCCCGGCCCTCCTGCCATCTTGTGCCTATGGGGATCAGGTGCCCGCGGCCCTGCAGCAGTGCAGGGACCCCTCTGCAGCTCGCTGTCACAGCCCTGCTCGCTCCCATGACAGCAGGGCTGCAGAGGCTCCCTGCCCTGTCCCAGGAGCCATTCAGCAGCAGGGCAGCCTACCCTGCGGCCAGGGGCTCGTCTTCCTGACCAGGGGTCTCCGCTCTAGTCTCCAAACCTCTGTGTTGTCCCAGTCCCTTCCTTGTCCCCCATGTATCTCATGCTGGGGACTAAGGAAGTGACTGGGATAATGCAGAAGTTTGGGTCACAGGGTTTTGGCTAAACGGGTGGATACTGTATAAGAGGAGAGACAACAGGTGGGTACAGACAGATGGACAGGGAAGACCAAGGAAACAGGCTGCAGAAGACAGATTAGTGTCGGAAGGACCCCCAGAAAATGAACAGCCCAGTGCCTCTCAAGAATCCTACCTTATGTCAGCCCAGGCCTATAGAACAGAGATGGGGAAGCACACAGAGCCTATTCCGCCAGCATCCCTCACACAGGCCCCGGAGGGGGTCCGGGCCCTGTTCAGTACAAGCCAGGGGGTGTTTTAGCTGGGCAGGGAAACAAAGCGTCCGTGAGAATCTCTTCCCCAGGCAGCGGCCTTGGGGTTAGAGATGAAGCCGAAGGAGCCGCGCTGCCTGCCAGGAAAGAGTCTGAATCTGGCTCCTGTGCTTCCAGCGAGCAAGAGCGTGGTTAGCTGGTGTTTTGGTTTGGCCTGCAACAAGCGGAGCCAGTCTGTTTGCCTGGCTCTGATCTGGGCAGAGAGAGAGAGTAACTCGCAAGGGGCGCGGCCGTGCAGGGCGGGGGCACAGGACAGGAGTCTGTCTGGGAATAGTTCTCCAGCCCCTGCACAGCTGGCTTTAGGACAAGGTGGTTTATGTTTTTAACATTTACTTTGGTTTCTTCTGTATAATGCACATTTCTGGTAAGGGCTGTCGCACACTATGCTGAAAACTGACAGATAACCTACACTGGTGGCTTCCGATCTCATTGCCAAGAAGAAAGAACATAATTATAGAAATCAATGGAACGCCATCACCTGGGATACAGCGGGCAGTTTTGATCACCCCCATCTCAAAAAGGCCAGAGCAGGGACATTTGGGTTTGTCTACATGGGGAAATGTCCCAGTATAACTATACATATAGTGGTATAACTATACTGATATAGCTATGCTGGTAAATTTCCCTGTGTAGACAATAGAGAGAGTTCATAGGTGTTGAGAATAATTAGGGGTCTAGGAAAGTCTCACGTGAAGAGAGATTGAAAGGACAAAGACAAATAGAGGGGACATGGTAAAAGGATACAGAATAATGAATAGTCCAGAGAAGTTTGATCAGGAATGTCTGTTCACCCCATCTCCTAACACAAGAGCAAGGGGACACTCGTGTAAATTGAAAGGTGGCAAATTCAAAATGGATACAAGGACATTCTTTTTCACCCTATGCAGTTAGTCTGTGGAACTCATTGCCACAAGATAATGGAGGCCAAGAATTTAGCAGGATTTTAAAAAGGTTTAGCCATTTATGTGGATAACAAGTATGGTAAGGGCTGGGAGGAGAACCCAGGTCTAATACTGGGGCTTTCATTGCAATGCAAATATAATAGCTACACTTATGTAGTAGGAGAACGTACCGAACTGCAAGAGTAAGGGAGAGACAGTGCGGTACGTAGTTGACAGAATCAGAACTGTGTGATTCTACACTGCTATTTGGGGGCATTTCTTCCTCATGGTTCGGCTTGTGTTCGGGATTTAAATAAAGGCATAAGAAACGCCAAAACCATGAGATGCAAAGACCTTTTAGCTCTTCTAGGCCCTACGCCTGCGCATGTGTGTAGCCTTATTTAACTTCATCAGTGGTATTACTCATATGCTAATAGATCAGGTGCCTGGAGAGGGGGATGTAGGGAGATTTTTTGTCAGGTCCCCCCTTTCACCAGCTTCAGTGGCCCCCTGCTCCTGCCTTCATCAGTCTCCGCTGCTTGGCCCTTCAACACCTTTGCCAGGCCACAGGCTCTCCTTCTTCCCAGTTACAGGCCCCTACCTACTTCCTCCTTGAAATCACAAGCTGGCCAGCTCCTTGCGCCATTTGCCTCAGTTTCCCCAGCTTGGGTGCCCCCATGTGCACCTGGAGAGACGGGGACCACTTAGCACATGCAAAGGATCAGCGCGTTAGATAGCAGGGGACTGTCAGAGACTTGGCAAGACCATGTTTTTTCTTTTTGGGGGAACATAGATTCCAACAGTTTCAACACAGCCTCGAGTCTGCCTTTGTGTCATTTGGTACGTACTGCCAGCCTCAAGTGCTCAACAGTCAGGAGTCTGGCCTCAAATATACCACAGAGACACAAACAAACTCAAACAAAAGAAACAAAAAACCCCAAGAGGCTGGCTTAAAAACTCATGAGATTTTAAAAAAAAAATTGGGTTCTTTTTCTTTGCCTTCTTGTTTCTGAGCCTTTAGTGGCCACTCGGGTCATGGTTCAGAGCTTTTCTTTGCAAATGAGAGGGCTGGGAACTTCCTTTAAAAAAAAAAAAAGAGATTCTCACATAATCATAAGACTCCAGGAGCTGAGGCTTTAACAACAACAACAAAAAACCCACATAAAATATTGTGGGACTTGCCATATTTTGAGAGTTGGCAGCTCTGATTTAATTAACAACATGTGGAGGGAACACTGTTTCATATGTTGTTGAAACTGTGTTGACGACTCTGGAGTCTAATGATGATCATTTAAATGACAACATTAATTCTAGCATCCTCCCCTCCTCCTTCCAACACCAAGGCTCGGCAGGGCTGAAGTTGGTTGCTTGGCTTGAGTAAGTGCCTAGACTGCCAACCACCTCAAGTCTAGGCAGCCCCCTCCTATTCACTATCCACTAAGGGTACTTGGGTTGCACCACGAGGGGATCGGAATGGGACACTGGATTTGTGACCTGGTTGAGTCCCCACTCCCACTCAGATCAGATCAGCGAGGAGGAACTCCACTCATCCTTTGCAACCCCTCAGCTATATCCATGCTGATTATTTTAGCTGAAACATTCAGCTGTTCTGGGATTGTGGGCAGAGCATGAGTAGATATCCACACATTTCCCTTCCTTCTCTCTGGCTCCTGGCCCCTGCTGTACCTCCTGCAGGAGGCTCCTCCCCGCAAGGCCTTCTAAGCACCTGCCGGGAGTGGAAGCTACAGGACTTCTATTGCCTGCATAGCAGCTTCCTGGTGCTTGTGAAAAGAAAAGGAGGACTTGTGGCACCTTAGAGACTAACCAGTTTATTTGAGCATGAGCTTTCGTGAGCTACAGCTCACTTCACAGCTGCTACTCTGAAACTTGTCCTGCTGCTTGTAGTACTTAATCATTGCCTGAGGCTGGAGTATCCTGGGGCGTCAGACAGCACCTACCAAACCCGGACTGTTGGCCACTCTGTGCTGATCTGACATAGCTCCTCTGCGAACCCTCAGACTGGCTGGTGAGGCTGTCAACAACCAGCTGCGATTTGGTCACCTGTCCACGAGAAATGGTGCCACAACCACCCTTCATTCCAGCGCAGGCTGGATTTGAACCCGTGACCTCGGCTTGGTAAACTCTCTAGCCTATTGCCCATTCCCCTTCAAACATGCTTGAAGGGACTTTTACTGGAGTCTAGGAACTGTCTGCAGACATAGGAACTCAGGATTGGAAGGGACCTCCTGGGTCATCAAGTCCAGAGCCCTGCTACTGGGGACAACCCTGGCATATTATTGCAGCCCTGAGATATAATCCACTGGCACTCTAGCCAGAGACAGGTCCGTTAAAACAAACCCAATTGTTGCTAGGAAAAGCTAGAGCCGCAGTACAGCTGAGACGACAGCTCCGAAGGAAGAGCAGGGAAAGCCAATCCGGCAACGCTTGCAGTACGAGTGTGTATTTAAAAAAAAAAATCCTTGCTATAAATAATCTGACCTCAGGCTTTAAAAGCCTATTCATCAGAATCCAGCACGCAGCATAATGACAAAATCTTCATTAGCGGAGATTAATTGGGTATTTTGTTAAACAGAGCTCAGCCAGTGAACGCAAGAGAGCAGGTTCTGCTCTGAATTATCCCACCTTAAATTCTTGCTGATAACTGAGGCCCGCGATTGGTACAGCAGCCAGCTGATAGATGCACCTGCAGCGCAGACGGTCAGCTGACATCTCAATTTAACTTCAGGCTGATTATTACAGCTGGCCCTGAACAGGAAAAAGCCTCCATCTGAATCTGATCTCTATGGAACTCCTCATGCTGCCTCATCGTGTTAGTCACAGGTTAGTCAGCACAGAATTAAATCAAGGGCAGGAAGAGATTTCATTAGTGAGCTTATTCTACATCACCCTGTTACATCCACTGGCCAGATTCTGCTCTCAGTCACGCGGGTGGAAATCTGAAGGGACGCCTTTGCTGTCGGGGGAGTTACACCAGCTGTGAAGCTGGCCCAGTGAATTAGGTGGAAAATTACTCCTGATTTACACCTCTGTGACTGGAAAATACATCCCTTTGTGCTGAATTTGCCTTACGAGGCACCTCTTGGCCCACATGGCCCTTCAAGGGATTAAATGCCCGAATGAAGTCTCTGGTATGCACTGCCCAGATCTATTCTGTTGTGAAATCCCCCAGGGAGTGAATCCCCCAGGGGTTTGGGACCTTGGGGCAGAATAGTGCTCTGGGGTCTGTAATCCTCTGTTACATCGTCTGCACTTGGGGCCTGATCCAAAGCTCACTGATACCAATGGGAGTCTATCCATCGATTTTAACGGGCATTAAATCCAGGCCCTAGATCCCTGCCCAGAATTTACCTTGCCATCAATGTGAGGTCTGTGGAGGGACCACAGGCAGAGGAGGCAGAGACTGAGAAGCTTATAGACTCTGCCCCCCTGCAAGCACAGGACAAAGTTCCTCCGAGAGAGGATGCAACAGGCATTTCCCTGTAGGATAGGGACGTGCAGGGCCCAGCTGCCCCTCTCACACTGAGGCAGATCTGGAGTGTTGTCGCTGAAGCCAGTGCAGTCACTCTGGTTTTAAACTGGTGTAAGTGAGAGCCAAGTCAGGCCCAAGGTATTGCAAAGGGCTTTACAACGTAAAGCCATCACCCTGACTGGGAGCGTGTTGGCAAAACACAGGGGTATTAACGGAGACGGGGGAATTACTGATTTTTCTTTCAGCCGCAGGGTCTGATTCAACTCAGCTTTCGTTGGGATGGTTTGTGAGGCCCAAGATGGCGTTCCTGGCTGCAAGAGAGCCCCATCCTGGAATCGCCAGTGGTCTGATGGCTAGGGCGCTTGCCTAGGACGTAAGAAAGCTGGATGCAAGTTCCTGCTCTGAATCAGGCAGAGTGGGGCTTAGGTCCCCCACGCCTCAGGGGAGTGCCCGAACTAGCTGGCTGTTGGTCTGTCGCTTTCACTCTGGTTTTTCACTGCAAATTCCAAAAGGTCGCCATTTGGTCCCAGCATGGAACATTGCAAAAATTGCAAAAATGTTCACAGGACGGGAAACCTGTTTCTCACCCAGGTCTAGTGTCATTGCACGTGAACCATATCCGGCTCTTTTTCTAGTAATACAGATTCCTCGGTGGAGCAATTTTACAGATATTTCTCAGTAAATTCCATGGCGTTTTCCATGTTCCCTGAAGGCAAAAGTTTACAAAATTTGGTGTTTCGGCTTAGAAGTGGTGACAATGAAAGGCCTGATCCTACAAACACACTGCCATTAGAAGTCCAGTTCAAGGTAAATGGGACGACTGGGGATATTAGGAACTACACCTCCAGTAAGTATTTGCGTAGACCAGGCTCTGATACTTTGTAGTCTTATGCAGCAGTGCCTTTCACTTGAGGATCTCAAAGCACTTCACAAATGTTAGGGAGAGTAGCTGCATCATCCCAGTACTCCCACCCATGGCAGGTAAATATTATCACTGCCCCATTTACAGTTCACAACTGAGGCACAGAGATTTTAAGTGCTTTAACCAAGGTCATGGAGCCAGTCAGTGGCAGAGCCAGGAATTGAACCCAGGAGTCCTGATTTCTAGTCCGTCAATGTAGCCAATAGCAAACACTCCCACAACAATCCAATAAACACAAAGAAGTGATTTTTAACAAAATGTGATTGGCGCCTCACCACGGCAAGGTTTCAGAGTAGCAGCCGTGTTAGTCTGTATCCGCAAAAAAGAAAAGGAGGACTTGTGGCACCTTAGAGACTAACAAATTTATTTGAGCATAAGCTTTCGTGAGCTACAGCTCACTTCATCAGATGCACCACCACAGCAAAGTGCTCAGCATTGTGAGTCAAGTGCTGAAATAGGTTTCTGCAGGGAGAATTGGAACAGAGGAATTGCCAGACCGGATCAGACTCAAGATCCAGCTAGCTCAGGAAGGACCCTGTCTCTGACAGCAGCCAGGACCAGGTGCTTCAGAGGACGGTGCTGTGTGATAATCTGCTCCCATAAAGGTCTGACGATAGGAGCCGACCCTATGGGTGCTCCGGGCCTGGTGATCGGGAGGCACTGCCGAACCGCTGATTGGTAGCTTGGGGAGAGACTGGGAGGTGGTGGAGAGCAGCGAGGAACCAGTGGGTGGGAACCTTGGGAAGGGGGCAGGAAAAGGTGGAGTGAGGGCAGGGCGTAGGGGAGGGGGTGGGAAGAGGCAGAGAAAGGGCGCGGCCTTGGTGGAAGGGGGGGGGCAGGGCCTCGGGGCAGAGCAGGGGTGGAGCACCCCCGGGGAAAAATAAAAGTCGGCGTCAGTGATTCTGACCCCTCTGTGCAGGCCTGTCACATGTGACTTTGGAAAGGAATGTTCTCTCTCCTCTACGTTCTGCTAAGAGTAAGGGACTGCCTGGCTGCCCTTGACCTTCCCGATGTGGGCTGGCTGGCTGGCTACCTCCCTCCCTCCCACTCAGAAGTGGCTGCATACTGGTGGCACAATATATCCAGAGCTTGTAAAGCACTTTGGGATCCTTTGAGATGAAACATTTGCAATACACAATCATGGACTTCTCTATGCCTTCCAGCCAAGTATTTCCCAACAGTCTGCAACTGGTAATGCATTAGGTACGCAAGTATTGTTCTCCCCATAGCAGGGAACTAAAGCACAAAGCCAGTCAGGCCCACAGGCTCAGACACTGGAGGGCTTGATTTTAGGGTGCCCAGTGATAGAGCACCCACAGTTCCAATGGGAACAAAGGGACGACAGCGACGCTGACAAAACACAATCCCTAGTTGCGTGAAATAGGGATGCCCAAAAATGTGATGGTGTTTTTGAGAGACTGAGCCAAAGAGACTTGCCCAAGATCACCCAGCCCGTCTGTCAGCGGAGCTGGGAACAGAACCCAGTTGTCCTGAGCCCCAGCTCAGCACCTTGGCCCCAAGAACATCCTGATGTTATCCGCCACTAGTGATGTTCTACGTACAATATAAAATATCGCAGGGGCTAAGACAGACTTACTGTATTTGTAACTCAGGTGAACTGCCTGTCCCTGAAGAACATGATCGCCGGTAACCAGTGTCCTGTGTTTAAGGAGATTTTCTGTGGTTTACTGACCAGTTTGCGCTGGAGAATCTATTTCTGCACCAGCTGGGATTTTTGCTTCCCATTTAGTTAGTGTTTTCTATTAACTCGCCCTTGGCTGCATTCACATGTGGAGGCCAACAGCTTCCCCTGGTGGTAATGGGATGATCAAACCATCTCCTTGACTCCCCCTGTACAGCAGGTTACCTACCGACGTTCTCTAGCCTGGCTCTGCTGAGACTTGGCTGTTGGCAGCTGGAGTTGATCTTCTTCCTGCCACTGCAGCTGGAGACATCAGGAAGTCCTGTATCTAATCCTGTACCTGGGCAGCATAAAGCTCTCTGAGTGTTGCATCGCCCAAGGAAATGCAGGTGTTAATAGTCACATATGTACAAATTCACATCGGATGATGGAAGAGGAGAGTCTTGCCTCCCTGTATTCCAATTACACCTTGGGGATCTTTAAACCTGCCCTTTATTATTTGTCTTGCAGTAGGGCTGTGCAGACTCATGGTATCAATATCAACTCATGGTATCAGTAACAAAAGGCCAGTTTAAATTAATAAAGCAAAATAAATGACATTTGGGTGAGGTTAAGGTCCTAAAAGGAGGGCTGTATAAATCCCGTAAGGCACAGGAGTTGGGCCATCTGACCTGTTCCTGACACAGATTCCCTGTGTGACCTTGGACAGGTCAAGGGCCAAAGTTCAGAGCATGGGTGCTCAGCATTTTCTGGCAGTCAGACCCCTTTAAGTTGTCTCAACTTGGGGCAGACAGAAGTGGAGGCACCCAAAGATCACTGGCCACATTTTGGTCTCATATCTGTGCCTCAGTTTCCTCAACTATCAAACAGAGTTAACAGCATCACCGGCCATCCAAGTGGATAACAATCATATCTACTCCCCACACCGGGCCGGGGTTGTTATACGTCCAATAACGTTTGTAAAACTCTGAGAGCCTCAGACAAGAGGTAGAAGGGCAAAGTCTTCCTGTGACTTGTGCTCTATTTCCCCCGCTCCCCACCCCACAGACACAAAGGAGATTGATCCTGGATTCTGGAAAGCAAGTGGGGACTGCGGTAGAATGGGGGTGACCTGCTCCTACTCTCCGGCCTAGCTGCCTGTCACCCAGACAATGTTTAATCCGTTAGCTGCCAACCGTACCATGATTGGTAGCTGTAATATCTGTGTGGTTGTGAGTGCTAATGTCCCTTTGGAGGCCATGTGATGGTCCAGCAGCGTGGTACCCAGTGGGATAAGGTGTTAAAAACCTGCCTGTGTTTGGTAAACTGTGGCAACTCCCTCCAGGCCTCTCTCTCATTATTAAGGCACAGAGAAAAGAAGTGAAGGCCAGGACCGCAGCAGAGAGAGAAACAGAATCCAGGTGTATGATAGCCAGCCAAGTCCCTACCCAGTAGACTGCACTGCAGCTCTCTTGCTAATTCGGTGCTGTCGGGTGGCACGTTCTTTGGTATATTAACTTCTTGAGGCGGCCCAGCGAGGAACACTGATAACACGACCACTGCACCCCACAACCGGCACACTGGGCTTAGGTACCCACTGGCATTCATGGAGATCGGTATTTCTGGCTTTGGAAGTAACTATCTTCTAGTTCAGGGACAGCAGGAAACTCCCCAGAGCCACGGCATGCACTGGGACCCATAGGGCATCTCCCCAGAAAGGCTGATGGTTGAGAGGTGCCCAGAGACAGAATTTTCTTCTCCTCCCCAGAGCTTGGCCCGCCGGATCAGGGTTGAAGCAGGTTGGTGGGGTGATGTAGGGGAAACACAATGATAAATCAATAAAAATACCTGCTTCGGATGTAATAACACCTGGTTATTACAAACCAAAGATCTCAAAGCAGTTTACAAAGGAGATCAGGAGCAGGTTCCTTTGTTTACACAGAGGTAAAGTGACTTACCCAAGGTCCTCCAGCAGACCCAGGGCAGAGGTGGGAATAGAAGCCAGCTCTCCTGCATCCCAGTCCAGCACACTAACCACTAGGCAGTGCTGCCTCCCACCTTGTGCTTTTGCTGCCTCTTGTTCTGCTGGGTGAAGAGACTGTCCCTCCCCAGCAGAGGCTGGCACCTTTCCCTGGCACGCGATATTTGGTGCTTTGCGTCCAGACCTTTCGGAGACAGCTGCTTCCACTTGACCCCTGAGCCAGCAATAGCTCCATGAAACGTCGTATGGTTACAATACATTTCCTGCCTCACATAAGAACAGCCATACTGGGTTACACCAACGGTCCGTCTATCCCAGTGTCCTGTCTTCTGACGCTGGCCAGTGTCAGCTGCTTCAGAGGGAATGAACACAACAGGGCAATTAGCAAGTGATCCATCCCCTGTTGTCCAGGCCCAGCTTCTGGCAGTCAGAGACTAGGGACAGCCAGAGCATGCGGTTGCATCCCTGGTCATATTGGCTAATAGCCATTAAGGGACCTATTCTCCATGAACTTCTCTAGTTCTTTTTTGAACCCAGTTATACTTTTGGACTTCACAAAATCCCCTGGCAACGAGTTTCACAGCTTGACTGTGCGTGGTGTGAAGAAACACTTCCTTTTGTTTGTTTTAAACTGGCTGTCTATTAATTTCATTGGGTGAACCATGTTCTTGTATTAGGTGAAGGGGTTAATAACACTTCCTTATTCACTTTCACCACACCAGTCATGATTTATTTTTATATAGATTTCTATCATATCCCCCCTTCGTCGTCTCTTTTCCAAGCTGAAAAGTCCCAGTCTTTTGAGTCTCTCCTCACACGGAAGCCGTTCCATACCCCTGATCATTTTTGTTGCCCTTCTCTTTACCTTTTCCAAGTCCAATAGATCTTTTTTGAGATGGGGCGACCACATCTGCAGGCAGTGTTCAAGATGTGGGCGTACCATGGATTTATATGGAGGCAATATGATATTTTCTGTCTTATTATCGATCCCTTTCTTCATGATTCCCAACATTCTGTTAGCTCTTTTGACTGCTGGTGCGCATGGAGTGGAGGATGTTTTCAGAGAACTATCCACAGGAACTCCAAGATCTCTTCCTTGAGTGGTAACAGCTAATTTAGACCCCATCATTTTATATGGATAGTTGGGATTATTTTTTCCACTGTGCATTCCTTTGCATTTATCAGTGTTGAATTTCATCTGCAAATTTCCTCTCAGGCTAAAAACCGTGTGCGACAGGCAAATTGCAACTGAACCAAATCGTAACAGCAGAGTCATTGGCAGCCCCTTAAAGCATGGGATGCGCTGGCCTTTGAGTGCAACAGAAAAGTGAGCTGCTAGGCTCCTGAGCAATAACTGGTGAAGATCAGGGTCTGGGGATAGGTGGAATAAAGAATCTTGCAGCCTGGAGAGTGAGGATTGAATAGCTTGCATTGGGGTTATCACCCACAAGTCCCTGCAAGGTGTGCATGCCAAAGAAAGAGAGGAATTGTTTTCACAGGTCGACGGAAGGGTGTCTTGTAGCTAAGACACTGAGTTCAATTCCTGCCTCTGCCACAGATTGTCTGCAGGACCTTGGCCAAGACATTTAATCCCCCTGTGCATCAGGCCCCCATCTGTAAAGCAGGGATATGATATACTTCCTATGCTCTTTGGGGCAGGAACCATTTCTTACTATGTGTTTGAACAGTGCCTAGTGAAACGGGACTCTGACCTCAGTTGGGGTTTCCAAGGATCGACTGGGAACGAAGCAATCCTGGAATGGAATGCTTTTCCCCATTGCCCCTTACCCACCAGGGGCCAATTCCTGGCCCCAGCCCCACCCCTGCTTTCCTGTTCCCACCCACAAAGCACCTTTTCTTTTTCTCTCATGTACAGGCACAAACAGGCTCCTTCCAACACGGAGGCTGGGTGAAACGAAGGTCCAATAAATCCCCAGTGTCTGTAATTCCTTCTGCCTCGCCTCCAGGGCTCAGGATACAGGTACACCCATGGTGTCTCGGACCCGTGCTCTGTCAACAGCGCAGACTGCTAAACTGCAGCTGACTAATAAACCAGCTGGCCTGAACTCATTGTCACCAGATGAGGCTGCAACAAGGAGGGAATTCCTCACTCTCATAACCATCCTCCTAACCCACGTATCCCTGCTTAAAGCCCGAAGTGGAGAGTTAATTAACCAGAGGGGCTGGAAATCCAGGCAGGATTCAAGAGAGATTAGAAGGGACTTGATTCTCCCCTAACACACACACTCCCCTTTCACAGCAGTGAACTTGTCCCTCTCCTCCGCAGCTGACAATGGTAGGGGTAGGGGGAGGAATGTAACTGAGCCTCTCCTTGCTATCCGCCGCCTTGCTTCAATTACATCAGCCAATTAATTTGCGGGAGAAAAGTTAATAGAGGTGAAGTCGCCAAGGAAGTGATTGCTCAGGAGGCCAAAGCTGCAGGACCTGCGGCGTGTAGGAATTTGTTTTAATTAGCTGGGAGGTAAGTGGCTGGTTATCAAGACATCAGGCAGTTGACTTGTCAGTCAAAGGGATCATGGAAGTCTTGCCTGATGAAAGAAAGCACTGTGCTGCGGGATGGTCCTATGACACCTGCCGCCCAACCGCATCTTGAAGGGAATCTGCTGGTGCAGGGGGCTAGAATCTGCCTCCAGATCTAAGGGTTCTTGGTCTCCACGCCCAAGGAGAATAGAGCTGCAATTGAGGGTCCAACTGATCGCCATATTGGGGGTCAGGAAGGGAATTTCCCCCCAGGTCAGACTGGCAGAGACCCGGGAGGTCTCTTCCAACCCTAATCGTCTATGATTCTATGAGCTAATGGATTCATATGATTATAGGAGACTGTCTGCTTTCATTTTAAAAAGAAATAAATTCCTACCCTCCTGGTTCTAGAGAAAAGCTTGAAAATGAGACTCCAGTGCATGCTACAGACTCAGAACCGGAAGGTAACCACAACCAGCACACACCAACATTTATTATTTTTGAAAATCTCATGACATTTAAGCCAATTTTATGATGTTGGGGGGCTGGATTCATGATCTTTGAACCCTTGGCATTGGTTGTACTCAAAGGAGAAGTTTCTTCTTTTGTCTAATGGAGACAGAGTTGAGGAGATGGGAGGAGGAAAGGCTGCCAACTTTTATATTGGCAGAATCGAAGCAGAACATTTACCCGTTAACTCGCACTCAGGGTTTCTAGTCTATTTATCAAAGTTCTTATCTACAGGTGGGTGAAAAATTCACCTCAAACTTTTTTTTTGGTGAAAAATGCAGTCAGGTGAAATGGTTCAGTTGACAAATAGCATCAGTTTCACTGAATTGTTTCGGTTGAAAAAAAATGAGTGAAAAAAATCAAAAACATTTTGATTTTTCAATTTGAAGGGACTTTGTCTCAAAATTCCCCTTGATTTTATTTTAAGCAATTAAAAATTAGGGCTGTCAAGTGATTAAAAAAATTAATTGCAATTAATTACAGTTTTAGAATCATAGAATCATAGAATATCAGGGTTGGAAGGGACCCCAGAAGGTCATCTAGTCCAACCCCCTGCTCAAAGCAGGACCAATTCCCAGTTAAATCATCCCAGCCAGGGCTTTGTCAAGCCTGACCTTAAAAACCTCTAAGGAAGGAGATTCTACCACCTCCCTAGGTAACGCATTCCAGTGTTTCACCACCCTCTTAGTGAAAAAGTTTTTCCTAATATCCAATCTAAACCTCCCCCACTGCAACTTGAGTTAACAGTTTTAATCACACTGTTAATATTAGAATACCATTTATTTCAATATTTTGGGGGGTTTTCTATATTTTCAACTATAGGGTCAGGGCTGGTGGCTCTGGGCTTCAGCTCTCCTCAGAGCCTGGGGTTCGGGGCTTCAGCCCCTCTTGGGGCATGGGGCTTCAGCTGCGCTCGGTGCATGGAGCTCCAGGTCCCCCACTTCCCAAGAAGCTACGGGCTGCGGATTTTCCAGCCCCCCTGCTGCCTCTGGAGCTGTGGGCTGGGACTTCTTTAGCCCCCCTGCTGCCGAAGCCTCCTGCCCCGCTCACATGTCTGCGATTAACGCATTAAAAAAATTGAGACATTCATTTTGCTTTCAGTTAATTGCAGGCATTAACTGCGATGAATTGACAGCCCTATTAAAAATATTTTAAAATTGCGCAGGATCTAACTGAAAAATTTCGTTTCACCTGAAAAACAACTGATTTTTAAAACTCTTCTCTTGGTGGAACATTTTGAAAAATTTCCATTTTGGGTTGATTCCCCCAATTTTTTTTCTTTTTGAATTGCCAGGGATCCGAAAAATCCATTGTTTGCACGGCTCTGTTCGAATCTCCCCTCTATCACTGTAATATCTAAGTGTTTTCTGGTCAGGTATTAAATGTCAGAACTAATATCTGTCATGCGGGGTTTCTCACACCTTCCTCTGAAGCAGATGGAACTGGCGACTCTTGCTTACAGGATATTGTATTAGATAGCCCCCGGTCAGACGCAGCATGTGCCTTCCCCAGCCTGCTCTAAAACAACGTCCACACACTGGGTAGAGTCAAAACACCCCTGTTCCTAGTGTTTGGCTTTGTAATCAAAGAAATTAACACAAGGATCAGCTCCAGCTGTTGTCCCCAAGTGTTGCTGGTTCTAAGGCTCCTCCCTCAGGACTACCCAGCCCACACTTTAGATCCCCTTTCCACAGAAAGACACACCCTCTTCCTTTATATCTGGGCAGGGGAACGAACCACCAACCTGGATGAGTTAGCAGACCCCACTGAATCCTTTCCCAGGAGGAGTGACACCTGGCAACAGGACAGTGTTTCAGACAAGCCCCGTCAGACACACCTGTACAGCATATCCTATGTGAGCCCTCACGGACACCAATGCTCCACACTGCCTGCAGATTTTGGTTTAGGTTAGGTTGGTTTTGCCCAGAGTTGGATAAGCAGCCCAACATCATCATCATCATTGTAAATTCTGGCAGCCCCCAAAGGCCCCACTCGAGATCCGCACCCATCGGATTGCGTGCACTGCAAACACAGAAGGGACCGTGACTCACCACGTGGCTGGAACTAGTCAAGGCCTGGGTAGGTAATGGTTTTCCCCCACCGCACTCCCAGCTAAAGCTCGGGTGGTAGATGGCAAAGTGAGTCCAGGCCAGGTCTTGGGCCGTCCTGTGTGTGTAGCGAGCACAGGCTCTATTACTAACACCACCTAGCTCTTGCACAGCACTGTTTATCGGTAGATCTCAAAGCAGTCACTCTCCCCATTTAACAGACAGGGAAACTGAGGCACAGAGCAGTGTCATCACTTACTCAAGGTCTAGTGGCAGAGCTGGGATCTAGAACCCAGATCTCCTGAGTCCAAGTCGAGTGCACTACCCACTACGCCACACAGTCTCCACCTACTAACATCCCTATTGGTCAGTCTGGGAGTTAGAGAGCCAGCAACACCCACAGGGTCTGCATGTGTTTAGCAGCCCCAATCAGACTGTTAGAGCCCAGTCTCTGCTCTCTTGTGAGGACACTTGCCTTATGGCCCCCAAATGGGTTCAGACAATACCCTCAGAGTACAGGGCATTCTTCTTGCTCGGCTCCAAGGGAAAACCTAGCTGCAGGGCCTTCCTCACTGCCTGCTATTGCCAAATTGACTCATAAAACAAATCACCAGCTGTTGTCAGCCTCCCTTCGCTCCCAGCCTCTGACCTCTCCTGCTTTGAAGTAGGCAGGGAACACCTGCCCGTCCATCTTCAGAGACAGCTCGGCATTGTTGGCGTGGCCAGGCTGGGAGTGTGTGGGGGGGGGGAGAGAAGGCTTCCTCCCTGGCGAGATAAGCCCCCTGTAATCAGCGTAATGGAGAGCAGCCCTGCATACCACCTCACCTTTACTGCGGGCATCACAGGTGCGAGGAGCCCACACCCAATGGCGCCAGGCACATCGCATGGAGCCTTTCCCTGCTGTGCTGGGGGCCACCTGGATCTCTTGTTAAACTGTCTGCCGAGAGGGGGATTTCTTGGTATTTATTTGTGCCTTAAATCACAGACCTAGTAGGGCAGCCATCTGATCTGTTACCCCACGCCTCTCAGCCTATGCAGGGTTGGGGGGTTATTTTTTGGAGGTGGGGAGAAGTTGGGAAAAGATTTTCCATATTCTGAAAAACAAATCCCACTGAAAGTTGCCCTTCCCCCTTTTGAAATGGCAACCTGGAGAGGGGATGTAACTCAGTTTTTACTCTCTGTGTATAGTCTCCTTGCCTAGCTGATAAACTGTGCTGGATCATCCCCTACTGCCGAGTCTCCAGTGCTTTATTTGTAAGCTTGGGGGCAGGGAGCAGCTTTTTGTTCTGTTTGTACAGCACCTAGCACAGCAGGGTCCTGGGCTGTGACAAGATCATAGAATCATAGAAGATTAGGGTTGGAAGAGACCTCAGGAGGTCATCTAGTCCAACCCCCTGCTCAAAGCAGTAGCAACACCAACTAAATCATCCCAGCCAGGGCTTTGTCAAGCCGGGCATTAAAAACCTCTAAGGAAGGAGATTCCACCACCTCACTAGGTAACCCATTCCAGTGCTTCACCACCCTCCTCATGAAATAGTGTTTCTTAATATCCAACCTAAACCTCCCCCACTGCAACTTGAGACCATTGCTCCTTGTTCTGTCATCTGCTACCATTGAGAACAGCTGAGCTCCATCCTCTGTGGAACCCCCCTTCAGTTAGTTGAAGGCTGCTATCAAATCCCCCCTCACTCTTCCCTTCTGCAGACTAAATAACCCCAGTTCCCCCAGCCTCTCCTCAAAAGTCAGGCGTCCCAGCCCCCTAATCATTTTCGTTGCCCTCCGCAGGACTCTCTCCAATTTGTCCACATCCCTTCTGTAGTGGGGGGGGGGGCCAAAACTGGATGCAATACTCCACATGTGGCCTCACCAATGCCGAATAGAGGGGAACAATCATTTCCCTGGATCTGTTGGCAATGCTCCTACTTATACAGCCCAAAATGCCGTGAGCCTTCTTGGCAACAAGGGCACGCTGTGACTCATATCCAGCTTCTCCTCCACTGTCACCCCTAGGTCCTTTTCTGCAGAACTGCTGCCGAGCCAGTCGGTCCCCAGCCTGTAGCGGTGCCTGGGATTCTTCCATCCTAAGTGCAGGACTCTGCACCTGTCCTTGTTGATCTCCTGGCCACTACCAGGATACTCCTAAGGGATGTCACCCGGGCGTGCTGGGAAGCTCCTCCTGGGGCGGTGCCAGGTCAGGAGCCCTCTGAGGCCCAGGGCTCCCACTCAGGTCCGTCCTGTCCCCTGGCGGACAAGCCAGCTGCGGCTCCTGTTTTATTCTTCTCCCCGTCAGCAGAAAACTGCTGCACGAGGGGCCCCTGGTGGCACCACCGAGCAGCTCGGCTCATTCACGAGAGGCGGAGGAGCCGGCTGCAGGCCAGGCCTGGAAAGAGCGCAATGCCCACAGTCTGGAGCTCATTCGCCTTGGGCAGAGCTCCACACCAGGGCTGGGCTACACTTCAAACGTTTCGGGGGCACGGCTGCACCGCGGTCGGGCTTCCCAGTGTAGACACTGCCTCTGCCGCTGGGAGCGGTTCTCCCGTTGCAGGTAATCCCAGGGGCTAATCGCAGGGGGGGCGTAGGTAACCCATCTGCCCGAGCGGCGGTAGCTGGAGGAAATCTTCCATTGCCCTAGCGCTGGCCACACGGGGACTAAAGTCGGCTTAACACCACAGCTCAAGATGTGGACTTTTCTCACCCGTGAAAGATGTAGTGAGACTGACCTAGTTTTCTCGTGTGGACCAGGCCTAAGGGCAAAACCAGACCCCATGGTGGCAGGCGCATTAGACATGCCTGTTACAGAGGTAGTTCAGGTCAGACTAATCAGCCTGGCAAACTCTGAGCCTGCTAGCTCCGGGGGTCGCCCCATGTATTCATGCAGGGCCCAGCCCAGTGGGGAACGATCCTCATGGAGGGCCACTGGGTGCGAGTGCTGCCGGCCTAGGGGACGCCCATGACATGCAGCACATCGTGGAAAACCAGGGTGGCATTTGCCAATAGCGACCTGGGCCAGGACTGGAGAGACGAGAGAGCTCATTGGAGTCACCAGCTCTGCCCCCTTGGGGCGTCACTAGAGCGGACTCCGTACCATGTGCTCCAAGGTGGAAGTCCCGAGGCTGAGGGAGCAAGGAAACCCTTTCCTCTACAGCTCCCTCCCATTTCAGTTTGCCCAGGTGTTGACTAGCAGGATTCAGTGCCCCGCAAAGCATGGGCTACGTGACTAAGGCAGAGCGTCGCTTGTCCGAGTGCAGGAGGTGGGGTAACTTAACCCCTCCTTACTTAGTGGCCAAAGTGCCCTCTTTCGGGAGTGCAGGGCCCAATGGGGGGAAAGAATCCCACCTGAAACGAATAAAAGGAAGTTCTCCTTCACACAGCGCACAGTCAAACTGTGGAACTCCTTGCCTGAGGAGGTTGGCCAAGACTGTAACAGGGTTTAAAAGAGAACTAGATAAATTCATGGAGGTTAAGTCCATTAATGACTATTAGCCAGGATGGGTAAGGAATGGTGTCCCTAGCCTCTGTTTGTCACAGGGTGGAGATGGATGGCAGGCGAGAGAGATCACTTGATCATAACCTCTTAGGTTCACTTCCTCTGGGGCATCTGGCATTGGCCACTGTCGGCAGACAGGAGACTGGGCTGGATGGACCTTTGGTCTGACCCAGGATGGCCGTTCTTATGTTCTGAGTTGTCATAACCACCCCCTTCCTCCCCCACCATCCCCTGCCCTCTAGCTCAACCCTGCCCCTCCCCGCATCTCCCTCTGCTGCTTTGCTCCAGCTCGGCCTTGCCTTGGGGGCAGCTTTAAATCCTTGGGGAGGGGGTGGGGGGGCTGCTAGTGAAAGCTCCTGAGGAAAGGCAGCACTTCCAACAATCGCTCTGGATGGATCCTTCCCCCACCAGGCAGCACGGTGCCATTTTTGGCCATGCCGCCCACCCTCCCCAGTTGCCCCCCCCCCTTGGGGGAAGACACGCCATTGCAGCTGCTGGCTCCCCAGTTCCAGCAACCCCCCTTGCCTGGGAAGCCGGGATCTGCAGCACAACTCCCTGCCGCTGTCTTGTCCCCAGCTTGTACGTCGGTGACGTTTTCATTTACAGACAGCCCAAAGGGGCTGACGGGGAAGGGAAAAAACAAAACCAACCGAACCCACCAGAATAATAAAACCCAGCTCTAATTCCCTTGTAACAGCCACACTTTCAATTACAGGGCGGGAGGCATTTCCCATTCAGCAGCCCCAGATCAAACAGGACGGGGCAGGGGATAAGGTGGCCGGCCGAGCGTGGCTGGGGAAGTTCTTATTAAGAAATGTAAAAAGCCGCCAATGAGGCTAATAATGAAAATAATGAAATCCCTGATGGTGCGGTGTTAGCACGTCGGAATCACATTCCCTTCGGCCCCCCAAGCAAGGTCATGCTGAAGCCTCTCCCGCGGCTTTCCCAGCAGAGGAAAATTCCCAGCGGGCAGGAGCCTCTGCTGAATGGCTCGCGCCCCAACTGGGGGCCTGATGTCCCCACGCATCTGGCTGCTGGCTCCTGGAGGAAGCAGAACCGGGCTCTCCTTGGCTGTGTTCATTACAGGGCATTTTGCTCGCTAATGTTTAGCGATTGCATGGCCGGTCGCTCTCCCTCTCCCCGAGCTATCTTGCTTCGATCTCTGCCCCCTGGAAAAAAGGCACCTGGTGCTTGAAAACCCTGCCTGATTCGAAGGAGATAGAGGGGTGTTTAGGGGCTGTTTTCCTGACTCTGACTAATAGGACTGGCCCGGAACATCATGCTTTATCTGTTCCATCTGGCTTGGCTTAGCCACCTGAATAAAAACAGGCTCATTTTCTGTCTAATGCCTCCTCCTGTTCTTTCCTTCACTCCCCAGCTCTCGGCCCATTTGTTCCACTTGGGAGCCCCGAGATAAGGAGCTGGAGACTGTGGGCCGGAAGCCACCTTCCATTTTTAGATTGAAATTTTGTGCCTGCTTTGCTCTGATTATAAACTTGAAAGGCAGTCCCTTCCCCCACCCTGGAGTCAACCTCTGGCCCGTACAGCTTGAATTACCTGTGGCTTTCTCAAGAGTGAAGGTGCATAGGGGATGGTGTGAGCAGATCACAGGCATGTGTACGTACATACACACACGCACAAACGTGGGATGTGCTTAGATATGGTGGAGGCAAGAGACGGCTACTTACACCCGCCCGCAAACGCGTATGGGGAAGATTTCAGAGGCGGGGGGCGAACGACACGGAAGCATGAGGACACTCTTTAGGCTCTGAGCTCTTTGAAGCCATCTCTTTATGATTTTGTACAGCGCCTAGCACAATGCGGCCTGGAGCCTGAGCCACCACCATAGTACAAAGAATTAACAACAATAATAAATGCCCTCGCCCACATATGTGCGGGGGGGAGATGCTCGAGGCAATGGGATGAACAAAGCTCATGGATCTGGACATGCATACATATACACACGCACGTGCGAGCATGAACGTCAGCAAATGGAGACCTTAATAATATCTTCAGGGCATCCCACCATCCCTCTGGCCATCCAGTTCCACTTCCGTAGGGAAGCCCTGCTTGTTTCTAGTTTTAGACACACTACAGGGCTGGTGTGTTGGGCTCTTTTGCTTTAACAAAGTATTGTCCCCTCGCAGCCCATGTCCCAGAGGCTGGGAGAATATTCTGCATGCACATACTGCCCCCTAGTGGTCTCCCAGAGCTAGCCTCTTCCGCTTCAGTCATCTCGTTCGTTTTATGGCATTTCTGAAGTTTTATTCATTGGCCCCGGAAATGTCTAGTGACTAAAGTGCCAGACTCCTGGGTTCACGTCCCAGCTCTATCAGTCTTGGGTGGCCTTAACCTGTAAGGTTCTGTGTAAAGTAGGGCTGGTTACACCTTACTGGGGTGCACTGAGGCTTGCAAAGAGCTTTTAGACTCTTACTGTTATTGCCTGAAGTTTGGAATAACCCCCCGCTCCTCCCATATCATATTAAGCCACACCTAGAATAATATCTAAAGCCACACGCATGAGGTCATGCTCTAATTCAGACACTGCTCTCCGCCCTAAATACCTATAAACCCCCACTCCCTCGGCAAAGGATCTGCGCACTTCACAATGCTTGCTGGATTTAACCTCATGACACCCCAGGAGGTGTGGTTATCCCCACAGTGGAGATGGGGAACTGAGGCAGAGATGAGGGGCCTCACCCAAACTCCCCCAGGAAGTCTGTGGAGAGCTGGGATCAGAGACAAGTAACCTAATCCCTCGATCATCCTGCCTCCCTATGGAAGCATCCCCTATCATATATATATATATATATATATGTTTGGTCCCGTCTAGTTTTAAGTGCGACAGCGTGAGGCTTCCGGCACTCCCGTGGAAAATGTATTCCACCAGCCCATGTCACCTAATGAGTCGCTCACCAGCACCACTGAAGTGAAGCATCTTTTGGGGTTACTGGTATTGCAACACCAAGGACATGAGAACTCCCTGCAGGCTGAAATCAGTCCGAAATCTTTATGACCCCTGGCCTCTTGGTATCTGTGTGCTGGATGTCTCAGCCACGAAGCCAACCTCATGGGGTGTGAACCAGTACAAAGGTGCAGGTCACTGAATTGAAACCCTTTGGCAACAGCCCCGTGCCCTCTTCGCCCCATCCTGGCCAGACCTCCCCCATGTCCCGGGGACATGGCAATCTCAAGGAAATCAGCCACTGATCAGATAGAAATTTACTCCTTGGCCTCTCCCAGCCATGTTCAAACAGACACATCCTTTGTACTCCTGTATTTTATTCCTGGGGAGGTATTTATATGTGAGTGTGTTTGTCAGAGAGGGCGCGTCATTGCGCACGTCCTATTGCTGGCTTGGTCTAGATCGGGATTTGTTGGTAGGACACGTTAGCGAACAGGTTCTAAAAGTGTCGGATGAGGGGGAGGGAGCCAAGAACGAGCTGGTGTTAAACACCCTGCCTCATCTACACGGCGCTTCTGGATGACGGGTGTTTGCTAACACGCTCCAGCCTCGCGCGCTTGGGGCCCCTAGTCTAGACAAAGCCAGTGGGTGTGACTGCGGCTCTGCAGCTATCCCTGTGCAGGCATAGCTGGCTGCAGATTGCACAGTGGCTGGAATTCATGCCCTGGGCAGAGAACCAGCATGTGGCCTACGTGCCACGGAAGCCCTGAGGGTACAGAGATCTGCGCCCGTTTCACCAGTACATTCACAATGAGAGCTCAGATTCCAGGCGGAGACCTGTTAGCATTGCTTCGGCTTTCTGCTAGCCCTCCGCACAGGTGTGAATTTCACCCAGGAAGAGAGACCACCACCAGCCTTATGGCAGCAGGGCCCCACACCTTAGGGGGTGCCTAATTGCAATGGGAACATTCGCTGTGTCTAGCATGTACACCGGACAAAAGGACACCGCAGAGAGAGAGGTACCAGGACCAAGCCCACAGGAGATTAAAGCCCTGACCCATTTTAGCAGGGTGACATGTATTTCCTTGGAGCAGATTTGTCCTAGAAGGACAATATTGTCCTGACTTGATCTCTTCTCCCCTTTTTCGAGGCCAAACAATTAGGTGACATAATTCACTCATTCCTTGGTGGCTGCTTGCTGGGGGCTGCAAATCCCAGCCCTCCTCCCCGGCACCTCTCTGCCTGAGCCCAAGGGGCAAACAGCTGGGATGGAAAAGCCCTCAGTGCCGATGACTTAAGCAGCAAGCGGATCTCCTCCCTGCCTGAAATAACAAGTTGGGCTGAAATGATCCCTCTGCCTTTGCTCATGTGACCATGCCCTCCCGCTCCTTTCTCCCCGTCACTCACTGTCATCCTGCTAAGAAGTGACCCTATAGTCAGTTGCTTGATGACACTTTGATTCATTACGAAATTTACTCAAGAGACCAAACAGCCAGTATTAGTCCGGTTTAATATGGCACCGGAAAAGAATTCTATACGACACCAGTCCCCGAAGAGCCTGCACAGAGACAATGAATCATAGAATCTCAGGGTTGGAAGGGACCTCAGGAGGTCGTCTAGTCCAGCCCCCTGCTCAAAGCAGGACCAATCTCCATTGCATTTGCCTTACGCAGGTGGTGTGTTCCCCAGCTGACATTTCGGCTGGTAGTATTATATGATTTTTACAAGTTACACATCTCTTTATACGTCTCTAATCCAACCCATCGGGTTGTCCCAGTTCCCTAACATGGTGTTTCCAGAACACAGATAAGGAAGGAACTGAACAAGCATTCCAGGTACTGGTCCGTGAAGGCACTTCCCTAGCTTGTACTAAGATGTAGAACCAATGTATCTTGTTTTGGATACGTTTCCTATCTGCTTGTGCCAAATGCTTACCTCAGCAAATGCAAGGAGTTATGCGATACTTACCGTAAGTGAACAGGATTATGGTATAGGCCAGTTTAGGCTACATCACCGTTACAATATTTGGGCTTAATGTTTTTGGTGCTTAATGCATACTAATATATATATAAATATATATGGTGCAGATAATACATATTCTTAATATGATGTCTATTTATATGTTAGCCAGCATATATTAGTCAACAGTCCATTCTCTTTGCATCTTTTCTTTCTCTCCCTCCATTCTTTTCTTCCACGCTCTGTCCTTTCTCTTCTCTCCCTGCCAGCGAGCAGAACCCTCCTCAGCTGCCAGCACTGTGGAGCTGGGCATGGGCAGAGAGAGACAAGAATGGCACTGGGCCTCAGTTTAGGTGTGTGACTGTTCCTTTTATAAACACAGCCATTCTTCAGATCACACCTTCCTGGCTGACTGGGGCGGAAGCAGGCAGGGAGCCTGAATCTGCTCTGTTAGCAATAGCATTGCAGATCTCCACAGCAACAGTAGAGACAAAACCCAGATCTGCCTGCTCTGAAAGCACAGCCCCTGAGCTACAGGTGAATCTCCATGAGCTGCTAGCAGTAGATGGCCTATGACACACGGCTGAACAGTTCTGATTCTATCCAGCAATGGGGGTAGCAGTGCACTTGCTTGCTAGCCAGGTCCTTACAGTGCCCTGCTAGACCATTTGCCAACCAAGGAACTCAGAGTGAGCTGAACACACCAGTATCATGATGACTGACTCAGCCTGTTGCCTGGTTACTCAGTTTACCTGCTACTGCCCATGCTGTACCTCTCAAGGAGATAAACTTGAAGACTTCATTTTCTGGTGATGGAAATAATGCACCTTTCACCAGTCACCAGGACTGAACCCTTCCCCCACCCCGTGCCGTGTCCCATTGCTCCCAGCTGGCCCCTAGCAGTACCCCATAGAGAACAGGGGTCTGGCGAGCTCAGCCTCTCTGCACCAGTCTCCCCTCCCCTGCCACATGCAGAGTCCTGAGGTAAAATGCGTTTGCAAGGGAGAATAAGGGCTCACCCAGCTGAAAGAAGCCCACCTAGGTCAGTAAAAGGAGGCGAGCCTGGCGAGTCTTGGACCAGAAACCACCCTTCCAGAAGCAGCAGCAAGATTCCTCCCTCACCCTCCTCCTGCTCAAGTCATCGCTTGCGTCCCTCCTCCCCCGACACCGAATGCAGTTTTCTAAGATGAAACTCTTTCTCGGGCAGGAGGCAAGCCTGGTGGTGAGCTCAGAAACCCAACCCAACCGGAGCAGCATCAAGAATTCACCCTTCTCCTGCACAACTCCCACCCCTCCCATCTCCAGAACGCTGACTTTCGGAGGAATCTTACCCCTTCAATAAGCCAAGACTCCTCTCAAGACAACATACAAAATTGCATACAAAAGACTAACCCAGCAGCAGCAGAAAACAAAAAAAGCCTCCTGCACAAATCACTCCCCTACTGAACGTTAAAATCATGAGGTAAAATCTTTCCATATCCACTGCAAGGACTCTTTTGAACAGGACACAAATGTATTGATTATATAGAAGAATGTATTGAATTATTCCAGACATTGGCACCGTTCTACTGTGTTTTCATGATCTGGAGTGATTAAAATATCAGAAAAAGTTAATGGAGCAAAGCAGCAACAGTTCAAATCTTTTGAATACGGGAAGTTTATTTTTAAAATACTTCCAGCTGGTTCTCTGGCTAAAAAGCCTGTTATCTGTAGCTATTGCCAGGCTGAGGTCCAACACCGTAGAAGTACTTCAAGTCTGCAATACCGCCTACATGCCAAGCATGCTTTTGCCTCCAGATCTTGTGCTACAGATAACACGCCGCCCATGGGTGGCTGGTATCGGAGCCTGGACCTCCTCAAACAGCCTGGCGTAACCCCGCCCATACTCCACCCCCACGGCCCCTCCCGGCGCTCTGCCCTGGCCTAGGCCGGCCTGCCTCCCGCTGGGACTCAGGGCGGCTGGTGCTGCGGCTGCTCCACCTGGCTGCCCGACGCACTGGGAGTGGGGGCAGCCGCCCCATGAACTGGGGTTGGGCTGGCTGCCCAAAGCACTGGGGCTGGGGGTGGCTACGGCCACCCGGTGCTGGGGCCACGATGGGGGTGCTCTGGGCTCCTGCAGAGGAGGGGGAGGCAGAAGGGGAGGGGGCTGGGGGCTAGCCTCCCCTGATGGCCGGGTCACCAGCTGCCAGCAAATGAATCCAGCCCGCCACGACAGTGTACAATTACGGAGTTTCAGGATCGCTACAAACCCAGGGATTAAACAAAGTACAACAGCTTAACCAATGCTACTGCAAAGTGAATAGCTATGGACTGCAGACCACACAACATTGTGAATGACAGAGGGCTAAGAGATGCTATTCAAATTGCATCTTCCAATCAGTCATACACCTTGCCTTCCCGAGGAACCGCTGCGTCATGAATACATGACCAACGCAGCAATGAGAAGACTACAGAGTTGGAGCCTCTGAAAAATGCACTAGCTGTTGCTTTGGCTGGCGATCACTGGACATCCTTGAGCAATCACAGCTATCTTGGCGTCTCGGCAAACCTGCCTGATGCTGCCTGGACTCTGCAGTCGTTTGCTGTAACGGTAACACATACTGAAGAGAGACATTATGCCGGAGCATGTGTAGAGCATTTCTTGGAGGTTGCGAAAGAATGGACTACTCCAGAAAAGGTAACAACTATTAGTATTGACAGTGGACGTAATACGGTAGCAGCTTGCCTTTTGAACCAATGACGTGCATCACTGTCTGCAGTGATCCATCTCAGTAGTGCTCAGTGATGGTGGCTTTGACAACATGCTGGCAAAATGTGGAAAACTTGTGAGCCATTCCAAGCACATTCCAGGGCGAGGACAGAAACGAGAACCTCTTGTACAAGATATTTCGACCAGATGGAACTCCACATTGGCTGATTCAATGCCTGCTTTGCAATGAAGCCACTATCACAGCCGCATCAGCTCTTCAAAAGCATCGACAGAGAAGGATTTTGAAAAAGCTAGAAACACTACCCGAGCCCTGCAGGCTTGTGACTGCACTCCTTGCGGGGGAATTGTATGTCTCCTGCTCCGTGGTTTTATCTGCATTCTGCTATATATTCCATGTTATGGCAGTCTCGGATGATGACCCAGCTTATGTTGTTCGGTTTAAGAACGCTTTCACGACAGATTTTATAAAACCCAAAGAAGGTACCAATGGGAGATTTCTGAAAGATAGCTACAGCACTCGACCCAAGGTTTAAGAGTCTGAAGCGCCTTCCAAAATCTGAGAGGGACGAGGTGTGGAGCAGGCTTTCAGAAGTCCTAAAAAGAACGACACTCCGATGTGGAAACTACAGAACCCGAACCACCAAAAAAGAAAATCACCCTTCTGCTGGTGGCATCTGACTCAGATGATGAAAATAAACATGCATTGGTCTGCACTGCTTTGGATCGTTATCGAGCAGAACCCATCATCAGCATGGATGCATGTCCCCTAAAATAGTGGTCAAAGCATGAAGGGGCATATGAATCTTTAGGGCATCTGGCAGGTAAATACCTTCCGACGTCAGCTACAACAGTGCCCTGCAAACACTTTCTGGTGACATTGTAAACAAGAAACGGGCAGCATTATCTCCCACAAATGCAAACAACCTTGTTTGTTTGAGCAATTGGCTGAACAAAAAATAGGACTGAGTGGACTTATAGGCTTTAAAGGTTTCCCTTGTTTTATTTTTGAGTGCAATTATGTAAACAATAATTCTACATTTGTAAATTGCACTTTCACAATAAAGAGATAGCACTACAGTACTTGTGTGAGGTGAATTAAAAATACGATTTCTTTCGTTTATCTTTTTTTATTGTGCAATTATTTATAATCAAAAATAATAAATATAAAGTGAGCACTGTACACTTTGTATTCTGTGCTGTAATTGAAAATATAGAAAAATTTAAATAAATGGTATTTTATTATTAACAGCGTGATCAATCACAATTAATTTTTAATCGCTTGACAGCCCTATTAAATATTTGTTCCCCATGTAGATGCTTAAGACTGTGATCAAATCACCCCTTAACTATTATAATGGGTCAAACAAAAAGCCTGGCTCTTACCCCCCTTTGGAACTGTGCAGCGTTTGATCCTTTTGGTGACACTGGGTAGGGCAGAAGCTCACATGGAACAGGAGGTGATGGGATGGCGGGGGAAGAGTCCTATTTTGTTCTGACAGCAGCTGACTGGTCCCTGCAGGGGAAGTGGGGGATTGAGGTCTCTTCCCCCTTTCATAGAACCATAGGGTTGGAAGGGACTGCAAGGGTCAAACCCCCACCACGATGCAGGATTTGGTAGGTTATTGGGACAGCCATTTGGCTTGGATCAGTTATTTCATTTCACTGCGATTTGGTCTGTGTAACTCTCCGCTCTGGAGGAGACCCCAAGCAACCAGGATGTCTTACGTTCCCATAGCAGCTCCCATCCCCAAAGAGCACCAAGCACTTTGCTGTCCCCAGACAGCGCCATTGCAATGCAGCCCCCTCTGGGGTGGGATGGCAGCCACCAGCTGGTGCCCGGCACGCTGCACTAGGGAGGACAGTTTGGCCAAGAATGCTGGTGGGAAGACCCATCTCGAATGAAAAGTGCCAAGGGACCGTTAACCTCCCCCAGTAAATGGCATAGCACTCCGCTGACCGACCCCGAAGAGATGACATGCAGAGTTGACCCTTCAGAGCGCATGCCCACACTGCAATCGGGAGGTGGCTGCATCACCCATAGACGTACCTGATCTAGCTAGTGAGGTCCACCCCGGCCAGGACCCTAGGCATGCACTCTGCCCCGGCTTTGCTGCTGTTGTTCCTCGAGCGAGGTGTGATCTAGATCAAAGCTAGCTCGGACACATCTACGCAGGCCCCAGCCACACCTCTGGATGGCAGTGTTGACATACACAGAGCTGACCTGACCTGTGCTTCTAGGAAGACTTCAGTATTTCCAAGCTGACCTCTTAGCCATTCCCTCCTTGTTGCATGCAATGACCCTCACATCTCCCACCACGACGGTGTTTGTTCTACAGGCAGCGAGAAGGGAAGGGTTACCTGTCTGTGTATTGCTGGGCAAGGAATAGGACTCGGGGGGCCGGACACCACATTTTCCCACCCTGTCCGCCAGCCCTTTTTCCTTTACCTCTCACGACTGTGTCAAAGCCCCCCCCTTCCAAATCTCTCAAGGGTCTAAAGACTCTTTAATACAAATTAACACCAAACGAAAAGAAAATCACCCCCCCAATCTAAGCAGTGTGGCAGTGGGGAAAGGATGGAGATGGGGAAGGAGCAGAGTAAGAAGCCTTATTTTTGCATTGAACTTTTTAACACCAGGGGTAAATATTGTCAGGAGAGATTAATACCGAAGTAAGCCCTGCCGGCTTTGTGTCTCTACCAGCATTGACAGACTTTCCACTCTGCGATCCCAAGGAGGGTGCGTTAATGAGAAGAGATTATGTGTCAAGGAGTAGGAAGGTGACAATATCCGCTACGTCCAGAGTGCCTTTCATCCCAAAGAACAGGAGCAGGCCACCGATGAAATGCAGCCACCTCTGGGGTGGAACGTGGCACCTTAACAGCCACCTTCCAAAACCGTTTGGCTCGGGAAGTGAAGAATAACACGACCACTGGCCGAAACAGCAAGGAGGACGATTCAGTTTCAACCAACTATGAAGACTGGAGATGAAATTTGGCACGAGACGGGTTCACACCCCTGCTCTCGTGAAAAACCCCGTGGCGTCCCAAATGATCACAAGTGGTTGGAGATTCAGGCCTGGTCTACCCGATGAAGTTCTGTGCCATAGCTATGTCAGCTAAGAGTGGGGAAAAAAAACAAACCCACATCCCCCTGGCCACCGTCACTATGCCAGCAAAAGCCCAGTGTAGACAAACTATACTGACAGGCTGCTTCTGGCGGCTTAGCTAATGTCGTTCAGGGAGCTGGTTTAGCCGAGTTGGCAGAACTCCTTCTGGTGGCTTACACTGCCTCTTCACTAGGGGGGTTTGCCAGTGTAGCTATCCCAGCCAATGCTCTGTAGTGTAGACAAGCCCTCAGCGCTGGGCATACAAGAAAGCTGCAAGATGGACTGAATGAGGCCCAAGAGATCCTCTCCTGGTTTCCTTCCAGCTCTTCCATCCCCTTAGCCAGAGATCTTGTTCTGTAGTCACTATTGTTTAAAGAGCCTCGCATCTTCCATTGCACCTTCCATACACCTTAGCTTGAGGCAGCTGCCATATCAAAGCATGAGGACTGAGGGTGCGTCTACCCGGCAATCCGAGGGGGACCGCAGCACGCCGAGACCTGCCTGGGCTAGCTTTGAGCCACCGAACTCACCTAACAGCGGCACGTGCTGCGGTCCCATTGCTGTTTGCAGCGCAGACGCCCCCTTCGAGGACAGCGAGATCGGACACAGAGCCAAGAGGCCGGTGCATGATTCTCCCATGGTGCTTCTTGGCCTCGGGGATGTCCGAGGCTCAGCTGTGGGTGCACGGTGGTGCGCGCACGTGTGCGAGAGAGAGAGAGGGGCAGACAGAGAGACGCACGCAATAATTAAAGGGCCAACCGTACAGAGCGGCCGGCGTTGCTCAGAGAGACGTTTCCTCACTTAAGGGTCAGGCCAGTGCGGCTGATAGAGATTTCATTCCTTCCGCCGAAGCATCTGGCATTGGCCAGTGCTGGAGACAAGACACGGGAGTAGAGCTATAGTGATGATCCCTGGTAGGGCAACTCCACCGCTCTGGCACCAGGAAGGAGTGCGGGCTGCTGGCACGGAAAAAGGGGTGGGGGGGGGGCGGAAGGAGTGCCTGAGAAAGCCGGGTACCTGGTTTTGTTCCTATAAATTATAAGCCTGAGGAAGTGAGCTGTAGCTCACGAAAGCTCATGCTCTAATAATTGGTTAGTCTCTAAGGTGCCACAAGTCCTCCTTTTCACATTGCACAGTGTAATAACTTACATGCCCTGGGCTCTCCAGGCAGGCAGGTTGGGGCAGGGAGAGAAAGCACTAATGTTATTCTGGGTGACACGCCACTGAACTCAGCCGCAGTCAGAGCCGCTGGCGGGAGGGATGACGTGAGAATCTGCAGAGCTTCCCTCTGCTGAGTGCCTGAGCAGGGCAGGAGCAAGGGTAGATCCTTGGATCTGGGCCCAGGGCTGGGAGAGGGGCCCAGGGGCAGGTGAAGGTAGGAGCTGAGGCTACCCCCCAGAACGGAGCAGGTGACTCACAGCCCCCGTTAAGTTTCACTTCCACTAGGCCTCGGCGCTCACTGGCTATTTCACTGTATGCCCAGGGTGGGAGCCCACCTTCTTTGCCAGTCGTTGTGTCTTTTGCTTTTTTACACAACACAAACAACATGCAGAAGGGACACAGCCGGGTCTCAAGTAACCGTGTTCACTATCTAGACACAGAGCTGTAGCTCCCAAAAGCTTATGCTCAAATAAATGTGTTAGTCTCTAAGGTGCCACAAGTCCTCCTTTTCTTTTTATCTAGACAGACATTCAAGGTAGGGTGACCAGAGACTTCTCAATATTAGGAGCTTTGTCTTACATAGGCAACCTATTATACACACCCCCAGTGCCGATTTTTCACACTTGCTCTCTGGTCACCCCAATGCAAGGACTGGTTAATATACCTACCGCGGCTCTGTGCTGTCTGGCAGACGTGGCCAGAAAGCCAGTGAGCACGGTCAGAGGGCTCACACGCGATTCACAGGGACACCGCCCTATTTCCTATACACTACAGATGAGCACTGCTGGGTCAAGGGGAGATTTTGGGATCTGATCGCAGAGGCCGATAAAGGATAGATCTTACGGGAGGGGGCTCATCCAAAACTGGGCAGACCTGCCACACGTCTTGCTTTCTCCCTGTAGGGCCCTTCCTAGTCCTGGGTCAGGATGCGTAGCTCCAGGAGTCATTGCAGCCAGTGGCAGCATCTTGTGCTGGGGGCTTGTGAGAAACGACCAGCTAAGCAGGTTTGGGTTTGCTTGGCAAGTCGGTGGAGGCCCCAGGAATTCTCAGGCGTGGCGGGAAATGGCACCCATGACCCAGTAGGTCAGGTGGCACTCTTCCCACCGAGTCAGAAGGGTGCCAGCGTGGTGTATGGGGGCGCCGCAGACCTTCACACAATATCTAACCCCTTTCCTGAGCCCACCAAACCTCTAATGGGGCAGCTTTGCAACTGACATCAGTGGGAGCCAGGCTGGACCCAGGGACACTCAATCCCGAGAACGGCAGGGATTTGAGCAAAGCAAGGCTGGAAGCAGCAGGACAGTAAAAGCCAATCTACAGGGCAATTCAGCCTTGGACTGAGCAACATAACCAGGAGGGGGACCGAACGGTCTCAGATGTGGCTCTGCCTTTTCATCTAAGGCGGCTGCAGCCTCCCTGGTAATTTAGGACACCCAGCAAGCGGGGCTCTGATTTCTAGGCCCCGTGCCGGGCGATAATGGCCTGACACCTCCAGTTCAAAGAGCCCCGTGCAGAGCCACCTGCTGCTTTGATGGCTTGTCTTGCTGGGTGGCTTCAGGCCTCTGTGGAGTTAACGAGGGAGCTACAAATGAGATGAGGCCGGGAGTCTAATGAGTGGGAGGAAACCCAGGGCTAACAGCTCCCTGCAATTTGGGCATGCAGGATGTTTAAACAAGGCAGGACTAGGCCATGCCATGACTCCCAGAAGAGGCTCTTACAAGAGACTATCGGGGGAAGGATGCAATAAGAAATCTCCTGATCCAAACCCCAAAATGGAGCCAGGCCTGGGGTCCGTCCCTCTGCAGACTTCGGGATGCTGGCTCTGCACTCCCAGGCTTCTCCCAGGAGCAGAAGAGGACAGAAGAATATTGATGGTCCTTCTTGCTCGCAGGTTTCAGAGTAACAGCCGTGTTAGTCTGTATTCGCAAAAAGAAAAGGAGTACTTGTGGCACCTTAGAGACTAACCAATTTATTTGAGCATAAGCTTTCGTGAGCTACAGCTCACTTCATCGGATGCATACTGTGGAAAGTGTAGAAGATCTTTTTATATACACACAAAGCATGAAAAAATACCTCCTCCCACCCCACTCTCCTGCTGGTAATAGCTCATCTAAAGTGATCACTCTCCTTACAATGTGTATGATAATCAAGGCTCGTTCACCTGCACATCCACCAATGTGATATATGCCATCATGTGACAGCAATGCCCCTCTGCTATGTACACTGGTCAAACTGGACAGTCTCTACATAAAAAAATAAATGGACACAAATCAGATGTCAAGAATTATAAGATTCATAAACCAGTCGGAGAACACTTCAATCTCTCTGGTCCCGCGATTACAGACATGAAAGTTGCTATATTACAACAAAAAAACTTCAAATCCAGACTCCAGCAAGAAACTGTTGAATTGGAATTCATTTGCAAATTGGATACAATTAACTTAGGCTTGAATAGAGACTGGGAGTGGCTAAGTCATTATGCAAGGTAACCTGTTTCCTCTTGTTTTTTCCTACACCCCCCCCCCCAGACGTTCTTGTTAAACCCTGGATTTGTGCTGGAAATGGCCCACCTTGATTATCATACACATTGTAAGGAGAGTGATCACTTTAGATAAGCTATTATCAGCAGGAGAGTGGGATGGGAGGAGGTATTTTTTCATGCTTTGTGTGTATATAAAAAGATCTTCTACACTTTCCATGGTATACATCCGATGAAGTGAGCTGTAGCTCACGAAAGCTTATGCTCAAATAAATTGGTTAGTCTCTAAGGTGCCACAAGTCCTCCTTTTCTTCTTGCTCGCAGGGTCCCATTCTCCCAGCTGAGTCGCCTCTTTGCCACGTGGTGGCAGAACTCGGGGCTTGGCTTCCCGGTGGAGTGGAAATCAGTGACACAGGGTCTGGGGCTATTCTGAATGTAACGTGTTTGATTTACACACAAAACCCCAGTGCTGGAACAGAGATGGTCAAATGGCATGCAGGGCAATCCCTTCTCCTAGAATAATCTCAGCCCAACACCAAGGCTTGATTCCCAGGGAGCAGCTTGGCTTTAAGAATTGACTGCCACCACAGGCCAAGGCAGACAGCAAAGTGTCCTGCTGCTCCTATAGCTCCCTTCGCACCTGAAGCTACCTATACACACAAAAACTGTCTAATCCAAAACTCTCTACAACCCAGCATGTCTTCCTAAGAAGTCAAAACTTGGTCACACACTGAAAAAGAACCTGGAAGACTATGGGTAACAAAGCACCTGGTGATGTCCACCATAACAATACTTCTCCGGTCTGCACCCTCTTCCATCCAAGGATCTCACAGCACTTTCTGAACAGCAATAATAATAATGCCTTGCTCACAAGTAGCACTTTTCCTCAGTAGATCTCACAGACAGTATCATTATCCCCATTTTAGAGATGGGAAACTGAAGCACATAGCCGTGAAATGACTCGTTAACCAAGGGTATTGTGAGGCTTTGTTTGTATCATTAACCTCATTTTACGGATGATGAAACTAAGGCACAGGGACGTGAAGTGGCTTGACCAAGGTCTTAGAGTGAGTCAATGGCAGAGGCAGGGAAAGAATCTAGCTTATTCATGACTCTAGCTTCATTAATGACTTGGATAATGGAGAGGAGAGTATGCTTATATAATTTGCAGATGACACCAAGCTGGGAGGGCTTGCAAGAACTTTGGGTGGGGACAGGATTAAAATTCAAAATGATCTTGAAAAATTGGAGAATTTGTCTGAAATCAACAAGATGAAATTCAACAAAGACAAGTGCAAAGTACTTCACTTAGGAAGGAAAAAATCAAACGCACAACTACAAAACGGGGCTAACTGGGAAGGCTGAGAAGGATCTGGGGGTGATAGTGGATCACAAATTGAATGAGAGCCAACATTGTGATGCAGCGACAAAAAAGGCGAATATCTGGGGGTGTCATAACAGGAATTTCATGTCTAAGACACGGGAGGTAATTGTTGCACTTTAAGCGGCAGTTGTGATGTCTCAGCTGAAGCATTGTGTCCAATTCTGGGGGCCACACGCTAAGAAAGAGGTGGACAAACTGGAGGGAGTCCAGAGGAGGGCAGCTAAAATGAGAAAAGGTTTAGAAAATTGGACCTATTAGCAACGTTTACAAAAACGGAATATGTTTAATCCTGAGGAAAAAAAAACTGAGGGGGGACCGGATAACAGCCACAAACATGTTAAGGGCGGTTAAAAATACGATCAATTGTTCTCAGTGTAAAGGAAGGACAACGTAGTAATCGGCTTAATCTGCAGCAAGGGAGATTTAGGTTGGATATGAGGAAAAACTTTCTAACTCTCAGGGTAGTTAAGCTCTGGAACAGGTTTCCAAGGGAGGTTGTGGAATCCCCATCACTGGAGGCTTTTGAAGAACAGGTTGGACAAACCCATCAGGGATGGTCTGGGTTTACTCCTTCCTGCCTCAGCACGGGAGGCTGAGCTAGATGGCCTCTCGAGGTCCCTTCCAGCCTGACATTTCTATGATTCAGTACCTATCCTGGGCCTAACCCACAGGACCAACCTTTCTCCTTTGCATCAATCTTTTCTCATGAGATTTCCACCACAAACTAGCTGAGAGGATGGTGACATGGACACAAAGCTCCCTCATCCATTACATCAGGCAGCCTGGTTTAGGTGCTCAGTAGGGAAGCAGGTGACACAAACTCTGTTGTGATTGCGTTGCCTGGGACCTGCCATGTCACCTCTCTGTGCCTCAGTTTCCTCTTTGGTAAAATCGGGGCGACAAAGGAACAAAGCGCTCGGATTCAGAGTGAGAATCACAAGCTTCTGAAGAGTGAGGAACTCTCCGCTGAATTTTTTAGATTCATCCAGGCCATTTCTGGCGGGCATCAGTGTATCTTTGCAGGAAGATCCTGTGGTTAAGCCAGTGCTCTAGGACTCAGGAGATAGGGTTTGGTTCCTATGCTGACTACAGAGTCCGTGTGTGACCTGGGGCAAGCCACTGAGGATGTAATTCCCATCACAGGGAGACATACACAGCAGTCTGGCTTTGTGGCTTGGGCTAGCTGAGTACGATCTCGCCTGACCCCTTGGGTACATACTCATGCAGCTAGCAGGTGGTAACTCCACTCACCCTTCGTCACATCACCAAGTGCTCGGACGAGATCAGCTCGTGGATGTAGAAGAGCTGGCTGAAGCTGAACCCGTGTGAGAGATAGAGGTGATGCCGGTGGGTGGCCAGAAGCACTTGGAGCCGTGATGCAGTCTCCTTTGGTGGCAGGTTCACACCCATTGTTGGCCAATTCGGTCCGTGGCCTAGGAGTGCTCTCACACAGCAGCATTGATGAGCGACACTTGCTACCATCTCCAGCTGGCGAGAAGACTGTCCCAACCTGGTGCATGGTGACTTGGCTTCAGTTATTCATGCCTTTGTCACCGCTCAGCTGGACTACGGCGATGTCCCTTGGTGTGAAGGACATGGGCATGAAGCCTTCAGCATGGTGGAAACTCCATCTGGTACACAATGCTGAAGTGCATCTCCCTCAGCAACCCAGACCACTATGAGCTCATCAGATCCGTCCTCCGCTCCCTGCACTGGCTTTTCCAGAGAACACTGAATCAGGTGGAAGGTCTTGGTCCTTACTTCAAGGCGCTCTCTGGCGTGGGCCCAGCATATCTAAAAGAGCCTAAAGTTCCAGGATGAAGACCGTGGTTGACAATTCTGCTCCTCAGGTGCCATGGAACTTTCTACCGTAAAGGGAAAAGCTCAGCTGTGCAGGAGACAGAACTGTCTTGGGGGCCAGTCCGAAGCTGGGGAACAAATTCCCCCAGGAAATGAGGGAATCCCAAACCTCCCCACCTTCTGCTCCCAATCAAGGTCCTTTTCTTTGGGCTGATTTCTCGACCAAACATATAGCAACATGTGTGTGCGGGTTTGGGGAGCGGGGCACAGGGCTAGCCCCCGGGACCTGAGCTGGGGAGTGGAGTCCAGGGCCAGTGGCCCCGCCTAAACCCTGGGGGTGCTGCAGCACCCCTTCTTCCCACGCCTGTGCTCAGATACTACGGTGATGAGTGCAGAATGAGAACCGATACAGAACAGGCAAGGCTATGGATACGGCTACACTGCAGTCAGTGGGGAGATTGCAGCCTAGCTTTAATCTAGCACAGAGCAGTTAAAAAGAGCAGCGAGATCAAGGTGACGTGGACCTCCGTGCAAGCTAGGGCAGCAAGAACATGCCCACCTGGAACCCTGGGTTTGTACGGCCCCTGCTATTGTTAGCCGCACTAGCTAGACTGGGAACGCCTACCCCTGCTGCAGTCGCCCCCCGCCCCCGCCCCCCAGAACGGAGCGGGAGGCGGGAAGAGGCGGAGCGAGGGCGGGGCCTTGGGGGAAGGGGCGGAGCACCCACCCAGGAAAATGCAAGTAGGCGCCTGTGCTAAAAATAATCAATGAATCAACGAATGAATCAGTCAGTCAGTCGTCATCTTTGGAATCCTGCGGGGACAGGGCTGACAGACTGGCACAAGGGCACAGAACTGAGTATCGAGGACTCCAGAGACCGCTTGTGACAAGGACCCGGGGTGCACCGGGACGTTTCACCCTGGGATTAGCAATCCTCTCAGATTCTAGACGCTCCCTAATCCAGAGGAGAAGGAGTAAGCAGAATTGGGTTCTGTCATTCGGTGACCTTGGGTGAATAACCGAACCTCAGCTCCCCCATTTGCAACCTGGGGAACACGAAGCTGAGTCCCCTATTGCTCTACGCATTAAAACAGGATTTAGGCACCTAGATACCTGTGAGGATTTAGGCCCAGGTGCTCAGAGCCAAAAGCGCCCTGGGGCTGCAGCAGCGAGTTCTCTGCTGTGCCCTGCAGAAGATAAAAGTGACACGCATTCAAGGGTGAAACCACCCAGGAAAGTTAAACAGCTGCAACTGGATTAGCACAAGGCAGGCTCTGCTAAGGTGACTGAAGCACGCGAGGAGACGGACGAGTTATGTTTTATTCAGGAAGGTTGGCCTAGGTCTTCTGAGGTTTGCATTCATAATCCATAATCCCTTCCATAATGCCGCCAGAACCTGCCCCGCTGGAATTCAGATCTCCCGGCAGGCGCTGGGCCGCCTCTCCTGAATTACTCCCCAGAATGCCCTCTCCAGCAAGGCTGGCTCTGAATAGAGCTGGGAGGAAGGCTGGCTGACTAGATTCGATTCTGATCCCTGAACTGCCGTCCTAGAGAGTCTACTGCTCATATCACCCCTGCTGTTAACATGTCGGGCATAACGAATCATTGCAATATTTAATGTCAATCAAACACTAGCAAACACGGGCACTTCTGTTGCATCTTCCCATCAACGATTTCAAAGCACTCCTTGAATGCTAACAAATTCAAGTCTTGCCACCCCCCTGTGAGACGGGGAAGTGTTCTTATCCCCGCCCTACAAATGAGGAAACTGGCTCATAGCAACAGGAAATCACTTGCCCACGGTCACCCAAGGAAGCCCATAGCAGATCTAGGAATCTGGATCTCCTGGCTCCCAGTCCCCTTCCCAACCACAATGGCCTTGTCTAGTGATCATGTGCTCTGGCAGGGGCTGTGCTTCAGTGTGTGCGTGTTCATTCACACTCATGTTCAAGAGTAGCTGGCTTGGCTTAAACAATCAAGCCCAGCCCAGGTGAAAAAATACAAATAATTCTTTATCCTTCCCCCAAGGGAACATTCGCTCAGCAGCAGATATGCCAGGACCATCAGTGCTATGCTATGCTTATCCTTGTTTGATGTGTCTGCCAGTTGGCTCATCTTTTACTTAGACTGTAAGCTCTTTGTACAGCGCCTAGCACAATGGGGTCCTGGCCCAGGGTTGGAGTTCCTTAATGATAAGGAACCTGAACCAGAACTCCCCAATAAAACCCAGTAGGTAACCTCCCAGCAGGAGCTGAGTTTGGGGAAATCCCTCTGTCCATGTCCCATGCTTCAAAGGCAGGTAGGCTGTCACGTCCCCACCCAAGCTGCAAGCATTCATCAGAACCTCTTACTGGCTTCCTCTGTCCTTGGGAGCTAGTGAGTCTGATGCTGAGCTGGCATCTCCTCTGTGGTACTGCAGGTTACCGAGGAACCAGCTCAGGCCTCTGAGTGGGCCCAGTTGCAAACTCTTTGTTGCATGCATGTGGAGAGGAGTGAGTGCATGGTGAATGGTGCCAGCCAGACAGCACAGGGCATGGACAGCCAGTAACCACAGGGCAGGCTTCCCATCCACTGAGCTACCAGTGTGCTTCTAGAGACATCACACTAATTCATTGTCTCTATGTCCCGTTTCGTCCTGGCTGTTTGTGATGCCAAGGGCTTTGCTGAGACCACCCACAATTCAGGCCCCCAAACAGCCATCAGAGAGTAATAACCTTCAGTCACTACCAGCCCCACAGTGGACTGGAACCACTGATGGTCTGGAGATGGAGACAAAGGTCCAGATCCTCAGAGATATTTAGGCTCCTTACTTCCCTAGATTTCAAACTGCAGTGTTGTTGGAGACATAATGGGCTCAGGATAGTAGAGAGACAAGGTAAGGGAGATAATATGTTTTACTGGACCAACTTTGTTGGCAAAAAAGAGACAAGCTTTCAAGCTTACATGGCTCCGAAGAGCTCTATGTAGCTTGAAATCTCGTCTCTTTCACCAACAGAAGTTAGTCCAATAAAAAAACTTAACTTTCACTGAAATCAATCAGAGAGACAAGGTGGGTGAAGTAAGGAGCCTAAATACCTGTGAGGCCCCGGGCCAAAACTCTTGGTGGGACCCAGTCCTGCCCCACTGGTGTCAAGGGCTTTCCCTTCCCATAGTCTGTAATGTGTATTTTCAGTCCGAATGGAGTTGTACCTGGACATACTCAAATCTCACAGTGAAATATGTTTTTTTTAAAAGAATCAGCACACGGAATTTCTTATCACAACACACATGGTCCGAAATCCAATTATACATTCAGTTCCGGTTCTCAGCCCAGCTCCGCCTGCCCCCTTCTATCTTTATTCATGATCTTCCTTTTATTTCTCCTTCCTCTGATTGTTTTTTTCTCTCCTCCTCTTTTGATTATCTTTCCTCATTCCCTATCTCTGCAGCTTTGTCGCCTTCTGTTATTGGCTCGGTAATTGTATTTCTTTCCTTTTCTTTTCCCCTCTCCTCCTCCCAAGTCGCTTTTTATTTCCTCCGCACCTGTGCTTTCTGACTTTCCTTTGTTCAGCTCTTTACTTTATTCCCACATTTGCAGTTTGGGGGTAAGGAAGAAGTCGTTTTTAGTTATTCCTGCAAGTTGTGACCTTTTGTTTCTGTCATTAAAAAAAAAAAAAGCAGCTCGGAAGAAAATCTGCTAGAAAAGAATTAAAGTAACACCTGATAGCAAAGGTGACACTCGTCTCTGGAGATGGGGACACTGCCAGACCCTTACGACCTTTCCATGCCCTCTAGCACCATTTCAGCACACAACGGGATTCCAAAGAACATGGGGAAATGTGGGGAGTAGATTCTAACTGGAGAGGCAATGGAAGTCACCAGTGGGCGAATGGGGGAGGCGGAGAGACTCCCCGACTAACTGCAGCGCTGCTTGCTAAACATCGATCATTTTTGTTTCAGAGTAGCAGCCGTGTTAGTCTGTATTCGCAAAAAGAACAGGAGGACTTGTGGCACCTTAGAGACTAACCCATTTATTTGAGCATAAGCTTTCGTGAGCTACAGCTCACTTCATCGGATGCTTATGCGCAAATAAATTGGTTAGTCTCTAAGGTGCCACAAGTCCTCCTGTTCTTTTTGACCATTTTTGTGTGTGCGCAAGTTTATGTTCTTAAGCATAAAAAGCAGCAGTCCTGGCCCACTAGATGCCGAACCATTGCTGCACTGAGGGATGGGTACATCTGCACAGCAGCTGGGAGAAGTAATTCCCAGCACGGGTAGGCAGATAGGGAATAGCTCTGCTCGACTGAGCACCTAAAATGAGCGTGGCCACAGCGGCTATTCAGGCTAGCTGCCCAAGTATGTGCCCAGGGAGCCAGGTGGGACTGCATGTCACCACAGCCAAAACTGCAACTTCTATTGTGTCTGTCTGAGCAGAATGAACCTGTGTATGTCCAGCCGCACTGGAAATTACCCGAGAAGGATAACATAGCAACGAATACTTTCTATAGGAAATTGTCCTGAAGATATACAGGACAATTTTCCTCCCTCTCTTCAAATGTCCTGGCACATGGGAACAGCATAGATGGGAAACGGTTGTAGACGGAATATCAGTTGGGGTTCACCAGAGCACCCCACAAAAAGTGCCCCTCACATTCACTATTGCTCAGCCCTGCCAGGTAAAATAGCCATGGTGTGCCAGGCACTTGCTGCAAGAATCATGGAGATCAGAACCGGAAAGCTTTCAAGGATACTGGCCCGATGCAGTAAATCCAGCTGCAGAAGTGGCACCAGTTCTGTAGTTCTCATTGCTTTGTGAAGCATTTGGGTGCGCTAAGAGGATGGAAGACTCCTATGGCAAATACAAACTCAGCGGTCTCAATCCAGTTCCTACTGGTGTCCACATCACAACATACACACACCCCCGAACCCTCCTGTTAGCATCCTCAGCTGAGATGCTGTGGACTGAATGAGCCATGGAGACCCAAATCACTCACTCTAGAGGTCTTTCCAAGGCAGGCTTCAGGCATGTTGATGGGGCCATGTTAGAAAGCACTGTCTGGAGTTAGCGCAAGGGACTGCAAATCAGGAGAGGGGTGTGTGTGTGTGAGAGAGAGAGGGGTACACACCTCCTGAAAACTCACCTCTCCCTTGATACCTACAATAAGTTAGTCAATTACATCCGATCTCCTGTCATAGAGTCCATGGCCAAAGGGGACCACTGGGATCTTCTAGTCTGACCTCCTGTCTAACACAGGCCAGAGAACTGCCCCACGATAATCCCTTGAGCAGATCTTTTAGCAGAAATCTAGTTTTGATTTTAAAATTGCGTGGAATGGAAGAGAATCCATCACAAGCCTCACCATTAAAAATTTATGCCTTATTTCTAGTCTGAATTTGTCTAGCTTCAACTTCCAGCCTTTGGATCGTGTTAGACCTTCCTCTGTTAGACTAAAGAGCCCATGATCAAATATTTGTTCCCCATGTAAATACTTACAGGCTGTGATCCAGTCACCCCTTAACCATCTTTTTTACACTAAATAAATTGAGCTCCTTGAATCTATCGCTATGAGGTAGGTTTTCTAATCATTCTCAGGGCGCTGCTCTGAACATAGGCGCCGACTGTGTGGGTGCTCTGGGGCTGGTGCACCCACGGGGGAAAACATGGTGGGTGCTGACCACGCTCTGGCAGTCCTCCTATCAGCACCTCCCCCTCCACCTCCTGCCTACCATCAGCGCTTCCCCCTCCCTCCCTGCCCCTCCTGCCGCAATTAGCTGTTTCGTGGTGTGCAGGCAGGAGGCTGGGGGTGGTGGAGGGGGGGAGAGGAGGAGCGAGGACACGGCCCACTCTGGGGAGGGGTCAGGAAGAGGCGGGGGGGGTGTGGTCTAGCACATTGTGCGTGTGCCGCTGACCCCTCTCCAATTTATCAACATCCTTCTTGAACTGTGGACATCAGAACCGGACGCTGGATTCCAGCAGCGGTCGCACCAGTGCCAAATACAAAGTTCAAACAGCCTCTCTGCTCCGTGGATCACATTGGCCCTTTTGGCCACTGCGTCACAGTGGGAGCTGTGTTCAGCTGATTATCCACCACAACCCCCAAATCTTTTTCCGAGTCACTGCCCCCCACCCTCCTCCATCCCGTCAGTATGGCTGGCCTTCTACAGGTCATTATTTGTATTACTAGGCATGCCTCGAGACCCCACTGCGCTGTCTCCATACCAATCTATGCACGATATGACAACAGCATTGCATGGGCCATACCAGTTCTGGGGAGATGGCAGGCAGCTCTGAAATCAGGTACCTTTCAGCAGCAAAACACAACACACGTGCTGGAACAGGGAGTGTTGACGCACCCCCGTGGCTTGCAGTAGTAACAACTCAACTACATGGTTTCTACCTTCAGCACCCCCGCTATAAAAATTATTCCAGCCCCACTGCCCAACAAGTTCTAGTCCATTCCCCAAGCCACGTTAATCATTCAGCCTCCACCACTGGTTTTCCTAGCGGCCCTGCCTGCCCACAACGAGAGTCTTCTGCCTATGCGAAACACCCCCCACTCATCTTCCACCCTCCAGCATGGCACGGTCGCGCTTGTTCTACTAACCACCTCTCTCCTTAGAAACAAAGAGAAGCCTTTATTGCAAGAGAGGTGGAATCGCTTTGCTGGATAAAGGCACTAGGAGGTTTAAACAGCATCTGGGAAAGAATCACGGCCTCTGTTTATACAATTAGCCCTCGTCTATGCACGTGTGTCTATATATTGTTGTGATCTTGCTACTTCCTTGATTATAGGTTCTCACCTAGGGCAGTTGCTGAGCTGATTAGTAGTCTGAAAGTTGGCAATTGCATGTGCTAATTGGATCATTTTCTTCTCTTTTCTTTGTTTACACCATATGGTCGGTGGTTGTGCAAATCAGGTTGTTGGGGGGAAGTTTGGGGGTGAGGGGAAGCGGGAGGAGGCTGTTGGGCTGGTTTCCGGATTGTCGCTTCTTGCGTTCCCAATATGAACATCTGCGTTTACCATTCAAGCCATGCTCGTTTTAGCCAGTGGGGGGGACGGATGCCATTACCAAGCGCCAACCGGCTCCCTCGATGACGCCTTCTTGGCAACATTCCCGCTGGAGTTTACTGCGATCACTAGGTGGCGGTACAGCGCAAAGGTGATCTAAGTGGGGACTTTGGGTTTGGGCTGCATCTCGGGGCCTGTTGCTGTGTCTCATGGGGCACACATTCGCCAATGGAACGTAAACTCTTCGTTATGGGCCTGAAGCTGGGAGGCACAGCGTGCCTCCTTCCAAAGCGAGCCTATCGGATGCACCAGCCACAGCTGCCTTTCCCTCCATCGTACCCACCCAGCCTGCTAGGCCGCAAGGAAGCTGCGCAGAAAGCTGGGGTTTCCTCGACTGGTGAAAAGGGTTCTGCCAAGGGAAACGTCTCTCCCCTCGCTCCCTGTCCAAGAGGTTATTGGCACCAACAGGCGCCTATCCAGAGCCACACGGAAAGAAATGCAGTGAGCTGGGAAAAGAGCCCCTTTTATGAGATGTCATCTGGGTCTCAGCACAGGAGTCCAGGGCAGCCAAAGGAGATCAGACGCTCGTCTCACGCGGGCTCAATCTCCTGCTGCCTGTTCACTGATCAGCGTTTGTCATATGCCTCATCAGTTTCAGGGAAGGCAGCCCTGAGGTGAAATGGACAAGTGTCTCTGCAACATTAGGGCAGAGGGCAGTTACTGATCAGCATTCGCTTACAATACCTACATGTAACTTTAAGGCTGCAAATTAAAAACACACACACACACACATATATATATAGCGCCAACCTTTTTTCTCCCTCAGATCACGTTTTGCAAAGTTTTCTGCAATTTACATCTGTGCGGCTTGTCTCCATTATGACTTATTTTTCTAAGTGTTGCACATTTAAGTGGAAAGAGGACAATCACTTGGTGATTCCCTGTTCTGCTCATTCCCCCTGAAACACCTGGCACTGGCCACTGTTGAAGACAGGAGACTGGGCTAGATGGACCCTTCGTCTGATCCAGCATGGCCGGTCTTATGAGGTTCTACCCTCCTCCCCCATCTCTTCTTCCGCTTCTGCTGAGGAGGTAACTGTCACTCTGTGTTCAGACACAGCTTGCTAAAGTAGACATGCACAGTTCACTCTCTCCTCGAAACCCAATATTATCGCTATTGCAGCGAAGGATCAGGCCCCAGTGTTGAGGCATTAGACACACATAATGAAGAATCTCTCTGTTTCAGTCTTTGCCTTCTGATATTTTTTTCCTTTATCACATGGAATATGTTTGTAAAAAGAATACTGTGAAAGTTGGAGCTCCTTCTCCAGGCCCCTCCTGGGAATTTATGGGCTTTGCTAGAGTAGGGCCATTTGCCGCAGCATAGTTACATCAGTAAAAACCACTAATGTGGACATCCAGCACTGGTGCAGGCCCCATTTTACACCATCAACATTCAGGGCTTGCTTTGGGGCGACTACATTAGTGTCAGTACAATGGGGGGGGGGGGTGAACATGACAACCAACCCATATATACAGGGCCTAAACCAATTACAAGAAAGCAAACAAATCACCTGCAAATCAAGTGCATTGTGAAACACTGCCCAGCGCTCATCCACCTCAGAAGTTATTGGAACCCGAGTGAAACAATGGGAAAAGTAAAAAGTTCTTTAGAACACTTTTTAATGACTTCAAACTGGTCGCACCTTGCAACATAATTGCCTGGTTACTGCCTGCCGGGGGGAAAAAAAAATTGATCCTTTGAAGCTCCAAGAGGCAGTGAAGTTCTATAGCTCCTAAATGAATTCGATGATTTTCTCCTTGGGGTTTGTTGGGTTTTTTTTTCAAGTTGCAGATTGATCTCATTATATTTGCAAAAGGGGAGAGAGAAAAGCTACATGTAAAGCTAGTGTTTGTTTCCTTGGTTACCCTAGAGAGTGCTTTGTAGCAGTCTATTAATGCGGGTTCCTTGGGCCGCCAGCTCAGTGTCAGGGTCAACATAGGGTCAGCGTCAAGTTAGAGGTCCCGAGCCCTCTGATCAGCTGTTGTTCTGTTGTCTGCTCTTTTAAATGGCTTGATCCCATTCTGCCTGCTCTGGCGTGCTGGCTGGATTGGTGTGGGGGGAGATAAGCCATTTGTCAAAGCCAGTGGTCGCTAGGATTAGATGTGTACATTTAATTTTTGAGGAGGGGTGGGGAAGGTTCAGAGCCCCGAATGCTCATTTCTGCCTTGAAACTTTCCATGCCGCAGACGTGGCAGCTGTTGCATTGATTCAGCAAGCAGCCCAGCGCCTGCAATTAAATGGCTCTGTCGCTGGGAGACTTCTCATGGAGGAGGAATATCTCCCAAGGCGCAGGGAAACAGGAAAAGGGTCTATGAGCTACGTAGCAACTCCAGCCCCGGTGTACAAAGGTGCAGCTCCACTGATTCCAATGAGCTTGCACCATTTACTCCAGGCCTCTGCGGTGCGGGCCCTGGACCCTCCTAGGTTCTGAATCAATTGGAAATGCCTGGTCACGCAGATCTAAGGGCCTGATGGTGCTCTTGGTGGTGTCAGTGTGACATGACGGCCACCCATGTCTAGGTTATACCAATAAGAGCCAAAGCCAGCCCAAGGGGAGTCTGACTTCTCTTGGCATATGGTAGGGGTCTACCAGCAGCATCATAATCTAAGCCCCGCACGGTCCCCTGTTACAGACACAGAGGTGCTGTGGGATCTGGCACCCAAGGGGAAGAACGTTCTCTTTTGGACTCAGTGGGAGAGACACAGAAGCACGCGTGCTGTTAAAATGGTCATTGGTTGGCTCAGGTGTCAGGTACGGGCTACAGAGCCTTCTACCTCCAGATCCTTAATGTCGGCGTCCATGTCACGCTCCCTGTCAGCACCCGGCCCGGGCAAGCCAACGATCCAACCAGCGGCCCCAGTTCGGTGATGAATCCAACGTGAGGCACGTTGCACATACACTAAGCGGAATGACACAGTTGTCTCCAGCCGACGGCTGTTTGGCAGCCCATGTGACGTGATGATCCTGGGCCACTTCCTAGAGGCTCCCACCACCACAGAGAACCCCAGCAGACAGGGGGGCTGTGCACACTGAGCAGTGGTGCTGCCAGGCCAGCGGTCAGCCTGGGGGTGGGACTCTTTGGTTCCACTGGGCATTTCTATAGGTTGTGCCAGGTGGACAGGAGACCTCATGGTCCCGCAGACAGAGCACAGGGCAGAGAGCCAGATGATGTGGGTTCCATTCCAGGCTCTGCCAGGGGCCTGCGGTGTCACCATGGGCATGTCACTTCCTCCCTCTGTGCCTCAGTTTCCCCCGTGACTGGTTTACCTATTTAGACTGTAGGGTCTGTGGGGCAAGGCCTGTCTCTCACTATAGAGCACCTAGCCCCAGGGGGGTCCCACTCAGTTGGGGCCTCTAGATTCACAGATCCCAAAGCCCCCACAATAATTCCTAGAGCAGAGCTTTTAGAAAAACAAAACCTCTTATTTGGATTTTAAAATTTTCAGTGATGGAAAATCCACAATCCTTGGCAAGTTGCTCCCACACTTAATTACCCTCACTTCAAAAAAAGTATGTGAGATACACCAGATGGGCAGGGTAAGACCCCATTTATTGGACCAACTTCTGTTGGTGAAAGAGAAGCTTTTGAGCCACACAGAGCTCTTCTGTGGGTCTTTACTCCTTATCTCCAGTCTGAATTTGTCTAGCTTCAACTTCCAGCAATGGGATCACGTTAGACCTTTCTCTGATAGACCTAAGAGCCCGTGGTTAAAGATTTGTGCCCCTTGTAGATACTTGTGTACACTAACTAAACACAAACAACACCGGACGGCTGAAACACCAGGGAGTTGTGCCTGCAGCAAGGTGGAAGCAGGTATTTCATATTCAAGGTGTAATCTGAGACTCCCTAAGTAAGGCCAGAAGGGCCCATTGTGATCAGCCAGTCTGACCTCTTGTATAACACTGGCCAGAGTGCTTCCTGCAGGGAAAGGGATTGTCTTTCCCTGTTCCCTCACACCACCTCACGTGTCCTTAAACGCCATGTTTAACACGTTTCAGAGTAGCAGCCGTGTTAGTCTGTATCTGCAAAAAGAAAAGGAGTACTTGTGGCACCTTAGAGATGAACCAATTTATTTGAGCATAAGCTTTTGTGAGCTACAGCCCACTTCATCAGATGTATTTTCCACTGAATGCAATGGGGAGATTTATATACATAGAGAACATGAAACAATGGGTGTTACCATACACTTTTCATAGAATCTCAGGGTTGGAAGGGACCTCAGGAGGTCATCTAGTCCAACCCCCTGCTCAAAGCAGGACCAATCCCCAATTTTTGGCCCAGATCCCTAAATGGCCTCCTCAAGGGTTGAACTCTCAACCCTGGGTTTAGCAGGCCAATGCTTAAACCACTGAGCTATCCCCAACACCCCTTGTTTCATGTTCTCTGTGTATATAAATCTCCCCATTGTATTTTCCACTGCATGCATCCGATGAAGTGAGCTGTAGCTCACGAAAGCTTATGCTCAAATAAATTTGTTAGTCTCTAAGGTGCCACAAGTACTCCTTTTCTTTTTGCAAGTTTAACATGACACTCCAGGAATAGATCTAGGGCACGTGGCATCATAGGAACCTTGCACGGAGTTCTTAGCCAGACAATCTTACTTGCTGTTTTCATATACCAGCCTGATTGCACACCCCGCCTTGCATGATTTCTGTCCATGGAGTGTGAGCTAATCAGAGTTCGACTCAGGAAAATCAAAGATGCTCAGGTGCTGTCTCTCTTCCTTTCCTCTCCAGCGCTAGGACAGGGAGGATCTCAGTGACTTAAGAAAGTGGCAATTGAAAATAGAGCTTTTTACCTCTTGGTGCCTAGCTAAACAATCTGTTCCACCTTGTATTTAGCTCTGACACTCTGAGCTAGTTTCCCAGCCCTGAAAAAGAGCTCAAAAGCTTCTCTCTCACCAACAGAGGTTGGTCCAATAAAAGATATTCCCTCACCCACCTTGTCTCCCAGGTAGAGAAGTCACCTGTTCTAATCAAACCCAGGTGGACACTTACTGAAAGCCATTACCATCTGATGTCTGGTTGGTGCCATAGGTGAGATGACTGGGGTGGGGTCTCAGATCAAGGCCAGATTTCAAGAGCTCAGTTCCCATACAGGCACCTAAATAAGTGGCCCAGTTTTCAGGAGGGGTCAGCGATATAGTTTGGTTCCTAAATATGAGCTTAGTTGTTTTGGACCTCCGGCCCCAAGTCCCCAGTGAGCCAATGTACATATCACCAAATCCAACCGTGCCACTGGACCCCTTGTGGGCAGTCGCATCAGAGCGACCAAAGATTCAACCGGCTAATGCTCGAGCCCTGTCTATACCACTGCTTCCACCAGAGGGACTGCACTGGTGGTGAATTACAGGTTCTCTTCTTTCCACCGTAGGCAAGGCCATCCAGTACAAACCAAGTCAGCAAGCCACCAGAGATCCTCTCCGTCCTCCCATTGCACGCAGCCACAAAACTGGGGAACCAGCTGTGGTTAGATGTTGATAGATGTTTGGCTGCTTGTGTGTGTTTCCTCTGTGTGTCACCCCAGCCCTGCAGAGACAGCTAGCATGGTAGACCTCGAGCAAACTGCCCAATGACCACAGGAACTGTTAAGGGACAAAGGCATCCAACCAGGTTTATTGTCGACGAAGCACGGTACTAGTATATTGCAGACTTTACCAAACCACTAAAACACGTATGCCCGTAACAATGGACCAGCGCAATGAACGGTGGGACTTTCCATTCTTCCCTCGGCCAGACAAAAATACTCCCTCTGAGATCTCAAATGTTACATGTGGGCGTCAGCCCATGCGATGGAGGCCTGCCACCAAAACACAACCAGCTGCAAGTGGCGCTTGTCACCACACCAACACCCCACTGGGCTGAATGATGCTTGACCAGCCGGTCAACGAATCTCTAACGATAAAGACTTGTGGTGAAAGTTAACCATAATGAGTCAATTATATTTTCTTAATTTTCTCATGCTGATTAAATTACACTTTTAAAAGGAGAGAAGCTATGGGAAAGCAGCAGGATCTGATTATTCCCCTCCTCTTTATTTATTTTTGGCTGGGGGGCAAGCTCCAAATTATTGCATTTACTTTGGCAGTTAAACATTAAGCTGGCCTCTGCGCAGGCTGGAGGGGCAGTGGAAATGGGAAGGGACTCCTTGCTTTGATTCTGGGACCAATCGACACAAAAGAAACTGCCCTCAATGGAGGCTATTTCCTTCCAGATGTAGCTGAATTGTAAAGAGCGTGGTGGAGGGACAGCTCAGGTTACACAAGTCAAACTCATCCCCCCTCCTTTCCCCGCCCACCCAATTAACACATCAAAGAGGTGCTAGAATTCTGAAGGGTAACAAGGGCCACATAACAGAGCAGACCTCCCAGGCAAACGCTTGGGTGGATGCGGGGAGCATTACTTATATTACCCATTGTGCTCTGGGCAATGTGGAAAGGGGCATCCTTAACAGGCATGGGTCTCCCACTCTCCCCTCTTTGTGACTGCTGCCATCACTTAGTTGGTGACCCTGCCACCGGAGATACCGCCGAGATCATCTAAACTGGGCATCGTCCTACACGCTTCCTCCCTTTTTGGTTTTTGTAACCTTCCCATCCCAACCATGCAGCAATTAGCAAACTGGTGTGAGCGAGAGGGTCCACTGCCCTCTGCTGGGTGGAATCAGAACTGCTCGGCTGTGTCTCATTGGCCTTATACTGCTAACGGAGGTTCTCCTTTAGGGCAAGGGATGGGGGCCTGGGCTTCTGGAGCAGGGGGTTTCAGACTTCTATCCCTGACGCTTCTGTGACATTCTGAATGGCCACGGAACACAACACAGTGTCAGTTGGGGAGCTTTAGGTCTATAGACTTTGGCAATCTTCTTATTGAGGATCACTGTCAAATATTAATTACACCTCCGTACACCCCTTTGATGCGAGTACCCTAGGAGGGAAGTGTTAGTGCCCTCGACCTCTCTGGAGGTAAGTACTATCTCCTTTGTAGAGGTGGGGAAACCAAGGCACAGGACTGTTCAGTAACTTGCTCACTGTCAAATAGAGTCAGTGTCGTAGGCAGCCTGGGTGTTGTTCCTGGGTTACTCCCACTCACCCGAATCTAACGGCTGGACAATGCTCCCTCCTGTAATATTTGCTATGGAAGTGCCAGGTAATGCTGAGGGAAATCGCCCCCTTTGAGGAGAGTTGCTTGGATTGCTGGGGCGAAAACTGGTTTAGATTTGACCCTCTTTGGGCACGCCGGCGATTGCACACGGCACAAGCTCAGTGTATTTTGCACGCTCAGGTTTCTCGCTGAGCTCATGCGCTGGTCAGGATGGCTGTGCTGAGTACATACACGGCCAACTTTAAATGAGCAGTGGAAAGTTTAGGGATGCCATAGAGTCAGTGAGATTCACAGATGTTAAGGACCATTTGAGGGACCACTCTGATTATCTAGCCTGACCTGCATAACGCAGGCCAGAGAACCTCAGCCCATGATTCCTAATCAAGGCCATAACTTCTGGATGAGCTGAAGCATATCTTCTAGCAGGCCCGCTGACCGGGGTGGGTGGAGGAGGCGATAAAGGGGGCAATTGCCATGGGGCCTGAGCAATTTAAAAGGGCCTGGGGGCCCCTGGCTGCCACTGCAGTATCGCCCTGGCAAGCTGCAGGGCAACTAGGCACGAGAGACTGCTCCGGGCCCAGTGCTTTGGGGGGCCCCACAGGTTGGAGTGGGAGGTCCCGGAAGTAATGGATTCATCACTTCCACCCTGGCCCTGGCACCTGGAATTTCTGTCGGTGGGCCTGTCTTCTAGAAAGATATCCAGACTTAACGACTTCAAGAAATGGAGAATCCATCCAATCCTTTGTTTAACTGTCCCAAAACTTAATTACCTTCACTGTTAAAATAGACACATTCAGACTAGAAATAAGGGGCACAGAGTCAATCTTCCAACCGTTGCATCTTGTTATACCTTTGTCTGCTAGATTAAAGAGTCATCTACTATCAGAAGTCTTCTCCTCTCTAGGCCAAAGAGAAGGCTAAGCTGAACTGATTGAGCTTCTTAAGTCTCTCACCATAAGGCCTGTTTTCCAGATTTCAGGGCATTCATATAGCTCTTTTCCAGCACCTTTTCAACATGCTGTTACCAGAACTGGACACACTTTGTCAGTAATGGGCTCACCAAAGTTGTCTCCAGAGATAACACCTCTTCTTTACGCCTATTCAATGTTCCTTCAACTATACACCCCAGGATCACATTAGTCCCTTCAGCCACAGCATTCCATGGAGAGCTCCTGTTGAGTTGCTCATCCACTCTGACCCCTAAAGCCTTTTCAGAGTCACCGCACCCTGGGATAGTCCCCTATCCCGTAAGTGGGACCTGCATTCTTTGTTCCTAGAGGTCTCACCTTGCTTTTAGCGTGATTAAAAAAAACAGATGTTTGAATGAGCCCCATTTACCAAGCAATTCAAATGAACCCCTGTGCAGTGAATGAGGCAGGGCTGTGGAGCCCTGGCCTCAGTTACACTATTCCTTTTCCAGGTACAAGCTACGCAGCTCAGGAGCGGGGCTCCCACCTGCTCGGGACCTGGCTGAGGAGTGTTGGCTAAAGTGTTTAGAGGGCAGCTCGCTAAGTAGCCTCATGATATAGAGTTCCTTCCGTTTAAAAACAAAAAACAAAACAAAAAAACCATAAGAAATTCCATTAAAAACTCCAATAAGAGAATGTTAAGTTTGCCTAGTTAATACTGAACAGCAATAATAGTGAGGTCCAATCTAGCTCTTTTCACCTGTGTAAAAGTGCTTTATAAAGGAGGCAAGTATCATCACCCCCATTCTCCAGATGGGGAAACTGAGGCATGGGGCAGTGGCGTGACTTGCCCGAGGTCATCCAGCAGGGCAGTGAGGGACCTGGGTTCTATCCCCACTCTGTCAAGGCCCAGTGTTCTATTCACTAGGGCACATTGCGTCTCTAGCTAGTCCCTCAGAAGTCTGACATTCACAGAGCTGAACCTGGTACCATGAAATGCTACCCATGTGCATCTCAGATTGCAAAGCGATGCTACTTTGCATTATTTGGGAAACAGTACATCAGGTCACGTAATGAAGGACTATTGTACTGCATAAACACAATGGCGAGACCCCACAACAGCCAGGGGAGGTAGCATCCAGCTTTACTTTTCTCATTTCCTGATGGACTGCTTACGAGAACATTAAGGCTCAATGGCTAAGGTAATTTTTTGGATGGAGTACATGGGCACCATGATGAGCAGGTGCTGGGAATCAGGGATTTGAAAGTTCTAGTCATGACTTTGCCACTAATTTAGTGAGTACCCTTGGGCACCATCATCGCACTTCTCTATGCCACTTGCAAAATGGGAATAGCTGCTACCACCTATGGATGCTGTGAGACTGAATTAATTCACGTTCATCCAAAGTGCTTTGAAGACACCAAGATAGAGCTAAAAATATTAACAGCCTGGGGGGTAAAAAAAACAGATATCAATTTTAAGGCCTTGGTAATTAAGCACAACTAGAAGTACCCTTAAATTCCCCTTGATGTATGCAAATCCCATGGAGGCTTCCCCCCAACCAGCTGATTCAGAGAATTCCTTGGAGAAAAGTGCTCAAACGTCAGCAAATTTCCCCATCCCTTGTCATTGTTTAGTCAAGTTCTCGGAAGGCCTCGTTTTCAGGGAGTGCCAACACTCCCGTGATGTCCACGCCTGAAAGCAAGGGCCTCAAACCAATGACCCAACCAAATCAAAAGACTTACTTACAGGGAACTTGGGGGTGGGGGAGAAATTCTCTGCCCTTTGCTATGCAGGTGGTCAGACTGGGTGACCACACCAGTCCCTTCTGGCCTTGAAATCTGTGCTGCTGAACTGAACACCCAACTGGAGACACGATGCAAGCAGAGGCCCTCCCAGCGTCTTCCAGCCCGGTCTCAGTTATGCATGCAGAGGGGGGGCCTCACTCAGAACCAGGCTGCTGGGGCTGTAACCTGCTCTGTACTGACCATTATGAATGAGAGAGCCCGGCCTTTGCCAGCCCACACCATGTTTCCTAGAGGTGGCTTGACCAGGGGAGCTATTATGCAATGCTGAAAGCTTGGGTTTCCCCGCTAGTAGGAAACCTATTTGTGCCTGGTCTTCTCCTGCTCAGCAGGGCTGGATTGCAGGGGCCTCCATTCACACAGCTGACGCCACACCCCCTGGATGGCCACCCGTGCGGTACAGAGCTTGCGTGACTTGTGCCGTTTCACACAGTGTCACAGGCACTTGTTTGAGGAAGTACAGTCTTGTGGTAAGAATGAGAGCTGGGAATTCTAGGTGCCCTTTATAAATTATATCAAATAACGAGTGCTAGAGAGAAGGCAGATCGGGAATTTCTATTACTCCTGTCTCATAACACAAGGAGGAGTGGCTAGTCAATAGAATGCAAAGGTGGCCAATCAAAACTGATAGAAGGGGTGGGATCTGAGTTACCCAGGAAAGAATTTTCTGTAGTATCTGGCTGGTGAATCTTGCCCATATGCTCAGGGTTTAGCTGATCACCATATTTGGGGTCGGGAAGGAATTTTCCTCCAGGGCAGATTGGAAGAGGCCCTGGAGGTTTTTCGCCTTCCTCTGTAGCATGGGGCACGGGTCACTTGCTGGAGGATTCTCTGCTCCTTGAAGTCTTTAAACCACGATTTGAGGACTTCAATAGCACAGACATAGGTGAGGTTTTTCACAGGAGTGGGTGGGTGAGATTCTGTGGCCTGCGTTGTGCAGGAGGTCAGACTACAGGATCATAATGGTCCCTTCTGACCTCAGTAGCTATGAAACACTCCCATTCCCACATGCTCCTCCCCCACATCATTAGACGGTGGGGCTCATTGCCACAGGTTGTCAGTCAGGCCAAGACCCAAGCAGTGGATCATAAAAGGATTAGACATTTATATGGATAACAAGGCTATCCTGAGTTAGGGATTGTGTTGCGCCGAGGTCAGCTCTACCCACCACTCGGTGGCGCCTCCTTGTGGCTCATCTGTGGAATTAACTGTGCCACCGGATCGGACGCCTTCCTGCAGTTCCTCAGCCTCACTTACTCCATGGCCTCTCACGCACCGGGAGCTGCAGCTCTTTCCTCTTCAGGGCATAGCCCTCTGGCTACATCACATCAAAGTCCTCCCCTCTTCTGGTACCATCAACGTCTGCTTTCTGCTAGCCCCAAACGAGCTCGCCCTAGTGTGTCACCCCAGCAGCAACTTGTAGGGGAACCAGGCCCACCCTCCTCACTGGGTTCCAGTCCAGGGTCCCTCAACCCAGCAGCTCTGGGCTTTTCCTCTCCCAGCCCATCCTGCTCCTTCCCTAGATTGCTTCCTACCCTATCCTTACAGCTTCCTGTTCTTCCCACTTGTACCCAGGAGCAGGACTGCATATTTCCTCCATGCAGCCTGCCAACTTCCTAACTCCGGCCCAACTCCCCACCAGCAGGCCTTCATCAGCAATTAGGCCCTAGCACTCCCTGGCTTTCCTCCAGGTGCAGCCTATGGTTAATTAATTTCCCTAATTGACCCCTTCAGTTCTTGTGTGGGGAGGGCCCCCCATCACATGTCTATGCAGTTTTCATACCCAATTAACACTTTCCCTTAGGCAGTGTGCAAATTTTTACCAGTACAGTTAACGTGCTACAACCACTTTGTGTTCACATACACATACCAGTATAAAGGCACAGGAATAAGCTACACTGGTGTGAAGACAGTCTCTATACAGGTATAACCCGCATCCACACTGAACAGTCAATTTTCACTATGCTGGTTTCAAACCAGGATAGTCAATAATAACATTACTGTCACCACCACCTGGCTCTCTATAGTGCGTTTCATCAGTAGATCAAAGGCGGTCAGTATCATTATCGCCATTTTATAGATGGGGAAACTGAGGCACAGAGTGTGCCCAAGATCATCCAGCAGGTCAGTGGCAGAGCTGGGAATAGAAGCCAGGTCTCCCGAGTCCCCATGCTGTGCTCTATCCACTATATCATGCTGTTAAAACAGAACAAGCACTATGTATAGACTAGTCCTTATAGCAGCAAATACAAAAGGGGAAATTTTCAAAAGCCCAGATGGGAGTCGAGTGCCTACCTGGCCTCTTTGCCTTTGAAACTCTGTCTCTAAAAGGGATATGAAAGACTTTGGAAGGGACAGAAACCCTCCTGTTTTGGGCCACGAGCCCATCTCTATCAGTGGTTGGAGCTTTCCTTGGGAGCAGGCTATTCCCAGAACTCCCTGCTGCAGAATTCTTGCATCATCCTCTCAAGCATCTGGTGCTGGCCACCGTCAGAGACAGGCCACTGGACTAGATGGACCGTGGTCTGAATCAGCCAGACAATTCCTGTGTTCCAACAGCGTGCCACCAAGGAGCCGGAGTTCCTCCACCTGAGAGTCAGGGACTCCTCTGGCAGAGAGTTTTGCCCGAGCTGTTTGTACAGTGCTCCAAGACACCTGGGTGAAAGGCCAAATCTTGCTGTCACTGTAGCCCTGATCCCCCAGCAAGGCTCTAACAGCAGAGCCAGGACACAACACGAGGGGCCCTGGGGAAGCAGCTTGGGAACGGTGCGGGTGCGGAAGGTGCTGGCAGGGAGCAGAGAATGGAGCCGGAGGTAGAAAATGCAACGCGACACCCTGGATTAATTATTTAATTGGGTGAAACGTACTTTGAAGAGGATTCGCGCTTTCCTGACAGCTTGCAAGTAAACATGTCGAGGAGAAGGCACCTGCTCGGTGGTGCTGTTTGCTCAGAGACCCCATCTCACCCACCTCCCTGGGACGGCTAATTGCCAGACAAGAGGAGCAGGGAGAAAGGGCAAATGGGGGTGAAGCAGCCCAGGATTGAGTTTATAGCCACAGGGACCCACAGGCCACCACAGGGAGGGATCAGGCTGCCAGCGAGTGGCCGACCAGGCAACAACAGCATACCTGTGTCTACAGACGCCTAAACAGATAGGGTTGGATGCTGTGTTAGCACCGCAGGCCAGGGGGCTCAGCCGGTCTCCCTTGGACTGCGGGGCGGGGACCGGGGCCATGGGGAGAGAAGATGTCATTCATTCCACATCTTACTGTCCCTTATTTAGAGGGACTGAGCCCAGGGGTGGGGGAAGCCCAGAAGCCAAGGGAGCCTTAGGGTTAGAACTGGAGATGGGCCCAGATCCAGACAGGCCGGAGCTGGGAGGGACAGAGGTCTATGGAACCAGGCACACTCCAGGCCGGTGGCCTCTCTCTATAGAGCCGGATCCAGACACACCTGGACCCTGGGGAAGCTCAGGCCTGGATGGGACTGCTGCCTCTTAGGTCTAGCACTAGTAGTGGGCCACAGAATGCGGGCCCTGAGACCAGAGGGGGCCCTGTGACATGGGGCCCCCGGCCCACCAGCAGCTCACCCCATAGCTCCTCCCCCTTTGCTGGGGAGCAGGCCCTGGGAGGTGAGCCGGTTTACCAGGCAGCTCGGCTTCCTCCTGCCCAGGCAAGAAGCTGCAGGAAAACAGCCCGGCCTGGGCTGCATGGGCTCCTATGCCAGCCTGTGTGCGTTAAGTGGGCAAGGGCTTGTGGAAGCCTGGGTGCTCCGCTCAGGGAGAGCGGAGGAAAGGGAACTGCCATCAGCAGAGCTGAGTGCCTGTAGGGAGCTGAAAGTGAAGGCTTACCTCTGCCTGGCAGGTCACATCCATGCCTCAGTTTCCCAGGATCTCCAGACAGGCGGGCTCCCTCTCAGTGCCCTTTGGCGAAAGCAGGAGGCTTCCCCTTCTGGGAGCAAAAGAGAGGCCAAAATAACACTCTGCCTTGGCCATCTCCAGGCCTGCTGCTGCACGGCTGATCTCAGGAGCTACTTCCCCCTCATCCTCAGGAGGAACAGGTCAGCCATCTTTTCCCCCAAGCTCTGCCCTGCTTTTCCCCTGCCCACAGAGATGGATCTCTCCCTGGGAAACTCCCTCTCTTCCTGAGAAACTCTAGACTGGGTCCCCCACAGGGAACACTGGCATTTGCTTCCCACCCCGTGCCCTGTGTGCTCCCTTTGCCCACAACATCTACCTTTGCTCCAATGGTCCCTTACCCTTCTGCCTGCCTCCGGGGCCAGGGGGAGCCGGGCTGATGCCTAAGTGCTATGGACCTGTGCCTAGGCCAGGGGCTGGCTCCTGCATCAGGATCTCAACTTTCATTGAAAAGAAAAAAGAGCACCTAGCCCCTGTGGGTGGGAAGAGCCGTTCTGCAGCATCACGCAGTGGCAGTTGCCTGTGTCTGCCGAGAGCCTGAGCCACCCACCTGGCAAGGAAGGGGCTGCTCCATGGAACCCAATGGCACGTGAATACCAAGACCCACTACCCTGGGGGGACCCCACTGACATCTATCCACCAGAGGGCTCTGAGGGCAGCCAGCTCTGCTCCCCCCCACCCATGCAGATAAATCCTGTCTGTGGGGGGACCCCCTTGCCTGGAGAAACATGGGAGAAGGGGATTCTGTCTTATAACTCTGGTGCGAGAGGGAAGCTGCTGCTTCTTGTTGTCAGTAGCTTAGGGTGTGGTGCTCTGCTAACAGAAGGCACGTCGGCCAGGTTTATTGTCGAAGAGAAACACAATCTCTCGCCCCCCAATTCATATAACTTATATAACTTATATACGGTTTGCTGCTAGTCCCTATGTGCTCCCTGGCAATGGACTGAGCTCAGTCAGTGGCGGGACTTTCCACTGCCCCCTAGGCCGGACAGAGACACCACCCCAGGGATGTATCTTATACACAGGTACAAACAAGTTACATAACACTCCTGACGTACTGAGGTGAAACCCCTCTACATAACAATGCACCACCCTTCTAGGCAGTAAGGTGCCGCCTCTCACCTTGTACATGTTGGTTGGAACAAAACAACTCTATCCATCATCCTAGCCTTTTGCCCCCGTCCTTGTTATCTCTGTGGACAGTGTAAGAATGTTCTCGTACCACTTGTGTATAGCTCTGGTATCCAATATATTTTAGATATATATTTATGCAACAGTATATGGTCATGCAACATCAGCCCTTTCCTTGCCAGCTTCTGTGAGCAAGGCCTGCCTCTGGCTCAGAGCTTAATTTTGCTTTATGTTAGCAAAGTCTTGACCATTACTTTAGCTCAGGCCTTAGGTTATCATACCGGGCCCCTGATACCAAAAGGTTTATGTTTCAGGGCCTCATCTTACTACACTCCTCACAAAGCATGTTCATCACGGCCACTTCAGGTGGGGAGACACAGGGGGCCCCATGCCAGGTGCACTGAGAGTCCCTGATTGCCTTAATCCAGTGCTGGGGCTATGCCTTAAATAACTGAGCCCTCCCCAGGCTGCTTCCCCAGAGCCCACATCAGCTCCTGCATCAACCCTGCTCTCTGCAGGCCTAGAGAGACCCTCCCCTCATTTAGCCCTGCCTTTTCTAAAGCCCCTTCTGGGCTGAAATCAAGAGCTGGATGTGCTGAGCCCAGGCCCTCCCTTAAAAGGCCAGCTCAGGCTGTTAAAGGAGCCCAGGACTGGAAGCTGGCTGCAGGTTGGAACTGAGGGGCCCCAGCAGAGCTGCGGGGAATCCAGGGCTGGAATTGCAGGGGCCTGTGGGTCAGGGTTGAGGGGCGCTGGCAGAGCTGTGACGATAAGAATGGCCAGACTGGGTCAGACCAAAGGTCCAGCTAGCCCAGTATCCTGTCTTCCGACAGTGGCCAGTGCCAGGTGCCTCAGAGGGAATGAACAGAACAGGTAATCATCAGATGATCCATCCCCTGTCGCACATTCCCAGCTTCTGGCAAACTGAGGCTAAGGACAACATCCCTGCCCATCCTGGCTAATAGCCATTGCTGGGCCTTTCCTCCATGAATTTATCTAGTTTTTTTTTTGAACACTGTTGTAGTCTTGGCCTTCCCAACATCCTATGGCAAGGAGTTCCACAGGTTGACTGTGCGCTGTGTGAAGAAATACTTCCTTTTGTTTCTTTTAAACCTGCTGCCTATTGATTTCATTTGGTGGCCCCTAGTTCTTGTGTTATGAGAAGGAGTTAATTACACTTACTTATTTACTTTCTCCACATCAGTCATGATTTTATAGACCTCTATCATATCCCCCCCCCGACACACAAATCATCTCTTTTCCAAGCTGAAAAGTCCCAGTCTTCTTAATCTCTCCTCACACGGAAGCTGTTCCATACCCCTAATCATTTTTGTGGCCCTTTTCTGAATCTTTTCCAATTCCAATATATCTTTTTGAGATGGGGCAACCACATCTCCATGCAGTATTCAAGATGTGGGGAGAGAGAGCTGAGGGGCTACACGGTGGGACTGAGGGGCATCAGCTGAGCTGTGGGGGGAAGATTGCTGGGGGGCTGCAGGGTGGGACTGAGGGGCGCCAGCAGAGCTGTGTGGGGAATCCCAGAACTGGGAGGGCAGGACTGTATGGCAGGACCATTGTCTGAGCAGCCCGAGAGCCATTTCCCAGGAGGCTCAGGTTAAGCCCAGAAAAGCCCTCTCTGGGTGTCTGGTTTATTTCTGAGGTTCTTGCTTTACCAGCCCAGGCTCCCTAGCCACGTCCTCGCTCCTGCTGCTCTGAGTCTGTGAACCCCAGTCAGACACAGAGCCCCTCACAAACAGGTCAGCGCTTACGTGATCAGTGACTGCCCCCCTCTGGGGGTGACCCAGCCCCCCTCTGGATTCTGAGGCTCATCTACACCTTGGCACCTCCCCGCGCTGACTTCAAATACTTCCTCACATTCAACCCCTGCCCAGTGCCTGGCTGGGCAATTCTTCCCCCTTGGCATAGGGCCCAGCTGGGCTGGGTGTCTCCCAGGGAGCACTAAGGATCTACTGCCCCATCGCCACTGTCCTGCCATGCAGAGATCTTTCAAATGCTGCATTTTTGGGGCTGGTCCTTGGTGCCGCTAGAAGAAAGCCAGGCCTGGGGAGACAGCCCGCGTGTGGAGCAAGAGCCCCATGGTGCTGCCGTTGTCATAAAGTTTCTTTTTTCTAAAACTGATGAGGGTGGGCAGGGGCGTTTTTCTGAAATCCCCACGGCCCAGTGAGGCCGGAAGCCAGCTTGCAGAGTAGCTGGACTTGCTTGCCATGGAGACTATGTGCAAAGCAGTATCAGCAGCCAGGTTGGAGGTGGTGGCAAGGGGGCGGGGGCGGGGGGCGAGTCATTGGCCAGAGAGCTCCGTCCGTGGCAATTTCCCTGTGCAAAATGCTGACACTTCACAACCCCCCATTCTCCCCGGCCCCCTTCTAACATCAGCTTTGTCCTTGACATGCGGGAGAAATCCAGGCGCGAAGGGGGCTGGGGTGGGGAAGGGGTGGGGGGAGTGGGCGCTAAACCAAATAAAGAGTTCAAATGTGAAACGATTAAAAATAAAATAAAATAAATCGAAAGCGGGCGAGATAAGGCTCCAGAGCCCTCGCTCCCTATTTAACATTCATTGGATTGAATAATCAGGCCTCATTATCTCAAATTCTCTGCATATTTGCCCTCAAAATGCTAATTTGAAAGTTGGCTGCGAGCGCCGGCTGCCTATTTTGACTAAAATATTATTTTGCTTTATTGTGCATTGTTTGTAGCTCCAGGGGGCATTTCCTGTTTAAAACCAAAAAGGGAAAAAAAAAATTCTATCAAAGGGGCGCCTGGGAAAAGAGCCTTTATTCATCTCTTGGGCCTCTGCTTTGCGTAGAAATGGCCTTGGTAGGGCCTTCGAGTAAAATTAGAGGCGTTATCAGTTTCTTTTAGGGGATGGACAGTTTATCATTAATCTCGGGAAAGGAAATAGGAGAAATAATTTTTTATTATTATTATTTTACCGAGGGGGGGAAAAATCTCTCTCTCTCTCCTTAAACTCCCCTCCTTGCCCTACGCTGGCTACTTTTGACCTCTACAGAGATACGACTGGTGCTTTGACTCAAACCCACAGATTAGCACCGATTGAGGTTGTATTTTACACGTCATACAAATGCAATGGCGGGGGGGGAATTGGGTGCCATGGGATTTAGCTAGCGGGTTGTTTTATACGGCTGCCCATCACATGCCGAGCACCTTCCGTGTAAAATCAATAGCTAGGTCCTGGAGTCACTGGCTCTCCTCCCAGCTGGAGGTAAAAAAGTTTGGGGTTGAGTTTGTGGCTTTGACTTTTTTAGATTTTACTAATCGACTGTTTTACTGGGGGGTAAGTTGGGATAAAACGGGGGGGTTGATGTTTTTAGTGGACAGACTGGGGGTTGATAGAAAGGGGTGGTGATGTTTTTATTGGGGGGCAAGACGGGGGTGTCAAGTACCCCAGCATTGATCCCCTCTACTAGCAATAATCCCTAGCACTCTCCTACTACCCTTCATCTCAAAGGGCAGCAGCCATCATCTCCTTCAGGTTATAGAGGAGGAAACTGAGGCACAAAGCAGTTGATGCTAACATTTGCATTGCGGCTGTTTCACTTTTTGGGACAACAGAGGCTGGGTTTCCTGAGGTCCCGAGTACCCATGTCTCCCATAGGCTTCAGCCAGCACCAGGAACCCAGACCCTGGTGGGCAACCAAACAAGTGGCACCCAAAATCAGCAGAGGCTTCTGAAAACCTGAGCTTGAGTGACTCGCCCAAGGACACACAGCGAGACAGTGGCAGGGCTGAGATGAGCACCCTGCTGTCTTGACCCCCAGGCTGGTACCCTCTCTGCTGGGCCACGCTATTGCTGGGGATGCAAGAGGAGCTTTTCCTGCAGGCTCCTCCATCCTGTGGACTTGCCACTGAAAGTCCCAGCAAGGGCTCCCCATAGTGACACTCCTCCTTTTTGTGGGGGAGGGGGCACCCCTCCCCTAGGAAACAGACTGAGCCACCAAAATCCAGAGCAAGCCACTCCTGATCATCCGTGGTTGTCTCATGGCCCCTAGGAGCCCTAGAACAGAAAGACAGCCCCTGCCCCAAAGCACTCACGCCCTACTTAACACACCACCCTCCCCCGTAGAGGGAAGATGAGAACATAGCACATGACAGGTCAGTCACAGCACGTCCTCCATGGCTGGCAGGTGCTCAGGTACCGCAGGGACGAGTGCGGGATAAAACCGATATCGGACAGTAGCAAATTTGGGAGGGAGGTTGGAAGCTGGGGTGATCATCAGGGGTCGGACATTACTGACAGAGCAGGGTATCCTGTGATGTCTCTCCCTCAGCCCGTGCCCCGATGCTGGGTCTTTTGTGAGGTCGCCAAGATCTCCGGTTTGGGTAGGGAGAAATCCCTTGCCTCACTGTGCTTCAGCTCTCATGCTTCCAATTACACACGTGTCACACGGGGCGAAGGAAACTTTACCCCTCTGGCAGGGCTGGGTAAATCACTGGGTAGTAACCAACGTGAGCTGGAACACACCTCAGTGCTGGGACTCGCTGCCAGCCAGTCGTGGGTAACCCTACGGCTTGCAGCCAGGTAAGGTAACGTGCTACCTATGCTACTTATCTGCCCCCCATTCGACTAGTACCTGAGCACCACCCAGTCTGTAATGTATGTCTCCTCCCAACATCCCTGCGAGGCTGGACAGTGCAGTTCTGCCCAGGGTACAGGTCAAATGATATCAATGGGACTTCGGCGCCTCAAGGGGATCTGGGCCTAAGTGACTTGCCCAAGGTCTCACAGGATGTCTGTGGCAGAGCAGGGTCTCTCAAATTGTCGGCTAGTGACTGGACCACCGGACCATCCTGCCACTCTAAACATACCAGCCCTTGTCTGCAGTGAGTCAGTGACAGCGTGACCTAAGATATTTCACGGCACGGACAAGCTTGCAAGGGTGCAGGGTGGCTTAGTTGTTAAGGATGATTAATAAGTAATTTGTTAATAACAATGAGCTGGTTTGTAAAGTGCACGGAAGAGGATCTGTTGTTATTAACCAGCCTGGCCCTGGCTCACGGTGAGACAGAAGAGACCAGCCTGCAGAGTGTCAGGCAGAGCTCATGGCCCCCGAAGCATACGGCATCCTCGCCGTGGAGCAGGTCAGCTCTCGGACCCTCACAGCCAGAGCTGACTTCTCCACCCCAACGCCGGTAAGGACGAGCAACTCGATTTCTCAGTGGACCGAAATGTCTCACTGCACCTCTCCATGCCGCCTGCTTCTCTCGCCAGTTTGGTGTTCGGAGAGCTCAGGGCTGCGTCTCCCAATCAGCCTAAGACGTGTCAAACCTCCTGACCCCACACTGTTTGGCTTAAGGGTCTTTTCTTTCCGTGCAGCTGGCTTGGGGGACATGGCGAGGGGATGCGGCGCTTTGGAGAGAGGCAATCACGCGGCGCAAGCCTTCAGAACATAATTCTATTTACATTATTACCCTTTCTAAAAGTCAATCAATAGATAATAATGCCGGAATAACGGCCAGAGTTAAAAACCCCATTCACTGCCAAGGATTAGGGTTATAGAAGGGCAATTGCTTCAAAATCGCTTCAATCCGGCTTTAGTGATGCCGTGATTCACTCGCTAGATTACCCAGCATTCCGCCGGCTCGCTTTAAATGACACATTTCGGATGCAGGCCCCACACTGCTCCGAAATCTGTTTGCACAGCAAACTGCAATTGTATCTGAGATTAGACGGGCTTGCAGGGAGGAGGGCGGGAGAGAGCGGGTTCTTGTTGACAAATAAACTCGGAAATCCCCTGCCATCAATTCTGCAGGAGCCTCTGCATTTGGCATTGACTCTGCTTTTGACATTCCGGGCTGGACAGATGGACCCTTCGCGGCTGGCCTCCGAGGTTTCACACTGTCCCCACAGTGGTGCGGCCGGCTGGCCCAGATGGCATCGTGTTTGCTCAGCAAGAAAGGGGGCACGCGAGCCTCCTAAGTACTAAAGCAGAGAATGGAAATGCTGGGTCCTTTAGAAACCCTGTGAAAGCACCGGCCCTGAATCTGGCGCAGCGCAGCCCATTGCACCAGATCCAAACATCTTTTAATGCTGCTGCAGTGCAAAGGTAGCCTTTGGGAGCCACGGTACACTGGCACAGATGATGACCCAAGGAGGAAGCCGGCGCCTAGAAAGGAGGGCAGGTTTGCCTTTGGATGGCACACAAAGGTGGGGCAGGTGCCAGGGGAGTTCCACCAGCATGTGTCCCCCGGGCTAGGGCTCCCCTGAACCCCTCTAGGCTTGGTGTTAGAGACATGCATAGAGTCAGGCAGTTCGAAGCCAGAAGGGACCACAGATCATCTGAGCTGATCCCCGGTACATCACAGCCACCGACACACCAACCCCAACAACCAGAATTAGGCCAAGGTATTACAGCCCTAAACTGACTACACTACGGAGTGCCACAGGCAGGTAATGGGGGACTGAGGTGCCTCCAAGGCCCTGCAATGGCAGGGGGTTGATGGCACATTATTGCCATGGTACAACAGGATAACAGACACCCCAAATCAGCATCCACATGAACAGCCACGAGCTTTATGCAGTTTTGCTCTAGGGTCCTCCCTCCAGATACAATCTGCACAAGCACAGCGCATCCCTTTGCCATTTCTCATGAGCTGCACTGTTTGCTGAGGCAGGGGTCGGGTACCCATTCCCCCCCACGTTCACAATCCTCTGGTGTTTGCATTTGTGCAGGGATCAGTGAGAGCTGGGGGAAAGTTCGCAGATGAAATTCCTTTGTGGAAAAAATGCAGATTGGAGTTGACTGAAACATTTTGCAAATTCTTGTTGAACTCATTAAGCCAGTTCAGTCAGGGAAAAAATACTTCCTCTCCCTCCTGCCAGTTGAAACATGACCACTTTTGTCCATTCATGCTGACTTTTGGTTTTGAATTTTAATACAACTGTATTTTTTTAAAAAAGCAATAAGCCCTTCAAAATACAATGAAATGTTTTGGGTCAAATGAAGCATTTTGTTCACTGCCCAAAAACGAATTTTTTTTCCAGCTTGGTTGGTTCATTCGCTGAACTGGAAAATGAGCCGTTCACACAGCTGCAGCATCAGCAGATCTAGTCAGCATTGCCAAACTACAGAAGCTCAAAAACCATGAGTCAGAACCTGCCCCGAATCATAAGATTGGCTCCCAAAACCATGTGATTAAAAAACATTTAACTCCATATTAAATCAAGGGTTTTGTTTTGTCTGCTGATGCCTGAACAACCCTGCCCACCTCCGGTGTGCGTGTGTGTGACAGAGTAACTGCGGAGCTCTTGCTAAGAGACCCCACTGAGATCAGAGCCTCATTGTGCTAGGTGCTGTACAAACACACTGTAAGAGGCAGGCTCTCCCCCTCAGAGCTTAGTGTCTAATGCAATGTAGAGTGGGGGCTATTTGTTCTGGTTTGTCCCTAGTTTACTCTCCAGCCCCACAGGAACACGGTGCAAAGTGTTTTAGGAACCCTGCGTGTCCCACTTGGCCAGCTCAGAAGGGGAGGGAGCTGGCGAGGTTACATGTCCCTCCTTGCAAGCATAAGTCAACTGAAGGGGGATTAGAACTTTTGCTTCTAGCGGGGGGCAGATCGTACAGAGCCACTAAGCCACCCCGGTACCTAGCTGTGAGGATGCTGCCAGATGGAGGGCAGGCGGGGAAGCCCAGTCAGATGCTGTCTCTGGAAGGGAGATGAGGGAGCCTCTAGGACAGACATTTTGTAAGAGCACAGGACAAGCAGCTACCAGGGCAGGGCCGGTTGTGAGTCAGGGGGCCTCCAGCTTGGTAGGCCATTCTGTCTGTCAGTCCAGCCAGCTTTTCAGATGGCCCCCATCACCTTACCGCTGGGGGTCCCTTGGCAACAGCGGTGCCTTCACGTCCATACCTTGGCATTAACACCAAGGGAAGGGGAAGCAGGTGCCGCCCCCAGGGAAAGGAGAAGGAAAACCCCGTCCTGGGTCAGGCCCCACTGGCTCCACAGATCCTCCGAGCGGGCAGGGCAGGAGCACAAGGAGGAAGCTGAGCGGAGCCAGCCACAGGCTCCTGATCACCCAGCAGGGATCCTTCAGGCCTGAGACCACAATGGCACATGCCTCCTATCTACTAAGCCATCAACAAAGCAGCTGAGGGAGGGGGAAGAGAGCTGCTGCCCAAGGCAGCCTGGCCAAATATTGGGGCCTGGGATGGCATTGCTGTCCCCAGGGGGAGGGAGATGCAGCACATGCCCCCTCCTCCATTGGTGCCCTTGTGGATCTGCTGCCATGAAATCCAGACCCCCCCAGTGGGAACAGTCCCACCCCCTAAGGAGATGGAAAATGGCTCCCAGGCAGGAGAGTGCCACTCTACTTCCAGGTGATGGCAGCCTGGGCTCCTCCAGCTGCTCAGCACCTGGGACAGAGGCTGCTTGCCGGGGGTGCCAAAGGTCCCAGGCTTAAGCCTTCATGACAACCCAGGTAGGGGTTATTCCAGAGTGGCTACCCCAGGGCCTGTGCACCTTGGGCCTAATTCACCTCTCACTCAGGCTGGAGTACCTGGAAAGCAATGGCGTTAGACCAGGGTCAATTAGAAGAGGCACATGCCCTGTTTGGCAGGCTGCCTGCATTCCAACCTGGCCCGTGGCCAGAGGGTAGCTGGCAGCCATAGATGGCTGAGGAGAGACCAATATCCCACCTTGGCCATGGATCGAGGAGCCTGGCAGCTGTATGGTGCTGACAGCGCCTCACCCACCGTCAGTCTCCAGTGGCCCTGCCTACCAGCTGGAGAAGGGGGGTGGCCAGGCAACGCTCAGTACCTGGGTCACACGGCACTTTTATCACGTCGCCACCGCCCCAGTTTGCGGGGTCTATCCCGTGCCCTGCCCGACCGGTACAGCCCGCAAAGCTGGTGCAATGACGCTGCTTCACAAGGCTGCTCACCACGCTGCCGTCGGCACGAGGAGACAATGCCTGATCGCGACGGTGTCATTCCACCTTCACTTTCAGGGGTCACTGCGGTTGTATGGGGGCTGCAGTCCTGATCCCAAGCCCTCTCCCCCAGCTCCTGCTAAGGAGGCTACGAGCAAAATGCCAGAAGTGCCCCATGAACCAGCGTGCTGGTTCCTTGGTGGGGTTCTTCTGAGCTGGTATAAAGGATGCCGGGGGTGTCTTGGGAGGAGCAGGACAAGCAGGAGCTGCTAGCAGGACTCCGGCTTGGCTTAGAAAACAATGTGGTGCATTTGTAGGCCCCGTCCTTTAGAGGGCCTCAAAGCAACTTCCAGACTTAACACAATGACCATCATCACCTCCGATACAGGTAGGGAAGTGTTCGCAACCCCCATGGGGGGAAACTGAGGCACAGGGCATTCAAGTGACTTGCTTGAAATCGTACAGCACGGCAGTAGCAGAGCTGGGAAGAGCAGTAGTCCAGGGCCTGAGTTTTAACCACCAGACTAATCTGTTCCAATGGGCTAGTCCCTAACATTGCAGCTGTACCCCATTTGTCTGAGGAGACAAGCATATTCGAAACCAGCCCCCAGCCTCCCTTGCATTTATTCAAGTTCTCACCGCTGTCTCTGACCACAAACGTACAGATCTGCCAGGACTTCTGCCCCGTACCAGAGCAATTAGATGGGAGGACCACAGGGCCGGATTTACACCTTACGCGCCCCTAGGTACAGCTTCTTCAGCCCCACCCCTGGCTACAACTGACCTTCGTGTTTTCTGTAAAAAATGAAATGAAAAGAAATACAAATGTATATAAATCTCCCCACTGTATTTTCCACTGAATGCATCCGATGAAGTGAGCTGTGGCTCATGAAAGCTTATGCTCAAATAAATTGGTTAGCCTCTAAGGTGCCACAAGTCCTCCTTTTCTTTTTGCGAATATAGACTAACACAGCTGCTACTCTGAAATCAGTCATTTACATGCAGTACAACCTCAAAGATACGAACACCAGAGTTATGGACTGACCGGTCAACCAGACACCCTGTGGAACCAGAAGTCCTAATCAGGCAGCAGTGCAGACAGAAAAAACAACAAGCAAATACTGTACTGTCTCTGGGCTTTAGCCCCAAGGCTCAGGGCTGCAGCCGGGGGGTCAGGGGGTGCAGGGCTCCGGGCTTCTGATCCTCAGGAGCACTGGGGCTCAGGGCTTTGGGCAGGGGGGAGCACTGGGACTCAGGGGGCTTTCAGCCCCATGGCTCCAGTCCCAGTTTCAGCCTGGTGGGGGGAACTAGGACTTGGGGTTTTAGCTACCAGGGGAGCGTCGGTTTCAGCCCCAGCACTCCCCTCATAGCTAAAGTCCTGAGCCCTGGATCCGCCCCCACCCCAATCCACGCTGAAGCAGGGAGCAGAGCCCTGGGGAACTCCAAGCCCAGGCCGCCCCCTGCGGGGCTGAAGCCAGGATCGGAGCCATGGGGCTGAAGCCCTGACCCCAGCTCTCCCATCCAGGTCTAAAGCGCTGAGTCCTGGTGCTCCCATGGAGTAGAAGCCCTCAGCTCCCCGCCCGGAGCCCTGGCACTCCAAGAGTTAGAAGCCACAAATCCTGCTGCCCCCGGCCGGAGCCTTGACACCCCCGCCCTGCAGCTGCAGCCCCAACCCCGCACGTGGCTGAGGTCCATAACCTCTTCTTCAGAGTTACGGAACATATCCGAGTCACGGACAACCTTCATTCCCGAGGTGTCTGTAACTCCAAGGTTCTACTGATTTAACTTTTAAACTTGCAACCCATTATTGACTTTTAGGGATCCCTGGAACACCGGCACCCCTACGCATGGGCCTACTGTGACGAACTGGAAATCCGGCCCTGGGCAAGCACCCAAGGTACACACCTACAGGGCTCGGTCCAGCAACTGGGGCAAAACTGCCATAGCATTGTACCAGCCGCACAGAGGGGAGCCCAGTCTCCCCCAGCCAGTTCCAGGGACACATTAGTGATTAAGCAGTGCCCTCTGGTGGTGAAATGATAGACCCGACCCTTCTGCCGGGCCCGACTGAAGGTTGCGAACCTGGGCCTGATTCCGCAGCTCCTTGGGCTCGGGTGACCAGGTGTCCGGTTTTTCACTGGAACGCCCGGCCGAAAAGGGACCTTGACGGCTCCGGTCAGCCCTGCTGACCAGGCCGTTAAAAGTCCGGTCGGTGGTGCTGGGGTGCTAAGGCAGGCTAGTCCCTACCTGTCCTGGCACTGCACGGCACCCCGGAAGCGGCCAGCAGGTCCGGCTCCTAGGTGGGGAGCCACAGGGCTCCGCATGCTGCCCCCGCCCTGAGCACCGGCTCCGCACTCCCATTGGTCAGGAACCAGCCAATGGAAGCTGGCAGCGTGGGGGTGTCGGGGGGAGAGAAGGTGCCTGCGGGTGAGAGTGGCGCATGGAGCCTCCTGGCCCCCCCGCCTAGGACCCGGACCTGCTGGCTGTTTCCGGGGCACGTGCAGTGCGGTGCCAGGACAGGCAGGCAGCCTGCCTTAGTCTCCCTGCTACGCTGCTGACCAGGAGCCGCCCAAGGTAAGCCCGGGCCCCAACCCCAAGCCCCAACCCCCTGCCCCAGCCCTGAGCCCCCCCATAACCTGGAGCAGCCTCCTGCACCCCGAACCCCTCATCCCTGGCCCTACCCACAGTATTCTTGTCAGCAAGTTAAGGAAGTATGGGCTGGATGAATGCACTATAAGGTGGGTAGAAAGCTGGCTAGATTGTCGGGCTCAACGGGTAGTGATCAATGGCTCCATGTCTAGTTGGCAGCCGGTGTCAAGTGGAGTGCCCCAAGGGTTCGGTCCTGGGGCCGGTTTTATTCAATATCTTCATAAATGATCTGGAGGATGGTGTGGATTGCACTCTCAGCAAATTTGCGGATGATACTAAACTGGGAGGAGCGGTAGATACGCTGGAGGGGAGGGATAGGATACAGAAGGACCTAGACAAATTGGAGGATTGGGCCAAAAGGAATCTGATGAGGTTCAGTAAGGATAAGTGCAGGGTCCTGCACTTAGGACGGAAGAACCCAATGCACAGCTACAGACTAGGGACCGAATGGCTAGGCAGCAGTTCTGCGGAAAAGGACCTAGGGGTGACAGTGGACGAGAAGCTGGATATGAGTCAGCAATGTGCCCTTGTTGCCAAGAAGGCCAATGGCATTTTGGGATGTATAAGTAGGGGCATAGCGAGCAGATCGAGGGACGTGATCGTTCCCCTCTATTCGACATTGGTGAGGCCTCATCTGGAGTACTGTGTCCAGTTTTGGGCCCCACACTTCAAGAAGGATGTGGATAAATTGGAGAGAGTCCAGCGAAGGGCAACAAAAATGATTAGGGGACTGGAACACATGACTTATGAGGAGAGGCTGAGGGAGCTGGGATTGTTTAGCCTGCAGAAGAGAAGAATGAGGGGGGATTTGATAGCTGCTTTCCTCTACCTTGAGAGGGGGTTCCAGAGAGGATGGATCTAGACTATTCTCAGTGGTAGAAGAGGACAGGACAAGGAGTAATGGTCTCAAGTTGCAGTGGGGGAGGTTTAGGTTGGATATTAGGAAAAACTTTTTCACTAGGAGGGTGGTGAAACACTGGAATGCGTTACCTAGGGAGGTGGTAGAATCTCCTTCCTTAGAGGTTTTTAAGGTCAGGCTTGACAAAGCCCTGGCTGGGATGATTTAACTGGGAATTGGTCCTGCTTTGAGCAGGGGGTTGGACTAGATGACCTTCTGGGGTCCCTTCCAACCCTGATATTCTATGATTCTACCCCAGAGCCCGCACCCCCAGCCCAGAGCCCTCACCCCTCCTGCACCCCAACCCCTTGCCCTAGCCCAGAGCTCCCTCCTACACCTTGAACTGCTCATCCCCGGCCCCACCCCACAGCCAGCACCCCCAGCCCAGAGACCTCACCCCCTCCCACACTCTAACTCCCTGCCTCAACCTACAGCCCCCTCCCACACTCCGAATCCCTCGGCCCCACCCCCCAGCCTGGAGCCCCCTCCTTCACCCCAAACCCCTCATCCCTAGCCGGAGCCCTCTCGCCCTCCCGCACCCCAACCCGCTGCCTCAGCCCAGTGAAAGTGAGTGAGGGTGGGGGAGAGAGAGCCACCGAGGGACAGGGAATGTAGTGAGAAGGGGACGGGACCCCAGGCAGGGATAGGGCAGGGGTGGGGCCTCAGGAAAGGGACAGGGCTAGGGTGTTCAGTTTTATGCAACTAGAAAGTTGGCAACCCTAACTTGGGCCCAGATGTTCAAAGGTAATTAGCCACCTATCTCCCATTAAAATCAGTGGGACTGTGGCACCTAAATACCTCTGAGCATCTGGGCCTTGGTTCCTGGAACTCCCATTGAAACCAACTCTTATTTCTGTGCACTGCCTCTGGCCTGCTGGGATCTGGCCAGGATGAGGAACAGAAGAGCTGTGAACATAAGAACGGCCAGACTGGGTCAGACCAAAGGTCCAGCTAGCCCAGTATCCTGTCTTCCGACAGTGGCCAATGCCAGGTGCCCCAGAGGGAATGAAGAGTATAAGGGAATGTATAAGTAGGGGCATAGCGAGCAGATCGAGGGACGTGATCGTTCCCCTCTATTCGACATTGGTGAGGCCTCATCTGGAGTACTGTGTCCAGTTTTGGGCCCCACACTTCAAGAAGGATGTGGATAAATTGGAGAGAGTCCAGCGAAGGGCAACAAAAATGATTAGGGGACTGGAACACATGACTTATGAGGAGAGGCTGAGGGAGCTGGGATTGTTTAGCCTGCAGAAGAGAAGAATGAGGGGGGATTTGATAGCTGCTTTCAACTACCTGAAAGGGGGTTCCAAAGAGGATGGCTCTAGACTGTTCTCAATGGTAGCAGATGACAGAACGAGGAGTAATGGTCTCAAGTTGCAGTGGGGGAGGTTTAGATTGGATATTAGGAAAAACTTTTTCACTAAGAGGGTGGTGAAACACTGGAATGCGTTACCTAGGGAGGTGGTAGAATCTCCCTCCTTAGAGGTTTTTAAGGTCAGGCTTGACAAAGCCCTGGCTGGGATGATTTAACTGGGAATTGGTCCTGCTTTGAGCAGGGGGTTGGACTAGATGACCTTCTGGGGTCCCTTCCAACCCTGATATTCTATGATTCTATGATTCTAAGAGAACAGGTAATCATCAAGTGATCCATCCCCTGTGGCCCATTCCCAGCTTCTGGCAAACAGAGGCTAGGGACACCATCCCTGTCCATCCTGGCTAATAGCCCTTGATGGACCTGTCCTCCATGAACTTATCTAGTTCCTTTTTTAAGCAAAACAGTATTTAAGAGATAACAGATTTTCTATGGGTTTTTATAGTTTTTTTTTTAAATATCTGTTATAATTCTATAGGAGGAATATAATTTTATATTCCATTGTATACAGTGGTACAAAAAATCCACTACAGAAAATGTATCATTTTCTATTACATTCTAGAAGGGTTTTTCCATAAGCTGCCAGGCTCCCAGAGGACTCTGTGCCAACCCAGTGTTGCAGGTTCAAGAAGTTTGGATGGTCTGAAAAAACTTTCTACAGTGCCTCATTCGAGGGAGGGTACATTGGCAGGCTAGTGCTGGGGCGTGCAAGCCAGGACTCCTGGGTTCTACCCCCTATTCTGCTGCTGGCTCATTCGGTGACCTCGGGTGAGTAATGTCGCTGCTCTGTGCCTCAGTTTCCCCAGTAATAAAAAGAGATTGTAGTATCACTGAATACATGACTGGGAGAAAAATGAAAGCAAAGGCTGCACCAACCTAGGCCTTCATTCTGCAACGCCCTTGGAAAGTGAAGTCCGTACCAAGGATAACAGGAACCTGTCAGCAAAATGTCCCCAGCTTGACTCAATATCCTGCCATCTGTGTGGTCCCCTGACCCTGCCCTGTGCTGTAATGTGACAAGCACTTTGGCTCACTAATTCAGCCTTTCTCCACAGCTCCCAAGGTCTATAGCGGCTGAAAGGCCATAACCCGCTAATGAGACATGTCAGGGCCCATGGACTCATTCCAGCCAGGGCCCTTTGAGGTGCGTGTGTCGTTTCCTAAGTATCTGAGGTTTCCATGGAGATGTGGCCATTGTGGGATCCTTCCACCTCCAATTCTGCTCCCTCCTTCCTTTCCTGTCCTGCCCCCCAGCCCATCTGTTTTCTCCTCTCCTGATGAACAGAACTGGGGTTAGCTTTCTTCCCTGCCTTCCACCCCATGATGCCTTCAGTGCAGCTCACCTGAGTGGGGGGAATGTCTGAGGGAGGCTGGCCCAGGGATCCGGCTCTACAATGGGCTGCAGTTGCTGTTGGGAGCCTTCATTTCCCCTTCCCTCAGATCCACCCCACTCTTCCTCCTTATACCGCTTGGCTTTCCCTCAGCACCTGCCCTCCTGCACCCAAGTGCCCTCTCCTTCCATCCCTTGTCCGTACCTAATGCATATGCTCTCGCTGCCCCTGCCCCGCAGCCCCCTTCCCCAGACACTGGTTTGTTCTCCTTGATTTCATTCCAACCTTACGGCTTTCTGGCCGCCCGGCACCGAGAAACAAGGCTCTACCCCATCCCATGCATGTGCCCCCTTCCAGCCTCCCCTTCCCCACCCATGCATGATATGCTCCTGCTCCGGCCTCACCCTCTCCCCGTGCAGGGATCCCTGGGCTCACAGAGGGTTTTCTATGTATCCAAGGGCCAGGGTGTGGGGAGGTGGCTGACTCTCCCCCAGTGCAGGAAAAGGGGAGATCCAGATGAAGAGATACTCCGCTGTGTGTGGATGTCAGGGGCCCAGATGCAGAGGAGGGTTGTGGGCGCTCCCAGGGAGAAGGAGGGAGAGGTTGCAATCAGTGAATGTGCCAGTCAGATGAACAGCATGGAATTAAGCTTTGCAGTGTAGCATGGACGACGCCCCCTCTGTCTCCTCAGTGGCCTTTCTGCAGAGCTGATGCTCTGGCCACAAAGCCTGAACTTGTCCCCCGGCTTCACTTGAAGAGGCTCCAGGTCCACGCTTCAGTCCCAGATTCGAGCTCTCTCTGCAAAAGCCTTTGAGTGGTATAAGCCTCTAAGCCATGTCAGTCCCAGGGTATTAGAGAGACCAGGTGGATGAGGGAATATCTTTTATTGGACCAACTTCTGTTGGTGAGAGAGACAAGCTTTTGAGCCCCGCTCTGGGAAGGGTAACCAGCGTGGTACAGCTAAATACAAGGTGAAACAGATTCTTTAGCACAAGGAGTTGACACATGTTGCACGAGACCATTCACGGTGGAGTGGGCAGTCAATGCCTCTGCAGTCATAGCACACAGGGGGGCTAGTGGGTTGCCAATGGTTGTAATACCCCCTAAATCCAGTGTCTTTACTGACTCCGTGATTTTTAGTGTCTAACCCAGGTCTGAATTTACGCGCCCAGAAAAACGACAATAGACAAAATCCCCCTGTTCCCCCTGGGGGAACACTTTTCACAAAGTGGTCCCTCCACGTCTGACCTCTCTGTCCTTGGCCTCAAAGGAGCCCTGCACAGCACCTTCAAAAGGTGAGCCTGGGAGCTTCTCTTCTGCCCCCAAAACAACGAGGCGTCCTTGAGGCACCTTAGAGACTGACAAAGTTATTTGGGCATGAGCTTTCGTGGGGTAGAACCCACTTCTCTAAGGTGCCACAAGGACTCCTCGTTGTTTTTGCTGATACAGACTAACACGGCGACCCCTCTGAAACCTGTCTCCTGCCCCAGCAGAAGTTGGTCCAGTAAAAGATAATGCCTCCCAGGCCTTGTCTCTAGCAGGGAATAGAAGAGCGTGGGACTCTGCTTTGTGGGTGAGAGCTGCTGGCTGGTACTGGGATCTGGGGGCATGCACAGTGGTACGGAAATTGCCTCAGTTTCACTTCAGCCGTGGGTGCTGAGTGCCCCCATTTGCCTGGCTGCCAGGGGCATTCAGCGCATGGCCTTGCTAGGGCACCGAGCCCTCTGTGCCTGGGATGCCGTGTCTGTGCCAATTCTCCGTGACTGTCAGGCAGATCTCGTTCACGGCTCGAGATCCTTGGAGGGAAGGGGCCACTGATGAACAAAGCCAGAGAAAAACGACTCTAAAATCCTCCTGGATAGACGGCATGCTGCAAACTCACCCCCGAGTTGATTTATGTAGAGCTTTAGCATCTATCTGTCTCCCTGACCTGCCAGGGGCCTGGACAGACACATACAGGAGCTTTAGGCCTCCTTGTCTACAATGGGGGGGCTGCCCCGATGCCATCCAGACAGTGCCCCAGTGCTAGCCCCTCACACAGAGAAGGAGCGTTGTAAGTCGTGACTATGGGGGGACCTGAGCCCAGGTTCAAGCTGGGGTAAGTGCAACTCATGGCTTTGCCTTTGTCACTGCCAGCAACTGTGATGAGTCATTTAAAATCTCTCCTATCATTTCAAAATATTATTGTGTATTATTTGCATTGTGGTAGTGCCTGGGAATCCCAGTCCTGGACCAGCGCCCCATGGTGCTAGGCGCGGGACAGACACAGAACAAAGAGACAGGGACCTACTATACATAGTTAATAAGGACTAATCTGCCGTGCACTTCTGCAACCCTTCTCATGCTCTGAGTGCTCTGATAATCCCTAGCTCTTATTTCATGCTTTCCATCTGTAGATCTCAAAGCACTTTACCAAGCAGGCCCTATTTTACTGATGGGGAAACTGAGGCACAGGGAGGCGACAGCCCAGATCCTCAAAGGTATTTGGGCACCTAACTCCCATTGAAATCAGTGAAAGTGCCTAAATACCTTTGAGAATCTGAGGGGCAAAACAACTTGGCCAAAGTCCTCCAGCAGGCCAGGCCTGGAACCCAGATCTCCCGAGTCCCAGCCCAGTGCGCTTCATGCTAGCCCACCCTGGTTCCCACAAGCTGCAGAACTCACAATCATTCCAGTTCTCATGGCTTGGCTAAAATCTTTACACTATAGTCCCAGTCTACACACGGTCGTTGGACTGTCCTCGCTGGCTCACTTGCGGGGTGTGGGGGTGTGATTGTTTTACCAGTACAACCCCTAGAGCGCCCCCAGGTGCTCTATAGTGGTGTTGTTTATTCCCCTTCCATGTGGGCATTACGCTAGGGGCACAGATGCCCCCAGGCCGGGGAGGATGTGCTGGGGGAATTGTACCGCTGGAGTCAAAGCAAGGCCTCTTCCGTCCTCAGAACGAACCAACCCACCGCGAAGCTGATCTGGAGTATCCGCCCCAGACAGCGAGTACACGCTGCCCAGCCGGGTCCCTGCATAGGTCCCTCCATGGCCCTGGGCAGGGTGTGAGGGCTTGGGGGTCCTGCCCCTGTTGCGCTCTGGGCCTCGGGCAGGGGGTGGCAGAGGGGCATTTGCTCATGACAGTGAGGTGTCTTTATTTTAAATGGCATTTGCAAACTGCCCTCCCTCCCCCCCGGCCCCGCACCCATCCCAGGGCACTCAGCGCCGTGCCCCAGATAAGATCGCTATTTGCCAGGTAATTAGGGGCACTTGTGTGGAGTGCTGGAGGAATTCTTAGAGCTATGCCTGAAGAGGTGCTTATGGGCTGCACAGCCCCATGGGGGTGGGGGCCGTGCAGCCCAGATCAGTGCCAGACCCTGAAAGAGACCCTGGAAAATTGTGAGGTTGGTTGCTATAGTAGTTATGGAGCTAAAACAGCCATAAGCCAATCTCCCACAATCAGTCGGCACCCTGAAGCACGAAAGATCAGGAAACCAACCCCCCTTCCCCACCTATAAACATCAGCAAGATGCCCCGGGTTGGGGTGGGGGCATTTGCACCTTTCAACTGACCCCTACAGGAGGCGGTGATGGGTCGCAAGACCCAAGAAATGACATAATTCCACCTCTCTAGTCCCGGAATGTCCCCTGTGGCACATTCTGCAGGGCTATGGCCTGTGTGGTCTTAGCTGTCCTGCCCAGTGTTCCCTGGAGGTGACTGTTCCAATGCTGGGAAGCTTCTTCTAATATTCAACCTAAATCTTCCCTTTGCGCATTGGCTGGGGACTCAGGAGACCTCGGTTCTAGTCCCAGCTCTGCGACTGGCTGACTTTGGCCAAGTTGCTGCCCTTCTCCGTGCCTCAGTTTCCCTGTGTATAAAACAGGGTTAATGATACTAACCCGCTCCCCACACTTTGTAAAAGGCTAAGTATTATTATTAATTTCATCCTGTACTACCCTCCGTTACTCCTTATCTTCCTGGCTGTTGGGACACTGGTAAATAGTTCTTGCTCCCCTTCCTGGGCCTTGTCTACACTCAGAAATTGCACCAGTTTAATTTCGGGCTTGTACCGCTTTAACTGACAAGCCTAGGCACCCCCTAGCACGGAAGGGGAACGAACTAGAACAGGTGCCTTTGTACCAGTATAGATATATCAACGCTAAGGGGCTGACCATGCAGAGCCTTGGCCGACACAGCCACGCCGGCAGAGCCCCCTAGTGGAGATGGAGAATAGGCCGGCATTGCAGCACCAGCTCCCTGAACGACCTTCGCCATGCCAACAGCAGCATCCTTCTGTCTGTATAGCTGCATCTTCGCTGGGGGTTTTGCCCACACAGCTATGTTGGCTAGCAGGGTTGGTTTGTCCATGCTCCTTGCTGACAGAGCTACCCCAGCAAAACGTTGTCATGTAGACCGGGCCGAGGGGTTGTATTGCTCAACCTGCATTGGTAAAAATCACACCCCTGACCCAAATAGCGATAGCCGTACAAAATCTGTGCGTAGACCAGGTCTGAGTAAAACCACTGCAAACTCCTCTGTAGACACTGATTTGGGTTTAGCTTAAACCTGGTCTTCATTGATAAAGGCAGGTCCTCACACAGTTTTATAACGTATTTGGCTAAGGGTGTGAACCTTGATTGATTTTTACCAACGTAGTTATATCTGACCAGCAGTTACGCCTGGATAAAGATGTCTTATAGCGTATTCCCCTTCCATATGGGAATAGCTGGACCCATATCAACATATTTATACCGGAATAACTGCATCCACACGAGTGAGCGTTACATGGCTGTAACTGCACTGGGATAGGTAAGGTAGAATAGCTTTGGTGTGTAGACAAGCCCTTTAGCTATATGGAAGTAAGCCTGGCTTAAACTGAAATAAGAGTGTCCCCACAGCCTTTCTCCCTGATGGACTCTAATCCAGATTAAATTACACCTGGTGCAACTTTGCCAATTACCAGTTACAATTACAGTGCAATTACCAGAGCAACTTTGTGGTAGCGGGGCCTTTACTTGCGGCTTATCAAAGCAGTGAGGAAAACAACGGGTTGACCTAGCTGACAGGTGCCATGGGCCTCTCACTCGGACTGGTGTAAATGCCCATGAAGCAAAGTGGTATGAGTGAGAGGCGAATTGGGCCGGGCTCATCTGTGCCTAACGGGGTTTGCTATGGCCTCCAGGTCAGCTGCAGTGTTAGGGTGGAGTCTATAAAATCACGAATAAAACCTCCCCAGCCTAGCTGGAAAGTAGATGTCCTTTGTGTTCTCCACCCCAGGATAACAGGTGCGTAACAGGTCAGTAATCGAGCACTGACCTAAGGCACACCTACTCTGGTGCTGGGGGGGTGATCGAAACCATCATGTCCGTCCACGATGCTATATAAATGACACGGGAGTCAGAGGACAGCACCTCATAGTTCAGGTAAGCTAAGGGTGCGTCTACACTTCCGACGGGAAGGCATGCTAGCTCTGAGCAAGCCGGTGCGCTAAGAATAGGCCATAGCCCTGGTAGCGCGAGCAGCTGGCTGCCCCACGTACATACCCATCCAAGAGGCGAGGCACGTACTGGGGACGGCTAGCGCCTCCTAGTGTTTGCACTGCTGCGGCTATATTTCTATGTTTAGCACACCAGCCGGATCAGCGCTAGCCCGGGTTGCCTCACGCTGGGCATCACACCCCCGCAGGGCCGTCCTTACCCATATGCAAACTAAACAGCTGCATACAGCACCAGGAAATCTGGGGCAATTTGGTGCAGCTGCATGCTGCTCCAGCGGCCAGCCCGATCCCCTGGCCGGCTGAGCCGGCCAAGAAAGCTGCCCCTGCCCCGCTCCGCCCCTGCTCTGCCTTCTTCCCACCCCTACTCTGCCCCAGCCCTGCCCCCATACCACCCCTTTCCCAAAGTCCCTGCCCCTGCTCTGCCCCACCCCACCCCCACTCCACCCCTTCCCCTGAGCTATGTCCCGGGGAACTGCAGCAGGGGTCGGGCCCGACCCCGCACTCACCAGGCGCCAGGAAGTGGAGTGACCCGGCCCCAGCCCGCTCCGTGCCGCCGGCTCCCAGCCGTGCCGCCGGTGAGTGCTGGGGGGGGCGCTTCCCCCAAGCCCCCCGAGTCCCAAGGCTGGGAGCCAAGGGAGCGGGCTGGGGACCAGGTCACTCCACTTCCCGCCACCCCGTGAGTGCGGGGTCGGGCCTGCTCTGCAATCACCGGGCAGCAGGAAGTGGAGTGACCCGGCCCCAACCTGCTCCGCTCTGCTGGCTTGTGCTGGGGGGCGGTTTCCCCCTGCCCCCCCAAGCCTGCTCCTGCCCCCTACAGATCTTGGGCCCAGCCTGCCCCCCCCGGAGGCCTGGGGTCAGCCCCCCCCCCACAGGGGGGCTGCATAGGGCACCAAAATGTCTAGGGACGGCCCTGCACCCCCAGCTCAAAGTGTAGACATACCTGTCGCGTACTTGAACTATTAGGGTGCAGTCATCTGACTCCATTGTTATTTATCCAGCGCCACAGATGTAGGCGTCAGTTCCCTGCCCCTAGGAGCATACCATGTGCGTAAGCTCTTTGAGGCAGGAACAGGCTTTTCATTCTGGGATTGTACAGTGCCTAGCACAATGGGGTCCTGGGCCATGAGTGGCGCCCCCAGGAACTGCTAAAGTGCAATAAATAAGTCATGATTAAATCAAGAACACAGGATATTGCCCCAGAGCGTGGTGTGAAAGGGGAAGGGAAGTGGCGTGGGGAACACATAGATTATATAGAAGGGAAGATTTCCCCTCCAAAATAATTGTGAGTGTTCTTAATTTCACATGTATCTGATTAGATATAGTTGAACAGGATGCCTGGATATCTGGCTTACTTAGTGGTTAGAGCACAGGTCTGGGAATCAGGAGATATGAGGCTTACTACAGACTTTGTGTGAGAACTGGAGAAGCCATGTAACCTTTGTGTGCCTCAGTTTGCCCATCTTTAAATGGGGACAAAACATTTCCTTACCTTGCAAGGGTGTTGTGAGGCTTGATTCACTAATGCATGTAAAGTGCTTCGAGAGCCTTGCATTGAAGGTATAAACATTATTATAGTAAGATATGGTAAAACTTACCAGTGTGGTAAGTCCCTCTGAGTTTATCACAAGGAGAAAAGCAGATTCTTTGAAATCCTGAATCCTGATGCTCCTACTTCCTACTGCTCCAGAATCTAGGAACACAGGAATAGCCAGATCAGATCAGACCCAAGTCCATCTAGCCCAGTATCCTATCTCCTCTAGTGGCCAGCACCAAGCACTTCACAGGAAGGTGCAAGAAACCACATAATGAATAATTATGGAATAATCTTCCTGTAAAATAAGTTTCTTCCTTAGAGCTGAAGAGTTAGCAGTTGGCTTATGCCCTGCAGCAGGATTTATATCTTTTATGTATTTTTACCCTCTATTATGCAGCTGCGGATGTTCTTATTATTCATAGAAATGTCTCCTCTATTTTTGAGCCCTGCTAAAGTCTTGGCCTCCATAAGATATTGTGGCAGTGAGTTCCACAGGTCAATTATCTGCTGTGTAAAAAAACAGTATTTCCATGTATCTGTTTTAAATGTTCTGCTTTGTGGCCACTAACCAACTCAAGGCACTGACTATTAACTAGTTACTTACAAGTCTTGTCTAGGAAAGCCATCCTTGTGCGCTCCTTTGCCAGGGCAGATTTATTGATGGAAGAAATCCAGGCGCATATCTTAAAATGCTTAAGAGAGGGATTCATTCCACCCCCAGATCCAGGCTGTTAGACCTTTAAATAATAATAACAGGAAGACGACATTTATCATGCAGATAAACCAAGGCTATAGACTTACCATAAAAAACAAACAGGGCGTTTAAATAAAAATGTCAACTGCAGAATAAAGAGAGGATTCTGTCTGAAGCCCAGTTCTGAAGCTGCCCTCAAGTGTGAATTACAAACAGCCCTAGCTAGGAACACACAGGAGTGAGGAGCTCGCTGGTAAATAAACACAGCAAATCCTTGAGTCTGAATCCCATCCATTCTGATGGCGGCTGGCACCCTGAAACAACCCATAGTGGTTTAGCAAGGGGATACAGGTTTTCCTACTGCATCGGGGTTGTCAGAGCACGGCTGCTGTCCATCGCAGCGGGACAAAGAAGTTCATCCACATCATCACCAGCCCCTCAAGCAGACCCCCCTGGCTGCTTGCTCCGTTTCAGAATCCAGTTCAGAACTGCCCTGCTGGGTTTTGAAAGGCTTCACGGTCTTGCTGCAGCTGAGCGCGTGGGCCTTGTCTCAGATACAATACAATCACATACTACATTACAGTTTGCACACACACACACACACACACACACAGAACTCATACACATGAACACACACATCCCTATGCACATGAGCACTCACACTCTATGTATTATTTGTATAGGTACCCCGGTCATGGGCCAAGACTCCATGGCGCTAGGCGCTGTACAAACCCAGAATAAAAAGACAGCCCCTGGCCCAAAGAGCTAACAATCACACACACACACACACACAGAGTGGTTTGCAGTGGGGGCTATGTACCATTTGGACAAGACTGTATTTGGAAAAGCCAGGCAGGGTGGATGCCCTGAAACGTCGGTGCTTACACACACACACACGCATGGCACTGGCATTTACACCCCCCTAACACACATGTGTGGATGTTGCGGCCCAGGCAAGCTGCCCGAGCTTGGACGGGCTTGGACTCGGGGGGCTAGCCCAAGCGGTCACCAATGCTGCAACAGCCATGCTGCTCATTTTAGTGCGCGTCTGTCTACCCATGCTGGGAATCACCCCCCGCCCCCAGCTGCGGTGTAGACGGATCCCCACAGGCTGTGTCCCTTACACTCATCCCACGTGGAATGAAACGGTGAGACGCAGAACCGTGCTCAGGGTGCGGCGTTTGACAAGATCTTGCACTTGGAGCCATGTGAATGTCCCGGCATCTCGGTGACTGGATAATGCTGCTTGCTCTTTACTGACAGCAAGTTCAGAGGCAACAACAAGCGAGCTGGGCTTTGGTTTTCCCGGCGTTTGACTGGCAAATGCGCTGGGCAGGCACAATTAGTGGGCAATTCTTTACCACTCTCATGCTTGCAGAGTTGATCACCCATAGTGACAGAGGGCCACCCAGGCCTCCCTGGCCCACCACAGCTCATTTGTGTTTTGTAGCAACGTAAGGGGTAACCCATCAACCAGGAAGGAACCTTGGCAATTAGTGTGCTGCAGACCGGTGAACTTGCCAGCTCTTGGAAGCCAGGTGTGGTCAGGTCTGTTCCAGACATGAATGGGTGACTATGGAGAATTGGAGGTGGTAGAAGATGGCGTTGGGATTTCTGTAGGTGGCACTCTTCCCAGCTGGGTCGCCCTCCCTCAGGATGGTCTGGGGGCTAAGGCCCTTATCTAAGCCTTCAGGGAGCTGGGTTCAAGTTCTTGCTATTCCATAACCGTTCTCTGTGATCTTGAGCAAGTTACTCCATTTTTGTGTTTCAATCCTCCACCAGTACAATGGGGATCATTCTTTCACTATTGCCTGTTTCTATGGCAAAGCACTTTGGGGCATGGACGACTACCTCCTCCTAGGCAGGTGTACAGCGCCTAACACAATAGAACCTTTAGGTGTTGTGATAATTGGGGGTGGGGGGGGCTCAGTACTGAGCTGAATCCTGGTGCTGCGCTGACGGAGGTGTCATCTCTTGGTTTGGATGTAAAACTCATGACATAAGGAATAACACAACAGTGATCATTAAAGAACCAGTAGCGTTTTTCATCAGGGTTATCCCTGGATACCCAGGGCAAATCCCCATAACCGTCTGCCTTCCTGAATTCCCCCTGCGACTGGATTGGGGATCCTTCTTCACTTCCCATCCTAAACCGCTCTGCGGTGTTGCTGTCAGCTGGCAGACAGCTGGAGCCAAAGTTACAAACGCATTTAGACACGGAAAGAGGCAGGTAGGTGCCTCGTGGGATTTCCACGAGCACCTAAGTGAATTAGGTGCCTAACTTGCTTAGGCACTTTTGTAAATTCCAGTAGGTGCTGATCTGCTTCTGTAGGTGCCTAAATATCTTTGTGAATCTGGCCTTACACCTCAGAGGGGACTGCATTTCAATGGTGGGAGAAGTGATCTTTGTATATAAAGCACCTTGGGGACGAAAGATGGGATATAACTCTTGGATGATAGCGCTGATTACTATTATTGGTGCAATTCCTTTATTTGTACCGGAGTAGCACCTAGCGGCCTTGACGAGGGCAGGGTCCCGTTGCGCTAGGCGCTGTACAAACAGCAAATGACAGCCCCTGCCCTAAAGAGCTCACAGTCCCACAGGAAAGCGATTTCGGTGTTTAAAAAGGCTTTGATATCACTCCGCTTTTCAAAGGGGACCTAGTGCTGGGGTCAGCACTATAGACTGACTCCATGTAGCCACAGTATGGACAGCACCAAAACTAAGGTGACTGCTGCCATCTTAGCCAATACCAGAGGCCTTCCAGAGTATATAAGTGTAAGTCTCACCGGCTTGAGCTAAAGAGATCAGAGCTCCAGCTGGGAGCTGGAACAGACTCATATCCTCTGTGGATCACCTATAGCAAGGATCCCCTATCACACCCTGACCAGTGGTTTACAATTGGACCTGCCATGCTACTCCACTTCCACCCCCGAGTGTCAACACCCCAACCCTGAGCGGGAAGGAGCGCGCCTAGCATTTTCTATGGCCCAGTCCATATTTGGCTTCTCAGCTAGGGACGATGGTTGGAACCCCCAGCCCAGACACCTCCAAACCACATCCACCTCCCTGTCTCTGCTGTCAACAGGGATCCCTGTTTCTGTGATGCAGAGACCTACCATCTAATTTAATGCAGGCCGCTGAGTACGTTTAAGGCCTTATAACTGGTGGATTTCCCTAAGAATGACCTGAGAATTACTTATCCAGCGATTTCTGCCAGCTGAGAGACCAATCTCTCACTGGTAAATGGATTATCCAAGTGACACTTGGGACTGATAGCTCAGTGATGCATCCTGAATGGCCCTCAGCTTGAACCATAACTTTGGGCCAACGACTATAGAACTTCCACCTCACAGGCCCCTTCAGCTTTCAGTTGCCATCTGTACCAGTGACTCACTGCGCAGGTTTGGTCATGTCACTTCCCCTCTCTAACTGTGTCTACACTGCAATTAAAACCCGTGGCTGGCCCTTGCCAGCTGACTCAGGCTAAGGGGCTCTTTAATTGTGGTGTAGATGTTTGGGCTTGGACTGGAGCCCGGGTTGTAGGACCTTGTGAGGTTGGTGGGTCCCAGAGCTTGGGCTGCAGCCCCTTTGCCCGAGCCTCTTAACCTGAATCAGCTGGCATGGGCCAGCCACTAGTGTCTAATTGCAGTGTAGACATACCCTTAGTGTGCCCGTAAAGGGTGGGGGGAGGCACACACTTTAAAAAGGAGATTCTCAGAGGAAAGGCACTGTACACCCTTGTGCAAGTCACTTCCCCTCGCTGTGACTCAGTTTCCCTTCCAGGGACGGGGTAAACAGTGAGGTGGCAAAATTTGCAGATGATACAAAACTACTCAAGTTAGTTAAGTCAAAGGCAGACTGTGAAGAGATACAAAAGGATCTCTCAGAAAGTGACTGGCAAAAAAATGGCTGATGAAATTCAATGTTGATAAATGCAAAGTAATACACATTGGAAAACATAATCCCAATTATACATATAAAATGATGGGGTCTAAATTAGCTGTTACCACTCAAGAAAGAGACCTTGGAGTCATTGTGGATAGTTCTCTGGAAACATCCACTCAATGCGCACCAGCAGTCAAAAAAGCAAACAGAATATTGGGAATCATTAAGAAAGGGATAGATAATAAGACAGAAAATATCATATTGCCTCTATATAAATCCATGGTACCCCCACATCTTGAATACTGCATGCAGATATGGTCGCCCCATATCAAAAAATCTATATTGGAACTGGAAAAGGTTCAGAAAAGGGCAACAAAAATTATTAGGGATATGGAACAGCTGCCATATGAGGAGAGATTAATAAGTCTGGGACTTTTCAGCTTGGAAAAGAGATGACTAAGGGGGGATATGACAGAGTTCTATAAAATCATGACTGGTGTGGAGAAAGTAAATAAGGAAGTGTTATTTACTCCTTCTCATAACACAAGAAACTAGGGGACACCAAATGAAATTAATAGGTAGCAGGTTTAAAACAAAGAAAATGAAGTATTTTTTCACACAACGCACACTCAACCTGTGGAACTCCTTGCCAGATGATTTTGTGAAGGCCAAAACTATAACAGCATTCAAAAAAGAACTAGATAAATTCATGGAGGATAGGTCCATCAATGGCTATTAGCCATGATGGGCAGGGATGGTGTCCCTAGCATCTGTTTGCCAGAAGCTGGGAATGGGCGACGGGGGATGGATCACTTGGTGATTCCCTGTTCTGTTCATTCCGTCTGGGGCACCTGGCATTGGCCACTGTTGGAAAACAGGACGTTAGATGGACGTTTGGTCTGACCCAGTATGCTCGTTCTTATGTTCTTATCCTTTGTCGGTTTTGTCAGTTTGGATGGTGAGCTCTCTGGGGTAGGGACTCTCTCTTACTCTGTGTCTCTTACTCTGTGCCTTGACCCCAGTTTGGGCTTCTAGGCACTACTATAATACACATAACAGGGTTAATCCTCGAACCTGGCCAGAGAGTTGTTGCAAAACCCAAACCATCTTTGCTAGCTCATTGCAGTCTCTTGGGCCCATCCCAGATTATTACAAAGACTTCATTTCCCGCCAGCAGTCTGAGAGAACAGACCAGTGCTGGGTTACATAGCACCTGTTAACATCATTGGGTTGGTCCATTTGTGACCTTTCATGTCATCTCGGTGGTGTTGAACTTTTCTGATTCTGGTAGCTCTATGGAAGGGGAAAGGTCGGGGCAAGCACAGATAACAGGATAGAGAGAGAACAGAACAGTGTGTGTTGGGAAATGAACTGAGGCATCCACTCATCATTCTGCAGCTGTTCATGCTGTATGGTTACCCGTTAGTTGAAGACCATTAAAAACAGCCCTGATATTTAGAGTGACCAGATAATATTGGGACGGTCCGCATATTAGGGGCTTTGTATTATATATGCAACTATTACCCCCCACCTTTGGGGGAAAAAAAGTGTCCCAATTTTTCACACTTACTATTTTGTCACCCTACTTATACAACACTTGGTCTCAAACCATTTCACATGATCTTTAATGTATTTATCCACACAACCCCCCCACTGGATAAGCCAGTGCTATCAGCTCCATTGTACAGGTGGGGAACCAAGGCAGGGATCCTCAAAGATACTTTGGTATTTCTATTGATTTCAGTGACATTTGGGGCCTAGACTAGGGCCTGAGAGGCTAAGTGACTTGCCCAAGGTTGCATAGGCAGGTAGTGGCAGAGCAAGGAATTGAACCCCTGTCCTAAGTTCCTTCCCTGCACAGTTTGCATATTAAGCAACAAGGGCACAAAGTAAGTGATGCTGATGGCTGCATGGACAACCTGGGCTATGTGGTCCCAGTGCTTAAGTTGTAATGAAAGAGGTGCCAGGGCTCAAGGAATATTTTTACTTTCATAACTGATGCGGCAAGCCCAGAGGTGCCAGGGCTATGAAGTGCCAAGCCTAGACATGCCAGGGCTCAGCCCTGGCACAAATTAAGCATTGATGGCACCCTGTTAGCATACTGTCTGCTTCCTCCTGTTGGCTTCACTCTGTTCTTGCTCATCTCACAGCTGATCTATAGTTCTGTATTGAACCTTGCCAGAGAAAAGTCTCATAGGCCAGACCATGAATCCCTGACTCACAGGAGCTGTCCTGCTGAAGTTCTAACCACAAGAACCAGCCTTCCACCATGCTGGCGGCGAATTCAGAAAACATGTTGATTTATTATTGACTTTAAAGGGACCACAAACTGTGCTTAGAGGAAAGGGGATCCCAGACTGGCCCATAATAACTGTCAATATCAAATTGTTCTCTGGCATAACTCCACTGACATCTTTAGAGTTACACCAGGAATATATGTTACTTATATGTGCCCTAAATAATGCTCTGTTAAGTGCTAAGAAGACTGAAGTTTTAGTTTAAAACTGATTCCTCCCCCCCGCCCTTCAAAACAAAGTCACGTTAATTGGAGAAATGCTGGAAAGGGGAGCCTTTGAGGGAATAACGTTGAACCCTGTGCATGATCATAACAGGCAAACACGCCACATATTAGAGAATGATATTGACCTCCTTTGTAAAGCCTTTTGAGATCTGTGGCTAAATAGTGCTAGACAAGAGCTAGGTATTTATTAATTAATTAATATTATTATTAGGGTATTTGCTTTTGGGGAACTTCTCTCTCTTTTTGGTGGTGGGGGTTGATTTCTGCCTAACCCATTTTTTACACGAACTAAGGAAAGAAAAAGAAACATTTTGACTCCTTTTTTGGTGATCTGGTTTTATATCATGAGAGTCAATGGCAATTTTGCCCCTGAATTCAGTGGGACCAGGAACTGGCCTTTGTTGTGATAGATTTATTTAGACCCTCATCTTGTTGATATAGTCAGTAAATTTGGTCTGGATCTCTAACAATCAGGTACCAAAAGATAACTGTAATCCTCAGTGGAGCTAGAGGATATTATTTAGTAGGAAAGCCATAGAATTTAGATAGATGGACAGTTAATGGGTGGATGGAATGGATGACAGTGGCTAGACAGATTGATACAGTGAATAGACAGGTGCAGTAGATAGATACAATGAGTAGATCTATGCAGTAGGTACAATAGACAGCTAGATACCACACAGTAGGTAACAGGTTTCAGAGGGGTAGCCGATAGCTTGTATCAGCAAAATCAACGAGGAGCCCAAATACATTTGTTAGTCTCTAAGGTGCCACAAGGACTCCTCGTTGTTTATGCAGTATGTAGACACTGGAAGATGTAGTAGGTCAGCAAATGGGCATGAGGGTTTGTGGTTTCTGGTTCCAGGGCAGATTGAACCAAAAAGTCTCATAAAAATCCCAAAGCAAGGAGACCAGGCCTCCATCTAACCTCTAGACTTCACTTTCTTGCCTGCATAGCCAAACCAGACAGTCAATCCACAAAATGCCATGGAGCACTTCACCTTCAGCCCATCCCTTTCTTAGGCAAGCTCCAAATGCAATTGGCTTGCTAATGACCATCATTGTTATTAATTAGCTCCGAGCTTCTCTGCTCCAAGGCCCTGTGGATTAAAGAGGTTACACCTTGGGAGCAAGCATGAGACCCATTAGGGATAGTCAGTCAGTTTGCACTCTAATTGTTAACTAATGAAGACTACTGTTTGGGGACTGGCTAAGCTAAGTGTTTGCTGTCTGAAGTGAGTGCCTGGCAGAGAAAAGGGCTGTCCTGTTTATTATTGAGGTGCTCTGGCTCACAATTAGGAAGGCTAGTACTCAGAAGTGTAATCTGCAGAACTCAATGGGCCTCCAAACTGCTCTTTATTACTTAATGAAATGCAGAAAGGCAATGCTTGTTGTTAAATAATGATACCTTGCACCTTCCAAGCTCATGATGGCAAAGCTCTTTGCAAACGCTAATTAATTAAGTCTCCCAATGCCTCCCCCCAGGCAGGGAAGAATTATCATACATGGAAAGATAAGGAAACTGAGGTACAGAGAGGTGGGAGGGACTTCCACCAAGGCACACAGGCCATCTGGGACAGAGCTAGAAGCAGAAACCAGGATTTCCTGAGTCACAATGCTGGGTCTTCTTCACAAGTCCATGCCACCATCCATTCAGAAACAGACTGATTTATGATGAATGTATTAACACACACACTCTCCAGAAGGGACGTGGGAGAGATTAGCCCCCACCCCAGAGAATCTACAGCAAACAGATGAAGGGTGGTGGGAGGGGAGAAGGTGAAAGCAGATAGACAGAGTAGCCTGGGAGATACCTGGCAAAAAATAGGGCAATTCTCAATGGAAATAACAAGCCATTTGCCAATTATGCATATAGTACCTATTTGTCATTTGTTACCATTGTCCATTTTTGCTCATTTAAGCCCTGATCCTGCAAGAAGATCCCTCCGATTGTTGTGTCTAATTTAAATCTATTTAATAACAATTAGATTACAATGCATCTCTTACATGTAATTGTTTAAATTAATTTAAACCACACAGCAGGCTAGGAATTGAACTCAGGCCTCCAGAATCTCCATCCAGTGCTGTATAGGATGCACTACCTCCCTCTAAGAGCTTCATGTGCCAGGATATTCTGCTTGGCACCTTTCAAACGATCAGATGCCAGGGGCCACACCACATACATTGGATGTGCCTGCCCTAGAAGAATCCGTATTCCTGCTGCAGCACTGCCAGTGAGCCATTAGCAGTACGGTATGATGTGATGGAAACCAGGCTGGCTGCATTGTGGGGGCTCAGTTCTTTAGACTGAACAAGGCCTTGCAGTCTGGCCAACCCCAAACATTCAAAAATCCTGAGTCAGGCTCACCAAAAATCCTGAGAGTGGCTTTAAAATCATGAGATTATGTAACAATAATAGCTTTGGGGTTCTTGTTATTTGCCTTCTGCTTTTTGAGCCTTTTAGGTGCACTGGGGTCTCATTTTGAAGCTTTCTCCTCAGCCACGAGGGCTAGCAAGTTACCTTTGCTTTAAGAATGAAGGCGGAAATCATCACATACCCACTCGACTCCAGGAGCCGGGGCTTTAAGGAAAACAATAATTAACTACCAGGAGACTCAGGACCAAATCAGGAGAGTTGGCAACCCACTGTCTGAACCTTATTCTCACTCAGGAGACACAGGGGAGCCAGAAATACAGGTCTGCAGGTTCTGGCTTCCACACAAGATGTCACAAGTCTTCCAGGCCTGGGCACTCAAACCAGACAGTTAATACACAAACAGCTGGGGAGGGGCTAAGCTCCCAGACAGCTTCTATTCAAGGTGCAGTTATCAAAGAAAGCCCACCCCAGCTGACTGACATGAATGGGCTATTGAGGCCTGTATCAGCTCCCTTATGCAGGTGGCCCAGGCCCAGGCCTTTGATAAGCCATCATGATCATCTTTGCTGGGCAGATAACCCAGCCATTGCAGGCCTGTTAAAGGGAACAATGAAATCAGGTCCATTTTCCTCTGGTACCTTGGGGCAGGGCTACCTCCCTGCTGTTATTTAACCCTTGCAGTGCCAGGGATGGGAGATTAGGCCATGCTGAACTGTGGCTAAGGAAGTCAAGCATGGTGAGTGCAGTGTTATGCAGAAGCAGTGTTATGCTGAGGGGGGCAACAGGAGTTGGTAACCAAAGCAAAGGGATCACTCAGTGGGCGAGCATTGCAGGTCCAATGGGTTGGTAGTGGTGGGGAGGCTTTCTGGACTTTAGCAGTGCTTGGGTTCAGGGTGAGGTTACAGTTCATGTTTAATAAATTAGGTGCGTCCCTGAAAACAGGTACCTGCAGGGAAATGAGGGCCATGCTCTGTGCTCTGACACAGCTCTTGCCACCCTGTAACAATCTGAAGTGCTTTACAAAGAAAAGGAACTGTCATTATCCTCAACTGATAGATGGGGAAACTGAGGCACAGAGCTCCACTTTTCAGACTCACTGAAGAAGCCCCATTGACTTGCACTGAAACATAGGCTCCTGAAGACCCGATCCTCAACAGAGTTCGGCCCAGATACTCCTGGGCATTTAGGCACCTAACTCCTATTGAAATGAATGGGCATTAGGAACCTAAATGCCTTTGCGATTTGCCCAGAATCACACAGGGAGTCAGCAGCAATGTCCGGAAGAGAACCAAGGTTGCATGATGCCCAGCCTCGTGCACTAAGCTCCCCTGCGCAGCTTTCTGCAGTGATGACAAGCTCTGGAGGGGGCTGGGTTACAATGGCCCACAAGAGCCATCGGCACTGGGCTATTCTAAAAGGGATGCAGGAGGCAGACCCGAGAAGGCTGCAGCTGGGGTGCAGAGGGTGGGCTGACTGTCAGCTGGGTCAATGGGTGGCACAAGGAACTCAGCTGAAAGTCGGTATTGAGCAAATCCGTTGGGACCTGCACAGTTTCGTGGACGGGGCCTTGGAGTGGGGCTCAGGAGACCTGGGAGCTAGGCCTGACGCTACCACTGACCTTTTGGGTGATCTCTGTTCTTCTGTTTCTTCTTGGATTGGCTTGTCTATTGAGGTTGTACTCTGGGGGGAGGGAGGAGCAGAGACAGTCTCTCACCGTGCGCACGTACAGCACCTAGCCCTGTAATATAAATAATACTGGGTAAGTAAAACAGGGCCTCCTAACGTCTCTGTCCCAGAGCTGAAACCAACAAAGATCAAGCAAAAGAGAAGGATTCCCACACAGCCATACAACCTCCTGTGCCCTTGGGAAAACACATGCCATTGTTTGCAGCTATCTGGCCTGGATGGAGGAGACCTATTCGGTGATGTAATTAAAAGGGGATTACAAACCCTTGAGGAAGCGCACATGCAGGGGTTAATGCTGCCACCTCAGGATCTCAGCAAGGAACGGAGAGCCGCTGAATTAGGGAAGCAAAGGGAAAGAAAGTCGTTTGACCTGAATGTTTTAGGGAGTTTTCAACAGACAGTTTAGGGCTGTTAGCTGCGTCCCTCGAAAGCCAGACAGACTGTGAGACTCCTGTGCACTACAGCATGACCCCCACACACGCACCCTCCCCCCACTTAAAACACTGTCAGGTCCCATCTCTACATATAAAATGGTCAGGGGGCAGATAGAAGGTTCTGGGTTAGTCTGGTCTCCGTACAGGAAAACCAAGGGGGCTGCGGCTTTGCAAAGACAAGGGCAGGGCAGGTTCAGACCCCCGGGGGGTAAGTGAGAGGGTTGGATACAAATTGTCTAGGACAGATGAGTCGACTTCTGGGTCCCACCCTTCTTCCACTTAAGAAAAATGGCAGAACTGCTATTAAAATTGCCCCATCCAGGGCTGCCGATACCGCCCGGAATCCGCTCTGACGATGTGGTTTAGCATAGTGCTTCTTCCCCTGGATGTTATTTTTTTGTTTGGTTTACTGTAACCGGCAATAAACCCAGTGAATGGGTTAGCATGAGCTGAAGCTGTCCCGTTCTCCAGGGCAGGGGAGTGGACAGATGTCTGTGTGTTTTATTGCAAAAAGGAAAGGCCACGCCACCTGCCTGGGTGCTATAAATGAAACAGGACCAGCATGGGAGGAGAGGGAGGTCTGAGAACAGCGCCTCTGCATTCTAAACAGCACCAGCTCCCCAAGTGTTACAGGTTCACATGGCAAACTGGACCAATTCCAGAAGTGCGAGAGGTGCAAAGGGGTTTCCACTCTGTGTGCAATACGGACCTGGGGAGAAGGAAAATCCACCTGAATGTTTTGCTGGGCAGCACTGCTGAGACTGCAAGCTGGGTCTGCAGTATGCACTGTAGCGAACCAGATGGATACATGACATAGGGCTGAGAGATGGAGCATAGTGCAGGGAAATCATTTTGGGGCCTGTTCCTGCTCCCATTAAAGCTGCCTATGTATGAGGACGCAAACCAAAACCGCAGAGCCAAGCCCCATTCCCGATGCCAGGAAAGTCCTGACCCACTAGCTTGAAGCCTGAACAGCTGAGCTGAAATGCTACGAGCAGAAAACGCTGGTCCATGTGCCAGCTTTCTGTCTGCAGCCTGGATGGGGAGAGGGGCAGTTTTAGTGCCAAAGGGAAGGGGCAGGTGGGAGCCCAGCTGTTCCCGGGGGAGGAGGAGAGCAGAGAGAGACACATCTCTTGTAAACAAAGCTGAGGCCAGGGTAGCTTCCCCTCCATTCACTTGCCCAGCAAGGTGTGGGGCTGACAAGGGGAGGGGCTCGGAAGATCTGTTGACCCGCCAAACACGGCTGTGTTTGCCCATCTCTTCTGCAAGGGGATGTCAGGGAGGAAAAGTAATTTGGAAGCTCGGCAGTCACAGGGGGCTGATGCTCCGAACAAGCGTTTGAAGGTGTGTAACCCCCCTGGATTTGGGACGAGGAGGGGGCAAAGTTTGCTGAGCTGCCTTGTTTTGAAAAGGGAAAGTACACACGAATGAAATGGGGTGAGCATGCCCATCTCCCCCTTTTAAAGGAGCCGTACTCCTTTTTATCTCGGGCCTTTCAAGGCTGGTAATTAAGAACTAATAATGACATATCTGCTTTGCAAGGCTGCCCTTTCATCTCGCCTCTCACACAGCCCTTTATTTGCATCGGCCCGCAGCAGATGCTGGACGCTCCCCACAAAGATAAAAAGCAAGACAACCGAACCCAAGCTGGCTCTTCGCTTGTGGGGCGGCCACCTTGAACTTTTATGGCTTCTTCAAATTGCAGCTGGAGCAAATCCCTCCTTGCGGGGACGTCACTGATGGCGATGGAGTTTACACCCAGGGTGGATGTGTCCCACTGGCTCTGTATTTTCAAATCCGCCTCCACCCCACCAAGACGCTGAGGAACAGTCAGGTTGCTGAAGCTGAGTTGTACGCAGTCAGGCCCAGATCCTCAAAGGTGTTTTGGTGCCTAACTCCCATTGGTGGCGTTAGGCTTTTTTGGGGATCTGGGCCTTACTTCCCCCACATCTGGTGCAGAAAGAGAACAGGGTGGGGAGGTTTGTCCTGAAGTCTCCAGGAATCAAAGATTAATCTTTAATGAGAGACGATGTCATGGGATGAAACCTCCAGGTATACGTCCAACCAACACTGGCATCCCTATCTCTGATTGAAAGCCTGGTAACTTTGGGCCCCATCCAGCATTGTCTATTTTCCCTTAGCATCAGTGGGCAAGGAATGCAGCATCCGGCCCTAAAATGTGCTCCTCGGGGGTGGGGAAACCTGGAGCATTTGCAGTGGGGTCAAAGGGCCGGGGGTGAGCGTACACCCCTGGCCGTCATGGGAGCCCAAGAGGGGGCAGCGTGAGCAGGAGCAGAGGGCGACCCCCTGGGAACACCAAAGCCCGTTAATGAGCAGATTAAAACTGGGAAGACAACAGCAAACCTTCCAGCCCTGTGATTCCTGCCTTGTGTGTGCGTGTGTCTGCAGGTGTCCCAACCTGTGATTCCTGCCACCTTGGGGGGGGGGGGTGCGCTGCTTCAAATGAGCCCCATAATGACTTTCTCAGCTCTGGGAGTGGGCCCTTCATTTCCCTTGCTTTTATGGCGGGGCTCTCCCCTCAGCAGGCTCGGTCCCTGGAACCTAGTGAAACCAAAGCTAAGGGGAGACGGAGGGGGGTGGGGGGTGGGACATTACACTGTCTCTTGCCTGGCCTTGCAGGGGGAAACGCTTTGCAGATGTTTTGGGCCCTGGCTTGCTCTCTCCCTCAACTCCCATTTCCTCCCCAATAAAAAGAAAGCCATGCTGGAGTCTGTTGACTGGGGCCAGCCCCCGCCCCCGCAGGGCCCCGGACGGAGGTGTGACTTTTCCCAGCTCATTAGGGAAAGGTGTACAATTTTCAGAATTTCAAAACCTAATGACCATCTGAATCCCATCAGTGGAGCCCGCCACGATGACCAGGTAGCAGCAGCAGCCAGTGCTGGGAAAAGATGCAGGGGTTTGGGTGCTGGCCTGGGACACCTGGGTTCAATTCTCTGCCACAAACTCCTTGTGCGACCTTGGTAAGTCACTTAGACGCAGATCCCCAAGGGTACCTAGATGCTTAATTCCCATTGATTTCAACTTGAGTTAGATGCCTAAATACTTCTGCAGATCTGGGCTGTATTCGCTCTGTGCCTCAGTTCCCCATCTGTAAAATGGGGATAAAAGCATTTCCCTACCTCACAATAATGCTCAAATGCTATGGTAACAGGGGCCATATCAGAACCTGGGATCAGTAGCTCCATAGACAGCAGCAGCACGGGTCTGGGCGCATGAAATGCCGGATTCTGCCACCCCTATGCACATTGAGTATCGCCGCATTCTGCAAGTTGTCCCACTGAAATCAAGCAAGGTGCTTCTCGGCATGAGTGGGGGGAGGGGGGGACAGGATCCGACCCTAAAGGGTTAATTCATAAGAACAAAGAGCCCCCAAATGCAGAGGGCATCAAGCGAGAGAGGGGAGTGAGGCACAAGGAAAAGCAAAGGAATCACTACCTCAAATGGAGATATAAATCGGTGCCACCAATAACCGTGCAGCCTGCATTCCCCTAACCAGGAGGAAGTCCCCGGAAGCTAGAGTGTTCCCATGTGAGCCAAGCTTTGCTTCCTTACTCTTCAGGCCTGTGGGCCCCTTCCACTGCCCTAACTCTGGCTCTGGGGGTGGCATATTTCCAACCAAGGAACCAGGGCAGAAATTGGCAAGGAAAAGGGGGTTGGGAGAGAGGAGACCTTGGGGCGCTTTGCCTCCTGGATTTATGTACATAGAACCTCTCCCCCCATCTCCCGTTTGTTGCCATATCCATGGGCTGGCAGCTCCACCGGAGTTGACAAATTGGAAACAATGGGATGGAAGTGACTCTGGAGGTTTGTGTGTGTGTAAACCCAAGGGGCACGGCACCAGCGACCCTGGGATCTTGGGAGATTTCTGAAGCTCCTGTCAAGTGGATCTCACCCCACCCCCCTTTCCAGCTCCCCGGCCCATCCATTAATTGGATCCCTTGTTGGTCCGGACACCTTTTTCATCTGCTACTTAGGGGCGAACAAAAGCTCAGCAGGAGCCATTAGCACTTCAGGGTCCCTGCTCCGGATATAAGGGAGGGAGCGGGGCTGGCCTGTCTGTATGATCAGGCCAGGAGCGCGCTCAGCCCCTCACCTGCCGCCTCCGCCTCCTCCCGGTGCAGGGACCCCCTCGCCGATCTCTGGCACAGCCTGGCCATGCTGACTACGACCCTGCTGCCCTTTGGGCTGCCCGCTCCGGCCCTGCTGACTCACCCCGGCCCCCAGCTCCCCGGACACTCCCCCAAGGCTCCGGCGGGGAAATCCTTCACCATCAACGCTCTGCTGGGCCGGGCAGACCCCTCGCCGCCGCCGCCGCCGCCGCCTCCTGGCCCCGGGCGCTGGGACCCCGTCTGGCCAGACAGCGCCTGGCCGGGCGGTGCGCTCCAGCTGTGCGCCCAGGCGCATCCCCTCCTGCAGCCTCGGCCGCTCTATCCCGTCTGCTACCCGGGCTGGCGGGCCCCTCTGAGAGCCCCAGGTAAGAGCCTGATGTCCCCCGACTCTCCCCACCGCTCCCCCCGCCCCGGCCGGGGCCCCCCACTCGTGGCCACGCAGCCCGCGCCTCTCCTCTGAGCTGTTTCGTCTTTACGCACAGGGTATCTGCTCTCCAAATGCTGCTTCCCAGGCTTCAGAGCCAAGTCGGGCAAATCCAAGCGGGTCAGGACCATCTTCAGCAGCGACCAGCTGGCCCGGCTGGAGAAGGAGTTCGCCCGGCAGCAGTACATGGTGGGCACCGAGCGGTGTCTGCTGGCCTCCGCTCTCCACCTCACCGAGGAGCAAGTAAGACAAGCCTGTCTCTCCCCCAGCCCTGTACCTAGATGGTAGGGATGGCAGTGCCAGGGGAACCCAGGAGGATAGCGCCTCCTCCGTCTGCAAAGTGGCCTGCGCCATGGCCTGGATCCCCAGTGTGTCCAGCTCCAAGGGGGACAGAAAGAGTCAGATGAAGCCACCCAGGGCTTGAGCCCTACATAGGCTTCACAGGTTTCTCTGCATCCTCCCTGGAGTTGGGCACACATTCCCGTTGACTTCAATACAAGTTTTCCTCCAAATAAGGATGCTCCAAATAAGGGCTGCAAGATGGAGCATTTCCCAATTCTCCACCCCCCACCCCCCAGTGCAGGACTCACTCTCCCATGGGCTTTCTCTAGCTTTTCTATGGGGGGGGGGGGAGAAGGGACTGTATACATAAGAACCTCCCAAGGGAAGGGGAGTAGAAACCTTCTGGAGTCCAAGGCAGACTGAATAAAGTCCTTGAGAACAAATAGGGGTGTGTGTGGAGGGGAGAATTCCAGCAGCAGCTCCCATCTAGGAACAATGTGGAAACCTCTGTGAGCTTGATTCTGTCCTCCTTACTCTAGGCCTGACCCAGAGCCCACAGAAGTAGATGGGACTTCTCCTGCTGGCTCCAGGGCTTTGGATCAGGCTCTCTGAGTAGCTCAATGGCTGTGGCTCAAGGTGCTACTCACTGGGAGTAAGCGGGGAAGACTCTAGTTCCAGAGGCTCTTAAAAGCTGGATTTTTTGTACCTATTTCTCTTGCTGCAGTCTGGGATAGTAACAAGTCTCTGAAGTCTGAGCTTTCCAAAACAGGGCCCAGTATTATTGCTTATATCGCAGCAACAGCTCCACTTAGGAACTGGGTCCCATTATCCTAGGTGCTATAGGACCCCTGGTCAGAAGCAATATCTTCCCCCAAAAGCTTACAATCTAAATAGACAAGACAAAGTACTATTCCCCTTCTTCTCCAGGTGGGGAACTGAGGAACAGACAAGCCTGTAGCAGAACAGGGAATTCACCCCAGACTAACCATTGGACCATTCCCCACTCAACACCCCTGGATGCTGCTACCGTGGCAAGCTGCCCTGATGAGATCCAGCTGATGGCTAGGGCCCAGATCCTGAAAGGTATTTAGGTACCTAATGCCCATTGAACTCAATTGGAATTAGACACCTAAAGAACTCTGAGGATCTGGGCCTAGGTTCTCAGCATCTCACAGGAAGGAGGAATCAAACCCAGCTCTCCTGAGTCAGTCAACACCCCTTTACCCCCATTCAGGGATAACTGGCTCTCTCCAGCAACTAGTCAAATGTGTATTTCGACTGATCCTGATCTGACCAAAACCAATGGGAGTTTGACAGCTAATCGGCACAGGATGGGGCCCTCGGATGGGCCTGTTAGACAGGGATCCATGAGGAGAGGCAGAGGGGGCTGGCTGTCATCTCCCACACCCCCACACAAACTTTTCAACCAGGGAGGCGTCTCTGAAGCTCCATCTACCTCAGGTTTTGCATGGGTGTCCGTCACCACAGCATCTGAGCCCTTCCAACGTTACTAGGGCTGTGTCTACACTGCCCCTTTCAGCGCTAAACTTGAGTCGTTCAGGGTTGTGAAAAAACACCCCCGAGTGACAAGTTTTAGTGCTGAGAAGGGCCAGTGTAGACAGCGCTTTATAAATAATAAATAAATAATAAAGCGACCACCCCTCATTCGGGGGGGGGGGGGGTGTTATCGCCCTGGCAATAAAGTATGTCTACACTGCCCACATCATGGCGCAGCTGCGGCAGTGTAGATGTATCCTAGATCTGCTTAGCGAAGGTCCCTGGTAGAGTCTGGGTTTTAAAAGTGAAGCGTTTTCTGTTCCAAAGGTAAAAGTGTGGTTCCAGAACAGACGGATTAAGTGGAGGAAGCAGAGCCTGGAACAGCAACAAGCCAAACTGGTGAAGATGGGTCTGGCCACTCCCCAAAGGAGCCAGGATTCGCAGACCTACGAGGGAGAGGAAGGGGACAGGGACTTTACCAAGGAATCTACCAATGATCAGGAAGGTTTGTCCTCCCCTCACTTGGAGTAATCTACTGCACATCTCTCTGGACAGACTCTCCTGTTCTGTGCTTCGGGTCCTCACCCCTGTACATACTGTATTATAGCTGGCAACGTGCATATATAATATATACAGTGTAGGGATTATTTTTTGCAGTGCAAAAATAGATTAATTTATGCAATTGTTTAAAAAATAAAACACAATTAATCTGCTACTCTAGCCGGCTCAGGTTCTTACACCAGGCCTGTCACTGGGCTCTGGGCACCTACATGTGAATTACGTAGTCATTGGCTCTGTAATGTAAAACAGTAGCACTCAGTAGGCTTCTCTGAATCGGTGTCAGGATAAAAATGTATCCCAAAGTCATCGCCCCCTTCTTATTTATTTAACAACCCCTCCTCCCCCACCCCCTTCATAATAAATCTCTGATTTAGCCTGGAACGCTGCCTTTCTTTGTTCATGGTAACGCACTTGCAGGATTTTTTTTCGTCTTACTGGCATGACTTCTCGTTGCCTAGCTGCTCTTTGTATAAACAACAAAACTTTTTGGTGAAGTGGGGAGATAAAATAAAGGCACTTTCCCCCACCCCCAAACAGAATGGATTCTCGATGAGTGGGGCATAGTAGGAATAACAGCTTCATTCTGGCAAAAGAATAAGATAATGGACAAATATGGAGATGTTGGGTTCGCTCCTTTCACACACCCTCTAAATCAGAGGATAAGAATCAAAACTGGTGGGTCTGAGAGATTTACACTGCACTAGTCCAGCTGCGCCACTGTACTGCTTCAGGGAAGATGCTACCATGTCAGCGGGAGAGTTTCTCCCATTGGCGTAGCTAATCCATCTCCGCGAGAGGCGGTAGCTATGTCTACCCTGGGGTTAGACTGGTAGCGTTCAGAGGTGTGGATTTTTCACACCCCTGAGTGACACCGTTCACTAGTGTAAGTTTACAGGGTAGACCTGGCCTTGGTTTGTTCTAACCTCTCTTTGTTTCCAGTGTTGTAGCCATGTTGGTCTCAGGATATGTGAGTGCCGAGGCTATCCAGCCAAATGAGAGCCTGTCCAGGGAATGAGGGAGTTTACAGTAGTCCAGACAAAGGGGAGCAGAGAGGCAACGGGACTTGCCCACGGTCACACACAGGGCAATGGCAGTGGCTGGGAATAGAACCCAGGCATCCTGACTCCCACTCGAGCACACTAAGAAAGATAAAAAGCAAACAGCGCTGCTACCTCTGTGTTCGTTATTCCACAAGGAATTTTTGTTAATGCTGAAAGAGAAGAGATAATATTGTGTCTTATAACATCGCTTGGCAAATGCACATTGCCCTTAAAAACGGGCAAGGGCTGCAGGCTAGGACCCCGCTCATGCACAAACAGCTGGGAGTAGTCCGAGCTTCCAGGTGCCTTATGCGTGGGAGTAAGCACAGTTTCCCCACTGAGTGTTTTCAGAAGCAGGGCCGAAAGTAAGATAAATGTGGTGTGTAGCCACATGACAGGTTAATGCCCTCCACTAGAAGAGCTAGGGGGTTTAGCACTGTATTAAATGGTGATATTTTTATTATTTGATTTTAAAGGGCATGTAGTGAAAAATGTTTAAAATACATGGGGTTGATTCTACTGCCTTTACACACCTTGCTTTTCAGTAAGCATCAAGCACCTGCCCTCTCAAAATCAAGCCCCTTCAAAGTGTCTCAAATTGGGTCCCCCAAATCACCAGTCACTTGAACAGGTTTCGTTCCTCTGTGACTCAGTTTCCCATCTGTACAATGGGAATAATAGTGCTACCCTACCTCTTGGGACAAATATATTAAAAATTGTGAGGCAATAAGATATTCTGGCACTGGAGGGAAGATAAGTAGCTTAGAGTTTAACAAATTAGAAACATCAAGAAAATGCGGCATGATTGAATGGATGTACTGAAGCTGTCAGAAGGTGAATTTACCAGCCTGACTGCCAGGGATCCAATCCAGGTCTGCACAGACTTCAGGAGAAAGGGCCCAGTCCTCAAGTTACAAAACACGTGGCCCAGATCCACACAGGTATTTAGGGTCCTAACTTCACTGAAATCCACACTAAGTTAGGTACCTAAATACCTTTGAGGAGCTGGGTCTTGCTGGTTTAAATAGGGGCAGGATTGGGCCCAGATGTCAGTAATTCCAGAAGAAAAACATGCATGAGGAATATTTTGATCTTCTCCCAGTGTTTTACTTTGGACAGTCACAAAGACAGAGGTCCAACACCGTGGAGTCACTCCTGATTTAACACTGGCTTGAGTGAGAGCAGAATTAAGCCCACAGTAAAACACAGAGCCAGATTTATCACACGTCCCGCTGAAATCTCTGGTAGCTGCCGGTGCTCAGAAAAGCAGGTCTGTACTCAATACTTCTGAGCCTGTGTGGGCATCATGAGGCTCAGAATCCAGGGGGAAGGAGTGGCTCAGAAACATGGAAGAGTTTGTCTACACTTGGAAGTGGTTTCTGATTCAGGGAGCGGGTGAATTGAAAGTACTATAGCTGCCCCTGAATAATTCCATGTGTGGACACGCTTACTCTGGAATAAGAGTGTTCATACATTGAGTTAATCAGAAACAAATCTATGTGCAGACAAGCTAAGACAGGGAAAAAATAACATCGCTGATTTTTATTCAGAACTTTCTATTGAAATGAATGGGGACCTTTGGAGCCAGTTCCCACACCCATGAAGCCAACGGTATCACAGGGCTGGGCACAGTATAAAGTGTGGGACTGGCTGGATTGCATCCTGAAACTGGTAGAAAAGTACTGATCGTGTCTTCAAAACCATGGGGAAAGGCATAACCCCCCACCTCATCACCCCCTCCAATGATCCCCCAGGCTCAATAATCCACATCCCCAGTGATGGGAGGGGACGAAACCCAATAGGATCAGAGACTTTATTCCGGCAGAAGGGAAACACAAAGCATCAGCAGAGGTAAGAGAAGAGGATGATGTGATTGAAGCTGCCCTTTGTTCCTACTGTTTCCAGAGCTGGGATTAGCTGGAGTCTCAAAGAGCCCAAACTGTGCTAATGTCTTTAGCTGTCTGGTGTGACCCGATGGCGTGTTTGCCGGCTTGAACTCTGTCATCTCGGATGCCACTAGCTTTACTGGGCTCTGCCTACAGACCACAAGAGCGACCCCGGGCATTTGAAATATAACATTGCTGGGGAGGCAGCTTCTGAGACGGAGCAGCACCAGGTTCTCAGGACCAGGGGAATCCAGCATCTTGCAGATTTGGGCTCTTAGACACAAAACTTTACCGGTGTTTCGGCCCTTCCATATGACCAGCCTGCTATGAGGGGCCTGATCCTGCAGTGTCCTGCACGCTCCAAACTCAGGAAGAGTTTAGGTGGAAAAGGGGATCTAGGACACTTTACTAGCCTAGCCCAGCCCTGCAGTCCTGACTTCAGGGAAGTTTTGACCGGGTATAGGCTGCCTGCCTGGGCATTCTAGTGGGAACCTATGTGAATTACAGTCTCTAGTTTGATCTATGTTTGCTATGGACAAAATTTTTAAATCCTGCCTAAAAAAGCATCACAGAGTTTGGCATTAACAGTTTCCTCTCTGTGGCAGGGGGACTCTCTTTCCTGGGTTGGCATCATGAGCTAATTGATGAGGCACTGGACTGGAACTCAGGAGACCTGAGTTCTATGCCCAGCTCTGCCAGTGACTTTGGGCAAGTCCATGTGCCTCAGTTTCCCCTCCCATGCTTTATCTGTTTAGACTGTAAGCTCTTCAGGGAGGGAGGGACTATCAGTGTGCATCTGTGCAAAACCATGGGGCCCTGATCCCAGCTGGGGCCTCTAGGCACTACCATGCTATAGATAATAATACAAATAAACAACGACAAAGGGCCTGATCCTGAAAACCATCACTAGTGGGACAAATTTCAGTGTCTCCAGAACAGCTGCACTGACTTCAATAGCGCCATCCCAGGGTTGCACTGGTAGATTTCCCGCAGGCTAATCACTCTCAGACCTTGGTACCCTCGCGTAGGGGCTCGTAGGCTCAGGTCCCACGTCAGGTGTCAAATGTCTGCCAGACACATTGCACAACTTCATCACAAGAAGGCACATGGCTTCCAAGTGAATCCCGGAGCAGCTGAGGCTTGCCATAGCAGGTGTGCAAATAGGGCCTGATCCTGGAAGTGCGGGCGGTCTGGAGTCAATGGGAGGTGCCGAACACCTTGTCACGTAATAAATACTCTGGGTGCGGGTGGAGTGCTGGTTATGGAAGGAGAAACCTCTAGCACAGAGGCCACTGGGCCGTAAGGAGCAACCTGCACATTCATTCAGACCTACCGGCAGCATTCTCTGTGCTAGCAATTCACGCCTTGGGAGATCCCTCTTTGGGACTAACACGGGGCGCTCTGCAGTTCTTGTTCCCTCTCGGGGGTTCCCATCCTGCAGTCCGCACTCAAGCAAAATGCCAAATAGACCCTGGCTGGGTTTTACTGGAATAAGTGCTACAGGTTTGGGTTCCTGAAGGAGAAATTGATGGACTTGGGCATGACCCCACAAAACCCTTACTCACACGAGGAGGCCCATCGAAATCAACGGTGTTACTCATGGGAGTAAGATGTGCAGAGGTTGGCATGGCAGGTGCATAGGGCCAGATCCTCAGCTGGCGCAAACGGGCATTGCTCCGTCAGAACGACACCAGCGTACACCAGATGCAGATCTGACCTATTGACTTCAATGGAGCTACACCCATTCACACCAGCCAGGGATCTATAATGCCCCTCAGCCACCCCCTCTCCATACAATATGGGCCCATGCTCCCTCTGTAGCTCATTATAGTTATTCATATTGGTGCCTGCCACAAAATGAACTTTCTCCTGTCCTGGGAATAAGGTTTTAAGGTTCCCCTTGGAGGCTATAAAAATGCTGGGAATTGAGGCATCTGCACGTGTATTTTTACAGCCCAGCGATTTCCCCTCTTTGCACATAGGACCCCGGGAGGAATGAAACCGAAGAAAGTGAATTACAACAGCCCGCGAGCTGCTGCAGGGGTCTGCCCCCTCCTACAGAGACAGGCGTGGGGCAGGATAAGGTAGCAACACTTTACCCGGGTGCCGAGATAGAGACCAGGAAATCAGCGCGGGGTCATCTCGCTGGCTGGGAACGGGGTGGAGGGGAAAATCAGAACTTGGCTCTCAGGCATGGACTGGGAAATGGACTTATTGCCAGCTGCAAGAGGTAGTGATCACAGGGGGAAGGGATAACAAGGAGAGGGGAAACATATCAGAAGAGCTGAAAACACTGGACTCTTTTCCCCATTAAATTTAGGGAGCTTTTAGTTTAACTGTTAGCTTAATTAGATCATTTAGTTATGTTAAATCACGTACAGTTTGTAAAGAGCCTTGACGATTAAAGGAATTCTAGCTCACTATCTCTCTCCATTACTTTCTTTCTGTTATCCCCACCCACACCCCTCAATCTATCCATCCATCCTCATCCGTACCCCTCTATCTATCCGTCCATCCCCACCCACACCCCTCAGTCTATCCATCCATCCACACCCACACCCCTCACTCTATCCATCCATCCCCATCCGTCTATCTATCCCTGCCCACACCCCTCAATCTATCCATCCATCCCCATCCCTCTGTCTATCCCCAACCACCCCCCTCAATCTATCCATCCATCCCCATACCTCTATCCCCACCCACCCCCTCAATCTATCCGTACATTCCCATCCACACCCCTCAATCTATCCATCCATCCCCACTCACACCCCTGTCTATCCATCCATCCCCATCCACACCCCTCTATCCATTCATCCCCATCCACATGCTTCTATCTCACCCTATCCACACCCCTCAATCTATCCCGATCCCATCCACATCCCTCAATCCATCCCCATCCACACCCCTCTATCCATCCATCCATCCATCCATCCCCATCCTCACCCCCTATCCATCCATCCCCATCACACCCCTCAATCTATCCGTCCATCTCCATCCACTCCCCTCTATCATTCCATCCATCCCCATCACATCCCTCTATATATTCACACCCACACCCCTCTATCTATCCCTCCATCCCCACCCACACCCCTCTATCTATCTCCAGCCACATCCCTCTATCTATCCTCATACACATCCTTCTATCCATCCATCTCCAAACATGCCTCTATCTAATCTATTCGTCCTTTCCCATCCACACCCCTCTATCATCCCTCCACATCCACACCCCTTTACCTATCTGTCCCCATAGACACCCCTCTATCTAATCTCTCACTTGACATTCTTAAAGCCCTGCACAAACATTAATTAAGTGCTAGGTTATAGAATGCTGTCATTACTATTTGTTATTATTCTAGATACAGTTAGGTTATTGTTATTCTGCATTATTGGGCCACATGGTGACATGCAAGGCGATAGCCCCCTCGCCAGGCCAATGCAACAGGGTGGGCCAGCTGCCTCCATGGCATTCCCACCTCCAGGCCCTGGATCACCTGGGGAACCAGCGCAGCCTGAGGGATCCCCACCTGGGCGGAGGCAGGCTGGGCCCCACCCTGAGTGTGATGCACACACTGCCTCCCCTCCCTCCAGCGCCATGCCCACAGAGAAAGCCAACACAGCCAAAGGCTGCCTTCGTTTTTCTGGAGCCCCCATTCCATCCTGTACAACAGCCCCTGGAGAGGCGTAGCAGCCAGGCCCCATGGACACTGGAAGGGAGCTGGGGAGTGGGGAGCCAATCCAGAAGCACAGGGCCTCCAGCGAATCCCTTAATATCTACAGGAATCTCAAGAGATCCACAGGTTCTGGAGCCCAGCCCCTCTGCAATCCACACCCCCTCCAACACAATAAACTGGGGAACCTTCCCAGCTTCTCCTGGCCTCCGGCCCCATCCAGGGGAAGGGCTGATCTGGCTCATTAACATCAGTTCCAGGTTGGTATATGTACACACCAGTCAAATTCTCACTTCTCAGGGACAGAGCAGGGGACATGGGTGGCTTTCAAAGCCAGCCACCATGATACTAAATCACGTCCCTTAGCATCTCCGTGCTAGCCAGGGGCAAGGGGACGCAGCGCAGCGTTCATGGCCTCACTGCATTGCACTGAACATCTTTCATTATCTGAGTCAAGTCAGGAAGAGTGGTCTTCAACCCAAGGATATTCCCAGGGGAGCTGCTTGTCTCTTGGAAGCTTTGGGCTATATAGCCAGAGCAGAGAGTCTTTCCCTGGTCTGTTTCATTTCAAAGAATTCCTCCCTCCTTTCCCCAAATTTCCATCCCAAAATATGTTGTCAAGTTTCAATCTTCAGGGCAGGGACTTGTCTGCAAAGTAGCTATCTTACTTCCAGGGCTAGAGACATATTAATAAGTGCTAATAATCCTTATTAAGAGGATTAACTTGCATGAGATTGACCTTAACGATGGAGCGCTGGGCTGCTGTGCTGATAAACCATATATCAATGCCGGCGGGTAGATAGGAATGGATCAGATGAAGTTGCAACACGAGGGTCCGACCATGCCCACCCAACCTTACATGAGTAGGACTTACTCACGCGACTAGTCCTACTGAAAACATCAAAATCAATGGGATTATTTGCATGAGTAATTATTACTCGGGTGAGTAAAGGCTTGCAAGAGTGCACCCTTAAATAAAAACCCAGTTGACTGAAAGCTTAAGTAATACGGGCCTGATCCAAAGCCCATCAAACTCAATGGGAATCTTTATTGGGGCAGTGCCCCCAGACCAGCCAACAATGGGGCCCCATTGTGTTAGGCGCTGTACAAACAGGGTAGTAGATCTGCCATCTGCCATCTGCCACCTGCCATCGATCTTTGGGTCAGGCCCTACAGGGGATACATGTCTAAATTACAACAAGTGGCCAAAGAATTCACTTGAAGCCTGTGTTTTATTTGCCTCCTTTGCGGGTCAGCTAGACGCATTTCAATGCAAACTGGATGTCAACCCCGCAGCGAGCAGCACAGCCTAGACTGATGTTAAGGGCCAGATTGTGAATCCTTCCCCCAGAACAGCCACTCCACACGTGGTCCTAGCCGTGTCATTGGGAGGCTCTGCAGCATAAAGTGCTCCTCGGTGTAAGTGACGGGACACCGGATGGGGAGGGCTCTGAGTTACTACAGCGGATTCTTTCCCAGGTGTCTGGCTGGTGGATCTTGCCCATATGCTCAGGGTCTAACCGATCATCATATTTGGGGTCAGGAAGGAATTTTCTTCTGGGTCAGATTGGCAGAGATCCTGTTAGGGTTTCGCCTTCCTCTGCAGCGTGGGGCCTGGGTCACTTGCAGGTTTGAACCAGTGTAAATGGTGGATGCTCTGTAATTTGAAGTCTTTAAACCATGATTCGAGGACATCATTAATTCAGCCAGTCTGTTGCAGGAGTGGGAGGGTGAGGTTCTGTGGCCTGCCATGTGCAGGAGAGGTCAGACTAGATGATCATGATGGTCCCTTCTGGCCTTAAAGTCTCTGAATCTATGAGTAAGGGGGGTCGCTGCCTCGCCCTGCTTGTCTCCCTGGGGTAACTGGTCCATGTGGTTGACCAGAGGAAAGAGCCTTCATTGGACCCTGGCTGGACTAAGCTGTGACTCCTGCTGAATAAGCAGAGCCGTGTGCAGTGGTAGCGTTCTGGCCATTTTTAGCGTGGATTGGGACGGTGGGAGCCTCCCACCCTTGCTAATGCGCTTGGACCTGTGCAAACAGAAGTCCCTCTCCATAATCTGATTGTTTCCAAATCCCCTCTGGGTGCTCTGCATTTTGGGGCTGGGGCTAGGGCAAGGCTGAGAGGCGCTGGCTTTGCATTCCCAGACCTTTCTGCATTCCACCTGCTAATCCTTTCAGCCAGGGGATCCAACTCACCCCTTGCCACAAAGACTGAACCCAATGGAAGCAGACGATGAGCGAGGCCAGAGCCAGATCCTGCTCACACGTACCTTGATGGGCATCTTCCCACGGACATTAGTTGGCACAGGATTGGGCCAACGAGGGGTGTTTCTGCCTCTTTTAGGGCCTAATCTTGCAAGGTACTGAGTGTCTCGGGTCCAACCCTGTACCCTTTAAGTCAATGAGTCTAGGGCAAGCGTTTGCCCTAGATGTGAATGAGAATTGAGCACACTCAGCCCCATTTAGGATTAGGCTCTTACTCCCAACTAAACCACTTTTTACATAAAACCAAGTGGGCCAAATTCTGCCTTTGCACCTGAAGATGATGGATCAGATTCTGATTGAAGTGACTGCCCAGGGGTGTAAATCTGGGGGAAATCCTAACAGGAATTCTGGTAATTTGGAAATAATTCCACATCACTGGTGTTGTACCATTACACGTGGGCAGTTCTTTTACAATGATCATATTTGAGCTGGTCTATGAATTTTGTGTCTTCATTTTTCCTCCCTTTCCTGATGCACATTTCTAGTAACCATTTGTGGCTTTTGGGATGCTTCCTAACCTAAGTTCAGTGCAGTCACTCAGTTGTTATGATCCCTGTGCTATTTTCCTTTGCTAGGTTGTTGTGTTGTCGTGGTCGTGGTGTCTGTCAGTCTGTCTGTCTCTCTCTCTCTCATTCATTCCAGAGTCTTGGCCTATCAATTCAGCTCAGTGTGGTGACAGACCACTGGGGGAAGGGTTCAAGGAAAAAGATCTATCTAGATCCATGTATCAAAGGTTAAGGGGTCAGCCATACTTGTCTCCAGTCTCTGTCTCGTCATGTAATCTTGTTAAATGGTTAGGAAGCTCTTTTCCTTAATTCCTGATTGGAACATCAAATAAAGCAGCTCAGGGACATCTGGACAGCTCCAACCGACTGGCTTGAGCTGAAAAGGGACCTCGGAACTGAAAGCAATTGCATATCATTCCTCAAACATTACAAAACATGCCTGGCTCAAATTCTGCATCCTTAATTGGGCAAAATCCCAATAACTTCAGCGTGGCCCCATGATGTTTTGAAGAATGACAGAACAGCTGCATTCCATACATACAATCCCTCATTTCCCTTATGAATCTGCCAATGACTGAGCACCCAAAACTCCCATTGGAGTAAAAATTAAGCAGGGCTAGGAGCCAACATTTATTTTATATTGACTTTAATGTTATTCTTCATATCTTTACTTTTATTTTTAAAAAATTCAACAGCCTAGTTCATGTTAAAATTGCTTAATGGATCCCCTTACCCAGAAAAAACGCTATTTGTTTAACAATGAGGGCAGGGATTGCTATTCCAGAAGTGCTCCAAAGAAAACATCTTCCTTTGGCTACTGGCTGGAGGCCTTGTCTACATACAAAAGCCAGAGCACTTTAACAATATAGATTTAGTTCAAGTGATACAACCCCTGCCCTATGAAGGCAGCCATGTCAGTATAGAAGTGCTTATACCAGTATAGCATATTCCCATACGGCTGGGAAGGGAAATAAGCTACATCAGTAAATAAGGCACCTTTATACTAGACAAACTGCATGCCCATTAGGAGTTACGGCAGTATAACCATCACACCACTCAGCAAACTAGTTATAATGGTATAAAATCAGTGTATACATGTAGCCTGAAACTAGGGTGACCAGACAGCAAGTGTGACAAATCGGGACGGGGATGGGGGGGTAATAGGAGCCTATATAAGAAAAAGACCCAAGTATCGGGACTGTCCCTATAAAATCAGGACATCTGGTCACCCCACCTGAAACACAGATCCGAATCGTAAAGCTGTAATTATCAAATAGCAATCAAACAAATACTACACACAGTATACACTGAGGATCTCTGAGACCATAACTTAGAGATGGCCTAGATGAGGACAACCTGCATCTGTGCAACTTAGTCCAGCAGATCAATGACTTCATGAGACGTAAGCATATGCTTACTGTTAAGTACGTGCTTAAGTGCTGTGCTGAATTAGGATCTTCACTACTCTTTGCCTCCGTTTCCCCTCTGTACCATGAAGATAACACTTAACTTCTTCCCACCCTTTGTCTATTATAATAATACCACTACCTAAGGACACTTTTTGAAAGGTATTTATGTGCCTACCTCACACTGAAATCAATGGGAGTTAGGTGCCTAAAGACCTTTAAAAAATCTGGCCCCTACCTCTCATAGAGCACTTTTCATTCATAAACCTCAAAGTGCTTTACAAAGGAGGTCAGGATCATTCCCCCTATTTTACAGATAGGGAAACTGAGGCACGGGGTTTCCCAAAGTCACACCGGTAGAGCCAGGACTAGAACCCATGTCTCCCAAATAGCAGGTCAGGGCTTTAGTTACTAGACCACACTGCCTCACATAAGCACTTTGGGGCAGGGACTCTCTCTTTGGCCACACAAACGTGTATTGGTTTAATTATACCAGTTTGTTTAGTTTCAGCTAAATCAGTTTTCAAAAGCTCACCTTACGCCAGGGGCGGCCATGAGGGCCGCATTGGGTTTCGAAAATTGTATGGAGGGACAGTTAGGGAAGCGGGGGGCAGGCGTGCCCCGGCCCCCACCCCCTATCCACCCTCCCACCGCTTCTCGCCCCTTGACAGCCCCCCCCCCAGGACTCCTGCCCCATCCAACCCCCCCTGCTCCCTGACGGCCTCCCCAGGACTCCTGCCCCATCCAACCACCCCTTCTCTCTGTCCTCTGACTGTCCCCCGCCACCCCCATCCAAACCCCCCTTTCCTTCCTTACTGCCCCCTCGGACTCCTGCTCCCATTCAACCCCCCCCGTTCCCCACCCTCTGACTGCCCTGACCCTATCCACCCCCCCACCCCCTGACCACCCCCCTGAACTCCCCTGCCCTCTATCCAACCCCCCCTTTCCTTCCTTACTGCCCCCCCAGGACCCCTGCCCCACCCAACCACCCCTTCTCCCTGTCCCCTGACTGCCCCCAGAACCCTTGCCCCTGACTGCCCGCCACTGCCCCATCCAACCCCCCCCCTTCCTGACTGCCCCCCCAGGACCCCTGCTCCCATTAAAACCCCCTGTTCCCCGCCCTCTGACCACCCCAACCCCTATCCACCCCCCCGACCACCCCCCTGAACTCCCCTGCCCTCTATCCAACCCGCCCTGCTCCCTGCCCCCTTACCGCACAGCACAGAGCACCAGGTCAGGCTGGGCTCTGCAGCTACACTGCCCCAAGAGCTCGCAGCCCCGCTGCACCGCCTGGAGCATTGTGCTGAGGATGCGGGCGAGGGGGAACAGCCAGGGAGGGGCCGGGGGCAAATCTCCCGGGCCAGGGGCCGGGCAGGAGAGGCCCGCGGGCTGGAAGTGGCCCGCAGGCCGTAGTTTGCCCACCTCTGCCTTGAGCTAAATTGATACAGCTTAAAGACGTCCTTACTATGTGTTTGTACAGCACCTCGCACAATGAAACCCCTACAATAAAACAATCCAGTAATCAGAATGTGTAAATAGAGAATGACAGACAATGGAACTCTGGGTAATTCGGAGCCACAGTAACAAGGCTAGCTTTAGTAGCCCCCAGACATTACAATGACTAGCACCATGGCCAAGATTTTCAAAAAGGACTAGTCATTTTGGGGATGCAGTTTGAGACACCTTAGAGGAGCCTGATTTAGAGATTTGGAATCCAGGCACCTCCTGAAAACCTTTTAGGGGTCTCCAGGTGCCCCCCCCACCCCACAATCATTGGCCTCTCTTTGAAATCTTGGCCTCTTCGCATAACAAGAACAGCCCCCGTGTTTTTCCCCATGCTTGGCTTGAGCCTCCCTACTATCGGAAAGATCAGAGCTCAGGAGAGGGCTGCCTTGTTCTTGAATGAGATCTTCTCTCAAAGGAATGGCACACTGGTGACAAAAGATGCTCCGTATGTTGCTCTAGAGTTCAGACAAGGGCCTGTTTGTTTTTTCCCTGGCGTGAGCGAAGGCTGGTTAAACACAGCAATCACACACACAGGTGATTCTTCCCGGCTAAGAGCCACCGAACTGTCCTTCCCCACCGGAGAAGCCCCCAGCTGTACTATTATTATTCTTTATCTGGCAACAGTATCGAAAAGCCCCAGCCATGGAAGCCCACTGTGCTAGGTGCTGTACAAACACAGAACAAAGCGATGGCTCCGGCTCCAAAGATCTTATCATCTAAGTCATCTCATACATTGGGAGGTTCTGTGGTAATTGTGTCCCACTTACTCAAGACCAAATTTGTTCAGTTTTCATAGATCCACGCCTCACTCCAGCTACCAGCTCTGCAAATGCCCCCCCGGGCTCTGGCAGCCAGGCTGGCTTCTTTCCTACTCACCCACCATCACTAGGAATATGGAGGTTGCAGGTCAAACTGTGCCCCCATCGACACCCACAATACAATTCCACTCCAGAGGGACAACTTGCATATGGCCCATAGGCCGTATAATCAGTAATGTTTGTAAAGTACCCGGAGGTCCATTTGCAGGGCAGGCACCATGTGAGTGGCATATTTTCTAAATCATTAGTAAGATCAGTCAGGCAAATTAATAATAATACGGCTGGGGAGAAAAGATGCTCTTGTTGCAAGGCACATAAGCAGGAGATCTGGGCCCTGTTCTTGGCTCTGCTAAAAGCTTCCCTGGTGTTCTTGGGAGAGTAACATAGCCTGTCTGTGCCTCAGTTTCCCCATCAATAAAATGAGGATAATACGACTACTCTACCTTCCAGGGGGCTAAATTAATGATTAGTATTTTCAAAGCATGTTAAGCTGTTCAGATAATAGGCCAGATCCCCACCTGGTGTAAATTGGTGTAGCGCCATTGAAATCAATGGGCCAGATCCCCAGTTGATGTAACTCCGTGTCGCTCCATTAATGTCAATGGATCTATGCCAATTTGCATCAGTTGAGAAGCTGGCCTAGATAGTGCAAACCCTGGTTATTACTGGAAATATTAAGTAATATTAAGTAATATTAAGTATCCCGTCAATGGCATGACTTATATTTTTATGCATGAGTCCAGTGTCAGCTTTGGATTGCAGTCCCAAAGGACCACGCTTCTCGATCATCATGCTTCTCTGTTTTAAACCGGGCTGTGACATGGGGCACAATCCTGTGCTTCTGGCTTGCCTGAGTGTGCCCGCTGGGCTGGCTTCTGATCTCACTTACACCTGTGCAATCAGGAGTAACTCAGCGCAGCTACATCCATGCAGAAACCGCAATCCAGACCAGCCTCTTCCAGCAGCGGCGCTCATGTGAGCAAGTCAGGGCAGGATCGGGCCCATGGCCCAAACTTCCCCCACCAGTGTCTATTGATTTAATAAGATGGAAAGGAATAAAAGGAGAGGGAGCATTAAAATAATGAAAGATGAACAAAGGGGAGTCGCCAACAAAGATGCTGCCAGCTTTTAATGATGCAGCCCGACAGATCCCCTGCTATTCCTCCCTTTGGAGGGGCGATTAAGAACATACTGTTATTGTTAGGGAAGAAAGATAAATCCCTGCACCGTTTCTGATGCGATCAGCCTGCGCTTCTCCCTACAATTTGTGATCCTATTGTGGACGGTTGTTTGCCTTAGGCAAGGAGAGTCTGGGAACCACTTAGGAACTATCCTTTGGTCATTAGCATCCCAATTAGGAGAGAACAATGCATAAGCAAAAGATAATTGAAGGCAGCACTGGGATTATGGCTTGCTCATGCTAAATCAAAGGTCATTTTGTTTATAATTCCCAATTAATTTAAAATTTAAGGTTTCAGAACTTTATCTCCCGGCTCTAATACGCTCTATTAAAATCTCTTGAAAGGTACATATACAGTGCACCTCTATTCAGGGACTGCATGTGATTAGGAGCCGCTGGGAAGACATTAAAGGGCCGCCTTGCATCAACACACTCTGTACGGGGTGCGCTTTGCTTTGACCCATGCCATGAGCTGGATTCTTGGTTCTGTGCTGCAGGGAACGGTGGTTACTTGCTTTGCAGCAAAGAACACCCGGCCAGATCTCACCATGTGGCTTCTGTGGTGAGGAATGATTGAAAGCTCTGCAGGATGGGCAAGTTGGGTTTGTACAAGGCGCCGGTGAGACAGAGAGTTTTGCTGGTATCGACCCAGCAGGAGAAATTCAGCGGTAAATGGGTATGGTGTAGACCTGACTGGTGCATGCTTTCGACCGGTCAAACAGGCCTGCCTGAGGTCAGCTTTCCCTGCAACACATTCAGAGAAGCTTTCCCACTGAAGTCAATGGGCCTGATTCTCTCCCACATACCCTGGCTTTAATCCATTTTAAGGCCTTGTCTATACACAAACGTTGCACCAGTGTAAGGCCTTGTCTACATGAAAAAGTTGCACTGGTTTAATGTAAATTGGTTTTTAAATAGATGAAGTTAAACTGGTGCAAATCCCTGCGTGCACACCCTTATTTCAAGTATCAGAGGGGTAGCCGTGTTAGTCTGGATCTGTAAAAGCGGCAAGGAGTCCTGTGGACTCTGATAGACGTATTGGAGGATAAGCTTTCGTGGGTGACTACCCACTTCGTCGGAAAGCTTATGCTCCCATACATCTGTTAGTCTATAAGGTACCACAGGACTCTTTGCCACTCTTATTTCAGTTTAAAAGTGGCTTATCTGGAGGTATTTTAAGCAGATTCCCAATCAGTTTAACCGAAACCCAAATGAGCCTGGTTTAATCTGAAATAAGAGTGTCCACACAGCTGTCTCCCTCAGTGGAACCACACTGGTCTAAAAATCACACCTTTAGTTAAAATCTTCTCAAGCCTTACCACATTGCAGGCACCAGACACACTTTTCTGACCTCCCTTCTAACATAAACACAGAGCAGCCGGAAAATTTAAAAAGAAAATCAGCACCCCACCCCACCCCCACTGAAACAAAACACTCCACTGCACATATGCAACAGATGTTCCTTGTGTCATTTCATGTGCTAATGGAAGGTGCTTAGATACCATGGCGATGATGGCAGCATAAGGTCCGGAACAGATTAGAATCAGTGCAACTCTGAATATAGACAAAACCTCAGTTCCACAGGTGTAAACCTAAACAACTTCAACTGACTTCAGTTCAGTTATTTTGGATTTACAGAAGCATAACAGAGGGTAGAATCTGGTCCTTGGTGATTTTTAAAGTGTAGTCGTAGTTCAGCGCTACACTAGAAACTTTCACCAGTATATAGTTTAGGGGGGTGATTTTCTGTGACATTTCTATCCCAGCAGAAGCCCTAGTGTAGACGCAGTTATAGTGGCAGAAAAGTGCTTTTGTTGCTATTGCTTATTTCACGTGGGGAATTAGTATAAGCATAAGCTGCACTCGGAGAGTTTGCCACTATTTCTGTACCAGGGCAAGGCTTTTCTAGTGTAGACTGGGCCCTAGCGGATATCTGGCCTTAAGCAACTGTAAATACTGGCTGGTTTCAGAGTAACAGCCGTGTTAGTCTGTATTCGCGAAAAGAAAAGGAGGACTTGTGGCACCTTAGAGACTAACCAATGTATCTGAGCATAAGCTTTCGTGAGCTACATCCAATGAAGTGAGCTGTAGCTCACAAAAGCTTATGCTCAAATACATTGGTTAGTCTCTAAGGTGCCACAAGTGCTCCTTTTCTTTTTGTAAATACTGGATCTCTCCACTTGTGTGTGGCTTCCACCATGCAATTGAACACGTAGCAACAGAATAACAATGGGGCCTGGAAAAGCGAGAGGAAGAAGTCACTGGAGCCCAAGCTGAGTATGTAAAGATCGCCCTCTCCATTAGAGTCACAAAATGGTCCATTTTCCAACTGGATAGCTGTAGAGAGTACATGCCTGGGGTCACTGAGGTGGGAGAGGACCTGAAATGCTACAGGATGCTTGACATTATCAAGTGCTAATGAGAACGGCATGTGGCTAAGAAGCTTTCCAGTGCCATTACCGAAAATTAACCTGACAATGCAACCTGAGCAGGGAGTGTCTGAAACTTGGCCTGGTTTGTGTATTCACTGTCTGGGTCTGGAAGGCAGAGAAGGGCAGATAAACAGGCCTTTTGTGCTAGCCAAGCTGCCTGCTTCTTTCACGTTTTCTCTTTGTTCACCTCCATCAAAGCCAAGGGCTAAAATATTGAAGGGCCCAATCCTGCAACTGGATCCCTACAAAGGTGTGGGATCGGGGCCATAATGCCCAACTCCTTCCCAAAGGAGCCCAGTGAACAAGGAATAATGGCTCCGACCCTGCAAGGTGCTAAGCACGGTCAGCTCCCAGGCCCTGTCTATACTAAGGGGATTTCTATAAAGGGCCCACCTTTGCGAACACTAATTCAGCCCCACCAATGCTAACACCTTGTAATCCCAAAATCAGGAAGATCTGCTCGGAGCAGGGCTGGAGGGCAGTGTTAACAATGCCAGTAGCCTCCCTGCGCTGGGGCGCCTGACACTGGTGGATCTGAAACAGCCTTAGCCACAACCTGGATGTTTTTAGAAAATCTCCTGCATGCAGAGGGCCCCTGGGACTTAGTTCAGGGCGAGATGAAGGTGCTCCAGGTGGCTCGATGATCGTGTCAAGAACTGCAATTGAATTAGGCAGACAGTGGGGCCGTTTCCGTCTTCAGTTCCACCCGGGGGAGCATTGCCAAATAGCTGAGGACTCGGCCAACACATCTCTACTGGAGCAGGGCCCCGATCCTGAAATGGCTTACGCTGCATGCCGACTTCACGTCGCCCTCTGGGAACTGACCCACTGGCTTCCACGGCACCACTCGCAGAGCATCCCGCCAAGTCTTCTGCACTACTAACACATCCCAGCTCTCTGAGCACTATCATGCTTAGGGCCGCATCCAAAGCCTATGGGAGTCAGTCCAGTGATCCTGAGTCAGGCCCTAAGTCGGTGAAACCAGGCTTTGGCTATCTGCAGCTACCACCGCTCCCTCTGGCCACAGGGAAGCAACGGGTGGGACTTCTGTGTGTGCATCAGGTCCAATGCAAGCAAAGTAGAAAATCTGCTGAGCTACAAAGCAATTTGATCCCCCAGATCTTAGGGAAACCACCCCCTGTATGCAAGAAATTCCCTGCAGAACCACACCCCCTCTCACATAGTATTATTTGTATTACAGTAGCATCTAGAAGTCCCAATCAGGCTCAAGACCCAGTCGCGCTGGGTGCTGTACAAGTGCAAAGTAAGAGAGAGATGGTAAGCTCTTGAGGGCAGAGACTAACTAGAGAAATAGAGGGGGGAACTGAGGCACAGTGAGAGGGAGTGATATGCCCCAGGTAACAAAGAGGGAGCGTATAGCAGAGTTGGAGCCTGAACTCAAGAGTTGCGTTGCATACAATCCTGGCCCAGTAGAAGGTGGGGATTGAGAGAATTAGAGGAAGGGAGACAATATCTGGGCCTAAGGGGAAAAGATCTGCTCTAGTCCAGCCAGAAGTTACGGGCTTGATTCAGGAAGGACTGAAGCCATGGTTGTATGCAGCGTAGTCGTAATTGCTGTGATGGTGGGTGTATCTTTCCCAGGCCTGAAGAGGAGCTCTGTGTGGCCCAAATGGTTGCCTTTCTCACCAACAGAAGATGGTCTAATCAAAGATATTCCCTCGCCCCATAGGCGCTGACTCTGTGGGTGCTCTGGGGCTGGCGCACCCATGGGGAAAAATTGGTGGGTGCTCTGCAGCCACCAGTAGCTCCCCGCCCTCTCCCCACCCCACATCCCTACCCCATCCCAGATCACCTCCGCTTTGCCTCCACCTCCTACCCTCTCCATCCCCCAGCATGATTATATTGCGTTATTTTGACAAATAAAATATGCAAAATTTTGCAGAATTTTAAAATCTTGTGCGCAGAATTTTTAATTTTTTGGCGCAGAATTTCCCCAGGAGTAATAGCACCCTAGTGTGGACACTGCCTATGCTCACAGAGCTTCTGCTGACACAGTGTCACCAACTCCCTGAACCACACTAGCTATGCTGACAGAAGCACTCTTCTTTCAGCCTAGCTGCATCTACACTGAGGCTAGGCCTATACTTCAAACGCTACAGCGGAATAGCTGTGTTGCCGTGGCACTTCAGTGTAGACACTCACTACAGCAACAGGAGGGCTTCTCCTGTCCCTGTGATCCACCTCTCCAGAGGGCAGTAGCTAGGTCAATGAAAGAAGTCCTCTGTCATCTTAGCACGATCTACACCAGGGGTGAGGTCAGCATAGCTATGTCTTTCAGGGTGTGGATTTTTCACACCCCTGCAGCATAGCTGTGCTGATGTAGACCATCCCTTAGGTTCTGGCAGTATCTCTATCACATAGGGGGTGTGAATTTCTCAACTCCTAGCTGACCTGGCTATGGCAGCAGGGCCTGGTAGTGCAAACCAGACCTTGGTGAAATTCTCTAGCCTGTGTTCTTCGGGAGATCATATTTGATGATCATGATGGTTTCCTCCGGTCTTAAAATTTATGAATCTCCTGAGACCCAGCCCAGTGTCTTTAGCCCACAACCATCCTTCCTCTCACAGCTCCAACAGCAAATGGTTTGTTGTGGGCGACCAATGCATGCTAAGAGAGATGGTACACAGACTCTGCCATTGGGCTAGGAGATGTGAACGACAAAGAGAAACTCTGCTTAAATGCCTAAAAACCATGGGTCCAAAGATCTCTCACTCTTGAAGATGCAGCTGGAGCCCGGGGTCTGAAACCCAACCAGGTGGGAGGGTCTCATAGTGCGGGATCCAACCTGAGCTCTAATGGCTACTCTGCTATTTTTAGCCCCGTAGCCTGAGCCCCAATGAATTGACCCAGGCTCTGAGACTCAGTGCTGGGGGTTTTTCTTTGCAGTGTAGATGTACTGGAAGGGAGCTGGGCACTCAGCTCCCATTGAAAAATCTCCTATTATGAAGATATAAAATGGCTTGAATATTATCGGGCCATCAGTTTTCCAATACTGCTAACCCCAAGCATTCAAATATCATGTGTCTGGCCTCAAAAAGTCCTCAGATTGGCTTAAAAAAATCACGAGATTTACAAAAAAAAATAATAATAGATTGTGGGGGTAGTTTATTTGCTTTCCGCTTTCTGAGCCTTTAGGAGGTACTCGGGTCATGTTTTCAAGTTTTTCCCTGCAACCACAAGGGCTAGAAACTGTTTTTAATGAAACCTGGGATTCTCACTTCATCACATGACTCCAGGAGCTGGGGCTTTAAGCACAACTATCAAACGCTGTTAGGATGACCAGACAGCAAATATGAAAAATCAGGACGGGGGTGGGGGGTAATAGAAGCCTATATAAGAAAAAGACCCAAGAATCGGGACTGTCCCTATAAAATCGGGACATCTGGTCACCCTAAACGCCGTGAAACTTGCAGAAAAATGGTGACTTTTGGCAACACGTTGAGAGGAAGGGTGCTCTAGTTGGTTAAGCTAAGGGACAAGGAGGCAGTAAATAAATCTGTGCTGACCTGACAGCTTTGGCTCTTGTTTGGTGTGTGACCTTGGGAAAGTCAAGCTTAACTTCTTTGTGCCTCCATTCCCCTTTTGTAAATCGAGGACAAAAGTGCCTTCCAAGCCTTCGCTGCTGTTGTGAGGCGCTCAGACACAGGGAGGGTCTGACTCTCTCTTTTCCCTGATGGCAGTCCCAAGCGGCTGTAAAATGCTACCAGACCAGAACGAAAGCATGGCTCCCTCACTTAGCACTAGTGGGCACGGCCATGGAGAATCAGGCCCACTGATTCCAGTGGGGAGTGCCGACAGGAAGGAATGGCCCATTATTATTTATCACAGGCACTTTCATTTGTCCTTTCAAACGCTTAATCCGTTTTAGAGATGGCAACTCGACGCGTACAATGGAGCATACTGCAGCGATTCAAACGGGCGCAGCACGGAACTCATGGCCCAGGGGATGGGGGAGAAACGAAGGAGGCTTTAAACCACCTCAATAGTCTCCCAAGCCTAGGTTGCTTCAGGGCCTGGAGAGACCCCTGGCATAATGCAGATAGCCCTAAGGGCCTGTCTGAATTATAGCAGCCTCGTGGGACTGCCCTATGGGTGGAAGACGAAGAGCTGCCCGGAATCTCTGTCGCGCTGTATGCTATGGCCCGGCCCCCAACACGCCCCCTCCCCAGCCCCTTGCAAGCCCCCTAAACGGGGTCCTTGAGAGGTAGCCGTAGGCTGTCCTCCGCAGTACCTGTTCTCCCTCCCGGCTGCAACCAAAGCTTTTATGGCCCCTTTATGCCCTGTGCAACAGAAAGGGGCCAGAACGGGAGTGAGGACGTTTGTATTGGCTTTAAATAACAATCAATAGCAAGGAGCCCCCAGCCCTCGCGGCCTAGCAGAGAGCAGTTCGGTCAGGTTACAGTACCAGCCCGACCCCGCAGAGCGCTTCGGCCCACGCGCAGTGGGAAATCCCAGCCCAGCACTACACACCTGCTGAACTTTATACACCAGAACCCGATCCAAATTCCATTGAAGGCAGCGGGATTGCGGCCGCCTGTGAAGGTCAGCGTGCTGACGCCCGCAGGATCGGGCCCTCGGGGAGTAGCAGATCCGAAGGAAATCAGGGTTCCCACAAAAATCTCATCCCAGGAAAATGGCGAAATGTAACTCGACATTTTTTTTTTTTTGGAAAGAAAAGTATTCATCCGCCCGACTTTGTAGCAGTGAAAATCAAGCCCGGTGGGTGAAAATCTTGGTTCCCCTGAAGCAATGGCAAAATTCCCGTTGATTTCAGTGGGGCCAGGGTTTCCCCCTGGGGACTTCAGTCTCAGTGAGAATTTTGCTATTGTCTTCAGTGGGGCCCGGATCAAACCCTTTGTGGCCAATTGACACCGCTCTTTACCACCCTACTGACATTAAACCAGACTTCCATGGATGTAGCACCCCACTAGCTGGCACACGACAATTCCCACAGCATCCACAACTCAGGCCCTGGCACATACCTAGGGTGTGACAGGATGATGCACGGGGTGAGCAATACCCCTTTAGAGAGACCTTGCCGGGGGCGGGGGTGTGTGTGCAATTTAGGCAAAAATGCAGATTTTTGTAAACTAAAAAAGATGGGATTGGAGTACAAGCAAAAGTTAGAAATAAGCTTGGATCAATATTAGAAATACTGAACTGGAATAATGCTCGATAGAGGATCAAACCTGCATATAAATGTTTTCACTGCGTTACCGGAAAATTACATGAAATCAGATTTCCAGCTTACCTTGGCACCCAGACAAGGCAGCACTGGACAAGTACATGGGAATCAGAAGGTGAAACTGACTTTGCCTCGCTCTTCACTGCAGAACAAAACAAAACAAAGGTGTGGGAGGGTTACAGTGGGATAACTCACATGCTTTAGCTAGCCCGCTGCAGAAGTGCTGGAATGAGGGGTGCTGCAGCACCCCTTGGTTCAAAGTGGTTTCCATTATATACAGGGCTTACAGTTTGGTTCTATGGCTCTCAGCACCCCCACTATACACATTCTTCCAAACCCCCGTCCTGCTGTGAAATTGTACCTGTATTTTTTTCTGCAAGGTAGCTAGGGCGAGGTCAGTATTATGTCCCTGTCCATGGTTGACCTTGCCTAGGCTGCTGCTGGGCTGAGAAGCCAGCCTGTCATGCTAACCCAGTATTGTCCCATTGTTTCCTTGAGCTCCCTGGTCAGTCTGTCTGTACCCATCTGTTATTGTTCGTCTTAAGTTATCTGAAAAGGTTCAGAGGAAGGCAACAAAGATGATCAAGAGTATGGAACGGCTTCCAGAGGAGGAGAGGCTGAAAAGGTTAGGGCTGTTCATCTTAGAAAAGAGACAGCTAAGGGGGGATACAACAGAGGTCTCTATAAGATCATGAGTGGTGTGGAGAGATTGAATAGAGAAGTTTTACTCTTTCACACCGTACAAAAACCAGGCGTCACCCGATGAAATTAATAGGCAGCAAGTTGAATACAAAGAAGAGGAAGTACTTCGTCACACAGTGCATAACTAACCTGTGGAACTCATTGCCAGGGGATGTTGTGAAGGCTATAATGGGGTTCAAAACAGAACTGGATAAGTTCACAGCGGATAGGTCCATCACTGGCTATTAGCTGAGCTGGTCAGGGATGCAACCCCATGCTCCGGGTGTCCCTAAACCTCTGACTACCAGCCGTTGGGAGTGGAAGACGGGGTGGATCACTTCATAATCCGATGAAGTGAGCTGTAGCTCACGAAAGCTTATGCTCAAATAAATTGGTTAGTCTCTAAGGTGCCACAAGTACTCCTTTTCTTTTTGCGAATACAGACTAACATGGCTGTTACTCTGAAACCTTTCATAATTACTCTAATGAAGCCCTGGTATGGGCCACTGTGGGAGATAGAATACTGGAATAGATGGACAATGGCCCAACCCAGTAGGGCAGCCTTTATGTCCTACACCTAGATTTTGTTCTATGTTCGTACAGCGCCCAGCACAAGGGGGTCCTGGTTCATGACGGGGCTTTGAGATGCTACACAAATACAAATTAACAACAACAATAGTAGTTTACCTCATGGTAAAACTACAGAGCTTGTCTCTACTAGGATTTTACAGCCCAACAGAGAATGCACGTTAGTTATCCCACAGTTAGAAACATACCTTTTTTTTGGCAGTGAGGACAAAGCATTATTTTCACTCTCCAAGCTGAATACAGTGGGATTTCAGCTTGAGCAAAGACTGTGAGATGGAACTCTCAGCTCCTGGAGTTACCTGATTATGTACAATCCCAGCTCTCATTTAAAAAAGTCAGGAAGCTTCTAGCCCTTGTGGGTGCGGAAGTAAAGCTTGAAAATCTGACCCTAGCATAACCTAGGCTAAAGGTTCGAATGGCAGAAGCCAAACACAAAGAACTCCAAAGTTCTTCTTCTTCTTCTTAGTTTAATCTCAAGATTTTTAAGCCAATCTCCTTAGTTTTGGTGGGGGAGGGGGCTGACTTGTCGGTTTTGAGCCTTGGAGGTTGGCGATGCTGAAATTGTCAACATGCTAAATTAGAACTAACATCTAACAAATCAATGCCGGAGCCCTTACGATCTAGCCTGCCCCTGCGCTCAGACCACTGCCGGGCATGCTGGCCTGTTTCACTGTTTCCCTTATTGGTCTGTCTGTATCCACCTGCTGTTTCTTTGTCGCCTAAATAGATTGTAAACTTTGTGGGGACAGGGACCATCTTGTGTTTGTACAGCACCTAGCACAATGCGGGTTCCTCAGCGCTACTGCGATACAAATAATAAATAATAATCATTGGGGTTAATCCTTTACCCTGCACCAGAGGAGCTGAATGCAAAGATTTCTTCCATTGTGACGCTTTTGTGCGTTAAAAGCGATTTAAGCCCCTGGTTTAAAGATTCCCCGGTCACATTTTTTGGTTTGTTTGTTTTGCTTTTAGGAAATTTCCACCGCATCTTTGTCTGCTGAGGAGGCTGGCTGTTCAAGTCAGATGGAAATGCAGCCAGGTCCTCCCCATTGAAAGAGGCTAGGTGTGAAATTTCTCATGGGCAAAGAAGTGAGAGCTGCAGGGTGTCTAGAGGAAGGTGGGCGAGAGAGGGGAAAAAATCAGAAGCCAGAAAGAGAGAGAAATTCTGAAAGCCGCAGCTCCATTTCTAAGGTGGGGGGAAAGGAGCTTTCTATGACGGGATTGTAAAATGCACTCCCCCGGGCCTGGGGAACAAGGCCCCCCACTCCATCTAATAATCATTAGCATCAATTAGAATCCTTTGAAGTGGGCAGCATCTTTGTCTCTTTGCAAAAAAAAAGAAAGAAAGAAAGAAAGAAAACCCTTTCAGGGAGCCCGTAACAACATCTGGAGCAAGAAGAGGCTGGACTCAAGTTCCCCACTTTCATCTCTTGTCAAGGTGCTTGGAATGTTAATACAGCTCCATTCTTTAATGGAGTTGTCAGGAAATGCTTGTCACCCGGGGTTCCTTTGGCTCAAGGGGGGATGTTTACAAAGGGCTTTTATTTAAAGTGTTCTAAGAAACTCCCCCTCCCCTTTCATTTTCTACCCCCTTTAAAAACAAAACAAAACCAAAAAAAAAAAGGAGGATCAGGGACATCCTTTTATCTCCCCTGCCTGCTCCCCTGCAAAAGCTTCCCCTCCACTGGGCACTTGGGTTGGAAACAGACCCCATGCAAACCCCAACCTGGCAGCCCTGTGGCAGAGTCAGGGCCACTTGGAAAGGAGGGGGTGTTGTTAGCATGGCAAGTGCCTGGCTCCCCGGAGCAGGGCCCCCCCTGTTTTGCTGGCTGGCTGGTGCGACATTTCCCAAGACATTTCCCAACTCGTTACCGCTGGGTGAAAATCCCCAGCTTTTTAACAGAAATACATTAGCGGAGCACACAGTGCTAATGGGAGACAAAATGCCTCATTAGCCAGCTAATTCTACCACTGGGGCAGAATACAAAACTCACCTTACTGTCACCGCTGCCTGTCCATCCAACTCCCCCTTTCTTTCTACCTCCCTAATTTCTCTCTCCCACATCTTTGCTGTGTCCCCACGGCTCTGCCCACCATCTCTCAGATCCCCCTGACTCTGGATTCCCCCCACTCTGGCTACAAGAGCTGCTTGATGGAACACAATGCACCAGGCAGCCCCATAAGGAGTTGTGGGGTTTTTTTTGCTTCCTTTTAACTGGCCAGGTTCTTGCTACCTTTCATTTCACCCCAGTTGGGGTTCATAGATTTGAGAAAGGAATCACCCTCTCTTACCGCCTTAGTTAGTGTGAGCTTCCCTTTGGATATCTGTGAATATCTTCCTCGTCCCTAATTTAAAAGCAAAATTCCGCACTTGGTTGGATTCTATCCCAGTCCAGTTTGACAGTTGGAATTTTAGCATTGACTCCAATGGGAAGATCAAAAGCATTGTTACTTTATTTTTGGTTTATGCTTCCCCCCCCCTTTATTAATTTGTATGGGATGTCTCATGTGAAAGAAGTTAGTGTACATTTTTTTCCCATTCATCCATCCACCCATCAATCAATCCCCATTCACACCTCTCTATCTGTATTCTAATATTGGGCTATGTATTGTTCCATCAATATCAAATCACTGGGAAGATCTGCTTAAAAGCAGATGGGCTGAGGGCCATTATTATTAATGCATTGTCATTTTTATAATAGTAATTAATTATAGCTACATTAAATTTATATATATATATAAATAAATTATCAGATTCTCTCTGAAGTTTGCACAAGGCAAAATTGTATTTTCTCCATTTAAGTTTTGTATTTATTTGCAAATATTTCAGAGGATTTTATTCCACATAATAGTTATTATTTTCAGTAACTATATGCTTTCCGAATACTTATATAATGTGCAATAATTATAAGAGTTATTAATCATTAGATAGAGAATATTAAAGATGCTAACCAGAACAAGTTACATTATTTGGAATTTAAAACTTGGACAAGAGTAACAGACTATTGACCCCTGCAAACCTATTGCAAAACATCAAAGAGGAACTGGAGCTGGAAAACATCCGTCTCTGGGGAGTTTGGAAGGCTACTTTTTTATTGCCTGAGTCTCCAATTTTGCAAGCTGCTTAAGCATATGCCCTAACTTCAAGCACGTGACTTCAGTTAGGAAGGGTTTGCAGGACTGGGACCTTACATTGTAACAAGGAGCAATAAAACCTCAGCTGTATTTTTTTATTTAAGTATTTCCAAATTGTCACGGAAGGCAGCTTGCTAAACGGGAGAAGTAAACACTTTACAGAAAAGGCTGATGGTTTCTTTTGTACCAGCACCTGATTATCATCTCTCTCTCTAGGTTCTTGCATGGGCACCCATTTCCAGGATATTTCCTTACTAACGAGATAGGCTAATAGTATTCCAATATGGTTTCTTGATTTACATTTGCCTCAGAGTGTAAAAACACTGAGTCTGATTCTCTGTTACAGTAAAGCGCATTTACACGGCTCTGGCAGCTTAACGGAACTTTAACGCATGCGTTTACATTTGTGCCCACTTTAAGGCAGGTTTGTTAATACACACACACTTATACATATATCTACGTTTTATTTTCAAGTTAAAGCCAAAAGGTTCGTAGCCTCTGATGTCTGTGCCAAACAAATCTAGGGCTTGAAGGCACAGACTTTGCCAGGACTCAGACATAAGCAATGGGAGATGCAGTTTCTTGAGGGTGACAGAATGAAGAGAGAGATCAAAAAGGATAAAGTGCTGGAAAGGACCCTGAAAACCCCCAGCTTCCAAGGGAATGCTGGGATCACACCGCAATGCCTCCTGACTTGTGTGACAGTAGAAAGGCAGACAGGGAGGCAGGAATCAGCCCTAGGATGTGGATGGAACAGTACAGAGACATGCAGACAATTACACACACTAGTGTACACACACACACACACACAAACTGAAATAGGTTGCAAATTAACAGTGAATTTCTGCTCCATATCTCAGCACCCTCTTGCACAGAGACGTGTGTGTGTTTAGGTGCATTAGCACATATAGGCATGTGCATGTGTACACATTGTGTGTGCGTGCTTGCAGTTACTGGCATGTATATATTTGTGGTGATGTGTGTTTGTGTGCGTATATGCATGTGTCTGCACATTTCTGTGCTTATCCTGTGTGTGTATAACCGTATTTTTACATTTATCTTGTAGATGTTTGTGTGTCATTCTCTGTACTTTTGTATCTCGGTGTTGTGTGTTGTGTATACAGCTACGCTTGTATTGATATTGTGTATATTTGTGGGGGGGGGGGCTTTTAGATGCATGTTATGTGTGTGTGTATTTGTATGGGATGTGAGACCTCCCTTCCCATTCCAATTTGATCTTTCCAAGCAGACCTGGCCCTTGTCTTAGGCCATGCTAGGCTGTCCTCTGCCTGTCCCAGCCCAGAGACACACCCTGTCCTGCAAGCACCCAGCAGAGCATCAGGCCTTGGAACAGCCTCTCCTTTCTCCACCCAGCTGCAGCCTGCTTTGCATATTAATGTCTTATTTACACTTCACAGGGGAAGCCCTCGATATAAAGCCACCTTGGGCCCTTCCTCTGTATAAAGAGCCAGCCAGGCAGCGGGCTGAGGCTGGGGCTAGGAGCCTGCAGCTTGCAAGGCATCTGGAAAGCAACAAGCCCAGGCTAAGGAACCTGCTCAGTCCAGCCTCCCCATCAGCCACAGAACTGCTGACTGAACATGCTCCAGAGCCTGGTCTCCCCAGGTCCGCTCAGCAACATCCTGGCAGCAGCAACAGACTCATCTGGCCCCCCAGCTTCTCCAGATGTTCCCCAGCCCCCTCAGAAGACCCCCTTTAACATTGACGCCATCCTCTCCAAGCCAGAGCCCCAGAAGGAAGGTGCAGCCTCTGCCAGATGGTCCTCCAAGCTGCCTCTGGAGTGGCACAGCTGGATTTACCCAGCCACCTACTCCATTGGCCTCATGACTCACCCAGCCATGTACCTGGCTAAGCCGGGCTATGGGGTCGTGCATCAGCAGCTGCAGTACAGATTGCAGAGGGGCTGCCTGTTCTCTTATCCCAGCTGTAAGCAAGACAGTAAGTAGTGTTTAAGCTGGCAGGGCTATGGGGTGGGTGGGTGCGTGTGTTCTGGGGGGGGGCGGGCTGGGGGGTGTGAGTGGAGGGTGGGGTGTGTCTGTTCCTAGGGTGTTTCTGTCTAGTGTGTATGGGGGTGTGCGCACGCAAGGGGTGTTTGCCTGGTCTGTGTATGTGTCTGAGATGTTTCTGTCAGTGTGTGAATGGGTGTGGCGGTCTGTCTCAGGGGTTCTCAAACTTGGGGTCACGAGGTTATTACATGGGGGTCGTGAGCTGTCAGCCTCCACCCGCAAGGCCCGCTTTGCCTCCGGCATTTATAATAGTGTTCCATATGAAAAAATGTGTTTTTAATTTACGGGGGGGGGTCACACTCAGAGGCTTGCTGTGTGAAGGAAGGTCCCCAATACAAAAGTTTGAGAACCACTGGTACTATATCCAGATCTGCGAATGGGGTTGCCGTCTGATATGTGTGTACGTTTGGAGGTATGAGGGGTGTACGGGTATGTGGCATGTCTGCATGTGTGAGGCATACCTGGATTGTGTATAGGGTGCATGTGTGTGTGTGTGTGTCTGTCTAAACTGTAGGGTGTTTCCATCCAGTATGTGTGCACACGTACTGTGGTGGGTGAGGGGTGTACGATTCTGACCCATTTCTGCCAGTGTATTTGTGTGTGTCTATCTGTGTGGGGGGTGTTTCTGTCCTGGTGTAGTCTGGGTGGAGGTGGGTTTGTATGTCTATGTGGGTAGAGGATGTGTGGCAGATGTCCTGCATAGGAACTAGGTATTATTATATGTCATAGAATTATAATATATATGTAATATATGTCATATATTATATGTCAGCGTGTCATAGAATCAAAGGACTGGAAGGGACCTCGAGAAGGGGCAGCTGTGTCTGTGGAGCTGTAAGAGGTTGTCTGGAGGATGGCAAGCGTTCTGCCTTATTCTTTAGGTAGCTTGGCAAGGGATACAGACTCATCAGGATTGGGCAGGAGCAAACTGTGACCCTTGGAGCTTTGACTTTTTCTGGACTAAACTAAACTAGCAGAAAACCCAAAAAGTTTTTTTTCAAATTCTGTTAGGACCCCTGAGGTTTCTGGGGTGCATCTCACACCCCAGGCCCAGCTAGTCTGTTGTTGGCTATGATACATTCACAGACAGAAATTCAGTTTAATTTCCTGCCGTTTCCAGACTATGCTCAGTTTCTGTGTGCAGGGAAGCAGGGGAGGAGAGAGCCCGGTAATTTTCCAATATTTATTTCTGTTTCTGGGTTAAAGGGGCTGATGCTTATTAATCCTGAGAAGCTGATGGGCGAAGGGAGCCCAGGGATCGGGATTTATTTTCTTAGGGGCTGATTCTGCAGATTTGTGCTTTGCTGCAGTTGGAACTACTGATCTGAGTAAAATTACTCTCACGTGTGTTTGCAGAATCTGACCCCAAAGTTTGTTAGGCTTTTTAATGTAAATGCAACGAGAGCAAAAAGAGATTTTTGTTTTTAAAGTTACAGATTAATTTGGGTTTCATGGGAAGAACCAGAGCCCCATGGAGTTGGATTGCTGTAGCAGAGGGCAGATTTTAGTTCAGTGTGTGTATATTCTTGTCTCATTAAACCATATGGTACCATTGATTTTTAAGCAAAATTAACCCTTTGTCTCAGTGAGTAACCTTGATTAAAACTAGATGGTACACTACGGCCCATTGAAATTTATTATCATAGAGCGTGCGGGGGCCAATCCCAGGGGTGTTAACAGAGGCAAAACTACCCACCTAAATCAATGAAGATTTTTGCCCGCATAAGAAACCAAGATTTGAGCCCTAGAGTTTTTTAAGATTTAGATACTAAAAGTTTTGTTTATATTCAGAAACCTTTAAAAACTATTTAATGTAGTTATGTAATTCATATTATCTCTTTTTTTAGACCGTTTAATCTATGTACATGTATATATTACATTATAATTACATTGCTAGGTGGCGACAGTACGCTTGGGCAATTTGTAAAAATGATTTTAGAAATTATTTAATTCCAAATCCTATTTACTGCTATAATAAATATATCGTAATTTAGTTATTATATGACAGCCCTTCTGGTGTAAATAGGCTGAGTTCTATTGAATTCAAATTAATGTTGATTTATACCAGCAGAGAATCGGGTCCTACATTATAAGTGTTTATACACTCAGATATTTTTAAATAGCTATCACACATTAGTTTTATTCTCCAAACATGTTTTTTATAGATATAACAGCTACAAATATTATATCTTAATGAATAAAACTACGGCCCTGATCTTGCAAACACATAACGCACCTGGTTAGCTTTACACACTGGAGTAATCCCATTTATCCAGTGAGATTACGCTTGTTAAGCATGTGTAGAAGAAATTTGTAGGATCAAGGCCTATAATTCTAACAATTTATAATTGCATTCTGCCTATATTTATTGCCAGAAACATTTTGCTATCGACATTTCAAATTCCCAGCGGTTTACATAACTACATTTTGATACTTGGAAACCTTTTTAACTCCTACCATGATCGTATCGGACCATGATCCCACAGGCTGATCCATGCAGGTGGATCCCTATGCTTTTGCAGAGCCCTTCTAAAGTCAGTGGGGCTCAGTAGGGGAACAGGGACTCACACATGTGGATCCAACTGCAGGATCAGGGCTTTCCAGTGTAACTATGTATTAGCAAGGGGCCTAACTGCAAACCCTGTGCCTCCAGCCCTCCACATTCTGGGATGGTCAAAATCAGAACCCAGATCCAAAGCACGGGCAGAACCAACACCTCGGATCCTAACACTCCTAGACTTAGGAGGGATGGGTTCAAAATTCAGAAAACTCCCACTTATTCATTATGCAAAGGCCCCCATCCTGCAACCCTCCTGGGTTATGGGGATCCCTGAAGTCAGCGGATGACTCACATAAGTAAGGCTTACTCATGTGAGTAAGGCTGGCAGGCCCAAGCTCTGCATTTATTTTGTGTAACAATTTGAAATGCGTGGGAAAGAGTTGGCGGCTCAGGGCCTGAGAAGCAATGTTGCCTGTTCTTGAGTTTGTGCAGTTTGGTATAATAATATGGAATTCTTAATAAAAAATCATCAATCAGACACTTCTGAATAATATAGTAATTATTGTTATGCCAGCAATATACATGGGACTATGCAGAACACAAAAACCAGATCCACCTTGCCATGGAGAACTCACAATCCAGCTCCCCAGTACATAGGCACATTATTATCTTTACTCTGGAGCAATCCCACTGAATCGCAGTGTTTGCTGGATCTGGCCCTGAACAAGAACTTCCAGTATAAGCCATGCATGGAGCGGGTCAAATCCAGCTCACCTCAATCACTCACTGACTTCCTTGGGACCACGGTTGGCCCTTTGTCAATAAAGGGATCCCCAGTTATACTGGCTAGCAGAGGCTGGCTGTTTCTTTCCTCAGGGCATTACTGTTCCTTCTCTTCCATCCCTCTTTAGCCCCCTGTGGACTGCAGCGGCCCTGCTCCGAAACAAGCCACAGCTGTAGCTAGCAGGGCTTGGAACAGGTAAAACACATTCACCCACAGTAACGAGGCTTAACAAGGGCTGTGGCGGGTGCTGTCTTTACGTACACGCGTCAGGCAGTCCCTGCAAGGCAAATCGGGCTGTTTCTGCCTTTCGCCCTGCTGACTCTTGCCCCTTGCTCGCAGGTCTGGAATTGTCTGGTTGCGTAGGACCTGTCTCGCTGGGCCCTCCTGTTCCTTGGAGATCCAGGGAGCCCTGTAAGATGAAGAGGGTCCGCACAGTCTTCAAACCAGAGCAGCTGGAGAGGCTGGAGCAGGAGTTCCTCAAACAGCAATACATGGTGGGCACGGAGAGGGTGGATCTGGCAGCCACCCTGCACCTCACAGAGACCCAGGTAGGAAATCTACTCCCTTCCCCTGAGGCCATGATCAATCTGGGATCTATACATGGTCCCTGGGGGATCTATACATGGTCCCTTCCTGGGACTGCAGCCGGAAATGACAGCAGGAGATGAGCCACCTAGTAAGTTTCAGGGCTTCTGTCTCTGTTATAGTGTGAGCAGCTTCAGTCAGAAGGAGCTGATTCTCCCCAGAAATGGGGAGGGTCCCTGGGGGTCCCAAGGGAGATTCCATGACTAGGGATATTTAAAACTAGATGAGACAACGCACGGGCGAATACACGATGCATAGGTAACCTGTGGCCCTACCCTACGAGATAGCACTGAGACGGGAGGCAAAATAGGCTTAGAAATGTGTCTGACTACTAACAACCTCCACTGATACATCCATTAAGTAGGCTAAAAATGCATTTGGGGTGTAGATGCTCCTGGTTCAGGGCCCAAGCCAGCCAAAGTGTTGTAGGTTAGAAAGAATCTTCCTCTGTGGGAAGGTTACTGTGCAATTGTCCAAATGGGGCCATCGTACCTCTGCAGCAGCGGATACTGGCCACAGCTGGAGACAGGAGACTGGAGTAGGTGGGCCACTGGTTTGATGCAGCCTGGCTCTTCCTATTGTACTGCAAGGACCAGTTCTGCATTTTCTAGAGGAGGTGGACTAGACAAGCTCATTTTCCATCTCTAGTTTCTATGATTCTTGATTTTGTCACTGTGCACGCACCCGAATGCGACCGTCCTGGGGGCTGAGGGGCACAAAGACCCCTGGAAACTGGGGACTCTTTCCATGATCGCTGATTTGTGTCACTTTAAAGAAGGCCTAGGCGTCGGCCCCCACCTTGCCAAGCCTGCGGCACTGTTCCCCGAGCTCTTCTCCTGCTTTCGCTGATCATTGCGGGTCCTGGTTGGATGACCCAGAGGGAGTTTTGCCATTGACCCCATCGGGAGCAGGACCGGGCCTTTTCTTAACTGGTCTAATCAGCCCCTTCTTGCCAAGGTGGCTGGCACATGGCGCTGCTTAGGGAGAGCTGCGTTCAGACTGAGTCACATTAATTTTTATACCCTTTTCATGCTCAGGCACGCCCAGATTGCACATTCCCGTCCAGAGTGAAACCGCTGCCTAGCTGGGGCCACCACATATGAAATCTGCCAGCTGGTGGGTCCATGGCATAAGTCAAAGCACCGTAGATGGGACCACACTGTGCTCCTGAATTGTGCTGCAGCCCTTCTAAAGTCTCAGCGGCTCCCGCTGCTCCCATCAAAGCCAATGGTCAAACTCCTATTGGCCTTCATGGGGATGCAGCTAAAGAAACCCCGTCAATCTGGTCTGTGCTGCATGACCCAGGTTTTAACCAGAATGGCTGTTCTGCAACTGGGTTCCCCCAGTGTGACAGTTATTGCAATGTAGCCAGGATCTATGACGGGAGGGCTCATGAGGTTATGGATCTTGTCTCACGTTCCATGACAGACCCAGGAGGGTAGCTCAGGAAATGGCAGAAATCACTCAGTGCCGAGATTTAGCACTCAGAGCCTCTGCCTGCTGGGAACAACACAGCTGCTTATTTAATTTTAAACACATTTCGGATACACAGGGGCAGGGCGTGGCGGTGGGAATCCTGGCCCCACTGCGCTGAATGGGAGTCTTGCCGCTGACTCAGTGGGGCCAGGATTTCACTCCTCGTTTTGGGACGTTTATAATTTAAAGACAGCACAATCAGGGTGAAGGTTTTGGGGAAGGAGTTTGGGTCTAGTAGGTAAAGCCAGGGACAGGGAGTCAGGACTCCTGTGATCCGTTTCACTATTGTCTGTGTGCAAATGGCATGACCGCCATATGATTCAGTTTCCCCGTCTGTAAACCAGGGATAATACCACTTACCAACCTCGCTGGGCAGTTGGCAGGCTTAGGTAAATGTCTGTAAAGTGCTTTGAGAGCCTCAAAAGAAAAGAGCCACTGCTTTATTTATAACTATTATTAATAATCCTCATGGCCCATGTTGCCCAGAGCCTCTTAGCACCAACTCCAGGAGTCAAGGAGACTTGCCTGTGGAGGGATTACAGGATCAGGCCCTGCTGACAGTATTTTAGCACACTTCAAAGACTTGCAGGGTCAGGGCTTTAATGCGCCCGAGCCTTGGCCCAGAGCGAGTGGTTTTCATTGCCCATTGTGCTGAACCTCTCCTAGGTGAAAGTCTGGTTCCAGAACCGGAGGATCAAATGGAGAAAGCAGAGCCTGGAGCAGAAGAAAGCGAAGCTGTTGCAGTTCGGAGAAATGCAGCCTGTTCCTACGGACTCGATGGACCTCGAGAACAACGAGGAAGACACGGTGGACGTGGAGGTCTAAATGGCTTGAGAATTCCCTGTTGCAGACGTTGCTCTTGCGATGGAACTAGCAGGGGTTTACAGCTATGCCCAAGGAGAAGACTGACCGATGAAGCTACCAGGGAGTTAAGCAGCTGCTCCACACATGCGCTTCTCCAGCCAGATAAAAAGATCAAGCTCTTTATCTGAATGCTGAGGATACCGGACTGACCTGGTGCTGTCTAGGATGAGTCCATGATATGCAACACCCACTGTCTGGCAACCTCATACTAGACACCCGGGGCCTGCTGCTCATCAGGTCAGTTGCGCATGGGCAGCTTCCAGATAACCCACACGTCTTTCTTTTCTCTGTTGAAATGCCATAAAGCATGGTCCCTTTCCAGCAGAAAGACTGGGGTTAAATTTAGAGATGGGGGGGCAGTCCTCGATTTCCAATCCAAACATCAGTGCATGTAAATGCAGTGCTATTGTGGTTTATCAGCCCCCTGGTGGTGCTGAGCTACCAGGTAGGGTAGCCCTGGCAGGGAGAGTGATAAGAGAATCAGACTAATGATTTTTTCCCCAAGTAGCCTCCCTAGTTAATTTTATTTCCATGTCAGGTTTGCAGTTCAGATCTGCACAAAAAGTGCTCCACTAAAATTTGCAGTAAAGTAAACGGGATCTGAGCAAACTAAGGAGAAAAAAGCCCAGCGGGCCATAATTGAGGGCTTGATACTGCCATAAGCACAATTGTCATGGATTTCAATGGGAGCTCCGTGAAGAGCATGATGCTGCTGTCCCTATATACTGACCCCGATTCTGAGCTTACTTACACCGATCCTTCACCGATGTAACTCCATTATCTGCCATGGAGTTAGTCCTGATTCATAGAGGCATGAGAGGAGACTCAAGTCCTTGCAGTTCCATGTAAGACAGCAGGATCAGGCTGTAAAGATAAACATTTGCAGCCCAAGGGGTAGTTTTCTGAAAGCTGTAAGTGCCTAGGGCTTAGAATGAAAGTGCCTCCAGGCAGCCCTCCTGCAGCGTTACAATAAGGATTTGTACATTTTTGCCTCTCTCCTGGCCTGCAAAGCCCAGATCAAAGACCTCAGTCCACCCCTACGCACATATTGCATTACCTTTACCATGCAGAGAGGCACTCAAGTGGCAAAATCTGGGCCTAGCTTTCAGTTACCTCTCTCCATCGGGCAGCGTCTGGATCTGGGATTTTGCCTTGGCCCATTATACAAATTTTGCTTTGGATTTCGAACACCTTCTTTATACCAAGCATGGTATTACCCCCCACCCCAGCAATGCACATACACTCGTTAGGACTGCAGCTGTAGTTGCTATGTTGTGTTTTCTATCTCTGCATTGTGTACCGTGTGTCAGAGGAAACAGCATCTGGTGGTTTTGCCCAGTATCTCAGAATAGAGCCAGCGATTGTATTTTTAACAGGAGAGCAAACTGAGTTTGTGACCGTTGAGGACAGGTGAGGCTCAATCCCTCTTGTACCTCATTGTATCAGGTGTGCTTTGAGTTCACATTGCCAGCTGCTAAGGGCGCTCTTCGCACCCAAAAGCTCAGGATAATTTATTGTGCTTCTTTTTGAACCAGAACATTGTAAATAACACGACTCTTGTATTATTTATAGACATAGCCCCACTTTTCGGACACTGTAATTTATTTATTTGCTTCACGTTCGACCCTAATAAAATCTAGTCTATTTCAAAAGAGCTACAAAGCGATGGGAACTGGGAGGCAGTATTTTCTTCCAAGCAAATGTGTGTCTGGGTGGCTCGCAGGGAGATAGGACCCTGTGGGTGATGGGGCTCAGACTGCACCACCTCGGCAGATGGTTCATACGTTCAGTCAGTTTCAGGCTGCAATTTCCCGTCACTGGTGCGCTAGCCATTTTCCCTCTTATTTCATCTACAAACCAGGATTACCCGTAAGAGGGAAGCCAGCCGAAGCGGTGGCTAGGGGCCACGGTATCTCTGGTAATGAACAAAAGACTGTAATGTGGGCCAGCCAAACCACTGAAAGGGTGATCTGCCTGCTGATTTTCCACAGTGCCTCGCACAACAGGGCCCTGATCTCTGATCCAAGTAACTCATAAAAAGAGAGTTGGTTCCTCAGACCTCTCTGGATTCCCTGATGCTCCCTCAGCCTCTAGGACCAGACCGTTCAAACAGGTCCTTCAACCCTGTAGGAAAGGTCCCACCACAATTCACAGGAGGTGATGCTCTGCCCAGGCCACGTCCCCCTTTCTTCCAACCCCATCACAGATACTAGATTCAGCTCAGTGAGCTGAGTCAGAAACCACCCAGGACAGGGCCATAGTCACCACAGCAACCATGAATTCCTGGGATGAGCCAGAAGTATCAATCCACTTGGACCTGCGCCTCATCGAACACCCTGAGGCTTGGTTCCTCCAGGGAGGAGCCTGACCCGCTCAGCAAGGCGCTCTTTGGTGTCTCAGGACACCAGTTCAAGCCCAAATGCTCATTTACATCCACCACTGGCCTGGGAGACTTCCTACATCTGCAATTTGGTGCAAAAGGCACAGCCACACGTCCTGCTCACCTCATGTTGCACTGTGCGCCTGTAGACCTCCTGCTGCTGTCGCACAAAGTCCTACCCTTCAGGGTAAAGAAAAATCTCCGTTAACTGCTAGCAGTGTAAGGCCTCTGATGCACTGTCAAGCAGTTCTCAGTCCATCCAGCAGAGGGCAGACTCTTTCACATGTGTCAGAGTAGCAGCCATGTTAGTCTGTATTCTCAAAAAGAAAAGGAGGACTTGTGGGACCTTAGAGACTAACCAATTTATTAGTCTCTAAGGTGCCACAAGTCCTCCTTTTCTTATTTCACATGAGTGACATTTCTTTAAAACATGCTGTATGTACGTATCACCTGGAAAATATTCTGTCACGCGGCATTCTAAAGGTGTCACTACCAATTAGATCTGGTTGGAAAATGGGATTATTTTCCCCCTGGAATGATTCATGGGGGGAAAGAATAAAGGTATAATTTTTAATTCTCAAAGTTTCCTTCCATTTTTTGTTCCTTTTAAATCCCCTATCCGTCTTCCCCATCCCCGCAATGGAAAGTAAAGAAGTGTTAGGAAAATGGGGGAAAATCCACATTCTCTCCTTTTTATTGTTTCCCAACCGACAAAACATCACTTTTAAAACAATAAACAGGTGTCTACACATTTAAACCTTTCACTATGGGACATACCTGTGAAGGTGTGAAAAATAGGTTGTACTCCCCCCCCTACTAATTGTTTTCCCAACTTTGGCCATCTGAAAAACAGTAGCACAGGGCTGGGAAGTACTGGAAAAGCCCACAATTTCAAAACCAAAATACTTCGGTGCTGGGGGAAGGGGGGGTAATTAAATTTCTCATTTTGAAAAATGTCAGGGTTTTTCCGCAACATTTTTTTTTTAACATTAATAAATTTCATTTAATGAAACTATTTTCTCATGAAAAAGGTTTTTATTGGAAAATTTTTTTTGACCAGGAGCTCCCACTAAAGGAACCAGTCAAGATTGGAGCCCCGTTGTGCAAGGTGATGTATAAACTCAAATGGAGAGACAGTCTCTGCCTTAAGAAAAGGAGGACTTGTGGCACCTTAGAGACTAACCAATTTATTTGAGCATGAGCTTTCGTGAGCTACAGCTCACTTCATCGGATGTAGCTCACGAAAGCTCATGCTCAAATAAATTGGTTAGTCTCTAAGGTGCCACGAGTACTCCTTTTCTTTTTGTGAATACAGACTAACACGGCTGTTACTCTGAAACCAGTCTCTGCCTTGAAGAGTTTACAGTCAAGAGCAAAGCAGAGTGGCAAATTCCTTTCACTCCCTTGTTCAACTGGGCAGGGTTCATCCTAGTGGTTGCAGGTGAAAGGCTCTGTAGCTCATTAGCTGTGCCCTGAAGCAGCCAATTCCCCATAAGTGCTGATGTGACACCATTGAGAATAAAGTTACTTTCTGGAAAGGTGAGTTTATTAAATCAAGTTCTGACCTTTTTGGAACTCAGGCACGGTCTCCTGCTTTCTGTGCAGGTTGGAAAAATCTCCCACACACTGCTCAAAATCTCAAACACACTCTGTCTGCCACACTCTGTTCTTAAAGGCACAGCTCCTATTATAACAATCCGTAGTTTATATAGCACTCGTTCATCCATAGCTCTCAAAGCACTTTATAAAGGAGGTCAGAAGCATTCTCCCCATTTTACACAAGGGGAAACTGAGGCACAGAGGTCAAGTGAGCTGCCCAAGTTCACCCAACCAATAAATGGCAGAGCCAGAAACACAGGGCTCCTGAGTCCCAGTCTAGTGCTCTGTTCACTAGGCAACACTGTCTCCCCATTAACCGCCTACAAAGAAAGTCCAAGGCAGAAGAAACTACCAAAAATAAATATAACAATTACCTGTATCTGCCACACTTGTCTGTGCCACTTAGTGGATCATACCAACATAGTTCTCATTGCATAGGCAAGTGGTGGAAGCCCTGCACTGGCTGATTGGTACATGTTCCCCCCCCCCCCCCACACACACACAGGTTAGCTCATGACTAAACCCTATTTTGAGGCTTTATGTAGGATGTAAGTGGGGTGTCGGCCTTGTGATGGCTCTCTGTATAGTGGGGAAATTCCCCCTAGGTGATCAAATAGCTCTGTTCTCTCTCCAATTTTTCTGATTCCAAGGGAGGTAACCGGGCACCTTTAGACTAGCATTCACAAGCTGCAGCCTAAAGCAGGATGCTACATGTCAATACGTTACTTACCTTGCTTCCTTCGAAGACAGATTTCAGAGTAACAGCCGTGTTAGTCTGTATTCGCAAAAAGAAAAGGAGTACTAGTGAGGTCCTGCAAAACGTCCTGAATGCACTCACCAATGCCATTGGGAATTAAGGGCAACTCAGCACTTTACAGGAAGGTGCTAAGGCCCTGGTAGATTTGAGCCCTTATTTGACTGAACTTTTTCTGAAAGTCAGCGGCCAGCCAGAAAGCCTGCAGCGACATCTAATGCCCAAAGAGCGGCCATGCTACAGAGCCCTGGGTTTGACTGAGCCGAAAGGGGGGTGGGGGGGAAGGCAGCTATGCTTACAGCCTGTGTAGAGGGGATTTCAAGTTTCTTAAAGGAACATGCAAAGGCAACTCTGATAGCAGCCGGAGCTCAGCACAAGTGCAGTGTAGCAAATGATCCTTTGGTGTCAGCTGGGGGGGGGCGGGAAGGGAGAGCAAACAAAAGGCCAGTTCGCGTCAAGAGCGGATGAGGCCCACTTAACTCCATGAAAATGGCTGCCATCACGGTGATTTTTTAAGATGCTGAGCTGCAATTGCTGCCCCAGAAACAGAGGCGGACTAAGATTTATTGGGACCCTGGGCACAAAGAATATTTGGGCTCCCCACACCCGGGCGCCCAGGAACACCAGCACCGGGGGGTGCCATGCCCCTGCCCACTTTTTAACATGAGCGTAGTACCCTCCGGCAGGCGGGAAGCAGCGGCATGGGCATAGTTTCGGGGGACATTGCCCCCCCCCAACTGTGAGCCTTGAGTCAGAGGCGACAGGAAGAGCGGAGCCGCACGTGGTCACTACCGCAGACACAAATCCCAGGGGGCAGCGGGGGGACACAGGCTGGGGGCTGCTCTTGGGCCCCCTGGCCTGCACCCAGGGCAGGGGGAGGGTCCAAGGCTTCCCACAGTGGCCCGGGCTCCCTGGGCGGCTCTTACCACTGCCTGGCTCCGGCTTCCAGCCTGGCCAGGGGACGGGGCCTCAGGGGGAAGAGGAGGAGCAGGGGGCAGGGCCACAGATCTGACACCGGTGGCCCCCCTCCCCCCGGCTTCTATCCAGGTTCTGGCGCTCCTGTGGGGGTCCCCAAATTGGCCAGAGCCTGTGCGTTAATCCGCCACTGCCCAGGAAGCTGCATCCTTGCTTGTCCCTGTGGTGAAATATGGAGTTCAGTGGCCAGTGCCACCCTTTGGCTTCTTTAGTGTACAGCAAAAACCTGAATTGACTGCGTTGCCAACTCTTGTGACTTTATTGGGAGCGTTGAGATATTTGGGATGTTTTTTTTAAAGTGCCAGCTCCTGGAGTCATATGATTAGGTGAGAATCTCAGGTTTTTTCCCTAAGGTCCAACACGACAAGTAGTTTCTGGCAGACCATTTCCTATAACTTCTGCCAAAGGGGTTGTAGATTCTCGGGGACCTTTTCCCCCAGCTTCGTATCCACGTGATGGTAGGCTAGGTGGGTTTGTTCTTGCAATGCTAAGACCTCCCAGGGAAGGTCTTCAATTCATATTTGCTGTTTCTATTCAGGCCAAAATCATGGATTAAGGGCACTTGTGGGCCTGTTGGATCATACTAAAGAAGTTCTGTATTAAAATCACAAATGAGTTTGATTCCCCAGAGTTTCAATTCCAGGGTATTACCAATTAAGAGGTCTCTTGGTTTTTGGTGCTGTTTCTCTCCCTCTGTGTGTGAAACTTGCAAGCTGCTAACTGTGTTAGTACATTCTAAGACAGAGTCTGTTCTCAAAGCAATTCTTTGTAACAACAACTACTCATGCACAGAGAGAGACTCAAAGCAATACTCTGTAACAACAGAAACAGCACCCAGAGACTCCCCGCCCTTTTGTTGCATTCATCTCGCTTTGTTAACAATTGTGAGTAAAATAGAGGATGTATGTGGATGGATGCTTGGTGTGGATAATAACTGAATGATCAGGGAGGTGCCAGCCTAAGAATCCAGTGTCCATCGACTGAAGGAGGCGTCAAGTGGAAATAACCAGAGGACCACCCCCCCCGCCTCCCGAGGGCAGACTGGAATCCACCCAACACCCTCAAGAATGGGAGAGCCAAAGAACAAGATAACGTCTGGCATCACGGAGCCGTCAGGAATGTGCCATCTGCTGACTGATTCAGCAAAAGCATGATGAAGCAATTCCCTTAATAAATTGGTTAGTCTCTAAGGTGCCACAAGTACTCCTTTTCTTTTTATGATAACAACCTTGCAGAACCTGTGTGTGTGTGTATGAATGAATGTGTGAATAAATATGAGATTGAATGGAATGTTATAGCTATAACTAACTGCTTACTATGATTCTGTCTGTATTCACAATAAATGTGGCATTTTGCCTTTTCCCCTTTAATAAGATCCTGCTGGTTTTTATTTTATTGGTATAACAGGCCAAGCTCAGGTTCCAGTGGAAAAGGCATTATGAGGAGGCCCTCTTGATCCTTCCAAGCCTTCAGCAGGTTCATGTGGTATACCTGGATCTATTTTCTCTTCCCTGGATGGTGGATTTCAAAATCAACTACCCTTGCCCTTTTTACAACCTTGAAGGATCCTTGCCACTTAGCCAGCAGTTTTGACTTCATGGTTGGCAGCAACAACAAATCCTATCATTGGGGTTAAATTTTCACATCCTGGCCCTTTTACTGTAGGCCCATTCCTGGTTCTAGTGAGATTTCAGCTGGTTCTCTCTCAAGAAAGCCCACAGCGTCTCTAAGTTTTCCCTCAAAAAGAACATGTAGTGTTCCATGTTGGTTGTTCCTGGGTCTGGCTCCTCCCATGTCTTTTGGAGGAGATCCAGGATCCTGTGGGTCTGCTTCCCATATAGTAGCTCAAATGGGGATAATAGGAGGGGTGGGATCAACAGGGCTCAGTGATCGGTATCTGAGGCCTTGGCCCTCCAGCCGGTTCACCAGTTGAGTTCTGGGTTGTCAGAGTCCAACCAAATGTTTACAGTCCAACGTCCCCACAAAAGAAAAGGTCTTCACCCCACCTCTGGTAGCCTGTGAGTGGCACACCCTTGGCTCAAGCCTTATAATGTCTCTGTCCTCTCCAAGGGACGGAAAAGGTGTTTATGTCCCACATACAAAATGGGAAATGACGGCCTAGGAAGGAGTACTGTGGAAAAGGATCTGGGGGTGATAGTACACAACAAGCTAAATATGAGTCAACAGTGTAACGCTGTTGCAAAAAAAAGCAAACATAATTCTGGGATCTATTAGCAGCAGTGTTGTAAGCAAGACACAAGAAGTAATTCTTCCACTCTACTCCACACTGATGAGGCCTCAACTGGAGTACTGTGTCCAGTTCTGGGCACCACATTTCAAAAAAGATGTGAACAAATTGGAGAAAATCCAGAGAAGAGGAACAAAAAAGATTAAAGGTCTAGAAAACATGACCTATGAGGGAAGATTGAAAAAACTGGCTTTGTTTAGTCTGGAAAAGAGACAAGGAGGAGGGAGAAAAATTGTTCTTCTTAACCTCTGAGGACAGGACAAGAAGCAATGGGCTTAAATTGCAGCAAGGGCAGTTTAGGTTGGACATTTGGAAAAACTTCCTAACTATCAGGGTGGTTAAGCACTGGATTAAATTGCCTAGGGGTGACCGGATGTCCAGATTTTATAGGGATAGTCCCGCTATTTGAGGCTTTTTCTTATGTAGATGCCTATTACCCCCCACCCTCTGTCCTGATTTTTCACACTTTCTATCTGGTCACCCTAGGGAGGTGGGGAACCCACCTGCCTCCTCCACTGGGTTCCAGCTCAGGACCCTCAAGTTAGACAAGGAGACCTTGACAGTGCCCTAAGCTCCTTCCTACCTTCCCTCCGGCCTCTGCAGGCTCTTCAGTCTGTTGGCCTGTTCGTCCCTTTCAGAGATGTTATCCTTGGACAGCTCTCTAGCAGGAGTCCTTTCCCCTGCCTGCTCACTCTTCTTTAGTGCCCCTCCAGCTGCTTCCCGGCCCTTTTACCCTCCCAGCTGCTGTTAGCTTGCCAATCCACAGTGGCTGGCAGGGCCTGTATTAACCCTTTGGCTGCTGGGCTAGTGCAGAGTACATACACCTCATGACAGGCCCCCTTTTAAACTCCTGCTCCAGCTTGAGCAAGTTCTGCAGGTGCAGTGGCGGGGGGGGGGGGGGGAAGGATCACAACGGCCCAGCACTGCTCCCTAACCCCTCCTGGCCCAGTGTGGGGTTATACACCCCATCGCAGGTGTCCTAAGAGGTGCAGTCCCTGCGGAGCCATGGGCACGCGGTGAAAGGATCGGAGGCGCATCACCTTGGCCGTGACGTCCTCCTGCCTCAAGAGAACAAGAACCTGTCAGAGACGTGGTGCTCCCAGGAATCAGGGGAGATTAAATGTCGGCTGGAACCCTGAAACTGACTCTTGTCTTCCTCTCCAGTGACCTCCTGTGCCAAACACCCCCGCCCCATTGCAGGGGGAGCTCCTGCCTCCGTTTCCTCAGTCTTCCTGTGACAGCTGTTCCTTGGCAGCTTCTCTTTACAAGATTTCTCTTGTTGGTTTCCGGTGCCTGTATTCTTCCATTCCCATTGGTGGCTACACAGTGGGGAACCCTCACTGCATCCCTGGCCCAACAGAATAGCAAGGCTCTCTCCAGTGGGTGGAGTATCCTGGGTGCATGGGGAGGGGGGTTGATCCTAAATTGGGGTGGGGGATCATCCAGCTGGGGTCAATCTCAGAGCTGTTGATGGGTTTTGGCAGAGGTTCCAGGTGGGGTCAGTCTCAGATGGGAGGGGGGCTCATTTCTTCAGGGGTCCTGTTGCCCGGCTTCCATCAGTGTCACTCTTCTTTGGGGTCCCATTTCCCAGCTGGGTTTCATAGATATTAAGGTCAGAAGGGACCATTATGATTATCTAATCTGACCTCCTGCACAATGCAGGCCACAGAATCTCACCCACCCACTCCTGCGAAAAACCTCTCACCTATGTCGGAGCTACTGAAGTCCTCAAATCGTGGTTTAAAAACCTCAAGGAGCAGAGAATCCTCCAGCAAGTGACCCATGCCCCATGCTACAGAGGAAAGTGAAAAACCTCCAGGGCCTCTTCCAATCTGCCCTGGAGGAAAATTCCTTCTCGACCCCAAATATGGCGATCAGCTAAACCCTGAGCATGTGGGCAAGACTTACCAGCCAGACACCCAGGAAAGAATTCTCTGTAGTAACTCAGATCCCACCCCATCTAACATCCCATCACAGGCCATTGGGCCTATTTACCATGAATATTTAAAGACCAATTAATTGCCAAAATCATGTTATCCCATCATACCATCTCCTCCATAAACTTATCAAGTTTAATCTTAAAACCAGATAGGTCTTTTGCCCCCACTGCTTCCTTTGGAAGGCTATTCCAAAACTTTCCTTACCTCTCTGGTGTAGCAGCAGCCGATAGAGCCGGTAAATCCCCGCCCTAACACGCCAGCTGGTGTCATAGAATCATCGAAGATTGGGGTTGGAAGGGACCTCACGAGGTCATCTAGTCCAATACCCTGCTCAAAGCAGGACCAGCACTAACTAAATCATCCCAGCCAAGGCTTTGTCAAGCCAGGCCTTAAAAACCTCTAAGGATGGAGATTCCACCATCTCTCTAGGTAACCCATTCCAGTGCTTCAGCACCCTCCTAGGCCGTGTCCTTGGTTGGGTTACTGATGTACAGACCAAGTTGAGCCATGAGGTTCCCCATCTTGGGGAACTGTGCTGAGTTCTAATGGAAGGGAGAGGAGATGGGGATCATCAGCTCCCAGTCTCCCAAAGGCCAAGAGTCTCTCTGCCCTGGGTCCCTGTGAAGGAGATGCTGGGGCAGAGGAGCTAGGGCCAGACACCTTAGTTTTCTCTGCCCCCAAGGAAGCCTGGAGCACGGGGATGTGCCCTCACTGAGAACTTGCATCTCCAGCTGCTCCAGGATGACAAGAAGGGACAAAGGCCAGGCATGAACCTGGCTGGAGCATGGTCCCCTTAAAGGCCCAGGGTCACCACTGAACCAGGAAAAGAAGAACTCAACTTAAGCTTATTTCATTCCCTGCTCTGACTCTACCCCCACTCCCCCGGCAAGAAGAACACTCCCAACCCACAGACCCCACTGCAGCAGATCCTACAGCCTGTCAGAGCCAGCCCACCTATGCCTGCAGTCAGGAAGCTGGGGGTCAGAGGTCACTTTTGTCAAATTTGGGGAGAATGATGGTGAATCAGAGCAGAGCTGCGCTGCTCCTTATGGCCCTGGCTCTCTCCTGGGACACTCTGGACCTGTTCCAGAAGTTGACATGTTGTGGGGGAAGGAGGTAGTTCGGGATCAATGGGTAGGTGTAGATGCTGTGCAAATAAGCCCCTCCCCATTCCCAGGGGGCTGAGATATTGTGCTCAGGGTGGAATATCTGATTCAGTAACCGTAGAGCTTTGGAAGGGGATTGCTGCAACCAGGACGATGCTTGTATCTGGCAGGGCACTTGTCTCTGTCTCTCTAGATTGGGACAATGTTCAGTGTTGGGGTTGGTCCCATCCTCTCTGAATCCCTGATTCAGGAACAGCTCATCAGGAAGGAGAGAGAGACACCGCCCCCATGCCTGACTCTAAAGCCCTTGGTGGGACAATTTCTCCAGGAATCTCAGTACTCGTAGGAGAGAGGGGCTGACTGCCTGGGGATCCTCCTGTTTCTCTAGGAAGGAGTTAGTGACTCTTCTCCAAGGACCATCTTGTGGATCTCATGGAGTGGAGGGTTTGAGGCTCACTCCCCAAGCCAGCTGGGTCCCTGTGATTACTGCTCAATAGAACCAGGCAGAGCCCTGGCTTGAAGTCCCACCTTCTTCCCCTGTCCCTGCAGGAGGAAGGGCCCAACATTGCATTGCACTGACTGCCCTGAGCAAGTATTTTAGAAGAACTAACACGTTAGAGAGAATCATGAACTTCTCAGAGAAAACTAATGGGGAGACGAGGCAAAATTAATCAAATACATGATTAGTTGTGACTTATTTGCTTGGTCTTAAAAAGAACAAAAGGACATGAATCTCCTCCCTGTCAATAGCCCCCTGCTCAGCCAAACAGTATTGAGACTCTGAAAGGCGGGAGGCTGAGGGGTCTCACCAGATACCCCAAAGGATGGCCCAGGTGACCACCGAAGGGGATCACTCTCAGAGCGTTGTTCCAGTCCCATCTCATTGTGAGGGCCTCCCACATTGAGAGCAACCCCCTGCATCTGCTTGGTGGAGGGAGGGAAGCAGGGAAAAGGGAACAAGAGAAGAGAAAGGAGGGAGGGACAGAGGAAAAGGGAAACCAAAAAGGACAAACCCCAATGTCCCCCATGATTCTACAGGACAAAGTCCGAGGTAGGAGATCAAATTCTGCCACCTTAACCTACCATTTTCAGTGCCTAGAATTCAGCCAGCAGCAGGTGGATCAGACTGAACAAGTTCCAAACCTCTCTGAGCCTCTTACCTTCTAAACAAGGACTTGGGTTTTCTAGCAAAATCAGTAGTAGGGAAGGAGAAAACTCCAAAGAGGGTCCTCCTCACGCTCACGTACGGGAATCCTAATTCTCTCTCACTCCTCAAGGAGAGACCTCGAGGAGGAGACTTGCTGCAGCAAAGCCACGGGGCTCACTTTGGTTGCCCCAGCCCTGCTCCTCTGTCCTGCCTGGCTGTTGTCAGGGTCTCTCTGTGAGATCACCGCCTCCCCATCACCTTTGCCCAATAGGCTGAGGTCCTAAAAAAGGCTTTTGTGATGTCACTGCCACGCCCACCCCTCCCCTGGAAGGCTGATGTCCTGCCTCTGGCTAGTCTCTTTGGATGTTTGAGTTGCTTTCCCTGGATCACCTCACTCAGTGACTGTTGAGTCTGGGGATCAAGCCGGCTACACAGTAAAACATCAGAAGCTGCTCCCCATGCCACGCTCAGGTTTTCATAAATTGGTAGACTTTAAGGCCAGAAGGGACCATTAGATCATCTAATCCAGGGGTTCTCAACTTGTTTCTTTCTGAGGCTTCCCCAACAAGCTATAAAAACTCCACAGCCCACCTGTGCCACAACACCTGTTTTCCTGCACATAAAAGCCAGGGCCAGAAGTAGGCAGTAGCAATCAAGGCAATTGTCGGGGCCCCCACACCACAGGGCTTCATCTTTCTGCCCTGGGCCCCAGCAAGTCTAATGCCGGCTCTGCTTGGCAGACCCCTTGAATCCAGCTTGAGGTCCCCCCAGTGGGCCCCGGACCCCTGGTTGAGAAGCTCTGATCTAATCTGAGTCCCTGCACATCACAGCCCTCCGCTTTTTCACAATATCTGCTTTATGACTAAAGCACCTTCCCGAAAGGCATCTAGTCTTTCTCTGAAGACATCAAGAGATGGAGAGTCCATCACTTCTCCTGGTAATTTGTTCCAATGATGAATCACCCTCACTCTTACGAATCTATGCCTTATTCTAATTCGAATTTTTCTGATTTCTGCTTCCAGCCATTGCCTCCTGCTATGCCTTTCTCTGCGAGGTTAAAGAACCCTTTCATACCTGGTGTTTTCTCTCCATGAAGGCACTTACACACTGCAATCAGCTCACCTCTCAATCTGCTTTTTAATAAACTAAGCAGATTGAGCTTGGTCAAGGCCTCATTATAAAGTGTCCTCTCCATCTCTCAAATATGGCTCTTTTCTGCACCATCTCCAATTTTTTAACGTAATTTTTTGAAATGTGCACACCAGAACTGGATGCAGTATTCCAGTATCAGACTCACCCATGCTGAATCATCTCCCTGTCCATACTATGTTTATCTATCCATGGATGGCTTCTGCCCTTTTTACCACAGATCACAAACGCTCATATTGAGCGACTTGTCCACTAGGGCCCCTAAATCCTTTCAAAAGTCACTGTTTCCAGGGGACAGTCCCCCATTCTGTAGGTGCCTGCCTCCTTTGTCCTAGATGTATAGGTTTGTATATGGCTTTATTCAAGCCTAATTATTCAGTTAAGTATTTTAGAAGAACGACAGGATTAGTGAGAGAATCATGAACTGCTCAGAGACAATTAATGGGGAGAAGCAGCAAGATTAAACAAATACATGATTGGTTGTGACTTATTTGCTTGGTCTTAAGAGAGAAGTTTTGCCAGAAGCTGGGAATGGGCGACAGGGGATGGATCACTTGATGATTACCTGTTCTGGTCATTCCCTCTGGGGCACCTGGCATTGGTCACTGTCAGAAGACAGGATACTGGGCTAGATGGACCAGTGGTCTGACCCAGTACGGCCGTTCTTATGTCTAGCAAAGATTACAGTTGAGTTTTGCTTTTGAGAAGGGTTTAATATGAGATAGTATCCTGTCCTAATCGAATATTTGAGAATTAAGTTCTACACACAAGCAATGACACGCAAAACAGCACTAAGGACTGGCTTGAGAGACAAAATAATAGTTGCAAAAGGTAATCCCCATTGGTGGATCAAATGAAAATTAAGTTTTTACCCTAGGCCAGGAAATCAGTCAGACTGGAAGTATCATGATTCAACAGAATAAACTTGTGCTATAAAAATAAGAAGAAAAAGTTAGAATTAAAAAATCCAAATGAAAAATCACAGTAAAAAACATAGCAAGTGCTATACTAGAAACACAGATGTCATTGCTAAAACTACTTACTTACAAAATATTTTCAGTGAGTATTTGCTATTAAACTATAAAATAAACAGCACTGTCAAGGTTCCTTCCGCACTCTGAACTCTAGGGTACAGATGTGAGGAACTGCATGAAAAACCCCCTAAGCTTATTTTTACCACCTTAGGTTAAAACTTCCCCAAGGTACAAACTATTTTACCTTTTGCCCTTGGACTTTATTGCTGCCACTATCAAGCATCTAACAAATATATAACAGGGAAAGAGCCCGCTTGGAAACGTCTTTCCCCCCAAAATCCTCCCAAACCCTACAGCCCCTTTTCTGGGGAAGGCTTGACAAAAATCCTCACCAATTTGCATAGGTGAGCACAGACCCAAACCCTTGGATTTTAAGAACAAGGAAAAAGCAATCAGGTTCTTAAAAGAAGACTTTTAATAGAAGAAAAAGTAAAAGAATCATCTCTGTAAAATCAGGATGGTAAATACCTTACAGGGTAATCAGATTCAAAACACAAGAGAATCCCTCTAGGCAAAACCTTAAGTTACAAAAACAGGAATATCCATTCCATTCAGCACAGCTTATTTTATCAACCATTTAAACAAAACAGAATCTAACACATATCTAGCTAGATTACTTACTAAGTTCTAAGACTCCATTTCTGTTCTGTTCCTGGCAAAAAAACATCACACAGCCAGAGAGAGCTTTTGTTTCTCCCCCCTCCAGCTTTAAAAGTATCTTGTCTCCTCATTGGTCATTTTGGATAGGTACCAGCAAGGTTATCCTAGCTTCTTAACCCTTTACAGGTGAAAGGGTTTTTCCTCTGGCCAGGAGGGATTTTAAAGGTGTTTACCCTTCCCTTTATGTTTATGACAAGCACAAGGACATGGATCTGCACAATGATACCAAAGGTGAACGATAAGGTGCTCAGAGTAATAAAAATCACATTTTAAAAAGTAAACAATTAAAAGGAGTAAAACTCTATTTAAAATGGATTACAAAGACGGGAGTGCGCTTCAGGGAATCCCAGCTGCGGATAAGACAAGTCTGTGAACTGCTGTGAGACTTTAGGCAGACCCGTAAACTGATAAGGGATTCTTTTAAATACTCAAACTGTGACACAGAGTTTTTGGGGGTGTATGTAAAATATTTCACTGAATCAAGGCTCCTGTAGCCCTTCTGCATCTTATATCACAGGGGTGGCCAAACTTACTGGACCTCTGAGTCACATACAACAATCTGCAGAAGTTTGAGAGCTGGGGCGCACCTGCGGGGGCTCAGGGCTTCAGCCCCACTCCTGCTGAAGCCCTGAACACCAGAAGGAGCGCCCTGCAGGGCTGAAGCCGAGACCCCCCCTACCACGCCCCCCCACTGCAAGGTCAAAGAGCTGCAAGTGGCTTGTGAGCCACAGTTTGGCCACCCCTGTAATAGATCAGCGAGGGAAGAGCTGCCGTGTCTAGGCATGGGGAGGGCCTGGGCCTTTAGGAGCCCAGCCCTGGGAAGCGGGGTGCTGGCTGGTGAGAGGGGACATAAAAAAAGCCCCCCGCCCCCACCCTCTATTTGCAAACACGGCAGGTGGCTCATCCCATCGGGGCAAACTGTAAGCCGCCCCCCTTCCCAGTGCCAGGGCTTTGTCCTCTGCCCCCGTCTAGCAGCGCCCCCCCCGGGCTGAACCCCGGTTCCTATCCCGGCCTGAACCCAGCCTGAACCGCGGCTCCTACCCCTCGCCCCCCTTCCCAGGGCTGAACCCTGGCTCCTACCCCGGCCTGAACCCCGGCTCCTACCCCCCGCCCTCCCCCCGGGGCTGAACCCCGGCTCCTACCCCGGCCTGAACCCAGCCTGAACCCCAGCCTGAACCGCGGCTCCTACCCCTCGACCCCCTTCCCGGGGCTGAATCCCGGCTCCTACCCCGGCCTGAACCCCGGCTCCTACCCCCCGCCCTCCCCCCAGGGCTGAACCCCGGCTCCTACCCCCCGCCCTCCCCCCAGGGCTGAACCCCGGCTCCTACCCCGGCCTGAACCCCGGCTCCTACCCCCCGCCCTCCCCCCAGGGCTGAACCCCGGCTCCTACCCCCCGCCCTCCCCCCAGGGCTGAACCCCGGCTCCTACCCTGGCCTGAACCCAGACTGAACCCCGGCTCCTACCCACCCACCCCCCGGCCTGAACCCCGGCTCCTACCCACCCACCCCCCCGGCTTGAACCCCGGCTCCTACCCCTCGCCCCCCCCCCGGGGCTGAACCCAGACTGAACCCCGGCTCCTACCCCCCGCCTCCCCGGCCCCTACCCTCCCAGCCCCGTCCCTGATTTTTGCCCCTCATCCGCCTCTCCTCAGCCTCCAGCTGCTCGACTCCCCCCGCCCGCAAACAGCAGGCAGCCGCCGCGGATTCCCAGCCAGGGCAGCGGGTGCAGCGGCTGCTCGGCGCAGGCCCGGCGGCAGGGCCCAGGAGGAGGAGGAGGAGGAGGAAGAGGAAGACTTTCCCGCTCCCCCACCAGGTCAGAGGTGGGAGGGCGCCCAAGATGGCTGCCTCCATGGGTGACCTGTTCTGCTTTTGTGCGGATCCTGCGGGCCCGGCCCGGGCCATGGTGGAAGTGAGATTCATCAGCAGCCTCAAGGTGAGGGTCCTCCCCCACACACACCCTGGCCAGGGGATCAGATCCTCCCCCCCACACACACCGGCCAGGGGATCAGATCCCCCCCCCCCCACACACACCGGCCAGGGGATCAGATTCCCCCCCACACACACACACACCGGCCAGGGGATCAGATCCCTCCCCCCCACACACACACACCGGCCAGGGGATCAGATTCCCTCCCCCCCCCACACACTGGCCAGGGGATCAGATTCCCCCCTCCCAACACACACGGGCCAGGGGATCAGATCCCTCCCCCCCCCACACACACACCGGCCAGGGGATCAGATTCCCCCCCACACACACACACACTGGCCAGGGGATCAGATTCCCTCCCCCCCCCACACACTGGCCAGGGGATCAGATTCCCCCCCCCCACACACACACACACTGGCCAGGGGATCAGATTCCCTCCCCCCAACACACACACACTGACCAGGGGATCAGATTCCCCCCCACCCAACACACACACACACACACTGACCAGGGGATCAGATTCCCCCCCCAACACACACACACCGGCCAGGGGATCAGATTCCTCCCCCCAAACACACACACACACACCGGCCAGGGGATCAGATTCCCCCCCCCCAACACACACACACCGGCCAGGGGATCAGATTCCCCCCCCCAAACACACACACACCGGCCAGGGGATCAGATTCCCCCCCCCCAACACACACACACCGGCCAGGGGATCAGATTCCCCCCCCCCCCCCCCCCAGCCACCCACCCACCCAAACTCAGGTCCCTCCTTCCAGGCTGGCATGAGGGTGGCTCTGCTGCTGCTGGGAGAGACTCCGCTTTGTGCAGCTTGGCACAGCCCTGGGCATTGCTCCACCCTGGGGGGTCCCTCCGGGATCCCTCCCCTCGCAGCCCCGATGGGGTCCTGTCCAGCCTGCACTGCCCTTCCTTGGCTGGGAGACCCGCTTCTCTCTCACACACGCCCCCCTTCCCCACTCTAGGGACTATTAAACCTCCATCTGTGGCTTCTGCCAGGGGGGAGCGTGATCTGTCCCTTTCCATCAGCCCCCATCTCCCGCCTTGGTGCTCCTTGCAAAGCAAGGGGGTCCCTGTTCTTCCTGCCCCTGAATGGGGAGCCTTTCCTGGCTGGATCAGCCGCCACCCCACCTGTTTGTCTGGTTCCTGCCCCACCCCAATTAAAAACAGCGATTTTTTAAAAAAAAAACAACATGGTTGAGCCTCCCTTCCCCCAGCTTCCCCTTTCCGGGAATTTGGACAGCTGAATGGGCTGGAATAGCTGGGCGCATCGGAGGTGTGCTGGGGGGCCAGTGGTGGTGAAGTCCAAGGCTGGAATTGCAAGGGAAAGAGGATTGCAGGTCAGGACTGAGGTGCATCAGCAGAGTGGGGTGGGGCGATCTATGGACTGGATTATAAAAATCATACTTCAGATACATTGGCAGGGCTTGGGGGGTGATGCTGGGGAAGCTGTTCTAAAGAGTGTTAGACAATTTTTGTTCTTGCTTGTGTGACTCCAAAGTGGCAGAATGAATTTGACTCAAAAGCTCCAGAAGAATTAATTCTTTTTCAAGGCTGATCTCAGCCCAAATGTGAACTTTCCCCAGAGACACGGGAGTGAAAACAGGGGAATGCTATAAAGCTTATAGCTGCTGTTAGCTTTAGCTTTGGGGCCCAAAATATCTATAATGCCAGGTTCATTTTATTGTCCTCACTATGTCGTGCTCTTGCAGATGCTTCTGTACTGGCTTATCTTTGTGCATGAGTTGTCCCCTTGATTTCAATGGAGCTATTCATATGTGTAACATTAAGTCAGTGTGGAACTATTTGCAGGATCGGTGTCTGTATTTGTTCCTGAGTATTTGTGTGTTATGATGGGATGGGAAGTCTTTTATGTTGAATTATTTTTACTCATTGATGCTAAAATGATGAGCAACAGATCACATAATAAAGAAATAGTACCAAGCTAGGCCAGTAGGGCTACACGGTCAAATCCTAGACCTTACTGCAGCCCTAGAGAAAATTACCTTACCAGTGATGACACAGCTTTCACCTCTTAGGAGGCTAGGAGGGGTTTGAATCGCAGTGTTTACCAAGGATCTCCTAATTTTATGCTCTAAATGAAAATGTTGTTGGGGCTGCTATGTTTGCCAGTTGACATGATACGCCCCCAGAGGTTGTTGCATTTCAGTGCTGCATGAAATGATCTTGTGTATTTAATAAGGCTGTCAAGCGATTAAAAAAATTAATTGCAATTAATTGTGTGATTAATCACACTGGTAATAATAGAATACCATTTATTTAAATATTTTTGGATGTTTTCCACGTTTTCAAATATATTGATTTCAGTTACAACACAGAATACAAAGGGTACAGTGTTCACTTTATATTATTTTTATTTCAAATATTTGCACTGTAAAAAACAAAATAAATTGTATTTTTCAATTCCCTTAATACAAGTACTGTAGTGCAGTCTCTTTATCATGCAAGTTGAACTTACAAATGTAGAATTATGTACAAAAAATAACTGCACTCAAAAATAAAACAATGTAAGACTTTAGAGTCTACAAGTCCACTCAGTCCTACTTCAGCCAATCGCTCAGACAAAACAAGTTTGGTTACAATTTGCAGGAGATGATGCTGCCCACTTGTTTACCATGTCACCTGAAAGTGAGAACAGGCGTTCTCATGGCACTGTTGTAGCTGGTGTCGCAAGATATTTACGTGCCAGATGCACTAAAAATTCATATGTCCCTTCATGCTTCAGTCACCATTCCAGAGGACATGCGTCCATGCTGATGATGGGTTCTGCTCGATAACGATCCAAAGCAGTGCAGACCAATGCATGTTTATTTTCATCATCTGAGTCAGATGCCACCAGCAGAAGGTTGATTTTCTTTTTTGCTGGTTCGGGGTCTGTAAGTTTCCGCTTCGGAGTGTTCCTCTTTTAAGACTTCTGAAAGCCTGCGCCACACCTCGTCCCTCTCAGATTTTGGAAGGCGCTTCAGACTCTTAAACCTTGGGTCGAGTGCTGTAGCTATTTTTAGAAATCTCACATTGGTACCTTCTTTGCCTTTTGTCAAATCTGCAGTGAAAGTGTTCTTAAAATGAACATGTGCTGGGTCATCACCTGAGCCTGCTATAACATGAACTATATGGCAGAATGCGGGTAAAACAGAGCAGGAGACGCACAATTCTTCCCCAAGGGGTTCAGTCACAAATTTAATTAATTCGTTATTTTTTTTAACAAGCATCATCTGCATGGAAGCATGTCCTCTGGAATGGTGGCTGAAGCATGAAGGGGCATACGAATGTTTAGCATATCTGGCACGTAAATACCTTGCAACGCCAGCTACAAAAGAGCCATTCAAATGCTTATTTTCGCTTCCTGGTTACATTATAAATAAGAAGCGGGCAGCAGTATCTCCCGTAAATGTAAACAAACTTGTTTGTCTTAACGATTGGCTGAACAAGAAGTAGGACCAAGTGGACTTGTAGTCTCTAAAGTTTTACATTGTTTTATTTTTGAGAGCAGCTATGTAACCAAAAAACCCTACATTTGTAAGTTACACTTTCATGATAAAGAGATTGTACTACAGTACACCTCATTGTATGAGGTAAATTGAAAAATACTATTTCTTTTGTTTATCATTTTTACAGTGCAAATATTTGTAATAAAAATAATAATATAAAGTAAGCACTGTACACTTCGTATTCTCTGTTGTAATAGAAATCAATATATTTGAAAATATAGAAAAACATCCAAAATATTTAATACATTTCAATTGGTATTCTGTTGTTTAACAGTGCGATTAATTGCGATTAATTTTTTTGACTTAATCACATGAGTTAACTGCGATTCATCGACAGCCCCAGTATTTAACTTTGAGATCCTTTCAGGTGAAAGATAAAGTTGAGGGGTGAAATCCTGGCCCTACTGGAGTCAGTGGGAGTTTTGCCCTAGTTTGCCCCCTGGAGCAGTCTGTGGGAGGGGGCACAAGCCATAAACATTTGGATCTGGATTCTACAGCTCTGGATCTGGGTTCCACCCTACATTCTCAGAGCCAGGGTTTTGGCTTAGGACACTGGACTTGGCGTCGGTCCGTCGGAAGACATGGACTCTATTCCTAACTCTTGGTCTGCCCTGAGAGTGGAACTCACAGCTAGCTGGGGAGATGGAATAGCCCTAACTGAACTTGCAGTGCTGCAAATTGCTACAGACTGGGAGTCACTCTTGTTTCTCCATTCAAAGGGAAAAGGCTTATTTGCCACCAGGAATATCCATAAAGGGGAAACGATCTTCTTGGAGAAGCCTGTGGTGTCATCCCAGTTCCTCTGGAACGTGCTGTACAGATATAAAGGTGAGAGGAGAGTCATTGGTTTTAAGACCAGGAGGGGACCCTTAGTTCACCGACTCTGATGTCCTGCATAACAAAGCACTGAGAAAGAAGCAGTGACCCTGATGTCGTGCCCCAGAAAATTACACTGGCCCAAGGTCTGAGACTTGCTGTATTCAGTCTGTGGCCTATGCGGAACAAAATGCTGGTGGTCAAAAGACTAGTGACAGTTTAAAGACTGATGTCTTTCAAACCACCAATGCGAGGAATAAATGCTTGATAGCCTGGAAAAGCTGTACAAACCCAGCACGTCAGTGGTATAAACCGCTGATCTCTAAATATGGTGCTCCATGAAATATCTTCTGCAAAAATCATATTGTTATTGAAGTAAAGGGGGCGGGATAGCAAGATGATAATCAAAAGAACATGGTTTTAAGGTTGGATACCTCATGGCCTTCCAGGGGTTAGAAACACTGTGCTGGACAAAGAATGTTTCCAAGTTCTCATCCCAGACCCGTGGCCTGAAGGGAGAAAAATGCCGATCCCAGGGAATATAATGTGATTTGCAAGTTGGATGTAATCAGTGCAAAAGGTGGGAGCCACACAGAAGCAATAATATCTAGGGATCATTCTTTGAACCCTGTTGCAGTATACCTTGGCTTCACCGGGCACTGTGTCTTTTATACCATCAATCCCTAAACATGGAACAGGGTTAAATAATGATGACAGATCGGGGGATAGAAACTAAAAAAGAGCTTTAGGACAGGGAGAAAAGGTTTCCAGTTGAGATTTGAAGTGGCATGAAGAATCAGTGAGGTAGGGAGATACGTGATGGTTGTTTCGGATGGCAGGAGCTGTGTAGCAGAAGGGTTTCTCATCGCAGATCAGTTTGGGGACTCATGATGCAGGTGAAGTTTGGTGGCAAAGGGAGTTGAAGAATGCGGGAAGTGATGCAGATAATGAGGGCCGTGTTTCTACAGACGGTGTTGGGCCTGTGCTGTTTTCAGAGTGGTGGTTTAGAGTGGGATAGTGAACCAGATTCTCAGCACCTGTAAACCAGTGTTGCACCACTGAAGTTAATGGACCCACCCTGAAACAGCAGCCGAGGATCTGGCCCACTGCATGCAAACGCATCTGTTCTTTTAGAAGGAGGTTCTCTCTATCTCTGTCATCTGGCTCGTTCCTTCTTCCCCAGCCTGTGACCACTGCCTGCGGGCCCTGGAGACGGCAGAGGAGAACGCACAGAGGCTTCTGGGGAAAAGCCGTCGGGTCCTGCCTCACCCAGAGCAGTGCAGCATCCGGAAGGATTTGCATCAGCACTGCCCCCATTGCCAGGTACCGGGTTGCTGGGGAGAGCTGGGAGCTGCCATTGCTGTGGCCTTGTGTTGATCGATTGGGATGGGGCTTGATCTGCAAGGAGGCCACGTCCCTTTCAGATCTGCCATTGTTGCTGCAGCCGCCCTGGTGTTGGGGCGCTCTCATCGGGAAGGTTGAATTGCTTTCCTAGCTACTGATGGAGAGAGCATCTGACGGGGCAGGACCACTTGGGTCGTCTAGGCCAGTTCTTCCCACTCTACAGCCTCGTCGTACACAATGGGGGTGCAGGGGAGAATTTTCATATCCTGGTGCTCACAGGGGCATCTGTGTCCGAGGAGGGGTTCACCCAGGGGGAAGGCACATGCCTTTGCTACCCCCTGCTCTTTCTTGCAATAGATAGGGCCAGGACTCTGTACTAAGGGGAGGTGGGCTGGTGTAGGACTGCTCCCAGGAACCCCCTCCTCCGTACCACAGTGCTCTCCCTAGGTCACTAGGAAAATGGCTGGCCTTTAAGGGTTGCTCACTTTCCTGAGGGCTAAGTTCCTAGGTTACTCTTCCGCTGACTGACGTGTGTCGCTGTCTCTGTTGCTCTCCAGGTTGCGTATTGCAGTGCTGAATGCAGGCAATCTGCCTTCGAGCAGTACCACCAGGTGCTGTGCCTGGGCCCCTCCCGAGAGGACCCCAAACATCCCCTCAACAAACTGCAGGAGGCCTGGAGGTAGGAGCACTGGATGTTTGTAGGACCAGAACTACCTACTGAATAGACTGGCTCTGGCTCGTTCGAGAGCAGAGACGGGGACTCACCCTGTGTCCAGCTGAAGGTAGTTTGGAGCAGGGTCAGTTACTGCTCTGTCTCTGCAGAGGCACCCACGGCTCCATTGTTCCAGCCTATAACCAGCCAGGGCCTCCTACGATATGCAGTTGTCACTGTGCTGCATCCCACCGCCACTCAGAACTTCACGGCATCAGTGAGAACAGAGCGAGGAGCCTCCTGCTCCTGAAGCACAAGCCTCTGTCGCTTGAGCTAAGAGAGAATCTCCTTTAGCTATATAGAGGCTGTGACACCCAGCTGAGCAATTCTGATTCCATCCAGCAGAGGGCAATAGAGTGTGTATACACCAGTCAGTTGATTATAATACTTTGCAGTTCTGTGGCACCATCTGTGGATCCCAAAGCACTTCACAGACATTATTGAATTAAGCCTCCCAACACCTCTGTGTGTGAGAGAGAGAAGGATTATTATCCCCGCTTGCAGATGAGGAAACTGAGGCACAGAGAAGGGATGTGATCAAGGTGGTAACAGAGCCCAGTTCTCCTGACTCCAGCCCTCTGCTGAAACATGAGACAACAACTCACTAGGTGTAACACGTACGTTTTTAGTTGGCTCTTCAGTTATTTTTATTATAGTAGCACCCAGAGACCCCTATCAGAGCTGTAATTGCATTGTGCTGGGGGCTGTACATACATAGAGTAACTGTAGTCCCTGCCCCAAAGAATTTACAATCTGAATAGACAACGGGTGGGAAGGGAAGGCGGGGACCTGACTTACCGAAGGTCACATGACAGAGCTGGGACTAGAGCTGCAGTCTCTCGAGTGCTGGAGCCCCTGGGCCTTGCTGCCTTTAGCCGTTTCACTGTCAACAAGCAGAGAAATGCGCGGTAGACCCGACTTGGAAGGTCCCCTGCTAGAGTCCAAAGGCAGGGCAGGAAGTTGCCCCTTTGGCCAGACCTCCATCAGTGCCCCGGCTGAGCCTTTTAGAACTTCCCCCGCGGAGCTCCTGGGCTGTTGGTGTCAGTCCGATGTCTGCGTCTGAACAAGGCTGTGTGTGGGATTCCAGTCCTTGGCTCCCTTCGAGCTGCAAACACCCTGCTTGCCCTTTCAGTGCCAGGACATCTCTGCTCCTCTCACTCTCGCTCTGTGATTCCTCCCCCTTGTACAGAAACATCCATTACCCACCGGAGACGTCCAGCATCATGCTGCTGGTGAGGATGGTAGCCACCGTCAAACAGGTGCGTGCCTCTGTTTGCTGCTGGCGGCACCTCCTGTACGTTGCTCCCGGTGTCTGCCCTCTCCTCTCTAGGGCTACGCCTGCGTTGCAAAGTGAAGGGATGATTGTAGCACCAGTAGGCATGCCTGTCACTAGCTAGCGGGGTTCACAGCCGTAGCGACAACATGGTGGCACAGGTTATCAACCCGCGGACATGTCCAGAGTCCTGTGCAGGCTTTTACTTGGTTGTTAGCCCATAAGACCGGCCAGACTGGGTCAGACCAAAGGCCCAGCTAGCCCAGTCTCCTGTCTTCCGACAGTGGCCAGTGCCCAGAGGGAATGAACAGAACAGGGAATCATCAAGTGATCCATCCCGTCACTCATTCCCAGCTTCTGGGAGGAGGGATAGCTCAGTGGTTTGAGCATTGGCTTGCTAAACCCAGGGTTGTGAGTTCAATCCTTGAGGGGGCCGTTTAGGGATCTGGGGCAAAAATTGGGGATTGGTCCTGCTTTGAGCAGGGGGTTGGACTAGATGACCTCCTAAGGTCCCTTCCAACCCTATGATTCTGATTCTATGACACCATCCCTGCCCATTCTGGCAAACAGCCATTGATGGACCTATCCGCCATGAACTTATCTAGTTCTTTTTTGAACCCTGTTACACTCTTGGCCTTCACAACATCCTCTAGTAAGGAGTTCCACAGGTTAACTGTGCGTTGTGTGAAGAAACACTTCCCTTTGTTTGTTTTAAACCCACTGCCTATTCATTTCATTTGGGGGCCCCTGCTGGATCCTGTGCTGACATGTCTTCCCTACATCTTCACTGCTAAGGTTAAAGCTAGCCTGGGTAGGCTACAAGCACACCTTCGCTTTGCAGTGTAGACTTCTGTAAGGTAACCTCCCGGCACGTCAGCATGCGGGGCTGGGGATGTCTCACTGCACTGCACGCACTTACCAGCACTAGCGAGCGTTCGTTGCTGAGACAGCATGCAGCAGAGAAGGACCTCATGACCTTCCGCCCCAGAAGCAGACCCTCCTTCCGCTGTCATTCGCTCGAGAGCATCTAAGCCCTTTGGACACAGATGTGTCGGGCAGGTCGGATTCCACCCGGCAGTGGGACACAGACACACCAGCCAGGATGTCCCACCACAGCCTGGGTCTCTGTGTCACTGTCCTGACCGCGTGACACTGCTCCAGCTCCTGTCTCAGGGCTTGTGCTGGGCGCTTGTTTGAGCTAGGCGCTGAAGATGCCTCTTGCTGCGGGAATCAGAGGCTGCTGGCAGCACAGATTCTGTAAGGGCCTTGGATACCATGGTGATAAGGGCGGAATAAATATGCACACCCACCCGTGTGGCGTAGCTGTGCCGTGGGAGGTGATCTTTATGGGCTAACATCTGGGTTAGTGTGTCCTGAGAAGGCATCTGTCATCTGCATGATGAGTGATCTCCTGCTCCTATTCCCTGGGTCTTCCCACTGGCCTGGGAGAGCTCTTTAAAATGAGGGTTGTGGCTGTGTACGAAGCAGCCCCTTGACTATGCGTTTCCTGCTTTTCCTAATGGTGGAGTTTGGGGTTTTGACGTCCCTCATCCCATCGTGTTACCGGGAGTCAAAGCTGTTGTCGCACATCTGTGGCTTCCCCTCCACCTTAGCAAAGGGAGACCTGAGTTTGCCTAGAACAAAAACTATCACTGTGGAACTGGGCTGAGCCCATCACATTAATACCCCCCCATGGCGTACTCTCCTTGGCTTCTCCTGCCCTCTCTGTCTAGCTCCGCACATGGGCCCCACTGCTGTGTGTCTCACCTGTATTTCCCCACCGCTCCCATCTCAAGTAGAGAAGTATTATCCTTATGTCACAGATGGGGAAACTGAGGCACCGAGTGACTTGCCCAAAGTCACAGAGGCTGTCTGTGGCAGAACAGGGAATTGAACCCCACTCTCCTGAGTTCCCACCCTGTGCGTTAAACACAAAACCAGCCTTCCTCCCCTTTCCTTTCTCTGGCTCACTTGTATTCCAAGGGTTAAACATCGCTGTAGCAGTGCTAATGTTCTGGCCTAAATAGCGTCCAGATCTGGGTGTCCTGCCATCTCGCATAGCCCCCTCCCACTTCCCTCCTGCTGGAGTGCCAGTTTGAGCGGCTGTTTGATATGTTTCAGGCAAAGGACAAAGACTGGTGGATAAAGCTTTTCTCTCAGTTCTGCAGTAAAACGGCCAACGAAGAAGAGGAGATCGTCCACAAGCTGCTGGGGGACAAATTTAAGGTCAGTGCGTCACACCACTGGAGTGCTTTGGCCTTTTGGGGGGATCCCTGAGTTCCTCTCCTTTCCCTCTGAAGGCCCCACTTGTGTACAAACCCTTGGTCACAGAGAGAGAGACATCACGGTCCCCAGCAGTGACCAGAACCGGAACGGTCAGTGTCCAAACCACGGGCCTTCTCCACTTGAGCTAAAGGAGTTCTCCTCTCGTGCTCAGTACACGGCAGGCTGTTGGACCAGCCACTAGAGGCAGCCATGGCCATTTAGCCAGTGTATTGCCCTGGCTCCGTGGTAGACGGACCAAGCTGTGGCCTGTCCACTGAGAAAGGAGCAGTTAGTGCCAGTGGTTTCCATGCTGAGGTTGCTTCTCCCATAGGGAGTGGCCAGATACCAGTGCTTTGCTCGTGGGCACGCAGCCACAGGTGGTGGTGGCTTTTGATAGCTGCCAGCTTGGGGGCAATTCAGACGAGCAGCTTCTTGACCAGAAGTGGTGGCGCAAAGAGCCTTCAGGCTGCTCCAGACTCTGCTCGTCGGCTGGATTTAAAGCTGCCACACCTGTCCTGGGGCTCCTCTCCTCGCTCACTTTGTGGCCATGTGTCTCCAGGGCCAGCTAGAGCTCCTCCGGCGGCTCTTCACGGATGCCCTTTACGAAGAACATCTCAGCAGGGTGAGTGGTGAGTCCTTGACACCCCCTTCCCCACCCCCGGCAGAGTCCTGTGCACCCCAGAGAGAGTGCTGAGGAGCCCCCGTTTCTCCCTAGTCCCTCTGACACCCCGAAAGTGGGGTGTCCTGGTTGCCGTTCCTCCTGACAGTACTGAGGGGCTAAGGTTTGACCTGAAGCCCATTGGTGCCTCACCCTTACCCCAGCGGGGCTGAGGTGGGATATGAGGGACAACCTCTTTCTCTAGCACCTGAGCATTTAACCCCCTCAATGCTCTGAGCTTAGATGGACTCAGGGGATAACAAGAATCATAGAAAGGTAGGGCTGGAAGGGACCTTGAGAGGTCACCTAGTCCAGCCCCCTCACTGAGGCCGGACCACGTGACCCTCTCTAGACCATCCCTGGCCGGTGTTTGTCCGACCTGTTCTTCAAAACCTCCAGTGACAGGGATTCCACAGCCTCCCTTGGAAGCCTGTTTCAAGTGCTCAGCTCCCCTGAGAGTTTGAAAGTTTTTCCTCATAGCCAACCTCAGTCTCCCTTGCCGCAGATTAAGCCCAATACGTCTTGTCCTCCCTTCAGTGGACTCGGAGAGTAATGGATTCCCGTCCTCTTTGTAACAGCCGTTACCATATTTGCAGATTGTTGTCAGTCCCCCCCTCAGACTTCTTTTCTCAAGACTAACCATGTCCAGGGGTTTTTAACGTTCCCCGTGGGTCAGGTTTTCTAAACCTTTTCTCATTTTTGTTGCTCTCCTCTGGACTCCCTCCAGTTTGTCCACATCTTTCCTAAGTGTGGCGCCCAGGATGGGACCCAGCTGAGGTCTCACCAGTGCTGAGCGGAGTGGGATATTACCTCCTGTATCTTACATACGACTCTGGAACACGTACAGCTGTTCAGCATTTCCCCTTGCTGCTGCCTTACAGGGGACGTACCCGGGGGAAAGAAATACAATGTAATAGGCTTGTGCCCTCTCCGGTGCTCTATGGCTCTGGAGTGACTGTACTTGGAATCCACCGTTGAGTAGCAGAAAGGAGAGACGAGGCCAACGGGGAGCTGGGAGGGATCCCTAAGAACTGGGTGGGGCCAGAACCATCTGAGAAGGTTGTAAATGCCTACTAGGGGGAGGAATTGTTTGGGACAGGACACCACAAGGAGTAATGGGGTGAAGCCGAGGGAGGGAGAACGTAGGCTGAGTCTGAGGGGAGCCCTGCTGACCCTGGATTCTGCTGGAGGATGGAGCCCCTTTGCTTGACGGGTCAGATTTGTCAAAGGTGCTGCTCTCCCACTGAAGACAGTGGATGCGAAGTGCTGATGAAAATCAAGCCACTAAGCTCTGTGCCTCACTTTCTCCGTCCAGATCTCTCTCACGGGGCATTTCTAGGGACCGCCGCCTTGTGTCCCGGCTTTGTTATTACAGGACGCTAGACCTGGGTCACAGCAGAGCTGAGGCTCGGTTCGCTGCTGGTCGTAATAGCATGAGGGCCCGTTCTACGGCAGCTCCAGCCCCAGCCCCGCGTCCCATCACGTGATTCTGCAGTGGATCCGACAAGTGAGGCTGCGAGCTAGAGCAGTGTTTCTCAGCAACTGGTCCGTGGACCGGGGCCGATCCCTGAAATCTCCCTGACGCAGTGCAGGAAGGCAGCAGCCTGGTCCCTGGCATCAAACAGGTTGAGAAACACTGAGCTTGAGCAAATGGGAGCCACTGAGATGGTAGCTAGCCCTACAGTCCTGACAGGTAAACTGATCCTCTTGCTTCTTGGCCTCTCTGCAGTGGTTTACTCCAGAAGGGTTCCGATCGCTGTTTGCCCTGGTGGGGACCAATGGCCAAGGCATAGGAACAAGGTAACCAGTGGATTCGCCATTGCGCTCTGGCTGTGCATGGGGAACTGTTGAGAAATCGGCATGGAAGTCATGAGAGTCCCAAAGCTCTCTAGGGCTCTGGGCTCCCCTCAGCGATTGCATGGATCCCCTCTGCCGTCTGAAGGAGTCATCCGTGCACATCCCTCAGCCCAGCTGATGGGAGCTACTTAAGTACCTAGAGCGAGAGCAGAGAAAAAACCTTGTATGTATTGCTGAGGTTCTGTAAAAGCGGCTCTTTACCGCCTTTCTGTCAAGTAGAACAGGACCTCCCCAGTGCCCTCAATCCAAAGCCTCCCAAAGTTCAGGTCTGGTTTTGCATCAGAACTTTGCCTCTTGGGGCCATTGGACAGTTGAACCCTGGGAGCCCCAAAGAGTCTCTCCTCCCTCCTGAGTGTTCTGTGCTGAAGAACGAAAGCCAGTGCCGTGAGCACCCGTGCCGGCTCCCGAGGTGTGATCACAGCTCTCCCTAGCACTGGGGTACGGGTGGCTCTCTCGCCCACCCGGCCAGATCCAGAGACCTTTGGAAACATAACCATGTTCTGTCTGGTTTCCGCTAGTTCCCTGAGCCAGTGGGTCCATGCCTGCGATGCATTAGAGCTTCCCCCGCATGAGCGAGAGCAGCTAGACGCCTTCATAGACCAGCTCTATAAGGATATCGAGAAAGGTAACTGCAGCAGGAAGCGTTGGTGAGGTCCCCGGGTGGCTGTCGGTGCGGTTCTCTGGGTCATTGTCTTCTCCAGGCCAGTCAGGGACCAGGGAACGGGCAGGGCTGGGCGTGGAACTCAGCAGCGATCGCAGTTGGCCGATTTTGTGGGCTGCATTGGCCGGTGCTGTCTGAAGGCCCTGGCAGGGTCCATGAGCTGCCGTTAGCGGTCCCGGCTGCAGTGTAGCTGTACCCTGAGAGAACTCTGCTCAGGGACAAGGCCCCTCCTTCCCATTCAACATTGGGGCCAGGACTGGTTTGCTGCCATTTTTCTGGATTCACCAAACCCTCAACAGTCTCAACAGCCAGGGGATCTGGCTCCCAAATACTGGGAAGTGTGGCTGAGGGGAGGCGAGCTGCAGGGAGCAGCTCCTGGGGCTGGTGGAGGGAGATGGGTGTGTCCCCAGGCGATGGCAACCAGTTTTTAAAACCCAGCTCCCCGTCTTGCTGGTTGTGATGGGCGCAGATGCGGACCAGTAGGTGTCTGCTTGATTTGTGGGTGCAGTTAAGTAATTAATTGGATGTTTCCGTGCCTTCAGTTCCTCCCACAGCTATCTGGGGGTCAACTAGGGGGTCTGGCCCCTTTAAATACCGACCCCCAGCCGTCCAGTCCCCAAGCTCCCTGGGAAGCTGAAGTGGATTGGTGTGATTGGCCCAGGTGAACCGGTACAAAACGGCTCTGCCCTGGTCGAATTTGCCCATCCTGCTGTTTCCCCACGCGCTCACTCTCCTGGAGTGAGGGTTTGGCTGGAGAAGTTGTCCAGTGCTGTAACCCTCCCTTTCTGCTTCAGAGACCGGGGAGTTCTTGAACTGCGAGGGATCCGGCCTCTATGTGCTCCAGAGCTGCTGTAAGTAACGGGCTGATGCCCCCTCCCTCTTTGGCTGAACCATTCTAACGGTCCAAAGGTTTCAAGAGATGCCGGCGTGGTCGGGCGGGTCACAGCCTGGCCTGCCTTCTCGTTTCCTTGCGTCCATTTGCAAAAGCCACGCGTTATTTATATGATGCTTCTCAAAAACGAACACGCCAGAGCTTTTCAAACAAGCAAATAAATGCCAGCAGCTCAGCACACGTGAGCAACCCTACAATAACAAACCAGGGTCTGCAATCTATCGCCAAGTTAACCTCCAGTGCATTCATATTCCTACCGAGCCCAAAATGCGCCAGGCATGTTAGAGACAAATACCATGTGACTCAAACCCCAGAGTGCTTTCTGCATGCAATGGGGTAAAAATACCTTGGTGAGGAAACCGTCTCCAGTCTTAGCTGCCTCCTGTTATTAAAGAAAGGGCAATCAGAGACTGGTTTATTAACGAGAAGGGAGGGAGCCTAGAGATAACGCAGCCGTCTCGGTGCTGCAGGGAGTATCTCAGCCAGGGTGGTGGGGAAATCTGTACAACAGGCAGGCTTATGGAGAAGGGAGCAGGATCTACAATAGGAATATTTTCCTCCGTTGCTTCTCACCCCATTAAACGACCAGTGGGGAGACTAGTTGGTTCAGAGAAAGGCGAACAGCATCCCAAGCCTTTCACCTCCAGCTCACCACGTTGAGCCCAGGGTAGAACTGATCGAAGCCCTCCCCGTCTGCTGGCTGTTCCGCGGTGCAGTGCAGTGAATGGGGTCTCCTGCCTCTGTGTGTCACTCACTGGCTCTGGTGCCCGTCTCTTCCCTGCTGCAGGTAACCACAGCTGCATCCCCAACGCTGAGACGTCCTTCCCGGATAACAACTTCCTCCTGCACCTCATCGCCCTGGAGGAGATCAAGCCGGGAGAGGTGAGCCTGCAGGGAAGGGAATGGCTGGTTTGTTTGGGGAAGGCCAAAGCCTGTAGCCCTCTCTCAGGCCAAACTCCTCCTGAAGGCAGTGGCTGTCCAGCCTGTGTAAGACCAGTAGGGTTCTGTCTATGTGCTTACATGATCCCCCCATTACCATAGTATCCAAGCACCTCCCAACCCCCATAGGAGGTAACATCCCTATTGTATGGATGGGGAAACTGAGGCACGGAGAGATGCCGTGACTGGCCCAGGGTCAGACAGGGAGTCTGTGGCAGAGCTGTGGGTTGAACCCTGGTCTTCTGAGTCCCAGTTCAGGGTCTTTGCTAAAAGACCATTAACCCTCTGTGGCCCTTTGCTGAGGAAAGGACAAGGGTCATCATGAGCTGCGGTTCAGCCCAGCTGGGTTTTCGAGCCGTTCTGGACCCTGATTATTTTGTGAGCAATCGGGGAGCCCCAGGCAATCTCTGCTGTCCAGATTAGAGATGGGCCCGACCGCCGAGCCCCTGAACGTCGGGGCAGTTCAGATCTGACCTTCGCCCCCCCCGGCCTGCAGCGTCGCTAAAGTGGAGGAAGGCATGGGACCGGGCTGTCAGGACAACAAAGGAGATTCCTCACTGGGGCTGCAGGACACACATGGACCCTCTGTTTCTCTCTGGCTCTCCACGTCCCCTGTGCTGCCTGGTGTCACCATGCAGCAGCCCCTTGAGTCCTGGCCGGGCCTCCCAGCCATGGAAAGGTCCGCTGATTGCTTTGCTGGGTCAGTCTCTCCATAGGGCTGGATTCTGATTTCTACCTGCCCTGGAAGTTAGCCCTGCTGGATGCTGTATTCTGCTTTAGCCCTGCCAGTTCCCTCTGCTCTCTGGCAGTGCTTTGTCCCCAGTGACTTGCTGCACTTTCCCCTCTGTTCCTGGAAAGCATCCCTCCCCCCGGGGCGGGGGAGCCCGGCAGTGGTTCAGTGCAATGGGAACTGACTCTCAGCCGGGCCTGTTTCTCTTGTCTTGGCAGGAAATCTGCATTAGCTATTTAGACTGCTGCCAGCGGGAGCGGAGTAGACACAGCCGCCACAAGATACTCAGGTAGGAGTAGTCACCCACGCCGCCACAAGATACTCAGGTAGGAGTAGTCACCCACGCCGGTCGGACTCTGCTGGCCAGGGGGCCCTGGGGACAGATCGGGGTAGAAGCAGCGGTGGGAGGAAGGGTTGCCAAGGCATGGGTGGAGCAAAGTGGTTCTGCAGAATATTGTCAATTTATTTTCAGGGATCAGGGGACACCCCCACCCCCGCATCTTTACTCTGTTCTTGGATGTAATGGCATCGTCTGGCCTCAGTCTGCTGCACCCGTCCCTCTGGCTGAGCAGGGCAGGTCGCAGTGCACACTCGCCCACTCACACTCTCACACACACCACACCCCTCCCCCCCCCCCCCCCGGCCTCCCTTCCCTGGCCCTCCCTCAGGCTGAGCAGGGCGGGGCCCGGTGCGTGCTCTAATACTGCCAGCCACAGAGGGATACTTGAGATCAACCCGAGTTGCTCCATTCAGCCTCTGCCCCAAGAGCTGAGCCTGCTGCTTCTGCCCTCATCGCCCTGTGGCCTGCATCTGCGCCTTTGTACGGTGCCTCCTGGTCTCTGTTGGGCTGGCTTTGCAGCGTTCGTGTACATGCAGCCTGCTGGGATGGGCCACTGTGTCCTCCGCGGTCCGAAGGGTGTTGGGCCGAACGTACAGCCTGTGTGCACTCTCGGCACGCTCGCCCTTCGGGATGGACAGATGGGGTCGGCACACCAGCATGCACGATATGCAGGCAGGAGGATCACACAGCCGGCATGCACTGGGATTCGTCTGCACTGTGAGCTGATGACGCCTTCTCCCCAGCTCCTGGCAAAGTCCTGAGCCCCGGGGCTTTCTTGCCGTCCGTGTTTTGCAGGGAGCGTGTAGCTCCTAACCTGTCAAGCAGCATGAACCCTGGGAGTGGACACAGCAACACCTGCAGGGTCCATCTACACAGCAGTGAGCGTGTGTGTGGCCTGGGCGGGCATGCCCGGGCGAGCTTTAACCTAGGCAATGATAGCAGCGTTGACGTGGGGGCACAGATTTCAGCGTGGGCGAGTAACCTGAGTTTGTACCCAGGGACCCTGGTGGGCTCATGCTGGGGCAGCTACCCTGCGCTGAGGCCCGTGTCACTGCATCTCCGCTGCTCCTGTCACCTGTGCAAGCTGGATCAAAGCGAGCCTGGTATACCTGCCTGCAGTGCACCTGCAGTGGGGACCTGCAGGTGGGGACCGACCCAAGGATGCATCTCGCCCAAGCTTGTCTTATTCCTGAGCTATCAGAATGCTAGGATAGGAAAGGGATGGATAATAAACCAGGAAATGCCATAATGCCACTATATAACTCCCTTCTACGGCCACGCCTTCAGAGCTGCGGGCAGATCTGGTCGCCCCATCTCCAAAAAGATGTATTAGAATTTGAAAAGGTTCAGAGAAGGGCAACAAAAATGATGAGGGGGATGGAACAGCTTCCATGTGAGGAGAGATTCAAAAGACTGGGACTTTTCAGCTTGGGAAAGAGACGACCAAGGGGGGATATGACAGTGGTCTATAAAATCCTGAGTGGCGCGGCGAAAGTGACCAGGGAAGTATTATTTACTCCTCACAACACAAGAACCAGGGTCACCCAGTGACATTAACAGGTTTAATACTAGCCAGAGGAAGAATTTCTTCTCACAACACACAGTCAACCTGGGGAACGTGTTGCCAGGGGATGCTGTGAAGGCTTCTAAAAAAGAATTAGAGAAGTTCCTGGAGGGTGGGTCCAGCAATGGCTCCTAGCCAAGATGGCCAGGGATTCAACCCCATGCTCTGAGTGTCCCTAGCCTCTGACTGCCAGAAGCTGGGACTGGGCGATGGGATGGATCACTTGCTGATTCCCTGTTCTGTTCATTCCCTCTGGGGCACCTGGCATTGGCCACTGTCGGAAGACAGGAGACTGGGCTAGATGGACCCTTGCTCTGACCCCGTCTGGCCGTTCTTATGTAGCTATAGTGTGTGATCAGGTTAGAACGACAGAGACCAGAGGCTTCTTGTCCAGCATAACTCACGGCTCAGGCTACAAGCCTGCCCGCCCTGGGGAGCTCTCCCTGCCCAGAGGGAGGGATAAGTGGGGAGTTAACCCCCGAAAGGCTGGCTCTACGGAAGGGTTCTGCGCTCCAGCCTGCAAAGTCCCTTGACGTGGTTCTCTCTCTCCTGCTCCCCTCAGGGAACACTACCTGTTCACCTGCTCATGCCCCAAGTGCCTGGCTCAAGCCGATGACGCCAGCCTGACTTCAGAGGAGGAGGAGGAGCTGGAGGGCGAAGGAGAGACGGATGACGCGGAGCTGGAGGATGAGATGACGGATGTTTGATCCTGGGCCCAGGGATGGGGTTCGGCTTTGTACCGGAGACGGGACCGTGGGGAGGGACTGGTGCTGCGGCAGGGAGAGAGCATGTTAAGGTTTGGCTAGGTTGGGCAGTGGAGGAAGCGGGGATCTTCCCTGCTCCTGACCATCCTTCTGAGGGAGTGTCTGTAGCCCCCTCTCTCTAGGTAACGGCTCCGCTTGTCCCAACCACTCCTCCACGGCTGAGGGAGATATCAGCCCACCCAGACATCGCCTTGGTCTCCTTGTTTGTGTCTGACCCTGCACACAGAGCAATACGCCAGGGCAGGGGAGATGGCGCAGGCAGGGAAAGTCCCCTCCCCTTCTGAGCACAGCGCACAAGCCTGAGCACAAGTCTTGCTCCTGACGCCGGGCGAACAACCAGCTACTCCGGGACTTCCTCCGGTGTCAATATCTAAGTGATCTGAGAACTTGGAGAGCGGAGTCCGGGGGGATTTGGGCACATGACTTTCTCGGGGCTGTGGAGGGGGGGAGAACAGAGGTTTAACCCTGTGGAGACAGTGGCTGTGCAGAGAGGTTGTAGTCTCATGGACTCAGCACAAGACTGGGAGCCAGGACTCCTGGGTTCTAGTCCTTGCTCTGTCGCTGACTTGCGGTGTGAGCAAGTCACTTACTCTCGCTGGCTCTCAGATTAAAATGAGGGGGGATGATCAGACTTTCCTAGCTTGCGGGGGGGCGAGGCGGGAGTTGGGAGGATTAGCTGCTCCATGTCTGGACAGGGCTGAGTATTTTGAGTTGTAGATATATATACTCTTAGTGCCAGCAGGTGAAGGGTTAAGTAGCTCTGGGGGTGGATACAGTCAGCTGGTGGAGTCTCACACTCCTTACCTTGGGCTCCTGCTCCTGCTGCCGTCGCGGGTTGGCCTTGTACTTTTGTTGTGGGGGTTTCACCATGGGGAGGTCTGTCTGCCCCACCGGGGCATCGGGCTCAGCGGTGCTGGCCTGTGAGGGGCTCCTGAACGGACCCCAAAGGGAAATCCTGACCCAGCTTGTCGCAGGGGGCTCGACACCTGGGGCCAGTTATAACGGTCCGCAGGCATTCCTCTGCTCAGCACTGTAGCGCCAAAACTCGTTGTCAGAAGGGAGTTAGGCGCTTAGGAGCCTATTGACTGTCAGTGCGGTTTTGGCTCTTAGGTGCCTAAATCCCTTTTAACAAGGAGACATAGGCTCCTGAATCAGCTAGGCATTGGAATGCTGAGCCCAGCAATGGCTAAATACCTCTAAAAACCTGGGCCCCGGTTCTTCTGCAAAGGACCAGGAAGGGGGGGCTGGTCCCACCCCAGGTGGATTTGCCAAGCCCAGCCCTGGAGCGCGAAGGGAGAAACAGTCGACTCTATTGTGTCTGGGGGGTGGCTGGAGGGATCCATCCTCAGCCTTCCCTTGTGTGTATTATCCCACTGACCTCCAAGGGGTGCAAAGGCTGCAGGGCTGGGTCCTGGGGTATCACGTGACCTTCAGCCAGGCTCTGGAGGCTGAGTCTGCAAGGAGCTGGCAGCTCCTTCTAGACCCACTAGTGTAAGCTCCCCAAGGGACCGCCTGGGTCTGAGCGGTGCCCAGCGCCCACAGCTCCTCTCCAGGCCAGTGGGTGTTGCGAGTGCTCAGCCCCTCTCAGATCAAACCCTATCAGAGCAGCGTGGAGCTCTCGGGGGGGAGGGCGAAGGATCCAGATGAGAGTTCAGGCCGCCTAGTACCAGAGCCGGAGATGGGAAGATGCCAGTCGATGCGGGAGTCCGTTCCCCTGTGAGGGCAGGACCTGCCCTGCAATAGAGACTGAGCCGCTTAGAAATATCTCTGCCTTCTACGAGGCAGGCAGCTTTGAAATACGACTGTTGAACCTATCTTAGCCTTGTGACAGCACATTTTGAGGGCTTTTACATTCTGCGGGCCTGGAGCTGGGAGACTGACCTAGAAACTTGGTGCCTGCAGATCACAGGCCAAATCCTACAGTGGTGTAAATCTGGAATAGCTTCACTGATTTCCTCGGAGTTACTCCAAATTCACACTGGTGTCGCTGAGATCAGAATTTGTTTTCACCTTCTTAAGCCCTTGCTGCACAAGAAGTTGTACTTTGATTTTTGATCTTGCTTGAAACAATACAGCAATATGTTTATTTGACGTGGTGCTAATGCCCGTGATGATAGAACTGTAGTGAATGAAGGGAGTACGCTGGTATGGAGTAGACCGACTGTTAAACCGTGGCCTACAATGGCTCCGGAACATTGCTTGAGCAAAGCAGTCTTCCAAAAACCCACATGGTGCAAGGATCTCAAACAAGGTCCCACCTGTAGAAGAAAAATGTTACATTTGAGAGCAAGGAATTGTGGTTGAACAAAGACCTGCTAACCAAAGTGATCAGGCTAGATGTGAATTACAGTGACAACACTATCCAGATGAAAATGATATTGCAGGAAAGCCCTATCTGTGACGAATGAGGTGTTTAAAAAAACCAAAACGTAAAATGGGAGATTTAACAACCACCACCCCCCAAGCCTTGTCTCCATTTACGCGGCTTCCTTTTTGCAGGCCAGCTTGAGCGGTGTCACTATATTGGTCAGTTTCACTTCTTGGTTCTCATGCCCGGGCACAATTCCCTTGCGTGTGGGTTTCCTGTGCAATGCTTCAGCTCTAAATAATCCCTCCTCTTTCGAATGTATACACCCTGCCTGCCGGTGTCCTGAAGAACCAGAGCACTGCGGCTAGCCCTGCCTTGGATATTTTGTTGGCCAACCTTGAGTTTTAAAGTTGCCAACATCCATCTCCCTACGACGAGCTTTCCGCCTAAGGCTTTAAGTTAACGCGTTTCAGTTCAGAGAGAGTTGGGAAGCAGGCCCACCTCCTCTTACTGTTGTGCTTGTAACCAACAGCCCGACGTTCCTTTTGGGATGGGGCGAGTGGCAGTCTTGTTTCAGGAGAGGTAGGCAAAGCCATTTGATCGGTATATTCTCACGTAAGCAGAGATCGGTGCGTGCTACAAACCGTGGATCCAGATTCCCAAACAGCCTGAATGCCGAGCCTGGGGTTGGGTTGGGTCCACTTGCAAAACGGGGAGTATTTGGCGTGGGAGGTTTTGGTGCTTCGCTGGATGAGCCCCAGCAAACCGCCGTAGCGTGGGGTGCAAAGCAGCTCTGTTTAACAGTAGTTGCCTTTTGATGGAAGCTGCCACTAATCTTTTTGAAACAGAAAAGCGGGTGGGCCAGGCTGGGCTGCCCTTGCTGAGGTCATCTGCAATCTGCGCCCAGTTCGGCCACCTGGCTTTTATTTTCTGCATTGTTCGATTCACGGCAAAGCAGAATTCTAGTGCCATTCTCCTACACCTCACCCTACCCCGTCACATCCACGCTCTGCACAGCTTCCCTGCGGTCACAAACGGCCTTGGGTAAATGAGCCTCATCAGCCCCCCTCCTCGCAGGTTCCTGGTTCAGGGCTTGGGACGTCCTCCCCCGTGGACTGTAGCCAGACATGTCTCCAGAGTAGGGTTGCCAACCGTCTAATCACACAAACCCACAGCCTTGCCCTGCCCCTGCCCTGAGGCCCGGCCCCGCTCACTCCATCCCCCCCTCCCTCCGTTGCTCACTCTCCCCCACTCTCATTCACCGGGCTGAGGCAGGGGGTTGGGATGAAGGAGGGGGTGAGGGCTCCGGCAGGGGTGTGTGTGTGGACTCTGGGGTGGGGCCAGAAATGAGGGGTTCAAGGTGTGGGAGGGGGCTCTGTGCTGGGGCAGGAGGTTGGGCTGTGGGAATGGGTGAGGGGTGCAGGCTTTGGGAGGGAATTTGGATGCAGAAAGGGGCTCCGGGCAGGGGGTTGAGGTGCAGGAGGGGTGCGGGCTCTGGGAGGGAGTTTGGATGCAGGAGGCGGCTCAGGGCTGAGGCAGGGAGTTTGGGTACAGGAGGGGGCTCAGGATTGGGGAAGGGGGTTGGGGTACAGGATGCAAGCTCTGGGGGGGAGTTTGGATAAAGGAGGGGGCTCAGGGCTGAGGCAGGAGGTTGGAGTGCAGGAGGGGGTGTGGGCTCTGGGAGGGAGTTTGGGTACAGGAGGGGGTTCAGGATTGGGGAAGGGGGTTGGGGTACAGGATGCAAGCTCTGGGGGGGAGTTTGGATAAAGGAGGAGGCTCAGGGCTGAGGCAGGAGGTTGGAGTGCAGGCTCTGGGAGGGAGTTTGGGTACAGGAGGGGGCTCAGGGCTGGGGCAGGGGTGCAGGCTCTGGGGGGGAGTTTGGACAAAGGAGGGGGCTCAGGGCTGAGGCAGGAGGTTGGAGTGCAGGAGGGGGTGTGGGCTCTGGGAGGGAGTTTGGATGCAGGAGGGGGCTCAGGGCTGGGGCAGGGGTTTGGGGTGCAGGAGGGAGTGAGGGCTCCGGCTGCTTCCAGTTAGCAGCACAATAGAGCTAAGGCAGGCTCCTTGCCTGCCCCGGCCCTGCGCTGCGGCTGGTACGTCCCTGTGGCGGGCAGGAGGTGCTGCATTGCCCCCGCCTGCAGGCACCACCCCCACAGTTCCCATTGGCTGCCATTCCCAGTCAATGGGAGCTTTGGGGGTGGGGGCGGTGCATGGAGACTCCCTGCCCCTCCCGCCCCCCAGGACCACAGGGACGTGCTGGCCGCTTCCAGGAGTGGCGCGGGGCCAGGGCAGGCAAGGAGCCTGCCTTGGCCCTGCTGTGCTGCCGGACTTTTAGTGGCCTGAAATCTCCCAGTTTGGTTTTAGTAGCCTCCAAGAGATAGAGCCCGATTCCAGGAGACCCCCAGCGAAACTGGGAGAGTTGGCAACCCTACCCCATAGAGAGGGGCTACTGCACACCCCACCTTCTATAATCACTGTGTTCACACTGATGCAGGTGTGGTGAGACTGAAGTCAATAGAGCTTTTCAATCAGTTGGTATGGTGTCTGTCTGTACATAATGCATGATGAGAGAGCTGGTATACACCTGAATGAAAATAAATCAAACCACGATAACCCCCGCTGATTTGGACTCTGCAAGCTTCCCACAGCATTTGAACTTTGTGGAACTGTTTCTTCTGTCCGTTTCAGTCTGTCCTTTTGGTGGTAAGATCTAGGGGAACTTGCGAAGCCAAAATGGGCACATCCTCCCTCTCCAACGATATCAGCCCATAAAGCGCTGCACCTGGTCCTTGTCACCCGTCCCACTGCCATCCCTGTGGCATCGTGCCCTTCGGTGACCTCAATAAAATGATAGTGGTAAGACCTGGGGCTGGGCCTGTTTCTTTGAATTAAACATGGATGGTGATCACTTGTTCTCCACGTTTGCGAGTGGTTTGGTAAATACGGTCAGAGGCTTTAGAAACTCTTAAATTTCATAGTTTCAGATTTTAAAATCTGAAATGTCACAGTGTCAGAACCGTGGGGGTCCTGATCCAAAAGGGAAGGGTCGCAAGGCTATTATAGGGGAGCCATGGTATTGCCATCCTTAGTTCTGCACTGGTGCGAATGGCAGTGCTGCCTTCAGAGCTGGCCACCCGGCCAGCAGCCACCCAGCTCTAAAGGCAACCTAGGAGTAAGGGTGGCAATACAGCGACCCCCCTACCATAGCCAGATTTCACGGGGGAGACCAGATTTCACGGTCTGTGATGCGTTTTTCACAGCATGAATTTGTTAGGGCCCTTGTGATGCTAGGGCAGGAAGTAATCAGCTTTATCTGCAGCAGGGGTGATTTAGGTAAGAACAGGTTAGAGAGACACCTGTCAGGGATGGTCTAGTTTAAAGCAAGCCCAGGCTAGTAGTGACTGGAAGTTGCCATCTGATGGTTGGTGGGCTTTGTGAAAGCAATTGATTATCTTATTCCAGTTCCAAGTGGCCAGCTGACCACATCAGGGTTCTTACCCGCAGCTGTGGAACAGACACGTCCTCCCCTTATCCCAGAGTCGGCCCTTCCAGGAGAGGGGTGGGGCTGAGTGCTGGGTGAAGGACACACTACTGCCGCTGTGACCCAGCCCTGCCTGGCCTTCGTTCCTGCCAGTCCAGCCCTGACATCACACCCTGTTGGTGGAAAGTTGCACACAACTCTGTGACTCTCGTGGTGAAGGGTGTGCGAAAGCAAATCACTGTGCTAACAGCAAAGAGACAGTAAACTTAGACATACCCGTGGCTCGTTCACCTTCTCTGTCGGCACCTAAAGCCTCAGCGCTGGGGCGAGCAGGGCAGGGAGGACGGTTGTTCTCCTGACCTTTTGGTCCTCTGGGCTCGGAGCAAAGCCGCCCCTGGAACAGGCACTGACCCTACAAATGCAGCACTCCCCATAAAAAATACATCTCAGCAGCAGCCATTCCTTCCCCAGCCCTGTCGAGCAAATCTGGAACGACCTAAGCACGGAGCCTTGCGTTGTCACAGCTCCAAACGTGCCTCAATTGATGTTATTTTGCCCAGTTATAAATCTCTATACACCCACTCATGGGAGGTCAAGAAACCAGACGGCTGAGAGCTTCAGGCTTTATTAGAGAGATTAAAGAAGAGGTTCATGTTACAAATGAATATAGCCCCGACAGCATGAAGGCAAACGCCAGCTGGCAGCTGTGGTGTCAGACAGGTCCTGGGAGCTGGAGGGGGCATGATCTAGTGGGATCTGCCTGCCCAGCGCCGGCAGCAGCATGGAAGGAACAAGTTAGCAGGGAGTGGGGCTGCAGTTCACACGCTCCCTGCCTGGGTGACAGCGATGGAGGAACTGAAAGCTGCAGCCAGGCTGAACCAGGCCAAGACCCACACAGCCCTAGTGCCATTCAGCCACCTTCAGCTAACAGGAGTGCAGGGCAAGCAGCACTGGGCCTGAGTGTGTCCTGGGTCAGTGGAACCTGCTGTCTGATGGGGACTTTCCCAGTGCATCAACCCTGGAACATGCCAGTGATCTGGGCTCCCTCTGCTGCAACAGCCTCTGGGCTACAGGATCTTGCAGAAGGCTGGGCTTCAAATCATGTGGCCACGAATGAATCCTGACTGCAGCATTCAAGAGACGATGACAAGGCTCCGATCCATGGGAGTGTCATGTACACTGGGTTCCAGGGCCGGGGGGGGAGAGTTAAGGCTGCCCCATCTCCCTCCTCCATTCCCAAGGGCCTCCACCATCCTCCCCGTTGCTAATTATAGCTCCTTCCTTCTCCTCATCCCCAGCAGCCCACATCCTCCCCAACCCACTCCAAACAGCCTCCATGCACTGAGCTCTCTGCTCATTCCTCTTTGCTCCCTTCCCCCCTTGCTGGCCTCATGTCTGAGGCAGAGCTAGCTGGGGGAAGGCATAGGGGGTCCAGCCAGGGGCAAAGCCAAACTGGTCTAGATTGGTCCTACACCCAGCACTGCCCCCGCATCAGCCAGGCAGCCTTGGGGCTCCCTGACCCCACGCCCTCTAGCGTACGGCCCCAAGCCCCTAGAACCTGGCCAAGCCTTAACTCAGAACAGCCGCGTGTTAAAGCTTCCCAAGGGTCAGAAGCAGAGCTGGGCCTGAGCTGAGACCCTGGCTCGGAACAACCTCAGCATTAGGGGCGTAAAAGGGGTCAAGATCTGAACCCAGCTGGGAACTTTACGACCCTCCTGCCCTGGCCAGCCCCACCCTGCTCTGGCCCGCCACAAAACATTCCAAATCCAGGGCTAGCTTCGCCCACGTCGCATTAAACCGCTGCGCTCCTGCCTCCACTGGGAATCATGGTCCAAGGGCCAGATCCAAAGACTTGGGACCTGACTGAAGTGAAGGGAACAGGATCAGGCCTTTGAACAGTATAAGGTATTAGAGGCTCCCGTCACCTTGCAGTTGCCAGGGAACGTGTCAGGCTCGTGCACTGGTGAAGCCAGTGGGGTTGTGCTGGCTTAGGCCAGAGGTGAATCTGGCCCATGCAGTTGATTTGGACCTTTACGTTCCTGTATCCGCTTGTGGTTATGGGCTGTCTCCAGCCCAGCCTCAGGCTCCAGCAGCCTCATTCCCTTTGACGTGACGGAGTCCAAGCCCAGATCCTCCCAGAGATTTAGGTGCCTAACTCCCATTGATTTCAATGGGAGGGATCTCTCTCTTCTGAGCCCCATCTCTGAAAGACAAACCCACACAGAGCCACTTCCTCTCTCCTCCAGGCACCCTCGTCTTGCCTGAGTTTACACTTCTGGCTCCACTCAGCTACAAAATATAAACCTCTGGCCAACCTGGTGGGTCCTGTTAGCCCAGGATGATCCCCTGTGCATTGCTCTTTCCCCTCTTTACGCTTTATCCACACGTTACCATTTCGCTTGAGATTGGCCGTGCACACCCGACATTGTTTGCAATGCAATGCTATCTGACAGCTCCTCAAAATGCTTCTCTAGCACGCTCTGGCCTCTCGGACTCTGGGGCGTCTGCCTCCCTGCCCGGAAATAGTTACTAAGGAAGTCATCCGGCAGTGACGGTGAATGATATGATGATGTCGGAGTTTAGCTGGCTACCAGCTGCAACACAATAATTCCAGTGGGAATCACCCAGTGAGTTTGGATTGTGGAGTTTTGGGGCAGGCAGGGGCTGTTCTTCAAGGCCAATCCCTTCAACAAATCCATCCAGAAGGCTCCAAGACCTTCCCTTTCTCTCCCCACTACCAGAAGGTCCATGGAGGCTGCATCGTTTCATAGGCTGGGATGCTGGTAACGTTGACAGGGATGGAGATGATGGCCCAAGGGAGTCCGTGCTGTTCCAAGGAGCGTCGGATCATGTACCTAGACACACACACACACGCATCTTGACGGAGTGAATCAGGAAAGAGGTGCTTAGTCCTTAGACGCGCTCTGGAGCCAACCCAAGAGTGCAAGGTCAAGACCAACTCAACCCCACAGAACAAATACAACTGACTCCACTAAGGGTCTCACTGACAGGGCCTGATTCTGGGAGGTGCTGAGCACCCTTAGCTCCCACTGATCTCGGAGGGAAGTGAAGTCACTTAGCCCTTCCCATGGGATACTCAGCACCTTGTAGAGTCTGGCCTTCAACAGGGGAAGCCGGAACTTTCTGACGGACGGCTGCCCTGGCAACTTGCCAGGAGAGTGAGCGCTGCACATAAGCTGCCTAAACAATTTCCATGCTTAAGAATCAAGCCAGGCAGCCAAGTGTGATTGCAGATGCCTCTTGCTTGCTGGATGAACAGGGATGGCTGAGTGGAGGGCCACGGTGGCTCATCAGCACTGGGCCAGCCCTGCAGAGACACAGGCTATGGCCTGCAGTTTATGATCTCTGCTGTAAGTGCTAGCTTTATCATTTATTCTACATTAACATGCTGCCGATAAAGGGAGCACTTCCCTCTCCATGGCTGGCCAGAGCCCATGGACATTAAAGATCTGGAGAACATCTGAGGTGCCGGAAACAAAGGTGCCAGTGCGATCCTTCATTTCATCCACACAACCAGACTGACTTCAATGGGGCTGCATGGTACAACGGGGCGGCACAATCTGTGAAGATACAGGTGTGTGTGCATGTTGGGGAAAGGCACCTACCCATCCCTGCCCAGGAGGAAGAGAGCAGGAATGTCCGCCGTCAGCCTTGTGCTGTCCTGGATCATTTCGACGTAGAAGCTGTCGTTGTCGTACGCGTTATCGGCGATAATCACTGCCCTCCCGCCGTGCTCCTGGACGACGCGTGTCTTCGACAAGAAGGAACAACCCCTGCGGCAGAACATAACACTGTGTCTCAGAGACCCGCTCGGCCAGCTGTCTGCACAGCGCAATGCCTATGTCTCCCCCTTCAAAGACATCACCCCTTCCCAGCTGACGCGCTTCGTGTGCTTCATACAATCGCCACCCGCAGAAGTGAAGGGTGAAAAGGGCCACACTTATGTCTGAGTGGGGGAATAGGAAGCGAATGGCCCATTTTAACCATAGGATTTTTATTGTTCATAATAATAATAGGCACTTCTCTATCTTTGCTTCACCAACATTATCCCGACACCCAGGAAACATCAGTGAGGGAGCAGGTGAGAAAACTGAGGCAGAGCAGTGCAGTGATTTGCCCCAGGATGCAGAAGGAATCTGTGTCAGAGCTGGGTTTAGGATTCTGCAGCACCTGGCTCCCAGGCCTGTGCTCGGACCGGGCCTCATTAATATTACTGTCTGAGCAAATGTAGTAATTAACCATTGGAACAACTTACCAAGGGTCACGGTGGATTCACCGTCACTGGCTGGTTTTAAATCAAATTAGTCTAAAAGCTCTGCCCTAGGAATTCGTGTGGGGCAGGTCTCTGGCCTGTGTTATGCAGAGGGACAGACTACAGTCCCTTCTGCACTTGGGATCTATGAAAGCATCTCCCCTAATTCTCTTCTTTTACTTTCTCGGTCTTCAGTGCACCTCAGCTACACTCTCCAGTGCTCGTAGGGTAACACTCCACCGCAAGAGCAAGTGAGCGACTCTGCTGGCTTGTCTTGGCCCCCTTCACTCAGCACCAGCTGTGATCGCCGGCCTGTCTGGGACGTTGTCCTAACACTGACACTTGCCCGGCAATCCTCCACTGGCACAGCCCTGCTGGCTTCTGCTTGGGAGCGCAGACTCCTTTGCTAACAGTGCCTGGGAGATAGCTGCTTGCTGACCAGCGGGCAGGGAGCAGGTGGTCTCACTCCCACGGAGCAGGTGCTCTTGTCGCAAAAACCGCTGATCCAGCATAATCAGTGCCCTTGTACAGTCCACCTACACACAATCGGAGGTGTAACTGCAGCACGCGTGGGCATGCCGAGCTGGCTTCGAGTGAGCTAACCAGCTAGAAACAGCAGACATGCCGCAGCAGCTGCTGCTAGCTGCCTGGCTGCAGTGTGGACAGACCCCGAAAGTCTCAGCAGCGAGGCCAAGACCGAATGGGTCCTTCCCTTCTCTGCTTGGGAATGCATCCCTGCAACTCGGAACTGGGGCGGTGGTGGGCAGGGTAGAGCTGGCTGGCCCTGGCAGTGCCCACACTGTACCTGTTCTGTGGTTATTAGCCAGGAGGCTTCAGCCTCCTCTAACCAAGCCCCAATCGCCAGGGGAAAGCTGGATGCTTTAGGAAAATGGTCTCAGTGAGTAGGGCCTCTCCAGGCTCCTGGCTGCTAGACCACATAGCTGCTCTCAGAATGCCGGAGCTAAGATTCTGCATGAGCAGAGAGGCCGCTGTGGGGCTGAATTCCCCCAGCGTGATGCCTTGCAGCACTGGGCCCACTGCGAGGAGGCAGGACCTTGGCAGCAGGGCCCGGGAGGAGTGGAGTTGGGGGGCAGCATTGTTCCCTGCTCAGTTTCCTCGAGGAAATCCAGGAGGGCATTAACAATTCCTGAAGCTACATTAGTCCCCTCAGCGTCTGCTATTGAGTAAGCGACAGCAGTCCCATGCCAGACGTCTCCAGCTCCGATTGAGCTGGGAGGTTTCCTTTTCAGCAGACCCACCCCCTCGTCTGTGGGGCTGGGAGGCTCACCTGGGCCCCTTCCACAGCCCCCTAAATGTCTCATGAGAAAGGGTGATGCCCCAAACACTGCCCAAGATGAACCTCAGAGCTGTCAGAGGATTCCCTGGGGAAGGAGTACATGACTGGCCTGTTTCCTTTATATTAAACAGCAGTAGCTGCCTTCCTTCCGGGACCTCTCTGTACAGACATACGGCAGAGGGGAAAGCTGACGATGGAGTCAGTTTTGTCAGACTAGAAAGTAACAGGGGACGGGAGACTATCACGTTTCAGGTTTTGTCTACAAGGAAAAAACGACCAGCGTACACAGCTCCCCAGGTGGACTCACCATCCCAGGAGAAGACTGTCCCCACGAGGAGCTTTACTGGCATAGCTACGTAGCAATAATGCCAGCAGTACAGTAATACCTCAGTAATATTCTCCAGGCAGAGGAGCCTCTGCTGTCAGAGGACTATGATAAAAATGAACAGGAGCCAAAATCTCCACGGGACCGTTCCCCAGGCAGGTGCTCTGCGACGTGCCAGATTTCATTCGCCCGATCTCGTTGGTGGAAAAAAACCAACCCGCCCACGCCCTGCACGCCACTGTTCTAGAATCACACTATAAATAGCTCCCCCCCTCCATCGGTAAAACAGATCTGTCATCAAACCTACCCACGCTCCACCAGGGCGATCTGATCTTGGATGAAGACTCCATTGTTTAGCTCCCCGCATGCCTCTGGAGGGTCTGCCGGGACCAGGTGTATCTGCTCATATCTTGTGTTCTCGGAGAGGAAAGGAAAGAAGCAGACTGGAAGTAACGGCAGGGGGCAACACTTGGGGCAGGGGGAGCGGCTAGGTTTGCTAACTTAGATCTATTCTGGGGTCTGCAGCAACAGGCTCTCTTTGTTCTGGTTAAGGCCAGCTTCATACAACAGTTCTCACCCTCCTGCCCTAACTAAACCGAAGAAAACTACAAAGACAGTCAGATCTAGCCTTGTTATTGCTAGACTCCTATATACTTTGCAGGTCTATAGCACCTAAGGGTCTAATATTAAACCCTGCAAAACCTCATGGAGCTATCAGAGGAGTTTGAGTACAATGTATTAGCTAGTACTTCCTCTTTCCTCTTCCTTGCCATTGCACCTTTCTGCCAACTATTCCTCAACCCCCACAACCATGGCAGGTAGGCAATGCTTATTACCCTCATTTTACAGATGGGGAAACTGAGGCACAGAGCAGTTCCATCACACGCCCAGAGACACACAGTGAGTCCGTGGCAGAGCAGGGAACAGTACTTAGGTCTCTTGACTTGCAGTTCTGGGCTCTAAGCCCTGGATGGCACTCCCTCTCCTTGCTGCGTGTGGTTCAGCTCCAGTGTGGGAGGCTCACAGTTTCATTAGTCCTGTGGGAGACCAGGCAGGGAATTACAGGGAGGTCCTGTCTAAGGCAGGTCCTTCCTGCAGTTGTTCTTAGGGATCCAGGATTGGACGTGAGTGTCTCACCGTGAACTCATGTTCATGGTGTACGTGTCCATAACCAGATAATGTAGCTCCCTGTCTTTGATCTCCCTGGCCTGTGAGGGCTGTCCCAGATGCTGTGCATGGTAGAGAAATGCCTCTTGCTGGATTTGCCCAGCCTGCAGCTTCAGGCAGGTCTGTTCACGTGTTTCTTACTGAACTCATCCCCCCTCACCTCCTTTTTTTATTACAGGGCCAAGGTCCCATTTGTGCAGGTCACTGAATCACAGTTTGCAGAGTGGACAGGCACTGCTGGCTTGTCAGTCCATCGGAGTTGTGTACAGTGCGGCCCCTCAGAGGCTGCTTGGGTCACTCTGCCAGCTGCCCGGGTCACTCTGCCAGCTGCCCGGGTCACTCTGCCAGCTGCCCATCCTTGCTCTATGCTGGCTTACTTTCTTTTGGACCTGATTCTCCATGGCCCTGTGCAAAGCGGCGACAAGATGAGCACGGCAGCATCTCACACGCTTGGCATCACACCAGGTGCAGGGCAATGGTGAATGAGGCCCTCGGCCTTATCTCAGCCGAATCCCACAAGAGGCATTCCCTACCATGCCACGCTGGACGCCCTGCTGATGGTGGAGAAATGGCAACATACGGCAGTATCCCTTTGTTCTAGTATAAAGAGAATCTAGGGTCCAGATCTTCAAAAGTAATTATGCTCCTAATGCTCATTGATTTAAATGGAAGTTAGGAGCCTAAATAGCTTTCAGGATCTGGGCCTAGAAGCTCAGAGGTAGGGTCTAATCACAGGACTTGGAGCTAGAAACTTGTGATCTCATGGACTGAGCATCGGCCTAGGAGCCACGAACTCTTGAAATTAAAGCCTGCCTCTAACACTGTCCTGCTGTGTGGTCTTCGGCAAATCACTTAAGTCGCCTGCCTCAGTTTCCCCAGTCTGTAAAATGGGGATTAAAAATATCTACCTACCTTGCAGTGGTGTTGTGATGGTTATACAGTTAACATTTGCAAGACACTTTGAGGCTAAAATGTGTTACTACTAACTAGTACATAGGTAGCACTGGTAATTGCTTGTTGGAGATTTGTAATAGGTCATCTGCATCTATGAGGGATTTCAGAAATGCAAATTGCTTGCACAGATGTCTCTGCAGTTAGTATAACAACAATTTATAATTCTGGCACTTAGCCAGTCAGTTACGGGCCAGGCATCTCACACAAGATTAGGCAGACAGGGAGAGCAGCTCACACAGCATAGCACTGATACCCTCCCAAATCTCTCCCAGGCAAAATCACACAGAGACTGAACTGCACAAGGCTGGATAGATTCCTGGCCACCCACACCCCAATCTATCTCGCAGAAATAACTTCTTAAGCAGTTCCAGCATTTTTCTTACACATGGATCTGCTTTTCGGACCATGTTAACATAGGAACTCATTTGTTTTGCATGTCCCAGATTGAGCAGGAACTGCAGTGTTCCCAAGGGAAGGTAAATGGATCACAGAGATTTTGGAGTAGCTTCATCAGAATTCCTTGGCAAATTCCAAAGTTCAATCTGCACACTTCGGGCCAGACTCGGAGCTCTCTTACAGGAGTGTAAATCAGAGCAACCCCACCAGTTTCAATAATTGACACTGATGTAACTGAACTCAGAATCTGGCCCGCTGTTTCTAAGGGGCAACAAATGTAAGAAACGACCACATGAAGATCAGGTTTCAAATCCACTAGTTGCTGTTGAGAAAAATCTAGAAATGAAAGGTCTAATACATATCTGATCCTCATACTTACAAACACGCCTCCAAAATCTTTGGCCGGAGTAGCAGTGAAGATGTAGCGGATATCTCTGGGACTCAGCACTTGGAAATATAAATATTCATGGATGCGTAACCCTGTGTATTTAAAAAGACAAAAAATAGACAAGGGGGGAAAATGGAAAAGCTCTTGGGAAATTCCTTGGTGATATTTAAAACTAAATTCACAATCACGCGGCTGTGAAAATAGCTCTTCTCAATGGGGGTGAGAGAAGCAACAGGTTATATAACATTTCATCTATACAGCACCTTTCATCTAATAGCGGCTGAATATACAAGGCACAATTCACCTGCCACTCTGATGCAGCCAGTTCTGGTGTGCGTGTGTGCGGAGGGAGCTGTTCAACAGCGCACAGCAATGCTGCGTAACTGTTTAGAGCAGGAAGCCAAGCATATGGCATTCCACTGAAATCACAAGGGATGTTTCAGGGAGGCAGAATTGAAATGACTCCTGGTGTAATTTGGCCAGGACACCTGCACGTACACCCCGGTGCTTGTGAAAATACATCACGGGCCCTTTTTCCAACCCCTTCTCCATAATTTTCTTAAGCCACCTCAATGCCATACCCCAGCGAAGGCTGCCCCACAGAAGCTATGATTGCATTCAGGATCATGAAAAGATCTATTGATGCCACTCTCTGGAACAATGCTTGGTGCCAATTCTGCTCCTGCAAATGTCCCATGTGTATTACGTCGCCTCCAAACAAACAGGCTTTGTAACAGTACCCCTAATGAAAGGGTTGGGGAATGGCTACCTGGCCAGTCAGGACAAAGTGCTCCCAATCCTGGCGCGATGAGGTCCCTTTTTCAGTGCCTAACACATGCCACCTGACAAAATGGTCCGCAAAACTCCAGCAGGCTTAACACGGCTGCGTTCCGGGCACAGCAGATGCACAACGATCATTAGCTGAATCCCAAGGCGCTGCCATAGAAGTGCTTTAATTAAGAGCTCCAAATGTCCTGCCTCCGCGACTAATTCTGGAGCCACTTATTTCCCACGGAAGCAATTAGGGACCCATTGACAAGCAGTGGGTGGAAAGCTTAATGCTGAATTTGCTATGGCACAGAAGCTGTCAGAGTTATGCTGGATCTCCTGAGAGCCTCTTAAAGGTGTGTCCTCTTTTTCTCTGCTCCAACTGAGCCAGGGCAGGGGTGATGGTCTCCCACTGAGATGGCCCCTTCACCTGTAGTTTGAATCAGCACTTCCTGAAAGAGGCTTTGAAGACTCAGGATGGCTCTTTTACATCTTGGGAAGGGAGTGCTGGCTAGCAGTTACAGCAGGAGCATGGGCAGCGGGACACGTGGGTTCTGTTGCACTGACACCCTGTGTGATCCTGGGAGGCTCACTTAGACCAGCATTTTCACCGACATCCATTGACTTCTGGGTACCCCCAATTTTTGCAGTTTGAGGCACCCTGGGCCGGATTTCCCAAGTTCCTTGAGCACCCACAGCTCCAGATGAAGTCAATGGAGCTGCTGGTGCTTAGCACCAGTGGACATCAGGACCCTGGAGGTGTGTCAAGTTGGGTGCCCAAAAATCACCAGTCCCTTTTCAAACACACTGCCCTTACCCTTTCTCTGCCTCAGTTTCCCCTCCAATAGTAAATGGGAATAACACTTGACCATGGCACAAGGGAGTTGGGAGGCGCGGTTAATGCAGGTGAAGCATAGAATATGCTCTAGCAATCCAATTCACCATCTAAATTAAAAGGAGAGGACAGCTTTAGCCCACCACACCTGGGCTTGGTTGTGATCTCTTTGTGAGAGGCTGAAGTGAATGAAAAAAGACATTGACAAAAGCCCCAAAGGGTCAAACTGCTCTAGCAGCCCAGAAGACTGATCCACATGGACGCACTGATGCTAGCACTACGGAAACCCCCTTCCCTTGCAACCACAGACACCTCTTGAGGGTTGCAGTGTCACTTAGCGGGGAGGTGTCTAGCGGCTGGAGCAGGGGAGCCTGGGGATGTGGGTTCTATTCCTGGCTTTGCCACTAACTGGCTGCGAGTCCTCGGGCACGTCGCTTCATTGTTCTGTGCCTCAGTTTCCCCATCTGTACAATCTGGGAAATGATCCTTATTAACCTGCCTCTCAAGGGCACCATGAGGCTTAAAGCGCTCCGACATCCTTGGATATAAAGTGCCTTGTCAGTGGGAGTTATTAATTACTACAGTGTTCAGAGGACGGGATGGGAGGGTACAAGGGTGAATGACAAATAAGGGCCTTATCCTGAGAGGTGCTGAGCACCCACAGCTCTTGCCTACATCAACAGGAGCGGTCAGTGTTCAGCACCTGTCCAGCTGGAGCCCTAACCCTCTGTACTGTTGAGAGCATTCTGACATCCTGCAGCAGCACTTCTGCTAACCTTCCATGAACTAAGCAACACTAACCAAATCCCCCAGCCGCGGCCAGAAAATGAATTTGTGCGAGCAGCTTTGGACCCATCACAAGACTCCTCCACAGTGTGACATAAAAACAGGCTGCTAGCCCTTTGGAAAGTGCCTCCAAACTGAACAAAGGTAGTTTCTAGAATCCAGCGGAGCAACCGCCCCTCTGGGATCTTCTCCTTTGCTTTCTCAATTTTTTAACTGCTGTAGTCTCCCCTTATTTACCTGCTGGCTGCCCCTCAATCCTGCATTCCCTCCATCTTCCTTTCCAAATCTCTTTGCATGAGTTTTGGGGCTGATTAACGGTGCTCTAATGGACAAAACTCTTCCCTCTAGCCCCCAAACAAAGGCAGCAGCAGTGCAAGATTCTCCCACCTCAGCTGTGACCTGCAGGGATCACATCTCAGGGCAAGAGGATGTTGCATTATATTTTTCTTTGGCTCGCTCACTGCTTTCAAAGCCAAGACACAGGGGAAAAAAATTAAAAGCACAAGGCATTCAGAAACCCTGGATCATGTGCCGAGAGATCCTCCTGAGCCGGATTGCCACTGCTTTGCAGAATATAGAAGTGAAAATGGGAATTTATAAATAGACTAAAAACCTGACAGGTTTGGCAGGTCTCCACGACAGCAAATAAAGCAGAGCGAGGAGAATACAAAGAATAATAATCACAAATTCACCCCAAAGGGAAGCACTCAAGAAGATTTTTTTTAACCCCCTCCCCATGCCTTTATTTAAGGCCAACAGAGTATCTGAGCACAAGGCTAGCTGCTGCATCAGAGCACAAGACTTTGAACAGGCAGCTCAATGTGCATATTAAATGCTTTCTTGTCAGGTCAGCACAGTCCAGCTTTGCAAGCTTACTGGAAAAGGTGCCGACCCAATGCAAGCACTGGGGCACCCTCCAGCCCCCGAGTGGCCAGTACTCACCATCAACAAAAGGCCAGGCGCAGAGAGAGAGCACCAAACGCAACCAGCTGCCAGTGCCAAGTAGTGCAGCCATCTGCCAGTGCACCAACTTCCCCGCAGCTCCCAAATGCACCTCTTACTGTAGAAGTCTCAAACTGGCAAGAGAGCAGAGCTCTGCCTCTAGTTTCCACTCACTGGTGAGCTCAAGCAGCTGCTGATCTCATTGGTGAAGGTTTCAGTCAATCCACTGCTGGCTACAAGAGGGTTGAAATTACCGACTGGTTCCTAGTAGAGAGGAAGCAAAAAAATAATTTAATCCCAGGCTCACAAATTCAGCCCCCACTGAAATTAGCAGGAGATTTTTCAGCAAGATCAGCAGCAAAATAACTGGAAGCAAATTCCTCCTTTTCCACCCACTCCGCTTCCTGAAAAGAAGAGTGAGTGTCTCGTTGCATATTCCCAGGAGAGGGCTGTGGCTGCTTCACAGGCCTGGGTGTAGGTGGGGTTTTACTTCAGCCTCTGCTATAGACAGGCTGTGTGACCTTGACCAAGGCATTGCACTGTGTGCCTCAGTTTCCCCCTCCGAGCCTAACCATTCAAAGAGGGGACTGCGAGTTTAATTCAATAAGGTTTGCTTACACCAGGGTGCCTTTACTTAAAATGTGTAGCCCCATTCCCTACAATAGAGCTGCTCCCAACAGTCATAAAGCTGCACAGGTACCTGCAGGACTGGGGGTAGACGCAATGTTTGTTGCTTTCACTCAATGAGGAGGGAAAGGAGGGCAAGGGTTGCAGTAATAAGACCCTGGATGCTGGTTTTGTTTTTTACA